>NC_142069.1:58771070-60167320 GCF_059756535.1 Pantherophis guttatus | reverse complement strand
CCAATGGCATGCAAACATACAAATGCAATGCACAACACATTTTACCCTGTGAGACATAACTTTTTACACAGATCTTTGTGCCTATCTGCTGGTAGAGGTTTTGTGAAAATATCAGCTGTTTGATATTTGGTTTGACAATGTGATAAAGATATAAACCCCATCTCTACTAGTTGCCTAACATTTTGATAGAGGATATCAATATGTCTGGACCTTTTTCCCACCGCATAGGCTTTGGCAATGCCTATGGCCCCGGTGTTGTCTTCTATAATTTGGATGGGCAAAGTCGGTGGTGTCCAGATGCTAGAAATTAAGGCATCAAACCATATCAGATCGTTCCCTGCCTCTGATAAGCATGCATATTCGGCCTCAGCGGTGGAGCACGAAACAAATTTCTGTTGCCCCACATGCCAATGGATGGGTGCCTCATTTAATAGTACCAAGAAGCCCGAAGTACTCCTACGTGTCTTGGTATCTCCGGCCCAGTCCGCATCCGTGAAGCATTTTAATTGGGCTGTCAGCGTTCCAAATTAGGCTTTCTTCCAGCGCTGACATAACAAGTTGAAGCAGAAAGAGCGGAAGCTTGATTTATTGCTGAGATGAACTTTTACCTAGTTTTGTTTATACAGATAGGGTTTCCTGGGAGACGAGGGTGGGGGCTGCATTCCTGTGAAAAGAACGTGCCGGGATGTAGAGATGGATCTGTATGATGGCCAATGGGACGTGGGGGCTGGAGAGCGGAAGAGGAGGGGGTTGGAAGGAGGGGCCAGTTTGGCTGCAAATTTGAGTCAGAAATGTTGGATTCTGCTATGCTTAAAAATAAAATGTTTCATTAGACAGCTTGCGCTTGAGAATGAAGTTTATTCAAGATAGCACCGAAACCTGACAGACAGCCAAACTCTCCTCCAAATCCAGGCTGGCTGAGTTTAAATCATCCCGTTCCCTCCCAGACATCTGGTCGGACGGACTATGGCTGAAGCCAAGCTCTCGGAGGAAAGCCTGCTTCAAGAAACGGGAGGAGCAGAAGCGGTCGTGATTCCAGCCAACTTGGAAAATACAAAGGTAAAAGATAAAGAAAAACCCCTAAGTGAATTGGGAAGGGCGAGCTGGGGATGGGAATGGCAGCGAAGCCCAGACAAGGCAGCACCTCCCCACCCCACGATGAGAGACGAGGCAGAGGACTACCAACACCAAGGCTGGCCCTCCAGAGCTCAGCACAGAGAGGAGAGGGCAGAGAGGGAGGAACCACCCCAGTTCAGAGGGAAATTCGATGGTGACCCAGACAACCTCGCCCAATTCCTCGATTCAGCTGAGATATACATAGAGCGGTTCGGACACCTCTACCCTTTCCCCAGAGCCCTAGTGAATGCTATCTCGGAAGGGCTGGAGGGAGAAGCAAAGAGGTGGTCAGCATCACTCTACAAATGAGGACCCAGTTTGTGGGGGCAATAAGCTGACTTTGTATAAATATACAAAAGGATGAAGGCTATTGCTGAGCACATTGTAAGCCGCCCTGAGTCTTCGGAGAAGGGCGGCATATAAATCAAATTAAAAAAAAAAAAAAAAAAATACAGGGCCCCCCAGCTACAAAATGCGGATGGGTTCTTGCAACTATTGAGAGCCCGTTATGAGGAGGAGGAGGAGGACCCCTATGTGGAAGACGAGCTCAGAAACCTAATGCAGAGGGGGAAGCCTATCAGAGAGCATATCCGTGAATTCAGGAGAGTCATTGGGACACTGCCTCCTCTACCAGAGCGATTGCTGGTGTATTTTTTTAGAACAAGCCTAGATAAAAGAATTTCCCAAGTGACTGCCTATCGTGACATCCCAAACCGACTCGCTGAATGGTTCCGGGTAGCGATAAAAGTTGACAGAGGGCTGCGGGCGAGTGACACGTCAAAACCACCAGAGGGAAAGGAGAGAGGCCGACCAGTCCAGGGGCCACTCAATAGACGAGAAACCCCAACATCACAGCCCTCCTACAGACCAACTGCCCCACGGAGCCCACTGAAATGCTACAGATGTGGGGGAAGCGGCCACATAGCAGCAAGATGTGGAACGCCTAGACCGGGACCCGATCCACCACCCAAAGCACGGCCGGAACGAGGGCCCAAGCGCATCACCCACGTACTGCAGGAAGCTCCCCAAATCCCTGAGTTTTTCGCTCATCTGACCGAAACCAGAGGAATCCCAGACGAGAGAGATCAGTTCCCCGAACCCTATGACACGGAAGACGAAGGCGAGGATGACCCGATGGTGAGTGGACCCGTCCACCCTTTTCTTTTCCCCATACGCCTAACAGCCCCCAAAACAGGGGCCCAAGAGACTTTCCAAGCCCTAATAGACTCGGGTAGCACACGGTGCCTAATCAACCTACCCACAGTTCTAAAATTGGGAATCCGAGCTAAACAGCTCAAACAACCAATTCGCTTCGAGCAAGTTGATGGGTCCCTAGTGGGAGGAACGTATGCCACACATTTGACTGAACCCGTGAGACTAGAACTCGCAGATCACTGGGAGACGATCCGCTTCATAATAGCCCCCAAGATGACAGAACCAGTCATATTGGGACTCTCATGGCTCGACAAATGGGGCCCAATCATTTGGTGGCAAGAGGGAACCCGCAGGCTGAGAATAGCAAAGGGGCCCCAACCCCTGCCGCCCCGACCAGAAGAATTCCCTCCCACGCTGAAACCCCAAAGCAGCCCTCCACTACAGAAGAAAACACCACCAACACAAGGGCCCCTCCCAGAAGGTGCAGCAAAACAATTGGCAGCCGCACCCACCACCGCTTGTAACGCAAACCAGATCCCAAGGGAGTACCAAGACCTTGCAGGGGTATTCAGCGAGGCCGAGTGTGACATTCTGCCCCCCCACCGCGAGACCGATTGTGCCATCGAGATTATCCCAGGAGCGAAACTACCCAAACCTAAAATGTATGCAATGACGCCCCGAGAAATGCAGGAAATGCGGGACTACATAGACAAAAACTTACAAAGGGGATTTATTGAGCCAGTGAAACCAAGGGTAGCGGCGCCGGTCATGTTTAAAGAGAAAAAGGACGGCTCCATGAGACTGGTGGTCGACTTTCGAAGTATCAATGCTGTTTGCGTACACAACTTGTACCCCCTCCCCCTCATGAAAGACATGTTAGCCCACCTAGCTAAAGGGAAGGTTTTCACCAAACTAGACCTTCGAGAAGCTTATTACCGAGTACGCATAAGGGCAGGAGATGAATGGAAAACAGCATTCAACTGCCCCCTGGGTAGTTTCCAGTTTAAAGTAATGCCTTTTGGATTGCAAGGAGCCCCGGCAGTGTTCATGCAGTTAATAAACGAAGTCTTACATGAACACCTTTACAAAGGGATCCTCGTCTACCTGGACGATATTCTTATCTACACGGAGACCATAGACGAACATATACCCCTCGTCCGCCAAGTACTGGAAAAACTGCTACGGGCAAACCTATATGTCAAACTGCCAAAATGCGATTTCCACCAATCACGGCTAGACTACCTGGGCTACCGAGTATCAAATGAGGGGATAGAGATGGACCCAGCCAAGGTCCAATCAGTTCTACAATGGCAGCCCCCTCGCACCCGCAGACAACTGCAAAGTTTTCTAGGTTTTGCGAATTTCTACAGACAATTCATCCCCTCGTTTGCGAAAATTGCCAAACCTTTGACAGACCTCCTAAAGACAGGAAGCCCAGCGATGAAACCTCGCCCGGGACAACCCCTACAGTGGGACCTGACCTGCCAACAGGCATTTGAGACGCTAAAAGGACTGTTCGCGAAAGAACCTGTCTTAAAACACCCGGATCCGGAACAGCCTTTTGTCATCCAAGCAGACGCAAGTGATGTGGCAGTAGGAGCCGTGTTACTCCAAAAGAACAACCAAGGGGATCTACAACCCTGCGCCTACACCTCCCGCAAACTCACTGATACGGAGAGGCGATGGGCGGCGTGGAAGAAGGAAGCGTTTGCAGTAAGGTGGGCCTTGTTGACCTGGCGGCACCTTCTAGAGGGAGGCCAGAAACCATTTGAAGTCTGGACTGATCATAAAAACCTAGAGGCCCTAAAAACCCCACGAAAACTGTCGCCCAGGCAAGTGCGGTGGGCACAATACTTCAATCGTTTCAATTTCGAGCTTAAGCACATCCCAGGTGGGAGAAATTTCCTGGCTGATGCCCTCTCCCGGATGCCCCAATACAACAGTGAGCGGGAGCAGGTAGTGAATGCCATCATCCCCTCCACCCAAGCTGCGGCCCAAGTGATCACCAGACGGCAACGACGTGACCAGCAAGGCCAACTTGCAAGTGACTTAACTGCAAAATTAAAAAATGAAACACTGACAGACCCCTGGTATCGGGACAATCAACATCTCTTGACAAAAAGAGATGAACTAGCATGGAGGGGGACAAAGCTCTATGTCCCACAGAGTTTACGCATCCTGATTCTCAAGAGGAGCCACGATGTTAAACCAGCAGGACACTTCGGGTTCCTAAAGACTCTGCACCTAGTACGGAGGCAGTTCTGGTGGCCACATATGAGAAAGGACGTAGACAGTTATGTAAAAAGCTGCACCATTTGTGCCACAATGAAGACAAGGCCAGGGTGCCCGCCTGGATTGTTGCAACCAGTAGCCAAGCCAACAAGACCATGGGAGGAGATTGCAATGGACTTTATAGTAGACCTACCGAGGAGCAGTGGAAATACAGTGATCTGGACTGTAATAGACTTATTCTCCAAACAGGCACACTTCATTCCTTGTAGTGGACTGCCTTCAGCCCGTCAGTTATCCAAACTGTTCCTGAAACACATTTACCGCCTACATGGAGTCCCCAGGAGAATCATTTCCGACAGAGGGGTCCAGTTCACAGCAAAGTTCTGGAGGGAGTTTCTACGGTCCATAGGTTCATCCCAAGGGCTCAGCTCAGCATTTCACCCGAGCACCAATGGGGGGGCAGAAAGACTGAACGCTATGATAGAACAGTATTTAAGATGCTACGTCGACTACCAGCAGTCCAATTGGGCAGACCTCCTATCTTTTGCGGAGGTTGCATATAATAATGCTGTCCACAGCAGCACGGGGCTAACCCCGTTCAAAATAGTGAGTGGCATGGATTTTGTTCCCATGCCAGAATACCCGAGGGAGCCCCCTTCCTCAGTCAGTTTGACCGACTGGATGGCAATGTTGAGACAAACGTGGGAAAATGTTAAGAGGGCGCTGGCAAAGGCGGCTCAATCTTATAAGGACCAAGCAGACAAGCACCGAACTCCCCAAAGACCATTTCAGCTAGGAGAGAAAGTTTACCTCTCCACCAAGTACTTGAGACTTAGACTCCCGAGCAGGAAATTGGGCCCAAAATTTATAGGACCATTTCCTATAATAAAAATAATCAACCCCGTTACAGTGCAATTGCAGTTGCCACGGCTTTTGGGGAAAATTCACCCCGTTTTTCACAGTAGCCTTCTAAAACCTGTAGTGGGGTCTACTTTAAGGCCAACGCCACGTGAACCTCCTGGGCCCCTGGTTGTTGGGGGCCAAACGCACTACGAAGTGCAGCAGATTCTTGATTCAAGATGGCACAGGGGGCGCCTTCAGTACTTAATTAAATGGAAGGGTTACCCATTGTCAGAGGCTTCCTGGGTGAAGAGCGCAAACATCCAAGCTGATCGCCTTATAGCAAAATTCCATGCAGACCACCCGGGAAAGCCGGGAGGGGGGGGTGCACAGCCAGGGAGGGGCTGATGAGACTAATCTTGTTGTGTTTTCCCTATGGGATAGGTGATGTTGCAGAAGTGAAGGGAGAGAGGCCGGATGTCAGCGTTCCAAATTAGGCTTTCTTCCAGCGCTGACATAACAAGTTGAAGCAGAAAGAGCGGAAGCTTGATTTATTGCTGAGATGAACTTTTACCTAGTTTTGTTTATACAGATAGGGTTTCCTGGGAGACGAGGGTGGGGGCTGCATTCCTGTGAAAAGAACGTGCCGGGATGTAGAGATGGATCTGTATGATGGCCAATGGGACGTGGGGGCTGGAGAGCGGAAGAGGAGGGGGTTGGAAGGAGGGGCCAGTTTGGCTGCAAATTTGAGTCAGAAATGTTGGATTCTGCTATGCTTAAAAATAAAATGTTTCATTAGACAGCTTGCGCTTGAGAATGAAGTTTATTCAAGATAGCACCGAAACCTTGTCTCTATTCTCAGGTTCCAAGCGAAGCACGTAATCTGCTGTGGTCTTGAGATACCTTAATAGCTTTTTAATGGCCAACCAGTGGAACTGGGTAGGATGTTCCACTTGTCTAGATAGCAGGTTTACGGCCAGGGCAATATCTGGACGGCTCCAGTTACTTATATATAGTAATGAGCCGATCACTGACCTAAATAGAGTATTATTTTGGAACTCTGGGCTATCCTTGTGTGCCAATCCATAATAGTCGGTCTGCATTGGGATAGCCGTTGGCTTGCTATCTTCCATTTTACATTTCACCAAGAGTTCCTCTATCTTTTCCTTTTGGGAGAGAGCAAAACCTTTTGGTGTAGTGATGATTTGTACGCCTAGGTACTTGTCCACATATCCTAAAGACTTTAGAGTGAACTTTTTTTGTAGGGTCCTGGCAAATATAATACTTCCCCCCTTGTCAGGCCCTATATATAAAAGGTCATCGACATACACTAGGACTTTCTCCAGCCCCCCTTTGGTATCCCTTGTGAAGGTACATTTATCAGCTGGAGATGGATGGAAACCCAGTGATTTGAGAGTTTTAGTCAGGCATTTGTACCACAGTCTGCCTGATTGTTTGAGGCCGTACAAACTTTTCTTCAGAAGCCAGGTGTGGACTTCCTGCCGTTGAAATCCGGGGGCACCTCTGACGTAAATTTCTTGTTTTAGATGTGCGTGTAAATAAGCAGTTTGCACATCAAATTGAAAAATGTGTTCCCCATGTGCTGCTGCGGTGACCAAAGCAGCCCTCACACTTTCCGCTCTCACGGTGGGGGAGTATGTTTCATCAAAGTCCTGCAAGTAGCGCTGTGCGTAGCCTTGTGCTACCAGCCGGGCCTTATAGAGGAGTTTGTTGTTGGGCATTGGCTTGACCTTGTAGACCCAACGGGTGCCAATTGCTTTCCTCTTTTTGGGGACTTCCATGGGGATGAAGACTTTCAATTTTTTCAGACTGTCCATTTCCCGCTCCATTGCCACCCTCCACCTGCGCTGTTCTTCCTCGGGAAGCTGGAGGACATCTGAGTACGTTTTAGGGGCCATGGTAACACTGTTGACCGAGGCAACACAGCCAATGTCCAACCTTTTGGGTGGCACCCCTTTATTGGAGCGTTTTGATCGTCTGGGAAATTGCCACTCACCATCATCATTGTCATCCGGAGCATCGGTGTCAGAATTGGAGCTGCCGGAAGTATCTTTCCAATCAAAATGGGGCGGGCCTCTGTCCCAGGCGCTGCGAAGACATGGTCGTTTAAGTGAGGCAGGAGGTGTGAAGTCACCCAGGGATTCCTTGTCTGAATCGTCAGAGTCAGGTAGGGATTCATCACCATCCGGATCTTCGCTGGTCAGTTGTTTGGAGTTTGTTGGTTCATCCTCTTCAGGTGGTGCTGCTTGTTCAGTGTCGCTTCTAATAGGGGAATAACCGGGTTCATTGGAATGAATTTTTGACCAATTTGACCCCTCCTCAAAGGAAGCTGATCTAGAGACAATGACAAGGTTATTTTTGTCTACAAACCTAGAGGCCTTGCTGCCGGTTGCATAACCTATAAATCTGAGCCTCCTTGATGCCTTGCCCCCCTTTCTTCTGAGATGCTTGGGAATATGGACCCAGGCATAGGAACCAAAAATTCTCAGGTGTGAGAGGCTAGGTTTCCTTCCATGGACCAGGAAGTATGGGGTTTGGTTAATGGCACTACTCCACGTCCTGTTGACTAGATAATTAGCCATTTTGACCGCTTCTGCCCAAAAAACTTGGCTCATGTCAGCATCTGCAAGTAGGCAGTTCATGACATTCTGCAGCACGCCATTTCTCCTTTCTGAAATACCATTCTCGGACAGAGTTCGAGGGGATGATTTAAAATGGAGAATACCTCTCTCCTTCATCCACTTTTCAAAAATCTTGGAGGTAAACTCAGTCCCCCTATCACTCTGCACCTGGGCGATGCACACCTTGTGTTGCGTTTGGATCTGGTTGTAAAGATATTTGAAGTTGGTAAAGATTTCAGTTTTGTCCTTTAAAATAAATACATGGCCATAACGAGAGTAATCATCTACTACTGTTAAAAAATAACGCCCCCTACCAAGGGAGGGTCTAAAAGGACCAACCAAATCCATGTGTACCAGCTGATAAGGGTACCTTGCACGACGGGAAGAGACCTTAGGTATAGCAGCAGTTTTAGATTTTGCTGCCTTACAGATGGCACATTCCAAATAGGTATTACAATTCTTTATCTTAAGCCCATCAGAAAAATCTTGCATTTTCTTAATAACCGGGAAGCTGGCATGGCCGAGCCTGCGGTGTAATATATGAGCACAATCCAAATGTAAAGGTTTACCCATGCATACTTTGTCAACCTTATGTATCTTACCATTACAAGCCTTGGTCTGTTCAGTAATGAGAGTAGGCACTGGATTAATGGTCACCTTAGAGTTCCTCAGGGTGGCTGAGGAGTTGTGACCTTAATGGTCTCAGCCTTAATGGCTTTGGATGTCCTAGGAGCTGGTTTAAAAGCTTCATTGGTTTTAGGTCCAGGGTCCTTGAGTTTGGACAACCTGTGGGCTGGCACAGAACCTTTCTGCTCTATCTGGGCGTTAGTTCCCTGAGCCCTCTTGTTAGGTTTCTTGTGCCTTTTGACCTTTGCTTTTGGGGAAAAATAAGGCAAATTGTTGATTTTTACAATATCGCCAACAACACCCCCATTTTCGAAAACATAACCTCCACCCTTCTCAAAAACCAGTTTTACATTTTTATCCTCAGTCAATTTTAAGATGCTTAAAAGGTTGTTCTTGATTGAGGGAACATACAGTGCCCCTGTGACATCTCCTATACCAGGCACATTGATCACACCTTCCCCAGTTACCTCTGCCTTGTCCCCAGTGGCAACTTTTACTGAGGACTTGAGTGGGTGTAAAACCTGAAATCGTTGCTTCATGTTGGCTATATGCGTTGATGCACCTGAATCAAGAAGCCACAGCCCCTCAGCATCCTTTATCTGGGAGGTGTGGTTGTCACTAGTGACACTACAGTATTGGTATCCTTTATGACCACCTCCCCCTCTTCCACGGCCTCTTTTATTTTTACTGTGCTTAAGTCCAGCCGTGTTGGCCCTAGAGCAAGGGCACTCCCTTTTAAAGTGACCTTGTATGCCACAGTCAAAGCAGGTGGGAAGGGTATTAATCCTTTCACTTGTGTTCTGGCGCCTCCTCTGAGGCCTAGGTCTGTGATATGCCTCCTTCATTTCTTGTTGTTCCTCATCTCTGCGCCTTAAATCTTCCTCAATAAAGCGGCCAGAAAAGTATTCTATATTTCTTTGTTCCCTAGAAACCCCTTCTAGAGAAATAATAAAGGGACTCCAGGATTTGTCTAGGGAGTTCAACATCACACTAATTAAAGTGGATTCAGAAACAGGCTCCCCCCTCTGTATAAGCTCATCCCTCATGGCTTTAAGCGTTGCCAAATGTTCCCCCATTTTGACACCAGGTTTGAGTTTATAGTTGTGGAAAATTCTTGACAATCTGCTGGTTGCAGCCATATTGTCACTATGGAACAAATTATATAGGGCAGTCCAAACTTCCTGAGCTGTGAGGCCGTCTGAAAGACTGGCACACAGAGCTGTGTCTATAGAACTTAACAGGGTTGTGTAAGCTCTTTTATGCAGGAACTCAATTTCAGGGCTCCAAGGTAAAGGGGGTGGTCTTTTGATCATGTCCAGAGTATTTTCTCTTAAGAGAATTATCTGAATCTCTTTACACCATTTTTTAAAATTCTGACCACTTAAATGTAATTTTTCAAAATTATTTGGCAAAGTTACAAAATTATTGCCATTAAACTGCATGGGGAGTTGTTCAAATGGCTGAAAAGAGCCTGTTGTGAATGGCATTGGGATCCCTAAGCCTGGGATCGATTGCTTAGGTCTGGCTCCTTTTTGTAGTCCTTCTGTAGTTTGAAGCAACTGGGCACGTGCAGGAAATGGAGCATGCTCCAAAGCCTTTTCTTGTTGGAGCTCCGATCTCCCTCTCTGAGCTCTGAAGTCAGGTCTGGCTGGAGCTTCAGGGTAGGCCCGAACATCATCTGGGTGGCGGGGAAGCCTTGGAGGAGTGGGAAGAAGGCCTGGAGATCTTTCTGGAGACTGGAGGCCCATCAGATGAGGTCCATGGGCTGGATAGGCCTGGAAATGTCTCTGGATGTCCTCTTCTCCATCAGAGGAGCAGGATTGCAGCTCCGGATCATCCCAGCAGGGCCGGAAAGGTGCGGAGGTCTCAGCCTGGGCCTCCGTGGAGCATTCAGTGAATGGTGAGTGCCTCTGCAGTGGGGGGTGGGAGGCTACAGGTCCATCTGGGTTCCTCCAGGGGTGGGAGGTTGGATTTGGGGCCCTCCTTAAGTGGGCAGCTGGGTCTGGGACCTCGGGGCGGCCAGTGGGTGGTTGCTCCATAAATTCCAGGGCAGCGACCAGGGCCTCTTTGATGTTTGCCATGGCAGGCAGGGCCTGGCAAGGGGCTTGTGGGTTCGGAGTGGTCCTCTGGGCTGCTGGAATGCTGAACTGACTGGCTGGCGTTGTAGGCCTGGGCTGTGGAGCTGGGGATGGCCTGGCTCATGGTGCGGGCAAAGTGCCCAGGGGAGCAGCCATCTTGGAGGAAGTTGCCTCCGGAAGTGGCCTGGTGGCCATTTTGTTTGGC
Source organism: Pantherophis guttatus (assembly GCF_059756535.1). Taxonomy (NCBI): domain Eukaryota; kingdom Metazoa; phylum Chordata; class Lepidosauria; order Squamata; family Colubridae; genus Pantherophis; species Pantherophis guttatus. Next base: position 60,156,425 of record NC_142069.1, on the reverse strand, counting down.
GGGAAACTGGGGGGGGGGCAGTCTCTCTGGCGGCAGGCGCCATCTTGGAGAGATCAGGCAAGGGAGTCCTTACCAGGTTGGCAGGCATCTCTGGTGCTGCCTCCTCAGGCCTCTTTCTGGCTGCTGCCCTTGTCTTCAGGAGGGAGGCGAGCGCTGCTCGGCACTCCTCTTCTGACATCTCAGCCACTTGCCTGTCCACGCGTTCATCTGGTCCTTCTGCCCCCTCTTCATCAGTGCTGAAGAAATCTTCTCCAACATTGCCTGGCTCGGCCCCTGGGATCTCTTGCTGCATCTGGGTGGCCTCTGGCTGCCAGGGTGTAGCTGGATGGAAATCCCCTTCAATGTTTTCCATCGTTGATTCAGACTGGGGCTGCTGTGAAGTTCTCCTCCGTTGAAGGCCTCTGGTCACAACAGGGGAGCTTCTCTCACAGGTTATTTTGGAGGGCATCTCGCCTTTTCAACAGCTGTCAGCCTCAACTTTCCTGCTTTAGCTGCCATAAGAAACGGGGAGGGATTAGGTATGGAGCAGAGGGGGGGAAGAGAGCAGGAGGGGGTTTGTCTTTGTAGGAGGGGACTTCGTGGGAATCGAAACTGGATTTCAGAAGGGGATGGCTGACCAACTGTCTTGACATTCCTGATGGATGACGCTGCCAGACGTGTTGCCACCTGACCTTTGGAAGACCTTTAGATTGGCTGAGAAAATATAAACACGAGGGGGGGGAGAAGCTTAGTAGATGCATTTCGCGCGTTTTGGTCACTTCCAGCTTTTCACTGGGGTGTTAATCTTTTCATATTCAGTAAAAGTACCAAATTCTTCAAAATGCTTGAGTTTGGGGTTTTCTTTCCTGGATACTGAAGGAAGCATACCTGACATTAAGCTGGAAGTCATCTCAGTCATCCCGGACAAAACCCGAGGGGACTGAAAATCCAAAGTATGTCAGACCGAGGGAGTGATGAAGAAGGGAAGATGGGGGCAGCGAGTTCAACCGCTCTCCAGTCGGAAAGAGAAACTGCAGAATGGCTGGAAAAACTCCGTTTGGAACCAGAGGAGGCCAGATGGTCAAAAGGTGTGGGGAGACTGCCGGACTGGGGAGAGAACCCCCGGGGAGTGATGACTTCCAGACCCCGAAAAAGGGAGGCAGTGTGGATGCAACAGCAGAAGGAACGTCTCATGATAGATCAAGCCTTGCAGCTTATCCGTGATGTGGAAGAAAGCAGAAAAAACCATGAGTCTTTTGAAACTCCTGTGGAGAAGGGGGAAGCAGACCCCAGGGGGGAGGCCGAAGAGACAGCCTGCGGGGGAGAGGAAGAGTTTGAGGAGGGAACATCCCAGGCTTCGGCAGCTCGAGGAAGAGAGGCAGCCGGCCAGAGAACCCCAGCCCTGCAGGCCCCCCCCCGCAGACGTAAAAAGCCAAAAATCCCCCCCCTTCCTGGGAAGTTTGATGGAAATCCTAAAACCTTGGGATTTTTCCTGACTCAAGTGTGGAACCACATGCAGGATTGGGGGGAGGACTACGAAACGGATGCAGCTAAAGTCAGAAGTGTTGCGAATGCCCTAGAGGGAGTGGCGGCTGAGTGGATGGTGGTTCTCCACAATAACAACTCCCTCCTGCTGAGAAATTACAACCAGTTCATGAGGGCCCTTAGAAGACGTTTTGAAGACCATTTAGCTGAACGAAAGGCGAGACTCAGAATGAAGAGCATTCAGCAGGGTCGGAGGCCGGTGGCAGAGTATATCCAAGAGTTTCGTGAACTGGCACCTTATATGACAGGCTGGTCAGAAATGGCACTTTTGGAGAGTTTCAAGGATGGACTGAATGATGAGATATATCGAGATTGCAGGAGCATGGGGGTCCCCGATGATTTGGATAGATGGTACATAGTAGCTGAGGATGTGGAGATCGAGCTGAAACGGAGCGAACTCCGAGGAAGGCGGATGGGGGACCAGTCATCCTCTCTCTACCGTAAGGGGGTGGCCAAGATGACTGGCGGGAAGACCGAATTCAAACCCAAGTCAAAGCCCTTCACCTGTTTCAAATGTGGGAAGGAGGGTCACCGGGCGGCCGAATGTTTCTCCAAACCACTGCCAAAAGCCACCGGGGCCAGCCAAAAGAAAAGCGATAAAATACCCGCCAAAACCCGCGGCACCGCCCTGAAAGGAGAAGTCGTTGAGTTCACTCCCCGGAACCAGCGTGAGTTGGGAACTCCGACCAACGATGACGACAGCGAGACGGACTCCGACTTGGACACCGATGAACGGGTGAGTCACACGGAAGAACCCTTACTCATCCCCGTAGAAGTAAGGGTGCCCTCCACAGGAACTCACACGCAATTGTTAGCCCTGTTGGACTCGGGGTGCACTAGGTGCATAATTAGCCCCAAAGTAGTGGAGGAAATGGGACTGAGACTGAAAACTTTAAAAAGACCCATTGCATTTTGTCAATTAGATGGGTCGATTGCAGGAGGGGGCCCAGCTAGTTTTATGACCGAACCCCTTGAACTACAGTTGGGGAATCATATAGAAAAGCTCAGCTTTATCGTAGCACCTGGCATGGAAAGGCCCCTAATTCTAGGACTCCCCTGGCTTCGTAAATGGAACCCACGAGTAAATTGGAAAACGGGGGTCCTGCGCATCCATACGGCAGAACCACCTCTGGAAAAGGAAGGCCCCTCCCTAAGGGATGACATAAGATCAGAAGGGGCCGCAGTAGCCATTAACTATATTGAGGGAGAAGAGAAAATTCCGAAGGAATATTGGGACCTCAAGGAAGTGTTTAGTGAAAAAGCGTCTGATACTCTGCCTCCCCACAGGGCCACTGACTGCACCATTGAAATACTCCCAGGGGTGAAGCTTCCCAAACCAAAAATATACCCCATGACACCTCGAGAATTGGAGGAATTGCGGAATTTTATTGACAAAAACTTAGAACGGGGATTTATCGAACGAGCCAAACCCAAGGTAGCAGCGCCAGTAATGTTCCGCGAAAAGAAAGATGGATCCTTCAGATTAGTTGTTGATTATAGAAACATGAACGCCATTTGCGTGGAAAATGTCTATCCCCTCCCACTTATGAAGGACATGTTGGCCCATTTAGGAAAGGGAAAATTTTTTACCAAACTTGATTTAAGAGAGGCATACTACCGAGTGAGAATAAAAGAGGGAGATGAATGGAAGACAGCATTTAATTGCCCACTGGGGTGTTTCCAATTTAGAGTACTCCCTTTTGGACTACAGGGGGCCCCGGCCGTATTCATGCAGTTGATCAACGAAGTGTTGCATGAGCATCTATATAAGGGGGTGTTGGTCTATTTGGACGATATTCTAATTTATTCTGACAACATGGCCGACCATATAAGATTGGTTCGAGCAGTCTTGAATAAACTCAGAGCAGCTGAACTCTATGCCAAACTTTCTAAATGTGAATTCCATCAAGACAAAATCGACTATCTTGGATATCGTATATCGCATGAGGGAATAGAGATGGACCCGGAAAAGTTCCGGGCAGTAATGGAATGGGCCGCACCACGCACCCGTAAACAGTTACAGAGTTTCTTAGGGTTTGCTAACTTTTATAGACAATTTATCCCCTCTTTTGCAAAAATCGCACTGCCAATTACAAACTTGCTCAAAACCAAAGGGGAAATAAAACCCAAACCCTCGAAACCACTAGAATGGACTATGGACTGTCAGGCCGCTTTCGAAAAACTGAAACGGTTGTTTGCAGCTGAACCTGTGCTCAAACACCCCGACATAGAACAACCTTTTGTAGTACAAGCGGATGCTAGCGACGTTGCCGTAGGAGCGATACTCTTGCAAAAGAATGAGAATGGAATATTACAACCCTGTGCTTACACATCCTGTAAGCTATCTGAGACAGAAAGGAGATGGGCCATATGGGAGAAGGAAGCGTTTGCAGTTAGATGGGCGCTGTTAACATGGAGACAATTTTTAGAAGGGGCAAAACACCCTTTCGAGGTGTGGACTGACCATAAGAATCTAGAAGCATTAAAAACACCACGCAAATTGTCACCCAAACAGGCACGCTGGGCCCAACATTTCAAGCGTTTCAATTTCACTTTACGTTACCTTCCTGGGGGGGGAAATTTCATGGCGGACGCACTTTCCAGATTACCACAGTACAACAGCATAAAGAAGGAACTGGTTCAACCAATGATCCCCTTAACGCAATTGGCAACACCTGTCACTACCAGAGCGCAGAGTAAAACTGATCCAGAACTCTCAGGGGATTTACTCGAAAAGTTACGAGAAGCGCTAAAAGCTGACGAGTGGTTTAAAATCCACTCGAATGAATGCACACTTCGCGACGGACTAGCTTGGGTTGGATCAAAATTGTATGTTCCGACCACATTAAGACCAACCGTATTGAAATATGCGCATGATGCCAAAGCCGCAGGACACTTTGCGTTTGTCAAAACATTACATCTTGTTAAGAGACAGTTTTGGTGGCCTGCACTAAAAAAGGACATACAGGCATATGTGGCTAGCTGTCCAGTATGTGCCTCGGCTAAAAGACCTCCAGGGAAATCCCCTGGATTACTGCAAGGTGTGGCTAGACCGAACGCCCCATGGAAGGAAATATCTATGGATTTTGTTGTGGACTTACCCGACAGTGAGGGCTGCACTGTCATTTGGGTAGTAACTGATTTGTTTTCCAAACAAGTACATTTCATACCTTGCTCAAAGATCCCTTCAGCAAAAACCCTCGCAAAATTATTTATTCGGCAGATTTACCGACTACATGGGTCTCCGAAAAGAATAATTTCTGATAGGGGTGTGCAATTTACTTCCAGTTTCTGGAGAGAATTTTTAAGATTGATAGGCTCCGCACAGGGGTTGAGTTCCAGTCACCACCCTCAGACAAATGGTGCTTGTGAAAGAACCAATGGGGTGCTCGAACAATACCTTAGGTGTTACGTGAATTACCAACAGGACAATTGGGTAGACTTGTTGCCATTTGCAGAAGTGGCGTATAACAATTCTGTGCATAGTAGCACCGGATTCACACCTTTTAAGGTTGCATCGGGCCAGGATTTTGTACCCATTCCCGAGTTACCTCAAGATGATCCCCCAAATCCCTCCTTGATAGATTGGATGGAACAATTAAGGAGCACCTGGACAGTGACTCGGAAGGCATTAGATGAGGCACACCGAGCTCATAAGGCACAAGCCGATAAGAAAAGGTCCCCAGCTCAAATTTACAAAGTGGGGGATAAAGTCTATTTGTCTACCAAATACTTACAAACCACCCAGAGGTCTAAAAAGCTGGGGCCTAAGTATGTAGGACCATTCCGTGTGATTAGACTGATAAATCCAGTGACAGTTGAATTAGAATTACCAAAAACCTTGAGACGGATACATCCTGTATTTCATGTTAGTTTATTGAAACCTGAACACTCATCTCCCCTAAGGGTTGATCATAGCAACCCTCCAATTCCCATCCTCATAGAAGGGGAGCAACATTTTGAGGTTAAGGAAATCTTGGACTCTAGAAAACACCATGGTAAAGTCCAATATCTAATTGCCTGGAAACATTTTCCCCTATCTCAGGCTGAATGGGTAAATAAACGGGATGTCCGAGCTCCCAGGAAAGTACAACAGTTCTATGCCAAATACCCTGATAAACCTTGATCATTGTATATATTCTGTTTCTCTATCTCTTTCTTCCTTTTATTTAGGACTAACGTCTCTTCTGCAAGAGGGGCCGAATGTCAGCCTCAGCTTTCCTGCTTTAGCTGCCATAAGAAACGGGGAGGGATTAGGTATGGAGCAGAGGGGGGGAAGAGAGCAGGAGGGGGTTTGTCTTTGTAGGAGGGGACTTCGTGGGAATCGAAACTGGATTTCAGAAGGGGATGGCTGACCAACTGTCTCGACATTCCTGATGGATGACGCTGCCAGACGTGTTGTCACCTGACCTTTGGAAGACCTTTAGATTGGCTGAGAAAATATAAACACGAGGGGGGGGGGAGAAGCTTAGTAGATGCATTTCGCGCGTTTTGGTCACTTCCAGCTTTTCACTGGGGTGTTAATCTTTTCATATTCAGTAAAAGTACCAAATTCTTCAAAATGCTTGAGTTTGGGGTTTTCTTTCCTGGATACTGAAGGAAGCATACCTGACAACAGCTCCTGGAGTGGAGTTCTGCTACCATTCCCTCTGCTACCATTCTGTGGAAATTGGGATCGTAGAAACACCCAGGAGCATAGAAGAGTCCAAAGGCAGATGCATGAATAAATGTGATAAATGTATTTATTCATATAACAAAACATATTAACTATATACAAAGGCTGTCTTAATATGGGTGCAGATGGGCCTGCTGGTTACGTACCTGGCTCCCTGCCACGTGGCAGCGGCCTTGCCTGAACTACTCAACGTTATAGCCGCGGTGGCGATTGATACCCCTAGACTTATGGTCATGGGGGACTTCAACCTGCCATCCGTCGGTGAGGCGTCTGAGGTGGCTCAGGAGTTCATGGCTTCCATGACGGCCATGGACCTGACCCAGTTAGTTCATGGCCCTACTCACACGGGGGGAAACATGCTGGACCTGGTTTTTGTCTCTGGTCAGTGGCTGAGTGGTCTCGAGATAGGGGATATAGCGATCGAGCCCTTGTCATGGTCAGATCACTCCCTCCTTCACTTTGACCTTCGAACCACCACACCCCACCGCAGGGAGGCGGAACCGATGAGGTGGTTCCGCCCCAGGCGCCTGATGGACCCGGATAGGTTCCAGACGGAGCTTGGGCCATTTCCTGAGGCTCTGGCACACGGCTCGACTGAAGACCTAGTGGCTGTCTGGGATAGGGCGGCCGCTGGAGCTTTGGACCGGGTCGTGCCTTTGCAGCCTCTGACCCGGCGTCGATCTCACCTGGCTCCCTGGTTCACCGAGGAGCTGAGGGAGATGAAACGCCGGAAAAGACACCTGGAGAGCAGTTGGAGGGCCAGCCGTTCTGAATCTGACCGAACACTGGTAAGGTCTCATATTAAGACCTACCTGGTGGCAATAAAAGCGGCAAAGTGTAACTATTTTTCCGCTCTTATTGCGTCATCAGATAATCGCCCGGCCGCCCTGTTTAGGGTGACCCGCTCCCTGCTCCACCAGGAAGCGTGGAAGGACCCCTTGGAGGGTAGAGCCGAGGACTTTGTACAATATTTGCTGCTGGCCGCCACCAGATGTTCCTTTGGGATCGTCAGCTTCCACTGCCTGTCAGAGCCGCCTTCACAACGGAACGGCGGCTCGAAAAAACTCCGTTCCCATGAGGAAACGGAGATAGAGCCGGCAGGGGTGGGTAGAACTCTCTGCAGAGTCCCAAAAGTTTTTCTTTTACTTTTGGGATGGAGCGGATGAGATGCCCCATATCCCCAGCCGCTGCTCCGGGCTTTGGGAGACCTCTGCTAATGCAGAGCCAGGCGTCAAAAGCAAGCCTGTGAATTTGACAGATTACTCAAAGAAAATGTGAGCTGGACCTGTAATACTGAAGCGCAAGTATTTTACTTATCTTTTAAAAATTACTTAAGAGAATAGAGGAAGAGAAAGAGGAAAAAAGTTTTTTTTTAAAATGGCGTCTGCCGCGGCTGGAGAAGAGTTTGAGAGGGAAAGTTCTTCCGTTTTTTATTATTACAATGTAGCGGAATAAATACCACTGGCTACATTTGTAGACAAAACTCCGCTCCTGTTTTTGTTTTTTCTCTTTTTCCCCTGGAGGCCTGATTGTTGCTGGCTGGAAGTCTTTTGTCTTGTTTTTTTTTTTTTCTTCTAACAAAGCCTGCTTAGGCGGAAACATGGCACTGAGGCTTGTGAAGTCAGACAAACAAATAGGTGGGGGGGATTCCCCCACTAAGAATTTAAAGGAACAAGTTTTAACTTTTCAGTCCCAGAAACCTGATTTTAATATAATAGAATTTCTCTTAGAGGAGATTGAAAGAAGGGATGAGATTGTGAATCAGCAACTTGAAAAATTTAAGCAGGAAACTAAGGAATTGGTGAAATCCAAGTTTGACTTTTTGCAGCAAAAAATTTTAAAAGTGTCAGAATTCATGATTCGGTTGGATACAAATACTAATTTACTAGAGTCAAAAATGGATGAAATTCAAGATAAATTGGACAATAGAATTCAAAAAATTGAAAATGATTTGTTAAATATTCAGGATTATAGTTCAGAAGAAAAATTTAAAATGGATGCTGACCAAAAGTCTGGTAATGTAGAAAATCTGCAACAGAGGATTGAAAAAGAGGTTCTAAAGATACAATATAATTTCACAGAATATGCAATAAGACTTAGAGGTTTGCAGGAAAATAACAGAGATGACTTAAGGAAAATATCTTCTGAATTTCTAGCTGGGATTTTAAAGATTCAACCTGAGGAAGTGTTTTGTAGGATTGACAGAGCTTATCGAATAAACTCCTGGACTGCCAAGCAAAGGCAATTGCCTAGAGATGTGGTAATCTATTTTTCAGATAAAGAAATTAGGAATAAAATTGTGCAAAATTCCTTCAATTCTAATTTGCAATTGTATGGAAGAAAGATTTGGATTTACAAGGAACTCCCACCTAAGATATTAATGTAAAGGAAGAAATTTGGCTTTCTGGTGTCTGAGTTAAAAAGGAGAAATATTCAATTCCGGTGGGACGTCCCAGTTGGTATTATATTGAGATATCAAGGAGAAAGATACCAGTTAAATACTGTTGAAAGAGCGGAAGAATTTTATCAAAATAGTTGAAAATGAATTTAACGTCTTCAGATATAATACAGGATAAGCAGAAGGAGCTGGAACTAAAGACAGAGACTGTACCAGATAAATTGCCTTTGGATTTATCGGATACCCCAGCTGGATTATCTACAAATTTGAGAGAAGTGCCATCTGATTTTAATGTGATGACTTATCAAGGCAAGGACAAGCATGGAAACCAATTAGAGGATATACAAGGGATAAAAAAGAAACGAGAGACACAAAAAATTAGGATGGAAGTCAAACCCACAAAAAGAAAACAAAAAAAGAAATAGGTTGTACAAAAATAGAAATTTCTAACCCAAGCAACAGTGAAGCCAGTGATTTTAAAATATGAATGATTATGTGAAAACATAGAGGAGGCGACATATTGGTCAATATCATCCTGAGGATAGTGGCAGATCTCTGCATTGCCGTAATTTTTGGGACATGGAAAGAGCCTCAAATTGATGGTTTTGAATTATCTACTTTGAAACTTCTTTTTGTGTTGATAAATATATTATAATTATCTTGAATTATAAGGCAAGAGAATCACATTGGGACATGCAGAAGATCGGGTTGTTACCCAATACGATGATGGAAATTAATAATCCTGATGAAACCCACAATTATTATTATATGGAATATAATTATAATGTCACTCGGGTGGTTGTTTTTACTTTTATATATATAAGAAGATGTTTACTACTGATGGGGGCAGATATGATTGGAGATCTTGAATAAACGGTTGCATCAGCAAGCTATGTTACCCTATTATGGATGTTGGTTTTAACAATCCAGTGGAAAGACTTCAAGAAGATATTATATGGACTATAAATTTAAAGTTATTGTCTTTTCTTTTTTTATTTAGATATAATGGAATATATATATATATATATATTTAAGTAGTGTGGGCAGTGAATTAAAGATATCAAGAATTGTTGTGTATGGTAAATTTGTAAGACAGTGGGTGAATAAGCTAGCTACAGACTGATTAGTTTAAGAAAAGGGATTTTTAAGTGATACATTTAGGGGAGTGGAGGAAATGGATAGAGTGGAATAAATGTTAAATTAGATTTTATGGGGAGCCCGCTTTGAAATGTTATTAAAGTAGGACTTATCGTATAGTTTTAAAGTGGAAGGTGGTTTTGAATTGTTGCAATAATGTATAGATATAAAACACTATTATGCTAAATTAGAAGTTATTTTATAATAGTTATAGTATAATGTGTTTGTTTTTTTTTTGTTTTTTCTCTTCTTCTTTTCTGAAATGTATGGATAAAGGGGGATTTATAATACTTTTAGTAAGTAAAGGTCAGTATTTTGAGGAGGGAGTAAGTAATCTGTTATGAATTAGGGGTTTTTTTTGTTACGAAGAAGTCACAGGGGGGGAAGGGTGGGGAGGGGGGGTTAGGGAGGGGGGGGAGGGGGGGGAAAAAGGGGGAAAAATTTGTATTTGAAAACCTTTTCAATAAAAAAAAAAAAAAGCGGCAAAGTGTAACTATTTTTCCGCTCTTATTGCGTCATCAGATAATCGCCCGGCCGCCCTGTTTAGGGTGACCCGCTCCCTGCTCCACCAGGAAGCGTGGAAGGACCCCTTGGACGGTAGAGCCGAGGACTTTGTACAATATTTGTATGACAAAATCGCTCAGATTCGGGAAAATTTGGACTCTGACTGGGTAGATTCGGGAGGGAGGATGAAGGCAAGTCTTGAGAATATTATCTGGGAAGAGTTTGATTCTGTGACTCTGGAAAACGTGGACAAGATACTGGGCAGACTAAGCGCGGCCACATGTTTATTGGACCCGTGTCCCTCCTGGCTGGTGCTGGCCTCTCGGGAGGTTACACAAGGCTGGCTCCAGGGGATTATAAATGCTTCCTTGAGAGAGGGTGTCTTCCCTGCTGCCTTGAAGGAGGCGGTGGTGAGGCCTCTCCTCAAGAAGCCTTCTCTGGACCCAGCAGTGTTGGCTAATTACCGTCCAGTCTCCAACCTTCGCTTCATTGCGAAGGTTGTTGAGAGTGTGGTAGCGCGACAGCTTCCTCAGTACTTGGATGAATCGGCTTATCTAGATCCGTTCCAGTCGGGCTTCAGCCTGGATACAGCACGGAAACGGCATTGGTCGCATTGGTAGATGATCTCTGGAGGGCCCGGGACAGGGGTTGCTCCTCTATCCTGGTCCTATTAGACCTCTCAGCAGCTTTTGATACCATCGACCATGGTATCATGCTGCACCGGTTGGAAGAGTTAGGGGTGGGAGGCACCGTGTTGCGGTGGTTCTCCTCCTTTCTATCTGATCGGTCGCAGTCTGTGTTGACAGGGGGGCAGAGGTCGACCCCGAGGCCCCTTGTATGTGGGGTGCCACAGGGGTCGGTTGTCTCACCCCTTCTGTTCAACATTTATGTGAAGCTGCTGGGTGAGATCATCCGTGGTTTTGGGGTGAAGTATCATCAGTATGCTGATGATACTCAGCTATACATCTCCACCCCGGACCACCCCAATGATGCCCTTAAAGTGATGTCCCAGTGCCTGGAGGCTGTACGGATCTGGATGGGGAGGAACAGACTCAGGCTCAACCCATCCAAGACCGAGTGGCTGTGGTTTCCGACGTCCCGATATAGTCAATTGGTGCCATCACTGACTATTGGGGATGAGTCATTGCCCCCCACGGAGAGGGTTCGCAACTTAGGCGTCCTCTTGGACTCACGGCTGTCTTTAGAAGAACACTTGACAGCTGTGGCCGGGAGGTCTTTTTATCAGGTTCGCCTGATTCGCCAGTTGCGTCCCTTTCTGGATCGGGACTCGTTAAAAACGGTCACTCATGCCCTCGTCACTTCACGCCTGGACTACTGTAATGCTCTCTACATGGGGCTCCCCTTGAAGAGCACCCGGAGGCTCCAGCTGGTCCAGAATGCGGCCGCGCGGGTAGTTATGGGAGCAGCATGGCGCTCCCATGTGGCTCCCCTCCTGCGCGAGCTGCACTGGCTCCCTGTGGTCTTCCGGGTGCGCTTCAAGGTCTTAGTTACCACCTTTAGAGCACTCCATGGCTTAGGACCGGGGTACTTACGAGACCGCCTTCTGCCACCAATAGCCTCTCACCGCCCAGTACGCTCCCATAGAGAGGGGCTTCTCAGGGTGCCGTCAGCCAAACAATGTCGACTGGCGGCCCCCAGGGGGAGAGCCTTTTCTGTGGGGGCACCCACCATCTGGAACGAGCTCCCCCCAGAGATACAGAAGATTCCGGATCTGCGCACTTTCCGCCGTGCCCTCAAAACATTCCTGTTTCAGCAGGCCGGCCTGGCCTAACTTTCCCTTTATATTGCTTTTTGATTTTATTTTAAACTGGGATGTCTTGAATTATCTAGGACCAGAATGTTTAGTATATTTTAATTGGTTTTTTATTATTAACGTTTGTATTACATATATTTTTATCGTTCGCTGTTCACCGCCCTGAGTCCCTTAGGAATAGGGCGGTATATAAATTAAATAAATAAATAAATAAATAAATAAATAAATAAATAAATAAATATCCATTAGGATAGGGGGCACACAGCGTGTGTGACTACCCCTATCAAAGATCATGTCTCATGGAGAAAAAACGTAAAAGAGAGCTTGGTGGAAAGGTTAGAGGGGTTTTTATACTCAGTGTAAGCCCCTCCTCTCCACATAGGGGTGGGGGCACTTTCTGCCTCCACTAGTGTCTGTATGATATATGTGCCAATGGCTTGCAAATACTTGACAGTGACGGACAAAGCTAAATCTCTGGCGAGTCACTTTGCACCTTTGGACACAACGTCTATTTGCTGTGGATTTAATTGCAAACTGGACTATTCAAACTGTGTGTATTTTTGTCTGTGTTATCAGAGTAAAAGTTCTTGGCAGGCAGCTACGGAGTTGCTGCCAAGTTCCTTATCACTGACGTTGAGAGTTTGAAGAGTTTATTTAACCCTCGGCTGGCTGGTTGGGTGCGTGTGTGGGACGGGGACAGAACAGGGAGTTTGGTACTGCTATAAACAAAAAGCCTACCCGAGGGTAAAGCCACAAAGCATTCAGTACACAGAGGTATCTTGGAGCTCACCACTATACCACATGTTATGGATCCCCCCTTGTGTACTTGAAGGGGTGTCTGGGCTCCAATATTCCCTATGCATTACCTCTGGGTAATTTACAGTGGGAGTAGGGGCAAGCACTCTTTCCATATTCTGACTATTGAGTGTAGCTTGACACCAGTCTAGGGGTTACTCCCTAATTCCCCCCTACTCCTGAGTCACTGCCCTCTCCTACAAGGCCTACAATACATATAGCTACACAGATTCTGTCAAGTTGTTCAGTTGTGGGATCGCAATGTCCAGGATAAATTCCTTTCGTCACCCGTGCGTTGGGTGTTAGCCTCCGGAGTAACACCTGCAGGGGTTTTCTTCACCTCTCCTGTTTGTAGAGGGACAGCTCCCGGGGTGTCACTAGAAGGGGAGAGGTTCCCTCTAGTCCTTTGAAGAGTTAGTTTCCACATAAACTTGAGCTTTTTCTTAAAAGCACTGAGAGGAAAGAAAAGTTGACTCCATTCTTCACTCTGTCTAGATGGCAATACTAGACTGGGTAAGTAATTTTCCTTCCTCTCAGTAGTGTAAACTCATTTCTAACAATTTAAAATTCATATCTCTAGAGATCAGGCATTTAACACTTGCAATTACCTTTGAAGGTACACACAGATTTAGACATATACACTAGTCATTATAGATGCACAGCACAAATAATTTTTAACAAAAATCACAGCAAATTAGTCAATTCAATTTTTTTAAAAAAATTTGATTTATATGCCGCCCTTCTCCGAAGACTCAGGGCGGCTTACAATGTGCTCAGGAATAGCCTTCATCCTTTTGTATATTTATACAAAGTCAGCTTATTACCCCCACAAACTGGGTCCTCATTTCACCTACCTTAGAAAGGATGGAAGGCTGAGTCAACCTTGAGCCTTGGTGAGATTCGAACCCTGCAGTAATTGCAGGCAGCTGGTCTTAATAAGCTTAATAACAGGGTGCCTTAAACCCCTGTACCACCAAGGCTCTTTTATCTGTGTCTTCCCATTTAGATAGGCTTTACCTTTTTATTACCTGCCAAACCCCGGATGGGAAGAACAATAAATAATTTTCTTCTCTATTCTTAGGTCTTTCAGAGTTCTCTGGGTCTTTTAAGAATGGTAAATTATCAGAATCTTTATAACACTGCGCTTTTTCTTTCCTCCTATTCTGGGGTCCTCCTACCACACATAACAGTATACACTAACCATATCTTCCTTGGTCAGCCCCAACTTCTGAATCATTTTACTGTATGGTGGGGCTTCTCAACTTCTAAATATTTTTCCTTTAAGGACTAGTCAGGTCTATTTCCAGTTTGGGATTCTTTCTAATCGTTTTAGTGAACTTCTCACTTTTTACTCAAGGTTTCATCCATTGTTCCATCTCCTCTAGCACTGGATTGTTTCTGCCCTGGGGATGTCCTGTCTAACTCTTTCTTGTTTGGATCTCCTAGCCGACGCTGGCCTATTTTTAAAGATCCAAACTCTTCTCCATCCATTTTAGATCTCCCAGCAGGCGCTGGCCTATTTTTAAAGATCCAAAATGTATAGAGACTTTGGTTCACACATAATTTGCACCTTGCCAGGGCTCTCATGAGCAAGTTTGAACTCCACTTTTTCTTTTTAAGGACCTTTATTTAGCCAAATTGGTTTTCTTGTGTCATCCCTACTAAAACCTTTCTTGGTCCTTGTTGGTATGCACTCAGGCCATCCAGTATATGTGCAAATAAGAACTAACATTGCACCATGTGGACCTGACCTTGGCATATCTGTAAAGTTAATTATCAGGGTATTCCTGTGGGTTGATGTCCTTGAGGCGGTTGGGGCCCTTGTCTGGGTTTATTGGCTGCACAGATTTCACATCTCATACAGACATTGGCAGCAATGCTGTGTATCTTATTGATGTATACTTCTCATAGCAGGGCCTTGGCTAATGCAGTCTTTCCCAAATGTAATTGCTTATGGACTTGTTGCACAGCATCCCATGCCATATGTCCCAGGACCAAAACGCACTGGTCGGGAAGAATCCACCATCCATCTTCCAACATCGCCTCAAGTTCCTTAGCTTGTTGCAATTCCTCCTTAGAATAATTAGGTTTAATTTGTTCATCCGGGACCCACAGAGTTAAACAGTTAGCCTGTATAGTTAAAGGCTTCAGTGCAGCTCGACGAGCTTCCTGGTGGCCTTATTATTACCTTGCTGTATCTCTGATGCTGTCTTCTGGTTTCCTCTACAGTGCATAACAGCCACTTCCTGGGGGGGTCAGACGCTGTCCAACTGGTGTAGGATCTGAGGTCCATTCTTAATGTCTTTTCCCTCTGCCATTATAAGGCCCCTCTCCTTGTATATGGCCCCATGCACTTGCATTGTCAAGAAGGCATATTTAGAGTCTGTATAAATGTTGACACATTTGCCTTTCCCAAGTTCCAAAGCTCGAGTCAAAGCATGCAATTCTGCCAGCTGAGCACTTCTTCCGGGAGGGAGGGGCTCAGCTTCCCATACATCTTCATGAGTTTCAACAACATACCCAGCTTTCCGTATTTCCTCCTGCACAAAACTGGTGCCATCTGTATATGGAGTAAAGTCAGGGTTGGAAAGCGGAACATCAGTCCTATCTGGACGGTTGGCATAGGTTTCCTCAATAGTCTGAATACAATCGTGAGTAGCTTTAAATCTGGTTCAGGCAACAATGTGGCTGGATTCAATGTAGTAAATTGTATTAACTTGATCATGGGGTTGTGCGTAATTAAACCTTGGTATTTCAGCATGCAGGGGTTGGTCAACCACAAATGTCCTTTGATTTCTAAGATGGCTTTGAGGGCATGGGGGGGTGTAGATAATCAATTCCTGGCCAAAAGTTAATTTACTAGCTTCTTGTGTTAACAACACCGTGCCTGCCAGGGCTATCAGATAGCCAGACCACCCTCTTGCTACAATATTCAGCTGCTTCAACAGATAAGCAATGGGGTGATGCCAAGTTCCCATTTTCTGGGTGAGAACCCCCATTGCTACTTTCTGTTTAGTGTCGACAAGCAACTGAAATGGCTTGTCTAAGTCGGGTAGTCCTAAACTGGGAGCTTGCATTAAAGCGACTTTTAAAGTTGTGAAACTTTTCTCTTCCTCTTTTTCCCATCGCAGAGGTTCCTTATTACTTCCTCTTATAACTTCATAGAGAGGTTTTGCAATTAAACTGAAATTGGGGGTCCAGATGCAACAGAAGCCTGCAGCACCCAAAAATCCCAAGTCTTTTCTATTTCTGGGTATGGGGAGTTGACAAATAGCTTCCTTTCTCTCGTATCCCAGAGTCCTCTTCCTGGGCTCAATGTCGTATCCCAAATATCTGACCTTTGTAAGACTAGTTATGCCTTTTTCCTGAATGCCTTGTAGCCCAGTTCTCGCAAGAGATGGAGCGGGTTGTGGGTGTTTCACCAACAGTCGTTTTCCGTCTGGCCTGTAACTAACAAATCATCTATGTATTGCAACACGACATCTGGGTAGGGGATTTCCAGGGCCGTCAAATCTTTTCCCAGTGCAGCCCCGAAAAGAGTTGGGGAGTTCTTGAATCCTTGGGGTAACTGTGTCCAGGCATACTGTTGTTTTCTTTCCCATCACTCCTTGGATATTGGTGGAATAGGGGGAGGCTTGGCTCAGAGGCTGGGTTAGGACTGAACAAGTGGCCCCAGTATCCACAAGGAAGGAGATAGGTTTGTTCCAGGTTAACGCTCTACCCAAGTATTTCATCTGTAGCTCTGAGGAGCATCTGAAGAAGGACTGCCCCCATTACCAGCAAGGACCTAAACATGGTTCCAATCAAGGAAGGGGCAGAGGGCAAAGAAGGGGACCTGGTTGGGGCAAAGGTGGTGCTAAGGGCAATTTCGTGTGTACTACTTACCTCATCCCCACCACAAAGGCTGATGGCCCTACTGGCCTCTGGTTACTGGACTCTGGGGCTTCATCTCACATTGCTAACACGAAGCAAGGCTTTAAGAGGTTAAGGAGAATTAACTCCTCCATCAAGGTTGCCAATGGTAACAATGCTTTGGTTGTTGGGGAGGGCATTGTCTCTGTACCAGGGCTGGGCAATGTTGAAGGTATGTTATATGCTCCCTCTATCGCCAATAACCTGTTGAGTATAACCAAGTTATGTGATGATGGTAGGGTGGAGGTATTGTTTTGCAAAGGGGGAGGTCATGTCACTCGAGACAAAAAGGTCATTGGGAGTGTTACCACTATAAATGGTTTGCCATATTTCTCTCCCGAGTACCCAGCTACAGGAGACAGCTCACAGGGTGCCACCTCAGAAGGGGCCTGCACGCAGAGAGAGAGAGAGGCCCCACAGCCAGCCCCCAGGCTGTCAAAGGGGCGCAAGGCTGAAGCAGTTGCGCCCATACCGCCTCACGGCCTTCCAAGGTCAATGCGGGCAAAAAACCTGAGCCTCAGCAGGCACCTAAGGCAGATAAGCCCAAAAAAGGGCCTAAGGTGCCAGCACCACCCAAGGCAACCTGAGCCAAGGGGGTGTCAGTGGGGAAGCCACTTCATACCAAATGTGCCCACCTCTTACATCAGAAGTTAGGCCATGTGAGCTTCCCCGTGGTCAAAAAGATGGGGGAATTTGCTGAGGGGATTCACCTCCAGAATTGTGAGGTGTTTCTGGACTGCGCCATCTGTAAGAGGGCAAAGAGGAAGACCGCCCCAAAACCTAAGGTGTCACTGCGTAAAACCCAATACCCGTATCAATTGATACATGTTGATTTGGTTGGGCCATTTACACCGTCCCTAAGGAAAAGGCAGTATTTCCTCACTGCCGTCAATGATTTCTCGTGGTATGGCCATGTGTATACCCTTACAGAAAAGTCTGAAGCCTTTGACGCCATAAGATCACTGTACAACTACATGGAAACCCATTACAAGACAAAGATCGTGCAGCTGCAGAGTGACTGTGGGGCTGAGTTCATGTCCCGAAAGTTCCAAGACTGGGTAAAGCATAAGGGCATACACCATTTTCGTACAGCGCCATTTACCCCTGCACAGAACAGCGTGGTCGAAAAGCAAAACAGTATCCTGCAGACTATGGTGCGTAGCCTGATTGCGGATGCTGGAGTTGCGGAATCATACTGGGTGGAGGCGGTATATTATGCCAATTACACCTTGAACCACACCTGGAGCAGCGTTGTAGATAAGACTCCATATTTTTTGGTCCATGGTAGGAAGCCAAATTTGGGACACTTGCGTGTATTTGGCTCCTACGCTTGGGTGCACATCCCCAAGCAGCTGCGGAAGAAGGGGAGATCCGTCTCCCAGAGACTGAGGTTCTTGGACTATGCCCCTAGCTCCAAGGCCTACTGATTCCTGGGAGAAGGGGGCAGGACTGTGACCTCCCAATCTGCCTCCTTCGAAGAGGACTCCAATTGGACCCAGATCCACTCAAATGATCTGGGCCCATACATCAACCGGCCCAGCAAAGCTGCACCAACCATGACACCGCCTGAGACAACCACAGACCCTGCCACCGATGAGAGCGAGGAACAGGATGAAGAGGTCAGCCTACCTGGTCCAGATGGGGAGGATGAACTGTCCAGTCCTGAGGGGAAAGACACGCCATCTTCACCTGACTCTTCACCTCCAGCGATGCTTCAGAGGCCCATGATGCCCAATGCCTGGGACCGAGGGCCTTCACATCCAGGTTGTGAACAGCCAGTCGGCGAGGAACCTGCAGAAGAAAAGGGTGGTGAGTGGCAGGAGGTCAGAAGGTCAAAGTGGTCCAACAAGGGGGTCCCACCAAAGAGAATCGACACTGGGCACGTCACGTCTGTCAACAGCATCATGGTCACCCCAAAGACTTTCTCTGACATCCAGGAGCTGCCCATCGAAGAACAGGAGAAGTGGCAGCTCACAATGGAACAGGAGATGGAGAGCCTGAGAAAGCTCAAGGTCTTCACCCCCAGGCAACCATCAAAGGAGAAGAAGGTCATTGGCACAAGGTGGGTTTTCAAGGCCAAATCACTTGCCAGTGGCCGCTTCCTGTACAAGGCCCGCTTGGTAGCACAGGGGTTCACCCAACACTACATGGAAGACTACATAGAGACCTATTCTCCGACCATCCGGGCAGAAAGCATCAAGGCCGCCCTCATAACTGCAGCTGCTCTGGGAAAGGAAGTCTACCAATTTGACATCCAGATGGCCTACCTCCATGCCAACTTGGACCGGCAGATCTACGTGAGGGCCCCTCCTGGTTACCAGCAGGAGGGGGAAAACACATAGTTGCTCCAAAAGGGATTATATGGCCTCAAGCAGTCAGGGAAACTCTGGTATGACTGCCTCAAAAAGGGTTTAGAGCAGCGGTTCTCAACCTGGGGGTTGCGACCCCTTTGGGGGTCAAACGGCCATTTCACAGGGTCGCCAAAGCCCTCTCTTCCCCCCCCACTCCATCACTCACCCTCACCCTCTGCCTCTGTTGGATCGCCGTTCGCCGTTCGCTTACCCTGATTGTGTGGCACAGCACAATTGACAATCAGCTGTGCCGTGTGATCATCGGAACCTTTTTTTAAATTTTTTTAAAGCATTTTTTTACTACTGCTTTGGGCGAATAGGTAGTAAAAAAATGCTTTAAAAAAGTTTTAAAAAAAGCTTCTGACGATCATGCGGCACAGCTAATTGACAATCAACTTTTTCACGCAGGAAATGTAGTTCTAGCCTGACTTTACTGCAGTCAGCAGCCTTTACTGAAAGAACCTATCACTTCAGCCAAATGGAGTCGAGGGTCTTTTTTTTCTAAAAGACTGGCCTGGGCCAGATCTGACACTTTGATTGACTAATCATGTGTTTCTTGATAGTATCATCATCATCATCATCATCAGGGAAAGATCCAGGGGTAAAATCCTACTGGTTCGGACCGATTCGCCCAAACCGGTAGTGATGATTGGCATTGGTTTGCTGAATCGGTAGCAATCATCCCTGGTGGCCCCGCCCCTACTTGCCTGGTCGCCTGCTCAACAGGCACGCCAGGACTGCCTTGTCTGCCACCTCCATGCGCTGTGCTTGGAAGGAGCCACTACTGCCGCTCTCACCACCCTCCCTCCCCGCCTAGCTGCAGACATCCACCTGCCCTCCCGGAGCACTGCCGCCGTTTGCTTTCTTCTTTCTCCCACTGCAAACAGAGCGTTTCATTTTTCCCACAGCACAGTGTACACTTGCTACCTCTGCTTGTCTGCTTGCAAGCAGCAATCTTCTCTACTTGTCTCGGAACACTGGTGCAGGCACCATGCATCGCTTGTCAGGGCTGAGCAGGGAAACTGCTGTCACACCACTTCCCCTCAGTTTCCTGAGAACAGAGCTGAGTCTATGCGCTTCCTTGCCATGCTGGCCACCAGCAAAGAGCTGCGTGGCATGGTCACAGCCGCTTAATGCCCCACGTGCAGCATTGCCCAGCCACTGGTGGGGAGGGAGCAGCCAGCCCAGCTTGGGCTTGGGCTGGCTTGTTAGAGCAGTGCTGCAGCTGAGGCGCCCATGCCAATATTCACTGGCGAGCACAACTTTAGTTGGGCCATTCAAGCCGCCACTGCAGGGCCAGCCGCCTGATGCAAAACTTTGTGGTTTTTCTCCTCCTCAGCTTCATCCTCCCTGCTCAAGCATTAGTGAGGCAGGAATGACTCCCGCTCCCAAGAGAAGCACAGAAGATCGCTGCTTGCAAGCAGAAAAGCAGAGGTAGCAAGCATATGCTGTGCTGTGGGAAAAATGAGAGGCCCTGTTGTCCTGCAGAGCTTGCCGCTGCTTGAGGGGGGGGGGCGAGGAGAACGGGGAAACTCAGGGAGTAGGTCAGATGGGACTGGCTGACTCAGGGCTGCCCAGAAGCCACTCCTGCCGCTGCCAGAAGGTTGGGTGCCTCGGCTTCAGATCACTCCCTCCCTCCAGGGGTGGGTTCTAAATTTTTTTACTACCGGTTCTGTGGGCGTGGCTTATTTTGTGGGTGTGGCTTGGAGGTCATGTGACTAGGTGGGCGTGGCTAGCTGGTCAGAGTCATTTCTGGAAGGTCCTCGCACTTACGACCAGTCCTCGCACTTACGACCCAACTCATTTGTTTGCTTTTAACACTGATCAGCTGTAGGACGGCCCTTTGAAGCCCCGCAGCAAGAGTTTAAACAGTTTTTTTCCCTCTAGTTATCAGCTGGGACTCAGGAGGCAGCAATAGATTGAGGGTAGGACCAAATAAAAGGTAAGAATAATGTGGGTGGGGAGGTGGGGGGGTGGGAGGGTGGCGGGGTGGAGAACCGGTTTGGTGACGTCATATCGTCACCGCTACCGGCTCGGCCGAACTGGACCGAACCGGGAGTGTCATTCCTTTTTTTTATTTCCCAGCTGAGCTTCATTATTTTTGGACTAATAGACTTTCTGTAGTTTGCCAAGTTCCTTATCAGTATTTTACTACGCATGTCCGCATTCTTTCACATTGCTTCACACACTCTTTTCCTTTGTTCTCTTGCCAGAGGTCCGGCTGAGAAATAGCCGGCAAGAATTATTTCAAAAATGTAGCAATTAACTTTTCTTAGTTAGTGAGGTGTTTTATTTTCTTTATAACAAATAAATGAGTTTTATTAGAAACTTTTCTTCGCGTTTCTTTTTCAGAATATTGCAACAAGGAGGAGCCACGATCCATCCTCTAATTAACCAGGGTGATTTTTCCCAGAGCCAAACATGGGATTAATCAACGCCCTGACATCTGGTAGCTCGGACGGTTCATTTATGGCTTTTTTCCTTGTTTTGTTATTTCTGATAAGAGCGCATAGGCAATTAGTTTTTAGCTACTGAGGTACGCTAATTATCTTTGCTAAGATGCCGAAACAGAAGAAAAACAAATACAAAATGTATTTTGCTGAGAAGGTGGCAGAAAGGAGGTTTTCAGATTTCCAGCCCCTTACTTCAGCCACACGCCTGGAACAAGAAGCTGTGGGAACAGAAACGAAGGGAGATAACACAGAAATTGTTTTTGAAGATAACATACTGGAACTGAGGTCAGTGATGTCTTCTTCTGAATATACATGCTCTCAAAAAGTCCCCCCAGAACCTTCTGAATTTGTAATGCTCGGTGCAAAGCCAAAGCAAACTGCCGAGCAAAATTACTCCCA
Source organism: Pantherophis guttatus (assembly GCF_059756535.1). Lineage (NCBI taxonomy): Eukaryota > Metazoa > Chordata > Lepidosauria > Squamata > Colubridae > Pantherophis > Pantherophis guttatus. The sequence continues at coordinate 60,134,503 of NC_142069.1, read as the reverse complement.
CGCAGAGAGAGAAACAATTCATTATTCTCCTCGAAGCTCTAAGCTCACCCTGGATGAGCTGGCTATGAAAGCCTATCGTGACCGTATAAAACTCTATGAACAGGAGCTATCCCAGGCAAAAATGGCTATATCTATGCTTGAGCAAGATAAGGGAGATAACTTAAGATTTTCAAAAAGTGCCATATTGCCTTCTTCTCCGGAGCCAAAGACATTCCCCCTGGTGGATTTTGTGTCAGGCCAATTAAGGCAAAGAGCACTGCATACGTCACATGAAAGTCTCCCTGATCAAGTTACATATAAACCTGCCACGCAATCATTCCTTGTAACTGCAAAGCTGCCCGAAGCTAAAGGTGCAGCACCATCTGCTGGCGAAAGTAATTTACTACAGGAAGCTGAAATGCCACAAGTGTTTCCACAGGCCCAAACTCAAACACCCCCTGGTGGTGTTGGTGTCTTTTTAGATGGAACACAGGCACGCTTTATGCAGCAAAGGCAAATGATTGCATCTCCAGCAGGTCATGCCAATATTGCAGCTCAAGCACAAATGCCTGCATATGTGCCCCAGCCACAAGTGCAAACAGGGCCAGCTCCTGGTCCACCTCCAATGGCACAACCAAGACCATTTTTAGGTCCACAACAGGCACAGCAAATACCACAGGCATTTCTGCCAGCACAGCCAGCGTACCAAATGCAGGCTCCTTACCAGGCATTTTCTGTCTCTCCACTAACTGGTGAGTCAAAACTAAAAATGTCAGGACACAATTACAAAGCCTGGGTCAGTGAGATTACACTATTGCTTCTTAGAGAAGGTACCCACTGTATGGTTTTTAACCCTCCTGGACCACCTTGGAATTTTGCAATAAGAGATTTAGAGATAAGGGCTTGCACAACATTATTGATGTCCATGGATACTGAACTGCAGGTCACTTTTCCACCAAATACAACAGCCCGACAAATTTGGGCTGAATTGGAAAATTGTTACAGGCCTATCTCAATTGAATCTTCATGTTTACTCATGTCTGAACGCCACGGTTCGAGATTGAAACCTGGTGAACAAATTGGAGGACATTTGACCAAACTGAAAGGACTGAGAACAGAATTGAGAGAAAGAGGCCATAACATTGAAGATATTCAAATGATCAGCATCATTATTAACTCTTTGAATTATGAATGGAAAGATGCTGTTACAAAAATTAACCAAGTCCCAATTGCTCAACGCACAGTGGACAATGTCTGTAGACTTTTAATTGAAGAAGAGGCATTCATGTTGGCCACGCCACACTTAAGAGGACCACCCGCATCAAAAGCTCCAGCTAGGCACCCCTTCTGAGGAAGGACCTATGCTCCAAGGATGCCAAGATGCTACACCTGCAATCGTGTGGGACATGCCACCCGGGATTGTCCCCAACGAGTTCCAGCTCCTGTCACATACCAGCCCAGAGGAACAGATTCCAGAGGCAGAGGCAGAGACGGAAGACAAAGTCGTCGTGGTCCCCGGCGTGATCCACAAACTCCACTCGCCACACTGGCTTTAACCAATGATCCACAACCTCAACCAGAGTACGACAAACGACTCCTGTGGACTTTGGACAGTGGTGCAGCATTGCATGTTACCTACAGAAAGGAACTTTTTACAGAGATGCACGAGCCTGAACCAGAACTACGTGAACTTTACTCTTTTTCCAATCATCCTTGTCAGGTCAAAGGAAAAGGAACTGTTTATGTTGAAGAGCTCGATGCATTCATTCCTGATGTTTATTACATACCAACAGCTCAAAGAAGAAAAGGAAGTCCAGCAGCAAAGAGATTGAGATTTATGGGTATTGATGATAACTCAAAATGGAGCAGATTTATTGACTCTAAACATGCAATTGTGATTTCCCAATCTGCTAATTTTGAAGAAGATATTGACTGGTCCAGGATTCATTCCAATGATCCTGGAGTTTATTTTCCTAGAGATGATACTGCTGATGCTACGCAGATTGATGATCAAGATTCCACTGATTCTTCTCAACCCGATGTTCCGTCTTCGCAAGCCGCGGATGCTGACACTAGCGACGAAAGTGAGGACGAGGACGAAGCAGAAGAAGACTGGACTGTTGTTCCGAGACGTTCCAAGAGGGACACAAAAGGAATCCCTCCACAACGATATTCTTGGCAACTGACAAAAGCACCCTTGCCTTTGATTTGCAATGTTACACTTCCACCTGATAATTTTACACAAATCAAGCAGCTCCCTGATTCAGAGCAAGACAAATGGTATGAAGCAATGCAGGTTGAAATGGACAGTCTAAAGAAACTTAAAGTATTTACACCTGCAAAACCTCCAGCAAACAAAAAGATCATTGGCACTCGATGGGTCTACAGAATCAAAAAGAAACCAAATGGTGAGTCACTGTACAAGGCCAGACTTGTAGCTCAGGGTTTCGCTCAACGTTATCCTGAGGACTACACAAATACTTATTCACCGACAGTCAGAACTGAGAGTGTAAAAATTGCTTTAGCAACTGCAACTATCCTTGGTCTAGAAGTTTTCCAGTTTGATGTTGACACGGCTTATCTACATGCAGACCTAGACGAAGAGATCTACATGAAAAGTCCTCCAGGATTCCGACAGCAAGAAGGGGATACCTGGTTTCTAAACAAAAGTCTTTATGGTCTGAAACAATCTGGTTTAATGTGGTATTTATGTCTTACTGACAAACTAAATTCAATGGGCTTTATTAAGTCCGAAACTGATGAGTGCGTGTTCACAAAAAGATCTAACAATGCATATGAGATAGTTCTTGTTTATGTTGATGATATTGTTTATATTGGTCCAAATAAGCAAATGAGTGAAATTTTTGCCAAAGCTTTGCAGAGATACTTCACACTGAAATCATTAGGTCACATTAGCACTTATTTAGGTGTTCAGATTGAAAAAAACACAGAAGGGGTTTACTCTTTCACAAGAAGATAAAATTGAACAAATTTTGCATCATTGCAACATGAAAGATGCTAACACAACAAAGACACCCATGCAAACAGATTTTCACAACTTGACACAAGAAGAAAGTCCTGAGTTCGAAAATCAAACACTTTATCGTTCAGTCATTGGGTCACTATTGTACATTAGTAGTTGGACCAGACCCGACATTGCACTTAGTGTTAATCTCTTATCTCGACACGTAGGTAAGGCAAAACAGTTTCATTGGACATGCATTAAGAAATTATTGAGATACCTAAAATACACTAAACACAAGAAGTTATTGTTAGAACCAACACATACTGATTATGCAGAATTATGCTGTTATGCAGATTCTGATTGGGCAAGTGATAAGAAATCACGTAAAAGTACTTCAGGTTATATAATGTTCTTAAATGGATGTCCTGTTTATTGGCAAGTACGTAAACAGAATTTTGTTTCTTGTTCATCTATTGAAGCTGAATATGCTTGTGTTTCAGATGCATGTAATTCTCTAACTTGGTTTGATGCTTTAGTCACAGATATCTGGACACACCCGATCCGACCGATCACCGTGATGGAAGACAATGAATCGGTGGTTTATATTTCTGAATCTCATTTCACAGGTTCTATGTCCAGACACATTGACATCCATTATCAAAACATAAAACATTTAGTGAAAAAAGGTTTTGTCAAAATGCAATATGTATCTACACATGATCAAATTGCTGATATGCTCAACAAACCACTTCCAGCAGTTCAACACAAGTATCTGCGTAAGAAGATGTGCCTTATTTGATGATGTACTGATATTTCGCTCAACTGGCAAAGAAGGGGAATGTCACTGCATTTTTTTTATTTCCCAGCTGAGCTTCATTATTTTTGGACTAATAGACTTACTGTAGTTTGCCAAGTTCCTTATCAGTATTTTACTACACATGTCCGCATTCTTTCACATTGCTTCACACACTCTTTTCCTTTGTTCTCTTGCCAGAGATCCGGCTGAGAAATAGCCGGCAAGAATTATTTCAAAAATGTAGCAATTAACTTTTCTTAGTTAGTGAGGTGTTTTATTTTCTTTATAACAAATAAATGAGTTTTATTAGAAACTTTTCTTCGTGTTTCTTTTTCAGAATATTGCAACAAGGAGGAGCCACGATCCATCCTCTAATTAACCAGGGTGATTTTTCCCAGAGCCAAACATGGGATTAATCAACGCCCTGACAGGGAGGAACCCACCACTGCCTCCCTCCCACTCTCTCTCACACACAAAAACAGAGGTTGGAGAGCTCTCTTGCTCTCTCTCACTCCAAGCATCCCATGCACAGCCCATTTGAGGAAAGGGCATGCACGGCTGGGCGTGCTTGGCTGCAGGAGGAGGCCTGGTTGGAAGGTGGCCTTTTCTGCAGCATCCCCTCCCCTCTTTTGATCACCCTGCAAGGGGAGGGGGTTCTGCCTTTGCAGAAATGGCGTGGGAGGTTTGTGTAGAGGATTGGCAGTGTGGGGATGGAGAGCAGGGCAAAAGAAAACTCAAAGGTTTGCTTGGGCAGTCAAGCCAGAGGGAAACTCTGGTTGCCTTGGTGTCTCCCCCCCCAGCGGCGGCCGGAGCAGGGAGGGGTGTGGGGAGACAGCGGCTCGTTGGAGCGTCGCTAGACCCCCCCCCTGGAAAAGCACCCTGACATTGTTCCCAGCTGTCAGCAGCAGCCGCAACAGTTGGAGCGGCGGCTGCGGCGGCTGGGGATGAGACGACGGCCGCTGGGGCAGTGCTGGGTGGAACGGAGCTACCCTGGCTGTTTTCAGACTGACTTTAGACTTTTCTACCAGGGTCGGTTATTTACTGGGGAGGGGAGGAAGGGAAGAACGCAGTCTGACTGGTTGCTGACTCCTGAAGACCCCTGAAGACCGGGGACTTAAAGGGGATTAGAAGACCTAATGGAGACTGGGGGTTTGGCAAAGTTGGGTGACTGGCCTGCCTCCCCCTGGCCTGTATCCATTTTCCCTTCCCCGCCGCAGCCTGGTTATGGGCGTGGTTCGGGCTGTGGCCATTTGATCTGGACCTTATCTGCACCGGCACTGGACTGCATTGGACATATTGGACCCCTGACCTGACCTGACTATAATTGACCCCCGGTTTCCGGCTATATCATCAGTCCCAGTCACATTTATAATGCCTTGCTGTGAGGAGAGGCTTAAGCCTGGGTGTGGTCACCGAGGGAGTCACCTTGCTGTTATTGCCACTGAATTAGACCTGTCGATACCAGCCGCCATGAGAGGGTGGCTTGGTCATTGCTTTTTGGGGCATCGGCTTGAGATTCCTCTCCACTGCTGTGAGAGGACAGTGGAGTCCCGGTTTTGATCCGCGCCAAAATGGTGAACTGTCTCTCCTGGACCTTTAAATGTACCATCATTGAATCCTTAGCCTTATTCCATTTCCCCAGGCAGACTTGCAGGAATGTATTCACTGGCTGAGCTCTTTGCCTTGCGAGACTCCCCCTCTCGCAAGCCTGGCCTTCCACGTTATCGAAGGCCTACCTCGATGAAGGGCTTTGGAACCCAGAGAGGTGGCATGTCGCGAAGAGGGGATTGAGGGGTTTTTTATATAAAGTTTTAACGAATGTCTTAAGGGGTTCCGGGGGGGGAGGGTTGGATCAGAAGTAAGGCCGTGGGTATGGGGGATAACCCACTAAGGGGAGGGCCAGGTATGGCTGTGGAGCACGGCACGGGGGGTGGGGGGGCCCGGGGTCAAGGGGGGGAGGCTAAAGTTCATCCAGATAAAGCTTTTACCATCAGTACTGTGGGTGGGAGGGGTAGATATGGCGGGAGCAGGGGGCCATATCGTGTTAGGGGAGCGCGCGCCCGCTGTCTTCGAGCGGTGGTGCGCTCCGGCCCCCAAAGCTCCACTCGTTCTCCAGGTGGCACAGATCCTCAGGGCCCTGGCCTCCATCTGATGTTATGCAATGCCAGGTCTGTAGTAAATAAAGCCCCCCTCATTTGTGATCTTGTTCAGGAGGGGGGAGAGGACCTGGCAGGTTTTACGAAAACCTGGTTGGGCCAAGGGGGGGTCCCTCTCGTTGAAATGTGCCCACCAGGTTTCCACGCATTCCATCAGCCGAGGTTGCAGGGTAGGGGCGGGGGGTTAGCGGTTATTATTAACGAAGGTCTGAGACCGAGGGAGGCCACTGTTCCTCAGACGGCCGGCTGTGAATCCCTCCTTGTGAAATGGGGTCATGGGGTTCAGAGGGGTTTGCTGATCCCTGCCATGTGGCAGCAGCCCTGCCCGAGCTACTCAGCGTCATCGCCGCGGTGGCGGTTGAGACCCCTAGGCTTATGGTCATGGGGGATTTCAACTTGCCGTCCGTCGGTGAGGCATCTGAGGTGGCTCGGGAGTTCATGGCTTCCATGACAGCCATGGACCTGACCCAGTTAATTCATGGCCCTACCCACACGGGGGGAAACACGCTGGATCTGGTTTTTGTCTCTGGACAGTGGTTGAGTGATCTCGAGATAGGGGATATAGTCACCGAGCCCTTGTCATGGTCTGATCACTCTCTCCTTCGTCTTGACTTTCGAACCACTACACCCCACTGCGGGGAGGCGGAGCCGGTAAAATGGTTCCGCCCCAGGCGCCTGATGGAACCTGATAGGTTCCAGATGGAGCTTGGGCCATTCCCTGAGGCTCTGGCACACGCCTCGACTGGAGACCTAGTGGCCGCCTGGGATAGGGCGGCCGCTGGAGCTCTGGATCGGGTCATGCCTTTGCTGCCTCTGACCCGGCGCCGATCTCATTTAGCTCCTTGGTTCACTGAGGAGCTGAGGGAGTTGAAGCACCGGAAAAGATGCCTAGAGAGTAGTTGGAGGGCCAGTCTTTCTGAATCTGACCGGACACTGGTAAGATCTCATATTAGGAATTACCTAGTGGCGATAAAAGCAGCGAAATGTAGCTATATTGCTGCTCTTATTGCATCATCAGATAATCGCCCGGCCACCCTGTTTAGGGTGACCTGCTCCCTGCTCCACCAGGAAGCGCGGGAGGACCCCTTGGAGGGTAGAGCCGAGGATTTTGTTCAATATCTGTATGACAAAATCACTCAGATTCGGGAAGATCTGGACTCCGACTGGGTAGTCTCAGGGGGAGGGACTGGGGCAGGTCTTGAGAATGTTATCTGGGATGAGTTTGATCCTGTGACCCCTGAGGACATGGACAGGATTCTGGGTAGACTGAACGCGACCACTTGTTTATTGGACCCGTGTCCCTCCTGGTTAGTGCTGGCTTCTCGGGAGGTGACACGAGGCTGGTTCCAGGGGATTATAAATGCTTCGTTGGGTGAGGGTGTCTTTCCTGCCGCCTTGAAAGAGGTGGTGGTGAGGCCTCTCCTCAAGAAGCCTTCCCTGGACCCGGCAATGTTGGTAAATTATCATCCGGTCTCCAACCTTCGTTTTGTGGCGAAGGTTGTTGAGAGTGTGGTCGCGCAACAGCTCCCCCAGCACCTGGATGAAACGACATATCTGGATCCGTTCCAGTCGGGCTTCAGGCCCGGGTACAGCACGGAAACGGCATTGGTCGCGTTGGTTGATGATCTCTGGAGGGCTCGGGACAGGGGGTGCTCCTCTGTCCTGGTCCTGTTAGATCTCTCAGCGGCTTTTGATACCATCAACCATGGTATCATGCTGCACCGGTTGGAAGAGTTAGGGGTGGGAGGCACTGTGTTGCAGTGGTTCTCCTCCTTTCTCTCTGACCGGTCGCAGTCTGTGTTGACAGGGGGACAGAGGTCAACCCCGAGGCCCTCATATGTGGGGTGCCGCAAGGGTCGGTCCTCTCGCCTCTCCTGTTCAACATTTATGTGAAGCCGCTGGGCGAGATCATCCGTGGTTTTGGGGTGGAGTACCATCAGTACGCTGATGACACCCAGCTGTACATCTCCACCCCGGATCACCCCAACGATGCCCTTGAAGTGATGTCCCGTTGCCTGGAGGCTGTACGGATCTGGATGGGGAGGAACAGGCTCAGGCTCAACCCATCCAAGACCGAGTGGCTGTGGTTTCCGACGTCCCAATATAGTCAGTTGACGCCATCACTGACTATTGGGGGCGAATCATTGGCCCCCACGGAGAGGGCTCGCAACTTGGGCGTCCTCCTGGATTCACGGCTGTCTTTAGAAGAGCACTTGACGGCCGTGACCGCGAGGATTTTTCATCAGGTTCGCCTGATTCGCCAGTTGCATCCCTTTCTGGATCAGGACTCATTACGCACAGTCACTCATACCCTTGTCACCTCCCGCCTGGACTATTGCAACGCTCTCTACATGGGGCTCCCCTTGAGGAGCACCCGGAGGCTCCAACTGGCGCAGAGTGCGGCCGCGCGGGTGGTAATGGGAGCGACATGGCGCTCCCATGTAACACCTCTCCTGCGCGAGCTGCACTGGCTCCCGGTGGTCTTCCGGGTGCGCTTCAAGGTTTTGGTTACCACCTTTAAAGCGCTCCATGGCTTAGGACCTGGTTATCTACGGGACCGCCTACTACCACCAATACTGGCCTCCCACCGGCCAGTACGCTCTCATAGAGAGGGACTCCTCCAGGTGCCATCAGCCAAACAGTGTCGACTGGCGGCCCCTAGGGGGAAAGCCTTCTCTGTGGGGGCACCTACTATCTGGAATGAGCTCCCCCCGGAGATATGGAGGATCCCGGATCTGCGCACCTTCCGCCGTGCTGTGAAGACCTTTTTATTCCATCAGGTGGGCTTGGCCTAATCTCTTCCCTTTTTTAAATATCTAAATTTTAATCTGTTTTTAAATTATTGGGGTGTTTTAATTTGTCTGGGTCAAAATGATTTAATTTGATTTTATCTGGTTTTTAAATTTTTTGTATCTATGTATTTTATTGTTGGCTGTTCACCGCCCTAAGTCCTTCGGGAGTAGGGCGGTATACAAATCAAATAAACTATAACTAAACTATAACTATAACTAAATGATTGGGGGCTTCAGAAAGTCAGAATGTGCTTCAGAATGTGCAGCTCCTGGCTCTAACAGTGAGTGACATTAGTGACATCAAGTTGGCCGTGCCCACCCAGTCACATGACCACCAAGCCATGCCTACCAAGCCACGTCCACAGAACCGGTAAGGAAAATTTTTGGATTTCACTAATGGGAAGATCATAGATAATGTTGCTAAAATGTCATTTTCATTCCAGATGTAAATCAGGGATTGAAGTAAATTGTACTGAATCATGGAGAATATTAATGCATTGAGAAAGATCTGGATTTATAGAAAGTGAAGGTTAATAAGCAAAAATGGTTCCAAACATGCAACATACTAAGTAATACAGGATATAATAATCCATTACAGTCTGATTTCTTAAATGGCCCAAATATCTAATAAATATTCCAAATCATCAAATCTATAAAAAGTGGGGGGCGGGGGGAGATAAGAAATCCAAGAGTTACATTTAAATATTATAATCTCCTTTTTTTGATTTTCATTTTTTTCATACTTCTTTCTTTGTGAAGTTTTTTTTTCAATGTTAAATAGGTAGTCTTTAACTTAAAACAATTCATTTAGTGACTGAAGTTACAACTGAAAAGCACTGAAAAAAGTGACTTATGACTGTTTTTCACTCTTACAACTGTTGCAGCATCCCCATGGTCACATGATTAAAATTCAGACACTTAGCAACTGACTGATATTTATAATAGTTGCAATATCTGTGGCTCATGTGATCACCCATTGTGACCTTTTGACAAGAAAAGTCAACGGGGAAGCCAGATTCACTTGACTAACTGAACAACTGCAGTGATTCACTTTAAAACTGTGAAAAGAAAGACCATAATATGAGACAAAACTCATCTACATTAGGGTGTAGGATAGGGAAGTTACTCTTTTCTTCAGTTACAAAAATTGCCCAGATCCAGTGATTCAAAAATACTATGAAAAACTATATGATCAAGAGTCATGACAGGGCATAGGAGCATTTAATACAATCTGTAGTTTGGATCTGTCTCATAGTGACAGATAGTCAAAGGATATAATACAGAAGACAACATGCCAGAGAATATAGATCAGTTCCTGTTTTCCTGTGGAAGTGGACGGAATATCAGACACCTCCCAGATATTACTCCCAATCTTCATGTCTGGATCTGATTTTGAGATATCCCAATGTACAAAAGAGTTAAAAGAGACCATATCAAAATTTTGGCAGTAAATGGAATGGACAGAATGATTCTGAGAAATGGTGGCATGGTTTTATGAAAATAAAACTACATTTCCCTCAAAAGTTACAGAGGATCCAAATTCTTATCTATGGTTTTTTTGGGGTTCATTAAAGGGAAATGAATGCCAGCTCAATTAAATATAATGTATTGCGGTCCACTCTTCACATTCACATTTTATGTTACTTAACATAAAGATGTGAATCTATTGGCAGCTATTTTGAAAATGGGCTTCATTTAGTTTAAATATGGTAGATTATGGCCTCCTAGGTTAAATAGAATCTCTTAAAAGTGATGAATATACTGTAATTATAAGGTCTGCACTTGCAAATGATAACCATTACAATTTTTTAAAAATTTTATTAGAGCATCAAAAATAAAAATAAAAAAAATGTACGGGGACTTCCGGTTTGCTGTTTGTCGCTGCCAGACGTTCCTTTGGGATCGTCAGCTTCCATCGCCTATCAGAGCCGCCTTCACAATGGAATGGCGGCTCGAAAAAACTCCGTTTCCATGAGGAAACGGAGATAGAGCCGGCAGGGGTGGGTAGAACTCTCTGCGGAGTCCCAAAAGTTTTTTCTTTACTTTTGGGACGGAGCGGATGAGATGCCCCGCATCCCCAGCCGCCGCTCCGGGCTTTGGGAGACCTCTGCTGATGCAGAGCCAGGCGTCAAAAGCAAGCCTGCAAATTTAACAGACTACTCAAAGAAAATGTGAGCTGGACCTGTAATACTGAACTGCAAGTATTTTACTGATTTTTTTAAAAAAAATTACATAAGAGAGAGGAGGAAAAGAAAGAGGGAAAAAAGCCTTTTAAAATGGCGTCGGCTGGAGGAGAGGCTGAAAGGGAAAGTCCTTCCGTTTTTTATTACTACAATGTAGCGGAATAAATACCACTGGCTACATTTGTAGACAAAACTTCGCTCCTGTGTCTTTTTCTCCTTTTTTTTCCCCTTGGAGACCTGATATTGTTGTTGATTGGAAAGAAGTCTTTCTTGCTTTTTTTTTAACAAAGCCTGCCTGGGCGGAAACATGGCACTGAGACTCATAAAGTCAGATAAACAAGAAGGGGAGGGATTCCCCCACCAACAACTTAAAGGAACAAGTCTTAACTCTTCAGTCTCAGAAACCTGATTTTAATATAATAGAATTTTTTATAGAGGAGATTGAAAGAAGGGAGGAGATTGTGAATCAGCAACTTGAAAAATTTAAGCAGGAAATTAAAGAATTGGTGAAATCTAAGTTTGATTTTTTGGAGAAAAAACTCTCAAAAGTGGCTAATGGTTTTACAGAATTTATGATACAGTTGGACACAAATACTAATGTACTAGAGTCTAAAATGGAAGAAATTCAAGATAAATTGGACAATAGAATTCAAAAAATTGAAAATGATTTGACAAACACTCAGGATAATAGCTTAGAAGAAAAACCTAAAATGGATGCTGATCAAAAGTATGGTAATGCAGAAAATCTGCAACAGAAGATTGAAAAAGAGATTTTAATGGTACAATATAATTTCACAGAATATGCAATAAGATTAAGAGGTTTGCAGGAAAATAATAGAGAGGATTTAAGGAAAATATCTTCTGAATTTCTAGCTGGGATTCTAAAGGTTCAACCTGACGAAGTGTTTTGTAGGATTGACAGAGTTTATCGAATTAACTCCTGGATTGCCAAGCAAAGGCAATTGCCTAGAGATGTGGTGATTTATTTTACAGACAAAGAAATTAGGAATAATATCGTGCAAAATTCCTTCAATTCTAATTTGCAATTGTATGGAAGAAAGATTTGGATTTACAAGGAACTCCCACCTAAGATATTGATGGAAAGGAAGAAATTTGGTTTTCTGGTGATTGAGTTAAAAAAGAGAAATATTCCATTCAGGTGGGACGCCCCAGTTGGTATTATATTTAGATACCAAGGAGAAAGATATCAGCTAAATACTGTTGAAAGAGCGGAAGAATTTTATCAAAATAGGTTGAAAATGAACTTAACATCTTCAGGTATAATACAGGATAAGCAGAAGGAGCCGGAAATAAAGGTAAAATATCGAATTACAGAGACTGTACTAGATGAATTGCCTTTGGATTTATTGGATACCCCAGCTGGACTATCTACAAATTTGAGAGAAGTGGCATCTAACATTAATGTGATGACTTATCAAGGCAAGGATAAGCATGGAAACCAATTAGGGGATATACAAGGGATAAAAAAGAAACATGAGATACAAAAACAAAACCAACAAGACCAATCTACAAAGCAGAATAAAAACCGACCAGATGATACACAATTTGTAGAAAGGAAACTAGGATGGAAACCAAACCCACAAAAAGAAAAGAAAAAAAGAAATAGGTGGCATAAAAATAGAAATTTCTAAATTAGGCAACAGTGAAGCCAGTGACTTTAAAATATGAATGATTATGTGTAAACACAGAAGAGGCGACGTATTGGTTAATATCATCCTGAGGATAGTGGCAGATCTCTGCATGGCCGTAATTTGGGGACGTGAAACGAGCCTTAAACTGATGGATTTGAATTATCCATTTTGGAATTTCTTTTTGTGTTGATAAACATATTATATTATCTTGAATTACAAGGCAAGAGAATTATGCTGGGGCATGCAGAAGATCGGGTTGTTACCCACTACGATGATGGGAATTAATAATCCTGATGAAACCCACAATTATTACTATATGGAATATAATTATAATGTCACTCGGGTGGTTGTTTTTACTTTTATACATATAAGAAGATATTTACTACTGATGGGGGCAGATATGATTGAAGATCCTGAATAAACTGTTGCACCAGCAAGCTATGTTACCCGATTATGGATGTTGGTTCTACCAATCCAGTGGAAAGACCTCAAAGAAGATACTATATGGATTATAAATTTAAAGTCATTGTCTTTTCTTTTTTTTTTATTTAGATATAATGGAAAATATAGACATATATTTTTAAGTAGTGTGGGCAGTGATTCAAAGATATTAAGAAATGTTGTGTATGGTAATTTTGCATGATAGTGGGTGAATAAGCTAGTTAGTAGATTGATTAGTCTAAGAAAAGGGATTTTTAAGTGATATATTTAGGGGAGTGGAGGAAATGGATAGAGTGGAATAAATGTTAAACTAGATTTTATGGGGAAAGCCGCTTTGAAATGTTATACTAATATATATAGAAGATTAAATGTTAAAGTAGGACTTATTGTATAGTTTTAAAGTGGAGAAGTTATTCTATAATGTCATAGTATAATGTCTTTTTTTTCCCCCTTTCTTTTCTCTTTTCTGAAATGTATGGATAAAGGGGGATGTTATAATATTAATAATATTTTTAGTAAGTAAAGGTCAATATCTAGAGGAGGGAGTAAGTAATCTGTTATGAATTAGGTTTTTTTTTTTTGTTATGAAGAAGTCACAGGGGGGGAGGGGTGGGGAGGGGGGTTAGGGAGGAGGAGGCAGAGGGGGAAAAAGGGGGAAAAATTTGTATTTGAAAACTTTTTCAATAAAAAAAAAAAGAAAAGTCAACGGGGAAGCCAGATTCACTTGACTAACTGAACAACTGCAGTGATTCACTTTAAAACTGTGAAAAGAAAGACCATAATATGAGACAAAACTCATCTACATTAGGGTGTAGGATAGGGAAGTTACTCTTTTCTTCAGTTACAAAAATTGCCCAGATCCAGTGATTCAAAAATACTATGAAAAACTATATGATCAAGAGTCATGACAGGGCATAGGAGCATTTAATACAATCTGTAGTTTGGATCTGTCTCATAGTGACAGATAGTCAAAGGATATAATACAGAAGACAACATGCCAGAGAATATAGATCAGTTCCTGTTTTCCTGTGGAAGTGGACGGAATATCAGACACCTCCCAGATATTACTCCCAATCTTCATGTCTGGATCTGATTTTGAGATATCCCAATGTACAAAAGAGTTAAAAGAGACCATATCAAAATTTTGGCAGTAAATGGAATGGACAGAATGATTCTGAGAAATGGTGGCATGGTTTTATGAAAATAAAACTACATTTCCCTCAAAAGTTACAGAGGATCCAAATTCTTATCTATGGTTTTTTTGGGGTTCATTAAAGGGAAATGAATGCCAGCTCAATTAAATATAATGTATTGCGGTCCACTCTTCACATTCACATTTTATGTTACTTAACATAAAGATGTGAATCTATTGGCAGCTATTTTGAAAATGGGCTTCATTTAGTTTAAATATGGTAGATTATGGCCTCCTAGGTTAAATAGAATCTCTTAAAAGTGATGGATATACTGTAATTATAAGGTCTGCACTTGCAAATGATAACCATTACAATTTTTTTTAAAATTTTATTAGAGCATCAAAAATAAAAAAAAATAAAAATGTATAATAATTTTTCTATCACGGTGTAGCATCGCCAAAATATCCATATATATATATACACCAATAACCAGAGAGTAAAAATAGAAAATATTTACAGATTCTTGTACACAAATTTACCTTTCCAATACTTATTGATTACCATAAATATGCAATCATCTATAATTATAATCCAACATTATCCTTTGTCTCTCTCCCATTGTTTCTGGGTCCAATCATACCACATATTCCAACTACCATAAAAGTCTGAGGTTCTTTTACCCTTGATCAGTTTTGTAAGTCTGTCGGACTCTGCACTTTCCGTGATTTTATAAATTATTTTTGAGTCTGTTGGTAAGTCCTAATTCTTCCATTCTTGTCTCCCTGCAGTAATTACGTGCAGCATCAAATACCATTTAGTCAATCCAATATTTGCAGGTCTAACCCCCAACAAAAAAGTTTCCAATTTCAGTTCCACTCTACAGTGTGTAATTTCAAGCAACCATCATCATATTTTCATCCAATATTTAGCTGCCAGCGGGCATGTCCACCATTGGTGGAAGTAAGGTGGGTTTTTTGGGGTTTTTTTGGAACAGCGGCGGTGGAGTGATTGGAGTTAGCATGGTTATTTCCTTTTGGTTTTTATTTGGGTTTCTGGAAACATTCCCTTTGTGTGTTAAAGATTGGAGACATTTGGTGATCATTTGGCTGCTTCTTATTTGAGACTCTCTTGAGATTTCTCTGTTTAAAGAGCTCCTGATGTGTGCCGGACTGAGGGATACATAGTGACTTGACATTTTCCCCTTTTGCTTTCTGATCATTATTATCGGAGCTGTCTACAACTGGAAGAGCTCTTTTTTCCACCTTGTGGCTGAAGCTGGTACAGCAGGGAAGAGAAAATCTGAGTCACTGAGAAAGAGAATTAACTGGCTTGTGTTGGAAATAGTTTTTAAGGGCTATAGCCTATGCTGATTTGGAAGAAATTCTGGCGTGACCCAGAAATGTCCACAACGTCTAGAGTTACTAAAGTGAATAAGAAGACCCTAGCTTTCCCTGCATCTGCATCTCCATTGGCTTCAACAAGATCTGCTGAAGATATGTCATCGGTTGGAAGGTCTCCCTCTATGCAGGCTCTCCAAGCTATGCTCCAGACCATCCAGGAATCAATGACCATGAATCAGGAAATGATGTTTAGGAATTTCGAAGACTTTCGAAGGGATGTTAAGAGTGAGATGGGAGGAGTCAGAGAAGAGGTTAAAGAAATGGGTGAGGACTTCCGGTGGCTCCGCGATCCCCAATGGACGCTCCTTTAGGAGCTCCAGCCCCGCGATTCCGTTTGCCGCTAGAACAGCGAAAATCAGCTGTCTAGTGGCTCGAAACTCTCCCCCAGGGAAAAAGGGGAGAGAAGAGCAGAAGGGTCTGGGTAGAGCTCCCCTAGACCCCCAGGATTTTTTTTAAGCCTGGGGTTTGCAGGGTGAGAGCTCCCCTTCAGTGCTCCGGATCTGGGACGAGTCTGCTTTATGCAGAACAAGGGGTCACGACCACACCAGCAATGCAATTTTAAGAAATTTCGACCCTGGATGTTGGCAGAGCAAAATCAGGAGAACAAAAAATGCAAGTACTGAACTTTAACTCCGTTTAAAAGGGAAAAAAAAAGATGGCGCCTAAGGGCGTGAAAATGAAACTTATTAGTGAAAGTGATTGTTAACGCTAGCAACATTGTTAAAGTTACTGGATTACACATCAAGAAAAAGATTTAAAGTGGTAGTGGAATGGAAAAGACTATGGTATTGATTTACACTTCTAAATTGTGTGGAAAATAATTGGACATATTTATTTATTTATTTATTTATTTATTTATTTATTTATTTATTTATTTATTAAATTTATATCCTGCCCTTCTCCTCGAAGGGACTCAGGGCAGTGAACAGCCAAGAATTAAAATAACATGCAATATAAAAGTTAAAATAATTAAGAATAAATTAAATTAAGCGGCCACCCCAATTTAAACCCCTAGCAATACAATTAAAAACCCTTAAAACCTATTCAGGCCAGGCCGGCTTGCTGAAATAAAAACGTCTTCAGGGCCTTACAGAAGGTGCGGAGATCTGGAATCAGCCATATTCCGGGAGGTGGCTCGTTCCAGAGGGCAGGTGCTCCCACAGAGAAGGCCCTCCCCCTGGGGGCTGCCAGCCGACATTGCTTGACCGACGGCACCCTGAGGAGGCCCTCTCTGTGAGAGAGTATTGGCTGGTGGGAGGTTATCAGTAGCAGAAGGTAGTCTCGTAAAGACCCTGGCCCTAAGCCATGGAGCGCTTTAAAGGTGAGAACCAACACCTTGAAGCGCACCCGGAAGACCACCGGGAGCCAGTGCAGACGAGAGCATGAATGACTGTGCATAAGGAATCCCGACTCAGAAAGGGGCGCAACTGGCGTACCAGGCGAACCTGATAAAAAGCCCCCCTGGCCACGGCCATCATATGCTCTTCTAAAGACAGCCGTGTGTCCAGGAGGATGCCCAAGTTGCGAGCCCCCTCTGTGGGGGTCAATGACTCGCCCCCAATAGCCAGTGATGGCTCCACCTGATAGCTGAATAAATTAAAAGTGAAAATTGAAATATGGCTGACATCAAGGATGGAGGATCATTATTATGAGCCAGCAAGCTCACAAGTTGTGACTGTAAAGGTCTTACAAGAACTCTTAAATTTTCATACTTCTGTTATACTACAATCAATTAGAAGGACTGTTCAAAATCAAAATTTTGAGAATAACAATGATTTGCTGGCTGGAAAAGAGGAAGAAATTAACCAGGGTAATGTGACTTTGGAGGAGGAAAAAGAGGCTGTCAGGATTAAGATGGAAGTTAGCACACAGAAAACAGAGGTTTTGGTAGAGGCTTCTATGCAACTAACTGAAAAGCAGCAAATAGACTTTTTCCTGCATTTTACCATGACAATCCTTGGCTTTACAGACAGAATCAATCTTTGAGGAATGAAGTGACTGATTATACAAGCAGGAAGAGTCGAAATGGAGGTTCCAAATTAAAGGAAATAATTCTAAGAAGAGAACAAATTCCAAAGATACATCAGCCTCAAATCCAAATTCAAAAATTTTCAAAAATAAAAGCAGGGGGAGGAGCAATGCTGAAGAAGAAAGTATTATTGAAGAAGAAGGACTGGAAAAAATATAGAAAGAAAGGAAGATTGGAAGACTAATTTCTTTTGGGGAGGATCTTAATAATAAATCTGAAAAGCTTACTGAAATTAGTATTTTTTAAGTTTAAGTAAAAATGTTTAACTAAAAATGGATAGCTTTTTAAAAGTTATCAAGATATTAAAATGGTTAACTTTAAAGTTAATGGATAGCTTCCTGAAAGTTTTGAAATTTATACTTTGAAGAATGAACTCAAGAGTTAGAAATAATTTAACCCAATGGATTAACAGTATCTTTAAGGTTATATTCTGAAGAATGTTTTATTGAAGTAAAAAGGTTTAATTAAAATTGGATAGCTTTTTAAAATTTACCGAAGTATTAAAATGGTTAATTTAAAATTGAATGGATAGCCTTTTAAAAAAAGTTTTGAAACTTGTATTTTGAAGAATGTCTTATTGAGATATTAAGAGATTTTAAAATGTTTAACCTAAAATAATTTTTTTTAAAAAAAGACATGCTTTAAAGAAAGTTTTAAAATGTTTAATTTAGAATTTTACAAGGGAGTAACGTTGAACAAACAGAAATTGGCAAGTGGTTTATGAATGACCAAAGAGGATAAATGTTTAATTTAGAATTTTATTAGGGAGTAATGCTGAAAAAGAAGGTATGGAAAGGATTTTAGTAACAAATGTGAAATGTGATAAGAGAATTTATGAAGGGGAGGTTGATGAATAATTTTTAAAAGAGTAGTTAAAGAGTGTGAGGGAGTTTTGAATCTTGTAGTAAGTTAGCATATTTTAGCTTATGCTTGTTTAATGTTATACCCTGTTTTTGCTCTGGGAAGTCGGGGGAGGCGTGGGGAGGCGGGGTTGAAAGTTGTGTGGGGATAAAATTGTTGTCTAATTTTTAATAAAATTAAAAGATAGATAAATGTATTAATAGAGAAGTAAGAAATGGGGGGGAAATGTTATAATAAAGGAGATGATAATATTAAGATATGATAAATACTGGAGGAGTAAAAAGAAGACACAAAAGATGTATTCAGAAGATACACTGAATGATTGATTATGTATTGTTTGTTTATAAAATAAAAAAACCTTTTTAAATAAAAAAAGAAATGGGTGAGAAGCTTGGAGAACTGCAACAGGCAATAATTAAACAGGAGGAAAGGATGTGGAGGTGGAGACAAGGACAGAAAGGTGTGAATAACAGATAGATGGATGGGAAAAAAAACAAGTGATGGCTAACAGGGAGCTTGAAGACGAGATCATCTTTCTCGAGATGGAAAGATCCTCCTTTTTTCTTAGGCTCCAGAATGTGGCAGGAGAGAAACTGGACGAGATCAAGATTGTGGGGGAGATGATACCAGGAGTCCTGGAAGTAGACAGAGCCTCAGTACAATGTGATATTGATGAAGTATTTCGGGTGT
Source organism: Pantherophis guttatus (assembly GCF_059756535.1). NCBI lineage: Eukaryota > Metazoa > Chordata > Lepidosauria > Squamata > Colubridae > Pantherophis > Pantherophis guttatus. Next base: position 60,115,426 of record NC_142069.1, on the reverse strand, counting down.
TCACTAGTTATGCGAAGAGGCACAATCTCCCTCGTGAAGTTCATATGCGTTTTAATAAGAAGGCCCTATGCAAGGAATTTTTCTGACGCACGAGAGACCAGACTATTACATATAGGGGCCACCAAGTGACAATCCTAAAGCAAATTCCGAGACGGGTCAGAGAGCAGAGAAGGAGGTACCAATTCCTCACTTTACAGTTGAGGAAGAATGCAATCTTCTACCGTTGGCTCCTACCAGAAGGATTGCTGATGACTTGGCGAGATAGACGAATTAGAATAAGGAACTTGCAGGACGCGAAAGAGTTTTTTTAACAACAACTTAATACGGCAAATTTGGATATGGAGGAGGAGGTAGAAAGTAGAAGTTTGGAGGAGTCTCAGGAAGAGGATAATATGAGAACTGGTGAAGGTAAAAGTGACAGAAAGAATGGAAAGGAGGACCGAGGAGGAACAGCACAGCACAAAGAGAGACAAGACAGACGAAAAAAGTCCAAACAGCAGGAAAGTAAGGGCTGACTAGGAGGAAAGGGATGGGAGAAAATGTATGCTTGCTATTGGTAAACATTAATGGTTTAAATGCTCCTATTAAAAGGAAAAGGATAATGAATAAATTAAGAAAATGTAAATATGATATTATTTGTCTACAAGAGACGCATATAAAAAAGTCTCAAGATAGCTTATTAGAAAATTCTAGATTAGGTAAAAAATTTACCTCACTAGCTGATAAAAAAAAAAGAGGAGTGGTGATTTATGTGCAGCATCATTTGGTGGCCAAGAAAGTATTCGCAAATCAGGAAGGTAGAGTATTAATGGTGGAATTGGAGATTGGTCAGCAGAAGTGTTTATTAGTTGGTATTTATGCCCCCAACTGTAACCAAAGGACTTTTTATGAAAATTTATATAACAAATTCGTAGAAATGGAATATGAATATATCTTTCTGCTGGGTGATTTCAATGCTGTTATAGATAAGGCCAAAGATTATGTCCTGGGGAAAGGGAAAGGAGGAGGGAGAGATGTGAAGAGGGTACTACCAAGGATATGTGAGAATATAAGAGAGCAATTTGGTATATATGATATCTGGAGGTTACAGAACCTTGGAAGGAAACAATATACTTATTTCTCCCCCAGGCATCTTTCAGGGTCACATATAGATTTATTTATTTATTTGTTTAAATTTCTATACCGCCCTTCTCCAATGTAGGACTCAGGGCGGTGAACAGCCAAAGTAAAAACAAGACATACATACAAAACATACAAAATCTAAAAACTGTTTAAAATAATTAAATAATTTTGGCCGTAATTAAAACATTCCAATTTAAAATCCATTTAAAATTTGACTCAAGCTAGCCCAGCTAGTTGAAATAGATGGGTTTTCAGGGCCCGACGAAAAATCCGGAGGTCTGTTATTGTACGTAGCTCTGGGGGGAGGTTGTTCCAGAGGGCGGGCGCCGCCACAGAGACGGCTCTCCCCCTGGGGGTCGCCAGCCGACATTGTCTGGCGGACGGCACCCTGAGGAGGCCCACTCTGTGGGAGCGTACTGGCCGGTGGGAGGCTATTGGTGGCAGAAGGCGGTCTCGTAAGTACCCCGGCCCTAAGCCATGGAGCGCTTTAAAGGTGGTCACCAACACCTTGAAGCGCACCCGGAAGACCACCGGGAGCCAGTGCAGCTCGCGCAGGAGAGGTGTCACGTGGGAGCGTCTCGTCGCCCCCAAAATCCCCCGCGCGGCCGCGTTCTGGACCAGCTGGAGCCTCCGGGTGCACCCCAGGGGGAGCCCCATGTAGAGAGCGTTGCAGTAGTCCAGGCGGGAAGTGACGAGTGCCTGAGTGACTGTGCGTAGGGAGTCCCGATCTAGAAAGGGGCGCAACTGGCATATCAGGCGGACCTGATAAAAAGCCCCCCTGGCCACGGCCGCCAAATGATCTTCTAACGACAGCCGTGCGTCCAGGAGGATGCCCAAGTTACGAGCCCTCTCCATGGGGGCGAGTGATTCGCCCCCAATAGCCAGCGATGGCGTCAGCTGGCTATATCGGGACGCCGGAAGCCACAGCCACTCGGTCTTGGAGGGGTTGAGTTGGAGCCTGTTTCTCCCCATCCAGGCCCGCACGGCCTCCAGGCACTGGGACATCACTTTAAGGGCATCATTGGGGTGGCCTGGGGTGGAGATGTACAGCTGGGTGTCATCAGCGTACTGATGGAACTCCACCCTGAAGCCACGGATGATCTCACCCAGCGGCTTTACATAAATGTTGAACAGAAGGGGCGAGAGGACCGACCCTTGTGGCACCCCACAAGCAAGGTGCCTCGGGGTCGACCGCTGCCCCCCTGTCAACACAGATTGCGACCGGTCAGAGAGGTAGGAGGAGAACCACCGCAAAACGGTGCCTCCCACCCCCAAGCCCACCAACCGGTGCAACATGATACCATGGTCGATGGTATCAAAAGCCGCTGAGAGGTCTAACAGGACCAGGATAGAGGAGCAACCCCTATCCCGGGCCCTCCAGAGATCATCCACCAATGCGACCAATGCCGTTTCCGTGCTGTGCCCAGGCCGGAAGCCGGACTGGAGCGGGTCTAGATAGACAGCTTCATCCAGGTACCGGGGAAGCTGTTGCGCCACCACACTCTCAACAACCTTCGCAATGAAGCGAAGGTTGGAGACTGGACGATAGTTAGCCAAAACAGCCGGATCCAGAGAAGGCTTCTTGAGGAGGGGCCTCACCACCGCTTCTTTCAAAGCGGCCGGCAGGACCCCCTCACTCAAAGAAGCGTTAACAATCTTCTGGAGCCAGCCTCGTGTCACCTCCCGGGAAGCCAGTACCAACCAGGAGGGACACGGGTCCAATAAATATGTGGTCGCGTTCAGCCGTCCCAGGACCCTGTCCATGTCCTCGGGAGCCACAGGATCGATCTCCCCCCAGATAACACTCTCAAGACCTGCCTCAGTCATCCCGTCTGGACATACCCAGTCAGAGGCCAGCCCTTCCCGAATCTGAGCGATTTTGTCATACAGATACTGCACAAAATCCTCAGCTCGACCCTGCAAGGGGTCATCCCGCACTTCCAGATGGAGGAGGGAGCGGGTCACCCTAAACAGGGCGGCCGGGCGATTATCTGATGACGCGATAAGAGCGGCAAAGTAGCTAGTTTTCGCCGCTTTTATCGCCACTAGGTAGGTCTTAATATGAGACCTCACCAGTGTTCGGTCAGGTTCGGAGCGGCTGGTCCTCCAACTACTCTCCAGGCGTCTTTTCCGGCGCTTCATCTCCCTAAGCTCCTCGGAGAACCAAGGAGCTAGGTGAGTTCGGTGCCGGGTCAGAGGCCGCAAAGGCACGACTCGGTCCAAGGCCCCGGCAGCCGCACTATCCCAGGCGGCCACCAGGTCTTCAGCCGAGTCATGAGCCAGAATCTCAGGAAATGGCCCAAGCTCCATCTGGAACCTATCAGGGTCCATCAGGCGCCTGGGGCGGAACCACCTGGTCGGTCCCGCCTCCCTGCGGCAGGGTGCAGCGGTTAGAAAGTCCAGTCGAAGGAGCGAGTGGTCAGACCATGACAAGGGTTCGATGGCTATATCCCCTATATCAAGGCCACTCAACCACTGACCAGAGACAAAAACTAAGTCCAGAGTGTGTCCTCCTGTGTGAGTGGGGTCATGAATTAACTGAGTAAGGTCCATGGCCGTCATGGAAGCCATGAACTCTCGAGCCACCTCAGACGTTTCACCGATAGATGGCAGGTTGAAATCCCCCATGATGGCAAGTCTGGGGGTGCCCACCGCCACCTCAGCTATAACGTTAAGGAGCTCGGGCAGGGCCGTTGCCACGTGGCAGGGAGCCAGGTACATGACCAACAGGCCCATCTGTACTCCACGACCCCACTTCACAAAGAGGGACTCACATCTGGCTATCTGTGGAACAGTGGTCTCCCTTGGATCCAGACCTTCCTTTATAATAACCGCCACCCCCCCGCCCCTGCCCTGAGCCCTCGGCTGATGAAATGCACGGAAGCCTGGTGGGCATATATCCACGAGGGGGACTCCCCCCTCCTGGCCCAACCAGGTCTCCGTAATGCCCGCCAGGTCCGCCTCCCCCTCCTGAATAAGATCGTGAATGAGGGGGGCTTTATTAACAACGGACCTGGCGTTGCACAACATCAGCCGGAGGCTCTGGCCTTGAGAATCTGGACAACCTGGGGAACAAGAAAAGCATTGGGGACCGGAATGCGCAATCGCTCTAAGATAGCGAGTGCGCATTCCCCGCACATGATATGGTCCCCAGCCTCCGCCATATCTGCCCCTCCCACTCATTGTGCTGATGGAACAGCCCTCTTCAAATCGAACTCCAACCCCCTCCCCGACCTCCGGTTCTACGTCCCTAATGTCGCAGCCCTTCGCTAAGGCTGGTCTTGAACCCGGTGGATTTCCCCCAGAACCCACCCTAATCTCCCCCGAACCCCTTAAAATTTTTGTTAAAAACTCACTAAAAAACCCACTTAAAAAACCCCTCAAACTCTTCTTAGCCGCATGCCATGCGGTGGATGATTTGGATGTTTCCTGACTCGATTGAGATAACCTCAGAGGTAGAAATTGGTGCTAATGAATGGGCCGACCATAACCCTTTAATGTTGACCTGGAAAATATTGGGCAAAAGAAGGAATAGATGGAGAATGAATGTAGGGATTTTGAAAGAGGAAGAATTTATAAATATGTTCAAGAAAGAGATGCGGCTTTTTTAAAATGAAAATAAAAAGGAAGATACCTCAATATATAATACTTGGGATACAGCCAAAGCAGTGATGAGGGGACTGGTGATTAAATATTTGGGGGGCAAACGTAAGGCTCAAAGAAAACAGAGGGAAGCCTTCCTGAGCAGCTTACAAAAAGTTGAAGAGGCAATGCAAAGGGGTCAGGAAACTGGAAATTGGATAGAAGAGAGGAATTTTTGGCAACATCAAATTAGGCTGTTGGATCAGGAAGAGTTAGCCAATAAAATAAAATGGGCAAAGCAAAATCATTTTGAGAAAGCCAATAAGCCAGGGAGGTGGTTAGCCTATCGCCTAAGAAAGGAGAGAGAAAATCAAAGAATAGAGGGGTTAAAAGATAAGGGTGGAAGGTTGCATGTTAACATGGAAAGTAAGAGAAGGGTGGTGCAAGAATTTTTTACTCAGCTGTATAAAAGGGGTGAAGAAGGAGACCAAGATATTTGGACATATTTAGAGAGCACAGACTTGCCAAAAATTACTGGGACAATGAAACAATTGCTTAACGCAGAAATTACCGAGGGTGAGGTAGAACTGATTATGGGAAAACAAGTGAATGGGAAGACACCAGGGATGGATGGATTACCTGTAGAATTATACAAGATGGGTTTTGAGGTGCTGGATAAGCACAAAGTGGAACTATTTAACAGGGTGACGAAAGATTCCCAAATATCGGCATCTTGGTCAGAGGCCTATATATCTATTCTACCGAAGGAAGGCACTGATTTGACACTTATTAAAAATTACAGACCGATTTCATTGCTTAACTCAGACTATAAAATATTTACGGCACTTTTGGCCGCAAGACTTGGATGTTTCTTTAACCAATTTATACACCCAGATCAGAATGGATTCCTGCCCAACTGACAGCTACGTGATAATATTGATAATAATGGTGATGAGTATTTTAGAGTATTATGAAAATTGTCCGATGTCAGCGCCTCAGCGCTGGCATAGAGAGGAGAGAGATAATTTCTGAACTTTTCCCTGCTAAATCCCTTTGAAGTCCAGTTGTCGTGGAAATGAGGAGGGGGGAGACATTCCTGGGAAATGACGTGACAAGAAGTCTGGAGAATGACTTGGAAGATAGCCAATGAGAAGCAGAGAATTGGGGATCAGAAAGGGAGGGATTGGGGGGCAAAAGGTCAGTCTTGTCCGCATCGAGTCATGATCCGGTGGCTGTGCTCAATTAAAGAAAAGATTTCCTTAAAGATTGGCAGTTTGGAAATTCATTTATTTTGAGATAGCATCGAAGTCTGACATCCGGACAAACAGTTATCCTTGATTTTTGTCGACTCCCAAAAGGCTTTTGACAGAGTGAGCTGGGACTTTATGATTTCTCAGATGAAATACATGGATTTTGGTGAAGTGGGAGCAGTGCAAACAATCTACCATGGGAGCAGTGCAAGCAATCTACCGTGAACAGATAGCAAAAGTATTAATCAATAGGGAGGAAACAGAGAAGATTTGGATTGGTAGGGGTACACGGCAGGGTTGTCCACTCTCTCCACTATTATTTGTGCTAACATTAGAACCATTGCTTAGGAAGATTAGGAGGAACATGGAAATAAGAGGAATGAGGGTTAGGCACCAGGAGGTGAAAGCGCAGGCATATGCGGATGATTTAGTTTTCATACTGGAAGATCCATCAGAATCAGGATTGAAGCTATTACAGGTACTTAGGGATTTTGGGAGAGTAGCAGGATTGCTAATTAACAAGGAAAAAATGAAAATATTAGTTAAAAACATGACGCAGAGTCAGAGATGTCAGTTGGAGGGACTCCTGGGGATGCAGATAACTAATAGAATAAAATATTTGGGAATTTGGCTGACAGCAAGGTGTTCATCGGTAAAGGAGATAATTATGTTCCCCTTTATAATCAGACAGTTAGAGATTTGGAGAGGTGGAAAAATTTACAGTTATCACTTATGGGAAGGATTGCTGCCGTCAAAATGTACGTCCTCCCCAAATGGTTGTTTTTGTTCCAAACTGCCCCGGTAAGTATGGATAGGGAATTCTTTAACACCTTGAACAGAGTTATTTCTAAATTTATTTGGCAAAGTAAAAAATCAAGGATTAAGCTCAGGATGATGCAGGAATCTAAAATTAGAGGAGGATTTGGACTCCCAAATTGGGAGCTTTACCATCAGGCAGCCATTCTGATATGGGTGAAGGACTGGATCGCCCTGAAAAGGAGGCGGCTATTGGCAGCAGAAGGTTACGGCCTTCAACATGGTTGGTACCACTTTTTATGGCCAGGACCACTTTTTATGGCCAGGACAGACAAGGTATTTTCAGAATCACTATTTACATAAGATCCTAGGGTCGGAGGGGTGTAACATAGACTGGTGGGCCTACACCCAAATACACTCAAGGTGGAAGAAAGATCAGGAGAGTGAAGGGATATATCATGGAAAACAAGAATTGGATAAAATCTTATTAGGTAATGACAGGAAAGTCTTATCAAAATGCTATTCTTATCTATTATCACTGAAAGCAGGGGAGGAAGTTGTTAAAGACTCCATGATTGCTTGGGGGCGAAATATGGGTTATTCATTGGATCTTCAAAAATGGGAGGAGATTTGGCTTAAAAATTTAAAATTAACTATGGCATTCTCTTATAAAGAGAATATTTATAAGATGGTTTATCGATGGCACCTACCTCCAGCAAAATTAACTAAAATGTTCCCCGGGACATCTTCACAGTGCTGGAAATGTGGGCATAGCAATAACCATTACAATTTTTGATAAACAGGCATTAGTAATGGACTGAATATAGATTAGTCATTCCTGAAACTATGCCACACAACCCTCTTTCAATATAGATTTTTCTGTCCAAGAACCAAATTCATCACATTGATGGATGTTTATATTTTGCCTAGTTCAACAAGAAAGATCTCTTTCATGAATAATTCTAAACACTGTTCCAAGGTGATTGATTACAGGGCTTATGAACTAAAGAAATGATTTCTTCAGTATGCAAATATAATATAAGACAATAGACAACACACTAGTGCATGTCAGTGCAAAACAATAATTGCAATTAGATACCATGTCAGAATCTACCTGGTATAAGTTTTAGCTAAAATACTACAATTGTCCTGCAATGGAGTTGCAACTTGTGCAATGTAATTCTAATGGGCTTTCTGTACAATAGAAAATAAACTGCCTCCTGTCCAGATGCTCATTACTATTTGAATTCAAATACAAATTTGTACTTGGTTTTTTTTGAGTGTAGGTCTCAGGCTGCTGGATCAAATGAACAATGTACTAGTCCATTCATCTAGTTCTTTATTCAACTATTCATTCACCATTTAAATTCTTAGCTTGCATTATCAAAAATACTCTACATTTGTGTAGATTTAAATTCCCATAACTTCTAGTATGCCTGGCCCAACAAACTTTGACAATGTTTTATAAGCTAATATCATGTCACTTCTCAAGAATAAAACAAAGATGATGATGAACTTAAAAAATAGTTGCTTTCATTTCCCCAAAGTATGCTTTTTGAAATAACAAGATATTGCAAAGCCAGATTAATCAAGGAATCTAATTTATACCTGGCTGATCTCTCTCTCTCTCTCTCTCTCTCCCTCTCCCTCCCTCTCTCTCCCTTCCTCTGAAGTAGAAGAAGTGAAGGACAGGTTGAAGTGTAGTATTTTTGACTGCAATATTTGAAATTGGAAGTTTGTTCTCTGAGCTTGTGGGTTAGTTTCCAAATGTTTTGTTAAAGGCTAGATAACATCTTCAGTAGAATTTCAATGTTGGTGTACTGCTTATAAGGGCTTCGTGTGGTCAGTAGATCTTGTGATGGGAGGGTCACGTCAGGTGAAGGTCTAGTGAGGGGTCTTGTGAGGGGTCAGGTGTGGGTCATGTCAGGTGGAAGTCTTATAAGGGGTCATGTGTGAGTGACATCAAGTGAAGATCTTGTGATTGTGTTTTGTGAGGAGGGTTAGGTGTGGGTCACATCAGGTGAGGGTCTTGTGTGGTTGATTGGAATTCTCAGGGGTTCATAGGCTGGTTGTAGGTCACTGTGTCTGTTGATGGAATTGCTTGTGGTGTGCAAGGTTTCAATAAACTCATGAGCATGGCAGGTGGTAGCCTGGGCGATGATTCTTGCCTGGCATTCCACAAGCAATTCCATCAACAGACACATCTACCTTCAACCAGTCTATGAACCCTTGAGAATTCAAATCAAAACACACCACCAAACAGTGATAGCACAAACTTTCAACAAGCTCAACCCCCCCAACAACTATCACTTCACCTCCCAATGAACCTCACCTTTCCATCACAAGACTCTCACCTGACCCCCATCAAAAGACCAATAAGACCTGCACCTGACATGACCCACACCTGACTCCTCACAAGACCCATCACAAGACCTTCACTTGATATGACCCTCCCATCATAAGACCTATTGACCACATGAAGCCCTTATAAGCAGAAGAACACCAACACTGACTTTCTCTTTTTGCTACCAGGTAGCCTGGTAACAAAAAGTTCAGAAACACAAGCATATGGGCAGACCACAACCCAATAACAATAACATGGAAGGGGCAGAGGAAAAGTATGAGATGGAAATTGAATCAAAAATTATTAAATGAAAATAATTTTCAACAGTATATGGAAAAAGAATTGACTTTTTTCTTTAAAGAAAATAGAAAAGAGGATACATCATTACAAAATGTATAGGATACCAGTAAAGCATATATCAGAGGACTGACAATGACATATTTAGGAAAATGGAACAAACAGGATAGACAAACACAAAAGAAACTGGAAGAGAAGTTTAAGAAGTTAGAGATGGAACTACAAAAAAATCCACAGAATAAAACGATTAAGAACCTGATGGACTTGCAAAAACACAAATTGAATTTAATGGAAAATGAAGAATTGGCAAATAAAATAAAATCAACAAAACAATTTTTTTTGAAAATGCAAATAAACCAGGACAGTGGTTGGCATATAAAATGAAAAAGGAGAGAGAAATGAAGTTAATAACCAACTATTAGACCAAGATGGAAATATATGTTACCAAAATAAGGAAAAGAAAAAAAAATTGAGAAATTTTACAAAAGATTATATCAACAAGAGACAGTTGCAGAGGAAAAGATAGAACAATATATAGAAAAAGCTGAAATATCTAAGATCTCAGAAAAATTTAAGAAAGCATTAGAAGAAAGAATATCAATGATGGAATTACTGGAGGAAATTAAAAGACAAAAGAATGGTAAAACACCAGGAGCGGATGGATTACCAGCAGAGTTATATAAAATATTACAAGACGTATTAAGTAATGTAATGTTACAGATATTTAATGACTTATTACTAGAAGCTAATATTGTGGACTCATGGATGGAGGCATATCTAACTCTGATACAGAAGAGTTAGACCTACAACAAATAAAGAATAATAGACCAATTTCTTTATTAAATTTATTTATTTATTATATTTCTATACCACCTTTCTCCCGTAGGACTCAAAGTGGCGTACAGTCAAGAAAAATATAGATACACGAACATCATAAAATTGCTAAATAAAATTATTATTATAACATAGTTTGGCCCAATTAAATAGAACCTAAAATTAGATAACATTTTAAAAACATTCACATGTTCATATGTTGTTGGAACATCAGGGTTTTGAGGGCACATCGGAAAGCACGGAGATCAGGGATATTTCCTATCTCAGGGGGCAGTTCATTCCAAAGGGTTGGAGCCATCACAGAGAAGGCCCTCCCCCTGGGAGTCACCAGTTAGCATAATTTGACTGACGGTACCTTGAGTAGTCCTTCCCTGTGAGAACGAACTGGTCGGTGGGAGGCTATTGGTGGCAAAAGACGGTCTCGTAGGTACCCAGGTCCTAAGCCATGGAGCGCTTTAAAGGTGATAACTAACACCTTACAAAATGCGGATTACAAAATTTGTATTGATGTGGATTGCATCAATTATGGCTGAAAGATTGAAGAGATTATTAAATGAATTTATACATCCAGATTAGAATGGCTTTTTACCTAAAAAGCAAATTAGAGACAATATGCAAATAATATTGAATACATTGGAATATTATGAAGCACATTCAGAGAAGCAAATGGCATTGTTATTTTTAGATGCAGAAAAAGCATTTGATAACGTGAATTGGCAATTTATGATAACACAGCTAAAAAAGATGGATTTTGGGGATAGGTTTATAAATATGGTCAAAACTATATACAAAGGTGAATTGGCAAAGGTGATTGCAAATAGTGAAATGACAGAAAAAATGGTTATTAGAAAAGGAACTAGACAAGGATGTCCATTATCTCCAATATTATTTATATTGACACTAGAGATTTTAAACAGAAAGGTAAGACAGGCTAAGGAAATAAAAGGAATGAAAATCAAAAAAGAATACAAATTGCAAGCATTTGCGGATGATTTAGTGTTTATTATGGAAGATCCTATAGAAACAGGTTCGAAGCTACTTGAACAAATAGAGGAATATGGAGAAGTAGCGGGACTAAAAATTAATAAGGATAAGATAAAAATTTTAGTTAAAACATATAGACTTCTGGCGGTGACATCAGTGTGTCTGGAGCTAGAGAACAGAGCTCTGTTCTTGAAACTCCAAGATTTCCATCTAGGAAGCCGTTTTAGGCGCTATTGATCTTGGAGAGATCAATAGATCAAGGAGGAATCTCCAAGGACCTCGGGGGGAAGGCAACCATCCCAAAGGTTCAGGGGAAACCCCCTATTTCTGGAGGGGAAAAAACCAGCCATTAATGGCTGGCCGGAAGCGTTGAAACCGCACAGCAGGAAGGCGAAGATCAAACTGAAAGGATCGTAACTGTATCTAATATAAAGTGAAAGCAGATCGAGAAATAAGCAGAGTGAGTAAAACACAACAATAAGTGAAGCAGAAAACAGAGAGCGGAGAATTTGAGACCCCCAAAGACGGTGGAATAGCGGCGGCGAAAGATGACAAGGGCGGAAGAAGAACTGACAAGCAGTGATTGCGCAGAAAAGAGAGACTGCTTGGAACGTGAATTTCCAAAGGGATTAACGTGGTGGCGATTGAGACCAGGTTCCAGATTTGAACCCCAAGAGAAGAAAGATTTTTGGACTAAATTAAGAGCTGTGGCGAACTGGACGGAGGTACTTAAGAACAAGAAGACAGTGAAACGGCAAGAGTGAGAGTGAGAGTGATGGAGAGACAGAGACATTGAAGTGGGGAGGGCAAGTGAAAGTGTTGCAACAAATCAGCAAGCGGAGAAGCGGTGACTTGAGAAACCAGCTGAGAAAATAACATAAAGACTGGATTATATCAAAGCGTTTGAACCTGAAAAGTCGGATTTTCTGAAGATTTGGACCCTTTTGGAGAGAGAGATACTAGGACATTAAAGACTATAAATACAAGAATTTGGACATAAGAACTCTATACGTAAGAGCGACAATAACGAGATACTGACTGCAAAATAACTTTATATATTTATCTGATTAATTCTTGCAAGACAATATAATACTTTTTGATTGTGAGACGTTTGATTTAACTGGATTAATTAAGTATTAACTACCAATTAACTAGAACAAATAGTTTAAGTGGACGTTAATCTAAACAATATTTAATATTTAAATTTTACTTATATACTACCTATCTACATATTTATATCTATATATTACAGATCCACACTAGTAATAGCTGACTTAGTAGAATTGATTTGAGCTGATTTGATTTGATATTAACCTAAATAATATTTAATATTTAACTTATTTATTTATTACTTAACTATATATTACGAACAGATTTATATGAGTGTGACCGGATTTGACTGACTTGATTCGATAGATTGATTGACAGATTGATTATTATATTGTGTTAGCTATATTGAGAATTAATGAAGTGTTAGAATCTTAAGTTTTTCCCCACACCTCCTTCACCTTATCCTCCTTCCTCTTTCCTACTTGAATATAGATTTATATAGTTAAATATTTATTAGAGTGTTAAATGCTAAGTGTCAAAGATATATATAGAATTAGTATATAAAATCAACAATCTCAATTAATATTTGAAGAATTACACAATATAGACTCCAGACACGATTATTGACAAATTGCTACTATAGATAATGGAATTGGAATAATACTAAGAGTAGTTCAGTGTATGAAATTTTGGGAGAACCTAAAAAAACCCTCAAGATGACAAGCACTGGAACAACTACCATAACCAAAACAAACAAGAAAATAATGTCAACTAGGACTTCCGGTGCAGCTGTCAAGGTGGAGGATCGGCGCGGCGCGAGCTCCATCGTGCCGATCGAATTTCTTGAAGCTCCGCAGCTTTTTTTTAGCCGCTCTCAGCCCCGGAGAGGCAGGGAGAGCAGAGGGGCTTTCTTCGGAGGCAAGGAGAGGGTGTGCAACACCCTCGCTGCAACAAAACTTGAGCCCCGAGGATTCGGAGATCAAGAAGAAGGCCGCGTATAAGCGGCCCCAAAGCCAATGATGCTGCGGTTTTGACCGGCACGGGGAGACAGGGCAGAACGTGAAGGGAGAAGGAGATTGGAGCGAAAATCGCAGGGGCTGTACAGCGACTGGAAAGAATAGCGGCAGCCCAGATAAGAAGGGAAGGAAGTTTTTATTCACGAAGCTTTTCGTGATCTCACTGCTGAGGAACTGGAGAGAAACGGAAGGGCGAGTGAACTGGATTAAGTGCTGGTGACTATTGGAGTGAGTGAAAACTCCTAGCTGGGATAAGAACTAAAACCCAGCGGATTAAGGAGCAATATAGAATGATTAACTTGATAAAGCCAATGATGATTTGGGGGTGAATCTCTTTTCTCCGAACCCCCCTTCCTCCCTAGAAGTTTAGCATGACAGTGAGCCTTTTCCTGTTTATTTTAATCAGCTGGACAAATGGAAGTAAGAGTGGGGATTAAGGAATCTTTCCTTTTTCTTTGAAGACACAATCAGTTCTTGGTATAAGTGTATATAATAATCATGATCTAATAGATTGAGTATTTAATTACCTATTTAGATTTATTTATTACTTAACATAAATTGATATAATAACTTGTACATATAGTCATATAGATTTTAGCTAATTATAGATATATATGATAAGATTGAATTGACATATGGTTATAAATATTGGAATTTGAGAGTGTATTTTGATAGGAATGAAATAAGGGAGAAAGTGGATTGAATGTGTATATTTAAATAGACTTCATAACAATATTTAATATTTAATAACAATAATACGTAATAATAGTAGTGTATGATAATTTGGAAAAGCTTTCTTTGTTTAGCAAATATGTCAACCACAGTAACCTCCACCAAAGTGACTAAGAAGCATATAGCTTCTACAGTGGCATCCTCACCGATTACAATGCCTCCAGGGCTAAGAAAATCAGCTGAAAATTTACCAACAGCTGAGAAACCAATCACAATGCAAGGAATGCAGACAATGTTCCAAAATATCCAAGAATTAATTGAAAAGAATCAAGAAGCTACATCTAAAAATTTCGAGGACCTGAAAACAGAGATGAGTGAATTAAGAGGAGAGATGAAACAAATCAAAGAGACATTGGGAGAGATGAGAACAACTCTGACTAAACACGAGGAGAGATTGACTGAGGTTGAAAAAAATACTGAAAGAGTTGAAACTCAAATAGACAATTGTGAAAGGAGATGCGCTCAAGTGGTCAGGAAACTCGAAGAGGAAGTAGTATTTTTAGAGATGGAGAAGTCTGCTTTCTTCCTACGTTTGCAAAATGTGGCGGAGGACAGAGAGGAATGGTTGGAGGAAATTGTGGGAGAAGTGATTGCAGAAGTAGTGGGGAGGAAGAAGGAAGAAGTCTGTGGCGAGATAGATGAGGCCTATCGTGTTTATACCAACTGTGCGAGACGGCATAATCTGCCCAGAGAAATCCACATAAGACTTACTAAAAAGGCGCTCAGGGATGAAACCCTTCATACGGCCAGGGATCAGAACATTACATATAAGAGACGGCAAATTACATTTTTAAAGCAGATCCCTAGAAGGGTGCGAGAACAGAGGCAGAGTTACCAGTTTATAACCTCGCAATTAAGAAAACACAATGCGCCTTATCGATGGTTATTGCCGGAAGGACTTTTGGTAACTTGGCAAGACCGAAAGATTAAAATTGAAAACATACAGGATGCACAGGATTTCTGTGAAAAATTCTTTGGATCCACTGAAGGTGAAAGAGAGAAAGAAACAGCTAAAAAGAATCAGAACGATCAGAAAGAGGAGTGGAGAAATGAGAGAGGAATACAAGTATACCAAGGAAAGGGGAAACGAAATGGGAGGAAGGGGGAGGAAGGAGAATTAGAAGAATACGGGGTTGAAACTCGTCTAACAGCTAAAATTAAAGGGACCAATAGATAGAGATGGACCAAGGAGTGAGACTATTGACAGTAAATGTCAATGGCCTCAATACTCCAGCAAAGAGGAGACGTATATTAACTAAAATTGTGAAAACTAATGTGGATATTGTCTGTATGCAAGAAACACACATCAAACTGTCACATGTTAACTTACTGAAATGTCCTAAAGCAGGGAAATTGTTTGTAGCGGCCTCAGAGGAGAGAAAGAGAGGCGTTGCAATGTATGTAAAGGAATATCTCTCCCCGTAACAACTTTTCGCAGATAAAGAGGGACGAATATTAATGTTAAAGGGGGAAATATTTCAGAGTAAAGTTTTTTTTTATTGCAAAAGTTTTACAATTACATTTTCACCCCTTTCCCCCCCCTCCACCCCCCCAAACTTCCCCATCTCCCCAACCCTCCCTAACCCTCCCCTCCCCCCAGACTTCCCTATAATATACGCATAACTCGTAAAAAAAACACATAAAAAAACCCCTTAATATGACACTTAAGTATAAACTTGAACCCCTCCCTCCCCTGTATAATTTTTCTCTTTACCTCATTACATTAAAATATTTCTAATACATTATTTTCAAATAAAAGCTATTTGATACTTTCTAGTTTGATATTTGTTCTGAACATATTCTATCCACCTTTTCCATTCCCATTCATAAGTCTCTTGTGAACAATCTTTTAAGTATGCTGAAATCTTCGCCATCTCTGCAAAACTGGCCATCTTCAAAGTCCATTCTTCAATAGTGGGCAAAGCTTCATTTTTCCAATATTTGCCTATCAACAATCTTGCTGCTGTTATCATATACAATATCAATTTTGTTTCACCCGATGTAAAACCCTTAACTATACCCAATAAAAACAATTGTGGAGAGAATTGAATTTTTTTCTTCAAAACATTCTGCATGACCCACCAAATTTTTATCCAAAAAGCCTTAACTTTCCTACAGGTCCACCAAACATGATAATACGTAGCATCCAAACATTCACATCTCCAACATTTTGGCTGAACATTAGGGTACATACATGACAACTTTTTGGGATCTAAATGCCATCTATAAAACATTTTATAGAAATTTTCCCTCAGGTTCTGCGACTGTGTAAATTTAACATTCTGAACCCAATTTTTTCCCCATGTTTCCAACATCACCGGTTCTTCAAAATTTTGTGCCCACTTAATCATACAGTCTTTAACTAATTCAGTTTCTGAGTCCCTTTCTAGCAAAACATTATAAAGCCTTTTTTTTTTTTTTTTTTTATTGAAAAGGTTTTCAAATACAAATTTTTCCCCCTTTTTCCCCCCCCTCCCCCCCCTCCCTAACCCCCCCTCCCCACCCTTCCCCCCCTGTGACTTCTTCGTAACAAAAAAAAACCCTAATTCATAACAGATTACTTACTCCCTCCTCAAAATACTGACCTTTACTTACTAAAAGTATTATAAATCCCCCTTTATCCATACATTTCAGAAAAGAAGAAGAGAGAAAAAAAAAACAAAAAAAAAAAACAAACACATTATACTATAACTATTATAAAATAACTCTAATTTAGCATAATAGTGTTTTATATCTATGCATTATTGCAACAATTCAAAACCACCTTCCACTTTAAAACTATACAATAAGTCCTACTTTAATAACATTTCAAAGCGGGCTCCCCATAAAATCTAATTTAACATTTATTCCACTCTATCCATTTCCTCCACTCCCCTAAATGTATCACTTAAAAATCCCTTTTCTTAAACTAATCAGTCTGTAGCTAGCTTATTCACCCACTGTCTTACAAATTTACCATACACAACAATTCTTGATATCTTTAATTCACTGCCCACACTACTTAAATATATATATATATATATATTCCATTATATCTAAATAAAAAAAGAAAAGACAATAACTTTAAATTTATAGTCCATATAATATCTTCTTGAAGTCTTTCCACTGGATTGTTAAAACCAACATCCATAATAGGGTGACATAGCTTGCGGATGCAACAGTTTATTCAAGATCTCCAATCATATCTGCCCCCATCAGTAGTAAACATCTTCTTATATATATAAAAGTAAAAACAACCACCCGAGTGACATTATAATTGTATTCCATATAATAATAATTGTGGGTTTCATCAGGATTATTAATTTCCATCATCGTATTGGGTAACAACCCGATCTTCTGCATGTCCCAATGTGATTCTCTTGCCTTATAATTCAAGATAATTATAATATATTTATCAACACAAAAAAAAGTTTCAAAGTAGATAATTCAAAACCATCAATTTGAGGCTCTTTCCATGTCCCAAAATTACGGCAATGCAGAGATCTGCCACTATCCTCAGGATGATATTGACCAATATGTCGCCTCCTCTATGTTTTCACATAATCATTCATATTTTAAAATCACTAGCTTCACTGTTGCTTGGGTTAGAAATTTCTATTTTTGTACAACCTATTTCTTTTTTTGTTTTCTTTTTGTGGGTTTGACCTCCATCCTAATTTTTTGTGTCTCGCATTTCTTTTTTATCCCTTGTATATCCTCTAATTGGTTTCCATGCTTGTCCTTGCCTTGATAAGTCATCACATTAAAATCAGATGGCACTTCTCTCAAATTTGTAGATAATCCAGCTGGGGTATCCGATAAATCCAAAGGCAATTTATCTGGTACAGTCTCTGTCTTTAGTTCCAGCTCCTTCTGCTTATCCTGTATTATATCTGAAGACGTTAAATTCATTTTCAACCTATTTTGATAAAATTCTTCCGCTCTTTCAACAGTATTTAACTGGTATCTTTCTCCTTGATATCTCAATATAATACCAACTGGGACGTCCCACCGGAATTGAATATTTCTCCTTTTTAACTCAGACACCAGAAAGCCAAATTTCTTCCTTTCCATTAATATCTTAGGTGGGAGTTCCTTGTAAATCCAAATCTTTCTTCCATACAATTGCAAATTAGAATTGAAGGAATTTTGCACAATTTTATTCCTAATTTCTTTATCTGAAAAATAGATTACCACATCTCTAGGCAATTGCCTTTGCTTGGCAGTCCAGGAGTTTATTCGATAAGCTCTGTCAATCCTACAAAACACTTCCTCAGGTTGAATCTTTAAAATCCCAGCTAGAAATTCAGAAGATATTTTCCTTAATTCATCTCTGTTATTTTCCTGCAAACCTCTAAGTCTTATTGCATATTCTGTGAAATTATATTGTATCTTTAGAACCTCTTTTTGAATCCTCTGTTCCAGATATTCTACATTACCAGACTTTTGGTCAGCATCCATTTTAAATTTTTCTTCTGAACTATAATCCTGAATATTTAACAAATCATTTTCAATTTTTTGAATTCTATTGTCCAATTTATCTTGAATTTCATCCATTTTTGACTCTAGTAAATTAGTATTTGTATCCAACCGAATCATGAATTCTGACAATTTTAAAATTTTTTGCTGCAAAAAGTCAAACTTGGATTTCACCAATTCCTTAGTTTCCTGCTTAAATTTTTCAAGTTGCTGATTCACAATCTCATCCCTTCTTTCAATCTCCTCTAAGAGAAATTCTATTATATTAAAATCAGGTTTCTGGGACTGAAGAGTTAAGACTTGTTCCTTTAAATTCTTAGTGGGGGAATCCCCCCCACCTATTTGTTTGTCTGACTTCACAAGCCTCAGTGCCATGTTTCCGCCTAAGCAGGCTTTGTTAGAAGAAAAAAAAAAAAAAACAAGACAAAAGACTTCCAGCCAGCAACACTCAAGCCTCCAGGGAAAAAAGAGAAAAACAAAAACAGGAGCGGAGTTTTGTCTACAAATGTAGCCAGTGGTATTTATTCCGCTACATTGTAATAATAAAAAACGGAAGAACTTTCCCTCTCAAACTCTTCTCCAGCCGCGGCAGACGCCATTTTAAAAAGAAACTTTTTTCCTCTTTCTCTTCCTCTATTCTCTTAAGTAATTTTTAAAAGATAAGTAAAATACTTGCGCTTCAGTATTACAGGTCCAGCTCACATTTTCTTTGAGTAATCTGTCAAATTCGCAGGCTTGCTTTTGACGCCTGGCTCTGCATTAGCAGAGGTCTCCCAAAGCCCGGAGCAGCGGCTGGGGATATGGGGCATCTCATCCGCTCCATCCCAAAAGTAAAAGAAAAACTTTTGGGACTCTGCAGAGAGTTCTACCCACCCCTGCCGGCTCTATCTCCGTTTCCTCATGGGAACGGAGTTTTTTCGAGCCGCCGTTCCGTTGTGAAGGCGGCTCTGACAGGCAGTGGAAGCTGACGATCCCAAAGGAACGTCTGGCGGCGGCCAGCAGCAAACAGGAAGTCTTTTTATCTTTTTTAGGATCTATTACTCCATTCCAATCTCCCATAAGTAAAATAGATCTGAAGTCCCACTGTAATATTTTAGAATACAATATTTTATAAAAATTTTCTTGTTGCTGATTAGGAGCATAAATTCCAATCACCAAAATTGGACCATTATCTGTAGAAAGTTCAATTGCTATATATCTTCCACAGTCATCTATTTCTAAAATTTTTGCTGGCAATCTTTTATTTATATAAATCACTACATCATTCTTTTTCTCCGAATTTGAGGCTATAAACTGTGCTCCTAATCTAGGATTTATCAAATATTTTTGATCTTGTGTTCTAATATGAGTTTCTTGTAGGCAAATAACATCATTATTAAATTGTCTCAGATAATGAAATATCTTCCTTCTTTTCTGTGGTGAATTCAGTCCATTTACATTCCAAGATAAAAACTTAATTGTCATTTGTAGTCTCCTGAAGCGTTAAGAGCATTTGCTGAAGTTTCTGTTCCAGACTGGTAGTTTTCAGCTTAGCTCCTCCCATAGCTTCTGATTTTTGTGCTTTACCATTGACTCCCTTCTTATCTTGCAATAACTTAGATCTCTGCTGTTGTTGTTTCTCTAGAATTTATAAGCTGCTCAAGTTATATGCTGGTCTTTAGCATTGTGCAACATCAGGTCGAGATCTGCTGCCACTTCTCTTGTATTTTTAGGTAGTCCACCTATAGCCTCTACAGAAAGATCCAGCAACGGTTCATCTAAAAGACCCCCTGTTGCTCCTTGAGTTTCCATTACCTCCACCTCCATCTATTTCCGCTGCTCTTCGAGCTCTTGTTCAAATTGCTTCCCTTTCTCACCCTCCACTACACCTAACACTGCGGATGTATGTGGAGATGCTGCACCAGTTTTGAAAACATTGAAATAAAATTCTTCTGCTTTTTCAACAGTATTTAATCGATATCTCTCTCCTTGATACCTCAATATTATGCCAACTGGAGCATCCCATCTGAATGGAATTTGTTGTTTCTTTAGTTCAGTCACCAAAAATCCAAAATCCTTTCTATCTCTTAGCATCTTAGGTGGCAACTCTTTGTAAATCCCAATCTCTCTTCCATCCACTTGAATAGTAGAAACAAAAGATTTTTGTAAGATATCATTTCTTATTTTTCTATCTGTAAAGTAGATCACCACATCTCTAGGCAATTGCTTTTGCCTTGCCACCCAAGAATTCACTCTATAGACCTTGTCAATCTTGCACAAAATCTCCTCAGGGTCAACCTTTAACATCACAGCCAAGGCATCAGCACAAACCCTTCTCAGATCCTCTCTATTGTTCTCTTTTATTCCTCTCAGTTTTACAGCAAACTCCATGAATCTAAATTGCATCATTGTCACTTCATTTTCAATCCTTTGTGTTTTATTATCAACAATAGAAATTTTATAATCAGCTTCTTTCATTTTAGATTCTACTTCTAAACTAAGTTCTTCCACTTTTTTATCAATCTGGACAACTGCTTCTGACAGACCAGTCACAACTGTCAGTATATCATGCTTCATCTTGTCATACTTTTCTTGAACCGCCTCCTTAATTTCCTGTTGAGATTTTTCAAATTTCTGGTCCAAAACTTCATTTTGATTCAACAGAGCCACAGCAATAAATTCCTTCAAATCTTTAAAACCAGTCTCCTGTGCTTGGCTCTGAGTCTGCTAACTTAATAGCTGCTCTTGTGACTTGTGGGTGGGAGAATCCCCCCCTGCAGCTTTAGCAGCTGGCTTTGTTTGCTTTGAAGCCATACTGCCACACAATCTAATTCTTTCTAAAAAGGAAGTCTTCCCTCCCTTTTGACCACAAAGTCCTCTCAAAAATTTCCCCAGCTTTAATCAAATCTCTATATGAGAAGAAACAGATCAGTCACTTTAAAAAGAACTTTTCCCTTCTCTTCTAGCTAGCGCTGTGCTTTAGATACTTTGTAACTTGTTAGAACACTCAGGCAAATCCACTTTTGCTTTCAGCTTTTTTCCTTACTGCTGAAGCCGGACGCCATTTTAACAAACTTTCACTTTTTCTCAGTTCTTAAATTCATTCACAGGGCTAATAAAAATACTTGCAGTTTGAATTTCAAGTCCAGATTCCACCCTGTTTATTTTTGATAATTCTCTTGGCTTTCGCTCGTTACATTGGTCGCGTCATCTGGCTCTTCTGGATGCAGAGTTGTCCCCGGAGTCCGGAGCCACGGTGAGCTGGATAGGGAGCCTCACCCTGCTTCCTCCCCAGAAGCAAAAAAGACAGTCTGGGGACTTCGCAGGGGGCTCTATCTTGTCTCGCCGGCTCTCCTCTCGATTCTTCAGGATCGTGGAGTTTTTCAAGCCGCCTCTCAGCTGTAGAGGTGGCTCTTTATAGGCGGCGGGGCTGGTGGTCTTGAAGGGACCGTCTACCGACGGCGTCATCGTCAACCGGAAGCCCAAAATTCAATTTCTTTTTTTTTTATTGCAAAAGTTTTACAATTACATTTTCACCCCTTTCCCCCCCCGCCTCCCCCCAGACTTCCCAACCTCCCTAACCCTCCCTAACCCTCCCCTCCCCCCAGACTTCCCTATAATATACTCATACTCATAAAAAACCCTTAATATAACACTTATATATAAACTTGAACCCCTCCCTCCCCTGTATAATTTTTTTCTTTACCTCATTACATTAAAATATTTCCAATACATTATTTTCAAATAAAAGCTATTTGATACTTTCTAGTTTGATATTTGTTCTGAACATATTCTATCCACTTTTTCCATTCCCATTCATAAGTCTCTTGTGAACAATCTTTTAAATATGCTGAAATCTTCGCCATCTCTGCAAAACTGGCCATCTTCAAAGTCCATTCCTCGATAGTGGGCAAAGCTTCATTCTTCCAGTATTTACCTATCAACAATCTTGCTGCTGTTATCATATACAATATCAATTTTGTTTCACCCAATGTAAAACCCTTAACTATACCCAATAAAAACAGTTGTGGAGAAAATTGAATTTTTTTCTTTAAAACATTCTGCATGACCCACCAAATTTTTATCCAAAAAGCCTTAACTTTCCTACAGGTCCACCAAACATGATAATACGTAGCATCCAAACATTCACATCTCCAACATTTTGGCTGAACATTAGGGTACATACATGACAACTTTTTGGGATCTAAATGCCATCTATAAAACATTTTATAGAAATTTTCCCTCAGGTTCTGCGACTGTGTAAATTTAACATTCTGAACCCAAATTTTTTCCCATGTTTCCAACATCACCGGTTCTTCAAAATTTTGTGCCCACTTAATCATACAATCTTTAACTAATTCAGTTTCTGAGTCCCTTTCTAGCAAAACATTATAAAGCCTTTTGATATGCATTGGACCTTTCTCTCTTATATGTCTAACCAATTCTTCCTCGTGCAACATAATACCAGTTTTTTGGTCCTCTTTCCATCTCAATTGTAATTGATTATATTGTAACCAAGTTAAATTAATCCCTTCGTCTAACAGTGTCTGCAATGTCTTCAGCTGCCATCTGCCCGCATCTGTAAAAAGAACCTCTTTGTATAACCCCCCCCCCCGAGTGACATTATATTTGTATTCCACAAAGTATGACCAAGATCCAGCCATAACGGTATTTTATAATCCCATTTGAGTCGATGCTTCTTCCAAACTCTCATCAAAGAGTCTCTAAGTATATGACTTTTAAATACTTTATCAACTTTGTCATCATAAAATAAGTAAGCATGCCATCCAAATTCGAGATCAAAACTTTCTGCATTCAATATTCCAGTCTTTTTCCTTCCAAACCAATCACTTGTTAAAGTTAAAGCTGCTGCATCATAATATAACTGTAGGTTTGGAAGTTTAAGACCTCCTCTTTCTGGAACATCTTGCATAATTTTCAATTTCACTCTCGGCTTTTTCTCGTTCCAGACAAACTTATTCACTCCAGTTTGCCAGACTTTCAATTGTTTATCACTTTTAAGCACCGGAATCATTTGAAACAAAAAAAGAAATCTTGGCAAAATGTTCATCTTAACTGCTGCAATTCTTCCAAGTAGAGACAGCTGCAGTTTTTTCCAAATCTCCATGTCTTTCTGCACCTCTCGCCACAACACCTCATAATTATTTTGAAACAATTTCATGTTTGATTCTGCAACCTGAACTCCTAGATATTTTACCTTAGGTACAGTCTCAAAACCTGCCCTCCTTTCTAGCTCATGTTTGCGAACTTGTGTCATATTTTTAGCTATCATTTTAGTCTTTTTTGGATTCAGTCTAAAACCTGAAACTTTACCATAGTCTTGTATAATGTCCTTCATCAAGATTATTGATTCCATTGGTTGTGATAGGGTAACAACCAGATCATCTGCAAATGCCTTTATTCTATAATCCTCTTGCCTAATCATTATACCTTTCAAGATATTAGAGTCCCGTATTGTATTTAGCAAGACTTCTAATGTTAGAATAAATAAAAGTGGGGACAACGGACACCCCTGTCTTGTTCCTTTTTCAATTTTAAACTCTGTTGTCAAACTTCCATTAATAATAATCTGTGCCTTTTGCTCTGTATTCAAAAGAGATATTGGTCTATAGTTCTCTGGTTTTTTAGGACCGACTTGTTCTTTTGGTATCAAAGATATATAAGCAGTTGTCCATGATGGGGGTATTTTACCCCCTTGCTGAATATTGCAAAATAAATCTCTAAGTTGTTCCACCATTTCAGCTTGCAAAGTTTTGTAATACACTGCAGTCAAGCCATCCGTGCCAGGAGCTTTGGCTGTTTTTAACTGTTTAATTGCTATTATTATCTCCTCCTCTGTTATAGGATAATTCATTCTTTTCTTTTGTTGGTCAGTAATTTTTGTAACTCTTTTATCGTTTAAATATTTTTCTATAAGTCCGTTCTGCACCTCCTCTTTGGCATATAGTTTGGTATAATAGTCCACAAAAGCTTCTTTAATTAATTTTTGTTGAAAGATTTCTTTCCCTCCAATATCAATACTATCAATAGTCCGTATACTTTGTTTTTTCCTCAGTGTGTAAGCCAACCATCTGCCCGGTTTATTAGCGTTACAAAATGTGTTATGCTTCGCATATTGTAAGTTTGTTGCAACTTGTTCCGCCATAAGCATTTGAAATTGGTCTTTCAAAAGTTTTATAGCACTACGTATTCTTTCATCTGTTGGATTATTAATAAGTAACTGTTCTTTATTCTTTATTTCTATTTCCAGTTCAGATCTTTTCTTTTGTCGGAACAGTCTATGTTTAGAGTTCATGTAGATAAGTACCCCTCTCATATAAGCTTTACTTGCATCCCACACAATTTCAATTGGGGTACCTTTATTCAAATTTATTTCAAAAAATTCTTTCAAGTGCTTTTTAAGTTCTGTTGTATTTTTTTCATATCTAAACAAATTCTCATTTAATCTCCAAGAACGTCTCTCAACCTTGTCCATCTCAATTTCTATCCATACTGGGCTATGGTCAGTCAAAGTTCTTGGAAAGATCTTTGTTCTTTTTGTTTTAACAAGTAAATCATCTGTCAACAAAATAAAGTCAATCCTAGAGAAGGATCTGTGTCTATCAGAAAAAAAAGTATAGTCCAATTCTTTTGAATTATGTATTCTCCAAACATCTTTTAGTTCCATATCTTCTTTCATGTCAAAAAAGGTCTGTGGTAATCTGATCCTAGACTTTGCCAAACTCTTTTTATCTAATTTAGAGTCGATTACTCCATTCCAGTCTCCCATAATTAAAATAGATCTGTAATCCCATTGCAATATTTTAGTATGTAACATCTTATAGAAATAGTCCTGTTGTTGATTGGGAGCATAAATCCCAATCAGAAGAATTTGGCCATTTGCTATAGACAATTCAATTGCTACAAACCTACCATCTTCATCTGTTTCTATAACTTTAGCTGTTAACTTTTTATTTACATAAATAACCACACCATTCTTTTTTTGCGAAGTTGAAGATATAAAATGTGTTCCTAGTTTGGAGTTTATCAAATATTTTTGATCTTGAGTTGTGATATGCGTTTCTTGTAAACAAATTATATCATTATTAAATTGTTTCAGATATGTAAATAGTTTCTTTCTTTTCTGTGCTGAATTCAACCCATTAACATTCCAGGATAAACACTTAAACATCATCAGCCTCTTTCTGGAGCAAAGAGCAAAATAATTGAAGGTCATCCGAAAGCTTCGATCTTGCTCCTCCCATAGCTCCAGTCTCTTGTGCAGTACTCTTATCTGCCTCCTTGTCTTGTCTTTCCTGTTGTTGTTGTTGCTTTTGTTTAAGTAACTTAGCTTGAGCTCGAGTTATACGTTGATCCTTAACTTCAATCATCCGAACCGGGTCCAAGATTGGAGAAGATTCCAGCAGGGGCTCATCCAGAAAACCTCCTTCTGCACCTTGCACTTCTTCTAATTCCTGCTTAGACTGTTCTTGAAGTTCTCGTTGGGGTTGCTTCTCTTCACTCTCTTTAATCTCCAAAACTGTAGATGTACGTGGAGATGGTGTTCTTTCCTTAAAAATAGTAGTGTAGAAGTGCTGTGTCTTCTCCACGGTATTCAAACGGTATCTTTCTCCCTTGTATCTGAAAATTATGCCAACTGGTGCGTCCCACCGGAAAGGTATCTGTAAATTTTGCAATTCCTTAACAAGAAAGCCAAATTCTTTTCTGGCTTTCAGCATTTTAGGAGGCAATTCTTTATAAATTCCAATTCGTGAGCCCCCCACTTGTACAGAAGTGTAAAAGGATTTTTCCAGGATATCGTTTCTTATTTCTCTATCTGTAAAATATATGACCACATCTCTAGGTAGTTGTCTTTGTCTGGCCACCCAAGAGTTCACTCTGTAAATTTTGTCTATTTTATGAAAAACCACATCTGGATTAACTTGTAAAATCTTAGCCAGGGCCTCAGAACAAACTTGTCTCAAATCCTGTCTTTCCTCCTCTCGAATTCCTCGAAGCCGTATAGCAAACTCCATTGCCCTGAATGGTATCATGACAATCTCGTTTTCAACTCTTTGCATTTTATTGTCAACATCAGCAATTTTATAATCATTGTCTTTCATCTTAACATTAACTTCTGATTTAAGTTCTTCAACTTTAAAATCAACTTTCCCAATAAATTCTGCCAGGCCAGATGCCACTTCTGATATTTTTTTGGTCACCTTGTTTTGATTCTGTTTCACCATATCTTTAACTTCATTAACTTCCTGCATAAACTCCTGATGTGATTTTTGAAGTTTATCATGTATCTCCTGTTGAGATTTTTGAAATTTGTCATCCAAAGTTTTAGAAATAAATTCTTTTAAATCTCCCACATCAAATTCTTTTTTCTGAGTCTGTAGCTGTTGAGCAGGGGGAGGCTGCGTTTCATGTTTGTGTGTGGGGGATCCCCCCCTGTTGCCTTCCCTTCCTGCTTTTTTGAAGCCATCCTGCCACGTGATCTAGTTTTTCTAAAGAGGGAAGTTCCTTTTCCTTTCCCTCCTGCACAAAGACTTCTAAAAAAGTCCCCCAGATTTGATCAAATAAAGGTTGAAGTAAAGCAAAGTCAAGTATTGAAAAGGGAGAAATTTTCCACTTGTTTCTCTTATTACAAACAAGGCAACTTTGTAGCAACTTGGAAACTTTGTAACAAAACAAGATAACTTCACCAATCCACACTCGCTGGCTCGTTAACTCTAAGGCTGAGCGCCATGTTTTTTCAAAGCACTTTCACTCATTCGCATTTTTCTCAGTTTAAAAAGTCAACAAAGCGCTAATACTTGCGTTTCCAAGTTTCAGGATTCAGGTAATTTCACTGTTTATTAAAGCTGGTTCTTTTCGCTTTAAGTTTCCTGCAGCCGGCTTGTTCTGCGAAAGCAGAATCGTCCCACGTCGCCCGGAGTTTCAGCAGGTTGAGAGGGAGCCACGCCTGTTCTCTCCCCAGAAAATTCCCTGGGGGGTTGCAGGTGCTCGACCTGTGCCCTGCGATCTCTTCTTCCTCAATCCTATGGATTTGGAAGTTTTCGAGCCGCTTCCTCGTCTCGGAGCGGCTCTACGGGCGGCGGGGCTGGCGGAGCTTCAAAAGGCGCCGCCGTCGCCGAAGACAGGGAAACCGGAAAATTCAATTTCTTATTTCAGACTGCACCAGTGAGTTTATCTAAAAAGTTTTTTATGGAGTTAAATCGAATAATATCGAAATTTGTCTGGCAGGGGAAGAAACCGCGGATCAAAAGAAAGATGATGCAAGAAGTAAGAGAAAGAGGAGGCTTAGGATTACCATGTTGGGAGAATTACTATTCAGCTGCTTTATTAACATGGGTAAAAGAATGGATTACCTTATCTAATAACCGTTTCCTTAAAATAGAAGGCTTTGATATACAACAGGGTTGGCATAAGGCACTTTGGCGTGAGAATATCCCACAGAGTTGGCTCGGTTACAAAATGGGCTGGGGGGCCCCCAGCCACCAATCTGTCTAGCTGACAGAATGCAATGGGCCTTTTCATCATTTTTAGTTTTAGCTCCATCTTTTCCACAATGTCCGGGCTGATGACACACCTGGTGCATCCCGAATCTAGAAGGGTTAACATCTGCCCATGGGCCCCGGTGGAGGGTACCTTTAGTTCTACTGGGATGGTCATGGGGCCCCCATTCTGACTTACCAGGTCCTCGTCGGAATCAGTTTCGGTTTCGCTGTTGTCGGTGATGGTTAGAGTTCCCAACTCACCTTGTTTCAGGGGTGCGAACTCAATGACTTCTATCCCTTTTAGGGCAGTTTTGCGGGTTTTTGCAGTTGCTTTATCAGCTCTCTTCCTGTTCTGTCTCTGTCTCACACACGCACACAAACAGTCAGCCAGGAGTTAATAAAACCAGCAGTCAGGAATTCCTTTGAGATAACAGAATTGGCAACAACCCAGTAGCTGCCTGCCAAGGACTTTACTCACAAAGGGAGGTTTTTCTCCTCCGTCCGATACACCAAAATAAGTCCACAAAGCCAAAGAATTGTCAAGTTCAGTCCATAATAAATCCAAGGAGGGCATATAATGAAGTTCCAGAAATGCAGTATGACTTGCTAGCTTTTCAGTTTTGTACGTCACAAGGCCTGAATGGCTATCACACCCCCTTTTATCCCCTGTGGGGGTGTGGTCCAGTGACTCAGCTTAATCTCTGGCACGCCTCTTTCTCTGCTGCGTGCGCTTATCTTTCCGACGCTGTCGGGGATCCAGCCAAGACTCATCTCCGTCACTGTCTAACTGCGGCTGCTCAGAAGTGCCTGGCTCCTGGCCTATCTCTTGGCCTTTGGAGGACACCTGAGGCATTGCCAGAGAGGAGGGTCCTGGAGAGGGAGGCCTTGCCAACTCCTCTCCTTCACTTTCAAAGTCTTCTCCCTCTGATAATACAGGCTCGGGGGTCAGAGTCACAACACTTCCCTCCACTAGGAGCCGTCTTGGGTCCAGGCTTAGAGAAACACTCAGCTGCTCGGTGCCCCTCCTTCCCACATCTGAAACACATGGAGGACTTTGGCTTGGAGCCTGCTGATCCCACTGCAAGCTTCGGTGCCCCCTTGTGGAATGAGGAGGGTGGTTGATTCCAGGTGCGCCCACCACGGAAACGATCTCTGGCCAAGTCGATCTCCATGTCCGTGGCCAGCACATACCAACTCCGCAGGTCCCTAGAGGCCCCTCAGGAGCAGCAATCCTTGTTGATGTCCTCATTTAGCCCTCATTAACCCCAGCAGGGCTACTTCTGACCACCCTCTCACGTAGGGTGCCAGCTCGTGGAGCTCCTGGGTGTACTCTGCCACTGATCTCTGCCCTTTGCTCAGCTAATGGGTCCTCAAAACGCGTTCGGAGGGCTGACTTCTGGTTTGGCATCACAGCGAGACAGTCAGGGAAATAGTGGGCTCTGATGAGCGCTGCAAAAACCCCGGCTGCTGAACTGCTGCCGATGGGTCTTCAGACCGGAACCATTCTGTAGGGATGGGGAAGAAAGAGAGGCACCTCGGATGACCAAAAGGAACAGGCAAGTTCCTCGGAGGTCAGAGGGAACTCTCTGTGAGTCGGCGGCGGGGGGCAGCAGCCATGGCAGCTGCCATGAAGCTGGGACAAGCAGACTAAGTATAGAGCTGGAAGAAGAGAGCAATGGAATGGAGTTTCTTTGAAGCCGGGTGAGTGATAGCCAACTCAGGCTTGAATAACAACAAGAGAAACATCTTACAACTACAAGACCCCTAATGTGTAATAGCGGCTAAGGAGCATGGGGGCAAAGAAGATTTTGAAATGTAATTTGGAAGAGACAAAACCCAATTGAAAATTGATTTCTGAACAAACTAATTGGAACTTTAAACAATTAGATATGGTCAAAGGATTGGAAAGAAATAAAGAGATCCTTCCCTCACCCCTTTTTTTTAAATGGGAAGAAAAATAAAAAGAATGGATAATAAGCTTTAAGAAGGAAAAAAAGTGGGATGTACAAATAAAGGGGGGGAAAGAAAAAAAAGAAGTGAGAAGAGCTATTTAAATTTGGACTAGACTTTAAATATGATTTGATATTTTTAAATTGAAAAAGAAAAAAGAGAAGTCAAGTAAGATCATGATGTAATGGAAACAAAATGGATACTTATTAAGCAATTGGAAATGGTGGCTTGCAGAGAGACACCATCTGGAGTAAACAGGAATATTGCAACTTGGTTCTTTGTTTTGGAAAATTGTGAACTTCACAGATAATAACTGTGAGAACTTGTGGAGGAGGATTTTCTTGTCTACAAGAGGCTTGACTTTGGAGGAATAGAAAAAAGAAATAGAAGGGAATACAATGGAACTTTTATAATTGGAGCAATTATTTGACTTGGAGAATGGAAATAAAAGAAATAATTATAATGTTGCACAGAGGACAAAATTCGAGGATATAAAAATTGAAATGGAGTATACATGTGTGGACAAGAAAATGAAGATGGAGAAATAAGACACAGAAGTGGAAAATGAAGAAGATAAAGATATTGTGATTAAATATGAACAAATAATTGAACATGTGAATAGTAACAATAAAAAGGAGGTCTCTAGAGATTATATTGAGATTAACAATAACATGATGATGATTATACTGAGATTAATAATAATACAATGATGACTATATGGAGATTAATAGTGAATGATAAAGGAATAAAAGGTTGGAAAATATTAAGAAATTTAAAGAAGTCCAAGACCTGGATTTATAAAATGACTATATTGAGATTTAAAAATATGAGAAGAATTATGTTACAGATATTTAGAAATGTAATAGGGATTGAAGCTAAAATATATGGAAAATAGACTACATTAAAAGAAATATAGCAATGGATATAATAAACCAATTTTTTATTAAGATGTTAAAAATACTACTTGAGGAAATTGATGGTTATAATAACTGGGATATTGTTCAAATACCTATAACAATTGTTATAATTTGAATATTTTTAATAATATATCTACAAAAGTAAAAGTTGTTTATGCTGGGAGTAACAGTGAGAAAAATAAAGATGATTACACTGGGATTAACAGTGAATAAAGATGATTACACTGAGATTAGCAGTGAGAAAAATAAAGATGATTACACTGGGATTAACAGTGGAATAAAGATGTATTTTGTACATTGGGATTAACAGTGGAAGGATAAAAGAGAAGGTTAAATTAGAAAATTGATAGCTATAATAATTGGGATATTGTTTAAATATATATAACAATTGTGATAATTTGAACATGTATTACCTAAGTGAAAAAGAAAAGAAAACTGAAACAATATATGATTATGATCTATATGTTAGGAAATTGTTATTGACCAACTGGTTGGTCAGGAAATATATAAACCAGCATTGTGTGATTGTAGCTAAAAGTATTATGTAGCTTTAAAAACTGTGTTGCATCATCATGCATCCTGATTGGCTGAGCTCTGTAGCCAATGTACTTAAGGAAAGTTGAATTATGGTTTGTGTGGACACTACATCATTTTACCTGCTGATATGTTGTAACTCTATATTTGATCTCTCTGGATGATCATTGCTTGATCATGGCTATTTATTGCTTTTCTAATATTTATTGACTGTTTTTATATTGAACTTTGTTCCTGATTGAAACTAAAGAAGATCTGTTTTATTGTATTTTTCTACAACTGGTAAGAAGACTTTATATTTGGAAAATATCCCTGGACTGATCTTTATCTCACTTTATATGTGTATGACTTGGGTTGTTTTTGGACTATGATTTTGCTTTTTCCCTAAAAGTAAAATATTATCAAAACCCAGTTTGTTTGTATGTTAACTGTTATTATCCACAATCATTCTCAGTCACTTTTGTGCATAAACTCAAAGGGTACTTTGCTCAATAACCCACAACATCAGTTATGAGCCAAGAATATCCTTAACATTGGTTATGGGCCCAGGACACTGAGAGTGGGTGTGAATATACAGTAATATATTCAGACAGCTGTGTTTGTTATTTATTGTCCAAGTCAAGATGGCACAAGTATAGTCATCCAGCATATCCATGATAACCCAGTTGGATGGAACAAACTATGTTTCCTGGTCTATGAAATGCAGCCTATTTTTGCATAGGGAAGGACTATGGGATGTAGTTAATAATCCACCGGATGTAACTGCATGGAATCCAGTGGATAATGAAGATGAGAAGAAAATAGCTAAATTTAATCGGGATAACGAACAAGCTCTTTGTATAATTGGACTGACACTGAGTGACCAGCAGCTAGTCCATATTCATGGTGAAGATTCTGCTGCTAGGTATTGGAACAATTTAAAGAGAATTTATGTTCGTGATAGTGTGGGTGCACACATACACCTTACACATAAACTGTTTAAAACCCGTCTTCTTAAAGATGAAGATATGTTAGCTCATTTGGAGTTTATGACGAGAACTTTTCAAGAGCTACATGAAAAGGAACTAATTTTTCAGAGTTGCAACAGGTTTATTTTATTCTTTCTTCTTTGGATGAAAGTTATGATGACTATGTTTCTTCACTGGAGGTTTTGACCAGAGATGAACTAACATTGACTGGCATAACCGGAAGATTTTGGAAGAGTCAAGAAGAAGGCAAGAAAGAGAACAACTAAGAGAGAGACAACCACAGGAAGAAAGATTGTCTTCAACTGCCTATATTGTTAAAAGATGTTTTTCTTGTGGGGCTAAGAGTCATATAGCTAAATACTGTATTAAGGATAAGAAAATGACTGTTGGTAATCAAAAGAGGACCAAAAAGGATGTTAATTTAGCTATATCAAGTTCTACTATTGTAAACCATGGTTTGTGGGTAGTTGATAATATCACAATCCATCACTAGAAGTAAAAAAAAGTTTGTAAAACTGAATAATAGCAAACAACATGTAACATTAGCCAATGGATGGAAAATGAAAGTAGCTGGAGAAGGTATTGCACATTGTTCATTTATTAATGAGCATTTACCAATGTTGTATATACCTAATTTAAAATTCAACTTGTTATTTGTTAAATCATTATTACAGGTTGGATTTGTGAATTGTTTTCCAAGGACCTTGCCCAATAACCACAAATACAATTTGTCTTTAATTCAAAGGCATTTATTTATACCATGTCTTTTCCTTTCAGGTGCACATCTGGAACTGGACTGGTCAGTCCCTGTGCACGGGCTTATGTACCACGGAGGCAGAGTCAAGGGAAAGAGGGGTCAAGGGAAGGGCTAGGTGAGGAAGGTGGGGTTAACCCATGCACTGCCATATACAAAGTTAGGCATTTATTCAAAACAAATCCCCCTCTAAATGTCTAACGTTTGGAGTTGGCTCCGTACAATGCATAGCTACTCCTAGTTTTGATGTTAGGTATGTGTGTTGTTTATTTGGTAATGGTTTTGTCAGAATGTCTGCAATTTGTTCAGAAGTCTCGCAATGTACGGCTCTGATGAAACCTACGCTCGATAACTGTCTGACGTGCTTGTGCTTGATGTCGATGTGTCTGGATCTTTGGCCTACTGCGTCTGCATTGGAAATGTCTATGGCCGCTTTATTGTCCTCGTGAATTGTTATTGGATAAGCTGGTTTGGTCCATATGTTGGAAAGTAGATCATCGAACCATACTAAATTGTTGGCCGCTTTTGACAGACAGATGTACTCTGCTTCCGCTGTGGATGTGGCAACCAAGTTCTGTTTTCCGGTGTACCAATGTACTGGGCAATTATTGATGAGAAATATATAACCAGAGGTACTTTTTCTGCTCTTAGTGTCACCTGCCCAGTCAGCGTCCGCATAGCAGGTCAATACGGGTTCTTTGGAACTTGTCGGATCTAGACATAGGTATGTGTCTATGCTATATTTCAGATACCTGATTATCCGTTTTACACCCTCCCAGTGGTATATTTTGGGTTCACTGACATGCCTGGATAACAGGTTTACTGCTAAGCTGATATCTGGCCTTGTCCAATTGGCAATATATAGGAGGGATCCAATGACGGATCTGTATAGGGTGTTGTCCTTAAATGACTCCCCTCCTTCGTGCATATGTTTCAGGAAGTCTGTTTGCATGGGTGTTTCACATGGTTTAGCATCCTTCATGTTACACCTGTGTATAAGTTCTAATATTTTTTCTTTTTGTGATACCCTGAACCCATTGTCTGTTTTCTCGATTTGTACCCCTAGATATTTGTTGACTCTCCCTAGGGTCTTGAGTGTGAAATGTTCTCCCAGTTTCTCGGCGAATTCATCACATTTCCATTTGTGTTGTCCTAAGTATAGAATGTCGTCTACGTAAATGAGTGCGTACTCGACTGATGTGCCCTCCCTCTTGATGAAGAGGCAGAGGTCTGCTGAGGTGGCGGTGAAACCCACGTCCCTGAGCGT
Source organism: Pantherophis guttatus (assembly GCF_059756535.1). NCBI lineage: Eukaryota > Metazoa > Chordata > Lepidosauria > Squamata > Colubridae > Pantherophis > Pantherophis guttatus. The sequence continues at coordinate 60,081,129 of NC_142069.1, read as the reverse complement.
TTTGGCTAGGCACTCATACCATCTTTTTCCCGACTGCTTTAACCCGTACAGGCTTTTGTTCAGTAACCAAGTGTCTCCCTTTTTCGTGTCCTTCCCTGGGGGTGCCCTGACATAGATTTCTTTGTCTAGCTTTGCATGGAGGTAGGCAGTCTGAATGTCGAATTGATAGACTTCTAGGCCTAGGATGGATGCTATCACTAGGGTGCTTTTGACACTTTCTGCCCTAACTATTGGTGAATAGGTATCCGTGTAGTCGTCTGGATACCTCTGTGCAAACCCCTGGGCCACGAGCCTAGCCTTGTTGTCTTCGAGTTCCTTAATTTTGAAAACCCATTTTGTACCTATGAGTGTTTTGTCGGCTGGGACCTTAGAGGGGGTGTATACATTTAGTTCCCTTAGGCTAGCCATCTCCTTCTCCATAGCCTGTTCCCACCTATTTCTCTCTTCCTGTGGCAGACTGATTACTTCCTCGTATGATTTGAGGGTCGTTTTATTTGGGTGTATGGACATGACATAATCCTCAAATCTCTTTGGCATTCTATTTCTGTTGTGTTTTATGGGCCTGTTTGGTCATGCGTCAGTGTCGTGCATGTATTTGGCTTCTTTCTCTGTGACTGCATCTACCTTAATAATGGGGTGGTCTTCCTTCCACCCTCTGGTGACTATCTCTTGGTGTCTAGGTTTGTGCCTTTCTTGTGTTTCTGTTTCTAATGTGGTATGTTTGCCCTTATCCCTTATGTTGTCTGTGTCTTCCTGTCTGATGAGTGTCTCGTTGAGATGTATCTTTGACCAGTTGGTGTTCTCGTGGAACACCGCGGTCCTGGATATGATGAACCTATTGTCCCTGTCGATGAATCTGTACCCTTTTGTGCCGGGCTGCCCATGAATCTTAATCTCTTTGAGACATTGTCTCCCTTTCGCCTCAGCTGTCTGGGATATGTACATCCGCCGTGACCCCAAATATGTGCAAGTGTGTTATTTTTGGCTTTCAGTCGTACATCACCTCGTAAGGTGTTTTCTCTACTATGCTAGACCAGAGCCTATTCAGTGTGTAATTTGAATAGGTGAGTGCTTCTGCCCAGAATGATTGTCCCAACCCTGCATCCTCTAGAGCGCATCTCACCATTGTTTGTAGGACTCCATTCCTTTTTTCTACGACTCCATTCTGGAACGCGGAAAAAGGAGAAGTCGTGTAATGTATTATCCCGTGCATCTTTAACCAGTTCGAGAAGTCCCTTGACAGGAACTCGGACCCCCTATCCGTCATTATCTGTCTTATTTTTGTATTGTGTTGTGTCTCCACCCTCTTGTAAAATTCCTTAAATTTTTGAAATACCTCGCTCTTATGGTTAATGGTATACACAAAGCAATAGCGGCTGAAGTCATCCACTATTGTCAGGAAGTATCTCTTTTTGTATTTTATAAAGGGTTTCATGGGGCCCACAATGTCCATGTGTACCAGGTGGAAGATGGAGTTGGTGGTGCGGGTGGCCTTCCTAGGTCTAGGTTTGGTCTTTAGTTTAGAGGATTTACATACGGAGCACTCTAAGTACTTTGTACAGCCTTTTATTTTCAACCATTGGTACATTCTGTCATTTTTTGGATGACTGGGAAGCTGGCATGACCCAGTCTATGTAGCAAGTGGGCACAGTCATCGTGAATGGGCTTACCAATTAGCAGCTTCCCTCTGTGTGTTGTGTCGCGGTTGTGTCTATCTTCAGTGGTGCCATCTTCCTTGTCCCCCTCTATCTCGACTTCGGCATCGGCCTTGTTCTCTGTGCTTTCTAGTTGAGCAATTATACGGGTCTGGCTATTCCCTTTAGGATGAAGGTATGTTAGCCCTCCATCAATGACTATGTTGCCGATGCTTTTCCTGCCCTTGGTCATGTAGGCCTTTCCTTCCTTGAAGGTGGTCTCTATACCCATGTCTTTGCTGAGTTTAAGCGCTGCTAAAATATTGTGGGGTATTTCAGGTATGAGCAATACCCCCTCTATCTTGCCTATCCCGCTTATGAATATATTTCCTTTCCCTGTCACTAGGACTTTGTTCTGATTGGCTACCTTGATGTGGTAGTTCTCCTCTGTAAATGAAGTCAGTATCTTTCTGTCATGAGTTGTGTGGTTAGTGGCTCCCGAATCAATGAGCCACACTTTTCCCTCTCTCGTTTGTGGGTGTGTGTGTGTGTTTTCCCCAATCCCATATATGGATCCTGATCGGCTCTCCCTGGAGCTGTCTCTATTTCCCCTTCTGTCCCTTGGGTTGGGGGAGTCTCTGCGTCTATATCTGTTCTCAGGTGGGGATCTATCGGGGAGCCCTGGCTTCCGGCCTTCCCTTTCCTTGCGGTAGGTGTAATCCCTTCCCCTCGAATTTTTGGGACAATCCCTCTTATAGTGGTTCTTGGAACCACAGGTGAAACATTCTGGGTAGTCTTGGTTCCTGGTTTGGAACTCAACCCTCTTTGTTGGTTTGCTGTCCCTGCGGCTGATGGAGCGGTCCCTCCTTAAACTGTCTTCTGCTATTATTCTGTTTGTCAGTGACTCAAGTGTGAGGTGGCCTAGGCTTATGCTATCCAGCTGCATTATGAAGTTATCCCAGCTAGAGTCCAGGGAGTTAATGACAATGCTTTTCATACTTTCCTCTGATATATCCTCCCCCCTTTGTATCAACTCAGCCCTTGTGGCATTCAGGTTTAATATGTGTTCACCCATGGGAGTTCCTGCCTTGTGTCTAGCTGAGTGGAATTCCCTGGATATCTTGGCTGTGGTGGCAGTGCTTTTACTGTAGAACAAATTAAATATTTTCTGCTGTATTTCAGATACAGTTAGGTAGTGGCTAAGACTGGGATATATGCTTGGTGAAATACTTGCTATGACTATATAATAAGCCCTGTGGTGCAAGCAGTCTATTTCTAAACTCCAAGGTTTCGTGGGGGGTGTGTGTGTATGTGTCATCAATTAAAAATAACATGTTCTCCCTTAAAAATAAAATCTGGAGTTGATGATTCCACTGCATAAGGTTTGATCCATCCAATTTAAGAGTGGGAAATTCAGTTGGTAAATTTACTGAGCTGTGCGGCAAATTACTCACAGTCTGTTGCTGTCCATGGTATCTCAGGTGAGGGAACTCACAATATGGCTTGGGGATGCTGTTTGTGACCCTGTATGGACTTGTATTTATGTTCTCCTCTTCTCTTCTTATAGGAGCTCATTGAGCATGCACGAAGCCTATTTCACGCCTGTAGTCAGTGGGTGAGTAGCTTGCTGTTGCTACTCTTAGGCCTCGGCCTAGGCCTACGGTTGGGGGTTTGGACTCACCCCTGGGGTATCCGGCTTCGTCCCTGGAGGCAGGCATCCATCGATGGGCGGCTGGATCCCTGCTGGAAGCTGGAGAGAGGCGAGGGGGCGAAGAGGTCGTAAGTCGAGGACTTCTGGGGTTCGGCGGCACGGCAGCAGTGGCGGCGGCGGTGGCGGTGAGTGGTCCCGATCCCTGGTCGGTGGTCCCTGGACGTGCGAGGAAGCCTGGCGGAGGTCGCATGGAGGGTGAGTAGCTGGTGTGCCCCCCTTCCCTCGGGTCTCGTGTTGCTGGTGTGGTGGGTGGTGAGTTCAAGTCCTGCCATCGGCATGTCTCGTGTGCGATCAGTGCTTGGCGATCGCCCTCGCGGTGTGTGTTCCTCGGGTGGGGGAGCTGGGGCAATGCATCGACATCGATGGCCCTCCCGTAATCCCCTTGGCTTGCAGTTGGCGTGAGGGGGTCGCATGCAGGGCCGGTTGCCGCTGCTGGAGTCCCATGCGTTTTTCTGGCTTCGAGCTCAGCAGGCGAGCCCCTGATGTTTTGGTATCCTCTTTCTGGGTTGTCTTTGGTTGTTCTCCCATTTGTTTTGGGGTCTCTTTCGTTTCGCGCCATTAAATTTGAATCTTGGCTCCCTATTGGTCGGTGGCCATCCCAAGATGGCCGCCGGGAGCATGGCGCAAAACTGGAGCGGTTCAAGTCCTGGGTTTATGCCAGGGGGCATCTTTCTCTTACCGGGCTGGCAGTCTTGCGGTCTTGTTCTTGGGAGCTCATTGCTGCCCCGTGGTCATCTAGCAGGTCCCGGAGTTTCGCGAGGAGTTCCCTTTTGCTGATGGAGGCCTCCATCATTCTTTGTATGGTCTCTCTTAGCTCATCCCTCTCGGGCGATTCATCCCTTGCGTACCTGGCTGCATTTTCTCGTGGCCTCACGCTCCTGTCTGTCTGGTCCAGGTCTCCCACTTCCATGGCAGTTGGAATTCTGGCTGTGGTGCCTTTGGATTCCTGCAGCTCTGCCATTAGTCTGGTGATGGACCTCGTGTTCATTCTTCCTTCCATTTCAGGGTAAATTGTATTTCAGATATTATTCCTGGGTTATTGGGCATAACCATCCTCTGTTACCATCTTGTGCCATATACAAAGTTAGGCATTTATTCATAACAGGATTTGTAGTAACCTTTAGGGGAGATAAATGTTTAATTGAAAAGGATAGTAAATGTGTTAGTGCAAAGTTAGAAAATGATTTGTTTATATTAAGAGATAATCCAGCAATTGTGGCTAATACTAACTTGGTTTATGACAATAGGAAGCCACATGATGAATGTATTCATTTACTTCATCGGCGATTAGGACATATGAATTTTAAGGTATTGAAAAGGACAGTAGAATTATCTGAGGGGATAAAGTTAAAACCATGTAATAAATACCTAAATTGTAATGCCTGTAATCAAGAGAAAAGCAAAGTAACCCCAGCAAACCGAGTGAATGGATTTAAAACTAAAAGACCATTAGAAGTAGTGTTTGTTGATATAATTGGACGTAAACAACCCAGTTTGGGTAGTGCCTGCTATATATTAAGCATTGTTGATCATTTCTCTAGATATGGTTTCTGTTACTTGATGAAAACAAAGTCTGAAACATTTCAGCGTATGTCAAATTGGCTGAAATTTGTTGAGAGAAAACAGAAACATAAGGTGATTTGCTTGGTTACAGATAATGGTACCGAGTTTACCAATCTAAGATTAGAGAATATGTTGCAGGAGGCAGGTATTGAATATAAACGTTCTGCCCCTTATAGACCACATGGATTACCTGCAAGGCAGAGGTAGAGTGAAGCAAAGACAAAGGACTTATTTTGCAAGACCCTCTTTCTCATCCTCCTTGGATATAATGTAATTATCCTTTGGATCAGAGGCAAGCCACCCATCTGCCTGGAAATTCTTGGAATGGCCCTGTGTTGTTTCTCTCAACAAAAGATAGTCAAAGAAGAAGACATATTGCTTGTTGCTCTCACAGGCTAACTAAAAATAAGGAGCCTCCTATGGGGCCTCAGCTTTGGGAGTGCTTTGCTGCTGCTTCTTTGTTGCTGTTATGTAGGCTTTACTGCTTTAACCTGGAGGCCTAGTATTGCCTAGTTTTGATGTGATTTTTTATTTTACTTGATTTACTTTATTTTTATCTACCATTTTTATTACTCTATTTATTTTATCATTTTTACTTATTTACTCCTTGCTCCCTGCTCTGCCGGGAGGGTAGGATCCTTTTTTTAAAAAAAAATTTGATTTATATGCCGCCTTTCTCCAGAGACTCAGGGCGGCTTACAATGTGCTAAGCAATAGCCTTCATTCTTTTGTATATTTATACAAAGTCAGCTTATTGCCCCCACAACTGGGTCCTCAATTTACCTACCTTAGAAAGGATGGAAGGCTGAGTCAACCTTGAGCCTTGGCAAGATTCGAACCTACAGTAATTGCACGCAGCTGGTCTTAATAACCAGCTTAATAACAGGGTGCCTTAGACCACTGTACTACCAAGGATCCTTGCCTTACTTGTGAGGAGTTCTGTTATTATTTGCATCAGGGTTTGTTTGTTTCCTCTCGACTCCTCTTCCTCTGGATTCTGGACTCGCCTCAGAAACTAGACTTTTTGCTATATTATACAGCTCCCCCTCTGCTGCGTTATTTAACATAATGAAGTCAAGGAAAAGGACCAGATCCCTTACTGACCTGGTTCTCCAACCTTTTCTGAAGCAATCCAAGATTGAGGACTTTGCTTTAACTCGACCTCCCTGTTTGGAAACTCTAGCTCCCTTTTGTCTGACTGCTGCTGGTCATCGTGATCCTCCGTTGGCTGAGGGTGTTGTCCCCCGAGTTGAGAACAAAGGCTCTCCAAAAACTACAGTCTCCACTCAACCTTTAAATGAGCCTACCCTTATTGAACTTTTGGCACAGCAATGTTTCTTGGTTGCAGAAACAACATAGCGAGCATACAGTCACAGCTTGATAAAATAATAAGTACCTTATTTTATTTATTTTAAATTTATATACTGCCCTTCTCCCTGAGGACTCAGGGCGGTGTACAGCCAGAATTAAAAAACATAAAATACAAATATTAAAAAACAATTAATATATATATAAATTTGGCCCAAAATTAAAAATACAAACCAATTAAAACATTTAAAATTTCTTCTTAAGCCAGCCCGGCTTGCTGGAAAAAGTGGGTTTTAAGGGCACGGCGGAAGGCACTAAGGTCTTGGATTCTCCTTATCTCTGGGGGCAACTGATTCCAGAGGGTAGGTGCCCCCACAGAGAAGGCCCTCCCCCTGGGGGTCACCAGCCTACATTGATTGGCTGATGGCACCCTGAGGAGGCCCTCTCTGTGGGAGTGCACGGGACGATGGGAGGTCGTCGGTAGCAGCAGGCGGTCTCGAAGATAGCTAGGCCCGATGCCACGGAGCGCTTTAAAGGTGATAACCAGCACCTTGAAGCACACCCGGAAGACCACTGGGAGCCAGTGCAGCTCGCGCAGGAGCGGTGTTACATGGGAGCGCCATGCTGCTCCCATCAGTACCCGCGCTGCTGCATTCTGGACCAGTTGGAGCCTCTGGGTGTTCTTCAAGGGGAGCCCCATGTAGAGAGCGTTGCAGTAGTCAAGGCGAGAGGTGACGAGGGCATGAGTGACTGTGCACAGGGAATCCCGATCAAGAAAGGGCCGCAACTGGCGAATCAGGCAAACCTGACAAAAGGTCCCTCTGGTTACAGCTGTCAGATGTTCCTCCAAGGACAGCTGCATATCCAGGAGGACTCCCAGATTGCGAGCCCTTTCTGTGGGGGCCAAAGACTCGCCCCCAATAGTCAGTGATGGAGTCAACTGACTATATCGGGATGCCGGGAGCCACAGCCACTCAGTCTTGGAAGGGTTGAGCTTGAACCTGTTCCTCCCCATCCAGATCCGCACAGCCTCCAGGCACTGGGACATCACTTCAAGGGGTGGCCTGGGGTGGCCTGGGGTGGAGATGTACAGCTGGGTGTCATCAGCGTACTGGTGGTATCTCACCCCAAAGCCACGGATGATCTCGCCCAGCGGCTTTACATAAATGTTGAACAGAAGGGGCGAGAGGACTGATCCCTGCGACACTCCCCAGATGAGAGGCCTCGAGGTCGACCTCTGCCCCCCTGCCAACACAAACTGTGACTGGTCGGAGAGAAAGGAGGAGAACCACCGCAACATGGTGCCTCCCACCCCCAACTCTTCCAGCCGGTGCAGCATGATACCATGGTCGATGGTATCAAAAGCCACTGAGAGATCTAACAGGACCAGAACAGAGGAGCAACCCCTGTCCCGAGCCCTCCAGAGATCCGCGACCAATGCCATTTCCATGCTGTGCCCAGACCTGAAACCTGACTGGAACGATTGCCTAGTTTCCTGGGTTACCGGTGGTTGCCCTGGATTGACTGCTCGGCAGCCTGATGCAGTGACAGGGCCCTCTCTGTCGGGCCCCAGAGAGAGTGCTGGTTGGTGTGGCCCTGCCAGTGGGTCGAACTCCACGCTTCTGGATGCGGGCAGCCACTTGGTTTTACAGCCAAAACAGGTGGCCCTTAATATTAATCCCATTAATGGCAATTTGCCTCAATGAGGTTCAATACAGCTGGCAAGGGGCCATATACTACAGTTACTAGGGTTGACTGCTGATGATTTGAAGGAGGTTGAACTTTTACCCTCCCCTGTATATTGTACCAGAGTGTTACTCAATTTTGACAACCCCAACACCCCTAAATTATTCTTCAGGAGAAGATCTCTGCTAAGAGTTTTCAACATCTTGCCAAATAGAGTCTTCAAAGCTATGTCGATTAAGCCACTTTTAAGAAATCGACAACCTGTGAGCATCAGGAGTTTTATAGCCCCAAAAGATCCTCAGCAACACATATTAATGGGCCAATTTTGAATGTCATCCCCGATACTAGTCCATCTACTAAATATTCATCCATTCCTGTAAGACCTCTTGATGGCATTCTCTCAGATGGTACCTTGGCTGTTCTTCCTACAGCCAGTCAAACCAACCTCCCTCAGCGAGGCACATCTCATCAGGAAGTTTGCCATGATTTGATCAGCTGGGAAGAAATGGTTCCAAAGGAAGCAACACTACCCAGGGCTTCCAAGGCTCCTTAGTGAAAAAGCCTCAGGCCAGTGCCTCTGGGATTCCATCCATCCATGAAATGGATTCATCTCTAGAAAATTTCTGGAATCTGGAGGAGATACAGCTTTTCGACTCCTTTTGTGCACTCCCACAATCAGAAAGGGCCCAAATTATAAAGCATCTGACTGCTGTTAAATCCAAGCTTTGAAGTCTTTCACTACCTGATAAGGATCCCCTTGGACTTCAGAGAGTCCACACCGATTTACCAGAGGCAGTTCCCTCGGCCCTTTCTCCAAAATGTCCAATTTGTAAATTTGAAGATCCAGGGCTACTTCAAACCCTGTCTGCTGATGTCACTGAATGCCTGCCAGGTAAGCAACCAACTAATGTTACAAGCACAAACTGGAGTGCATTCAGAGGCCAACAGCCTCATGAACAAGGCTCGCCTCCCTTCCCCTCTTCCCTGCCTTTGTCTCCCAAGAGGGTGACACTCCCATCTAATAACGGGTGTATCTTTTCAGATTTAAAGGGTTCTCTGGAAAAAATTAATTATACAGAATGACTAGCAAACCTGGCATTCGCCCCCTGCACATTTAAATGCCTCTCGTGGAACATAGCAGGTTGGGGGAGAAGGTGCGGCACCACAGAATTTATCAACTATATTCAGTCATTCGATGTGGTCCTGCTTCAGGAGACCTGGGCATGTGATAAGATATCCCTTACAGGATTTATGGCCATTTCTTTGGCTGCTACCAAACAATCTACGATGGGAAGACCTAAGGGTGGCTTAGCTTGCTTGGTCTCTACCTCTTTAAAAGTGGAGACAGTGGAGCTGCCCCCCTGTGGCTCCTTAGCTATGGCGCTCCTAATTAAGAGAGGTCGCAGCAAAATGTTAGTGTTCAATGTCTACCTTCCCCTGACAGTGAGGCAAGCTGACACTAAAGCTCAATGGGACGAACTGGAGAGTTATATTACTTGTATTGAAACCAAATTTCCAGTGCTGCACATCTTTATAAGGGGTGACTTTAATGCCCGATTGGGAGGCCAAGTTCCCCCATCGATTGAGGCACTTTACTCCCAAGAAATCTGCCAGGCCATAGGTCACCAGATATCAGCCAGGCATTCTAAGGATGAATTAACAAATTTTGCCAGCATTCAGCTAGCCCTTTTAGCATCCCAACATAATAAGATAATCCTTAATGGGAGTACCCCAGGTGATCTAGCGGGTGAATTTACTTTCAGTTCCTCATGGGGGAGTAGTGTTATCGATTTTGTGCTGGTTTCCCAGCTACTAAGACAGGCAGTCCATGTCTTTTTTGTGGACTGCCTCACAAAGAGCGACCACTACCCCCTGGTTACAATCATTGGGCTCTTTTCAAATATACATCTGCCTAGGGCCCCCCAAATACTGGATCCCTATGTGGCCTCGTATGCAAGGAGGATCAAATGGTCTTCCAAGACTGAAAGAATGTTCCACTCTCTTTTATCATCTCTGGAGTGTCTTAGCCTATACAATCAGGCCCTAACATGCAGTGACTCAGAGGCAATCTCGTCCTTCGAATCACTAATTAATAGTGTCCAAAGGGAGCTAGGAGCTGACTGTAGGCCAAGTGGCCCATATCATCCAAGAAGCAATCCCTGGTTTGATGAAGAATGTCTGCTGCTTAGGAACAAGATTAGTCAGGTTTACCTGCTTTATCGTAATTGAGGGGATAAACGCCCACCTGAGGACTATTATCGCCTGAAGCGGGAGTATAAAGGATTAATTGTTAAGAAAAAGAGGGCTAAAGAAAATGAGAAGTGGGATCTACTTCTCCTCTCCATCCAGCAGAAGAACACTCGACTATTTTGGCAAATTGTTGCCAGATCGTTGCCTGGTTATCAAGAACTCCTTCTCTGTTGTATCTCCAACAGAGATTGGGAAAACCATTTTGGGTCAATCTTTTCAGGCTTCAATAGTCACGACCGGACTTGGACCACAACTGCCCCCTGCAATTCCAGACTGGCATTCCGTCACTCACACTGAGATTAATGAGTTTATCTCTGAACTCAAGTCAGGCAAAGCCCCCAGCCCTGATGCTATACCCCCTGATTTGCTAAAATCTAATCCCAAGTGGTGGATTCCTCTTTTAGCAACACTCTTCACCCTTATTAATACCTCTGGCAGGATCCCTACCTCCTGGAGTCTAGCAATCATTGTTCCTGTTTTTAAACAAGAAAATAGGAACAACACAGCCAATTATCGTCCTATAAGTCTGCTCTCCACCACTGGAAAATTGTATGCTAAATATCTCCAATGCAGACTCCTCACCTGGGTCGAGGAATCTGACAGTGGTTGAGGGAGACCACTGTTCCTCAGATAGCCGGATGTGAGTCCCTCCTCGTGAAGTGGGGCTGTGGGAGGCAGATGGGTTTGCTGACTACGTACCTGGCTCCCTGCCACGTGGTGGCGACCCTGCCCAAGCTGCTTGACGTTATTTCCAGGGTGGCGATTGATACCCCCAGACTTATTGTCATGGGGGATTTCAACCTGCCATCTGCAGGTGAGGTGTCAGAGGTGGGTCGGGAATTCATGGCTTCCATGGCGGCCATGGACCTAACCCAATTAGTTCAGGGCCCCACTCATACAGGGGGACACACTCTGGACTTGATTTTCATCTCTGGTCAGTGGTTGAATGATCTTGGTAGAGGGGATTTAGACATTAAACCCTTGTCATGGACAGATCATTCTTTTCTTCGCTTGGATTTTCCTGCCGCCTCCCCCCGCCGCAGGGAGACGGAGCAGATCAAATGGTTCTGTCCCAGGTGCCTGATGGACCCGGACAGGTTCCTGACGGAGCTTGGGCCATTTCCTGAGACTCTGGCACACGACTCAACTGAAGACCTGGTGGCCACCTGGGAGAGTGCGGCCACCGGGGCTTTGGACCGCATTGTGCCTTTGCGGCCTCTGACCCAATGCTGATCTCAATTGGCTCCTTGGTTCTCTGAGGAGCTGAGAGAGATGAAGCATCAGAAAAGATGCCTAGAGAGCATTTGGAGGACTAGTCAATCCAATTCCGACCGGACATTGGTGAGGTCTTATATTAAGACCTACCTAGTGGTGATAAAAGCAGCAAAATCTAACTATTTTCCCGCTCTTATTACATCTGCAGAGAACCGCCCAGCCGCTCTGTTTAGGGTGACCCACTCCCTTCTTCGTGGGGTGGGGGGTGCGGGAAGATCCCTTGCAGGGTTGAGCTGAGGATTTTGTGCAATTCTTGCATGATAAAGTTGCTCGGATTCGGGAAGGCTTGGACTCCGACTGGGTGAGTCCAGGGGAGGAGACAAGGATAGGTCTTGAGAACATTATCTGGGAGGAGTTGATCCTGTGGCTCCCTAGGATGTGGACAGGGTTCTGGGTAGGATTAGTGCTGCCACATGTTTATTGGACCTGTGTCCCTCCTGGTTGGTACTGGCCTCCCGGGAGGTTACACGAGGCTGGCTCCAGAGGATTATAAGTGCTTCTCTGAGTGAGGGTGCCTTTCCCGCTGCCTTGAAAGAGGTGGTGGTGAGGCCCCTCCTCAAGAAGCCTTCCCTGGACCCGCCTGAATTAGCCAACTACTGTCCGGTCTCCAACCTTCGTTTTGTGGTGAAGGTTGTTGAGAGTGTGGTGGCACGACAACTGCCCAGGTACCTGGATGAAGCTATCTATCTGGACCTGTACCAGTCGGGCTTCAGGCAGGGGTACAGCACAGAAACAGCATTGGTTGCATTGGTGGATGATCTCTGGAGAGCTCAGGACAGGGGTTGCTCCTCTGTCCTGGTCCTGTTAGATCTCTCAGCGGCTTTTGATACCATTGACCATGGTATCATGCTGCAGCGGTTGAGGGGGTTAGGAATAGGGGGCACCATTTTGCGGTGGTTCTCCTCCTTCCTCTCTGACCGCTCGCAGTTTGTGTTGACAGGGCGGCAGAAATCGACTTCGAGGTGCCTTGCATGGGGAGTGCCACAGGGGTTGGTCCTCTCGCCCCTTCTGTTCAACATTTATGTGAAGCCGCTGGGTGAGATCATCCGTGGTTTTGGAGTGAGAGTCCACCTGTACGCTGATGATACTCAGCTGTACATCTCCACCCCAGACCACCCCAATGATGCCCTTGATGTGATGTCTCGCTGCCTGGAGGCCATGCGGGTCTGGATGGGGAGAAATAGGCTCAGACTCAACCCCTCCAAGACTGAGTGGCTGTGGTTCCCAGCGTCGCGATATAGTCAGCTGGTGCCATCGCTGACTATTGGGGGTGAGTCTTTATCCCCCACAGAGAGAGCTCGCAATCTGGACGTCCTCCTGGATGCACAGCTGTCTTTAGAAGAACATATGACGGCTGTGGCCAGGGGGGCTTTTTATCGGGTTCACCTGATCCACCAGTTGCAGCCCTTTCTGGATTGTGATGCCTTGCGCACAGTCACTCACGCCCTTGTCACTTCCAGACAGGACTACTGCAATGTTCTCTACATGGGGCACCCCTTGAAAAGCACCGGAGGCTCCAATTGGTCCAGAATGTGGCCGCACGGGTGGTTATGGGCGCAACTCGTTGTGCCCACGTAACACCCCTCCTGTGCAAGCTGCACTGGCTCCCAGTGGTCTTCTGGGTGTGATTCAAGGTGTTGGTTACCACCTTTAAAGCACTCCATGGCATTGGACCTGGATAGCCTCCCACCAGCCAGTTTGCTCCCACAGAGAGGGTCTCCTCAGGGTGAACTTGGGCGTCCTCCTGGACACACAGCTGTCTTTAGAAGAGCACATGACGGCCGTGGCCAGGGGGGCTTTTTATCAGGTTCGCCTGATACGCCAGTTGCGCCCCTTTCTGAGTCGGGATTCCTTATGCACAGTCATTCATGCTCTCGTCACTTCTTGCCTGGATTACGCCAATGCTCTCTACATGGGGCTCCCCTTGAGGAGCACCCAGAGGCTCCAACTGGTCCAGAATGCGGCCACGCGGGTGATTACGGGAGCGACATGGCACTCCCCTATAACACCTCTCCTGCGCGAGCTGCACTGGCTCCCGGTGGTCTTCTGGGTGCGCTTCAAGGTGTTGGTTCTCACCTTTAAAGCGCTCCATGGCTTAGGGCCAGGGTCTTTACGAGACCACCTTCTGCTACCAATAACCTCCCACCAGCCAATACGCTCTCACAGAGAGGGCCTCCTCAGGGTGCCATCGGCCAAATTATGTCAGCTGGTGACACCCAGGGCAAGGGCCTTCTCTGTGGGAGCCCCTGCCCTTTGGAATGAACTGTCCCCAGAAATTTGTAAAATCTCTGATCTCTGTGTATTTCGCTGTGCCCTCAAAACCTTGTTGTTCCGCCAGGCTGGGCTATCAATGTAAAGATTTTAATTGGTTTTTAAATATGGGATCTTAAATTTGGGGTTTTATAATTGGGCCTATCATTTAATAATTTTAATTATTTTTAAATTTTGTCTGTCTTTGTGCTTTTAATCAGGCTGTACACCGCCCTGAGTTCTTCGGGAGAAGGGCGGTATAGAAATAAAATAAATAAATAAATAAATTAAATAAACATCATTGATGCTGAACAGATTGGGTTTAAAGTGGGCTGTGCCACATTGGACCTCTGCTTCATCCTAGCGCACCTGGTTGATAAATATGCCACCATACTAGGTGGTAAACTTTTTACTGCTTTTATTGATCTAAAGGCAGCATTTGATTCAATCTCAAGGGAATTGTTGTGGTCAAAATTGCTCAAAAGTTCCATTGATAGACATCTTCTGTTCTTAATTAGATCCCTACATAATCAGACTTTTAGTCAGGTCAGGTGCGGTTTACAGGGAGAACTCTCAAATCCTATCCCGATAAAGAGCGGAGTAAGGCAGGGCTGTGTCCTGGCTCCTCTTCTGTTTAACTTATTCTTATCTGACTTGGCCTCTTACATTGGACATACTGAGTCCCACGCCCCAAAATTATCAACTACAAAGATCCCACTTTTCCTATATGCTGACTCCTATCACTGTCAAGGCTTGGTCTGAAAAGGCTACTTTCTGCATTTGGGTCCTACTGTGCTGAGAACCACTTGTCCATTAATTATGACAAATCAAAAGTATTGGTGTTCTCTAGAACCCGGAAGCTATACAACTGGGCTATTAAGGGTAATGATGTTAAGCAGGTTTTCCATTTTAAGTATTTAGGTATCCATTTTCAGAACACCGGTGTTTGAACTAGACATTGAACTCAGGTGCTGAATTCGGCCTCCTGTAGTCATCAGCAGATTCTAAGATTTTTCTATACCCAAGAAGTTTATTCCTTCTGCTCTGCGTATTTACAAAGCCAAAACCTTGGCTCAAACTCTTTACGGAATTACGGAATTCCAAGGAGTTGAATTGAAAGAACTCAGACTGTTTTTTTAAGGAAACTTTTGGGTCTCCCTCCCTGTGTTGGCTTTGCTCCAATGTACCTGGAATTGGGCATTCAATCAGTTGAATGCATGGCATGGATTAACACCTTTAAATGGTGGTTTCGGGAGCTCTTTTTGGCAGTCCCTGGTAGCTACCTCTCCCTGGTGTTAGCTGACTCCTATACTTCTCGATGGGAGAGGGAACTGACGAAGAAACTCCACCTGCTAGGTTTTTCGGGGGATACCTTGGGAGACTATGGCCTTAAGGATGCCCAATCTAGGGTAGTCCAACAGCTTGTGAACATAGACTTGAAATATCTAAGAGCTAGAGCTAATAAAACCTGCTCCCCTCTGATCTTCAACCAATTTAACAATTATGGACTGAGGATGGCCTCATATTTTTACACTTTAACCATTCCTAAGTATAGAAGAGTCTTCTCCCTTGCTTGTTTCAACGTCTTGCCCTCAGCATTGCTGGACGGACGATTTAAGAGGCTCCCGATAAGTGAGCGGTTATGCCCCTGTGATAGAGCTCAGGTTGAAACTGTGGAGCATGTTCTTTTATACTGCCCTATGTATAACACAGGCAGGACTAAATTATTGTCTCTCCTAGAAACAGATCTCTCTGGATCCAATGCTAGTAATTTGACCTTATATTGTTTAGGGGATGGCTCCTCACACATTACTTTTCAGGTTTCTAGTTTTTTTTTAAGAGCTGTAACTATTAGAGGAGAATGCTGTAATTCCTTTCAGCCAAGGTTGCTGGTAGCCAAGTGTTTATGATGTTACTTTTCCCACGTTCTTTTGCAATTATATTTGTATTTTGGTCTGTGACCGCAAATAAAGGTTATTATTAATATAGACCACAACATAACGCTTATGTAGAATGCAGAGGTCAAACACTGCAAGCTATGGCTAGGTCTATGTTAGCAGATTCTGGTTTGCCAGAAACACTTTGGGGTGAAGCCATAATGTGTGCTAACCATGTTTTAAACAATGTAGTTAATTCATCTACTGGTGAATTACCATTTAAACTTTGGCATGGTAGAAAACCTAATCTAAGCTATCTGCATACATTTGGTGCTCCTGCTTGGATTCATATACCATCGCAATTAAGGCGTAAGGGACAACAAAGAACAAGGAAAATGTTTTTTGTTGGGTATGAATCTAACCACAGATGATTTAGATTTGGGGCACCAGGTATCACTAGCGTTTATTGTAGTGCTAGTGCAAAATTCCTGGAGCATGTAGGTTGGGATAAGCTTGAGCAAGTTGGTTACAGAAATGAGGATAATGTTATTATTGATAATCAAATGTTCAATAATACCCCTGAAGATGAAATAGATGATGTAGAAACTACTGTAAAAAGAGAAGAAGGTTTAGGGGAGGAATTAGATGAAAGTTATGAGTTATGAGTCCTATATTACCTAGAAGATCTACTAGGGTAAGACATCAACCCAACATGTTTCAAGCAAGTGTGGTTTGTCAAGTAAATATAGAACCTTCTAACTACAATGATATCAGAATGTATCCTGAAAAGGATCAAATAGCTTGGAAGGAAGCTATGGATAGAGAACTTAAATTGTTAATGAGTTAGATGTATATGAAAATGTTCAATTACCACCAGGAGAATGGTTAATTGGTTGTAAATAGGTTTATAAATTAAAGACAGGTGCTGATGGAACTGTAATCTATAAAGCACGATTAGTCGCTCAAGGTTTCACTCAATCTGAAAAAGACTATGATGAAGTTTTTGCTCCCAGTTTAAGAGCAGCCACATTAAGAACAATGTTAGTGTGGGCAGCGAAGAATGATTATCAAATTACTCATACAGATGTTGAGACAGCATATTTACATGCATCTTTACATCACAATATCTATATGAAAAAGCCATTAGGTGTAAGAATGGATGAGTGAACTGATTGCTGGAAATTAAAAAAGAGCCTTTATGGTTTGAAGCAATCAGGGATTGACTGGAATAGATGTATAGTTAAAGAACTGAATGCTATGGATTTTATGGAAGGTGTAGCAGATAAATGTCTATTTAAACGGGAGAAAGATGGTTTGATTTCATTTTTACTCTTGTTTACAGACAATATTGCTATTGTAACAAAAACTGAATAGGAAGCAATAGAACTTATTTATATGTTACAGAAGAAATTTAGAATTAGAAATCTAGGTAAAATCAAACATTATTTAGGTCTTGATATTGTGAAAACAACTAGAGGGTATAAACTGTCACAATCTAGTAAAATTAGCCAATTGTTAAAACGCTATAATATGGAACTATGTAAGCCAGCGAAAACACCTATGAGTCAGGATTTCAAACATGGAGATATACAAAGTCCTGTACTCAGCAAGGAGATTTATCAATCCTTGATTGGTAGTCTATCTTATATTAGTAATTGGTCTAGGCCAGATATTTCCTATTGTGTTAATCAATTAGCTAGGTATAATGCAGAACCAACTGAGAGGCATTGACAAGCTGCAAAGCAAATACTAAGATATTTAAAACAAACAATGCATTATGCGTTATATTTAGAACCTAACTATGATCGTGTACTAACTGCATATGCTGATGCTAGTTTTGCTACTGATTTATCTACAAGAAAATCAACATCAGGTACTGCAATAATGTTAGGGAATTCATTAATTGGATGGAAATCAATCAGGCAAAAATTAGTTTATCAACGATGGAGGCTGAATTTTCCTGTCTGTCTTTAATGTTCACAGAACTAATATATTATCAACAACTGATGATAGATATTGGTTTAACTGTAAATGATCCAATTGTAGTATTTGAGGATAACCAAGCTACTATTAAAATGGCAACGAATTTGGCTGTGAAAACAAGATCTAAACACAATGATATTAGGTACTTAAATGTAAGGCAAAGTATACAGAGTAAAATGATACAATTGGAATATTGTATGTCGGAGAATAATATTGCTGATAATTTTACTAAACCTCAGGATGCGATTAAACATAGAACATGTTGTGAAAGTTATCGGCTAAGATTGTAAGCCATTACATATTGTCCTGTCCAAAGGGGAGTATGTTAGGAAATTGTTATTTCCCAACTGGTTGGTCAGGAAATATATAAATCAACATTGTGTATTTGTAGCTAAAAGTATTATGTAGCTTTAAAAACTGTGTTGCATCATCATGCATCCTGATTGGCTGAGTTCTGTAGCCAATGTACTTAAGGAAAGCTGAATTATGGTTTGTGTGGACACTACACCATTTTACCTGCTGATATGCTGTAACTCTATATTTGATTTCTCTGGATGATCATTGCTTGATCATGGCTATTTATTGATTTTCTAATATTTATTGACTGTTTTTATATTGAACTTTGTTCCTGATTGAAACTAAAGAAGAATTAGGGTAAGAATTGTTGTATTATGAGTTATTAATTGAATTAAGAATTAAGGTGGGTTAAATAGAAGGGTAATTGTTTTGATTAAGTAAATATGTGTTAATTTTTTTAAGATGGTATTAGTTGAATTTGTGATTTAAAATTAAGAAATAAGTGCTATGGCAAAAAAGAATAGATAAAATTTTGTTAAAGATTTTGTTAAAAATTGAACAAAGTGATGACCAGATCAAAGCTCTGTTCTGAAAGGATGTAATTTGTATGTTTGGAAAAAAATAAAAAAACTTTTTGCAAAAAAAAAAGAAGAAAGAAAAACGTGTTCGGAGGGCTGCCATGAATTGGTCATAATTTCAGGGGGGAATTTTCATTATGGAGTCCCATCATCCACTCAGCTGCCACCCCCTCCAGGGCCTTGGTAATGTACCTCACGCATGCAGCATCTGAGGGGAAATCCTCCCCGCAGTCCTGCATGTGGTTCCACACTTGGGTTAAAAAGAATCCCAGTCCTTTCAGATCTCCCTCATATCTTACTGATAATAAGGGAATTTTGGGCTTGCTTCGCCTCTGTGGCAGGACCTGCTCAGCAGGTGGGCCCTGGGCTGCAGTAGCCACTTGAGTTCTGGAGGCCTGAGCTGTTTCTTCTCAGGCTTGGGTTGTCTCTTCCACACAAGCAGCAGCCTCCGTTTCACCCCCGGGACGTTCATCCTCCCTCCTGGCAGGCAATCCATACCTTTCACGAGCTTTATGACTCTTCTCAGCCTCTCTCAGTAATTGCAGAGCATGAAAGAAGATTTTCTTTCTGCTCTTGCTGCCAAGCAGCATCTTCGCCTCGGCTTCTGCCAGTTGTTACTTCTTGGGAGGTCTTCTCCAGCTCCGGTAGCTTCCCCACACCCAGCGACCATTTGGCTCTCTCCGGCTTCTCCTCTAGCTGTAAATTAGCCATCCACTCCAAAGCCTCCCAGGCGGTGTATGATGAGGGAACCAGTCTGAACCAGTTGCCCCCATCTGTTCCTGGTCGCTGTCTTGATCAGACATTGTTTGCTCAGCCCCCACGGTAGTTTTCTGGGATGGCTGTTAATTGCAGACCTTGCTTAATGTCAGGTGTGCCTCCTTTCAATACTCAAGAAAGAAAAACCCCAACACAATTTTCATAGAGAAAGGTACTTTTACTGAGTATGAACTGAATGCAACCAAAGAAAATCTGCTGCTAAAGTGAAATTTCCCAGCTTCAACAACTTTAATATGTCAGACTTCAATTTCTATGCATGGTTGGAGAATTTGGAGAATTGAAGTTCATGCATTTTAAAGTTGCTGAGGTTGTGAAACACTGATCTAGCAATTCACAATATAAACCCCATTGGCATTAGTGATAGATGAAATCATATGCCATATTGTAATATGAATAAGGATATGATTATTCATGTTTGGTTATTGCTACTAGGTCCTCAAATAATAATGACAGAGCAGAGATAGACCAGAACCTTTGTTCTTCTACAAGACGATAAGATGATTTTTTCCTGTAAATTAGAGTAAAGCAAGTCTTTGACAGTCTGTGTTTGGTTTGTGGATCATCATTTTTGCAAGTCTAAGTTAAATCTGAGAGCTGATTGGGTTGATATAGTAGTTAAGACACAGACAATGGAATTCTAGTCCCAATTTAGGCACAAAGCAAACAGGGTTATCTTGGCCAGTCACTGTCTCTTAAGCCTGGTAAACTGCTTCCAAAAACTTGTCAAGAAAAACTGTAGGGACTTGTCCAAGCAGTTGCCAGGAGTCGAGACTGATTTTGAGGTACATATTCAAATAAAACACCCTTTTTATGACCTATAATCCCTTAATTTGGAGTAGAGTCAGGGCAACTGGATGGAGCTAAGCGTTTACTAGCCAGATGTCCATGCCACATGGAGTCTGCAGCAGATATTTTTTCTTTGTGCTCTAGGAGACAAACATCTGCTGCTGCCTAGGACTGAACTCTCAACCTTCAGAATGGGAGGCAGGCGTCTGCACCACTAGGCCACCATGACATTCATGGAGACACACATTTCATTTCATTTCATTTCATTTCATTTCATTTCATTTCATTTCATTTTTATTTTTATTTTTATTTTTATTTTTTTATTTATTTGTCAAGCATATATCAGATAACAGATAAAAGTATAAACATGATTATGAATACATGAAATGGATATGAATAAAAAGGGACATTAGGATAGGGATGGTAGGCATGCTGGTGCGCTTATGTACGCCCCTTACAGACCTCTTAGGAATGGGGTGAGGTCAACAGTAGACAGTCTAAGGTTTAAATTTTCGGGGTTTGGGGAAGAAACCACAGATTCAGGTAGTGCATTCCAGGCATTGACCACTCTGTTGCTGAAGTCATATTTTCTGCAATTGAGTTTGGAGTGGTTTACCTTAAGTTCGTATCTACTGTGTGCTCGTGTATTGTTGTGGTTGAAGCTGAAGTAGCCATTGACAGGAAGGACATTGTAGCAGATAATTTTATGTACTACGCTTAGGTCAGACCAAAGGTGGCGTAGTTCTAAATTGTCTAAGCCCAAAATTTCAAGTCTGGTGGCATAAGGAGGAATAGTGGAGGACTCTTCTTGTGAAATATTTCTGGACACGTTCAATTGTATTAAAGTCCATTATGCAGTGCAGGTTCCAAAGAGATGAGCTGTATTCGAGAATTGGTCTAGCAAATGTTTTGTATGCTCTAGTTAGTAATACAATATTACCAGAGAAGAAACTATACAAGATTAGGTTAACAACTCTTAATGCCTTTTTGGCAATGTTGTTACAGTGGGCTCTGGCACTTAGATCTTTAGAGATGAGTATTCCAAAGAGATGACACAGTGAGGGTTGTCTACAAGGTCATGTCCATCTAGCTTGTATTTTATGTTCTGATTTTTTTGGGGCCAATGTGTGAGACAGTGCATTTGTTGGTTGAGATTTGGAGTTGCCACTTGTTTGACCAATCTGACACATAGTCAAGGTCTTTTTGAAGGGTAGCAGCATCGTCAGTGGTGTTGAATATTTTTACATCATCAGCAAAGAGAATGTAGTTGCTTTTAATAAGATCACAAAGATCATTTATGTAAAATATAAAGAATGTTGGTCCTAAAACGTTGCCTTGGGGAAAACCGCTGTTAACAGGTACAGGATTTGATAGAGCACTTCCTATTTTGACCACTTGTTGCCTGTTTGTCACGCAGCTATCCATTTATGCAGGAGTCCAGAAATGCCATAAGATTTTTGTTTTAGAAGTAGTTTGTCATGTACCACTGAATCAAAGATTTTACAGAAGTCTATGTAAATTGCGTCTATTGCTTTGCCCTCGAGATGTGTAGTCCATATGTTTTTGCAGTGTAGTAGTTGCAGATTACAAGATAATTTTTTTCTGAAACCAAACTGTTTGCTGGAGAGTAGGTTGGTTGTCTCTAAGTGGAGGGTAATGGATTGGTTAATGATTGATTCCATGACTTTGCAGATGACGCAACATAAAGAGATTGGTCTGTAATTTTCAACTAGGCTGGGGTCTCCTTTTTTGAAGATAGGGATGACCATAGCTAGTGACCATTGGTTGGGAAAGGAGTTGGTCCTGAAAGATTTTTCAAAGATTATGCTTAGAGGTTCGGCTATTGCAGTGGAAAGCTTTTTAAAGAAGTAGGCATATAGTCCATCAGGTCCAATAGATAGAGATGGTTTTAGACTGTGTAGTGCCTTTTCAATGTTGTCATCTGTAAAATCGATATGTATTAGATCGTTGTAATCGTGGTATGATTGGGAAATATTGGGTATGTGCTGTTGCTGTTAACAAAGACTGAGCCAAAGAATGTGCTAAAGAGGTTGGCTTTAACAGTTTCATCATTACAATCTTTATTGTATGGTCCTTTTAGGGGTGGGATGGATCTCAAGTCTTCAAGTTTGTTGTTTACAAAATTATAGAAGGCACAGGTGGATTTTGTGCACAGAAGGTTTTCCTCTTGTTTGATGTGATAATTGGTGCATTCAGTCTTTATCTGGTGGCATACGTTTTTGTAGCAGCTTTTAAAGTTAGCTACGTACTTTGTTCTGTTTTTTTGCCAAAAACATTTTTTTGGGGGATTGGAGCATCCTTATTGTTATTGGTAATTTATTTTTTCTGTTTTTTTGGGGGGGGTTATTAGTGGTACGTATAGTTTGATGATTCTTTTGACTTTGAGCAAAAAAATGTTATAATGGTCTTCAGCAGTATTATTTTATTTATTTATTTATTTATTAAATTTATATCCCGCCCTTCTCCCTGAAGGGACTCAGGGCGGTGAACAGCTGAGAATTAAAATAACATACAATATAAAAGTTAAGATAATTAAAAATAAATTAAATTAAACAGCCTCCCAATTTAAACCCCCTAGCTATACAATTAAAAAACTAACCCATAAAATCTATTCAGGCCAGGCCGGCTTGCTGAAATAAAAACGTCTTCAGGGTCTTACGGAAAGTGTGGAGATTCGGAATCAGCCGTATTCCGGGATGTAGCTCGTTCCAGAGGGCGGGTGCTCCCACAGAGAAGGGTCTCCCCCTGGGGGCCGCCAGCTGACATTGCTTGACCGATAGCACCCTGAGAAGGCCCTCTCTGTGAGAGCGTATTGGCTGGTGGGAGGTTATTGGTAGCAGAAGGTGGTCTCGTAAAGACCCTGGCCCTAAGCCATGGAGCGCTTTAAAGGTGAGAACCAACACCTTGAAGCGCACCCGGAAGACCACCGGGAGCCAGTGCAGCTCGCGCAGGAGAGGTGTTATAGGGGAGTGCCATGTCGCTCCCGTAATCACCCGCGTGGCCGCATTCTGGACCAGTTGGAGCCTCTGGGTGCTCCTCAAGGGGAGCCCCATGTAGAGAGCATTGGCGTAGTCCAGGCAAGAAGTGACGAGAGCATGAATGACTGTGCATAAGGAATCCCGACTCAGAAAGGGGCGCAACTGACGTATCAGGCGAACCTGATAAAAAGCCCCCCTGGCCACGGCCGTCATGTGCTCTTCTATGTGGTTGCATTTAACCTCCCCAGAATCCTGTCCACGTCCTCAGGAGTCACAGGATCGAACTCGTCCCAGATAACATTCTCAAGACCCGCCTCAGCCACCCCGCTGGAATCTACCCAGGCCTTCCCGAATCTGAGTGATTTTATTGTGCAGATACTGTGCAAAATCCTCAGCCTGTCCTTGCAAGGGGTCCTCCCACACTCCCTGATGGAGGAGGGAGCAGGTCACTCTAAACAAGGTGGCTGGGCGATTATCTGCCGATGCAATAAGAGCGGAAAAGTAATCACACTTTGCCACTTTTATCACCACTAAATAGGTCTTAATATGAGACCTAATTAGTGTTCGATCGGATTCGGAATGACTCGCCCTCCAACCACTCTCTAGGCGTCTTTTCCGGCGCTTCATCTTCCTCAGCTCCTCGGTGAACCAAGGAGCTGGGCAGGTGCGGCGCCGGGTCAGAGGCCGCAAAGGCACGACACGATCCTGAGCCCTGGTGGCCACCAGATCTTCAGTCGTGTCGTGAGCCAAAGCCTCAGGAAAAGGCCCAAGCTCCCTCTGGAATCTCTCCGGATCCATCAGGCGCCTGGGGCGGAACCACCTAATCGATTCCACCTCCCTGCGGTGGGGTGCAGCGGTCAGAAAGTCCAGCCTCAGGAGAGAATGGTCAGACCATGACAGGGGCTCAATAGCTATATCCCCTATATCCTGGCCATTCAACCACTGACCAGAGACAAAAACCAAGTCCAGAGTGGGTCCTCCCGTGTGAGTAGGGCCATGAATTAGTTGTGTGAGGTCCAAGGCCATCATGGAAGCCATGAACTCCTGGGCCACCTCAGACGCCTCACTGGCTGATGGCAGGTTGATGTCCCCCATGACCACCAGTCTGGGGGTATCAACCGCCACTCCGGCAATAACGTTGAGAAGCTCGGGCAGGGAGCTGTGGAAGGGAGCCAAGTACATGATCAGCAGGCCCACCTGCATCCCATGGCCCCACTTCACCAGGAGAGACTCACATCCGGCTATCTGTGGTACAGTGGTCTCCCTCAGATCAAGACCTTCCTTAATGACAACTGCCACCCCCCACCCCTGCCCTGGGCTCTCGGCTGATGAAATGCTCGGAAACCTGGTGGGCACATTTCTACGAGGGGGACCCCCCCCTTGGCCCAACCAGGTCTCTGTAATACCCGCCAGGTCCGCTCCCCCCTCCTGAATTAACTCGCAGATGAGAGGGGCCTTATTAACCACGGACCTGGCATTGCACAGCATCAGCCTAAGGCCTGGGCTCTGAAGCTCTGGACAACCCGGGGAACGAGAGGAGCCTTCGGGGCCGAGGCATGCCACCACTTGAAGACAGCGGGTGCGTGCCCCCCTAACACGATATGGTCCCCTGCTCCCACCGTATCTGCCCCTCCCAACCATGGTCCTGATGGAATCACCCTCTTCCATACTATTACAGCCAGTGAATAGAATTTGCCAATAAGAGATAAGAGTTCACTGTCTATGAGATCATAGTTGGCTTTTTTAAAGTTATAACTGGGGATCCCATCATTATGATTTTTGTGAGGACATATGTTGAGACAAAAGTCAATCATACTGTGGTCACTGTTGGAAAAGGGTTCTTTTATTTGTAGTCCATAAATTGAGTTTAAACTGTTGCAGAAGATGAGATCTAAGCAGTTGTTGAGTCTAGTATTGTTAGTTACTAGTTGATCAAGTCCCGGATTGTAGATTGAGGTCACCAAGAAAGAAAAGAGGGTGTGGGCAGGAGGCTGCCCATGTTAGTAGTGAAGTTAACTTGTCTGTGTGTTTGATGTTATAATCAGGGGTTCTGTAACATAGTAAGAATCAAAATGTAGTATTTAAGGATAGCTCGCAGACGATGGTCTCAGGAAGAGCAAACTCCTGTGTAACTTGAATATTTCTATGGATTTCATGGTCTGACCGGTAAACATGATAGTCTCTTACTGTGGTAATGGAGTCAGGGAGGGATGCATTTAGCCACGTTTCACAGACAAATATAATGTCAAATATAGCTGTATTTAGTAAGGGGAGGAATTCAGGTATTTTATTTATGAGGCTTCTTGCGTTAAGTAGCTTGCATTTAAGGTCAGTAGCAGTTGGTATTGAGGAAGTTAGGGACATATATGCCTAGTTTTGGATGATGGGGGGTTGGATATTAGGATATGGGTTACGGGACTTACTTTTTTTTTTTTTATTGAAAAGGTTTTCAAATACAAATTTTTCCCCCTTTTTCCCCCCCCTCCCCCCCCTCCCCAACCCCCCCCCACCCCTCCCCCCCTGTGACTTCTTCGTAACAAAAAAAAACCCTAATTCATAACAGATTACTTACTCCCTCCTCAAAATACTGACCTTTACTTACTAAAAGTATTATAAATCCCCCTTTATCCATACATTTCAGAAAAGAAGAAGAGAAAAAAAAACAAAACAAAAAAAAACAAACACATTATACTATAACTATTATAAAATAACTCTAATTTAGCATAATAGTGTTTTATATCTATGCATTATTGCAACAATTCAAAACCACCTTCCACTTTAAAACTATACAATAAGTCCTACTTTAATAACATTTCAAAGCGGGCTCCCCATAAAATCTAATTTAACATTTATTCCACTCTATCCATTTCCTCCACTCCCCTAAATGTATCACTTAAAAATCCCTTTTCTTAAACTAATCAGTCTGTAGCTAGCTTATTCACCCACTGTCTTACAAATTTACCATACACAACAATTCTTGATATCTTTAATTCACTGCCCACACTACTTAAAAATATATATATATATATATTCCATTATATCTAAATAAAAAAAAGAAAAGACAATAACTTTAAATTTATAGTCCATATAATATCTTCTTGAAGTCTTTCCACTGGATTGTTAAAACCAACATCCATAATAGGGTGACATAGCTTGCGGATGCAACAGTTTATTCAAGATCTCCAATCATATCTGCCCCCATCAGTAGTAAACATCTTCTTATATATATAAAAGTAAAAACAACCACCCGAGTGACATTATAATTGTATTCCATATAATAATAATTGTGGGTTTCATCAGGATTATTAATTTCCATCATCGTATTGGGTAACAACCCGATCTTCTGCATGTCCCAATGTGATTCTCTTGCCTTATAATTCAAGATAATTATAATATATTTATCAACACAAAAAGAAGTTTCAAAATAGATAATTCAAAACCATCAATTTGAGGCTCTTTCCATGTCCCAAAATTACGGCAATGCAGAGATCTGCCACTATCCTCAGGATGATATTGACCAATATGTCGCCTCCTCTATGTTTTCACATAATCATTCATATTTTAAAATCACTGGCTTCACTGTTGCTTGGGTTAGAAATTTCTATTTTTGTACAACCTATTTCTTTTTTTGTTTTCTTTTTGTGGGTTTGACCTCCATCCTAATTTTTTGTGTCTCGCATTTCTTTTTTATCCCTTGTATATCCTCTAATTGGTTTCCATGCTTGTCCTTGCCTTGATAAGTCATCACATTAAAATCAGATGGCACTTCTCTCAAATTTGTAGATAATCCAGCTGGGGTATCCGATAAATCCAAAGGCAATTTATCTGGTACAGTCTCTGTCTTTAGTTCCAGCTCCTTCTGCTTATCCTGTATTATATCTGAAGACGTTAAATTCATTTTCAACCTATTTTGATAAAATTCTTCCGCCCTTTCAACAGTATTTAACTGGTATCTTTCTCCTTGATATCTCAATATAATACCAACTGGGACGTCCCACCGGAATTGAATATTTCTCCTTTTTAACTCAGACACCAGAAAGCCAAATTTCTTCCTTTCCATTAATATCTTAGGTGGGAGTTCCTTGTAAATCCAAATCTTTCTTCCATACAATTGCAAATTAGAATTGAAGGAATTTTGCACAATTTTATTCCTAATTTCTTTATCTGAAAAATAGATTACCACATCTCTAGGCAATTGCCTTTGCTTGGCAGTCCAAGAGTTTATTCGATAAGCTCTGTCAATCCTACAAAACACTTCCTCAGGTTGAATCTTTAAAATCCCAGCTAGAAATTCAGAAGATATTTTCCTTAAGTCATCTCTGTTATTTTCCTGCAAACCTCTAAGTCTTATTGCATATTCTGTGAAATTATATTGTATCTTTAGAACCTCTTTTTGAATCCTCTGTTCCAGATATTCTACATTACCAGACTTTTGGTCAGCATCCATTTTAAATTTTTCTTCTGAACTATAATCCTGAATATTTAACAAATCATTTTCAATTTTTTGAATTCTATTGTCCAATTTATCTTGAATTTCATCCATTTTTGACTCTAGTAAATTAGTATTTGTATCCAACCGAATCATGAATTCTGGCAATTTTAAAAATTTTTGCTGCAAAAAGTCAAACTTGGATTTCACCAATTCCTTAGTTTCCTGCTTAAATTTTTCAAGTTGCTGATTCACAATCTCATCCCTTCTTTCAATCTCCTCTAAGAGAAATTCTATTATATTAAAATCAGGTTTCTGGGACTGAAGAGTTAAAACATATTGCTTTAAATTCTTGGTGGGGGAATCCCCCCCACCTATTTGTTTGTCTGACTTCACAAGCCTCAGTGCCATGTTTCCGCCTAAGCAGGCTTTGTTAGAAGAAGAAAAAAAAAAAACAAGACAAAAGACTTCCAGCCAGCAACACTCAAGCCTCCAGGGAAAAAAGAGAAAAACAAAAACAGGAGCGGAGTTTTGTCTACAAATGTAGCCAGTGGTATTTATTCCGCTACATTGTAATAATAAAAAACGGAAGAACTTTCCCTCTCAAACTCTTCTCCAGCCGCGGCAGACGCCATTTTAAAAAGAAACTTTTTTCCTCTTTCTCTTCCTCTATTCTCTTAAGTAATTTTTAAAAGATAAGTAAAATACTTGCGCTTCAGTATTACAGGTCCAGCTCACATTTTCTTTGAGTAATCTGTCAAATTCGCAAGCTTGCTTTTGACGCCTGGCTCTGCATTAGCAGAGGTCTCCCAAAGCCCGGAGCAACGGCTGGGGATATGGGGCATCTCATCCGCTCCATCCCAAAAGTAAAAGAAAAACTTTTGGGACTCTGCAGAGAGTTCTACCCACCCCTGCCGGCTCTATCTCCGTTTCCTCATGGGAACGGAGTTTTTTCGAGCCGCCGTTCCGTTGTAAAGGCGGCTCTAACAGGCAGTGGAAGCTGACGATCCCTAAGGAACGTCTGGCGGCGGCCAGCAGCAAACAGGAAGTCCACCTCGGGACTTACTTTTGATACAGTCGGCACAGTAGTCAATGTATAAGTCAGTCTCTCCTTGGTCTTGACATCTTTTAAGTTCTGAGCGGAGTTCATGGGAGCGAATTCTTTGCAGTATGGATAAGTCAGGCTGTGAGCGAAGTTTGTTATGGTTGGTGTTGGTTTTAGTGATGGAGTTTATTGTATGAATGAATATGCATTTGTTGGACTCATTCTTGCAATTGACTCTACAAAATCATGGGGCCATCAAGCCGTCATTGTACTTGTACTCAGGGCCATCTCTGGAAATTTTGATGATGTCTTCAGGGAAGATGTTTGATGTACGGGAGTTGCTTATAATGTTGCAAACCTTAGTGATATCATCAGATTTATTGGTGTCATCCAGGCCAAATAAAATAGCATTTAGACGTTTCTGTTCACGCTCAATGGCATCTTTGATGAGTAAGGAGATATTATTTGTTAGGTTTGTATTATTTGCTGGGTTGGTGGTTATGGTTGTTGTAGTGGTTGTTGTATTGAGGTAGGATTTTGAGCTGTTAGGTATTTACTTATCTGTGCTGTATTTTTTTTCAAGAGATGTTAGACATGCTTGTAAACCTGCTTCAAAACATGCTACTAAGTGTGCTTCTATGGAGACAATGGATGTTTCAATGGTTTTGACTCTATCAGACAGGACACTTTGATTGTCCAACTTAGGTAAACATGATGGACAGAGACAAGGAAATGTAGCTAATGCTTGTAGAAGATTTGCTATGTTTTTGGTTAATTTTAAGCAGGTGAGGTGGGCGTAATTGTCAGATAGGTGGCATTTAATGATATCCTCGTTATTATTGATAGTTTCAGAACATTTAAAGCATGTGCAGGAGTCATTTGGATCGTCACTGGTAGAGATACCTTTAAAAGTGCTAAATCTAGAAATACCTCAGCATAGATGCTAAAATTGACAATAGCAACAAGTACTGCTGCAGCACCTCTATGAGATAGTACATTTGTGTTCAGATTGATTGAGTACATGCATAAAAGAACTCCTATTTAGAGTTCTTGTCAATAGTAGGAACCTCAAAAGATTTAAATCTAGCCACTTGCACGTAAGTTCTTGAAATCCTGTTTAAGTTCTAAACCTTGTTTTTTTAACTATTAAAATGGAGCTTCTTACATATTTTAGGATTACTAGAAGTTCTGATGATTGCTAGGCTGTTTTTATTTACTTATCTTGTGATGTCTTTGGAAATATTAGTTTGCTTAATGGAAGTATAAATGGACATCTTGGCTTAATAATCATTGTCTTATAATCATAAACCTGTATGAACATCAAGGGTCAAGTCCATTTGAACAGTTTGCCCACCGGGCTTAGGACAGCCCCTGACCTCCTCCCCTTCCACTGCAAACTGAAGACGTGGCTTTTTCATCAAATGGACTGACCCGTTGAGGGGGGTTTTTACATTGTAATAATTTTAATTAATTTTAATTGGATTTTAATTTATATTTAATTCATATTGTTGAATTTTTATCTTGTAAACCGCCCTGAGTCCTTCAGGAGAAGGGCAGCATATAAATTGCAATTAAATAAATTAAATAAATAAATAAATAAATAAATAAATAAATACATTTTCATTTTCTCCTGTTTTAAAAAAATCAATTTATTTCATTTATTAATAAGAGAGGATTGCAAAAGGAGAGGATTATATACCTTAGAGTTTATCAAATATGCCAATACATATTTGCAAGATTGCTTATCAATTTACATATCAGAGGATTGCTTATCCATTTTTTTTTCTTCCTAGTGTTTTCATACAAGTGCAGAATCTACTTTTTTGGATCAACTGAGTGTTTATTGATTATCGTCTGAGCCTGATGTGGGCTGAGAGAAAGTAACTGGCCCAAAGTCACCTAGTCTGGCTTTCCTGCCTGATGTAGGACTAGACTTCATAGTGTCCTGGTATCAAGAGTTTTAACTACTAAAAAAAATTGGCTGCATTGTACGTCCAACATATTTTGGATTAAAAAAATGTTGCAGATAAAAAACAGTAATATTTGCTGCATAGCAAAAGCAAATTTCTGTTTTCTAATAAGGAATAAAATAGACAGTGATCATTGGATTGCCAATGTGGATTATACATTTTACTACTTGAACAAGTTTGTACATACCAAACACTAATGAGAGTTGCAGAGTCTAAGGGATAAAAATATTGATTAAAACTTTCTCTTGATAAAATATTAAACATTTTGAAGGCAAAGTGGGATTACTGTGATCCTGATGCATTTGCACATTTTTCTTCCAACAGCCAGTAATATTTATGATCCTAATAGCCTGATTCCCACATTTTCTGTGCCAGCAGAGAAATGCTTAAAATGGAGCACAGCTATCATAGTGCACCATTTACAAGCTCTGACATTACATCAGTGTTGCAAGAACATTATGGCAGCATTTCAAACTCTTTTGCTGCAGCAAATATCAAAGCCCAATATCAAACTGCTATTGGCTTTAGATATAGCTTTATCTGCTATTAAATGTTGAATAAATATAGCTCTCAACACTGATGCAGTAAATTTGTAGTTCAACCATGGTTTTACTATGGAAAATCATTACCTAATTCCAATTACTACTAGAGAAAGTTACATGTTTAAAAATCATGTTACCTTATCACTATGATTCTACAGAATTATGAATTTGTCTTAGCTTTAGAATTTAACTATTAAAATCAATCACTATCTAAATCAGTAACATAAAGTCACTATCATTGCTGTTATTTATTGGAAAGCTTTCCTTTTTAAGAGTCTATGGAGATTCTCAGTCATCCAGGTCATGATTGTCCCAAAGGTGTTTTTTTCAAGAGGCAACTGGATTTCCTTGTTTTTCTCTGAAGATGTTTCGCTTCTCATCCAAGAAGCTTCAGTTGCCTCTTGAAAAAAAGCACCTTTGGGTTTCCTTTTTAAGAATTTACATCTTTTTATGCTACAAACCTTTCCCCAACTAGTGACCTTCTATAGTCTGTTAGATACATGGCATCTTCCAAAGGTTTCGCCATCACTACAGAAAACAGTCTGCTCTGCTGCTGCACAATGTCTTTATTATCTAAAGATAAGGAAAAAGGTCTGGGAATGAAACCATCGTGTTCAGTTGAAGGATAAAATATTCTCTGGCCAAGTTCTAAATTATTTTGTTTGAAACAATGTTTGAATACCTAATAAGGAGAGCCACATATGCTTGAATTAAAGGTTTGAAGGCACTATCAAAGCAGCATTTTGTACTTGCAAGGAATCATCTAGTTCACTATTGCAATTATTAGAAGCAATCTATAAAGGAATGTTTACTATAATACAGTAGGCACAGACATTATAATATAAGTGGAAAACAATGCCGTAGAAAAAAAGTGTGTTCAGCACCATTGGTGTATTTCTTCTGTTCTAAAGATTATGTGAACTGTCGCTTACAAAAAAAACTCAGTAAAATCTCACAATATTTATTCGTTTTACTGTTTCCAACACTTATTAGGTAAAGGATTATTCTTTGGTACTGTCGACTCCCTTATTGGTTGCAATGGACTTGGCTGATCATCTAGATGGGAGCTAAGATTTTCAGATGTTAAGAGTGAGGAATTAAAGACAATTTCACTCAAGTCAGACTTGATACATATCAAATGGGGATCTTCAGAGCCTAAAGTCTCCTCAGCTAAAATTTGTGTGTTCTCTCGTGTCATTCCCATATCAGATGGTGATTTCCTTTTCATTTGTGTGTATGATTTGTCAAGATTTTCCATGCCTTGATCAGTTTTGTGAAAACGCCCAAAGAACCAGATGAAGAATCCAAACAAAGCAAATGCTAATAAAGATGGAATGAAGGCCAAGCATTTGACATCTAGGCTTGCACCAATGTATCGGCTATGTAGAAACATATCATCTTCAGTATAGGTTCTGTTGGTCAAAGGATTTGTGTTGTTTGACCGCCACTCCCAAGAAAGTTTGGTTCTATTGAGGTCCTTTAAGCTTTCTAAGTCTTCCACAGTATAAATTTTCTGTCCAGGACCAATATATTGACCATATTCATGTGGCTTGTAAAATATTTGATTCTTCCACATATTCAGATCCAAGATTAAAACGAGAAATATAATCCCATAATTAAACCATTTGCCTGCGGCAGAAAGAAAAGGATAATAATTAGAAAATCCCTGTTTACAACTACAACAAATAGTACATGCATAGTCAGAAGGAAAAATAAGATGTGAGCCTTTCCAATTAATTTCACAATGAAGTTTTAATTAAATGCTTCATAACAGTAGATCTGTGACTGAATACATTTTACAATTTAGCCTTGTAGTTAATCATTTGGAAATGTGAACCTAGAAATAAAATAATAAAATTCTTATAGGAACATCTAGGTGTCCTGTAGATTAAATAATTCTGCGCTGCAGTGCAGATCACATCATGGAAAAGCTGCCTTTTAATATTTTAAAATAGGTTCTGAAAAATAAAAGCTATGTATGACGCCTATATATTATCTTTATAGGTTATTTGTGCATTGTTACTACCATGTTTTCCTGAAAATAAGACCCTGTCTTATCTTTTTTGAACTCTGAAATAAATGCTTGGCCTTATTTTCAGGGAGGTTTTATTATTTTTGGGTACGTGGAGCAAGACAGGGCTCCTCTTGCCATCTTACTTGATTTCCAGCTCTGTCTCCCTAACCCTAACCAGAGGAAATGGTGGGGACCAGCTGGGTGTGCATTTAAATATTTTCAGGGAGGGCTTATTTTTGGAGAGGGTTTATTTTTGGGGAGGGCTTATTTTAGTGCATGCGCTCAAAAGCCTGATTGGGCTTATTATCCAGGGAGGTCTTATTTTTGGGGAAACACAGTAGTCATCAAGCACTATAATATGTATTGTTTTAAAAATGGAATTCAGAAGTTCAAATCATGAAAGACTGTAGACCTGCATGTTCAAGCAACAGATTAGATGGGGAATAGCTGCTTAGGGAATTCTGGGAGTTCAAGTCCACACCTTAAAGTTGTTAAGGTTGAGAAACTCCAAATTAGGCAATTATGTTATACTAATTACTCTTGAATGTTAACTTTAACAGATATGGAGTTAACTCTGAAGTTAATCTTCTTTTTCCTCATCTTTTTCCTTTTTCATACCACTATTCCAGCTTCTGCTCTCTATCCTTGTCAACCCCATGCTCTCCAATTTGATTTACACTATGTTTTATTTTATTTATTTATTATATTTCTATACCGCCTTTCTCCCGTAGGACTCAAGGCGGTGTACAGTCAAGAAAAATATAGACACACAAATATCATAAAATTGCTAATTAAAATTATTACTTAGTTTGGTCAATTAAATAAAACCCAGAATTAGATAACATTTAAAAAATTCATTCACATGTTCATATGTTTAGCCCCGCCTGTTGGAACATCAGGGTCTTGACGGCACAGCGGAAAGCACGGAGATCAGGGATATTCCGTATCTCCGGGGGCAGTTCATTCCAAAGGGTTGGAGCCCTCACAGAGAAGGCTCTCCCCCTGGGAGTCACCAGTCGGCATAATTTGACTGACGGTACCCTGAGTAGTCCCTCCCTGTGAGAACGAACTGGTCGGTGGGAGGCTATTGGTGGCAAAAGACGGTCTTGTAGGTATCCAGGTCCTAAGCCATGGAGTGCTTTAAAGGTGATAACTAACACTTTGAATCGCATCCGGAAGACCACCGGGAGCCAGTGCAGCTCGCGTAGGAGAGGTGTTACATGGGCGTAACGAGCTGCGCCCATAATCACCTGCGTGGCTACATTCTGGACCAGTTGGAGCC
Source organism: Pantherophis guttatus (assembly GCF_059756535.1). Taxonomy (NCBI): domain Eukaryota; kingdom Metazoa; phylum Chordata; class Lepidosauria; order Squamata; family Colubridae; genus Pantherophis; species Pantherophis guttatus. The sequence continues at coordinate 60,046,873 of NC_142069.1, read as the reverse complement.
TCCAGGTGCTTTTCAAGGGGAGCCCCATGTAGAGAGCATTACAGTAGTCCATACGGGAGGTAACTAGGGCATGAGTGACCATGCGCAAGGGGTCCCGATCCAGAAAGGGATGCAACTGGCGGATCAGGCGGACCTGATAAAAGGCACCCCTGGCCACGGCCGTCAAATGATCTTCTAAAGATAGCCGTGAATCCAGGAGGACACCCAAGTTGCGGGCCCTCTCTGTGGGGAGCAAGATCTCATCTCCTATTGTCAGTGATGGTACCAGCTGACTATACCAGGACGCCGGAAGCCACAGCCACTCGGTCTTGGAGGGGTTGAGTCTGAGCTTGCTTCTCGCCATCCAGATCTGCACGGCCTCCAGGCAATGGGACATCACAGCAAGGGCATCATTGGGGTGGTCTGTGGTGGAGATGTATAGCTGTGTGTCATCAGGATACTGATGAACACTCACCCTGAAACCATGGATGATCTCGCCTAGCGGTTTTACATAAATGTTGAACAGAAGGGGTGAGAGGACTGACCCTTGTGGCATCCCACAAATAAGGTGCCTCGAGGTCGACCTCTGCCCCCCTGCCAACACAAACTGCGAACGGTCAGAGAGGAAGGAGGAGAACCACTGAAGCACGGTGCCCCCTATTCCTAACCCCTCCAGCCGGTGCAGTAAGATATCATGGTCGATGGTATCAAAAGCCGCTGAGAGATCTAATAGGACCAGGATAGAGGAGCAAACTCTGTCCTGAGCCCTCCAGAGATCATCCACCAACGCGACCAATGCCGTTTCCATGCTGTATCGTGACCTGAAGCCCGACTGAACGGATCCAGATAGACAACTTCATCCAGGTATTGGGGTAGTTGTTGCGCCACCACACTCTCAACAACCTTCGCAACAAAGCGAAGATTGGAGACTGGACGATAGTTTGATAATATAGCCAGGTCCAGGGAAGGCTTCTTGAGGAGGGGCTTCACAACCGCCTCTTTCCCTGAGTGAGGGAAAGACACCCTCACTCAGAGAAGCATTTATAATCCCCTGGAGCCAGCCTTGTGTAACCTCCCGGGAGGCCAGAACCAACCAGGAGGGACACGGGTCCAATAAACATGTGGCAGCGTTAAGCTTGCCCAGAATCCTGTCCACGTCCTCAGGAGTCACAGAGTCAAACTCTTCCCAGATAACGCTCTCAAGACCTGCCCCCGTCTCCTCCCCTGGATCTACCCAATCGGAGTCCAGGCCTTCCCGAATCTGAGCAACTTTATCATGCAGGAATTGTACAAAATCCTCAGCTCGACCCTTTAAGGGATCTTCCCATACCCCCACCTGAAGTAGGGAGCGGGTCACCCTAAACAGCGCAGCTGGGCGGTTCTCTGCAGATGCAATAAGAGCGGAGAAGTAGCTAGACTTCGCCGCTCTTATCGCCACTAGGTAGGTCTTAATATAAGATCTCACCTGTGTTCAGTCAGATTCAGATCGGCTTGTCCTCCAATCGCTCTCCAGGCGTCTTTTCCGATGCTTCATCTCTCTCAGCTCCACGGAAAACCAAGGAGCTAGACGAGATCGGCATCGGGTCAGAGGCCGCAAAGGCACGACGCGGTCCAAGGCCCCAGTAGTCGCCCTGTCCCAGGTGACCACCAGGTCCTCAGTCGAGTCGTGAGCCAGAGTCTCAGGAAATGGCCCAAGCTCCATCAGGAACTTTTCGGGGTCCATCAGGCGCCTGGGACGGAACCATTTGGTTGGTTCTGTCTCCCTGCGGTGGGTGGAAGTGACTTGAAAGTCCATGTGAAGGAGAGAATGATCAGACCATGATAAGGGCTTGATGTCTATATCCCCTATTCTTAGATCATTCAGCCACTGATCAGAGACAAAAATCAAGTCCAGAGTGTGTTTCGCCAAGTGGGTGGGGCCTTGAACTACCTGGGTCAGGTCCATGGCCGTCATGGAAGCCATGAACTCCCGAGCCGTCTCCGACATCTCACCAGCGGATGGCAGGTTAAAATCCCCCATAACAATAAGTCTGGGGGTTTAACTATGTTAAACATGACTTTACAATATATGCTTTTGGGGGTCAGTGCTAAGTTGAAGTCACTCAGTTTTATTCAGTAGAGCAGAGATGGGCTACAAATAATAATCTAGGTTAATTAATTTCCTCATCAGTTTTACTCAAATGATTAATGCTGAATAATGGCAACCAAATATCATTTGAAGAAACATGATCTTTGAATAAGATTGGAATGATTTCACAAGTATTAAGCAGTGATTTAAAAGATGCTAAACCTTTGGTGTCTTTTTCTTTCCTTTTCTCCCTTTATACTATATCTTTCCCGCCCCTCTTCTTAGTTTTCCAGTACTTTTTTTTATTTTTCTTTGTATTTTATATTTTAAAAAGCCAATACAAATCATACAGTACATGAAAAAGATGCTAAACTCTTCACAGAAATATATAGAAATACAGACTAATTTATCTTAATTTTTATGAGTATGTCTTTTATTTAAACTATTGTAGACAGTAACTCAAAACCCACAACTTAAGTTGCCATACTGAAACAGGAGGGTCTTATACTATAAATCATATTAATCTATGTATTGTATTATTCACAGTATTATGTTGCTCTCAGAAGTGTTGACGTGGGAGTAGAAGTTATGTTGCAAATCTCAGGAAAGTACAAGGAACAGAAATAAGGAACTTGTTAAATGTACTGATGAGCTTAATGACCTATGTTCTATATCATTCCTGTAACGAACTTATATTAAGCAATATGTCACCAGATGTGTTCATGGAAAGTAACAGACAGTGTAAGATAGTTCCCATATATGGAAATAGAGTCAGAAGCGTAATGCCTCTGGTGTGGCTAGAATTGCAAAATGTATAAAAGGTACACCTTGGGCGTAGCCCAGGGTTCAGAATCTGTCATTCTAATGCTCTGAACCTTTGCACAAATAAAAACCTGTGTTCTCCAATCTTTGTGGTCTTGTCTCCTGAATTGGTAATGTGGGTTTTCCCACTATATTTCTGGTGGGCCAGCCAAGAGACAACGGGTCGAATTTATGACTCTCTGGAGGGTCACCCCTCTGCCGGGGACTCTGTTCAGTTAGGGGGAACTTCCCAGGTGCCATCGGACCATTCGTTCAGAGGGACTTCCCGGTGACGCAGGACTCCGGCAGTGGCAGTTGACACCTCCAAGAACCACCTGTGAAGGGAAGGAGACCAGGCCAGTCTGCAGCCGGCCGGTGAAGGAAAAGTCTTGCAGGCAAATATTGGGGAAGGCGAAAAGAGGTAATTATCCCTCCCCGTATACCAGGGATGGAGGAAAGGACTGATCACCCTCTCTTTGGGTAGAAGGGGGCTGGAATGTGGTGAGTGATTGAGAGTGAAAGGCTACTGCGGTTCCCAAAGGTGACTGTTGAATGTCCAGCACCCTGGGCCAGTAGGAAAGTGTCTGGCATTCGCAGTTCCCATTGGAGGCCATGCTCATCCGGCTCCCTGGGTCAAACGTGAGAGAGTGAAATGAATCCCTTCGTGTTGTCCCAAGAGGAAGGACTCCTTACCTTCCTCTGATTCCTTTTCCTCATCTGTCTTGTCTGATGCCCCGGGAGGAACATGAGAGAGGGAGGAAGTGTGCCCCTCACTCCATTAGAGTGTATGTTACAGCATTTTAAGATTGGTTTTATGACTCAAGACTACAGCGTTAAGTGGAGCAGGCATAAGTTATGGGTTTTCTGTGAGGGGGAATGGCCAACCTTTAATGTCGGCTGGCCAGACTGGGGAACGTTTGACCCCTCCATAGCTTTAAAGGTACATCAGATAGTGTTCCACCCCACATTAGGGCACCCAGACAAAGCCCCCTGCATTAATGTGTGGCTCAGCTTACTTCAAAGACCTCCGCTTTGGATCCAGAAATGCAAAGTTGAGCAATGTAGGCTCCTAGTCTCACGCACCTTGCCACCCCGAAAGGGAAAAGATTAGGATTGCAGTATCAAAGATAGTGAAGCCTGATCTACCCCAAGGCCACACTCCTGAAGCATATGCCGAGGAAAGCTTCCCTATGAAGGATCCCTTGTAGTGTCCAAATGGCCAATTACGGGCAATTCAGGACTATCAACATTTGGTGGTGCGGGCAGCCTGTGCAGCAGGAAAACCAGCTGTTAACCTGTCCAAGCCTTCCCTGGTGATGCAAGAAGCCACTGAGAGTCCGGAAGCTTTTTATACTCAGTTGCTGGAGGCATACCAAATGTATACTCCTATTGATCCAACAGTGCCTGAAAATGCTCGAATGCTTGCCATGACCTTTATATCACAAAGTGCCCCAGATATACATAAAAAGTTACAAAGACTGGAGGGAACCCTGGGAAAGCCTATGAGTGAACTGATGGAATTGGCTCGAAAAACCTTTGTAAATAGGGACAAGGTGGAGGAGAGGAAGCAGGACCAGAAAATGCGGAAGAAGGCTGAATTGCTGGTCGCTGCTATGATGGGGGTACCAAGAGGAAGGGGAAGTGGCAGAGGTAAAAGGTATGGAATGGGTTTAGGACGTAACCAGTGCGCCATATGTCAGAAAGAAGGGCACTGGAAGAGTGAGTGCCTGGAAAAGGATAAGGAGGAAGGGCAAGAAGGAAGAAGAGGCAGGTTTGTGAAGAACTACAGAGGTGGCCTAGGGAGGAACCAGGGAGGGAGGGGACGAAGAGAAGAATTTTCAAAAGCCCCCCTCATAGGCCTGGCAGAAGTGGAGGAATGGGACTGAGACCAACCGGGTTCAGCCTGCCTCCCGGAACCTGTGGTCAGTTTAAAATAGGAGGCAAACCTATCCCCTACCTTGTGGATACTGGGGCCACTTGTTCAGTCCTAACCCAGCCTCTGAGCCAAGCCTCCCCCTACTCCACCAATATCCAAGGAGAGATGGGGAAGAAAACAACAGTATGCCTGGACACAGTTACCCCAAGGATTCAAGAACTCCCCAACTCTTTTCGGGGCTGCACTGGGAAAAGATTTGACGGCCCTGGAAATCCCCTACCCAGATGTCGTGTTGCAATACATAGATGATTTGTTAGTCACAGGCCAGACGGAAAATGACTGTTGGTGAAACACCATGACCTGCTCCATCTCTTGCAAGAGCTGGGCTACAAGGCATCCAGGAAAAAGGCATAACTAGTCTTACAAAAAGTCAGATATCTGGGATATGACATTGAACCAGGTAAAAGAACTCTCGGCCATGAGAGAAAGGAGGCCATATGTCAGTTCCCGGCACCTAGGAATAGGAAAGACTTGAGGGGTTTTTTTGGGGGGGGCTGCAGGCTTCTGTTGCATCTGGACCCCCAATTTCAGTTTAATTGCAAAACCTCTCTATGAAGTTATAAGAGGAAGTGATAAGGAACCTCTGCGATGGGAAAAAGAGGAAGAGAAAAGTTTCACAACTTTAAAAGACGCTTTAATGCAAGCTCTCAGTTTAGGACTTCCTGACTTAGACAAGCCGCTTCAGCTGTTTGTCGACACTAAACAGAACATAGCAGTGGGGGTTCTCATTCAGAAATTGGGAACATGGCATCACCCTGTCGCTTATCTATCTAAACAGCTTGACAATGTAGCCAGAGGTTGGCCTGCCTGTCTTAAAGCTCTCATAGCATGTCACTGTTAACACAGGAAGCTAGTAAATTGACTTTTGGACAGGAATTAGAGATTTATACCCCCCACGCCCTCAAAGCTGTCTTAGAAACAAAAGGACATTTGTGGCTAACCAACCCTTGCATGCTTAAATACCAAGGTTTAATTACCCACAACCCCATGATCAAGTCAATACAATCTACTACATTGAATCCAGTCACATTGCTGCCTGAACCAGACTTACAAGCTACTCACGATTGTATTCAGACTATTGAGGAAACATATACCAGCCACCCAGATATGACTGAAGTTCTGCTTTCCAACCCCGACTTTACTTTATACACAGATGGCACCAGTTGTGTGCAGGATGGAATACGAAAGCTGGGTATGCTGTTGTAACTCTTGAAGATATATGGGAAGCTGAGCCCCTCCCCCCTGGTACAAGCGCTCAGCTGGCAGAATTGCATGTTTTGACTTGAGCTTTGGAATTTGCGAAAGGCAAATGTGTCAACATTTATATAGACTCTAAATATGCCTTCTTGACAGTGCAAGTGCATGGGGCAATATACAAGGAGCCTTATTATGGCTGGGGGAAGGGACATTAAGTACGGGCCTCAGATCCTACGCATGTTGGACAGCGTCTGCCACCCCCCAGGAAGTGGCTATTATGCACTGCAGAGGTCATCAAAAGACAGCTTCAGAGACACAACAAGGCAATAATAAGGCTGACCACGAGGCTCACTGAGCTGCGCTGAAGCCTTTAATTATACAGGCAAACTGTTTAATCAGGGGTGAAATCTAAATTTTTTTGCTACTGGTTCTGTGGGCGTGGCTTAATTAGTGGGCGTGGCTTGGTGATAAGGTGACTGGGTGGGTATGGCCAAGTCAATGTCAGTTCTTTGCCCTTTTTTAACCTACAAAATACAACACAACACAACTGGCTCACCCACAATGTAGGAGCAGCTGTGCTAGACCCAAAATGGCCCCTGCAACAAGCAGGAACCTCACACAGCCACAAAAAGTCCTCAAAAAAACAACTTTCACACTTTACACACACAAAATTCCACATACAGCTTTGTGAGATTTTGTGTGTTTGTGTAGTTAGAGTGAAACACTACAGAAACACACAAAATCTCAGAAAGCTGCACAAATATTATTTTATTTTATTTTTATTTTTATATAAAAGCAGCTAAATTTAAAACTTCCTAAACTTTAAATGGCTAGGTCTAAAAAAAGAACAACTAAAAAAAAAAACCAATTAACTATTTTTTTTAAAGCTCCCAAAGGGGAAAAAAACTTACCCAATAGAACAGGGGTCTCCAACCTTGGCAACTTTAAGACTTGTGGACTTCAACTCCCAGAATTCCTCAGGCAGCTTTGCTGGGAGTTGAAGTCCACAAGTTTAAAGTTGCAGATAGAGCTGCTCACCGATGAGCTTGATTGCAGGCAGGGAGATTCAGTTGCTTGCTGATGCAATGGATGGCAGGTATTACAGCGACCAGCAGCTAAGGTAAGCAAGCTGGAGGCTGGGGGGTGGGGGGAGAAAAAAAGAAACTTTTTTCTTTTAAATGGGTCTGACAATCCAAGCTGAGTTGCCTGATTAGCAGGCAACTCAGCTGGGATCGTCAGAGCTTGGATCGTCAGAGCCATTTAAAAGGAAAAAAAGGCTCTGATGATCGCGCGGCTCAGCTGGGCATGGGGGGTGGGGGCAGGGATTTTTGCTACCAGTTCTCTGAACTGCCGGCCGCCATCGCTACCTCCCTGCCCGAGCCAGTCCGAACCGGGAGCATTTCACCCCTTTGTTTAACTCTATGGGTCCCAGATGAACAAATTAGATCTAATTATTCTAAGGAGGAATTGCAACAAGCTAAGGAACTTGAGGCGATGTTGGAAGATGGATGGTGGATTCTTCCCGACCAGCGCATTTTGGTCCCAGGACCCATGGCATGGGATGCTGTGCGATAAGTCCATAAGCAATTATATTTGGGAAAGACTGCATTGGCCAAGGCCCTGCTACGAGAAGTATACATCAATAAAATACACAGCATTGCTGCCAATGTCTATATGAGATGTCAAATCTGTGCAGCCAACAATCCCAAACAAGGGCCCCAACCGCCTCAAGGACATCAACCCACAGGAAGTTATTCTTTTGATTCCCTGATGATTGATTTTACAGATATGCCAAGATCAGCTCCATATCGTGCAATGTTAGTTCCTATTTGCACATATACTGAATGGCCTGAGTGGACTAAGGACTAAGAAGGCCATAGAGGTTGCCAAGGTGCTGTGGAACGCTGTAATCGGACTATTATTTATTTATTTATTTATTTATTTATTTGATTTTTATACCGCCCTTCTCCAACAGGACTTAGGGCAGTGAACAGCCGAGATAAAACATAACATATAAAATTTAAAAAACAGTTTAAAAGACATTAAATAATTTCGGCCCTCAATTTAAAACAACCCAGTTAAAACCAATTTCAAATTAAAACTGAAAGGATGGGATCAAGCCAGCCCGGCTAGATGAAATAGATGTGTTTTCAGGGCCCGACGAAAAGTCCGGACGTCTGGTATCATGCGTATCTCTGGGGGTAGGTCGTTCCAGAGGCCACAGAGAAGGCTCTCCCCCTGGGGGTTGCCAGCCGACATTGTCTGGCCGACGGCACCCTGAGGAGGCCCTCTCTGTGCGAGTGAACTGGCCGGTGGGAGGCTATTGGCGGCAGAAGGCGGTCTCGTAGATACCCCGGCCCTGAGCCATGGAGCGCTTTAAAGGTGGTCACCAACACCTTGAAGCGCACCCGGAAGACCACAGGAAGCCAGTGCAGCTCGCTCAGGAGAGGTGTCACATGGGAGCGCCCCGTCACTCCCATAATCCCCCGCACAGCCGCATTCTGGACCAACTGGAGCCTCTGGGTGCACCCCAAGGGGAGCCCCATGTAGAGAGCATTGCAGTAGTTAAGTAGTTAAGTATTAACGAAAAACTGGCTAAAATATGCCAAGAAACTCATCTAAAGTGGCCCAATGCCTTAAGCATGGCTCTGGTGGCTGTACGGTGTGCCCCCCGGAAAGGTCTGTTTGTGTCACCTTTCAAATTGTTATACGGGAGGGTCCCAAATCTAATTAGGTCCAATATCCAAAGCACAGACTACATTGCAGACACAATAAAATTGAAACAATTACAAACACTTAACACGGTAGTCCAGAGATTGCAGCAATATATCTTGATCTATAAACCCCAGGTATTGGTGACCTCTACCCATAACATATCTCCCAGACAGGAGGTCTGGGTAAAGGATTAGAAGAGGGAAACATTAAGTCCAAAGTGGAAAGGACCGTATACTGTTGTTATGTTCTCCCCTTGCTGTTAAGGTAGCTGAAATCAAATCCTGGATCCATTGGTCCCAAGTTAAAGTGGCTGCCCCAACCCAGTGGAAAGTTGGAGGCAACTCGGTTCAATCACTGAAACTAACTCTTCAAAGGACAAGAGGGAACCTCTCCCTTTCTGGTGATACTCCGGGAGCTGTCCCTCTACGAACGGGAGAGGTGAAGAAAACCCCTGCAGGTGTTACTCTGGAGGCTAACATCTAATGCACAGGTGACGAAAGGAACTTATCCTGGAAATTGCGATCCCACAACCGAACAACTTTATTTTATTTATTTTATTAGATTTTTATACCACCCTTCTCCCACTGGACTCAGGGCAGTGAACAGCCATGAATAAAAACATCACATACAAAAATTTAATTTTTTTTAAAAAAAAGAGTTAAACAAATTTTGACCCAATAAATTTAAAACACCCCAACTAAAATCAATTAACAATTAAAAATATCTAGGGGTGGGTGGGTGGGTGGAGTTAAGCCAGCCCAGCTTGATGAAATAAAAAAGTTTTAAGGACACGGCGAAAAGCATGGAGATCTGGGATCCTATGTATTTCTGGGGGCAGGTCGTTCCAGAGGACAGATGCTGCCACAGAGAAGGCCCTCCCCCTGGGGGTTGCCAGCTGACATTGTCTGGCCAACGGCACCCTGAGGAGTTCCTCTCTGTGGGAGCGTACTGGCCGGTAGGAGGCTATCGGTGGCAGAAGGCGATAAGTACCCAGGCCCTAAGGCATGGAGCGCTTTAAAGGTGGTAACCAACACCTTGAAGTGCACCCAGAAGACCACTGGGAGCCAGTGCAGCTCGTGCAGGAGGGGTGTCACATGGGAGCACCCCATCGCTCCCATAATCCCCATAATCCCCTGCATGGCCACATTCAGAATCTGTGTAGCTATATGTATTGTAGGCCTTGTAAGAGAGGGCGGAGACTCAGGAGTAGGGGGGAATGAGGGAGTAACCCCTAGACTGGTGTCAAGCTGCACTCGATAGTCAGAATATGGAAAGAGTGCTTGCCCCTACTCCCACTGTAAATTACCCAGAGGTAATGCATGGGGAATATAGGAGCCCAGACACCCCTTCGAGTACACAAGGGGGGAGATCCATAACATGCAGAATGTGGTGGGCTCCAAGATACCTCTGTGTACTGAATGCTTTGTGGCCTTACCCTCGGGTAGGCATTTTGTTTATAGAAGTACCAAACTCCCCAACTGCTCTTCCAATAATCTCCCCCTTGTGAGCATGAAGGGACTTGATACTGGCATATAATTCTACTATAAGGTGTCACCTCCTACGTACTCCTTGGGTCCCTGTAAACCTCCGTCCTCGGAATTTGGCCAGGGAACCAGTGTATGATGAAGTTGGAAACATCCAATCCAAGAGGGCAGCCATTGACACTTCCTTGATTGAAAAGGTTAAAATAGGTCATTGGAAGGATGATGAATGGCCACCAGAAAGAATCATTGAGGTGTATGGACCAGCCACCTGGGCAGAGGATGGCACCTATGGGTATCGGATCCCCATCTACCTGTTAAACCGCTTGATTAGGCTACAGGCTGTTGTAGAATTAATTACTAATGAAACTGTGAAAGGCCTCACCAAATTAGCTGCTGAGAGCGTGAAGTCTCGAACATATATCATGCAAAACCGTTTAGCCTTAGATTACCTCCTAGCCAAGGAAGGAGGGGTAAATTTAATTTGTCTAATTCCTGTATTGAGATCGATGACAGTGGCAAGGTCATTAAGGAAATAACTGATAAAATGGTCAAAATAGCCCACATCCCGGTTCAAACTTGGAAAGGATTTAATTTCGCTGATGTCTTTTCAGGTTGGTTCCCTAAACTGCCGGGTCTGCAAGCTATCGTGGCATTGATTGGGTTAATAGCTGCTGGATGTGTAATTTTACCCTGCATTCTCCCCATTTTTGTTCATACAATTTCTAACAGTCTCTCTCTGCTCGTGGATAAAAAGGCAACAGCTCAGGCGATGGCTTGGTGGGAGTATGAGAAACTTAGCTCGATGGATGATGACTTCCCTGTTTATGAAACTCCACAGTAATCAGGGGATTTAGGTGGAGTTCCAAAGGGGGGAATGAGACAGGAGGGTCTTATAATATAAATCATATTAATCTATGTATTGTATTATTCACAGTATTATGTTGCTCTCAGAAGTGTTGACGTGGGAGTAGAAGTTATGTTGCAAATCTCAGGAAAATACAAGGAACAGAAGTAAGGAACTTGTTAAATGTACTGATGAGCTTAATGACCTATGTTCTATATCATTCCTGTAACAAACTTATATTAAGCAATATGTCACCAGATGTGTTCACGGAAAGTAATAGACGGTGTAAGATAGTACCCATATATGGAAATAGAGTCAGAAGCATAATGCCTCTGGTGTGGCTAGAATTGCAAAATGTATAAAAGGTACACCTTGGGCGTAGCCCAGGGTTCAGAATCTGTCATTCTAATGCTCTGAACATTTGCGCAAATAAAAACCTGTGTTCTCCAATCTTTGTGGTCTTGTCTCCTGAATTGTTAATGTGGGTTTTCTCACTACAATACAATAATAGAACAGAATAAACTGATTAAATAACAATTTAAAACAGCAACAGAGACTGAACTATTAACAGTTCCAGCAGAAATACAAAAATTAAAAGACAGAATTAAAAGAGTTTGCTTGACCAAAAAAAAAATTAAAAAAAAATCAAATGACATGCCAGGCCAGGGAGTTCTCTAAAGAATTGGATTACTACATTCATTAAGTGTGCCTCTCAGACCACTCATGCAATCTGTTTTTCATATCTGATATCTTACATAATATAATTAAATAGTTGAAATGGCTATCCTTCATTTTATTATACTTCTTTAAACTTATGAATAATATATATGCATACATGCGTTTATCCATGCATATTCTATAGCTAGGTTAACCATATACAAGCTTTCATACACCCACAAATTACAATTCCTTCCACCAGCATAGCTAACTATAATGGCTGAGAACTCTGAAAATTGAAGTTCAACCTATCTGGATGACTTCAGGCTCAGAAAGGATGGTCTACACAACCATCAGCAACCATCAAAGAGAAGATCAAATTGTACCTTTTGTTAATTATGTTTTAGGCCCAGCTAGGTCTTAAAAGAATAAACCCAAGCCTGATATTTCAAGAGGAGTTATAAACATAATTATAAACATAAACTAGCCAAATGCTTAGAAGTAAGATCTACTCAAAAGATTTCTTCTTAAAAATCTCTAGTGATGGGGCACCCACAATTCTGGAAGCAAGTCGTTCCACTGGTTAATTGTTCTGTCAGGAAATTTCTTCTAAATTCTAGGATGGTTCTCTCCTTGATTAGTTTTCATCTATTGCTTCTTGTCTTGCCTTCAAGTATGTGGTATTTAGTATGAAGTATTCAGGTATTGCTACTTATGGAGCAGATTTAAGAACTATCGCAACTGAAATTATATGAGCTTTAGAGTCTTTCCCTCAGTAGAATTTTGAGGACTGCCTTCAAATCAATGTTAATATTAATCTGGCCATATTCACCATCAACAGGACATCCCATTTTTTACTGACACTTTTATATAATGCCTGGTAACTGATAATGCTTTCTATTAATTATGAATGCAGATTAAAGGCAACAAGCTTATTCTCATTCCAAGAAACAGTGGCTTTTTAAAGTGTTTTTTAATCAGGGCAACCTAGTCTGCCCCAATATGGGATGGAACATACTGCTTCCACTTTCGCCTTTCACTCCAATCCAGGTACCTTCATGGGCAGTCGCTTTCACGACATATTTTTTGTGTTAAATGTATATTTACTGACAAAGAAATAAAGGGAGACTAGTTTAGTTTTATTTCAAGCTATTTAGCTCTTGTCAGCTAGCCATACCCTTCTGGGATTCAAACCTGGACAACTTACATATTAGGCTGAGGTATTAACGTCTAAGCCATGGGCTAGCCAGTAAATATAAATTTAACACATTGGCTTTCTTGTTGGTTTACAAAGGAAGGAGAATGATTCAATCTAAAATATTTTTTAAAAAAATAAAGGGAAATGTATCTAATATTAAAAATTAAAGCAGGTGAAAAGTGAAAGGCAATATATGAATGTTCAAAGCTCCAGAAAAAAAAAATAGGTCAAGCTTTTGAAAGTCCTTTGAAGTTGCTAAACTTGGCTGGATCCAAATAAAGCTCTTATATTTATTACAGGAATCTTCTGTGGTGTTCTATATCCATTTCAAATGAAATCTAGATCCAAGATAACCTTTGATTTGGTACAAAGTGAATTGCAAAACTGATCCCTGGTAGAGTTGAAAATATATGGATTTTTCAGAGTTCAGATTAAAGAGGAAAAGTAGGGTTAGCACTCGTTAAAAGAACATATTATATGTACAATATTATTTATCATAATCTGAAATAATAATGCTGTTAGTATTCTACATACATATACAGTATGGGCCAGTGATTTGAAAATCAATCTAAGCAACAAAAACAGAAGAGTCCAAATAACTACAAATTTAAGATAGGAGCTCAGAATCAAATACTTTTGTTAAATACTTTTGTATTTAACAAAAGTAATCCTAATGCCTAGTGTAGTTCTAAAGACTACAGGGTTATCCAAGGAAGCTATGCTTAGTCTAAGATTGTAATAAAGATGATCTGATTTAGTTATAAAATTCATTTATTTATTTATAAATTTTATTGGCTGCTCATCTTACCATAGAGTAACTCTGGGAGACTTACAGTCATAAAAATTTATTTATACATTAAAACATAAATAAATTAAAACCAAATATTAGAATCCAAGGACATGTGGGGAGGCCAGGGGCGGAGTGGGAGGGGAGGTGGGATCTGTTGTTACTCGATCAACTACCTCACTGTGCTGTGTCCCCAAGCCAACTAGCAAAGCTATGTCTTTAGGTCCTTACAAAAGGAAGGAGGATTGGGGCCAACCTTACATTGGAGAGCAAGATGTTCCAGAGGGCAGAAACAACAGCAGAGAAGGGCCTCCTCCTGGATTTACCAGCTGAAATAATTGACTGATGGGACTCACAGCATCAGTGGGGGATTAGGGCTCACTGGTGCCCTAAGCACGAGATGTTTTAGTTTAGTTTTATCATTATTATTTTTTTACAAATCTTCATTGGCTTTTTTTTCTTTCTTAACTTTGCAGTGCCCCCTTTGGGCCTGGTGCCCTAAGCATGTGCTTAGTCTGCTTAATGGTTAATACACCACTGCACAGCATGCCTCCTCTGCTGACATGAGTGGACAGGCCAATCCCAGTGGGGTGAGACAGTCCCTCAAATAACCTGGACCAATGCCATTAAGGACTTTAAAGGTGATCACCAATACCTTGAATTGCACTTGGAAGCAGATCAGTAACCAATGCAGCTCATGGAACAGTGATGTCATTCGGGCCATTCTTAGGGTCCCCAAAACTGCCCACATTGCCATACTCTGCACAAGCTGTAGCTTCTGAATGCTCTTCAAGGGTAGAGTGCATTTCCTGATCCAGGAAAGGCTGCAACTGGCACACAACATGAAGTTTTGCGAAGGTTCCTTTTCTCTCTTGTCTGAGAAAGATAATTTGATCCATTCTGTTCATTTATGCTTGATAACAATGGGAGAGGAGTGAACTATATCAGACTGAAAGGAACGTGTCTCCACATTCACATCCACCTTCTGTTCACGGGCTGTAATACTGCAGAAGAGCATTATAACACTTTTTTGCTCGAAGTCAATAGAGTCATTAAACTATACGTACCATTAATAACGTACCAAGAGCCTTGGTAGTACAGTGGCCTAAGGCACCTTGTTATTAAGCTGGTTATTAAGACCAGCTGCCTGCAATTACTGCAGGTTCGAATCTCGCCAAGGCTCAAGCCTTCCATCCTTTCTAAGGTAGGTAAATTGAGGACCCAGTTGTGGGGGAAATAAGCTGACTTTGTATAAATATACAAAAGGATGAAGGCTATTGCTGAGCACATTGTAAATCAAATTAAAAAAAAATAAATAACCGCCAAAGCCAAAGCCAAAAAAAAAAAAAAACCAAATTACCCATAACAATAAGAAAGCTTCAATCAAAAAAAAAAAATCTCTTTGATGAAAAAAACAAAACAAAACAAAAAAACAAAAAACAAAACTGGCTACGTAGCTAATTTTAAAAACCGCTACAAAACCTTATGCTACCAGATAACGACAGAATGCACCAATTACCACTGCAAACAGGAGGAAGAGCTGTTACACTCAAAATCCACCCGAGCCTTCTACAATTTTGTAAATGCCAAACTTAAAAGACTCGAAAACTATCCCACCACTAAAAGGGCCTAACAAGGAAGACTGTAATGATGAAGCCATTAAGGTCAACCTCTTCAACACATTCTTCAGCTCAGTCTTTGTCAACAGCAATGGCGTCTGCCCATCATTTCCTAATCGTACCACAACTAATTGCAACGATCTGCTACACATTGATTTTACAGAAGAAAACATTGAAAGGGCACCATGCAACCTAAAGCAATCTCTATCTATTAGCCCTGATGGATTATGTCTCTACTTCCTGAAAAAGTTTCCACTGCCATAGCCAAACCTCTAAGCATTATCTATGAGGTATCTTCCAAAACCACCTCCTTGCCTGACCTATGGTCATTAGCCACGGTCATTCCTATCTTCAAAAAGGGAGAGCTCAGCCTAGTTGAAA
Organism: Pantherophis guttatus; assembly: GCF_059756535.1. Taxonomy (NCBI): domain Eukaryota; kingdom Metazoa; phylum Chordata; class Lepidosauria; order Squamata; family Colubridae; genus Pantherophis; species Pantherophis guttatus. The sequence continues at coordinate 60,031,207 of NC_142069.1, read as the reverse complement.
ATTACCGACCAATCTCACTGTGTTGCATCACCTGTAAAGTCATGGAATCAATCATAAACCAATCCATCATCCTCCACTTAGAGACAAACAATCTGCTCTCTAACAAGCAGTTTGGTTTCAGGAAAAAATTGTCCTGTAATCTGCAATTCCTACACTGCAGAAACATTTGGACCACACAACTCAACCAGGGTAAAGCAATAGATGCAATTTACATAGACTTCTGCAAAGCCTTTGATTCAGTGGTACTACTGTCAAAACTAAGCTCTTACAGCATTTCCGAATCCCTGCACAAGTGGATAGCCACGTTCCTGTCAAACAGGCAACAAGTAGTCAAAATAGGGAATGCCCAATCAAACCCAGCACCAGTTAACACCGGTGTCCCCCAAGGCAGCGTTTTAGGACCCACACTCTTTCTGATTTACATAAATGACCTTTGCGATCGTATTATAAGCAACTGCATCCTCTTTGCTGATGACGTAAAATTATTTAACACCACTGACAATACTGCTGCTCTACAAAGTGAACTTGACTATGTGTCAGAATGGTCGAACAATTGGCAACTCTAAATGGCAACTAACAAATGCTCTGTCTTATACATTGGCAACAAAAATCAGAACACCAAATACAAGCTGGGTGGATATGACCTCATAGATGACCCTCACTCTGTAAAGGACCTAGGAGCACTCATCTCAAACGATCTAAGCCCCAGAACTCACTGTAACAGCATTGCCAAAAAGGCATTAAAAGTTGTTAACCTAATTTTGTGAAGCTTCTTCTCTGGTAACACTGTACTGCTAACTAGGGCATACAAAACCTTTGCCAGACCAATCCTCAAATACAAAATTTTGGGCCTGGACAACCTGGAACTATGCCACCTATGGTCTAACCTAAGCATAGTACACTAAATTGTCTGCTACAATGTCCTACCTGTCAATGACTACTCTAGCTACAACCTTAATAATATTCAGGCAAACAATAAATACAAACTCAAGGTAAACCGCTCCAAACTCGATTGCAGGAAATACGACTTCAGCAACAGAGTGGTCAATGCCTGGAATGCTCTACCTGACTCTGTTGTTACATCCTCAAACCCCCACAGCTTCAACCTTAAACTGTCTACCGTGGACCTCACCCCATTCCTAAGAGGTCCATAAAGGGGGCGTGCATAAGCGCATCAGTGTGCCTACCGTCCCTGTCCTACTGTCCCCATTTATTTGCACTCATTTCCTATGTTCATGTCCATGTTTATACTTATACCTGTTATCTTGTACATGTTTGACAAAATAAAAATAATAATAAAACATATTCTAGGTATGTGGAAAGAGATGGTTGTGAACCACAGAAATTCACAACTTCTCCTGGCATAGTCATAAAATGGTACCCAATTTATTGAAGCTTCTAAGAGAGAGATTAGATCTGCTCCTCTTTGGGTTTTTATCATACAATATTAGATTTCTCAGAATTCTAGGCAAATAGATTGAAATTTATATTCCAATCCATCATGACATGAATTGAAACTAACTTCAGCAAAATGATGACTCCCCACCAACTTTTAATGACATCTGTTGGACAGTTGTCCAATATATTCTTTCCTGTTTTCTTTTAAACTGCACAACACTGTTCACATTTCTTTGCCAAATGGCCATCTCTCTGAGAGTATGCTGCATTGCCATGTAATTAATTTTACACCAAATGGCTTACAAAAATAATCAGAGATACTTAATTTAAAAGAAATATATTTTTCAAAGAACTTTTAAACAGTGTCATCAGATAAATCTGTGGAATTCTTTCTTACCTCTGAGTTTTGGATTTGAATAAGGTACCCATAATATTGGGAAGCAAGATGGACAACTTTAAAGGTTCCAAAGATGGAGTTCAAAAGCTAGAATTGACTTAAGAACAGATGGCCATGCACAACCTACCCAAGGGGAGTTTCTCATGCTGGCTTGATACTCTTTATGATTCTCCTGAAATGGTACTGAACTGAGATAAAGCAGCCTCTTGCAACTCTGGTGATGTGATATGCATTCAAATGGACTAATTTCTCTAGTAATTGTAATAAATTGGACTTATTAATTCTGAGCTGGAAAGGGAGAAAAAAAGATTTCACAATCCTTATTCATGTGCTCATTCTTCAATTAAATTATGCCCTTCAAAAAACATCTCCATTACTTTAAAGGGTTTGAGAGAGGGAAAATGCAGTGTAAATGCAATGGCCACCCTAGACAATCTGTTTTTAAAAAGAGTTAGGATGGAGGGAAAAAAAACAAGTCACTTCAAGTTGCTAACTTCGTTATGGAAGATCTTTCTCCATGTAGCCATTTATCTCTAGACCATCTCTTTTTCTTTTTAGACCAATCTTTTTGCCAGAAATATTGCATTAGCCTAGCTTTTTTTTTTATTGAAAAAGTTTTTCAAATACAAATTTTTCCCCCTTTTCCCCCCCTCCTCCCTAACCTAAGGTGACCAGACGTCCCGCTTTTGGCGGGACAGTCCCGCTTTTAAGCAATTTGTCCCGCGTCCCGCGGCGTTTTAAAAAAGTCCCGATTTTTCATTCTGACTCCTGAGTCCCGGCTGCCTCCTGAATCCCCGCTGATGGCTAGAGGGAAAAAAAACTCTTTAAACTCTTGCCGCGGGGCTTCAAAGGGCCAACCTACAGCTGATCAGTGTTAAAAAAAATGAATAGACTCATGCCTGCAAAAATAGAAAAAACAGCCCCTGTTAACAGCTTCCGCTAGGTTAATTAGCTGCAAAAAGCTGCAAAAAGTTCCTGGAGCAGATTTTTTTCCCCCTAGCTATACTGAAAACAAAGGCGAAAGCGAAACTAAACCTGCAACGTGACAAAATGAGGCAGAGAGAGATTTCTTTCTTTTTCTTTTTCTTTTTCCTCACCAAAAAAGGTAGGTACAAAACTGCAAACAATGGGAAATTTTGGGCAAAAGAGGAGAGTTCAAGATTTTAAAACACAAAAGAAAAAAAGCTCTATTTAACTAGGGAATTGTAATAATTGAGATACTATTAATAATTGTATATTATGTTGAAAGCAGAAATGGTTAAGTTGTGGTTTGGAGGAATATATGGGGGAAATTATTTGGTTTATTATTATTGGTAAATATAATTAATTGATTTGTAAGAAATTGGATTGCATGGAAATAATTGGAATATTCATGTTCATATTGATTAATATACAAAAAAAGATAGTTATATAACTAATTGATTTATATTAAAATGTTGAATTTGTATTAAACAACTGTATTACATAATTACATAATTAACCAATGTGAGGATGGATATAAAAATAGATGACAATGGGAAGGGGTATAATATAGAATAGAAGGGAAAAATTGAATTTGATTAAGATTAGAGATGAGGATGAAGGGTAATATTGTTTTTTTAAAAAAAATAGATGAGGAATAAATATGGCAAAAAGGAAATATAGAAATTGTAAATTTAATTGAAATGACTAAACACTGTTTAAATTTGTGAACCAGCCAAATATTCTGTTCAAAGAAAATACATTGTATGTTTGTATGTGTGTTTCTAATTATTGCCATTTATTCATATTTGTTCTCTTTTATTCTTTAAAGTTTAACAATTCATTCTTAATCTTAATATCTTTATATTTGCTTGGGGTTGGCTTTCTTCCCTTTCATCTTTTTTATTGTACAGCAATCTTTCTCCTCAAACCTACCACCACTCTCTTTTCTTTCCTTCTTACTTTCTCTTCCCCCCACCCTCTTTTTCTCCTCCCTACTTCCTCTTGCTTTCTCCTTCTCCTCCTCTCTTCCTCCCTCTCTTACCCTCACTCCTACTCTAATTTCCATTCCTTCATCCCTCTCTATTGCTGTATCCTTTAATGCATATGGACTACTCAGAGGGCTGAAAAAGTTATTTTTGACTGGTCCTCACACTTTTGACCAGTCCTTGAACTTATGACTGTCCTCACATTTTACATTTTTGCCCTATCTTGTCATCATGGTGAAGAGAAGCAGTTGTGAAATGAGTGACATGGTTGTTAAGAATGCTGCATGGGCATAAATATGAGGATGGTCATAAGTGTGAGGACCAGTCAAAAGTGCGAGGACCTGTCAGAAATGACTTTTTTCAGCCCTCTGGTTAGTCCTTTTGTGCATATGGACTACTCAGAGGGCTGAAAAAGTTATTTTTGACTGGTCCTCACACTTTTGACCAGTCCTTGAACTTACGACTGTCCTCACATTTTACATTTTTGCCCTATCTTGTCACCATGATGAAGAGAAGCAGTTGTGAAATGAGTGACATGGTTGTTAAGAATACTGCACGGGCATAAATATGAGGATGGTCATAAGTGTGAGGACCAGTCAAAAGTGCGAGGACCTGTCAGAAATGACTTTTTTCAGCCCTCTGGTTAGTCCTTTTGTGCATATGGACTACTCAGAGGGCTGAAAAAGTTATTTTTGACTGGTCCTCACACTTTTGACCAGTCCTCGAACTTACGACTGTCCTCACATTTTACATTTTTGCCCTATCTTGTCACCATGGTGAAGAGAAGCAGTTGTGAAATGAGTGACATGGTTGTTAAGAATACTGCACGGGCATAAATGTGAGGATGGTCATAAGTGTGAGGACCAGTCAAAAGTGTGAGGACCTGTCAGAAATGACTTTTCAGCCCTCTGAGTAGTCCCTATACACATAGCCATGGCCACCCGGTCACATGACCAGCTAGCCACGCCCACCCAGTCACATGGCCTCCAAGCCACGCCCACACAATAAGTCACGCCCACAATGGTGTCCTTCTTACCAATGTTAAAATCTGTTCACCTTACCCTATACACATAGCCATGGCCACCCGGTCACATGACCAGCTAGCCACGCCCACCCAGTCACATGACCAGCTAGCCACGTCCACCCAGTCACATGACCAGATATCCACGCCCACAAAACAAGCCACGTCCACAATGTCCCTCTTTACCAATGTTAAAATCTGGTCACCTTACCCTAACCCCCCTCACCCCCCCTTCCCCTTTGACTTCTTCTTAATAAAACCCAAATTCATAACAGATTATATCATGCTTTACTATCCACTTACTCCATCTCCATATACTGACCCTTTCTTTCTAATAAAATTATCATACCCCCCTTATACTATACCATAATATGCATTTCAAAGTGAGGTTCTATTATAACAATGTCTAATAACTCCTGATTTAACATAATATTATTATATCTCCCAATTTAACAATTTCTGCTCGTGATCTGCCCTTTTACTACCCCCCATACGATATAACATTTCAAAGCATACTTCCACTCTAAGGCTATTCAATAAATCCTAATTTAACACTTGTTCAGTTCAACTACCCATTTCCTTCCCCCACTTCATTACATATATTCACATCTAAACATAATATCCCTTTTCTTTAAACTAAACAATCCATAACCTAACCTATCTCCACCCACTTTCCTACAAAATTACCATAATTATTCTTAATATCTTTATTCTTTTGCCCACTCCCCTAGAAAAATATTCCCTTATGTAAATAAAATGCTAAAAGAAAAAAACTTTAAACTTGTAATCCATATAGCATCTTCTGTAATATCTTTCAACTGGATGATAAACTCCATCACCCGTGTTAGGGTAACATCGCATCCTTGTTCCAGCAGTATTTTCAGTATCTTCAATTACCATCTGCCCCCATCAGTAACAAGTATCTTCATATTGGAAGAAAGAAAAAAAACAAAACCCGACAACCACCCGAGTGACTTTATAATTATATTCCATATAATGTTTATGGAGGTGTCTTTTATCCAGATTATTAGTTCCAACCATCATAATAGGGTAACAACCAGATCTTCTGCGTGCCACGATCCAGTAGATCTTTTGCCATATAACTCGGCATACAAGTAATATATTTATCCGGAAATCCAAAAAAAAACAAACAAGATATTTCCAACCATTCAATTTAAGGCCTTTTTCACATCCCAAAATAATTCAGCACTGCAGAGATCTGCCCTATCCTCAGGATAAAATAAACCAATACTTTGCCAATTATCATTTCATATGTTCAGTCCTCTCATAAGTAACTGGCATTGCACTGTTGTTTAGTTTAAAAGTTTTTATATTTGTGAGACCTACTTCTTCTTTTCTTGACTTTTTGTGGGTTGGATCTCCATCCTAAATTCCTTTCTGTAGGTTGTGTATCAACTATTTGGTTTTGCTGATGTATAACTTGATCCTGTTGGGTTTGCTTTTGTGGCTGAGATCTTTCTGGTTCTGTAAATTGTATATCAACTGAATGACTTCCATGCTGGTTTGTGGCTTGACAAATCATTGCATTAAGGTCCGGAACCGCCTCTCTTATATTAAAAAATCCAGCTGAGACCTCTGAAAGAGACTCCAAGAGCGGCTCATCTGTGGAGACCTCTTTAACTTGTTGTTTCTTCATTGTCTCCATCTCCTTCTGCTTTTCTTGAATTTCTGTCTCTTGTTGATTTTGCTTTTTAAGTATCTTATGATAAAATTCTTCCGCTTTTTCAACAGTATTTAACTGATATCTTACTCCTTGATATCTCAGTATTATACCCACTGGGACATCCCACCTGAATAAAATATTTTGTCTTCTTAACTCAGACACCAAGAGTCCAAATTTCTTTCTATCTCTTACCATTTTAGGCGGCAATTCCTTATATATCCAAATTTTTCTCCCATTCAGTTGTAAAGTAGAATTAAAAGATTTTTGTACAATATCATTTCTTATCTCTTTATCTGTAAAATAAATCACCACATCTCTAGGCAGTTGCCTTTGCTTTGCAATCCAGGAATTCACTCTATAAGCCTTATTAATTTTACTAAATACCTCCTCAGGATGAACCTTTAAGACCCCAGCCAAAACTTGAGCAGATGTTTTTCTTAAATCATCACTGTTATTTTCCTGTAAGCCTCTGATTCTGATCGCAAATTCTGTAATCCTGTATTGCAGCATTACAACCTCTCTTTCAATTCCTTGCTTTATATCTTCTGCATTATAAGTCTCGTGACCAGCTTCCTCTTTAGACTTTAGTTCTGAGCTATTATCTCGAATATTTATTAAGTCCTTTTCAATTCTTAATATTTTATTGTCCAAATTATCAATTTTCTCCATTTTAGACTCTAGCAATTTAATATTTGTATCCAACTTTATAACAATTTCTGAAAAACCATTAGTCACTGTTACAATCTTTTGTTGCAAGTTGTCATACTTTTGTTGTATCATTTCTTTAATTTCCTGCCTTAAATTTTCAAATTTCTGGTTCACAGTCTCATAATATTTTGCCATTTCCTCCTGAATAAATTCTTTTAAATTAGAACCATTCTGCAGAGTCTGTAGGCTCAGAGCTTGTTCAAACAGTTGTAAATGGGGGAGCGCCCCCCCTTCTTGTCTATCAGATTTAATTAGTGACGCCATCCTTCCAACAAACTCTTCTTTTTTACCCCCCAAACAAGATCAAGTACAAATCTCCAAGAAGAGAGGAACTTAAAATAACTATTTTTCTTTCAAATTGTAGCCAGCACTATATATTCCGCTACTTTGTATCTGTTATGGAAGGACTCTTACTTTCAGCTTTCTTCTACTTCCCAAGCCTCAACGGCCATTTTAAAGCTTTTTTTTTTTCTTCTCTTTCACTTTAAAATGCTTGTAAGTTCATTAGGGATACTTGCGATTTAGGGTCCCAAATCCAAGTCTCATCTTTTTTAAATAAGTCCATCTGTTAGATTCGTTAGTTAATCCGGTTCCAGCGCCTAGCTCTGCAAAAAAAAAAGCAGAGTGCACCCGATGCCCGGAGCAGCGGCGAGGGACAATAGGGAGCTCAAACCCAAGAGTTAAAAAAAGACTCGTCCCCAAGAGTTAAAAAAAGACTCTGGGGACTTCGCAGATGGCTCTACCCACCCCCGCCCGCTCAGACTCACATTTCCATCAGGAAATGGAGTTTTTCGAGCCGCCTTTCAGATGTAAAGGCGGCTCTTTTACAGGCAACGGGGCGGCGGTCACGGAGGACCGTCTGGCGGCGCCAGAAGCCAGACAGGAAGTCCCGCATTAGCCTAGCTTTTTGATCAATGATACATTTTGAAAATGCTACACTCTAGCTTTTACTATTCACTTACTGTTCATATTTTTCTATACATGAGATACAGATCATTCCATTATTTATGCAACATTTAAAGGAGGAGAGGAATCAGATTCATTCCATATGTACACAATGCCTATGCTTTCTAGTAAAAGACAGTAGCCTCTCTTACATTGTGAAGTATGGGTTATCTCTAATGTACAATAATGTTCTTTTTGTACTGTTCTTCCTAGAATACATGAAGGATGTTCAAATGAACACTTGTCAAGCATGATTGAAAGCATTATTCTTATCTTCTAGATTGCAATGTAAAGATATACATTTAAAAACAATATTTCATTTTCAGACTTAGTTTCACTTCTCCACTCCACTGAGTTTTGTGTGTGTGTTTGTGTGTGTGTGTGTGTTCATTGAAATGTACAGTATTGAAGGGTCCTCTCTTCCTGTTGACTATATTTTAGAGTTAACAATTTGTTTTAAAATTTCAATATACAGATTATGCTCCTCTAGACTTATATCTGCCGAAGGCTGTTGGATATATAATGTCTTTCCATTTTATAAGTACTTTTTAAAATATATAATCTTCTAAGATTTATTTTGTTTTCAATGGAGATTTTTTCAAAATTGTTCAGTTTATAATTTTGATAGTTTCCATCCAAAAGACAACAAGAGTTAAAGTGAAGGTTGCATCTAATTTTCCTATTGCTTTATGATTTCTAATAATTTCTAATTGCTTTTATTAATCTGACAACATAGCCTTTCTACCCAATTTTTTCAGATCATAGTATTCACTTTTAATTTACTAAAGCAAAAGCAATGCAATTATATCAGTCAGTTAGAAGAAATTTTAATGAGTAATAAATTATAAACCTGAAATGGGTTTTCATTCATTTTTCCGATTCTTTTCTATGATGGATCTAGACTTGTCAAATTCTAGACAAAAACCTCCCCTTAAAGAAAGCTGTCATTAATACGAACATAACTCCCCTTCTCTATTTGACATTGATAGTCCCAAGATTAGGTTTCCTCATGTATGCCATTTACTAACAAAAACAAGAACATTAATTGCATTTGTACAATTCTATATTATAACATGCTATTTTTAATACATATTCTCTTAACATTTAGTCTTATGGTTAAGAAGCAAGTTTATTTTTCATTCTTCTGGAAATCATCTGTTATTCCGTGCTTCTTACAGTTAAAGAATGGGGGAGCATTGCAGCCAGTCTTTCTGAGACCATGGTAAATGGAGGATTAGGAGGAAATAAGAGCTAAAAGTTATATGGAAGCTAAATTAAACTGCAAGGTTATAACCTGTGATTCACATCGATTAGATCTTCTGAAAGAAATTTGATACAAGGGCAAATTGTATAAGGCAAGTGTCATTGGACTGTACTATTTCAAATTTTAGATGAATAATCACATGAATGAAGCATCTCTTTTTCCTGAAATTCTCATTGCTCTTTTAAGAAATCATGCTTATCAGAGGATTTTAATCTAGATAAATTTCAGTATATACTGATGTTATGTTCTTCCCAAGAAAAGTATTTTTATTTTCTTTCCCGATTATGGAATTCAAAGATAATTTTTTGCTTTGGAATCCTCCAATTCTGTTTAGAATAAGTAATGTTCAAAGAATGTTACATACCTGTAATATGTATGTGATACTCCTCCTTTAAAATAGTTTTAAAATAAGGCAGTCTGAACTGAAAATGTGCAGTTGGCAAGCCTGGAAGATTCACATCAACATCACCCATAAAATGTGGAAATTCCCAGTCCTGCCAAAAAAGAGAAAAGAAAAGAAAATCTTTCACCTTCTAACATTTTTATTTAAAATATATTTCCTTTCACCTTCAGATACACTCTACAGAGTTGATTTATAAATTATATTTCTATGCCACCAAGATAAATAGACAGATTAACACCAGACAATCAAACATAAAACAATACCCTAATCAAGGAACCACACCTCCACCAAAACAGGCAGGGAAAGCTACTGTATATAAATAGGGAGCAAACAACATACTCATTAGCAATGGTGATGTTACTTAATCTCTATAATATATTATACTATAATATAAGTATACACTAATACTATAATTGTGGCAGTGGTGGGATTCAATTGGTTCACACCCCTTTGGCCGAACCAGTTGTTAAATTGCTGGCTGGCCCCGCCCCACCCAATCACTACTTATTGGCCTTGCATGCCTTGGCTGGTGCCTTAGAGCAGGAGTCCTCAAACTATGGCCTGCAGGCCAGATATGGTCTGCCCAAGCCATTAGTCCAGCCCATGAGGGAACACGAGGCTGCCCTGCCCACCTCACCCTGCCCACCCGCTGACTCCCACCCTTCGGCTGAGCGCAGGACTTACCTTAGCAAGCCCTGTGGGCTTGAACTGAAAGGTAAGGCCATCAGAGTGCTTCTGGGGATGGGGGAGGGCAAAAACAGGCCACATGGAGATCCTGGGAGGTTTTTGCATACCCCATTTTTAGCTGACAGAATGCTTCTGGGGTGGATAAGAGCAAAAACAGGCCACACAAAGGTCCTGGGAGGCCTTTGCACCCCTCATTTTTGGCTGGCAGAGTGCTTCTGGGGTAGGGGAGGGAAAAAACGGGCCACACAGAGGTCCCGGGAGGCCTTCATGCCCCTCATATTTGGCTGGCAGAGTGCCTCTGGGGTGGGGAAGGGAAAAAACTGGCTAGGAGGCCTCTGAGGGGCCTGTTTTTGCCCTCCCCCACTCCAAGAAGCACTTTGCCAGCCAAAAAAGGGGCATGCCTTTCGCCGAGGAAAAAGCCTGAAGATCTGCCAGGAACTTCAGCTCTACCGAGGGGGTGGGAGCCAAAGGGTCCCAATGGGAGAGGTTGTGCAATGGTGGCAAATCTTTGAGCTCTTTCCTCAGCTGGTAGCTTCCTCAGCCGGTAGCTCTCCTGCCCTACATGGCCCAATGGCGTCAGCTGCTCTGAATGACCTTCCTTCCTTCCTTCCTTCCTTCCTTCCTTCCTTCCTTCCTTCCTTCCTTCCTTCCTTCCCTTCCCTTCCCTTCCCTTCCCTTCCCTTCCCTTCCCTTCCCTCTGACAGCTACACAGTGGGAAGGCTGTGCAAGTGATGGAATGCTGGAAGCCAAGTGCGGTTCAGTCTCTGGGAAAGGCATCTTCCCTTCCCTTCCCTCTGACAGCTACACAGTGGGAAGGCTGTGCAAGTGATGGAATGCTGGAAGCCAAGTGCGGTTCAGTCTCTGGGTCCAAGGGCAGCCACAAGGGGACTCATACTTTGGATGGCTGTAGTGTGACTCTGCCTCTGCTTCTTAGTCCGGGCTTCCTCAGTCCTGGATTTTGGGGGGTGAGGATCAACCAGCACGCTCCAAGCAGGCAAGCAGCTGGCCCAAAAGAGGCTCCTGCAAGCTGGAGGGCACCTGTTGGTGAAGCGGGGCTGAGACACAAGCGAGATAGGGAGCGTGCACTGCAACAGCCACCCCTGCCACCTTCTTCCCCTCCTGCCACCACCACTTGGCTGCCTGCCCTTCTCCCACTTGGCACTCGGCAGTTACAGGTTGCTGGCCGGTGAGGCTGCCTGCCCCCCTGAAGGAGGATGGCCATCTCTGCCCTGGAGAGGGAGGCAGGAAGGGCTGGCTGGCCAGTGGATCACAGTACCAGACACATGAAGTCCTTGCCTGAGCCTGTTGCACACATTTGGCATATGCAGAGGAAGCTCCAGGGTGACCAGTGATATTCCAAAAGTGGCTTGAGACTGCTGCAATGCAAATAGAATAGAATGGAATGGAAATAGGAGAGAATGGAATGGGAATCGGGATGGGATGAAATGTGATGGAATAGCAATAGCAATAGGATGGAATGGGAATGGGAATGGGAATGGAAATGGGAATGGAATGGAATGGAATTCAGCAAGATTTCTCTTCCCCACCCCCATTTGCTCTTCTAGCACACTTTTCTTTCCTGATAAGAAGTTCTAGCACACTTTTCTTTCCAGGGAGAGGAAGAGGGAGAGAGAGAGATGTTGATTGTAAGCTCCTTGGGGCTGAGAAGATTTGCTGCAAAACTGAGTTTCCTGAAGTGGACCACTAGACTCCTAAACAACTTTAAAAAACCATCTAGTAAAATGAAAAGTCAACCAAAAGAGCAACATTCAAACAAAAGCAAATAAAATACCCCCAGGAGCAAAACAAATTAAAGTTTAATTTGTGTGTATTATTTAATGGACTGCTAAATTGGCAAAAATGGACTGCTAAATTGGCCATGCCCACCCGGTCACCTAGCCACACCCACCCAGTCACATGCCCACCAACCACACCCACCTAGCCATGCCCACAGAAACTATTATTAAATTATTTGAATCCCACCACTGAATTGTGGGCATCAAATGCTTCAAAAAGCCCACAAATGGGAGAAATCTACATGTAGGCAAATCTTCACTAAAAAGGGAACAAATCCCACATGCAATAGTACTGATTATTTTACCTATTCGGGTAATGAAATGTCTGCAACGAAACAACCATGCTCCAAGAGCACTGTTCTGCCCCAGCTACGGACCACAAAGAACGCAGCACACACTAAGTCTGTACAAACCTTAGTTTACTAATTAAGGATTATTAATGAGCTTTCTTAGTAGTTGTTCAAACACAAGTACAGTTTAAATCAGTCTTTTCTGAACAAGGGATACATTCCTGTTAAGGAATGTAACTTCATTAACAGCCAACAGGAGTCCAAGGAATAATAGCTCAATTCTGAGGCACAGTCTTTCAGATAACCGTAAGCTTACTGTGGTTGGCAGAATGCCCAGAAGCAATTTGCAGGAAAAATGACAAGAGAGAAGCAAGAGCTGATCAGATGTTTCTGGCGTCAATACGCGAAGGAATATGAATGAAGTTGTTTTCTGCAAATTGCCTCAGTCATCGTCATTCCTTAAATAGGTTAGGGGAGTGGCCAATTAGCCCCAAGCCGTACTCTTGAGGAGACCTCCTCCCGAGGAGCCATTCCTGCCTTTTGGCAGCTCTGCGTGCCCGTGCATTGAGAAGAGGCTCCTCCTCTTCTTCCTCTTCACTTATGGGAGCTTCTGGAGGTTCTGAATGTTTCTTTTATTTCTTTTATATAGGCCCAATAATCAGGATGCAAGTCATGAGAACATAAACAGTATTTCTTTGTTTCTATTGCAGGAGATCATCAGGCAAGTCAAAGGGCCTTGGTAAGAGCCTTGGTAGTACAGGAGTTTAAGGCACCCTGTTATTAAGCTGGTTATTAAGACCAGCTGCCTGCAATTACTGCAGGGTTCGAATCTCGCCAAGGCTCAAGGTTGACTCAGCCTTCCATCCTTTCTAATGTAGGTGAAATGAGGACCTAGTTTGTGGGGGCAATAAGCTGACTTTGTATAAATATACAAAAGGATGAAGGCTATTGCTGAGTACATTGTAAGCCGCCCTGAGTCTTCGGAGAAGGGCGGCATATAAATCAAATTAAAAAAAAAAAAAAAAAGGAACTGTTCAGGACATCAGAATATATACACAGTAGGAGGAGTCAAATGGTAAGGAGGAGTGAGTGTGTGGGACAATTGATGTATAGATGATTAACCCTTACATGACTTTAAATATGTACATATAGTTAGGTATTTTCAACATGCAACAAATCCCACTCTAAAATACCTAACGGTTGTCAATATTACAATTTATATACATATATTCAATTTCGAAGTTAGATAAGTATGTTGTTTAACTGGTAAAGGTTTTGTTAAAATGTCTGCAACTTGTTCACTCGTATCACAATGAATAGCTTTAATGAATCCTATATTAGATAGCTGTCTGACATGTTTATATTTTATATCTATATGACGCGACCTTTGACCTATTGCTTCAGAAGTTGAAATTTCTATGGCTGCTTTATTGTCCTCATGGATGGTTATGGGATAATAGGGTTCAGACCAGATGTTAGATAGTAGGTCGTTAAACCACGTTAAATTATTGGTCACTTTTGGTAGACAAATATATTCAGCTTCAGCTGTAGAGGTTGCAATTAAATTTTGTTTACCAGTGTACCAATAAACGGGACAATTGTTTATAAGGAAGACATAACCAGATGTGCTTTTTCTACTTTTTGAATCTCCGGCCCAATCCGCATCAGCATAGCAAGACAGAATAGGTTTTTCTGAATGTACAGGTTCTAAGTATAAACAAACATCAGTGGTGAATTTTAGATATCTAAGGACTCATTTTACCTCTTCCCAATGATATGTATTAGGATTACTTACATGTCTAGACAGGAGGTTAACAGCGAGAGTGATATCAGGCCTAGTCCAATTAGAAATATATAGTAACAACCCAATGACTGATCTATACAAGGTATTGTCTTTAAATGAATCACCTTCGTTATTCATGTTCTTTATAAAATCAGTTTGCATGGGAGACTCACATGGTTTTGAATCAATCATATTGCATTTTTGTAAGAGCTCTATTATTTTTTCTTTTTGAGATAATTTGAATCCCCCTTTGGTCTTGTCAATTTGAACACCCAAATATTTATTTACCTTCCCCAAGGTTTTCAATGTAAAATGTTTGCCCAATTTTTCAGTGAATTCATCACACTCATGTTTTTGTTGTCCAAAGTATAGAATGTCGTCAACATATATGAGTACATATTCAATGGAATTTTCTCCTTTTTTGATAAAAAAACATAAGTCAGCGGATGTGGCTGAGAAGCCCATTTCTCTAAGTATCTTTGCCAAACACTCATACCATCTTTTCCCAGATTGCTTTAATCCGTATAAACTTTTATTTAATAACCAAGTTTCTCCCTTTTGTGTATTATTTCCGGGGGGCGCCTTCACATATATTTCTTTGTCAAGGTCAGCGTGTAAATAAGCAGTTTGTACATCAAACTGGTACACATCTAAATCTAGAATGGATGCTATTGTTAGTGCGCTTTTAACACTCTCTGACCTTACTGTGGGAGAGTACGTATCTACATAGTCATCTGGGAACCGTTGTGCAAAACCTTGAGTCACAAGTCTAGCTTTGTATAAGAGTTCATTATTTTCTAATTCCTTAATTTTGAATATCCATTTTGTCCCTATGGGAGTTTTACCTGCAGGTGGTTTTGCGTGTGTATATACATTTACCTCCTTTAAGCTATCCATTTCCTTTTTCATTGCTTGTTCCCACTTGATCTTCTCCTCTTGTGGTAATTTTAGTATATCTTCATATTTACTGGGTGTTTTATTGTATGCATTGATAGACAGTATGTAATCTTCTAATCTTTTTGGTACTTTGTTTCTGTTGGTTCTGATGGGTCTGTTTGGGGGTGTCTCAGCATCATGCATATACCTTGCTTCCTTTTTTGTTAATGCATCTACTTGTAGGTTGGGATGATTTTTATTCCATTCTCTATTTGAAATCTCTTGGTGTCTGGGTATGCCAATTTGTCGTGTTTTGGGTTCGGTTTTATATGGTATGTGTTTTTTAAGATTATCTATTGAGTTTTCAACTTTAGGATACAATTCATTTAGATGTATTTTAGACCAATTTGCGTGCTCGTGGAATACAGCCATTCTAGATATTATGAATTTATTGTTTTTGTCTATGAATCAATATCCTTTGTTTTCTGATTCGTATCCCATGAATTTTAATCTTTTTGATACCTTTTCCCCTTTGTGTCTTAATTGTTTTGGAACATATACATCAGCAATGACACCAAATATATTTAGGTGGCCGATCTTTGGTTTTCTGCCATACATGACTTCGTAAGGTGTTTTCCCAATTACACTAGATCATAGTCTATTTATGCTATAATTTGAATATGTAAGTGCTTCGGCCCAAAATTTTTTTCCTAGTCCAGCATCATCTAACACACATCTAACCATGGTTTGTAACAAACCATTTTTGCGTTCTACAACCCCATTCTGGAATGCAGAAAAAGGAGAAGTTTTGAAGTGAAGTATAACTTGCATTCTTAGCCAATTAGAGAATTCCTTTGACAAAAATTCTGATCCCCTATCTGTCATTTTTTGCTTAATTTTTATATTATGTTGGGTCTCTACTCTTTTGTGGAATTCTTTAAACTTTTTAAACACTTTGTTTTTGTGATTGAGCGTATATACAAAACCATATCTACTGAAGTCATCAACTATGGTGAGGAAGTATCTTTTTCTATATTTAATTGATGGTGTCATGGGACCAACTAGATCCATATTTACCAATTGGAAGATTGAGTGTGTGGTGCGAGTGGCTTTTCTTGGCCTAGGTTTATTTTTGAGTTTTGAAGATTTGCACACGGAACATTCTAAATAATTTTTGTGATTTTTTACTTTTACATCATCAGAACATTCTAACATTTTTTGAATAACAGGGAAACTGGCATGTCCCAACTTTCTATGGAGTAAATGTGCGCACTCATCATGCATTGGCTTACCATTGGATATTTTCTCCTCTTTGAATGAGATCAGCTCTGGTGGCAATTAAATTTAGAATATGTTCACTCATGGGCATTCCACTTTTCAGCTTGGCAGAGTGGAACTCCCTAGAAATCCTAGTTGTTGTGGCAACACTCTTACTATGAAACATGTTAAACAATTTTTGAAATATTTCAGAAACAGTTAAATTGTGTTCAATGCTAGGGTAAATGCTAGGTGATATAGTGGCAATGAGAATATAATAAGTTTTATGATGTAAACAGTCCAGTTCATAAGTCCAGGGCTTGCTTGGTGGATCATTAATAAAAAAATAACATGTTTTCTCTTAAGTATATAACTTGGAGCTGTTGACTCCAATCCAATAAATTTGATCCATCTAACTTTAATTTTACAAAGTCTGCTGATAAAGCCCCTGGGTTGTGTGAAGAATTACTTACAGTCTGTCGCTGTCCATGGTTTAGGTCTTTAGTGAACTCACAATATGGCGTTGGGATGCTAGAGGCGTATCTATACTGACTTGAGTCTATGTTTTCTGCATTTTTTCTTACAGGGGCATTCTGCGCACGCTCAGATCTCATTTTTCTCCAGCAGTCGCCAATGAAGGATCCTGTGCTCGTGGCTCTCGGGAGAAGGCCCCAATCTTCAGAATGTTCTTCTGCCTCGACTCTGGGAGGCCTCGAGTAGTCGATGGTCGCCTGGGAGGTCGTTCGAGTCGCCGGGGCATTCCTGCTGCTCTGCTGGTCATCGGAGTCATCTCGGAGGGTCCGGTGGCTCTGTTCCTCTGCGCGGCTGCAGAACTGGGCCTGGTCTGGATCATCGCTGTCGGAGTACATTGACTGCTCAGCGTGATGTCTTCTGATCGGTGAGTATGATCTTTTATTTCTGGGTTCTTGCGAGGTTCGCGAGTGTGCCTGGTGACTGGTTTCAGTGGGTGGCGGCTTGTAAATCTTTTTGCGTGTGGCGGCTTCATCTTTTATGTAGTTTAATTCAGTTTGTTGTTTGTTATAGGAAGATTTATTGGATTTTTTCTGCTTGTCTGGCTGTGGGTCCGGTAATTTTAATTTCTTTCCAAATGCCGTGGTTAATACTCGCATGGCATTATTTATTTCTAGTGTGGAAGGCTGGTTAGATAAATCATCTTTTAATGGTTTATTATTTGTTTCTGTTGTTTGATGGGCGTTTTTTTTTTGTAGGCCCTGTTTCCCGCCTTGGGATTCGAATCTTGAAATCCTATTGGCTGCTGGTCGGCCATCTTTAATGAATTAGTCATGCAAGATGGCCGCCATGAAAAAGGCACGAAATTGTCGCCGGCTTCATCATCAGTTATAGGGTCAGTATTTGGTTTTCCTACCTCGCTTTCTTCATCTTGGCTGGATTCCTCTTCTTCCTCATCTGTCACTGCTCTGTGATTTTCTATGAGATTGTGGAGTTTCGCTAACAGATTTGGATCGTTCGGGATTTCTTCTATCAGTTTAATTATTTTCTTTTTCATATCTTCCTCCTTTTTGATGACTGATGGGGTATCTTCATTTTTGGTTTGTTCTTCTTTGGTATCTGGCAGTATCTCATTACTGGAAAGTTTCTCTTCTTTCTCTGTCTTTTCTTTCTTGTTTTCTGTAGGAGTTAGTTGAGCTGCCATTCTTTTTTTGATTGATCTGGTAACAGGTCTTCTTTTGCCTTCATCCAGCTTTGGAGTTTCTTGCATCTTTTGGATTGGTTGGGCCTTTAAACCATCCTCTGCTACCAACTTTTTTCTTTTATTTCTTTTATATAGGCCCAATAATCAGGATGCAAGTCATGAGAACATAAACAGTATTTATTTCTTTGTTTCTATTGCAGGAGATCATCAGGCAAGTCAAAGGAACTGTTCAGGACATCAGAATATATACACAGTAGGAGGAGTCAAATGGTAAGGAGGAGTCAGTGGGTGGGACAATTGATGTATAGATGATTAACTCTTACATGACTTTAAATATGTACATATAGTTAGGTATTTTCAACATGCAACACTGAAGGCCCTGGCTGAATCCCGGCCTCTGACACAAAATCTTCTCCAGCCTCCTCATTGTCTCACTTGGGTGCCAGCTGGTGAATCACCACACAAGCCTCTTCACTGTGGGAATCATCTATCAGCTGCACAGGCTGCTGGCAGGCCACAACAAACACCAAGGACTCCACAGTTCAACTTTGACCTACATATTTTTTCTATTGTTATGTATATTTTTAAAAAAGTGTGTAAAAAATTGGGCCCCACTCTTCTCCATTATAAACTATAAGCAGAATTCATTCTTTTCATTTCTGGGAACAGTCCTTGGTACCATAATTAAACTGTCAGTTCACAGACAGATAATCTCAGCATTCCTTATACAAACTTTGACAGCCCCAAACAATCCACTATGAAACTGGAGTTGGCAAATGGGTTATTGCAGCTGCAAGGTAGCTCCACGGCTACCCTAATTTACATTAGTTTAAAGTTGGTGCTGAGAGCAACTGCCTCTCAGCATTTTTTATATGTCCGCGCAGGTTCCACCCGTCCCACACACATAATGAACAGCTGAGCTATATCCAGCTGAGTGAGGCATTCAAACGGGCCATCAATTATCCCTGTGCCGGCCCGTGACATCATCAAATGCTGCTGCCTCCTCTGCTCATCCGTGATCCTTCCATTCACTGCCAATCCTCTCCCCCGACGCATCCGGCCACCTAAACACCCTGTGCCAACATCATCAGTCCCTGTGAAGAGTATCCCCATGCTTTCAGGTATCTTCGAGTCACATTCCCACATTCCCTCCTCTCCTCCTCCTCCCATATGTGCTGTCGAGTAGGATATTGGGCTCAACAGGTGGCCCCCCTTTACCAGAAGTCCCCCTGCAAGAGATAAATTGGAGATATTATCACCAGCCCTCAGTTTCTGTGGGTTTTTCCTATGGAACCATGGTAAGAGCCAGTCAGCACTGATCTTTTCCGCAGCCACCCAGGAGGCGTCCTCATAGGGATATCCCCTCCACCTGACTTTACCCCTGTGTATCTGACTTTACCCCTGTGTATCCTAGAATCCAATATTTTGTCTATCTCATAGTGGTCATCCTTCAGTGGTCCAGGGTATTCTGAGGGGTCTCTGAAAGCATCCACCGGCTTTAATAAATAATGGGTGGATCTTACACAGTAGGGGTGGGAGCTTCAGAGCTATTGTTACTGGGTTAATCACTCTGATTATTTTAAATAATATTTTAAATAATAGTGACTGTGTCCTCTGTTGTGAGGGGACAGTGGACTTGGTCCTGTGAATTATGTGTGAGATTCCCCACTTCCCTATCTTCTTCCCTGTCCCTTTTAAGGACCCTCAGGATATGGTCAAGGTGATCCACTATGACCAAACTGTATTCAGCAGCGGAGCTTCTTGGTCTGCGAGAATCCCCCCTCTCGCAGGCTTGGCCCTCCACTCTATCGAGGGCCTACCTCGATGACGGGCTTTGGAACCCCGAGAGGTGGCATGTCACAAAGAGGGGGTTGCGGGGTTTTTAAAAATTGTCTATGTCTAATCTTTTAAGGGGTTTGGAGAGGGGGGAGGGGGGTGGTATTGGAATTAGGGTCGTGGGTTTGGGGGATAACCCACCAAGGGGAGGGTCGGGCCCGGCCACGACGCGCGGCGGGGCGGGTGGGGGACCCAGGGGCAATGGAGGGGGTCGAGCTTGTTCAGACTGTGTTTTTACCATCAGTACTGTGAGTGGGAGGGGTAGATATGGTGGGAGCAGGGGGCCATATCATGTTAAGGGAGCACGCACCCGCTGTCTCCAAGCAGTAGGGTGCTCCGGCCCCCAAGGCTCCACCCGTTTGCCAGGTTGCACAGATCCTCACGGCCCGGGCCTTCGTCTGATGTTGTGCAACGCCAGGTCCGTAGTAAATAAAGCCCCCCTCATCTGTGATCTTGTTCAGGAGGGGGGAGCGGACCTGGCGGGTATTACAGAGACCTGGTTGGGCCCGGAGGGAGGGGTCCCTCTGGTAGAAATGTGCCCACCAGGCTTCCATGCATTCCATCAGCCGAGGTCACAGGGGAGGGGAGGGGGAATAGCGGTTATTATTAGAGAAGGCCTTAGGCCCAGGGAGACCACTGTACCTCAGACAGCTGGTTGTGAGTCCCTCCTTGTGAAGTGGGGCCATGGGGTTCAGATGGGCTTGCTGATCACGTACCTGGCTCCCTGCCACGTGGCAGCAACCCTGCCTGAGCTACTCAACGTTATCGCCGCGGTGGCGGTTGATACCCCCAGACTTATGGTCATGGGGGATTTCAACCTGCCGTCCGTGGGTGAGACGTCTGAGGTGGCTCGGGAGTTCATGGCTTCCATAACGGCCATGGATCTGACCCAGCTAATTCATGACACTACGCACATGGGGGGAAACACACTGGACTTGGTTTTTGTCTCTGGACAGTGGTTGAGTGATCTTGAGATAGGGGATGTAGTCATCGAGCCCTTGTCATGGTCGGATCACTCTCTCCTTCGCCTTGACCTTCGTACCGTGGCACCCCGCTGCAGGGAGGCGGAACCGATAAGATGGTACCGCCCCAGGTGCCTGATGGAACCCGATAGGTTCCAGATGGAGCTTGGGCCAATTCCTGAGGTTCTGGCTCACGCCTCGACTGGAGACCTAGTGGCCGCCTCTGATAGGGCAGCTGCTGGGGCCCGGGATCAAGTCGTGCCTTTGCGGCCTCTGACCCGGCGTGGATCTCGCCTGGCTCCTTGGTTTACCGAGGAGCTGAGGGAGATGAAGCGCCAGAAAAGACGCCTAGAGAGTAGTTGGAGAGCTAGTCTTTCTGAATCGGACCGGACACTGGTAAGATCCCATATTAGGACTTACCTAGTGGCGATAAAAGCAGCAAAATGTACGCATTTTGCTGCTCTTATTGCGTCATCAGATAATCGCCCGGCCGCCCTGTTTAGGGTGACCCGCTCCCTGCTCCACCAGGAAGCGTGGGAGGACCCCTTGGAGGGAAGAGCCAAGGACTTTGTTCAGTATCTGTATGACAAAATAACTCAGATTCGGGAAGGTCTGGACTCTGACTGGGTAGATCCAGCGAGAGTGATGGAGGCAGGTCTTGAGACTGTTATCTGGGATGAGTTTGATCCTGAGACCCCAGATGACGACAGGATTCTGGGTAGATTGAATGTGACCACATGTTTGTTGGACCCGTGTCCCTCCTGGTTAGTGCTGGCTTCCCGGGAGGTGACGCGAGGCTGGCTCCAGGGGATTATAAATGCTTCATTGGGTGAGGGTGTCTTCCCCGCTGCCCTTAAGGAGGCGGTGGTGAGGCCCCTCCTCAAGAAGCCTTCCCTGGACCCGGCAATATTGGCTAATTATCGTCCAGTCTCCAACCTTCGTTTTGTGGCGAAGGTTGTTGAGAGTGTGGTTGCGGGACAGCTTCCCCAGTACCTGGATGAAGCGTCGTATCTGGATCCGTTCCAGTCGGGTTTCAGGCCTGGGTACAGCACGGAAACGGCATTGGTCGCATTGGTTGATGATCTCTGGAGGGCTCGGGACAGGGGCTGCTCCTCTGTCCTGGTCCTGTTAGATCTCTCAGCGGCTTTTGATACCATCGACCATGTATCATGCTGCACCGGTTGGAAGAGTTGAGGGTGGGGGGCACCGTACTAAGATGGTTCTCCTCCTTTCTCTCTGACCAGTCGCAGTCTGTGTTGACAGGGGGGCAGAGGTCGACCCCGAGGCCCCTCATATGTGGGGTGCCACAGGGATCGGTCCTCTCGCCCCTTTTGTTCAACATTTATGTAAAGCCGCTGGGCGAGATCATCTGTGGTTTTGGGGTGAAGTACCATCAGTACGCGGATGACACCCAGCTGTACATCTCCACCCCGGACCACCCCAACGATGCCCTTGAAGTGATGTCCCAGTGCCTGGAGGCCGTACGGATCTGGATGGGGAGGAACAGGCTCAGGCTCAACCCATCCAAGACCGAGTGGCTGTGGTTTCCGACGTCCCGATATAGTCAGCTAGTGCCATCGCTGACTATTGGGGGCGAATCATTGGCCCCCACGGATAGGGCTCGCAACCTGGGTGTCCTCCTGGATTCACGGCTGTCGTTAGAAGAGCATGTGACGGCCGTGTCCGGGAGGATTTTTCATCAGGTTCGCCTGATCCGCCAGTTGTGTCCCTATCTAGATCGGGACTCCCTACACACAGTCACTCATGCCCTCGTTACTTCTCGTCTGGACTACTGCAACGCTCTCTACATGGGGCTCCCCTTGAGGTGCACTCGAAGGCTCCAACTGGCGCAGAGTGCGGCCACGCGGGTGGTGATGGGAGCGACATGGAGTTCCCATGTAACACCTCTCCTGCGCGTGCTGCACTGGCTCCCAGTGGTCTTCCGAGTGCGCTTCAAGGTTCTGGTTATCACCTTTAAAGCGCTCCATGGCTTAGGACCTGGTTATTTACGGGACCGCCTGCTACCACCAATAGCCTCCCACCGGCCAGTACGCTCCCATAGAGAGGGACTCCTCCGGGTGCCGTCGGCCAAACAATGTCAGCTGTCAGCCCCTAGGGGGAGAGCCTTCTCTGTGGGGGCACCTACGATTTGGAACGAGCTCCCCCGGAGATACGTAGGATCCCGGATCTGCGCACCTTCCGCCGCGCGCTTAAGACTTTTCTATTTTATCAAGCTGGCCTGGCCTAAATCTTCCCCCTTTTTAAATGTGGAAATTTTAAATTTTTAAATTTTAAATTCGTCTTATTTATGGGTAAGACGTTTTAAATTGGGGGGCCATTTTGGATTTAATTCTGTTTTAAACGTATTTTAATTGTTTATATTGTATGTTTTTTAATTTTGGCTGTTCACCGCCCCGAGTCCTTCGGGAGAGGGGGCGGTATAAAAATCTAATAAATAAATAAATAAATGGACCTAAATATTTAGGACCTAATTTTTTATTTGGTATCCTCAATTTGATATACTTCGTGGATAGGTATACTTGATCCCCCACCCAGAACAGTTTATATTCTGCCCTTTTTTTATCTGCTTGCTGTTTATATTCCCTAGATGCTTTCTCTAATGCTATCTTGACTTGTGGCCATAGTGTCCGTATCTGGTCAGCCCACTCACTTGGTAATGTCCCTTTGTTGTGTGACATTTCCTGTTCTCGGATAGCAAGGAATTCTTTTCCTGTAACAACCTGGAAAGGAGTAAGCCCTGTACTGCGATGTACCGCATTGTTATACACTACCTCGGCGAATGGTAAGAGGGGAGACCAGTCCAATTGCTGGTAGGAGACATAACATCTTAGGTAGTATTCCACCATAGCATTAGCTCTCTTGGCTGCCAAATTGGTGCTAGGGTGAAAAGCTGAACTTAATCCCTGTGCCGCTCCTATGGCTTAAAGTTGTGCCAAAACCTAGCCATAAACTGTACCCCTCTGTCTGATATAATTCGCTGAGGTACTCCATGTAGACGATAGATATGTTGAATGAATATTTTCGCTAATCGTCTAGCTGAGGGCAGCCCGCTACATGGTATAAAATGTGCCTGTTTGGCAAATAGGTCTATTATGGTCGATATTACCCTGTTGCTGTTACTCTCCGGGAGGTCTACAATGAAATCCATAGCGATTTCATCCCATGGACTACTAGGATCAGCTACTGATTGTAACAACCCAAGAGGTTTTCCAGGTCATTGCTTGGTCATGGCACAGACTGGACACCCTCTTACATAATGTTCTTTTTCTTTCTTTTATTGAATAGCCCGAAGGCCTTTTCAAAGAAAGAAAGAAAGAAAGAAAGAAAGAAAGAAAGAAAGAAAGAAAGAAAGAAAGAAAGAAAGAAAGAAAGAAAGAAAAAGATAAAACAAACAGTTACAGAAATAACAGTCTAAAAATATATGATATATGACATTTAAAATTTAACAATATCGAAGTTCAATAACTAGATTTCCAAAACTAGATAACCCAAATAAGATAGCTCCTCTCTAACTCAGCTCATCTTTCTTACAATCAATGAAATTCTTTTCAATATAACTGGCTCGTATTGCTGTCATCCTTTTAAGATAGCGAGTGATAGCCTTACCAGGGGAGGAGAGTCTGCCTTCAATAGAAATGATAATTTATGCCTTGCATTCCAGTGGGAAATTTATTTATAATTGGGGACAGATATTGTTTTCTTACTTCATCAAACAACCTATATTCAAATATTATATGCGCTGTATCCTCCACGACGTTTGCCCCACATATACATGTTCTTTCGTCATATGGGATTTTCCGGTAATGGCCGAATTTGACGTTGGTATCTAAAAGTTCAAATCTAAACTTGACAAATAGCTCTCTCTCCACTGATGGCATTTCTAGATGTAAATATTTTTCCAGGGTAAAAGTTGTTTTAACTGCTGTCAGAAGCTTAAGGGAGTGATTAGTTGAAAGAGTTGCCATGTCCATTTGCCCATGTATATCTTTAATCCGTTATTTAACTTGCTTCAGTGTGTCACACAACAGGAACCCTACGCCATATCGATTCAATATTTCTGACAGCCGAGTTAGCCAGGAATACCTTTGAGGATTTGAAATCTGCTGTTCCTCTAGGCAGATTTTGGGAAGTCTGCTGGCTTCCATCCGAGTCATTTTTAGCCAGTAGGCTACCGCCCTAGTAATTGTGTAGGTGTGCAGTGAAAAATGTCCCAATTCAGCTCTGACGGCTGCCACCGAAGTGGAATTGTTTACCCCCAGCATCCTCCTTAACAAATTATTTTGAGTTCTCTCCAATATGGGGGCCTCTGTAAGACCCAGATTTCGGCACCGTAGAGCATAATCGGAACAAGTTTAGCCTGAAAGACTTTACGAATTGGTAAAATCAAGGTTGGTTGAATACGTTTACTTAATTTGGATACATGGCTTGCCCCAGCTCTGACCTTTTGAGAAAGGTATTGATGGTGTGGAGTCCAACCACCTGCACTGGAAAAAACAATTCTAAGATAGGTATATTGGGTAACTTGCTCAATCTTTGTGTCATTAATATGCCAATTATGCTTTTTATTCTTATTGCCAAAGACTAAAACTTTTGATTTAGCTACATTTATAGTCAAATGGTTTGTAGTACAATAACGTGAGAGCTTGGCGAGAAGTCTCCTCATCCCTATTTGGATTCTAGAAAACAGCACTAAGTCATTGGCGTACATTAATACATTAATAAATCTTGAGCCTCTTTGGGGGCTATGCGTCAGAAGATCTTCCATCTGTGCTGGGATATCATTTATATAAAGGTTAAAAAGAGTAGGGCCCAGCAGGCAGCCCTGCTTCACTCCTCTAGTTGTCGGTATGCTGTTTGTTGAGGCCCCATTTGCTGCATATCTGACTCTAATTGCCGTATTAGTATAGAGAGTCCTGATCAACAAAATAAGTCTGGGGTCCATCCCCATGGCTTGTAGTTTCCTCCACAGATGGTTCCTATCTATAGAATCAAAAGCAGCGGTAAGGTCAATAAAGGCGGTATACAGCTTTTTCCCCTGGGTCTTGTATTTATTAATTAAGTGGGAAAGGACAAAACAATTGTCAATGGTAGACCTACCCGATCTAAAACCTGCCTGCTCATTTGCCAGAATTTCCTTATCCAAGCACCAGTCCTCTATTTTATTTAGCAGATGCTTCATATACATTTTTGAAATTATATTGAGAAGGCTGATGGATCGATAGTTAGATGGGGCGGCTCTGTCACCTTTCTTGAAAATTGGAAAAACTATAGCTAACCTCCACCCTTCAAGGATTATCCCTACTTTATCGATATAAGTAAACAGTGCTACCAGCACCGGTACCCAGAAATCAATGTTGGACCTGAAGAGTTCGGGAGGCAGCAAGTCCTCTCCGGGGGCCTTCCTGGCCTTTAAGGATTGTATTATATGTTTAACTTCAGTAGAGGTAACTGGTGTCCATTCTGGACATTTCCTTAATTTCTGCTGGAGAATATCCAGTTGCAAGACATTCGTTGTATTGTTACCGTCAAATAAAGCAAGATAGTGCTTCTCCCATTTTACTGCTGATATATCAGTGTCCATGAATGGGGAACGTTGTTTTAATATACCGGTTATCTTGTGCCAAAAATTGTAGGGAATTGGGATTTCGCTGCCATTTCTACCTCTTTCCATATCCTGGTGTTATAGCTACTTTTCTTGTTTTTCAGGAGGGATTTGTATGCTCTCCTGAGTTGAACCATATTTGAATATCACCATCCTGTCTGGACCAGTTACCTTTCCTAACTGCGGCTCTTAGATTTGCCCTCAACCTATGGCAATTGTCATCAAACCACTTTCTAGAGATCCCATCTACTTTGCTATCATTCTGGATCATTAAGTTCTTAAGAGTAGAAGTTAGCTCTATATAAACTGGTATTGGAGTGTTGTCTCCGGGCTTAGATTGGGAAATTTCCCTTGCTAGCTGTCTGGCTTCATCTGAGCCCAGATAAGTGATCACAGATTCAACATCAAGTCTGTGCCAATATAACCTTTTGTAATAAACCCAGGCTTTTACTAAGGTGTCAATTTCCTCTCTTCAATGAAGCCTAACTTCTGAAGAGAGTGAAACCAGAGCCGTGATGGGAAAGTGGTCACTTTCCTCTCTAAATATAGCTCTTACATCTGAAAAATGGTGTACTAAACTAGAGGAAGTGCAAATATAATCAATAGAGGTTGATGTTTTGTTGGACGAGAAAGTATAGGGATATATATACCCCTCACTCAGGCCACTAAGTACTTGCATTTCATTCATAAACAGCAGAGAAATTAGCGTCTGGGCATATTTATTGGCCCTCTTATCCATTGAGGACCAGGTGAACTCATTATAAAAGTATCCAGTTGGTACCAGGCCTCGCTTAGCATAGCTCTTCATTGAGGGGCCTAGTCTTGCGTTAGTATCTCCAGCTAATATAATTTTTGCTTGGGGAAAGCGTCCCTTTAAAGTAGCTAATACTGAATCTAATTCATCCCACAAATCCCTTCCTAGAAGGTGGAGTGAAAAAGGAGCAATATATACATTAATTAAGATTAAGTCCATCCCCCTGAATGAAAATCTAATAGGCAGAATATATTGGAATTGAGGGTCTAAAGAAATTTCTTCACCCTTCCATCCCATATCCCTTTTGAGCATCGTGGTTAGGCCCCCAATTGCCCTCCCTCTTAAATTGACTTTGTCTGCCGGTTTATGCCATGAGGCAAAGCCCGGTAAGCTGATCTGTAGATCATTAGTAGTCAGCCAGGTTTCTTGAAGGAGGATGAGATGATGTGTTGAAATCAGTTTGATAAAATCCATCCGGTTTGCAGTGCCTTTCCAGCCAGCTATATTCCAGGACAGGAAAGAAAGGCTAGGGATATAAGATGCCCTAGTTATTGGCCATTTGTTGTCTAGTCAGTCACCACGAGGCACTACTCCTTGTGTCTCTCCCTCCATCCTTCTGGAAGAGGGGCCCGGAATTACTACCACCGCCTTCTCTGGAGTGCCAAAGGAGTCAAAAGTGGCCTCTGGTTGTTGCGGAAGTGTCTCACCCGTTCTTAAGGAAGACAAGACAGGTGAGGGCAGTTGCACACTTGGGGGAGGGTGAACTTCTGCCGCTACGTTCATGGTCTTTGTTTCTTTGAAAAATCTTTTGCCTTCCCTTCTATCCCGCTGGACGGACTTAACAACTTTAGGCCTTGTCTGATCATGCTTTCCCCGTTCTTCCAACTTGAACAGCCTTCTCGTTAAACTGCAGGCTTCTACTAGCGAAGATCTTAAGAAGTCAAATTCAATTAACATTGACCTTTGCTCCTTTGGAGACAAGGAGACAAATTCGCTGATTATAACATCCTCGGGCTTATTGGTACTTGCCTTCATATGTGGGACCTCCCTGGTCTGGTCTGTCTCCATAGTTTCTCCAGATTCTAGAGGAAAGACCCTGGAGGTAGCAAAGTGGTTCCTAGGTACCATTTTTGATGTTTGGTTGAGTCCTTGTAAAAGCAGTTTAATAGACCCACTCGAGAAGACTCTTATAGGAATGACTTCAAATCTGAGCAGGGATCCTTTTCTTTTCATTACAGCATTTGGAATAGTATTGCTGTCAAAATGCAGTATTAGTCAAACACAATTGCTATGCTGGGGAAGTTTTTCATATCTGAGTAGATCTATTGATAAAGGATCAGATTTCAATAGCTGTGCAAGTGAGAGAATTATCCTTTCCTTTGAAGTCCATCGTCCTCTATTGCATGGGATTTTCCTTATCCTTAAAGCAATTTGTTTCTTTAACAACCTTCTTCCTTGATGAGAGTTGACATCAGTACTTGGAATGCTTTGTTGTTTGGATTGAGATCTTAAACCCTTCCACTCTCTCCGCGCATCGGGAAGGTGTGCAGTCTCACCTTCCTTAGCTGCAGGGTGAGGGTTATTTAAATATTGAAAGATCCTCTCGATGTCTCTTTTGATCGATGTCAGTAGGTCATATATTGAATCTACTGTATGCGCAGTTAACATGCTCTGAGTACATCTCTCTGAGGTCTGAATATGTCGGAACTTCTCTTAAACAGCTAGAAGTAGGAGAGGGGATAACTTATCTCCTTTCCATGCTAACCCATCCCTATGGGTGAAGAGGGTTTTATTTTCCATTAGCCAAATATCCCTTAACAAAGCATTTTGTATGTCCTCCTCCCAATTTTGTGGTATATCATTCGTAGCTACCTTTCCAGCTGGCTGACTGTTGGGAATCATGGCCTGTACCACCTTGTTCCTTTTACTGTTATATTGAGGCATCTTTGACAATGCATCAGCTAAAAAAATCTTCCCGGTGGGCACATACTTCAAAGCGAAGTTAAACCTTTGAAAATATTGTGCCCAGCACACCTGTTTTGGCGACAGTTTCCAAGGGTTTGCAATGCTATTAGATTTTTGTGGTCAGTCCAAACTTCAAACTGTTCTCGTGCACCTTCTAGTAAATGTCGCCAAGTAAGGAGCGCCCAGCATACAGCAAAAGCCTCCTTCTCCCAGATTGCCCATCCTCTCTTCTGTGGGAGTGAGTTTTCTAGAGGTGTATGCACAGGGCTGTAAATGACCATGCTCGTTTTTTGTAGTAGGATCGCCCCTACTGCCACGTCACTCGTGTCAGCCTGTATGACAAAGGGCTTATTCTGGTCAGGATGTTGTAATATGGGCTCTTTGGCAAACAAGGCTTTTAATTCCTCAAAGGATTTCTGACATTCAGGGATCCACCTTATTAGCTGTCCCGACCTTGGTTTTATGTCCACACCACATGAACTGCCTATAAAAGTTGGCGAAGTCAAGGAAACTGTGCAACTGCTTCCTTGTCCCCGGGGCTTGCCACTCCATTACCACTTTAACTGTCTTGGAATCCATCCTTAACCCCTCGTGTGATATTCTATAATGCAAGTAATCCAATTCCGTTAGATGAAATTTGCATTTGGAAACCTTAGCAAATAATTTGGCTGCCAGCAGTTTCTCCAGTACACTGAGAACCAATTGGATATGTTCTTCCATCGTATTGGTATAAATGAGTATATCATCCAAATAGACCAATATTCCCCAGTACAAATATTCATGGAGAGCCTCATTTATCAATTGCATGAATACGTCCGGGCGCCATGCAAACCGAATGGCATAACTTGGAATTTATAACTACCCAGGGGGCAATTAAAGGTGGTTTTCCATTCATCTCCTGGTTTGATACAGACCCGATAATAGGCCTCTCTTAAATCTAGTTTTGTAAAGATTGTACCTGTTGTTAATGTGGCTAGTAAATCTTTTATTAGCGGTAATGGATATAACAGCTCTACGCTTACTGTGTTGAGACCCCGGAAGTTGACACATAAGCGCAAACCACCATCTTTCTTCTCTCTGAAGAGAACAAGTGCAGCCATGTGAGCCCTGCTAGGTTGAATGAATCCCCTAGCTAAATTCTTATCTATATAATTACGTAATTCCTCTAATTCCTTCGGTGTCATGGAATACGTACGGGGTTTTGGCAGTTTGGCTCCTGATTTTAACTTGATGGCACAATTGGTACACCGATGGGTGGTAGGGCTTCACACTCCCGTTCGCTGAAAACCTCTGCCAAGTCTGCGTACACCGCCAGGATTCCCTCAACCTGGGGTGGTTGTCCTACTTGCCCTCCTTCCTTCACCTGTTCCATGGGTTCACATCCCATTGGTTCTGGGCCCAGCTCTAGCTGGAGTTTCCTATAGCCCCCTTCCCACCAGATTGTTGGCTTCCATTTATCCAACCAAGCCAACCCCAATTTAACAGGTTTGATCATCACCTCCACCACCACAAATCGAATATGCTCCCAGTGCTCCCCTATTTCCAGTCGCGCTGGCTCCATGACTTGGGTAGCAGGCATTCCCCCCAGAGTCAAACCACCCATTTGTTCAAATTTGATTGGGTTTTTAGGGTTAACACATGTAAATCTAACTCAACAGCCACTGATTTATGCATTAGACATCTGGTGCATCCAGAATCAATTAAGGCACCCTGCCTAATCCCTATGATAGTGCAAGGGTTCCGGAGAGTAATCTGGACCACAAAGGAGTATATTGGAGCGCTTACCATTGGATCAATTGTATCCTCCTCATCGCTGTCTCCCACCACCACTGGTGGACTTCCAGGCCCCGGTGTGCTTCTGACTTCCTTAACTGGTGTACTGGCATTGGAGAGAAGGGTCTGCGAGGCTATTCTGGAATGTTCCAGCATTGCATGTGCTTGGTTTGGAGTCTTCCCATTAGTTGCCAGGATTTGTGCCACAGTCAGTTGTGGTGGAGGGAGAGGACAGTCCACTGCTCTATGGCTTATCTGATTACATTGGAAACATTGGAAAGATGGTCTTCAGGCAGGTTCTGGGGCCCCGGGTGTTGGGTCCATCCTCCTTGGTTCCCTATTTTGTGGAATTCTGTCAACTGCCCATCTCGTTGGAGTGTCGCCTCGTGGTCGAAACTCCTTCAAGCAACATCTAAGTCTATGGCTGCCCTAAACCAATCGGCTAGATGCACCGGTAAGCCTCTATAGATGCACGCCTATCTCAAGTCACGGTCCAATCCTCCCCGGAACTGATGCACCAACAAACGTTCAGGCCATGCTCTTAATTTTCCTGCAATCTTTCAAAACTCTTTCACGTAGTCCTTAGCCAGTCGGCCCATTTGTTTCAGGGTCACCAATTCCCCTTCTGCCAATTGGGCCTGAGACTCATCCTCAAATTGACCCCTCAGAGCCTCCAGGAAGAGGCCAATGTTTCCAGTTCTCGTGCATGTTCACAATGGAGATTGGCTACCCAGTTTGCTGCCTCCCCTGTCAGAACTTCTGTGACAGCCACCACCATAGCCCATTGAGAAGGGTAAAATTTTCCATATAAATCCAGGTGGCTGATCACCTGGTTTAAGAAAAGAGCTACTCGATCTGGGCACCCATCAAACGGTGCCTGTATGGGTGGTGGTCCCCACATTGCTTGCTGCAGCCATACACCTGGGGCCCATACACTTGGGGCTCAGGGGCCCCCATGGGCCCTGTGCATCTGCTATCCCCCCTCTGGGAATCAAACTGTTGTCCCGAACCTGGTTGCCCACTTTCTAGCAACACATGAACTTGAATCCTGAGTGTGCCCCTTTCAGGGCCCCATATCATTTCTTCCAGTGAATCTTGGAGACTGCAAGAATAATTTTTCCTCTAATTAATTGTGTTCACTATGGTGAAATCAACTATTTGAAATGCTTCTCACCACCTGGGTTGAGATGCCATTTATGAGATTAGTTTAGATTAGATTAGAGGACTTTCCTTCTATTTTGATTACTTAAATCTATTCTATTCTTTTTTAGAATCCCAATTATCTCTTACTTTTCTAATATATCTATCTGCACCTGGATGGGCCATCAAGATAGTCTTGATGTTGACCGGATCAAGTGATCCAGTCCGAACTGGGAGCATTTCACCCCTGGTGTGTATGTACAGATGGCACCATTGTCTCTGGGTACTTGCAGGGCTGTGGAAAGTCCCCGGGGTAACACCCAATCTTCCGAAATGTCAGGGAACACCCAGTGTCCCTAAAGAAGTTACATATGCTCCATTATAAACTATCTTAATATCTTATCTACTGTGTGCCAAACTTTCTGGGTGATTCCTGTATCTCTTATGTGCCAGGGTTGCTGGGTTGAATGTATAAAAGTATAAATAGGTATAAGAATCTCTGTGCGTTTGGGACTTCCTCTCTGTTAGAGGGGCCTGTCTTTATTCATCTGAATAAATGTGTAATCTAAAAGGCAATCTCTGGTTCTTTTGTGTATTTTTATCAAACCAAAATCTGGCACAACATTTTTGGTGACTCCGCCAGGACGAGGTGCTTGGTCCTCGGTAGGCTCAGGAAGAGGGATGCATCAGGCACACTCTGGGACTTCCTAGAGGTACCCCTCTATTTGAGCCTTCACTTACTTTCATAAACTTTTTGACGGACCAGATATTTTTCTTCTTGTTTCCTTTACTTAGTTCTTGCGTATTCAGAAGGCTGAATTCAAGGTAAGACACACTATTTGTTATTATTGTGTGTTTTAAGTAAGTGACTGAGTGAATGTGGCTGTTGCCCCTAATGATATCCCACCATTGACCAGAGCTGGGTGATAAGGTGGGCTTCAACCGCCCCTACCCCTCCAGCCTTGGAGATGTGTAGAATGCAAAAGCGGCCCACCCTGTACTCTCATGCTCCAACAGGTTGTGAGTGTCTGTTGACTGAGTGGCTAGATGAGTGACTGCCTCTATATCAATAAATCCTGCTGTTGACCAGGCATAGGTGTGAAACTGACTTTAGCTGCCCATGGCTCCCTACTAGGCCATTGTGCAGTTAACCAGAGATGCTCACATTGCAAGGGAAGTTGGTGGATCTCTTGTGGCCCAACAGGCTGTGAAACAGTGTGCATGATTTATACATGGGCTCCAACCCAAGGGAAAGTTGAGGTCAGAATTAGCAACAACAAGGCATGTGTCCTCAGCCCTCTTGAGTGTGTCATTAGGAAGTTTGATAAGCTTAAAACTCGTCAGGATATGAAAATTGAAACCTTGGTTAAGTACAATGCTCTTTGGCATGAGAAAATGCCCACGGTCTCGCCCCGGGGGGAGTGTCAATAGATTTAGGGGTTTTTGAAACTATAAGAGACTATGCCCATAGGGGCATGGACCAGGATCAGAAAGATTATTATGCACTTTTTTGGATCCTCCAGAGGAACAAGAAGATGCTTAAGGATTGCGGGTTGGGGCGATCCCCCGCTTCAGTACCTCCTTCCACTTTAGCCTCTGCTCCACCACCCTATAAAGGAATTTACCCCCTTACGGAACAGGTGGACATTGGAAGGGGGAATACTAATAAGGTTCTTGTTCATACCCCACATGCCAGGGAACACCCACATACATGCTAAGAACATCTTGATATCTTATCTACTGTGTGCCAGACTTTCTGGGTGATTCCTGTATCTCTTATGTGCCAGCCTTGCTGGGTGGAGTGTAAGAAAAGTATAAATATAAGAATCTCTGTGTGTTCGGGGCTTCCTCTCTGTTAGAGGGGCCCGTCTCTGTTCAGCTGAAGAAACACATAATCTAAAAGGCAATCTCTGGTTCTTTTGTGTATTTTTACCAAGCCATACCTCAAATTCAGCACAACAATATACATATGGAGTATTTCATAATTGGTGCAGCATTGTGCATTTATGCAACCCCCAAAGAAAGGTCAAGACCCTCACTTACTTGACCCATCTTTATTTCTATGTAACATTGTGCTTGCAATGGTTTTTAACTTTGTTCAAAATCTGTTCAGTTATTATTTTTGTCATGTTGTTAATAAGCTTATTTTTTACAACTCCAAACCCTAAATGCATAGAATATTGGTTTTTTGAAATGAATGTGATTTTTTTTTAAAAAAATAAAGACTACCTAGTCTTAACTAAATTGAGGAATTGCCAGGCAATTTTTTCAGTTTATGGACAAAATGTAGTTAACTCTGCTCCTAGAGAAACCAACAAGTTGTAACACCGTACATCACACATGGGGAATAATTCAGTTGTGTCATTAAGCTTTCTTGTAGACCATTTAAATGGCAGCATTTGTATTTTGGGAGATTGGATAAGTAGAACTTGGGATTTATTACAGATAGCATGCTTATATGCAGTCTTCCAATTTTTAAAGTGAGACATTTTGTGAAAAAACTAAGGCTGAATTCAATGCATTCTATCATAAACTGGGTATGGAATCTCCATATAATACAATCATGAAATTCACATAAGGACATCATATCTTCACCACATTACTTTCTTGTGTCACTCTTAAAAATCCTTCTTGGACATTTATTTCCAAGCATTCCAAATGGCACATTCCATACTTAATCATGCTAAAGAACAGAAACTTTTGAATGGGTGTTCTAAGTATGTTCAATTACTTATGTAAATACATTTAAAAATCACCTCTGCAATTCGAAATTCTATTCATTGGGGGCAGGTTAAGATATTTTCCTGCCTGATACAAAGAAAACATTCCCAAATATTATTGGACTGGTGACTGAATTGTCTCCTTGACATAGTTTATGGGACTGAGCACCTCAGGTGGCCTTCTCTTCCATAGCAAAATTGAAATGGCTTAAGGACTACACAATCATCCTTCAGACAACTGCCAACTAAGGTAATTGCTTCATTCTGCCTCGGGATGTGGTCAGTCTTACTGCCAAGCTTCACATTGCAAAGAAGATTCTAAAAATGTCTAACCAAATTTCCCTTAACTATTTTTTTTTTTTATGTTTTATTATTAAGAAATTATAATAATACAATTTTTGTCCATCCGGTTACATAGTATGGAAAAAGAAATAAATACAATTTACATATTGTACATATATAGATAATCTTTGCAAACCACTTACATGGTATAAAGAATTGTGTTCTCATATCATTCTTAGTGTATATATATATATATATATAATAATCTTTAACGATAAATTAGTAAATACGTAAGTCATGTCTTTTGCTTACCCATGTAACCTTTCCTTGCCTTATTATATTTCCTACCATCCACAGTACATCTTCTCTTTCTATTTCATTTTACTATTTCTTGTACTTGCTCTGGTCTCTTTCCTTTTTATTTCAATTTCCTCTTCTCTAACCACCCGTACCACTTGTCCCATACGCTGTAATAATCAGAATCTTCTCTGTCATTAATTTCTAATGTTAATTTATTCATCTCGGCACATTCCATTATTTTGCCAATTACTTGTTCCTTAGTTGGTATTTTTTTCTCTTTCCATTGTTGAGCGAAAGCGATTCTTGCTGCTGTTATTATATGCACTGCCAAGTATTTCTTCTTTTTTGCCATTTCCATCTTAAGAATTCCCAGGAGAAGTATTTTAGGATCTAATTCAAAGGTTTCACCTATTATTTCTGAAAGCCAATTGCAAATCATCTTCCAATATTTTTTTGTTTGAGAGCAGGTCCACCAGCAGTGGTAAAAAGTACCTTGCTGGTGTCCACACTTCCAGCACTTTGGGTTTGAGTTAGGGTAAATCTTGGCAATCCTAGCTGGTGCTAGGTGCCACCTATAAATCATCTTGTACTGGTTCTCCTTGTAAGTGGTTGCCTTGGTAAGTTTTATATTGTTGTTCCATATTTGATCCCATTCTTCCAGATTTATATTTTTCCCAATATTTTTGGCCCATGCTAGCATTGGGTCTTTAACCACTTCTTCCATCAGGTCATATTCTACTAAATAGTTGTACAATTTAGCTAATAATTTATTATCTGTACTCATCCAAATCTTATCAAAATCTTTGCTACCCATTTCTATACCATTTTGTTCTTTATCTTTTTTATATCTTGATTTTATCTGTGTGTATGTCCACCATTCAACAAAAGTGCCTTGTTCTTTTAATTGTTCTATTGTTTTGAGGTTCCCTGCCTAATCTAGGATTTCTTTATATTTTACGGTTTTACCATGATCTAAGACGTTTGGGTAAATTATCGCCTCCATGGTTGAGAGCCAGCTGGGAATTTTAGTGTAGTGTTTTCGTCTTATTTCTTCCCACATTGACTTCAATATGTCCCTCAATTTATGTTTGTTGAAATGTGTTTTGGTTTTTTTCCCCGTTTCCCATAAATAGGCATGCCAACCCATTTGGAGATCATGCCCTTCTAGCATTAGAATTCTTTTGTTCGCTAAAGTCGCCCATTCTTTTAGCCAAACAAGAATTGCTGCTTTATAATATGTTTCCCATATAGGTAATCCGAGCCCTCCTCTATTTTTTTTATCTTGTAAACTCCTAATTGCTATTCTTGGTTTTTTTCCTCCCCAAATAAACTTCCTAATAGTGGCATTAAGTTCGCTAAAAAAAAAATTATCTAATTTAATTGGCGCTGT
Source organism: Pantherophis guttatus (assembly GCF_059756535.1). Classification (NCBI taxonomy): domain Eukaryota; kingdom Metazoa; phylum Chordata; class Lepidosauria; order Squamata; family Colubridae; genus Pantherophis; species Pantherophis guttatus. The sequence goes on along the minus strand of NC_142069.1, from coordinate 59,994,329 downwards.
TTGGAACAGGTACAACAGTTTGGGTAGGATGCTCATTTTAATTGTCGCTATCCTCCCAAGGAAGGAAATTTGCAACTTCCCCCACTTCTCTAAATCTTGTTTTATGCTTTTTACCAAGGGGACATAGTTGTCCTCTTTGAGGGCCAGATACTTTGTTGAGATCCATACTCCCAGATATTTAACTTTTTTCACAATTTGGATTCCCATAGAAGCCCCTCCAGGGCTTCTTTCTGATTTTTCGTCATATTTTTGGTGAGCATTTTGGTTTTAGATTTATTTAATTTGAGTCCTGCTACTTCTCCATATTTATCGAGTGTTTCCAATATTTGTATACCTGTTTCCACCGGTTCTTCCATAATTAAAACAACATCGTCCGCAAACGCTTGAACTTTATATGTTTCCTTCCTGATTTTAAGCCCTTTGATTTGATCACTCTCTCTAATCTTCTTCAATAGCACTTCTAGTGCCAATATGTACAAAAGTGGTGACATTGGGCATCCCTGTCTTACTCCTTTGCTGATCTGAAATGTTTTGGTGAGTTCACCGTTTACTAAAATATTGGCCCTTTGCTTCTCATAGATCGTATTTATTGTATTTGTAAAATTTTGTCCAAATCCCATTATATTCAGTTGTTGCTTTATAAACTCCCAATTCAAATTGTTGAAAGCCTTCTGTGCGTCTAAAAAAACTAATGCCACCTCTTTTTCCGGGTGTTCCTCGTAATATTCTATCACATCCAGAATCGTCCTTGTGTTATTCCTAATTTGCCTCCCTGGGAGGAATCCATTCTGATCGTTATGTATTATCTTATTGAGGATTCTTTTTAGTCTTTCCGCTAATATGTTCATGTATATTTTATAATCAATATTGAGAAGGGAAATGGGCCTATAATTCTGTATCAATTTGGTATCCGATCCTTCTTTTGGTAAGAGTGTAATATAGGCCTCTCTCCAAGATTCTGGTATTTTATTTTTCATTAAGGCCTCATTAAAAATTTGGAGCATTCTTGGGAGTAAAATGTCTTCTAATTCTAAATTTTTGTATAATTCCCCTGGGAATCCATCCGGGCCCGGAGATTTGTTCTTTTTCAATTTGGCAATTGCAGTCTTTAACTCTGTTAATGTAATCTCTTTGTTCAACATCTCTTTTTCCTCCTCTCCGATCTGTGGCATTCCCTCCTCCAATAAATATTGTTTTACTTTCTCTTTGGGTATATCTTCTTCTTTATATAGAGACGCATAGAATTCACGTGCTATTTCCTGTTTTTCTTCTTCCTTAGTTGTGATATGGCCTTTCTCTCTCTCTTTTTTAATTCTGTAGGATAACCACCTTCCTGGCTTATTGGCATTCTCGAAATAATATTGTTTTGTTCTCTTAATATTATATGCTAATTTTTCTTGATCTATTATATTTAATTTATGACGAATATTCATCCAATTTTCTTTTGTTATTTCATTGTCAGGGTTTTGTTGCGCCTCTTTCTCTGCCTTTGCCAGTTCTTCTAGCAATGTTCTTTGAACTTCTCTCCTCTCTTTATTTCTATATGCTCCATATGATATCATTAGGCCTCTTAAATAGGCCTTCATCGTATCCCAGATTATTCCCCGGTCCATTAATTCTTTTTCATTTTCTTCAAAAAAGATTGCTAACTCTCCCCTGACTTTGTCAATATTTTTTTTGTCTCTCAAAAATTGTGTATTCATTCTCCATCTTGTGTTCTTTCTCTTATATCTACTTTTCCATCTGATTTCCAATGGATTGTGGTCTGCCCAGGTATTGGGTAAGATTTCTGCTGATACAATGTCCATACCCAAGTTCCTGCTTATCCACATCATGTCTATTCTAGACCATGGATTTATTGGGGTTAGAATAAAATGTGTATTGTCTTTTATTGGGGTGTAGTGTTCGCCAGATATCTATAAGGTTTAGTTCATCTACTAAGTCGAATAAGGTTTTTGGTAAATTTTTCCTTTTTTTCTTTTGACCTCTGGGTCTTTTGTGATCTTTGTTCGTGTCGACCACTCCGTTGAAATCCCCAATGATGCAAATATTATTGTTATCTAATCCTCTTATTATTTCTCGTGTTTTATTAAAAAACTCTTTCAGATTTTTATTTGGTGCATAAATCGCTGCTATTAATATTGCCGAATTGCCCCTCTCAATTTCAACAATTAGTAATCTACCTTTGGGGTCTACATATTTCAGTTCTGTCTTCATTTCTTTTTTAATATATAATGCCACCCCTCTCTTTTTCTTCATGGCTAAGGAGGTGTAAAGATTCCCCAATTTTTTATATTCCAAATATTTTTTGTGTTCTTGTTTAATGTGTACCTCCTGAAGACACACTATGTTTGCATTTTGTGTGACTAATTTGTTAAAGAAGGTTTTTCTTTTTTTATGATCATTAAGTCCATTTACATTAATCGATAGGATTTTCCAATCATCCATCCTTTTTGCCTTGTGTTGATTTACTTAAATTTGAGGTTGGTGTTTGCTCGAACTGCTCTTTGAGGTCTTTGTTTCTTCCCTGCTTCTCTACTTTCTTTCTCTTCCTTTTCTTTCTCCTCTGAGCTCTCTTTCCCCGTCGGGACCTCTTCTTGGGATCTTCTTTGGGTGAGTTCTTCTTCTGTGATCACAGCTTCCAATTCCTCTTTGCTACTTTGTTCATCTTCTGACCCTCTCAGTTGGTCAAGGAATTCTTGAGCCTCCACCAAACTGTTTATTTTAATTCTCCTCCCTTGCCAAGTGATCAGCATGCCCTCCGGCAAGGTCCATCTGAAAAGTATATTCCTTTTGTTCAGCTGTGTGGCAAGGAATCTGTAGTCTCTTCGTTGTTCTCTCACCCTCCTCGGCACTTGCTTCAGGACAACCACCTCCTTTTCCTTATAATTGATCGGTTCTTCTTTTACCATTTTATAAAAAATATCCTTCACTTTCTTTCTTGCGAACCTTATATGTACCTCTCTGGGTAGTTTATTCCGTCTAGCGTAGTTCGTCTGTACTCTGTACACCTCGTCCAATTCTTTTATTATATCGTCTGTATCCTGTTGGAGCACCTCCGCTATTAATTCAGCCATTACTTGGCCTAAATTTTCGTCCTTGTCTTCTGTAACATTTTGGAAACGCAGATAGAAAGAAGCCCTATCCATTTCCAACTGCGTAATCGAATCCTCCAAGTCTCTGTTCTGGGCCATTAATTTTTGATCTACTGTCTCTAGATCTTTCTCTTGTTGTTCCACCTTGGATTCTATTTTTTGTATTCTCTGTTCGTTTTTTTGTATGGCTTGTTGTATGTCACTCATTTTTTGGTCAATGCCTTGTATGTCTGTTTTCATTTCCTGATGATTATTAGACATTTTCTCTTGCATTAAGAGCATTGTCTCTGGAATCATTGCTAATGACGACTGCATCGCTTGCATTGTTGGAATCACTGATGATTTCTCGATTTTTGGTAGCCCCTCTATCGATTTTTGGGTTGCAGGGGACGACATTATAATTGTGGGACTTGATACGCTGGGAGTTACTTTCTTTCCTGTTTTTGCCACAGTGGATGCAAAACTTGTCATCTCCCTCAATAGTTTCGCCTGTTCTTTGACTATCCTTTCTATGTTACTCCAAACAGTCATCCACTAATTGACTTCCCTTGCTTAATTTACCAAGACTAAGAAGAGAATTTTTTTGGGGGGGGGTATTCCCGATTTACAAGACAGGTAGTAATAATACAGTCGACCTTTTCATCGCTATGCTGCCCACTACTTAGCTTTGTTGACTAATCAATATTTAGGAACCGTGTTTCTTATTTAGTTTAACTCCTGATTATTAATTAATTAGATTCTCAATTCTTAAACAGAAAAAATAATAATGATAAATCCTTTCAATACAAATATATATAGTCAATAAATTAATACTCAGTGTCCAATCAGTAAGCACTTAATTAATTGATGTTATAGAATAAATCACTATTTTATAAAAATTAATCCTTGGTAATACTGTGTTTACACAGTAATCAGTCAATAGCCACTCTATGCAATGGAAAATAGAAAAACAAGACAAAAAGGTATCTAATGAATAAGTGATATATAAATAGTTAGATAGATAGTTAAGTAAATATTATAAATAAGTAGATATATAGATAAATAAATAAATAGAAGAGAGTAGATTCTAATATGTCTATACAGATATTTAAATATATTAATTAGCTATGTTGTATTACTACTTTTAATACTTTAAATATATAGGTGCTTTAAATATTTTGAATACTTATATAAATATTTTAAATACTTTAAATGTATAGAGAAACAAAAAAAAGAAGAATAAATATGTATATATTATAATTTTGAACTATTTTTAAACTAATAACAATATGTATTAATATAAATTTAAATTCAGTTCTCCTTAGTCCCTTCAAGTACCACACTTGTTAGAGTCTATGCAGGAAGGTACATTAATTTAATATCACCCTTCTACTTCTCGCTTCTTCAGGATCTCCAACACCTTGTAAAAGTAAGTTTGATTGTTCCGTTTATCTCTTCCTGGTGCTCCTTCTTTCCTCTCTAGCTCTTCGTTGTTCTTCTCATTGGTATTAAGTATGGTTGCACTTCCGATCCTAAATTTCTGGTTGTTCTCCTCTCCAGTCAGCAGAATCTCTTCCCCACGTCCTCAGCGCTTGATCTATACAGCAAATTAAATCCAAAAGGTAGTGCCGCTGTTCCGCTTGTTGATCTTTCCTCCTTCTTTCTTGCCGGCCTGTCTGCGATCTTTTTAGCTGTCAATCCTCCTCCTCTCTTTGAATTCAATGCATTCTATCATAAACTGGGTATGGAATCTCCATACAATACAATCATGAAATTCACATAAGGACATCATATCTTCACCACATTACTTTCTTGTGTCACTCTTAAAAATCCTTCTTGGACATTTATTTCCAAGCATTCCAAATGGCACATTCCATACTTAATCATGCTAAAGAACAGAAATTTTTGAATGGGTGTTCTAAGTATGTTCAATTACTTATGTAAATACATTTAAAAATCACCTCTGCAATTCGAAATTCTATTCATTGGGGGCAGGTCAAGATATTTTCCTGCCTGATACAAAGAAAACATTCCCAAATATTATTGGACTGGTGACTGAATTGTCTCCTTGACATAGTTTATGGGACTGAGCACCTCAGGTGGCCTTCTCTTCCATAGCAAAATTGAAATGGCTTAAGGACTACACAATCATCCTTCAGACAACTGCCAACTAAGGTAATTGCTTCATTCTGCCTTGGGATGTGGTCAGTCTTACTGCCAAGCTTCACATTGCAAAGAAGATTCTAAAAATGTCTAACCAAATTTCCCTTAACTATTTTTTTTTCATTTATGTTGAAAGGTCAGGGATATAATCAATATGTATAAGAAAACTATAAGTACTTAGGCTCTTTATCCCAGGGTTGCAAAAACTGTAATTTCTGAATTATGTTTTGAACCATCCTAATTCTGAGTCAGTTCTAAACCAACAGACAATTCAAACAACAGAGAAATAAATGTCACTTTCCAACTTAACGTGGTTGGAATGAAACCAGATATGAAAAAAAAAATCCCAATTTGCACAGTTTTTTTAGGCTGTGTGTACGCTTGTGTATAGGCATATATGGTAGATGAAATCTCTCTGCTTTTCATCACTTAAAAGTTACTAGAGTATAATCAAAATTTGACTAGAACATGTAAAGGGAGAATTGGTTGCCATAGTGGATTCCAAGTAATCCTAGATTTATGACTGTTTGATTAGCAATGGTTCAAAATTACAACAGCCTTGGAAAAAGTGACTAACAATCTGCCCTTGCACTTATGACCATCATACCACCCCATGGTCAAATTATCATGATTCAGGTCTTGGCAGCTGGCTTACATTTACAATTAGTATAGTATCCTCTGACTCTTTTTGCTGATTTCCAGCAAAACCTGTCCATTGAGGAAGCTGGATTCACTTAACAATCATTGTAAAAACTGTTGTAAAATCATGTCCTACTTGATTTACCACCACAAATCCAGTCCCATTTGCAATTCTTAAATTGAGGACCAGCTATACTTATTGAATCTTGGAGGACATGCAGCAGCATTGGTACTTTAGGAAATCTTTTTATAGAAGTATCCTGGAACTAATCCTAATCTGGGGTTTATATTTAAATAAATACAAATAGGATTGTGATGCAAAAAGGGGTTTTACTGAAGTTGAACTTGTTCTTTTGATGTAACCTTTATTCCAAAATAAATCATGATTGATAGTGGTAATGATGATGATGATTTAGGTCTGTTGACTGTATGGTTCTGGGCTGCTTCCTATGCTCAAATGCTTCTTGGAATATCACAACTTGGGGTTTCAAGCAGCTTCCAAGCCACAGTGCAAAGCTGTTGCTTCATTTTATTTAGACTTTATTTTTCTTGGCAATTCCAAATTTATTCTGAAACTTTGGTGAGATATTAGACTTTTAAGACTCAGGTTTCAACTTCTTCTTGAACTATTTCATCCTGCTTGGCCTCTGCTTTTTAACCCAACCACCCCTCCTCTCCCCCTGCAAATAGAAGGAGCATCTGTAGCCTCTCTCTGTGAGTACATGACCAAGAGCTATGATTCTGTGTGGATCTGTATATTCTGGACCTGCAGCCTTCATGAAGGAATCTTTATTGGGAATGTCTAAATTCTGCTGGCTGGCAAGGAATCTCTAGTAGAAATATCCAGTTTAAAGGGACTCCGCAAAATGAAAAATTACAATAGAAAAGTAGAACTACAGAATGAAATCAGTTAGCAGTTTCACTCAAAAGTTCCAAGAAAATTTGACTTAGCTTAGCCATGGAAATTGTGTTTAGTTGTGAATATTTGATCAAAAACAACTAATATGATGGATCTTTATGTGATTATCTCAGAGCAGCAGTTTACAATTCTATAATTTCAGGATCTAATAGAAGCAGAACCAGCAGGGTGGGAGGTACAAGGAAGAAAACCACATACTATTTAATTCATACCAACAACTTTCTATAGCCAAGCACAAGGCAAGCACATGTCTAATCTCTCCATCATAGAAGTCCTCTCAGTCATCTGCCAGAAGGAGCACTTTTCAATTGATTATGTATCATTTACTCAAATCTTAGTCAGGAGGGTAATAAACACACAGTGGTCTCTCCCTATTAATGTAAGGTCTACCAGTTTTATTGTTTTCAGTAATAACACACAGCTTCATAAAGATAGCATGCTGCTGCCTGGGGTACTGCACTTAACTTAACCCAGGTACTCCATTTCTTATTCACAGGGATTGAAGGAAATGAAATATGCTGCTATTAAGGAAAACACATGACACTTGCTTTATGCATAAAAGCCAATAAATTATTTCCTGCTTTTACTTCCAAGCAAAACATCTCAGGCATAGCCAAAGGGGAAAAAAAAACCTGCCCCATAAATCAAGCCCTTTAAACAATGAATGAATCATAAAACTAAATACAAGACTTAAAATGGTACCCAAAAGAATAAAAAGGGAAGAAGCTGTTGTATTCCCTCTGATCCCAATGCAATTGCATATGCAGACATACATGTGTTCAGCATCCCCGATCAAAAAGTCTTTGTTTGCAAACTTGTAAAAAATATAAATTTCATTTTCAGTATGAATTTCATTTTAAAAGGCTTTCACTATTACAAATCACTTGGGCAGATTTATCAAAGCAAGCAACCAAATAAATCAACCACACTTTGATTTTAATTGCATTTGCACTTAACAAACATACAACAAATGATGTTGAAATATGAAGATAGACTCTAAAAAGTTGAGGAAAAGGAAGAGCAAAGAGAGAAAAAAATCAGAGACATTGATACTAGATTGGATGAAGTTGAAAGAGATAAGAGTGGCCTAATTGGATGGGAGATGGATAGATCAGAATTCTATCTTAGATTTCAAAATATAGAAGAAGAGAAGGGAGAAAATTTGGCAGAAGTGATGATAGAAATTTTAGCAGATGCATTAGAAGTCACTAAAGAAAAGCTGATGGATGGCATTGATGAGATATTTCGAGTTTATACAAGATATGCAATGCGTAATAAACTCCCATGTGAAGTTCATATAAGGTTTACTAAGAAATCGATCAAAACACAAATACTGGAGGTGGCTAGAGAAAAAACATTGAAATACAAGGAGAAAGAAGTTGTGGTTCTGAAGCAAATACCAAAAAGAGTGGGAGAGATAAGGAGAGAATATCAATTTTTGACTAAAATATTACTTCAAAAAGGTGTGAATTATAGATGGCTGATACCAGAAGGATTAGTCTTTTTTTTTTATTGCAAAAGTTTTACAATTACATTTTCACCCCATTTCCCCCCCCATCCCAGCCCCCACACCCCACCCTAACCCCCCCAAACCCCCCTAACCCTCCCCCCTGACTTCCACAAAATATAATCCCATTAAAATCCCCTTTTTATAAAACTTGAACCCCTCAGACCCCCTTAAAAAAAATTTTATCTTCACAGTTTTCATACATTTCTATTTTTATATAATACTTTCAATGAAAAACTATTTGGTACTTTCTAACTTGATATTTGTTCTGCACATAATCTATCCATTTTTCCCATTCCCATTCATAAGTCTCTTGTGAGCGATCTTTTAAATATGCTGAAATCTTCGCCATCTCGGCAAAACTGCCATCTTCAAAGTCCATTCTTCGATAGTGGGTAAAGCTTCATTTTTCCAATATTTACCTATCAATAATCTCGCTGCAGTTATCATGTACAATATCAACTTAATTTCATCCTGTGTAAAACCCTTTACTATACCCAATAAAAACAATTGTGAAGAAAATGGAATTTTTTTCTTCAAAATATTCTGCATAACCCACCATATTTTTATCCAAAAAGCCTTAACTTTCTTACAATTCCACCAAACATGATAATATGTAGCATCTAAACAATCACATCTCCAACATTTTGGCTGAACATTAGGATACATACAGGATAATTTCTTGGGATCTAAATGCCATCTCTAAAACATCTTATAAAAATTTTCCCTCAAATTCTGAGATTGCGTAAATTTAACATTCTGAACCCATATTTTCTCCCATGTTTCCAACATTACTGGTTCTGCAAAATTCTGTGCCCATTTAATCATGCAATCTTTAACCAATTCAGTTTCTGAGTCCCTTTCTAACAAAACATTATATAGCCTTTTGATATGCATTGGACCTTTCTCTTTTATATGTCTAACCAACTCTTCCTCATGCAACATAATACCAGTTTTTTGGTCCTCTTTCCATCTCAGTTGAAGTTGATTGTATTGTAACCAGGTTAAGTTAATCCCTTCGCCCAACAGTGTCTCTAATGTCTTCAGTTGCCATCTGCCCACATCTGTAAAAAGAACCTCTTTATATAAAAAACCCCCAAGTGACATTATATTTGTATTCCAAATAATATGACCAAGATCCAGCCACAACGGTATTTTATAATCCCATTTGATTCGGTGCTTCTTCCATACTCTCATCAGAGAATCTCTAAGTATATGACTTTTAAATACTTTATCCACTTTGTTTTCATAAAACAAGTAAGCGTGCCAACCAAATTCGAGATCAAAACTTTCTATATTCAATATTCCAGTCTTTTTCCTTCCAAACCAATCGCTTGCTTGAGTCAAAGCTGCTGCTTCATAATATAACTGTAGGTTTGGAAGTTTGAGACCTCCCCTTTCCGGAACATCTTGCATAATTTTCAATTTAACTCTCGGTTTTTTCTCGTTCCAGACAAACTTATTCACTCCAGTTTGCCACTCTTTCAGTTGTTTATCACTTTTAAGCACCGGAATCATTTGGAACAAAAAAAGAAATCTTGGCAAAATGTTCATCTTCACTGCTGCTATTCTTCCAAGTAAAGAAAGCTGCAGTTTTTTCCATGTCTCCATATCTTTTTGTACCCCTCGCCACAACACCTCATAATTATTTTGAATCAGTTTCATATTAGATTCTGCAACCTGAACTCCTAGGTATTTAACCTTTGAAACAATCTCAAAACCTGCCCTCTTTTCAAGTTCATGTTTTCGATCTTGTGTCATATTTTTGACTATCAGTTTAGTTTTTTTCTGGTTCAGTCTAAATCCTGATACTGTACCATAATCTTTTATAATGTCTTTCATCAGGATTATTGATTCCACCGGCTGCGTTAGGGTAACAACCAGATCATCTGCAAATGCCCTTATTCTGTAATCTTCTTGCCTTATCACTATACCTTTCAAGCTGGTCGAATCCCTTATTGTGTTCAACAAGACTTCTAATGTTAAAATAAATAACAAAGGGGATAACGGACAACCTTGTCTTGTACCTTTTTCAATTTTAAAGTCTGTTGTCAAACTTCCATTAATGATAATCTGTGCCTTTTGCTCTTGGTAAATTGCTGAAACCGCCAGTATAAATTGATCCCCAAAATCCATTTTTTCCAAAGTCTTTAATAGAAAATTCCAATCCACTCTATCAAAGGCTTTCTCCGCATCCAAAAAAGCCAGCACTGCAGGGATCTGTTTATTCTTCTCAAGATATTCCAATAAATCTATCACTTGCCTTACATTGTCCTTCATGTATCTACCCTCTATAAATCCCGCTTGATCATCATGAATCACCTCTTTAATTACTGGCATCAACCTGTTGGCTAATACTTTTGCATAAATTTTGTAGTCATTATTCAGAAGAGATATTGGCCTATAATTTTCCGGTTTTTTAGGACCTGCTTGCTCTTTTGGTATCAAAGAGATATAAGCTGTTTTCCATGATGGGGGTATTTTACCCCCTCGTTGTATATTACAAAATAAGTCTCTAAGTTGTTCCACCATTTCTGCTTGTAAAGTTTTATAATACACTGCAGTCAAGCCATCTGTTCCCGGAGCTTTGGCAGTTTTCAGTTGTTTTATTGCTGCAATTATCTCCTCAGCTGTTATAGGATGATTCAGTCTTTCCTTTTGTTGATTAGTAACTTTTGTAATTCTTTTATTTTCTAGATATTTTTCTATAAGTCCATTCTCTATGTCTTCTTTAGCATATAATTTAGTATAGTAATCTACAAAAACTTCTTTAATTAATTTTTGTTGATAAATTTCTGTCCCTCCAATATCAATACAATCGATGGTCCGCATACTCTGCTTCTTCCTTAAAGTATAAGCCAGCCATCTGCCTGGTTTATTGGCATTACAAAATGTATTATGCTTTGCATATTGTAAATTTGTTGCAACTTGGTCTGCCATAAGCATTTGAAATTGGTCTTTCAAAAGTTTTATAGCACTATGTATTCTTTCATCTGTTGGATTTTTAATAAGTAACTGTTCTTTTTTCTTTATTTCTACTTCAATTTCAGCTCTTTTCTTTTGTCTATTCAGTTTATATTTAGAGTTCATATGAATGAGTACCCCTCTCATATATGCTTTACTCGCGTCCCACACAATTTCAATAGGGGTACCCTTGTTCAAATTAATATCAAAAAATTCTTTCATCTGCTTCTTGAGTTCAATTATATTTTTTTCATATCTAAACAGATTTTCATTTAGTCTCCATGATCTTCTCTCAATTTTTGCAGTTGATCTGTCCCCGTACCCACACACACACACACAGCCAGTCGAGGGTTAAGGAAACACTTTGGAACGCACCCAGTTCTTATCTCCGACTTGGCAGCGATAGACACACCGTCTGCCAAGGGACTTTATTTGCACAAACAGACAGATAAAATACGAACGTTCAAGAAAGTCCAAACAGAAATAATATTCCTCCCAGCAGTTCCGGACGAGGCTTTAGTGACTCCAAGGTTTTGCTTTGTTCGTCACAAAAGATCCTTGACCACCACTCTCTATTATATAGTCTCTGGGGTGTGGTCTCTGGGGTGTGGTCCAGTGACTCAGTGCTAATCCCTAGCACGCCTCCTAAACTGCTGCAAACGTTTATCACGCCTTCGGAGGCGTGCGTCCAGGAATGATGTCTCATTATCACTTTGACTGGAATCAGCTGTCTCCTCTCCCTCGACCGGCACTTGAGACAATGCCAGAGGGGAGGGGCCTGGAGAGGGAGGCCTGGCTGACTCCTCTTCCTCATGCTCGGAGCTTTCTTCCTCCGATGGGACAGGCTCAGAGGGCGGGGCCACAACACTATCCCCCACCGCAGGGCCCTTCCCCCGGGTCTGACGGTCGGGATGGGGTCGGGACGGGAACTGTTCGTGGAAAGCCCGCACCAGGTCAGGGGCCTGAACGGCAGACGCGTCCACCCAGGTGAAATCCTCGGGCCCGTACCCCTTCCAGGCGATGAGGTATTGGAAGCGCCCCTTCAGCCAACGGGAGTCCCGGATACTGTCCACCTCGTACGTCGAGGCGTCATCCTCGTCGGCTGCGGCTGGGGGGGCAGGCGTCGGCGGGCGGCGGAGATGGCTCGCGGGGGCCTCAGGGACCAGGAGGGACCGATGAAAAACAGGGTGGAGCCGCATGGAGCGGGGTAGAGTCAACCGGTAGGCCACCGGATTGATGACCGCCTCGATAGGGAAGGGACCGATAAAGCGTTGGGCTAGTTTCCGTACCGGCCGGTCCGTGGGGAGGTGTTTCGTGGACAACCACACCCGATCTCCTACTTCCAGCGGTGGTGTCGCCCGGCGGGCGCGATCGGCGAACCGTTTATAATCCTCTTTCGCCCGGATCAGCTGCCGCCGCACCAGTTGCTGCACCGCCTGCAGCTCTGAGAGGAAGTCCCGGGTCTCGGGAACAGGGGAATCCATGATGGTCAACGGGAAAAGCCGTGGATGGTATCCGACATTGGCATGGAACGGGGTCATCTGGGTGGAGGTGTGTTGGGAGTTATTAAAAGCGAACTCCGCCAGGGGAAGGTACTTGGCCCAGTTGTCCTGCTGCTGGTTGACAAAACAGCGGAGGTACTGCTCCAGTATGCCGATGACCTTCTCCGTGCCCCCGTCAGTCTCCGGATGATGTGACGACGACAGGCACCCCTGCACCTCCAGCGCAGCCATCAGGCTTTTCCAGAAGCGGGCCGTGAACTGGGCCCCGCGGTCCGAAACCACCCGGTCCGGCAGGCCGTGGAGGCGGAAGATATGTTGCAGGAACAAGCGAGCCGTGGTGCGGGCCGAGGGCAGGCCGCGGCACGGGATGAAATGTGCCATCTTCGTGAGCGCATCCACCACCACGAGGACGGTCGTGTACGTAGCGGACAGGGGCAGGTCTGTCAGGAAGTCCATGGAGATGGCTCCCCACGGTCTCTCCGGTGTCGGCAGCGGCTGGAGGAGTCCGGGAGGGGGACCGGACGCGGCTTTGGCCTGTCGGCACGTCACACAGGACGTCACGTAGGCGTGCACGTCGTGCCGTACCCGAGGCCACCAAAAAGTCCGCGTCACCAAGTTCAAAGTCTTAAAGAAGCCGAAGTGCCCCGCCGCGGGGTTGTCATGGCACTGGTTCATGACGAGGGCTCGGAGCGGACTCGTGGGCACGTACAGCCGACCCCGGTGTCTGAGTAAGCCCTCCTCCACGGTCCATGGGGACGCGGGACTGACGTCCGCTCTCCGCTGCTGCGACCAGTCATCCTGTCGCTGCGCTTCCAGCACCTGAGCCCGCAGGTCCACCGGTTCCTGGACCGCGGCCAAAGAGTCTGCTGGCAGCACCGTCCGGGGGGGAAGGGAGTCCTTGGGGCAAAAGTATTCCGGCTTACGGGATAGCACGTCCGCCCTCTGGTTGAGGTTGCTCGGAATGTATGTGACGTGGAAGTTGAACCGGGCGAAAAACAACGACCACCGGATCTGCCGCTGGTTCAACTTCCTGGCCGTGGTGAGGTGCTCCAGGTTCCGATGGTCCGTCCGCACCTCCACCTGGTGTCGGGCCCCCTCGAGGTGATGTCGCCAAGCCTCGAACGCGGCCTTGATGGCCAGCAACTCCTTTTCCCAGATGGTGTAGTTGCGCTCGGAAGGGTTGAGTTTCCGGGAGTAGTATGCGCAGGGAAAAAGAGTGCCGCCATCCACCGGAGCCTGTAGTAGCACCGCCCCAATCGCCACGTTGGACGCGTCCGTCTCCACCACGAACGGACGGTGTGGATTGGGGTGCCTCAGGACTGGCTCCGTGAGGAAGGCCTGCTTGAGGACCTCGAAGGCCTGCTACTGTGGGGGCCCCCACTGGAACGGGACCTTCTTCCGAAGGAGCTGGGTCAACGGCAAGGTCAGGGTGGCGAAGCCCGGGATGAAGGTCCGATAGTAGTTGGCGAATCCCAACAGACGCTGGACGTCCTTCACCCGACGCGGGGGTTCCCAACTGCGCAAGGCCTCCACCTTGCGCGGGTCCATCGCGATGCCCTCGGGGGTGATGATGTGCCCGAGGAACTCTATGGAAGTCTGGAAGAAGTAGCATTTCTCCAACTTCGCATAGAGCTGGTGCTCCCGCAGGTGTTGCAGGACCTGGCGGACATGCTGGAGGTGACTTTCCGGGGTCCGGGAATAGATCAAAATGTCATCCAAGTAGATCACCACGAACCGATCCAGCATGTCCCGGAACACATCGTTCATCAAGTGCTGGAAGACCGCGGGGGCGTTGGTCAATCCGAACGGCATGACGGTATACTCGTAGTGTCCGTACCGAGTGCCGAACGCCGTCTTCCACTCGTCCCCCTCTCTCACGCGCACCAGGTTGTAGGCCCCTCGGAGATCGAGCTTAGTGAAGATCGAGGCCTCCCGCAACCTCTCCATAAGCTCTGGGATCAGCGGTAGGGGGTAGCGATTTCGCACTGTGATGGCGTTCAAGTGCCAGTAGTCGCAACACAGGCGCAAGTCCCCCGTCTTCTTTTTAACGAAGAGGACCGGGGCCGAGAGCGGGGAGGTCGAAGGCCGGATGAACCCACGGGCCAGGTTCTTTTCCAGAAAGTCCCGTAAGGCGGCCAGCTCGGGCTCCGACATGGAGTACAGGCGTCCCGAGGGCAGGGGTGCATTGGGCATTAGGTCCACCGCACAGTCGTAGGGTCGGTGCGGGGGCAAGCGATCCGCCTCCTTCTCGCTGAACACGTCGGCGAAGGGCGTCAGCTCCGGAGGCAAGGAGGCATTTGGGGCAGAGACGTCCTGGCCGGCGCAGGTGTGGCGAAGGTGGTCGACACACTGCAGGCTCGGGAACGAGATGGCGTTTCTTGACCACGCCACCTGAGGGTCGTGCGCCCGAAGCCAGGCCATCCCCAGGACCAAGGGAAAGTGCAGATCCGCCGTTACGTAAAACTGGATCGCCTCCTCGTGGTTTCCAATGGCGAGGCGCAAGGGCTGGGTAGCGGTTTTGATGGGTCCCGCCACGA
This sequence comes from Pantherophis guttatus, assembly GCF_059756535.1. NCBI lineage: Eukaryota > Metazoa > Chordata > Lepidosauria > Squamata > Colubridae > Pantherophis > Pantherophis guttatus. The sequence continues at coordinate 59,979,024 of NC_142069.1, read as the reverse complement.
GTTCCCGCCCATCTATAGTTTCGACCCTCAACGGAGGGTCCACTGGAACCAAGGGGACTTTGTAATGGGCCACAAAGGCCTGGTCCATAAAGTTCGTGGTGGCCCCCGAGTCCACCAGCGCGTGCGCCTGGAGCCCTTCCGACCGGTTAGCCAACAACACCCGGGTGTTCAAAATCAGGTGCCGAGGGGGCTCACAGTCCACAGCCGCCGACTCCGGCGGGGCATGGTCACGTGCCTGACCCAGAGTTTCCCCTAGGCCAGGCCTGGCCCGTTTCCCGGCTGGTCGCGTCGAGACTCCGGAACAGGCTTGAGCGGTCCACTCCGCTTCCGGGGACACGAGGCGGCAAAATGTCCCGCCTCGCCGCAATAGAGGCACAACCCCCCTTGACGTCTCCGCATCCGCTCCTGGGCCGTCAGTTGAGGTCTGGCTGCTCCGAGCTCCATGGGCTCCTCAGCCGTCGCCACAAAACGCTGTGCGGTCCGGAGCGCTGTCGGTGCGAAACGCGGGGGTGCCGACGCTGTCGGTGCTTCCGGAAGAGCCCGACGGGGCCGTCGCCGTTGCAGGCGGGCGTCGATGCGCAGGCATTGGGTCACCAGCGCGTCGAGGGTCGGTGGCGCCTCCACACGAACCAGCTCGTCCTGCATCTCGTCGGAAAGGCCGTCCTGGAAAGCGTCCATCAGCGCCACCTCATTCCAAGCCGAATCCTGGCCTAGCAGTCGGAACTCTGCAATATAGTCCTGCAGGGGGCGCTTGCCTTGGCGGAGGTCCTTGATGCGCCTCGCTGCTGTCTGCACCCGGAGGGGGTCCTCAAACATGGTGCGCAGGTGTTGTAAAAAGCCCTGAAAGTCCAGGAGCAAGGGGCTATCTTGCAACAACAGGGGCGTGGCCCATCGGGCGGCAGTGCCAGAGAGGGAGCTGATAACAAATGCCACCCGAGCCCGGTCATCCGGAAAATCCTCCGGCCTCATCGCCATAAACAGTTGGCATTGTCCCAAGAAGGCCGGAAACATCTCCTGCTGCCCAGAAAACCTATCTGGCACGTTCACTGGGCATCTCGGACGGGGAGGGGGAGGAGGTGGAGCTGCAGGAGCATTTCCCAAAGCAAGTTGGGCAGTTAGCTGTGCTACTTGCTGTTGCAGAAGCTGATTGGCCTCCAGCATCTGCTGTATCTGCTGCTGCAGCTGTTGGTCCATCGTGGGTTAACGATGGAGTATGGGGTGACGAACAAGATGATCTGTCCCCGTACCCACACACACACACACAGCCAGTCGAGGGTTAAGGAAACACTTTGGAACGCACCCAGTTCTTATCTCCGACTTGGCAGCGATAGACACACCGTCTGCCAAGGGACTTTATTTGCACAAACAGACAGATAAAATACGAACGTTCAAGAAAGTCCAAACAGAAATAATATTCCTCCCAGCAGTTCCGGACGAGGCTTTAGTGACTCCAAGGTTTTGCTTTGTTCGTCACAAAAGATCCTTGACCACCACTCTCTATTATATAGTCTCTGGGGTGTGGTCTCTGGGGTGTGGTCCAGTGACTCAGTGCTAATCCCTAGCACGCCTCCTAAACTGCTGCAAACGTTTATCACGCCTTCGGAGGCGTGCGTCCAGGAATGATGTCTCATTATCACTTTGACTGGAATCAGCTGTCTCCTCTCCCTCGACCGGCACTTGAGACAATGCCAGAGGGGAGGGGCCTGGAGAGGGAGGCCTGGCTGACTCCTCTTCCTCATGCTCGGAGCTTTCTTCCTCCGATGGGACAGGCTCAGAGGGCGGGGCCACAACAGCAGTCTCGATTTCTATCCATACTGGACTGTGATCAGATAAAGTTCTTGGAAAGATTTTAGTTCTTTTTGTTTTAACAAGTAAATCATTTGATACTAAAATAAAATCAATCCTTGAAAAAGATCTGTGTCTATCAGAAAAAAAAGTATAATCCAGGTCTTTTAAGTTATGTATTCTCCAAACATCCTTTAGTTCCAAATCTTCTTTCATTTCAAAAAAAGTTTGTGGTAGTCTAATCTTTGACTTCGCCAGACTTTTTTTGTCTAATTTGGAGTCAATTACTCCATTCCAATCTCCCATAATCAAAATTGATCTATAGTCCCATTGCAATATTTTAGTATGCAAAATTTTATAAAAATGATCTTGCTGTTGGTTAGGAGCATAAATCCCAATCACAAGAATTTGGCCATATGCAGTACACAGTTCAATTGCTACAAACCTACCACCTTCATCTGCCTCTATAATTTTAGCTGACAATCTTTTATTTATATAAATAACCACTCCATTCTTTTTTTCCAAATTTGAGGCTGTAAAATGTATTCCTAACTTTGAGTTTATCAAATATTTTTGATCTTGCGTTCTAATATGAGTTTCTTGTAAACAAATTATATCATTATTAAATTGTTGTAAATATGTAAATATTTTCTTCCTTTTCTGTGGTGAGTTCAGTCCATTCACGTTCCAAGACAAAAACTTAACCATCATGCATACCTTTTTGAAGCAACGAGCAAGATTGCCGGATGTCTTCCGAGGCCACCGACTTTGCTCTCCCCATGGCTTCCCTTTGTTCTGTAGTACTCTTAGTTCCTTTTTTATATTGTTGTGCCATAGCTCTTTCTTGCAATTGTTTTTCTTTAAGTTGTTTTGAAACTGCACGAGTTATTCGCTGGTCTTTAGCTTCAGCCATACGCTCTAGGTCCAATGCCACATCTCTTGTAGTCAGAATTGGAGAGGATTCTAACAGGGGTTCCTCCAAAAAACCTCCTACAGCACCCTGTGCTTCTGTTGGGTCTAATTCAATCTGCTTAAGCTGCACTTCCAACTCTTGCTGGAGTTGCTTCTCCTTCTCACTCTCCTTTATCTCCAATACAGTAGATGAACGTGGCAATGGTGATCTCTCCTTGAAAACATTATAATAGAAATATTCTGCTTTTTCAACAGTATTCAGTCGGTGTCTTTCCCCCTGATATTTCAAAATTATGCCCGTTGGAGCATCCCATCTGAATGGGATTTCTAATTTGTTTAATTCCTTTACTAAAAAACCAAAATCTTTTCTATCTTTCAACATCTTTGGTGGAAGTTCTTTATAAATTCCAACCTCAGTTCCCTCAACTTGCACAGAGGAAAGGAAAGATTTTTGCAGAATATCATTTCTCATTCTTCTATCTGTAAAGTATATCACCACATCTCTTGGTAATTGTCTTTGTCTGGCCACCCATGAGTTCACTCTGTAAATTTTATCTATTTTGTAAAAGATCTCATCAGGATTAATTTTTAACAACACAGCCAAGGCATCAGCACAAATCTGTCTCAAATCTTGCCGGTCACTCTCCTTAATCCCTCTAATTCTTATGGCAAATTCCATAGACCGGAATTTCATCATCGTGATTTCATCTTCAACTCTCTGTATTTTATTATCCACATCAGAAATTTTAAAATCAGTATCCTTTATTTTAACATTCACTTCTGATTTAAATTCTTCCAATTTGGAATCCACTTTGATAATAATTTCTGACAGGCCAGAAACTGCGTTTGATAATTTATCAGTCACCTTGTCATAATTCTCTTTCACCAAATTTTTCATTTCAGTAATTTCCTGCTTAATTTCCTGTTGAGATTTTTGAAATTTATCATCCAAAGCCTGCGTGATAAATTTTTTTAAGCTTTCAAACTCAAACTGCTCTTCAGGCTTGTGTGTGGGAGATCCCCCCCCCTTGTTGCCTTGCTTTCCTGCTTTTTAGAAGCCATTTTATCACGTGAGTTAGATTTTCTAAAAAGAGAAATCCTTTTTCTTTTTCTTCCAGCACCACAAAGTCCTCTAAAAAAATCCCCCAGCTTTAATCAAGTTAGAAGTAAACTTGTATGAAATCAGCTTATTTTAGAAAGGGATTTTTTCCACCCCTCTTCTCCTGTGCTCGTAACAAACAGCGCTACAATGTAGCTTATTAGAATAGCTTTAGAAAGTCACTTTCCCTTTCAGCTAGTTAACTTGTTAGTGCTGGAGCGGCGCCATCTTTTCAAGCCGCTTCCACTCACTTAAATTTTTAATCAGATCAAGAAGTCACGAAGAAAGGAAAATACTTGCAGTTCCTTGGTTTCAGGGTTTCCCCGTTAATTAGTAGGGTTAGATTCAATCAATTTGTTTGCTGCTGCCGGCTTGCTCTGCATTAGCAGAGTCGTCCCACGCCGTCCGGAGTCTTCGCAAGTTGAAAGGGAGCCGCGCCTGTTTCCTCCCCAGTAATAAACTTCTGGGGGCTCACAGGGGCTCAACTTGCGCCTTGCCAACTCTCTCCTTCAAATCCTGCAGATTCTGGAGTTTTCAAGCCGCTCCTCACGATTGAAGCGGCTCTACAAACGGCGAGGCTGACGGACCTTAAAAAAGGCACGTCTTCACCGGAGCCAGAAAAACCGGAAGTCCCAGAAGGATTAGTCTTAACGTGGCAACAGCAAAGATACAGAGAGAAAGAAATGGAATCCAAAAAGGCAGAGCAAATAGTAGAACTCCAAGAAGAAGATCTAGTAATGATTGAAAAAGCAGAAGGAGCTGTAGGGGGTATTGTGGAATACAAAGAACAACACAAGCTGAGATCTACTAGAGCAGCAAATCCTTTTTATAAAATATGAACATGGAAGAGAAAAAATTGATTATTATTTAATAATTTAATAATTATTTAAAAATTATTAAAAGAAGAAAAGTATTTCATAAATTAGAGAAATTAAAGTTTGATATAATTTGTTTGCAAGAAGTACACATTAAAAAGCAACATGAACAGTTACTGATGGAGCCAAAACTAGGGAAAATTTTTACTTCGTTGCTACAATGTAAGAAAAGGGGAGTTGTCTTATACATTAGAAACACAATTCAAGCAGAGCAAATATACGCAGATGATGAGGGAAGAATTTTGATGGTGGAAATAATAGATAATAATATGAAAATACTCTTAATAGCAATATATGCTCCAAATAACAACCAAGACGACTTCTATAAAAAGCTACATAAGAAAATAATTGAACTGGACTATGAAAATATTTGCTTGATGGGAGATTACAATGGTATAGTGGATTAGAAATTAGATTATAAAACACACAAGGCAATAAAACACAGTAGAAAGATACTGCCGAAATCTTTTTTTAAGATGACAGAGGAAATAAATCTAAAAGATACATGGAGAGAAAGAAATGCAAAAAATAGACAATACACTTTTGATTCCGACAGACATTCATCTTGGTCTAGATTAGATATGACTTGGACAACAATGGAATTGACTTCGAATATAGAAGAAATTGAAATAGAAGCAAATACCTGGGCAGACCGTAACCCTGTGACAATGAAATGGAAAGTACAAAAAGAAGATCCAAATGGACTTTAAATAATACTGTTTTAAAAGAAAAAGACTTTGTACAGAAAATGGAGAAAGAATTGGCTTTTTTCTTTAGAGAATAGAAAAGAAGACACATCGACACAAAATACTTGGAATACAATGAAAGCCTATGCCAGAAGTCTGATAATCGATTATACAAGAAAAAGAAATAATAAGAAAAGACAAGCCTATAAAATATTAGAAGATGATTATAAGAGATTTAAAAGGAACTTCAGAAATCCCCACAAAAGAAAAACATTAAAATAAAAATGGATACAATAAAACATAAAATGGGATTAATGGAGAAAAAAGATCTAGCACAAAAAATTAGAAATGCTAAACAGAATTATTTTGAAGATGCTAATAAACCAGGTAGATGGTTAGCATATAAATTGAAAAAAGAAAGACAATCAAGAAAAATAATACAGCTAATGGATGACCAAGGACAACTTAGATTTGGGAATAAAGAGTAGAAAGAAATTATACAAGATTATTATAGAAAACTGTATGAACCATAAAATATAGAAGAGGAAAATATTAAACAATATTTGCAAAAGACGAATTTACCCCAGATTTCAAAAGATACTGAAGAGATGTTAGAAAGAAACATAATAATGATGAAATTAACAGAAGCAATTAAAAAACAAAAGAATGGGAAGGCGCCAGGCCTGGATGGATTGCCAGCAGAATATTATAAGACACTACAGGAATCGTTGAGTCTCCCGTTGTTAGAAGTTATGAATGAAGTTACGTTAAAGAAGAAAATACCCAAGTCATGGTCAGAAGTATATATTACACTTGTTCCAAAGGAGGATACTGACTTACAACAAATCAAAAATTATAGATCTATATCCCTGCTAAATTCAGACTTTAAAATTTTTGCTTCAATATTGGCAGAAAGACTCAAAAGATATTTAAATTACTTTATACACTCTGATCAAAATGGATTTCTGCCAAAGAGACAGATTAGAGACAATATGAGAATAGTTCTGGACACTTTGGAATATTATGAGGCCTACCCTGAAAAGCAAATGGCCTTGATATTTCTAGATGCACAAAAAGCCTTTGATAATGTAAATCGGCGATTTATATTATTGCAGCTGGAGCAGATGGGCTTTGGTAGAAAATTTATTCAAGCAATAGAAGCTATATACTACAAACAAACAGCAAAAGTAATGATCAGTGGAGAATTGACAGAGACTATTGAGATAAAAAAAGGTACAAGGCAAGGTTGTCCACTGTCCCCTCTGTTGTTTGTATTAACACTAGAAGTGCTAAATAGAAAAGTTAGAGAAGAAAAGGAAATAAAATGAATGAAAATTTGAAAGGAAGAATATAAACTACAAGCGTTTGCAGATGACCTGGTTTTTATTCTTGAAGATCCATTTGGTGTCAATAACTACTTTGATAGATAAAATAGGTTTGAATAAATAAAGTAGGTTTGAAAATTAACAAAGATAAAATGAAGATTTTGACAAAAAATATGTTAATAAAACAAAAAGAAGAATTGGCAGAAATATCAAAGATACAGGACACAAACAAGGTATTTGGGGATATATTTGACAGCAAGATGTAGCACACTTAAAGAAAATAACTATAATAAACCCAAACAACAGATTGGGACAGATTTGGCGAAATGGGATAATTTACAATTATCATTGATAGGGAGGATATCAACTATTAAGATGAATATATTGCCTAGAATTTTATATTTGTTCCAGACAATCCCAACTAGATTGGGGAAAAATTACTTTGAAGAATTGAATAAAATAGTGTTAAAATACATATGGCAGGGAGAAAAGGTGAGGATAAAATTAAAATTGTTACAAGATGCTAGAATAAGAGGAGATTTGTTAAGGAATACTAGATTATTTACTTTAGAAGGACATGATTTGTTGTTAGGGTGGCATGCTTTTTTATGGTATAAGGAAACAAAAACACAGGGTTATTTTAGAAGACATTACATATGAGAGGCTTTGTTGTTAAACTGGGAGAAGATCAAAAAATATCATTATTTGAAAATTCCAGTCTGGGTGTCGAAGATTGAAGCATTTTCACATTCAATAACATTCAAAAGGGAACAAATTGTTAGATATAGTGATCTACTGAATGAAAAGGGTGAACTTAAATCGAAGCAAGAACTAGAAAAACAAGGTTTTAAGATGAATTGGTTTTCTTATATACAAACATGTTTTAGATATGATAAAGATTGTAAAACAGAAAGTTTTTATAATAATTTGACTAATTATGATAAAATTTTAACAGGTGCTAATGACTATGTAATTAAGAAACTATATGGTTATTTATTAGAGGTAAAATTGGAAGAACAAGTTAAAGAAACAATGATTGCATGGGGGAAAAACTTTGGTCATGGAATTGATTTAGAGAAATGGCAAAAACTGTGGTTGCAAAATTATAAAATGACAATGTCAACAGCATATAAGAAAAATTTGTATACGATGTTTTACAGGTGGCATCTACCCCCGACGAGAATAGCCAGAATGTTCAAGAACAAATCAGAAAAGTGCTGGAAATGTCATCAGACACCGGGTTCGTATTATCATATGTGATGGACATGTGTAGAAGCCAAAAGATATTGGACTAAAATCCACACATGGTTGGAAAAAATGATTAAAAAGCACATTGACTTCAAACCAGAGCTTTTTTTATTAGGGATCTTACCAGAAACATATAACAGAGAATTGAATTACCTGATTGTGAATGTATTGACAGCGACTAGAATTGTGTTTGCTAAAAATTGGAAAAATGAGGAAATACCCAAACTAGATGAAGTTATTAGGAAAATTATGGAATGTGCTGAAATGAGCAAATTGACATTTGAAATTAAAGAACAGGAAGATAAAAAATACTATAAGATATGGGACTTATTTTATCAATGGCTAGATAATAAAACATGGAAATGAAATATGAAATATGAAATGGATGTTATAATACAATTTATAGAAATGATTTTAATGGGATGAAAATGCCATTGTTAAATGAATGACAAATGAGAATAATGATATAAATATTTATTTATTTATTTAATTTGATTTGTATGCCGCCCTATCTCCATAGGACTCAGGGTGGCTCACAACAATTAAGGAATACAGACTTCCAGTCTGGAGTCACGGCGCCACAGTCGGGGAAATAGTGGGCTCTAATGAGCCCATGGAAACCCCGACTGACAAACCACCATCCGATCGGTCTTCGGACCAACTCCCATCTTGCAGGGAAGGGGGGTGAAGAGGAGCGCCTCGGTGTGCCAAGAGGAACAGGCAAGTTCCTTGGAGGCCAGAGGGAATCCTCGAAGTCGGCGGTGGGGGTAGGCAGCCATGGCGGCTGCCACAAAGCCGCGGCAGACCGGGACACAAGATCGTGCAGGAGAGAAGAAGAAAGAGCAAGTATCTCAAAGCCGGTGAGTGACACCAACCCAGGCAAAATAACATGATTATTTGGATTTTTGAAAAAAATAAGACCCCAAACTTTAAATAGTGGCTACAGATCTGTGGGGCTTGGAGATCAAAAAGGGGAAAAAATGGAAATAAAGACCCAAGGCAGACTTTGTTTTAGTAAATTTGGCTTGGAAGAATTGTCTTTTAACAACTTAGAAAAATGACTTTTCTTTTATTTGGAAAGGATTGGAGAAATGTATCTCTGGGAGTTTACACCTTTGAAAGTTAACGAAGCTAATGAAGAAAGACAGACGGATGGCTACATAATTGCCATAGAGTCTGCGGTGACTAAGCAGGAGAGTGGATTGAAGAGATTTCCCTTTCCATTTGGAAAAGAAACTTTTTAAATGGCTTTTTACCCTGGATTACTTTGAAATTAACATTAGACAGATAGAAAAAGGAAGAAAAGCAAGAAATAAAGTAGATAAATTTAAATGTCACTAAATTGAAATGTAAAGTTTAAAAGCCTAAAGGTATATATGATTTTTGGATAAAAACAGAAGGGTTTTTGGAGTAATAAAAATAGAAAATAAGAGATGGCAATTAAAATAGAGGATGATATATAGGTGGTTAAAAGCAATAAAGAAGAGTACATATTAATGTGAGACAACTTTAAGAAAATTTACTGTTTGATGTAATATGTTTTAATTGTAATCTGCAAACAAATGCTAGATTGGTGATTATGCTTGATTAAGGTTTTATTGAACAAACTATAAGATACACAGATTTTAGCAACAAATTGTGATTTAATTTAATATATGCTGGAAATGATTATTATGAAATATATTGAGAATTAATTTGAAAGAGCATGTTGGGAAACTGACACAAAACAGATAACCATATTGTAAGAGAAAATTAAAATAAGCGGGATGGATACCAACTAGATAAGAGTTTGAGACTCGGAGGAAATACGTTGGAAACTAGTTAAAATGCTCGAAATCAGCCAAACACTTACAGAAGAGTTGGAGGAGACTATGCTGGAAATCAGCCAAACAAGAGTGGGAGCCCTGGAGGGGACTATGCTGGAAAGCAGCCAAACATAATATGCTGGAAATCAGCCAATAAAATGCTGGAAATCAGCCAAACAAATAGGAGGAGAGTTGGAGGAGATTATGCTGGAAAATATGCTGGAAATTAGCCAATAATGGTGGTAGGTTTGGAGGAGACTATACTGGAAATTAGCCAAAAATAGTTGGTACTCTGGGGGAGACTTTGCTGGGAATCAGCCAAACATAATATGCTGGAAAACAGCCAAACAATAGAGGGAGATATGGAAGAAAATATGCCGGAAATTAGTTTAAATAAAACATGTTTTTGTGATAAATCTGTGTAACATGAAAATAGATGATAAGTGTTTTTAAGTGGGTTTAAGATACTAAGATTTGAGGAAAAGGGTCAAGAGATTAAGAATTAGATAGAATTTTGTTTTATAAAGTGTAATAAAAATGGAGTTGTATTGAATTTGAAATTAAGATTTGTGGTGATAAAATTGTAAGGTAAATAATCAGAATATTTTTTTTTTACTTTTATTTATTTTTATATGCCGCCCTTCTCCGGAGACTCAGGGCGGCTTACAATGTGTTAAGCAATAGCTTTCATACTTTTGTATATTTTATACAAAGTCAGCTTATTGCCCCCACAAACCGGGTCCTCATTTTACCCACCTTAGAAAGGATGGAAGGCTGAGTCGACCTTGAACCTGGTGAGAATTGAACTCGCAGTAATTGCAGGCAGCTGGATGTTAAATGCTGCCTTAGTAGGAGGCATTAGCCTCCTATGCCACTCAGGCTCCTGAGTGATTAGAATATTGTTAAAAATTATTTTGACACTGATGGTAAAAGATACAAGGTGAAGAAGAACAAGATAAAATTAGGATTGATATATAGATATAAAAATGAGCGAAAGTTAATTTGAAATTAAAATTGTATTGATATAATGGATTTATTTAGATGAAGATGCTAGACTTTATGTTAAAATTTGTTCTTTTATGTTTTGAATTTCTATCTGTAAAAGATGCAATGGGAAATTGTGAATGGAGCTTGTTAAAGGAATGTAAGCATGGTAACCATCTATGACCGGATCGAGACTCTGTTCTTGAAAGTTATATATATATATATATATATATATATATGTAGGTCTTTGGTTATTCGGGTCTTCTCCCACGTAAAATTGGAAGTGTCTTGGCAACGTTTCGATGAAGTCTCATTCGTCATCTACAGGCTGGTGTTCTCGGCTTCGTGCTTCCAGGAGCACGAAGCCGAGAACACCAGCCTGAAGATGACGAATGAGACTTCGTCGAAACGTTGCCAAGACACTTCCAATTTTATGTGGGAGAAGACCCGAATAACCAAAGACCTACATACAAACACCCGCGAAAACCTGAGAAAACATATATATATATATATATATATATATATATATATATATATATATATATATATATATGAATACAGTCCCAATCCAAATAAAAACATGTTAAAAATACATATTAAACACATAAAACACATTAAAAATAATCAAAACTCCATCAGTCCAGGCTAGGCAATTTGAACAGCCATGTTTTTAGTTCACGGCGGAAAGTGCGAAGGTCAGGGGCCAACCAGAGCCCCAGGGGGAGTTGATTCCAAAGGGTGGGTGCGCCCACAGAGAAAGCTCTACCTCTGGGGGTCGCCAGCCGACATTGTCTAGCCGATGGCACCCTGAGTAGGCCCACCCTGTGAGAACACACCGGGCGATGGGAAGCTATTGCTGGTTGCAGATGGTCCGACAGATATCCTGGGCCTAAGCCATGTAGGGCTTTATAGGTCATCACCAGCACCTTGAATCTCACCCAGAGGGCAACCGGCAACCAATACAAGTCACGCAGGAGAGGTGTAACATGGGAGTATCGGGACCCTCCCATCACAACCTGCGCGGCCGCATTCTGTACCAGCTGAAGCCTCCAAGTGGTCTTCAAGGGCACCCCCAAGTAGAGAGCAGTGCAGTAGTCAATACAGGAGATGACTAGTGCATGAGTAACTGTGCGTAGGGCATCCCGGTCCAAATAGGGGCGCAACTGGCGCACCAGGCGAACCTGGGCAAACACCTCCCTGGTCATGGTTGTTATATGATCTTCTAAACTCAACCGTGAGTCCAGGAGGACACCCAAGTTGCGTGCCCTGTCTACAGGGGGTAACACCTTGCCCCCTATAGCCAAAGATGGGACCTCTCGATCGGACCGGGATGCCAATCAATATGTTAGATTGATAATACGAGAAATTAGAGAATTAGTAATGATGAATATGAGATGAAGCACAAAAGATTTGTAATCGACCGACACACTACTTGTAATTGGAATGGATGATGGATGTTTTTATGTTTTGTTTAAAAAAAAATTCAAAAAAAAAAAAGAAAATGAATAATTGGAAAGATTTTTGGAGTACATAGATTACAACCAGTCGTAGAACAGTTTCTGAAACTGTTTTAGAAAATGGCTTGAGGATATCTCAAGCATTTACACCTCACTTTTCTTTTTTGAAAAAAAAATACACATTTTGGGCAGCAGTCTAGTTGTAGTCAGCTAAGAGTAAGTTTTACTTATTAGCATTCAGAACTCATTTAGCTTTTGCTGCAGTATCATTCCACATTAAACACCTATGTTTCCAACAATGTATATTTATATACATTCTCCAAGTAAAATACACCTACATTTTGCCTTTTGCCTGCTTTTCACTTTCTTGACTTTGTCCATTTCTTTTTAAGGCTTTTTGTGGTTTGGGTGGAAAGAAAGTAAACAGACAAAAACATTTGTGAAATGTTTCTGTGAAATGTTACGTTTTCCATGAATGTAATAATTATTTTACAGCTGTACACTATTTTGTAGTTTCATTATTTTGCATTTTTGTGCTATCTTTGCATTATTGCAGCAATGAATATTTAAGACTCACACAGTGGTTGGAAATATTTAGTAAAGGTTAACATTTAATCTCTGATTCTTTTTTTTTTTTAAGTCAAGAGTTTTATGGTTAGATCAGTGAGGCAAGTGTCCAGGGATGGGTCACATAATAAACCAGGAGATACTGCTTCTCCCCAAAAATGAATCAGATGAATTAATATCCACTGGTACTTATAATGCAGCCTGATGAGACCATACATAACCATCCTTTCTGTGATCAGTAAGAGCGTGATGGTTTTAAATTTGTGGCAATCAAAATATCTGGAAGTGCATTAAGAAAGTGCATGGTAAGGAAAAGTTAAGTCATACTGCTAGGAAAGGAAAGGAAATTTAAAATGAATGCAAGGATCACAGTAATTGAAAAAGTATTTTCTCCTTTAGGGTGAACACTCGGGGTGGGGGGGGGAATTCCACTTTATTTATTACATTTTTAATCTACCTTCATCTCAGAGTAGCAAAGATACATAATATTCCCTTCTTCCCATTTTCCCCAGAACAGCAACCCTGTGATGTGGGTTGGGATGAGAGACAGAGTGTGTCAGGGTTCCGACCGATGCCCTAATTAAATCATGAGCCTCAAGTCAAGCTTCAAAAGAAATCCAGTTATTTATTAACTTCATTTCAGCACACTCCAAGTGAAGCCAACTCTGACGTCACTTAATTTGTGCCTTGGCTCTGACCCTGTTTCCCCGTCCCCCAAGGTGTGTCATCAGTCACATTCCCCAATGAAGCAATTTTGCAGATTGTAGAAGTCATTCCCTCCAGCCACTGTGGATCCCCTTGGAGATGATCTTCATGTTGCCACTAGAATGTGCTTTATTTTGACTGAAATGCAAGTTCCTCAATGCAGCTGTGAGGCTCGGTTTTCCCATCCCCCTGCCTATGGCAACTCAAGAGCAGGTCAGGAATTCTTCGTGAGTTGACATTCGGCTTCCCTCACTTCCTGAAGGTGACCTATGCAAAGCAAAAACAGTTTGAGTACAGGTATAGATTTTAGGGGTGCAACCCCCTCCCCCAGGATTTGTTGGGTTGTCTTCATGGAATTTAGCTATGAGGTGGTCAGCTTGGATGATTCTGCTCTTTACTCAAGATGCCTCTGATAAGGGGTAGCCCTTCCACTTGATTAGGTATTGGAGCTGTCTCCTGTCCCACCTCGAGTCGAGGATGCATTGCACCTCATAATGGGTTTGGCCCCCTATGACCACTGGGTCCAGGGTCTCACAGGGTAGTGGTCTCAGGGTTGACCTGACCATGGGTTTTAAGAGGTTGCCATGGAATACCAGGTGTATCTTGCCTAGCAGTTGGGGCAATTTTAATTGCACCATGACTGGGTTGATAATCTTCACTATGGGGAATGGCCCCATGACATTGGGTCCCAGCTTGTTGCTGAGGAGTTTTAACCTCAAGTACTTGATGGAGAGGTAGACCTTCTCCCCCAGCTGGAATGGCCATTGTGGGGCTCAGTGTTTGTCTGCTTGTTTCTTATAGGTCTGCGCTGCTTTAGCTAGTGCTTTCTCGACATTTTCCCATGCTGCTTTTAGTGTTGACAGCCAGTCTGTCAAGCTGGGGGATCCCTTGGATATTCTGGCATTGGGACGAAGTCCATGCTGCTCACTACTTTGAATGGAGTTAGTCTCATGCTACTGTAAACAGCATTATTGTACACGACCTCAGCGAAAGGCAGGAGGTCCGCCTAATTGGACTGCTGATAGTTCATGTAACACCTCAGATACTGCTGTACCATGGCATTCAAACATTCTGCCTCCCCCCCCAATTGGTGGCCAGATGAAAAGCTGAACTAAGGCCCTGGGATGACCCAATGAACTGCAGGAACTCCCTCCAGAACTTAGCCATGAACTGAACCCCTCTGTCTGAGATGACTCTTCATGGCGCTCCATGCAGGCAGTAGATGTGCTTCAGGAACAGTTTGGCTAGTTGGTGGGCTGAGGGTAGTGTGCTGCATAGTATGAAGTGTGCCTGCTTGGAGAATAAACCAATCACAGTCCAAATCACAGTGTTCCCCCTGGTCTTTGGCAACTCCACTATAAAGTCCATTGCAATTTCCTCCCATGGCCTGGGGGATTTTCCTGGTTGCTTTTTCATAGTGGCACAGATGGTGCAACTTTTCACATAACTGTCCACGTCTTTCTTCATGCCGGGCCACCAGAGTTGCCTCCTTCGTGTTAAGTGTAAAGTCTTTAGTAACCCAAAGTCGCCTGCCAATTTGACATCGTGTCTCCTCTGGAGGATTAAGGTGCGTAGGGACTCTGGGATGCAGAGTTTTGTCCCCTTCCATGCTAGGTCCTCATTTTTTATCAAGATGTGTTGGTTGTCATGGAACCAGGGGTATGCTAGCAGTTCAGTTTTGAGTTTCATGGTTAGATTGCTTGTGGGTCGGTCTTGCCAGTCACAGCGTTGTCGTCTGGTGGTCACTTGGCCTGCTATTTGGGTAGGGGGGATGATGGCATATACTACCTCCCCTCATTCGCATTTGTACTGGGGCATGCAGGAGAGGGTTTCAGCTAGGAAATTCCTCTCCCCTGGGATGTGTTTTAGCACAAAATTGAATCGGTTGAAGTATTGAGCCCAGTGGACTTGATTGGGCAATAGTTTCTGCGGGGTCCTAAGGGCCTCCAGATTTTTGTGGTCAGTTCAGACTTCAAACAGTTTCTCCCCCTCCCCTTCCAGTGGGTGGTGTAGACACAGGAATGTAATTTTCCTTGGCTATTTCTTTGGAGTAGCACTGCTCCCACTGCCATATCGCTAGCATCTGCTTGGATGACAAAGGGTTGTTTGGGGCCAGAATGCTTCAGCACTGGTTCCTTTGCAAAAAGTTCTTTTAGTGTTTCAAATGCCTTTTGGCAGGTTAGGTCCCACTGTAGGGGTTGTCCCCAGTAGGGCTTCATTTCTGGGCCCCCTGTCTTTAGGAGGTCTGTCATGAGTTTGGCAATTTTCGCAAAGGAGGGGATGAATTGCCTGTAAAAGTTTGCAAATCCTAGGAACCTTTGTAGCTGTCTTCAGGTGCGAGGGGGCTGCCAGCCTAGGATGGTTTGTACTTTGTCTGGGTCCATCTCTATCCCCTCATTTGACACTCAGTAGCCTAGGTAGTCTAGCTGTGCATGGTGAAATTCACATTTTGACAGCTTGATGTACAGGTTTGCCACCAGAAGTTTTTACAGTACCTGAAGGACTAGGGGTTTGTGGTCCTCCATGGTCTCAGTGTAGATGAAGATGTTGCCCAGATAGACAAGGACCCCCTTATAGGGGTGCTTGTGCAGCACCTCATTTATTAACTGCATGAATGCCGCCGGGGCCCCCTGCAGTCCGAAAGGCATCACTTTGAATTGGAAGCTCCCTAGAGGGCAGTTGAATGCTGTTTTCCACTCATCTCCCTCCCTGATGCAGACTTGGTAATATGCTTCTCTGATGTCTAATTTAGTAAAGACTTTTCCCTTGGCTAGATGAGACAGCATGTCCTTCATGAGAGAGGGGGGGTATAGGTCCGTGATGGCGAACCTATGGCACACGTTCTGGAAGTGGCACACAGAGTCATCTCTCTGGGCATGCCAGCCATCACCTGTTGCACTTTCAGGTTCCATCTGGTGACCAGCGCACATGCCAGGTGACCAGTCTGCATGCAGAATGCGGAAACAAGAAGCTCAGCTTCCCAGGGAATTGCTCTTTCAGTTTCTGGCGCTCCCACATGTGCATCCCAGGGAGCTGCTCTTCCAGTTTCTGGCACTCCCCCCCATGCGCACTCCCATTTTGGCACCCGGTGCCAAAAAGGTTCACCTTGTGTTGTGTATACACACACAGTTTATACCCCTAAAATCCATGCATAATCTCATAGATCCATCTTTTTTTCTTTAAATAGGACTGGGGCTGTGACCCGTGGCTTGGCTGAATCGATGAACCCCCTTGCTAGGTTTTTGTCTATGTATTTGTGCATTTTTTGCATTTCCCGGGGCGTCATGCTGTACAGTTTGGGTTTGGGTAGTTTTGCCCCGGGGATGATTTCTCTCTTTTTTTTAATAAAAAGTTTTTTTAATAATTAAGCATTAAAAACATTGGACATAGTGTGACCATCCTGGTCTTGTCATATCCATACATGGCTGGAAAGGAGAAAAGGAGTTGGAACAAAAAAGATTTAGGGTTTGTAGAATTAATACGGGATAATATTGAGATGAATATGTAAATGGGGACAAGGAATATGTATATAAGAACAAAGCCCCAGGGATTATTTTGATGGTGCAGTCTGTCTTGTGGTGGAGCGGGGTAGGACGTCACACTCAGCCTCGCTGAACACTTCCGCATGGTCCTGATATTCTTTGGGGATCTGTTCGACCTCTGGGGTTTTGTCAGAGGTGGCTGCCAATTGTTTTGGTGGGGCCTGGGAGGGGGTGTTTCCTATGTGGGTACTGCTTCTTTTTGCTGGTGCAGAGGGGGTTGGGGTCCTCTTGCTATCCTCAGCCTCCAGGGGCCCCTTTGCCATCAGATTGTCAGGCCCCACTTGTCTAGCCAAGAGAGCCCTAGTATGACCATGCATGTCATTTTGGGGCTATTATAAATCGAATTGCTTCCCAGTGGTCCGCTAGCTCTAGCCTTACTGGTTTGGTCAGGTGGGTGGCATAGGCTCCCCAAACAATTGACATGTTAGAATCTGATCAGGTGGGCCAGTCTCTTCACTCTAATCCCCAGTTTCAGGACCATGATTATGTTAATCAAGCATCTAATGCAGCCTGAGTCTATTAGAACTTGAAAAGTACCCTGGGTCCCTTTTTGGGGGGCTGTGAGGTGTATTGGGAGGACAAAGGGGTGGATCAGTTCACTCACCATTGGGTGATTTTCACCTTCGTCCTCACTGTCATAGGGATCTGGCGATTGGTCATCGTTGGCTGGAGTTCCCCCCTCTTCGGCTGGGTGGGGAGGGACCTCTACAGCCTGGAGGGCTTTTGGGGACGTGTCAGCAGTTCGTCTGGGACCTCGTTCGGGTTGCGCCCTGGGTGTTGGCTCTGGCTTGGGTTTCAGAGCTGGGGTCATGCATGCCGATTCAATGTGGCCTATCCCTCCACATCTATAGCATTTCAAATGGCTTCATGGGAGGGTTGGTCTTGGGGCTGGCTGTGTTGCTGTGGCCTCCCATTGGCCAGATGGTCTCTGGTCTGGTTGTCCTCTCTCCTTGGTATCCGGTTGCTTCCACATGTCATTGGCGTGCAATCCGCAGTAAATTTTTATGGCTACTCAGAACCACTCAGAGAGTCGGTTTGGTATGTCCTGATAGGTGGTTACTTGGGCAATTTGCTTGTCCAGGCTCGTTCTGAAAAAATGAACTAATAGCCACTCCAGCAAAGGGGGTAGCTTCCCCACGACTCTCCTGAATTCACAGATGTGTTCCTTAATGGGTTGCCCTCTCTGCTTTAGGTTTCAAAGCTCATCCTCTGCATACTGATCCTCCTCCACCTTCTCAAATCTGGCTTCTAGCTCTTGTAGGAAGTAGTTGATATTTTGCAGCTGGGGGGCTCTCCTCTTATGGAGGGGTTAGTCATTCCTTTGCTTCTCCCTCTAGCACCCCAGTGATAGTATTCACCATGGCATTGTATGATGGGTAAAGGTGTCCATAGCACTCTAGGTGGACTCTAGCAGAGTCAAGGAATAGAGCCAGTGGATCTTACTCCCCATTGAATTTCCCTCTGAATCAGGGTTGTTCATTTAGCACCAGAATGGGACTTTTCAGCTCGAACCCTTCGTTTTGCCTGTTTCTCCTCAAGGTTTTCACCTCTGCACAATTAGCCACAAACTTTTCTCCTCGACTGGTCCTCCCCCAGCCTTTCACCTCGTCACAAGGGCCATGGCCCCTCCATCCCAGTCCCTTCGCTGCAGTAAAGGGACTGGGATTCATCGAAGTACAGTTCACATCGGGCTTTTGGCTGCCCAGGACAGTTCGCAGCCAGCCAATCAGTGAAGGAACTCGGGGACTTTGGGAGTGGAAGAGTGGGGGCTGCAGTTTAGAGGGAGGCTCAGGAGGGCCAGCAACACCCCCCCTTTTGTCCAAAGTGTCTGAGACAAGGGCTGATTCGCATCTTTTTGCCACAAAGGATGGGGGAGGGGGGCTGTAGAGGACGAGGGATCCATCAGGTGGGGTTCCCAGGGCCCCTCCCTGTGGAAGAGGAGGCTGAGAGGGGGCTGTCACTGCGTTTCTGTATTTACCAGATGAGCTCATATTTTTGGACTCTAAGACTTTCCATAGCTTGCCAAGTTCTTATCAGTAAGCTTACTACGCATGTCCGCATTCCTTTCTTTCTACTTCACACTTTCTTTGTTCTCTTGCCAGGAGAGGTCTGGCCGCAGAGAGGTGGCCGGCAGGAACGTTGCCAAAATGTAATTATTTTAGATTAGTAAGATGTTTTATTTTCTTTATAACAAATAAATGAGTTTTTCTTAGAAATAATTATCTTCGGGTTTATTATTTTCTTAAAATATGCTTCAAGGGAAAAGTCTCGATCCACGTCTCTCAATCAAAGTGTGATTACCCAAAAGCAGAATGGGATTAATTAGCGCCCTGACACCTGGTAGCGGATGATGGTTGATTTATGGCTTTTTCCTTGCTTGTTACTTTGATGATTAGACCTCTAGGCTAGTTTAGCCAGATGATTATTTTTTGCGACTGTGGAACGCTGATTAATTGTCTGCTAAGATGGCAAAAAAGAAGAAAAAAGGGAAAATGAAATTAAGACCAGTCTTCGTAAATGATTTGATTGATTTTTCCAATGAAGAGGAGGCAGAAAGGAAGTTTTCAAACTTCCGGCTGCTCATCTCAGCCACTCGGCTAGAGGGAGCCGTAGGAGGAGAAGAAACGGATGAAATGCTCTTACAAAGGCTTCAGAAGGAAAATAAAGGCAGAGCTGCTTTTGAAGGTGAAGCACTATGACTAAGGTCAGTAACACCCCCTTCCAATTATGCATGCTCTCAAACTGTCCTCCCAGAACCTTCTGAATTTGTAACGCTTGCTGCAGAGCCAGATTTTCTACAAACTGCCGAGCATTTTTACTCCCATGCAGAGAGAGAAATAATTCATTATTCTCCTCGCATTTCCGATCTCTCCCTTCGTGAGCTAGCTGTAAAAAGCTATAGTGATCTGATAAAATTTTTTGAACATGAGCTATCCCAGGCAAAAATGGCTTTATCTATGTTTGAGCAAGATAAGAGAAAGTCTAGTGCTTTTAAAATCTCTGAAAACGCCATTTTGCCTTCTCTTTCGGAGCCAAAGACACACCCCCTGGTGGATTTTGTGTCAGGACAATCAGAACAGAGAGCTGTGCACACATCACATTTGTCACATGATGTTCTCTCTGATCAAATTACATATCATGCCACGTATGCAGAAAGATTACCTGAGCTGCCTAAAACTAAAGTTGCAGCACCATCTGCTGGCGAAAGTAATTTACTAGAGAAAGCTGAAATGCACTGCATCTTGAGAGAGCAATTACAATTGTTGCAGAAGACTCTATCAGAGATGTCTTTAACTCACTCAGATATTCAGGCTGCAATGCCACAAGTGTCTCCACAAGCTCAATCTTCAGCACCCCCTGTTGGTGCTGGTGTCCTTTTAGATGGAACACAACAATGCTTAATGCGGCAAAGGCAAATGACTGCGTCTCCAGCAGGTCATGTTAATATTGCAGCTCAAATGCCACAGCTCCAGCCACAAATGCATGCACACGTGCCTCCAGCTGTACAACCAGGACCAGCTCCTGGTCCACCTCCAGCACAACAAACACAGCAAATACCACAGGTATTTTTACTGGCACAGGCAGCATACCAAATGCATGTTCCTCACCAGGCATTTTCTGTTGCTCCACTAGCTGGTGAGTCGAAATTAAAGATGTCAGGACAGAATTATAAGGCCTGGGTCAGTGAGATTGGATTGTTACTTCGCAGAGAAGGTACTCACTGTATGATTTTTAATCCTCCTGGTCAGCCATGGACTCCTGCAATAAGAGACTTAGAGACTAAAGCTTGCACAACACTATTGATGTCCATGGATACTGAACTGCAGGTTACTTTTCCGCCTGATGCAACAGCCCAACAAATTTGGGTCCAATTGGAAAATTGCTACAGGCCTGTTTCAATTGAATCTTCATGTTTGCTCATGTCTGAGTTCCATGGTTCGAGATTGAAACCTGGTGAACAAATTGGAGGACATTTGACCAAACTGAAAGGAATCAGAAGAGAATTGAGAGAAAGAGGCTATAATATTGATGATATTCAAATGATCAGCATTATTATTAACTCATTGAATTATGAATGGAAAGATGCCATTACAAAGATTAATCTAGTGCCTATTGCTCAACGCACAGTGGACAATGTATGCAGACTTTTAATTGAAGAAGAAGCACTTATGCTCGCCACTCCACACTTGAGAGGACCACCCGCATCAAGAGCTCCAGCGAGGCGTCCCTTCCGAGGAAGGACCTATGCTCCAAGGATGCCAAGATGCTACATCTGTAATTGTGTGGGACATGGCACCTGGGATTGTCCCCAACGAGTTCCAGCTCCCGTCTCGTACCAGCCCAGAGGAACAGACTCCAGAGGCAGAGGCAGAGGCAGTAGACAAGGTCGTCGTGGTCCCAGGTGTGATTCACAAGCTCCACTCACCACATTGGCTTTAACCAATGATCCACAACCTCAACCAGAGTACGACAGACGACTCCTGTGGACTTTGGACAGTGGTGCAGTATTGCATGTTACCTACAGAAAGGAACTTTTCACAGAGATGCACAAGCCTGAACCTGAACTACATGAACTTTATTCTTTTTCAAATCATCCTTGTCAGGTCAAAGGAAAAGGAACTGTTTATGTTGAAGAGCTCGATGCATTCATTCCTGATGTTTATTATATACCAACAGCAACTAGTAATTTGCTTAGTCAGAGTCACTTGTCTAGAGCATTAAGTTCCAGGTTCACCATCTTGAAAAAGCAAGTTACATAGTTAAAGATGGAGATATTGTTGCTGAAACCATGTTAATTAGTGGTGTTTATTACTTAAAGCCAAAACCTAAATCGCAAACACAGGCAAGTATACAAACTCCAAAAGGGGAGAGCACAGGCCCAGAGAGAGATGCTCTAGTGAGAGATCCTGTTGCTACTCCAAAGGCTCCTAAAGCCAACAAAAAGAAAATTAGGAAACAGGTTGCTCAGAGCAAGCCTGAGGTTCCTCATAAAACTGTTAATGTTGAGAATTCACTAACTGGTAAACCTTTGCATTCCAGGTGTATCCATAAATGGCATAGAAGATTGGGGCATGCCAGTTTCCGTGTTCTTAGAAAGATGCCAGAGTTCGCAAAAGGTTTGGATCTAAAGGTGTGTAAGGTGTTTTTGGATTGTGCTGTATGCAAAAAGGCCAAATCCAAAGCAGCAGCAATTCCCAAACGCGCTACACGCCTGTCAACATGCATTTTTGATTTGGTTCACACTGACATAGTTGGTCCTTTTCCACCAACACTTGGTGGTAGAAAATATTTTCTAAGAATTGTTGATAATTATTCTAGATATGGATATGTATATCCTATGAAAGAAAAATCAAAGACCTTTCAGATCTTTAAAGAGTTTGCTGCTCTTGTTTCTACCCAACACCAAGTTTGTATCGCCAGAATCCAGAGTGATCGTGGTGCTGAATTCATGTCTCAGCGTTTCCAGGACTGGATGCGTAAGAATGGAATTCTTCATCAGACATTGGCTCCTTACACACCGGCTCATAACAGGGTCGTAGAGAGATGACAAGGGGTCCTGCAAACCATGATGTGTTGTCTCCTAGAAGACGCCAACCTTAGCAACCCATACTGGGGTGAAGCTATCAAATATGCAAATTACATTGTCAATCGTACTTGGAGCAGTGTAATAAATCAGACTCCTTTCTTCATGATGTATGGCTACAAGCCTGATCTTAAAAACATCCATATTTTTTGTTTATATGCTATGGTGAACATTCCCTTAGCTCAAAGAAGAAAAGGAGGTCCAGCAGCAAAGAGACTGAGATTTATGGGTATTGATGATAACTCAAAATGGAGCAAATTCATTGACTCTAAACATGTAATTGTGATTTCCCAATCTGCTAATTTTGAGGAAGATGTTGACTGGTCCAGGATTCATTCCAATGATCCTGGAGTTTATTTTCCTAGAGATGATACTGCTGATGCTGCGCAGATTGATGATCAAGATTCCACTAGTTCTTCTCAAGCTGATGTTCCGTCTTCGCAAGCCGTGGATGCTGACGCTAGCGATGAATGTGAGGATGAGGACGAAGCAGAAGAAGACTGGACTGTTGTTCCGAGATGTTCCAAGAGGGTCACAAAAGGAATCCCTCCACAACGATATTCTTGGCAACTGATAAAAGCACCCTTGCCTTTGATTTGCAATGTTACACTTCCACCTGATAATTTCACACAAATCAAACATCTTCCTGATTCAGAGCAAGACAAATGGTATGAAGCAATGCAGGTTGAAATGGACAGTCTAAAGAAACTCAAAGTGTTTACACCTGCAAAACCTCCAGCAAACAAAAAGGTCATTGGCACTCGATGGGACTACAGAATCAAAAAGAAGCCAAATGGTGAGTCATTGTACAAGGCCAGACTTGTAGTCAGGGTTTTGCTCAACGTTATCCTGAGGACTACACAAATACCTACTCACCAACAGTCTGAACTAAAAGTGTAGAAATTGCTTTAGCAACTGCAACTATTCTTGGTTTAGAAGTTTTCCAGTTCGATGTTGACACAGTTTATCTACATGCTGACCTAGATGAAGAGATCTACGTGAGAGGTCCTCCAGGGTTCCAGCAGCAAGAAGGGGATACCTGGTTTCTAAACAAAAGTCTTTATGGTCTGAAACAGTCTGGTTTAATGTGGTACTTATGTCTTACTGACAAACTAAATTCAATGGGCTTTATTAAGTCTGAAACTGATGAGTGCGTGTTCACAAAAAGATCTAACAGTGCATATGAGATAGTTCTTGTTTATGTTGATGATATTGTTTACATTGGTCCAAATAAGCAGATGAGTGAAATTTTTACTAAAGCTTTGCAGAGATACTTCACATTGAAATCATTGGGTCATATTAGCACTTATTTAGGTATTCAGATTGAAAAAACACAGAAGGGGTTTAGTCTTTCACAAAAGGATAAAATTGAACAAATTTTGCATCATTGCAACATGAAGGATGCTAACACAACAAAGACACCCATGCAAACAGATTTTCACAACTTGACACATGAAGCAAGTCCTGAGGTCGAAGATCAAACACTTTATCATTCAGTTATTGGGTCACTGTTGTACATTAGTAGTTGGACCAGACCCGACATTGCACTTAGTGTTAATCTCTTATCTCGACACGTAGGTAAGGCAAAACAGTTTCATTGGACATGTGTTAAGAAATTATTGAAATACCTAAAACACACTAAACATATGAAATTATTGTTAGAACCAACACATACTGATTATGCAGAATTATGTTGTTATGCAGATTCTGATTGGGCAAGTGATAAGAAATCAAGTAAAAGTACTTCAGGTTATATGATGTTCTTAAATGGATGCCCTGTTTACTGGCAAGTGTGTAAACAGAATTTTGTTTCTTGTTCATCTACTGAAGCTGAATATGCTTGTGTTTCAGATGCATGTAATTCTCTAACTTGGTTTGATGCTTTGGTCACAGATACCTGGACACATACTCCTTTCGATGAAGCTTGGTTATTTACGTCCTCCCCACCTCCGCTCTTCCACCATGCACAGCACCTCTGTATACGCCCTCCCCCCCTTTATGCTTAACAACCTCTTTCCTGAATAAACAAACAGGCGAACTTAAAGACCAGATTCAAACAGGAAAACTTAAAGACCAGATTCCCTCCTAATTTTCTAATGAAAAAGTTTGATTCTAATGAGTACCTGTTTATTTGATAAGCTATATAAGAGCAGTGATGGTGGGGGAGTTAGGATCCTTCTGGTGCTTTGCCAAAGATCCCTTCCCTGCAAGGGTGTGGAGCGCCCAGTCTTTCCCTGGACTTCAGTGGGAAGTCTGACTGGCATGCTGGAGGGAGGTCCAGAAGGCCACCAAGCATGCCAGCCGGGCTCCCTGTTGAATTCCAGGGAAAGACTGTCCACCCTGACCGGGGGCTCTAGCCCTCCCAGGGATGTTTGGGGAAAGGAATGTGAGCAGAGAAAGAGAAAAGGATAAGCGATTGGAATTAGTGTTGCTCCTCTTCCCAAAATCCTTACTTGCAGTGCTGATCAGGAGCAGTGCCCCCCAGAAGCAGAAGACTCTCTCCTCTGTCTTTTTCTTTCTCTCTCCCCTTTCTTTTCTTTCTTTTTCTCCCCCCCCCCCGCTCTTCTCTTCCCATTCAGTGTCAGGGAGGCAGGATCAGGTATAGGGGAGCTTCTACCG
The DNA here is from genome assembly GCF_059756535.1 of Pantherophis guttatus. Taxonomy (NCBI): domain Eukaryota; kingdom Metazoa; phylum Chordata; class Lepidosauria; order Squamata; family Colubridae; genus Pantherophis; species Pantherophis guttatus. Next base: position 59,953,831 of record NC_142069.1, on the reverse strand, counting down.
CTCCCCTTCCTTCTCCTAACAAGCGCCTGAGACTGTTTAGCCTTGTCCTAGTAAACTCCTTCCCTTTTCTGGGAATTTTCCTCTCTGTTAGAGGCACCAAAATAACTCAGATGATATAAGGACTCCTGCTGGAGCAGGGGTTGGATTAGATGACCTCCGTGGTCCCTTCCAGCCTGAAGCTATGTCTAATTATAATAACGTCTGGGTTATTATCATCTTGATAACTACATCTAGTTATCCCTCTTCCACGGGAGAGGCCCTGGGAACCCCACCTGATGGATCTCTCATCCTCTACAGCCCCCCTCCCCCCATCCTTTGTGGCAAAGAGATGCGAACCAGCTCTTATCTCAGGCACTTTGGACAAAGTGTGTGTGTGTTGTTGGCCCTCCTGAGCCTCCCTCTGAACTGCAGCCCCTGCTCTTCCACTCCCAAAGTTCCTGAATCCCTTCACTGTTTGGCTGGCTGCGAACTGTCCTGGGTAGCCAAAAGCCCGACCCGAACTGTACTTTGACGAATGGGCTGTGGCAAAGGGACTGGGATGGAGGGACCATGGCCCATGTGCCAGGGCTAAAGGCTGGGGGAGGGCCAGCTGAGGAGAAAAGTTTGTGGCTAATAACATGGAGGTGAAAACCTTGAGAAGGAACAGGCAAGGTGAAGAGTTCGAGCCAAAAAGTCCTAAACCCATTTAGCACTGCTCCTCCCACAACATGTTTATTTTATTTATTTATTTTATTTCTTTTATTTTATTTCTATACCACCCTTCTCCTGCAGGACTCAGGGTGGTGTACAGCCGAGATAAAACATAGCATATAAAATTTAAAAACAGTTTAAAAAACAATTAAATAATTTTGGCCCAAAATTTAAAACAACCCAGTTAAAACCGAATTCAATTAAAACTGAGAGGATGGGATCAAGCCAGCCTGGCTAGATGGAATAAGTGTGTTTTCAGGGCCCGACGAAAAGTCCGGAGGTCTGATATTGTGCGTATCTCAGGGGGCAGGTGCTGCCACAGAGAAGGCTCTCCCCCTGGGGGTCACCAGCCGGCACTGTCTGGCCGACAGCACCCTGAGGAGGCCCTCTCTGTGCAAGCGAACCGGTCAGTGGGAGGCTATTGGCAGCAGAAGGAGGTATCTCGCAAATACCCCGGCCCTAAGCCATGGAGCGCTTTAAAGGTGGTCACCAACACCTTGAAGCGCACCCGGAAGACCACAGGAAGCCAGTGCAGCTCGTGCAGAAGAGGTGTCATATGTGAGTGCCCCGTCACTCCCATAATCCCCCGCGCGGCCGCATTCTGGACTAACTGCAGCCTCCGGGTGCACCCCAAGGGGAGCCCCATGTAGAGAGCATTGCAGTAGTCCAGGTGGGAAATGACGAGTGCTTGAGTGACCGTGCGTAGGGAGTCCCGATCCAGAAAGGGGCGCAACTGGTGTATCAGGCGAACCTGATAAAAAGCCCCCCTGGCCATGGCAGTCATATGCTCTTCTAAAGACAGCCGTGCATCCAGGAGGACGCCTAAGTTGCGAGCCCTCTACGTGGGAGCCAGTGATTCACCCCCAATAGCCAGTGATGGCACCAGCTGGCTATATCAGGATGCCGGAAGCCACAGCCACTCGGTCTTGGAAGGGTTGAGTCGGAGCCTGTTTCTCCCCATCCAGGCCCGCATGGCTTCCAGGCACTGGGAAATCACTTCAAGGGCATCGTTTGGGTGGCCTGGGGTGGAGATGTACAGCTGAGTGTCGTCAGCGTATCGATGGAACTCCACCCCAAAGCCACGGATGATCTCACCCAGCGGCTTTACATAAATGTTGAACAGAAGGGGCGAGAGGACCGACTCTTGTGGCACCCCACAAGCAAGGCACCTCAGGGTCGACTGCTGCCCCCCTGTCAACACAGATTACGACCGGTTAGAGAGGTAGGAGGAGAATCACCGCAGAATGGTGCCCCCCACCCCCAGCCCCTTCAACCGGTGCAACATGATACCATGGTCAATAGTATCAAAAGCTGCTGAGAGATCTAACAGGACCAGGATAGAGGAACAACCCCTGTCCCGAGCCCTCCAGAGATCATCCACCAACGTGACCAATGCCATTTCCATGCTGTGCCCCGGCCGGAAGCCGGACTGGAGCGGGTCTAGATAGACAGCTTCATCCAGGTACTGGGGAAGCTGCCGCGCCACCACACTCTCAACAACCTTCGCAACAAAGCGAAGGTTTATTTATTTATTATTTATTAATTTAATTTGTATACCGCCCTTCTCCCAGAAGGGACTCAGGGCGGTGAACAGCCAAAATTAAAAAATATACAAATACAAAAGTTAAGATAATTAAAAAGAATTAAATCACTAGCTTCCCAATTTAAAACCCCTAAATCCATAAAATTTAAAATCCCAATTAAAAACCATTTAGGCTAGGCCGGCTTGATGGAATACAAACATCTTCAGGGCTTTACGGAAGGTCTGGAGGTCCAGGATCAATCGTATTCCAGGAGGCAGCTCATTCCACAGGGCGGGAAGGCTCTCCCCCTGGGGGCCACCAGCTGACATTGCCTGACCGATGGCACCCTGAGGAGGCCCTCTCTGTGAGAGCGTATTGGCCGGTGGGAGGTTATCGGTAGCAGCAGGCGGTCTCGCAAATACCCTGGCCCTAAGCCATGGAGCGCTTTAAAGATGAGAACCAACACCTTAAAGCGCACCCAGAAGACCACCAGGAGCCAATGCAGCTCGCGCAGGAGAGGTGTTACATGGGAGCGCCACGTCGCTCCCATAATCACCCGCACGGCCGCATTCTGCACCACCTGGAGCCTCCGGGTGCTCCTCAGGGGGAGCCCCATGTAGAGAGCGTTGCAAGACATGAGTGACTATGCACAAGGAGTCCTGATCCAGAAAGGGGCGCAACTGGCGTATCAGGCGAACCTGATAAAAAGCCCCCCTGGCCACGGCCGTCATATGCTCTTCTAAAGACAGCCATGCATCCAGGAGGACGCCTAAGTTGCGAGCCCTCTACGTGGGGGCCAGTGATTTGCCCCCAATAGCCAGCGATGGCACCAGCTGGCTACACCGGGACGCCGGCATCCACAGCCACTCGGTCTTTGAAGGGTTGAGCCGAAGCCTGTTCCTCCCCATCCAGACCCACACAGCCTCCAGACACTGGGACATCACTTTGAGGGCATCGTTGGGGTGGTCTGAGGTGGAGATGTACAGCTGAGTGTCATCAGCATACAGATGGAATTGCACCCCAAAACCACGGATGATCTCACCCAGTGGCTTCACATAAATGTTGAACAGGAGCGGCGAGAGGACCGACCCTTGCGGCACCCCGCAAGCAAGGCGCCTCGAGGTCGACCTCTGCCCCCCTGCCAACAAAGACTGCGACTGGTCAGAGAGATAGGAGGAGAACCACCACAACACGGTGCCTCCCACCCCCAATCCCTCCAGCCGGCGCAGCATGATACCATCGTTGATGGTATCAAAAGCCGCTGAGAGGTCTAACAGGACCAGAACAGAAGAACAACCCCTGTCCTGAGCCCTCCAGAGATCATCCACAATGCGACCAATGCCGTCTCCGTGCTGTACCCAGGCCTGAAGCCGGACTGGCACGGATCTAGATAGATGGTTTCATCCAGGTACTGTGGGAGCTGTCGCGCAACCACACTCTCCACAACCTTCGCAACAAAGCGAAGGTTGGAGACCGGACGGTAGTTTGCCAAATCGGCCGGGTCCAGAGAAGGCTTCTTGAGGAGGGGCCTCACCACCGCCTCTTTCAAGGCAGGAGGCAAGAAACCCTGTCTCAGAGAAGCATTTATAATCCTCTGGAGCCAGCCTCGTGTTACCTCCCAGGTGGCCAGTACCAGCCAGGAGGGGCATGGGTCCAATAAACATGTGGTTGCATTTAACCTCCCCAGGATCCTGTCCACGTCCTCAGGAGTCACAGGGTTGAACTCATCCCAGGTAACATTCTCAAGACCAGCCTCAGTTACCCCGCCAGGATCTACCCAGTCAGAGTCCAAGCCTTCCCGAATCTGAGCGATTTTATCGTGCAGATACTGTGCAAAATCCTCAGCCTGCCCTTGCAAGGGGTCTTCCCGCGCTCCCTGATGTAGGAGGGAGCGAGTCACCCTAAACAAGGCGGCTGGGCGGTTATTTGCCGATGCAATAAGAGCGGAAAAGTGGTTACGCTTTGCGGCTTTTATCGCCACTAGATAGGTCTTAATATGAGACCTAACTAGTGTTTGGTTGGATTCGGAGCGACTAGCCCTCCAACCGCTCTCTAGGTGTCTTTTCCGGCGCTTCATCTCCCTCAGCTCTTCGGAAAACCAAGGGCCGGGCAGGTTCGGCGTTGGGTCAGAGGCCGCAAAGGCACAACTCGGTCCAGAGCACCAGCGGCCATCCTATCCCAGGCAGCCACCAGATCTTCAGCCGAGTCATGAGCCAGAGTTTCAGGAATTGGCCCAAGCTCCCTCTGGAACCTATCAGGATCCATCAGGCGCCTGGGGCAGAACCACCTGGTCGGTTCCGCCTCCCTGCAGTGGGGTGCAGCAGTCAAAAAGTCCAGCCTCAGGAGAGAATGGTCCGACCATGACAAGGGTTCATTAACTATATCTCCTATATCCAGACCACTCCGCCACTGACCAGAGATAAAAACCAAGTCCAGAGTGTGTCCTCCCGCATGAGTGGGGCCATGAATTAATTGTGTCAGGTCCATGGCTGTCATGGAAGCCATAAACTCCCGAGCCATGCCAGACGCCTCACCGGCAGACGGCAGGTTGAAATCCCCCATGACCAAAAGTCTGGGGGTATCAACCGCCACCCCGGCAATAACGTTGAGAAGCTCGGGCAGGGCCGCTGTCACATGGCAGGGAGCCAGGTACACGATCAGCAGGCCCACCTGCATCCCATGTCCCCACTTCACCAGGAAAGACTCACATCCGGCTATCTGAGGTACAGTGGCCTCCCTCGGATCAAGACCTTCCTTTATAATGACTGCCACCCCCCCACCCCTACCCTGGGCCCTTGGCTGATGGAATGTGCGGAAACCTGGTGGGCACATCTCTACGAGGGGGACCCCCCCTCTTGGCCCAGTTGGAGGTTGGAGACTGGACGATAGTTAGCCAAAACAGCCAGATCCAGAGAGGGCTTCTTGAGGAGGAGTCTCACCACCGCTTCTTTCAAAGTGGCCAGCAGGTCCCCCTCACTCAGAGAAGCATTAACAATCCTCTGGAGCCAGCCTTATGTAACCTCCCAGGAAGCCAGTACCAACCAGGAGGGGCACGGGTCCAATAAACATGTGGTCGCGTTCAGCCGGCCCAGGATCCTGTCCACGTCCTCAGGAGCCACAGGATCAAACTCTCCCAGATAACACTCTCAAGACCTGCCTCAGTCATCTCGTCTGGACTTACCCAGTCAGAGTCCAGGCCTTCCCGAATCTGAGCGATCTTGTCATAGAGATACTGCACAAAATCCTCAGCTCGACCCTGCAAGGGATCATCCCGCGCTTCCAGATGGAGGAGGGAGCAGGTCACCCTAAACAGGGCGGCTGGGTGATTATCTGATGAGGCGACAAGAGCGGCAAAATAGCTGGATTTCGCTGCTTTTCAATACGTGTTCGGTCGGATTCGGAGCAGCTGGTCCTCCAACTACTCTCCAGGCGTCTTTTCCGGTGCTTCATCTCCCTCAGCTCCTCGGAGAACTAAGGAGCTAGGTGAGTTCGGTGCCGGGTCAGAGGCCGCAAAGGCACGACGCGGTCCAAAGCCCGGGCAGCCGCATTATCCCAGGCGGCCACCAGGTCTTCATATGTTGGCCCCATATGCCAGTGCTTGGTGTGTTTGGCAATCTCCCTCAGCTCTAGTTCATAGAGGGCGGGGCTGCCCACCTTGGGTGGCTTGCCTGTTGTGCAGAGGAGCCCCCGGCTGCAGCCTCAGGCTCATTCGCCTTCTGGTGGGTGGAGAAGGCTTCAAAGGGCTCAGTTCCAACCCCCCTCTCTTTTGGGCAGCACGATGGCTCTTCAACATGAAGGGTGGTTTGGTCAAATTTCTCCCTCAACTGTTCTAAGGATCCCCCCCAAGAGTTCCATCAGATTTGTTGGGAGTCTGGCCCATTCCCAGTCCCTCATCCATTCCAGTCTTCCTAGCTCACTGAGGGGTTTTCTCCAGCCCCAGGTTCTAGGGCGGGGGAGCTAAACCTCAGCCACTTTAGGGACTTCTTTTCCACCAATACTCATTCCTTTTTGTTTCAGTTATTGAGGTGGGCATCTCGACAGTCTCAGCTTTGATGTCCATAGAGGGCTGCAATTTGGTTCCCATTGGGTTGCTGATTCCTGGAGTTTTCTGGGTGGGGGCAAGTTCTGCCCCACTGTGGGTTGCCTCTTTGGATAGTCTGCCCTCTGCCATGGAAGCCTGAGTTTCTCTCCACGCACCCCAGGTGTCGGGGAGTGAATAGAGAGCCTGGGGCTCAGGAATCCTTGTTGTTTTGATTAGTTTTGAGAGTTGGCTTGCTGTCAGGGTTCTCACTGATGCCCTAATTAAATCATGAGGCTCAAGCCAAGCTTCAAAAGAAATCCAGTTATTTATTAGGAGCTTCATGTCAGCATGGACCAGATGAAGCCAACTCTGACCTCACTTAATTTGTGCCTTGGCTCTAACCCTGTTTCCCCCTCTTCCCAAGATATGTCATCAGTCACATTCCCCAACAAAGCAATTTTGCAGGTTGTAGAAGTTGCTCCCTCCGGCCACTGTGGATTTCTGTGGAGATGACCTTGATGTTGTCAGATGGAATGGGCTTTGTTTTGACTGAAATGCAAGTTACTCAATGCAGCTGCGAGGCTTGATTCCCCATCCCCCTGCCTATGGCAACCCGAGAGCAGGTCAGGAATGCTTCACAGGTTGACAGAGTGATTGGCCCAAAGTCACCCACCCAGCTTTCATGCTTACGTGAGAGTAGAACTTACAGTCTCCTAGTTTCTAGGCTAGCGTCTTAACCACTGCATCAAAGTAGAGATTCAGCCATTTAGTAAAGGTAAACTATTAGGGGGAAAGGGAAAGGGAAGAGACAAGTTAGGGTAATCTTTCCTATTAAAGATGAATAATGTGAATATAGTATAACACTAGAAGCTGGTGAAATATAAAATGGCTAATATTGCTACTTGGGGGCTAAGGGACACTTAAGGCTGTAAGACCACTGAACATAAGGTTTGATTAAACACTGTCCCTCTAACCCAGGTGTCAAACTCACGTCATCACAGTGGTGTCATGTGACGTATCGGGATTTTTTTCCCCCTTTCACTAAACTGGGCATGGGTGTGGCCAGTGCATGATGCATCCGACCTGTGGGTCAGGAGTTTGACAGTCCTGCTCTAGCCTCTAAAGATGGCAGTAGTTAGCTATCTATGAAGAATCTCAAATATTAAACAGGTTGGCCTTGTTAAGTACATGGATGGGGGATTATATAGGAATTCCAGAACTGTTGCTTAAACTGAAAAATTGAAAAGAAAATACTCTGAAAGAAGCCAAGGATAAAATACTTTGATTCAAAGCATCCTTACTTACTGTGTCCACAGCTCGCCATAATATGAAACAAGTTGTGATGTCAAGATACAAGCTCTACACTTTCCTACTATGTAGAATATAACAGGCACATTCCATCATTTATGTCCCTCTTAGATGCCTATGCTCCAAGAGGAAATTCAATTTTAATATGACCTGTTCACAATCTGTTACAGAGAATATATCAGCTAAATCTCCATGCCTATTTCATGAGTTATTAAGTGGGAAAGGAAAGGACTCATGGTCCATCTGATTTAGCTTTGCATACACTGATTGGCAGCAATTCTCTTGGACTTCATCCCTTTTTGATTCCTACCAGGCAAAATCCAGGAGTGAACTTCTGAATTTCTGTATGCAAACTTTTTCCTGCATACATCTACAGAATGAGTTATATCTACTTATCCATAACAGTATTAATATCTAGCACATTATTTCCTCATCCTTTAATAAAATATAGCTTGACGTTTGTGTGCCTTTCAATTTTTGCTTACACATGCACTTACGTGCACATATTTGCATCTAGCCATGTTAAGTAGGTACCTTGATTAGAAAAAAGTTTACATTTCTGAGAAAAAAACTTTGAATGTTTGGGGAAAAAATGATAAATCAATTGTTTCATTGAAAGAACATTTTGCCAAGTCAGAATAATCAATGAGCCCTTCTACTGGGCATTCCCAGTGGGGACATTATGCCAACTGATTACTTCAACATATGCAATTTATACGAAGTTAATCACTAACTCTGCCATATGTTTTGCACAGTTTGTTATATCTGCCCATTTTTAATTCATCAGTAGAAAATCCTGAGGAACTACATTTTTGTTTGATCTGCAGAATCAGTGTTATCTGAGGTATTACATCGTCTATATTACTGAATAAAATTAAGAAACTGAAGCTTTCAGAAATAGCAATAAAATTGACATTTAACTTTTCAAACTTAACATTTAGTCTTCCAAAAATACATTTGGAAATGGGATTGATACTTGATATAAAATCTAGTTTCATTTACTAATTATTAAAGTCTAATTCTTATAATTACAGGATTGAAACCAGATGTAATTGTAGTTAGGATAGATCCATTGATATCAATGAAATTTGATCTGACTAATTTATGTTCCATTGATTTCAGTGGACTTTCTGTAACTATAATTCTGGATGCAAGGAAACCAAGTTAATGGATTATGTGAATTTCTTTTTCTGTATTATACACATGTGGCCACAAATGAATTATTCTTATCCATATTCTTACAATTATATATCATTAGTACAATTATATATCATATTTGCTATAAAGATACGATACATTTCTTTGTTTTCTTCAGCTATGGTGCTCAGCAATAGAACCCTAGTGTTCTCTGGTGGTGTTGGAATTCAATTTTTATAATGTCGTTAGGATTCACAAACTGGCTGTGATTGCATCTGCAGCATTTTGAGTTGGAAAGGTTGCACCAGGAGGTGGTCTTTTTAAGAGCACAAAAGCATTAATAAAATCTTGATTTAAAGGACTAACGGAGAAGGACGTTCCATTAAAATGGAATATCCATTAAACCAAATGTGATTTTAGACATGCCTATTTTCTATATTTAATGCATTTTAAGCATAAATATATTATACCCATGTAAATAACAAATGGGATTTTATGCATGCATCAATGCATCTAGCATATGGACACACAGGATATTCAGCAAAAACAGACATTTAATTGTTATGACCAAAATTTCTGCAATAAAAATCAAAAAATCATGTTTGGTCTTAAATCAGAACAAATTCTCAATCTATGTGAGAATTTAAAGCAACAAGTAATCTTTGTGTAAATTACATGTATGATTGTCACATGATACATTTCATGCCCTGTATCTGAAGTCTGCTAAGCTGAAATGAATATGAGTCTTCACTCATTGTGAACATTGACTGAATACTCTACTCCAGAATGGTGAGAAAAAAATGGTGCCATGGATGCAATATTTACAATTCTCAAGCTGCTACACTCAAATGATCATGAGTCTTCTTTTTTGTACAGTTTTAGTTTTACATGTGAAGAATGGTTATTTAATATCCTATTTCAAGATAACTGAAGAAGAGGGAAACAAAGACTTTGAAGCTTCAATGTGTCTTTTGGAGAAAGATGCACTGCATCTTGTATGATTGCTGCCAAGTCTAATGGACTGTGGTAGGTTAAATCTGAGATCATAATAGATAGATAGATAGATAGGTAGGTAGGTAGGTAGGTAGGTAGGTAGGTAGGTAGGTAGGTAGGTAGATGATAGATAGATAGATGTAAGATGTAAGATGTAAAGTTTGGTTGTTTCAGCACATTAAACCCTAAGCCCAGGTAACAAAATAGAAATTACTTTGTTCATGTGACATACTTTGCCAGGGAAATCAATGTGAATAAACTCGTAGACAACATATTGAAATGCAAAACACTGAACTCCATTTTAGAGTCAGTCAATCAGTCAGTCAGTCAGTCAGTCAGTCAGTCAGTCAGTTAGTTAATTTCTATAGCTCCCCATCTCAGTCAAGTGACTCTGGACAGTTTATAATTCTAAAACTATAAAATAGTTAAAGCAATTAAAAAGATAAAGTAAAAACATCCAACTAACAATAAAGCCAAGAAACGGGCCCCTTAATACATTCTGAGCCACAGGCTGGGCGAAATTTTCAAAGCCTTAAGAAAGATGAACAGGACTGGGGTCATTCCAATAGCTGAAGGGTATGTCTAAATGTAAGTCTGTTAGTTACACATCAATGCCAATATTCACCATACTTGAATGTTCCTCCATTTCTGTTAATAATTATTAGAAAATTATACTATGGAGGCTAGTGTTCAGCTTAATTGGATAAATCAGACTGTGCCTAACTGAAACACAAACAATTGGGCAAATAAAAAAAATCACATTTTTATGCCCTTCTTCTTTACCTGGTACTTTTCTCTAACACTGGAGAAATTACAACTATTATTCTGACATTTTATCCTATTATTTTTCTCACCCATTATTTCAGACAGTTGCAGACCCTGCAGATGATAATGATCAGCATTCCTCCTTCACCCTCCCGGCTTACAGCAACACTAATCAGAAAGGACTAATTCTGTAGCAGCAATACATTAGCTATTTTTTGAACATTCCCTGTTTAGTAAAGTAAAATAGAGAATGGCTCAGCTTTTAGCTCTAATTATATATTGTTTTCTCCTTCATGGATTACTACTTTGTCGTGGCGAAGGGGCTTGCATAACTCAATGAAGCTATGAGCTATGTCATGCAGGGACACCTAAGATGGACAGGTCATAGCAGAGAGTTCTGATATAACGTGATCCACTGGAGAAGGAAATGGCAATCCACTCCAGTATCTTTGCCATGAAAACATCATTGACAGTACCAAAAGGAAAAAAGATATGATGCCAGAAGATAGCCCCTCAGGTCGGAAGGTGTCCAATATAGCTATCTCTGCTGAGATAGCTCAGGAGACTAATGCATTGTAATTTAACTCCAGCTATCTGCAATTAGTAAGTTCAAATCTTGCCAGGCTCAAGGTTGACTCAGCCTTCAATCCTTTCTAAGGTAGGTAAATTGAGGACCCAGTTTGTGGGGGCAATAAGCTGACTTTGTAAAAATATACAAAAGTATGAAGGCTATTGCTTAAAGCATTGTAAGTCTCCGGAGAAGGGCGGCATATAAATCAAATTTTTAAAAAATGCTACTGGGGAACAGCAGAAGGCTAGTACTAGTACTAGGCTAGTACATCAGAAAGAGTGAAGTGACTGTGCCAAAGCCGAAAGGACGCTCAGCTGTGGATGCATCTGGTGGTGAAAGGAAAATCCGATGCTGTAAAGATTTTTTTCTCCATAGGAACCTGGAATGTAAGATCCATAAATCAAGGCAAGCTGGACATGGTCAAACAAGAGATGACAAGACTGAACATCAACATCTTAGGAATCAATGAACTAAAATGGACAGGAATGGGTAAATTTAATTCAGATGACCATCAGGTATACTACTGCGGGCAAGAAACCCTCAGAAGAAATGGAGTAGCCTTCATAATCAATAAAAGAGTAGAAAAAACAATACTGGGATACAATCCTCAAAATGACAGAATGATCTCAGTTTGAATCCAAGGCAAACCATTCAATATCACAGTAATCCAAGTCTATGCCCCAACCCCTGGTGCTGAAGAGGATGAAATTGACCGGTTTTATGAAGCCCTACAGCACCTTATAGAATTAATACCAAAAAACGATGTCCTTATCATCATGGGGGATTGGAATGCTAAAGTATGAAGCCAAAAGATAACTGGAATAACAGGCAAGTTTGGCCTTGGAATACAAAATGAAGCAGGGCACAGGCTGATAGAATTCTGTCAAGATAATACGATGGTCATAGCAAACACTCTTTTCCAACAACCCAAGAGATGACTCTACACATGGACATCACCAGATGGTCAACACAGAAATCAGATTGACTATGTGCTCTGCAGCCAAAGATAGAGAAGCTCTATACAGTCAGTAAAAACAAGACCAGGAGCTGACTGTGGCTCAGATCATGAGCTTCTTGTTGCAAAATTTAGACTTAAATTGAAGAAAGTAGGGAAAAGCACTAGGCCACTCAGGTATGAACTAAATCATATCCCTGATGAATATAGTTTCAGTTTCAGCTTATTTAGATTTATATACTGCCCTACTCCCAAAGGACTCAGGGCAGTGAACAGCCAAGATAAAACACATACAATATCAAATTTAAAAAACAATTTAAAACGTATTAAATAAATTTGGCCCATACTAATTAAAATACCCCTGTTTTTAAAAACAAATTAAAATTAAACAATTAAAAAGAGTTAAGCCAGCCCAGCTTGAATATACAGTAAAGCTGACAAATAGATTTAAGGAATTAGATCTGATAGACAGAGTGCCTGAAGAACTATGGATGGAGGTTCGCAACATTGTACAAGAGGTAGCAACTAAAACCATCCCAAAGAAAATGAAAGGCAAGAAAGCAAAATGGTTGTCTGAGGAAGCTTTGCAAATAGCTGAAGAAAAAAGGGAAGCAAAAGGCAAGGGAGAAAGAGAAAGATACACCCAGTTGAATGCAGAATTCCAGAGAATATCTAGAAGAGATAAGAATGCCTTCTTCAATGAACAGTGCAAAGAAATAGAAGAAAACAATAGAATAGGGAGGACCAGAGATCTCTTTAAGAAAATTGGAGATATGAAGGAAATGTTTCATGCAAAGATGGGCATGATAAAGGACCAAAATGGCAGGGACCTAACAGAGGCAGAAGAGATTAAGAAGAGGTGGCAAAATTACACAGAAGAACTATACAAGAACGAGCTTAGCATCCCTGATAATCACGATGGGGTGGTCATTGAGCTCGAGCAAGACATTCTAGAATGTGAAGTCAAATGGGCCATAGGAAATCTGAGCAACAACAAAGCTAGTGGAGGAGACCGTATGAGCTATTCAAAATCTTAAAAGACAACGCAGTAAAATTGTTACACTCAATTTGCCAGCAAATTTGGAAAACTCAACAGTGGCCACAGGATTGGAAAAGGTCAGTTTACATTCCAATTCAAAAGAAAGGCAATGCCAAAGAATGTTCAAACTATCACACCATTGCACTCATTTCACATGCTAGTAAGGTTATGCTTAAAATCCTACAGGCTAGGCTCCAGCAGTATGTGGATCGAGAACTACCAGAAGTACAGGCGGGATTTCAAAGAAGCAGAGGAACTAGAGATCAAATTGCCAACATACACTGGATCATGGAGAAAGCTAGGGAGTTCCAGAAAAACATCTATTTCTGCTTCATTGATTATGCTAAAGCCTTTGATTGTGTGGATCACAACAAATTGTGGCAAGTTCTTAAAGAGATGGGAGTACCAGACCATCTTATTTGTCTCTTGAGAAACCTATATGTGGGTCAAGAAGCAACAGTGAGAAGTGGACATGGAACCACTGATTGGTTCAAAATTGGGAAAGGAGTCTGGCAAGGCTATATATTGTCATCCTGCCTATTTAACTTATATGCAGAGCACATCATGAGAAAGGCGGGGCTAGGTGAATCAAAAGTTGGAATTAAGATTGCCGGGAGAAATATCAACAACCTCACATATTCAGATGATACCACTCTAATGGCAGAAAGCGAAGAGGAACTAAAGAGCCTTTTGATGCGGGTAAAGAAAGAGAGTGCAAAAGTTGGCTTGAAATTCAACATTAAGAAAACTAAGATCATGGCATCCAGCCCTCTCAATTCCTGGCATCTATTGATGGGGAAGAAATGCAGGCTGTGACAGATTTTATTTTCCTGGGCTCCAAGATCACCGCAGCTGAGGACTGCTGCCAAGAAATTAAAAGACGCTTGCTCCTGGGGAGGAAAGCTATGGCAAATCTAGATAGCTTACTAAAAAGCAGAGACATCACCCTGCCAACAAAAGTGCTTATAGTCGAGGCTATGGTTTTCCCAGTTGCAATGTATGGCTATGAAAGTTGGACCATAAAATAGGCTGAATGCCAAAGAATTGAGGCCTTTGAACTATGGTGCTGGAGACGACTCCTGTGAGTCCCTTGGACTGCAAGGCAATCAAACCGGTCAGTCCTAAAGGAGCTCAACCCTGACTGCTCTTTAGAAGGCCAGATCCTGAAGATGAAACTCAAAAATTTTGGCCACCTAATGAGAAGGAAGGATTCACTGGAGAAGAACGTAATGCTGGGAAAGATTGAAGGCAAAAAAAGAAGGGGACAACAGAGAACAAGGTGGCTGGATGGAGTCACTGAAGCAGTAGGCGTGAGCTTAAATGGACTCCAGAGGATGATAGAGGACAGGAAGGCCTGAGGAACGTTGTCCATGGGGTCGCGATGGGTTAGACATGACTTCGCAACTAACAACAACAAAATATATTGTTTTAATTATATATTTCTTGAGACTTTGATTCTCTCAGTAGTTGAGGCCAAAGAAATCACAATGGTGTAACAGGGAAGAATGTGCTCCAAAACACATGCAAATACTTGTACCATCATTTGAGGTATTTACTAACCCTAATTGGAAAACAAGTATTTACCACTTAAGTAAACCTTAATAAAAGCCAGCTTTCAGGATATGTTACAATTATACAAAAAACATTGGAAAAACAAGCTGCTACTGTCTTTCATTCTTTTTTCAATCCCACTTTAATGAAGAAAGGTAGGCAATGTGGTCTACATGATGTTTCTGGTTTCCAGAGGCTCCTTGAACTATGATTGAAACAGCAAGTAGCACAGTTTCTCACGAGGTGGGAAACACATAAAAACTATAATGTAAACCTTAATCTCACCCTTGTCTGATGTGGTCCATCTATGGTATTTTCCCCACCCAAACCCAAATATTAAGCATAGCCCATGGCTTCTTATAGTTTGCCCATCTCTGTCAAAATAATTTCAAGGTGGTTTTGTTTGGATATTATGCTAATTTGTCACCTATATAGGCCTATATAGGGAAAACAAATACTGCAGCACTTTTGCATTAGTCTGAGGGCATAGAAACAGCTATTTTTGTGTTTGGAAACTTCCATTCATTTATAAGGGTTGTGTCAACTATCCCATTTGGCACAATAAACAAAATAAACTCCTGGCTTGGATAAGGTGACCAGACATCCCGCTTTTGGCGGGACAGTCCCGATTTTGAACAATTTGTCCCGCGTCCCGCGGCGTTTTAAAAAAGTCCTGATTTTTTGAAAGAATGCACAAGCTAGGGAACGGCGGGAGAACGGGAAGGGAATATATGGTTCTCTCCCCAACGTTTTGCAATCCAAGACAGCGACAGCCAGCAAATCTCGAGTTAACCTGAAATCCCATCAGATACGTCAGAGGCATGTGATCAGTCGTCTCAGAGGCAATTGCCCACTCCAGAACCTTTAGCCTATTTCCTGCGCTTGGTGGAAAACCCCGCCCCCTTCTACTCCAGTTCACCTGCTGATTGGTGGCCGAGCAGCAGCATGTTGGGTAGCGCCCTCTACTCCGCCTTCAGTCTCTCCTTTGAGAAGACACACACATTTGGCTTTGAGGGCTCCGGTGTGAGAGCCTGTGGATTCTCTGCCGCTTCTTGCTCGGGCAGGGTCATCTAGGAAACGGGCCAGGGGCGTGCCGACAGAGCCTCCCTATGGCCGCTGCTGTTGCCCAGGGGGAAGCGATTGGTCCCCTAGTGGGAGCCATCGACCAAGGGACCAGCTCCACAAGGTTCTTGGTAAGCACAAATAAACATGAGGAGCGGTCGCCGTTTCCATTCGAGAGCAAGGCGAGCGAGCCTGAAAGGAAAGGCGATTGCCCTTGGGAATGTGGAGGACACTGACTGGGAGAGGCGGTGGGCATGTGACTGCAAGGGGAGCCACTTGCTCGATGGGACTGGGCGGGAGAGGCTCCCAGATGTCCCTTAACAGGTGTTCAGGTTCATCTATAGAAGCGAGAGAAAGGATAGATGAATGGACAGTTGAATAGTGATAGTGTGACGTTATTTTGGCCCACTGCGAGATAAAATGAAAGGATTCTGGAGTAGAGGATATTTTAATTGCTCCTAAATGTAACTGCAATTTTATCCTTTGCTGGAGGGAAAGATAGTTTCAATTGGTTTGGCTTTCATTAGCAGCTAGAATATGTATCTTGTCATTCTTCTTAGCAGCTTCCAACAAGTAAAGTCAATGGGGGAAGCCATATTCACTTAACAAATGCATGATTTAATTAACAGTTGCAGTGATTTGCTTAACAATTGTGGCAAAAAGGTTATAAAATCATATAGACCAAATTTTTAATCAAGAACCCCCCCCCCCCGGTCAATGGTATCCCTCTTTACCAATGTTAAAATCTGGTCACTTTAGGCTTGGAGAATATAAGCAGAGTTTTTCCAAAGCAAAAGAACTGAACTCAATTGGTGAACTATGAGCTGTGGATGGCCTGCAGAGAAGAAGGGGAGTTACTGTATTTATGTGGGTTTTCATGGGAAAATCCCAGAACTGACTTTGTTTCTGCCATGCCTAGATGGATTTTTCAATAAAACTATGCTCTTGGTTAATCTAGTCCAGGGGTCTCCAACCTTTTGGACCTCAGGGACCACCAAGTTCATAATTTTAAATTTCGTGGACCACTAATCTGAATCCAGAGCGCCGCTTGCTGAAGCACCTGGACTCCCAGTGACCGGATGGGGTCCTTCAGGCACTCTCCCTCCTCTCTCTCTCTCTCTCTCTCCCACTCTCTCTCCCACTCTTTCTCTCTTAAGTATTGTACAGTATTAGAGACTAAATTAATTTTGAACTTAATATCAGCAGCAAGGCTGTTGGTAGTGCAATACTGGAAGAAGGACTTTTTGCCTACTATTGAAGAGTGGATACTGAAAGTAACGAACTTAGCAGAAATGGCAAAAATCTCAGCGTATTTGAAGGACTATACACAAGAAAAATACTTATCGGAATGGAGAAGATGGATTGATTATATTCAAAATAAGTATCAGATAAGAAAATATCAAATAGTGTTATGTATGTATCTATTTTGTGCGGGAAATTCAAATGCTCTGTGAATTGTGATTGGTTAATGGTTAGCCCTGAAAAGTATATAAAGAGGGCTGTTGCCTGTGTTCCTTTGCTGAAGTCTCACCCTGAATTAAAGAGCTGTTGTCACTAGCCTGCTTGTGCCTCTCGTTATTCCCGCGCTACAACATTGGCGATGAAGGTGGGATTGAGGCCACAAGAAGCAAATCAAAAAGAGCTCTGAGTTTCAGCCAGGGTGACGAGCGAACACGGAGACAGGGCAATGTCTGCCTACGTTCCGCCAAAACCCTTCGACCCGACCCGAGAGAAGTGGGGATTGTATCTGACCAGGTTCGAATGTTCCCTGGAAGCAAGAGAGATGCAAGGGCTCTCCGCGAACCAGAAAAGAGCCCTATTCTTAAACCACTGCGGGCCAGATGTATTCAAGATGGCCGAGTCCCTCTGCGAGCCAACCCCAGTCCAGACGGTCCCCTGGGATGTCCTTCAAGCAAACCTGAGAGCCCACTATGCTCCAGTTCCTTCAAAATTTGTATAGCGCTACAAGCTCCGGCAACGTGTACAAAGAGAAGGAGAACTGGTCAGTGCATATGTGGCCACCCTTCGAAAAGCTGCAACGCATAGCGACTACCAGGATCTAGACGATGCGCTACTCGAGCAATTGATTTGTGGCGTTATAGACACTCATTTACAGAGCCGCCTTCTGATGAAGCCAGATTTAACGTTAGCCGGTGCGCTCAATGAAGCCAGAGCACACGAAGCATCCACGAAAGCTTCTGAAGCACTACAATGGCCACTGCCAAGCAAAGACGCCCCCAAAACAGCCCTGTTCACAGAGAGGAGGTGCGAACCAGCACGGAGGAAGAGTCAGACGAGGACGTCTTCCACATGGAAAAGAAAAAAAGCGAGCAAAGCCACCACTACGAGAACTGTCCTAGCTGTGGCGGGGATCACAAGAGACAATCCTGCAAATACAGAGATGTCATTTGCAGGCGTTGTGAGAAGAAAGGCCACCTAGCACGAGTCTGTAGAGCTCAATTTCCGCGTAGTCACAAGCCACGTGACTACCGCGACCAACCAGAACCGGCACGTTCAAAACAGCCAACCAGAGATGACGGCGCGAGAAAACAGCGCGAGATTCAAAAGCGAGAGACCTACAGCACGAGAATCGGCCAAGCCAGCATGACTGACGAAGAGAAAGTCTACACGAAAGTAGAAATCGAAGGGAGACCATGCGAAATGGAAATCGACACCGGGTCTACCCTGTCCATCATGTCCTGGACTACACTCAAAGCGCTCCTGCCAAAGATCCAGAAAACCCAGCTGTCACGACAAAGAATTCGCCTCCTCAACTACCAAGGAAACCGAGTTCCTGTGGAAGGCGTGGGCATGTTCCGGGTCACCTACGGCAAGTTCCAGAAAGAGCTTCCCCTGACTATCGTCAGCAAGCTGCTACCAAGTCTCCTGGGCATGGCGTGGTTC
Organism: Pantherophis guttatus; assembly: GCF_059756535.1. Taxonomy (NCBI): domain Eukaryota; kingdom Metazoa; phylum Chordata; class Lepidosauria; order Squamata; family Colubridae; genus Pantherophis; species Pantherophis guttatus. The sequence continues at coordinate 59,935,312 of NC_142069.1, read as the reverse complement.
CGAGCCCTCGGCATGGGCTTCACGGGCGTCCACAGCATCGGCGGGCCATCACTCAAAGAAAACCTCCTTCACGAATTTCGGGACGTTTTTGAGGAGACACTAGGCAAGTACGTGGGGACTCCTATCTCTTTTAATTTAGACCCCAACGTGGCCCAAATCAGACTAAAAGCAAGACGGGTTCCATTTGCTTTAAAGCCTAAAATTGATGCTGAGCTTGACAAGCTAATCAGACAGGGGGTGTTAGTTCCCGTAGATCACGCTAAGTGGGAAACCCCAATAGTCATGCCAGTAAAATCAGACGGATCAATTAGAATCTGCACTGACTATAAATGTACAATCAACAAGGTGTTGCAACAGAGCGCCTATTCCTTTCTGATCGTCCACCATCTACTTCACTCCCTGGGAGTGAAGCTATTCACCAAATTAGACCTTGCACAGGCGTACCAGCAGCTGCCAGTAGATGATGCTACGGCAGAATCACAGACCATAGTAACTCACAGAGGTGCGTTTAAATGCACTAGACTACAGTTTGGAGTTAGCATCGCCCCAGGGCTCTTCCAGAGCACCATGGAATGCCTTCTACAAGGCCTCCTGGGAGTCATCCCCTATTTCGACGACATCCTAATTAGTGGCCAGAATGAGGCGCAGCTTGGGGATAGGGTTAGACAAGTCCTAACCAGGTTCAGAGAAGCGGGACTTAAACTTAAAAAGTCCAAATGCAAAATAGCGGTACCCTCCGTAGAATTCTTGGGCTACCAGATTGACGGAACGGGTATTCACCCCACGGAAAGCAAAGTCAGGGCCATTCAGAATGCGCCCACTCCCAAATCGAAGCCCGAACTGCAGGCCTTTTTGGGACTCCTCAATTTTTACACAATGTTTTTTAAAGGACAAAGCCACCATTGCAGAGCCACTACATAGACTCTTAGGAAAAAACGTTCCCTGGGTGTGGGGCAAACCAGAAGCAGCTGCATTTAGGGCCGTTAAAAGACTTTTGTCCAAGGACAGCTTTTTAATACAGTACAATTCAGAACTGCCTCTCGTACTTGTGTGCGACACGTCCCCTTTTGGTGTGGGCGCTGTGTTGAGCCATAGACTACCGAATGGGTTAGAGGCGCCCATTGCATATTACTCTCGCACTTTGTCTAGTGCAGAAAGAAATTATAGCCAGCTGGACAGGGAGGCATTAGTGGCTGTAGCGGGGGTCAAAAAATTTCACGAGTATTTGTTTGGCTGGACTTTTGAACTTATTACAGACCATCAGCCTCTTTTGGGACTTTTGGCTGGTGACAAGCTGACCCCGGCTGCACTCTCCCCCTGGATGACTAGATGGTCCATTTTCCTGGCTGCCTATTCATACAAACTGTTCCACCGACCGGGCCGAACCCTGGACCATGCTGATGCCCTCAGCTGATGCCCCTTGCCCGAAATATTAGAGAACCTGACTCCGGAAGCCCTGGTGCTACTGATTGATATTGTGTCCCCGGGCCCCATTTCTTCTGGCGAAATGGCGAAGGCTTCTGCCAAAGACTCTGTATTGCACACTGTAATGGGCTGGGTAATGTGGGGTTGGCCTACCAAGGTAGACAGTGGGGATTTTCAATTGTATTTTAATAAAAAAAAATGAGCTGTCAATATTGGGGGGTTGCTTACTGTGGGGAGACAGGGTGGTCATTCCTTCTCAGTTAAGGCATAGAGTTTTGGAAATGCTGCACAAAGGCCACCCTGGTATTGTTCGAATGAAAGGCCTAGCTCGAAGCTATGTGTGGTGGCCACATCTCGACCAAGATGTCACTGAGTGGATGGGGAAGTGCAGGCCCTGCCAGGAGTCCCGCCCGGATCCCCCTATAGCTCCCGTTAGAGAATGGGAAAAACCAAAGGGACCATGGGAAGGATCCATATCGATTTCGCAGGCCCATTCCGTGGCCAGAATTTCCTCATAATTGTAGATGCCTTTTCTAAGTGGCTAGAGATTGTTTTGATGCCCTCGACAACTTCTGAGGCCGTAATTAAAGTCCTCAGGAAACTTTTTGCAACTCATGGACAGCCAGACACCCTGGTTTCGGATAATGGCCCCCAATTCACAGCAACCCAATTCGAGGGATCTCTGGCCAAGTTAGGCATACGACATGCATTATCTACCCCTTTTCATCCGGCTTCGAATGGCCTTGCAGAGAGATTTGTAAGAACGGCCAAGGAAGCTGTGTCCCGGCTCGATGCAGGAGATTGGCAAGCTAGAATAGATCAATTCTTAGCAATACAAAATGCAACCCCGTGCGCTTTCACGGGACGCAGCCCAGCCAAGCTCTGAATGGGCCAAAAGCTCAGATGCATTCTCGATTGTTTACACCCAAATTACTCCTCAGATAATTACAAAGGGGAAGGGGGAGGATTAAGGCAATTCCAAATCGGAACCCCGGTATTCGCCAGAAACTATGCCAACGGCCCATGGTGGATCAAGGGAATTATCATAGGAATCACCGGTCCAAAATCATACACGGTAGATGTAGAGCATGGAAAAATTTGGAGAAGACACATAGACCAATTGCGTAAACATTTGCATTACAAAAACCCCAACACGGTAAATCCTAACTCCCAAAGTTTCCCTGAAACAGATATCTCAAGCCCGAGTAAACTGGAATATTTATCAGGCAAGCCAGAGTTCCAGCGCTGCCCCAGCGAGTCGACACTCCCAGCCGGAGATAACCACGCCTCTGGAGAAATCCAGGAGGTTCCAATGGCGGAGCCAGGAGAGACGGGAGGTCCCTCTGACTGGCTTGACGCCTCTCCAGCAACTGAACTGCGCAGGTCAACCAGAGTAAAGACACGCCCTGGTCACCTGCGTGATTTTGTATATAAATAAGTAAATAGATAGGATAAGTGCCTTCTGGGAGTGGAGGGGTGTTATGTATGTATCTATTTTGTGCGGGAAATTCAAATGCTCTGTGAATTGTGATTGGTTAACGGTTACCCCTGAAAAGTATATAAAGAGGGCTGTTGCCTGTGTTCCTTTGCTGAAGTCTCACCCTGAATTAAAGAGCTGTTGTCACTAGCCTGCTTGTGCCTCTCGTTATTCCCGCGCTACAACAAATAGCTTATGAATGAACGTTAAGTATTAGAAGTATTATGTTATCTATAGTGGAGTTAAGGTTTCAGGGGGGGATTTAGTAGTCTGAGGATAGATAGGTTAATTTAGCTTATGATTGTTAATTGAAATACCCTGTATTTTGCTCTGGGAAGTCTGGGGGGGAGGAGAGGGAAAGGGTGGGGGGAATATTGAGGGGGAAAAATTCTTTTTTTTTTGTAAAACTTTTCAATAAAAAGAAGAGGAAAAGAAAAAAAGGAAATAATCACAGCACGTAAGAGGAAGAACACATAAAATGACTAAGCTAATATAAGCGAAGGAGAAATAGCGCTTGAAACAGATGAAGGAAGTGGTGTGAGAGCAGATTTTTATGCATGAGCAGAGGGAGCAGTTTGTGGATTCTGTGAATATAGACAATCTGTTTGAACTCGGGATTTACAATTGATTTAAACTCAAAAAAAATTGGAAAACTGAGCGCAGAGGCTGAAATACCGGAAGCGGAGTGAAAGGACTAAGGACTAAGTGGCGGAGTTCGCGGACACAGAAGACTTGTTTGGACTTTGGATTTATAATAAATTTGGATAATAATAACTTAAGTTTAAAAAGACCTGAAAACTGAATGCAGAGAGTCGAATATCGAGACAAGTAAAAAGGACTGAGATGGACACAGATCGCGTTTTAATGACTGTAAACGAACTGAAGAAGAGAGGTAAAAGAAAAAGACAAACAAAAGGCCAAAGAAATAAAAATTAAGCTAAGAGGGAAGTGAATTATTAATTTTGAACTATTTAATTAGCCAATACGTTTAACATCTAAAAGAATTATATAAGTAATAATATTTTTATAGCTATAAATTGTATTGTGAAATTACAAATTTCACAAAAAGATAAGGAATTATTGTTAAAGTGAATGATTGGAACTTTAATACAAAATAGCAAATGAGTTGACTATATTTTTGAGATAGACTGATTGATATAGGGAGTGATTAAAGAGATTGCTAATTAGAAAATTAAGAAAACTAAAACTAAAAACCGTGACTGATGAAATAATTATAAGTAAATTGATTTGTATTGTGAGTAGGAATTAATTGCTTAAGTGGGGTAATTGGCAATATAATATAATATAAATAAGTTGTTTGGAGTATAAGTGGTGTACGGAGGGGAAAAGAGATACCAAGGAATAACCTAAAAATTGATGTTAAGGCTGGAAAGCTTTACATGAATATTGAAAATGTCTACAACATCCACTATAACAAAAACAGGGAAAAAACCTACAACAAATACCATAGTAATGACTCCCTCCCCTTTACAACAAAAAACAATTATGTGGGAAGATAAAAAATATAAAATAGACACTCTAGAAAAAGCAAGAGAATTTCATAACACACACTTTAGACTAGAGGAAGAGCAGGAAAGCAAGGAGGAAACAGATAGTAGAAGTCAAGAAGAAGAACTAATAGAAACAAATAAAAAAAAAGAAAAAGAAATAAGACAGAGGCAAGAAAAAGAGAGAGAGGAGAGAGAAGGTTCAAAGGCAAAGACACGGATGGAAACAAGAAACACAAAAAGACAGATATGATAGGCAATGGATGAACCAATCAAACTCTTTTCAGTAAACATTAATGGATTAAATGCTCCAAAGAAAAGGAATCAAATTTTCACAAAATTACAAAAATTAGAAGCAGATGTGATATGTCTGCAAGAAGTACACATTCAAAAAGACTATCAGAAAATTCTAGAAAACCCCAAACTAGGAAAATTATACTCATCCCTGGCCCAAAAAAAGAAAAAAGGTGTAGTGATTTACGTAAAAGAAAAAATACAATCTAAATTAGTTTATACTGATGAGCATGGTAGAGTGGTGATGGTAGAATTAGAAATAGGAAAGAGGAAAATGTTAATTGTAGTAATCTATGCACCTAATCAAAAACTACAGGATTTTTTTAAAAGACCTACACATAAAATTAGTAGAGTTTGAATATGAAGATATTTGTGTAATAGGGGATTATAATGCAATAGTAAATGCAAATAAGGACTACAAAACTGACAAAAAAAAAACAAAAAAAAAACAAAGGAAAAAGGAAATACTTCCAAAAGAATTCTTTAATATGGCTGATGAACTAAATTTGACAGATGTATGGAGGGAAACACATGAAGAGGAGGCCCAATATACTTTTTATTCTCATCCGCATAATTCCTGGTCAAGACTAGACATGGCATGGATGACCCCAAATATCAAAGTAGAGGTAGAAAAAATTGAGATAGGCACAAACCAATGGGCAGATCATAATCCACTATAAACTGGAAAGGGGAAAGAAGACGTAAGAGATGGACAATGAATCAAAGAATATGTAAAGAAAAAGAATTTAATTTGATGTTAGAAAAGGAAATAAAAATATTCTTTCAGATAAATAAAATTGAGGAAACCTCTTTACAAAATACATGGGATACCCTAAAAGCATATATAAGGGGCCTAGTATTAGCATATACGAGGAAAAAAAATAAAGAGAAGAAAAAACAATTAGAGAAATTAGAGAAAGACCTAAAACAAATAGAACAAAAACTGCAGGAAAAGCCCCAGGACAAAATAATAAAGGAAGAATGGAAAATGACTAAGCATAAATTGAATTTGATAAATCAAACAGAATTAGCCCAAAAAATAAAAATGGCAAAACAAAACTATTTCGAATACGCAAATAAAACGGGCAGATGGTTAGCTTATAAACTGAAGAAAGAACAGAACAAAAGAATGATATACCAACTGAGAGACAATAATGGAGAAATCCAACATAGCAAAGAGGCCAAAAAAGAAATTATTAAGAAATTTTATGCGAATTTATATAATCAAGAAGAAATAGAGGAAGACAAGATAAAACAGTACATAAAAAAATCTGGAATGCCAAAAATCACAGAAGAACAAAGAGAAATCCTCAATAGGCCAATAACTAAATTAGAATTAGACGAAGTACTGAAAAAGCAAAAAAATAACAAAACACCGGGACCCGATGGGCTACTGGTAGAAATATATAAAACAATGCAAGAAGTACTGGGAGAAAATATGTTGCGATTATACAATGAAGCCATGGAGAAAGCCAAAATACCAAAATCATGGACAGAAGCAATAATAACAATCATTCCAAAAGAAGATACAGACCTCCAGTTAATTCAAAACTACAGACCTATCTCATTACTGAATGCCGACTACAAAATATTTGCAGCAATTCTGGCCGAAAGGATTAAATCAGTACTAAATACATATATACACCCAGACCAAAATGGATTTCTGCCGGGATGCCAAATAAAGAACAATATGAGAATAGTACTTAATACTTTAGAATACTATGAATCACATCCGAAGAAGCAGGCTGCGTTGGTTTTTCTTGATGTCCAAAAAGCTTTCGATAACCAAAATTGGAAATTTATGATTGAACAATTACAAAATATGAAAATTGGGGGAAAATTTGGAAAAATTATAGCAGAAATCTATACCAACTAATCAGCAAAGATAATTATGAATGATGACATAACAGATAAATTTAATATAACAAATTGAGTCAGACAAGGCTGCCCACTTTCTCTCTTACTGTACATTCTATCATTGGAAGTCCTGCTGAAAAAAATCAGAGAAGATCAAGGAATTGAAGGTTTAAAGATCAATAAAGAAGAATACAAAGCCCAGGCCTTTGCTGATGACTTAGTGTTTTTAATAGAAATCCTATGGAATCTATACCTAATCTGTTCCAAAAAATAGAAGAATTTGGAGAAGTGGCCGGACTAAAAATCAATAAAAGTAAATCGAAACTAATTGTAAAAAAGCTAAGGGAAACTCAAACAAAAGAATTGACAGATAATATACAAATCCAAACAATGAAAAAAATAAAATATCTAGGAATTTGGTTATCCACAAGAACGTCAGCAATTAAAGAAAATAATTATGATAAACTACTAGAACAAACAAAGAAAGATTTAGAAAAATGGGAAAATTTACATGTCTCACGCTTAGGAAGAATTTCGGCCATTAAAATGACTATTTTACCTAAATTTTTATATTTGTTTCAGGTTACCCCAATAAAAATCGATAAATCATTTTTTGAAAAACTGAATAAAATGACATCTAAATTTATATGGCAAGGGAAAAGGCCACAAATAAAATTTAAGCTGCTTCAGGATACAAAAGATAGAGGAGGAGCTGCACTCCCAGACTGGGAGGTATACTATCAAGCAGCAATATTATCGTGGGTTAAAGACTGGATAGAACTAAAGGACTCTAGAACTTTAACAATTGAGGGACACGAACTCCAAATTGGCTGGCACTCTTTTATGTGAGATGAAAAATACAAATCACACTCATATTTTAAAAGACACACAATAAGAAACTCATTACTACAAACTTGGCTTAAAATTAAAAAACAGCATTATATGAAGATACCAAATTGGTTATCGCCGGTAGAATCAATTAGACACCCTAATCTAACAGACAAGACAAAAATAATTAGATATAAAGATATAATTGACTATCAAGGCAATTCAAAGACAAAACAACAATTGGAGATAGACTTAAACAGAGAAATAGACTGGTGGACTTACACTCAAATACAATCTAAATACAGAGAACATATAAAAACATATGAAATTCATAACCAAAAACAAGAAATAGATAAAATTATATTAGACTCAGAAAACAAATTAATTAGTAAAATCTATAAATTTCTTCTACGCTACAAAATGGAAGAAGAGACAGTCACAGAAACGATTAAATGGGCTCAAAACATCAAACATACAATACCTTTGGAAAAATGGGAAAAGCTCTGGCAGGTAAACATAAAATTAATGAAAGCAGCGGCGTATAAAGAAAACCAACTGAAAATGTTTTATAGGTGGCACATGTCTCCAACCAGACTGACAAAAATACAGCCTAAAAATAGCCCGATCTGCTGGAAGTGTAAGGAACACAAGGAACCTTCTATCATTTATGGAGGACATGCCCGGCAGCAAAGAAATTTTGGTCCAACATTAAAAAATGGTTGGAACAAATAACAGAAACACAGATAGAAAAAGAACCAGAAATATCTTTATTAGGAATTTTTAATAAATCATATCCTAAAGATATCAAATATCTCACAATTCACATACTAACAGCTGCAAGAATAATTTACGTAAAAAATTGGAAGCAAGAAAGAACACCAAATGAAACAGAATTAATAGAATTTTTTTTAGAATGCGCTGAAATGGATAGGTTAACCAAAGAAATACAAGAAAGAGAAGATTTAATTATTACAAAATATGGAATAATTGGTATAATTGGTTAAAATGAGAAATAAACAAAAAATATAGGGGAAAATATTACCATTTTTTAAAAGAAATGTTATTAGACAAAGGAGAGGTGAAGAAATATATTATAAGTAGAATGTCACTTTGAAAAAATGCTTAAGAAGGAAACATAATCTTTTTGTTTATATGTTGTATAAATGTTTGTTGTGTATATGTTACGTTATTTTTTTTAATATTGATACTCAAATAAAAATTTATTTAAAAAAAAAGAAAAAAAGAAAATTGTTTAAAAGAGAAAACTGAAAGCAAAGAATGGAATAGCAAGATAATCTTGACAGCATATAAAGTGATATCTTTAAAAAATCTGCCAATTTAAAATTTTTGTGGTGCCTAGGCCTGGTAACAGTTTTGTCAGACAACTGGCTTCTGTTAATTGCTATTGTAGATCAGATGAGATCAGGTACCAGTGGTATATACTGTATATTCAATTAAATTTCTTATTACATGAAAAACCTGACCAACAATGGAAGCTCAGGAGATAGGTATTCTGGCCCCAATCATCAGATCAGAGAGGGATGAATTGGCAATTCCAGCTGAAGTGTTGGATCAGTCTACTGAATGTAAATGTTAATATATTCTTCTCATCTGATCATTTACCATCCCATCTCTTACTTCCTAGCAATAACCTTTAGAAAGGTTATAATAACCTATATAATAACATATTCCTGCCCCTTTATCTTTTGTAACTTATCCAGACTGATGATTCAGCACTGCTGTTTGCAAGAGTATTCTCAGCCTAGAATCCATGATTTATCATAAGGCCACCAACATTCCACACATTCTGAGTTTCAACAGCAAGCATCGACTGTCACACCAAAAAAAGTTGTTTCAGAACAGTATATGCCAAGGTGAGAACCCACGGTAGTACCCAGCAAGTTAAACAACTGGAGAGCAGGTACTTACCAAAGCCACCTTGTAAATAAGATGAGTCATCTTAGTCATACATCCTGGATAAATATCTAAATGAATAACAACTGTGCTGTACAAACATCACTCAAAAATGCAATTAAACGTAAGACTTACCTTGTGCAATAAGAGAGAGAGGGAGGGAGGGTGCAACAAAGCCGAAGATTTTCAAATGAAGTTTCTCCCTCAACTCAATACCTTCAAAGTCATATGGTGGGGACTTCATTTTTCATAGTCAAAAGAATGATTTAGTAATAATAGTGATAGCGGACAATAGCATTTTACACCTTCAGTATAATGATATTCAGTGCTGCATAGGATAATATATGGGTATTTTTTTATCTTGTGTTTCATCGCAGCTGTACAAAGTAGATTCTCAGAAGGTACCTTGTATACATAAATTTATACCCAGGTAGGGAATGGGAATAAAAGGAACATAAGCATTTAAAAGTGACATTTATGCTTTTGGACTTTTTTTCTCTCATTCAACCAAAGTTCAGAAAAAAAGCATTTTTGTAACATTTCTGTTTTCTATAATAGAAATTGGTTCAATAACTAATAGTTACAGTGGAAATGCATTGGAAAAGACAAAAGGTTTTACTCCATAGAAATATCTGAGCAGTGACACACCCCCCACCCACTCATCTGCTTTCAATCTGGACTACATTATGCCATAACTGAGAATTTGTCATATTACAGAAAGATGTTATAATGTCTTGTACATGTACTATGACAAAACAGAAACAAAAGCAGAAGAAATCCATTTTTTCAACAATTTTACTCATAGTTGTTCAATAAATCTTAAGAGTTAATGAGAAAGAATAACCACGGGGGTATCTCATATTCAGCTGTACTGACAGCAAGGGAATAAAAAGCCAGAGCAAGGATACGGAACATTTCAAGGACTGAGGAGGCCGATCAATATTTTTGGAACATCAACTGTATTTCTTATGCAATAGCAAAACATTTTCAAGAGAATCACCATAGGAATATGAGAAACTTATCACACTAGCAATACATCTTATTTATGCTATTATCTAACATGCAGTCTAGAACATAACATTATCTAACATGCAGTCTAGAACATAAAGTTTATATAGGGTTTGATACAGGGGTGAAATCTAAAATTTGTTACTATCGGTTCTGTGGGCATGGCTTGGGGGAGTGTAATGTGGCCAATTTTTTATTTTATTTTTTTATTGCAAAAGTTTTACAATTACATTTTCACCCCATTTCCCCCCCCATCCCAGCCCCACACCCCACCCTAACCACCCCAAACCCCCCTAACCCTCCCCCCTGACTTCCACAAAATATAATCCCATCAAAATCCCCTTTTTATAAAACTTGAACCCCTCAGACCCCCTTAAAAAAGTTTTTATCTTCACAGTTTTCATACATTTCTATTTTTATATAATACTTTCAATGAAAAACTATTTGGTACTTTCTAACTTGATATTTGTTCTGCACATAATCTATCCATTTGTTCCATTCCCATTCATAAGTCTCTTGTGAGCGATCTTTTAAATATGCTGAAATCTTCGCCATCTCGGCAAAACTGGCCATCTTCAAAGTCCATTCTTCGATAGTGGGTAAAGCTTCATTTTTCCAATATTTACCTATCAATAATCTCGCTGCAGTTATCATGTACAATATCAACTTAATTTCATCCTGTGTAAAACCCTTTACTATACCCAATAAAAACAATTGTGGAGAAAATGGAATTTTTTTCTTCAAAATATTCTGCATAACCCACCATATTTTTATCCAAAAAGCCTTAACTTTCTTACAATTCCACCAAACATGATAATATGTAGCATCTAAACAATCACATCTCCAACATTTTGGCTGAACATTAGGATACATACAGGATAATTTCTTGGGATCTAAATGCCATCTCTAAAACATCTTATAAAAATTTTCCCTCAAATTCTGAGATTGCGTAAATTTAACATTCTGAACCCATATTTTCTCCCACGTTTCCAACATTACTGGTTCTGCAAAATTCTGTGCCCATTTAATCATGCAATCTTTAACCAATTCAGTTTCTGAGTCCCTTTCTAACAAAACATTATATAGCCTTTTGATATGCATTGGACCTTTCTCTTTTATATGTCTAACCAACTCTTCCTCATGCAACATAATACCAGTTTTTTGGTCCTCTTTCCATCTCAGTTGAAGTTGATTGTATTGTAACCAGGTTAAGTTAATCCCTTCGCCCAACAGTGTCTCTAATGTCTTCAGTTGCCATCTGCCCACATCTGTAAAAAGAACCTCTTTATATAAAAAACCCCCAAGTGACATTATATTTGTATTCCAAATAATATGACCAAGATCCAGCCACAACGGTATTTTATAATCCCATTTGATTCGGTGCTTCTTCCATACTCTCATCAGAGAATCTTTAAGTATATGACTTTTAAATACTTTATCCACTTTGTTTTCATAAAACAAGTAAGCGTGCCAACCAAATTCGAGATCAAAACTTTCTATATTCAATATTCCAGTCTTTTTCCTTCCAAACCAATCGCTTGCTTGAGTCAAAGCTGCTGCTTCATAATATAACTGTAGGTTTGGAAGTTTTAGACCTCCCCTTTCCGGAACATCTTGCATAATTTTCAATTTAACTCTCAGTTTTTTCTCGTTCCAGACAAACTTATTCACTCCAGTTTGCCACTCTTTCAGTTGTTTATCACTTTTAAGCACTGGAATCATTTGGAACAAAAAAAGAAATCTTGGCAAAATGTTCATCTTCACTGCTGCTATTCTTCCAAGTAAAGAAAGCTGCAGTTTTTTCCATGTCTCCATATCTTTTTGTACCTCTCGCCACAACACCTCATAATTATTTTGAATCAGTTTCATATTAGATTCTGCAACCTGAACTCCTAGGTATTTAACCTTTGAAACAATCTCAAAACCTGCCCTCTTTTCAAGTTCATGTTTTCGATCTTGTGTCATATTTTTGACTATCAGTTTAGTTTTTTTCTGGTTCAGTCTAAATCCTGATACTGTACCATAATCTTTTATAATGTCTTTCATCAGGATTATTGATTCCACCGGCTGCGTTAGGGTAACAACCAGATCATCTGCAAATGCCCTTATTCTGTAATCTTCTTGCCTTATCACTATACCTTTCAAGCTGGTCGAATCCCTTATTGTGTTCAACAAGACTTCTAATGTTAAAATAAATAACAAAGGGGATAACGGACAACCTTGTCTTGTACCTTTTTCAATTTTAAAGTCTGTTGTCAAACTTCCATTAATGATAATCTGTGCCTTTTGCTCTTGGTAAATTGCTGAAACCGCCAGTATAAATTGATCCCCAAAATCCATTTTTTCCAAAGTCTTTAATAGAAAATTCCAATCCACTCTATCAAAGGCTTTCTCCGCATCCAAAAAAGCCAGCACTGCAGGGATCTGTTTATTCTTCTCAAGATATTCCAATAAATCTATCACTTGCCTTACATTGTCCTTCATGTATCTACCCTCTATAAATCCCGCTTGATCATCATGAATCACCTCTTTAATTACTGGCATCAACCTGTTGGCTAATACTTTTGCATAAATTTTGTAGTCATTATTCAGAAGAGATATTGGCCTATAATTTTCCGGTTTTTTAGGACCTGCTTGCTCTTTTGGTATCAAAGAGATATAAGCTGTTTTCCATGATGGGGGTATTTTACCCCCTCGTTGTATATTACAAAATAAGTCTCTAAGTTGTTCCACCATTTCTGCTTGTAAAGTTTTATAATACACTGCAGTCAAGCCATCTGTTCCTGGAGCTTTGGCAGTTTTCAGTTGTTTTATTGCTGCAATTATCTCCTCAGCTGTTATAGGATGATTCAGTCTTTCCTTTTGTTGATTAGTAACTTTTGTAATTCTTTTATTTTCTAGATATTTTTCTATAAGTCCATTCTGTATGTCTTCTTTAGCATATAATTTAGTATAGTAATCTACAAAAACTTCTTTAATTAATTTTTGTTGATAAATTTCTGTCCCTCCAATATCAATACAATTGATGGTCCACCGACTTTGCTCTCCCCATGGCTTCCCTTTGTTCTGTAGTACTCTTAGTTCCTTTTTTATATTGTTGTGCCATAGCTCTTTCTTGCAATTGTTTTTCTTTAATTTGTTTTGAAACTGCACGAGTTATTCGCTGGTCTTTAGCTTCAGCCATACGCTCTAGGTCCAATGCCACATCTCTTGTAGTCAGAATTGGAGAGGGGTTCCTCCAAAAAACCTCCTACAGCACCCTGCGCTTCTGTTGGGTCTAATTCAATCTGCTTAAGCTGCACTTCCAACTCTTGCTGGGTTGCTTCTCCTTCTCACTCTCCTTTATCTCCAATACAGTAGATGAACGTGGCGATGGTGATCTCTCCTTGAAAACATTATAATAGAAATATTCCGCTTTTTCAACAGTATTCAGTCGGTGTCTTTCCCCCTGATATTTCAAAATTATGCCCGTTGGAGCATCCCATCTGAATGGGATTTCTAATTTGTTTAATTCCTTTACTAAAAAACCAAAATCTTTTCTATCTTTCAACATCTTTGGTGGAAGTTCTTTATAAATTCCAACCTCAGTTCCCTCAACTTGCACAGAGGAAAGGAAAGATTTTTGCAGAATATCATTTCTCATTCTTCTATCTGTGAAGTATATCACCACATCTCTTGGTAATTGTCTTTGTCTGGCCACCCATGAGTTCACTCTGTAAATTTTATCTATTTTGTAAAAGATCTCATCAGGATTAATTTTTAACAACACAGCCAAGGCATCAGCACAAATCTGTCTCAAATCTTGCCGGTCACTCTCCTTAATCCCTCTAATTCTTATGGCAAATTCCATAGACCGGAATTTCATCATCGTGATTTCATCTTCAACTCTCTGTATTTTATTATCCACATCAGAAATTTTAAAATCAGTATCCTTTATTTTAACATTCACTTCTGATTTAAATTCTTCCAATTTGGAATCCACTTTGATAATAATTTCTGACAGGCCAGAAACTGCGTTTGATAATTTATCAGTCACCTTGTCATAATTCTCTTTCACCAAATTTTTCATTTCAGTAATTTCCTACTTAATTTCCTGTTGAGATTTTTGAAATTTATCATCCAAAGCCTGCGTGATAAATTTTTTTAAGCTTTCAAAATCAAACTGCTCTTCAGGCTTGTGTGTGGGAGATCCCCCCCCCTGTTGCCTTGCTTTCCTGCTTTTTAGAAGCCATTTTATCACGTGAGTTAGATTTTCTAAAAAGAGAAATCCTTTTTCTTTTTCTTCCAGCACCACAAAGTCCTCTAAAAAAATCCCCCAGCTTTAATCAAATTAGAAGTAAACTTGTATGAAATCAGCTTATTTTAGAAAGGGATTTTTTCCACCCCTCTTCTCCTGTGCTCGTAACAAACAGCGCTACAATGTAGCTTATTAGAATAGCTTTAGAAAGTCACTTTCCCTTTCAGCTTGTTAACTTGTTAGCGCTGGAGCGGCGCCATCTTTTCAAGCCGCTTCCACTCACTTAAATTTTTAATCAGATCAAGAAGTCACGAAGAAAGGAAAATACTTGCAGTTCCTTGGTTTCAGGGTTTCCCCGTTAATTAGTAGGGTTAGATTCAATCAATTTGTTTGCTGCTGCCGGCTTGCTCTGCATTAGCAGAGTCGTCCCACGCCGTCCGGAGTCTTCGCAAGTTGAAAGGGAACCGCGCCTGTTTCCTCCCCAGTAATAAACTTCTGGGGGCTCACAGGGGCTCAACCTGTGCCTTGCCAACTCTCTCCTTCAAATCCTGCAGATTCTGGAGTTTTCAAGCCGCTCCTCACGATCGAAGCGGCTCTACAAACGGCGGGGCTGACGGACCTTAAAAAAGGCACGTCTTCACCGGAGCCAGAAAAACCGGAAGTCCCCATGTGGCCATTTTTTAAAAAAAACTTTTAAAACCATTTTTTCTACAACCTCTTTGGCTAAGAGATTGTAAAAAAATGCTTTCAAAAGGCTCTGACGATCCAAGCTGAGTTCCCTGATCGGCAGGGGCTTTTTTAAAAAAGCCTCTGCCGATCAGGGAACTCAGCTAGGATCGTCAGAGCATTTAAAAGAAAAAAAACCCCTTTTTTTCTTTTAAATGCCTTTGATCATCAGAGGCTTTTTTTTTTACTTTTAAAAGCATTTTTTCGGCTGAAGTTGTAGGAAAAATGCTTTTATTTATTTTTTTTAAAATTTTTAAAAAGTTTTTTATTTTAAACATTAAAAAACACATTAAAAATCAAACATATACATACAACAAAAAGTAACATAAAAAAGAAAAATATCACTTTTCTTTCAGCTATACACAGCGGTCTGCTCTTTCTATACATCAATATTTACAATTATTTAAGTATATACTTATTTGACGTTCATTTTCTATTTTATTTCATTTCTTCTTTACTAACAAAAGATCATACACATTTTCCCCCTCCTTTCCTCATTCATTTAACTTATTTCCTTATGTTTCAACCATTCATACCATCTACTCCAAACCTTATAATGCTTTGATTCTTCTTTCCCCTTAATTTCTTTAGTTAATTTATCTAATTCTGCACATTCTAGAATTTTTTTAATTAAATCCTCTTCCGTTGGTAGTGTTTCCTTCTAATATTGTGCGTATACAATACGTGCTGCAGTCAATATATGCAATATAAGGTACTGTATTTCTTTAGTATAATTGTCTATTCAGATTCCTAACAGAAATTGTTCCGGTTTTTTCTCTATTTGGTTCTGAATTATTTCTACTATCCAAGTTTTGATTTTCTTCCAGAATTTTTGTGCCATCATACAGGTCCACCATTGGTGATAGTATGTTCCATAGCCAGTCTTGCACTTCCAACATTTCGGGGAGTTGGTAGGGAACATTTTCGCAATTCTGGCCAGTGGGAGGTGCCATCTATAAAACATTTTCATCTGGTTTTCCTTGTATGCCGTTGCAATTGTTAGTTTCATGTTCGTTTTCCACATCCTCTCCCACTTCTCTAGTTCTATCACACGGTTAAAGTTTTGTGCTCATTTGATCATCGTGTTTTTCACCGTTTCCTTTTCCATTTTATATCGAATTAGAAACTTGTATAGTCTACTTATTAGTTTTTGATCATTCCCTAGTATGATTTTATCTAATTATGTTTCTTCTAGTTGAACTTGATCTTTTTTTATATCCTCTGTGTACTTTGAATTTATCTGCAGATATGTCCACCATTGCACTTCTCTTCCTAAATCCAGTTCCAATTCATTTCTAGTTTTTAATATTCCCCTCTTGGTTATTATGTCTCTATACCTAATTAATTTTGTCCAGTCTACTAAATTTGGATATGTTAAAGTTTCCTCTGAGGAAATCCAAGACGGGATTTGTATATGATGCTGTTTTTTAATTTTATTCCAAATTATTAGTAAAGAATTCCTAATTGTGTGCCTTCTAAAGTATCCATAAATATTTTGTTTTCCTCCCCATAAATATGAGTGCCACCCTATAGTTAGATCATGTCCTGCTAATGTTAGCAGCCTTTTATTTTCCAATTCCATCCATTCTTTTATCCAAACTAATCCTGCTGCTTGATAGTAGGTTTCCCAATCTGGGAGGGCGGCTCCTCCTCTCTCTCGGGTATCTTGTAATACTTTTAACCTAATTCTAGGCTTCTTTCCCTGCCAAATAAATTTTGTAGTTAATCTATTTAATAAGTTGAAAAAAAAATTCCCCATTTTTATCGGAATAGATCCATGAAATCTGCAACTTTGTCCAGTTTTCCAAATCTTTCCTAATTTGCTCAGTTAATTTATCATAGTTTTCTTTTTTAATTGAGTCTTGCCCTGAGCCAGATTCCCAAATATTTGATTTTTTTTTGTTGCTTGGATATTCATAATCTTTTCTAATTCTGTCTCCTGGTTTTTTGTAAGATTTTTAGTTAGTAATTTCGATTTATTCTTATTAATTTTTAACCCTGCTACTTCACCAAATTCTTCTATTTTTCTAATCAGTTTGGGGCCAGATTCTAAAGGTTCCTCAATTATAAAGACCATATTGTCTGCATATGCATGGACTGTGTACTCCTCACTTTTAATTCTCAGGCCCTTTATTTCCTTATCTTCCCTAATTTTATTTAAAAGTGGCTCCAGTACTAGAATAAAAAGAAGTGGGGAGAATGGGCAGTCTTATCTTACTCCTTTTGTTATTTCAAAGCCTTTTGTCATATCCTGATTAACCAATGCCTTTGCGGTCTGTGTTGAATAAATTTTCCCAATCATTTGTCCAAATTTTTGTCCATAGTCCAATTTCTGTATTAATTGTGTCATGAAGTTCCAGTTCAAATTGTCAAAGGCCTTTTGCGCATCAAGGAAAACCAGTGAAAATTGTTTCTCTGCGTGTACCTCATAATACTCTAATACATCTACTATCATCCGTGTATTATTTTTGATTTGCCATCCTGGGAGAAAACCACTTTGGTCCAAATGTATGTGTTTGTTCAGAATCACTTTTAGTCTATCTGCAATTATTGACATAAATAATTTATAATCGGAATTCAGTAGAGAGATGGGTCTGTAATTTTGTATTAGTTGTAGATCTGAATCCTCCTTATGAATCAATGTAATTAGAGCTTCTGACCAGGATTTGGATGTTTTTGTCTCTTGCAATACTTCATTAAATATTTCTAACATAAGTTCTCCAGTCTGTTCTATCATATTTTTATATAGTTCTATCGGTAATCCATCTGGGCCTGGGGATTTATTATTTTTTTGTTTTTTCATTGCCATTCCAAATTCGGTTTTGGAGATTGGTCTATTCAATGTCTCTTTCTGTTCCTCTGTCAGCTTGCAAACATTTATTTCCTCTATATATCTCTGTATTTCAGTTTCCTTTTTTTGTTCCTGAGTATACAGTTTGGAGAGGAAGTTATGTACTATATTTTTTTTTCTTCTGTTTTGTAACATACTTCCCCTTTTTCATTCTTCAAGTATTGTATCATTCTTTTTTCTTTTTCTTTTTTCAGCTTAAAAGCTAGCCATCTACTTATTTTGTTTGCATGCTCAAAATGGTTTTGTTTCGCTGCCTTTATTTTCAGAGCAATTTCTTCCTGTGTAATCAAATTTCATTTGTGTTTAATTATTCTCCATTCCTCTTTAAATTTCTTATTTTGCGGATCTTTATATAGTTTTTCCTCTACTTTTTGGAGTTCTTCCTGTGATTTATTTTGTTGATATTTTTTCTGTTTATTCCTCTTTGCAGTATATGCAATTGACACCCCTCTAATGTAAGCTTTCAAAGTGTCCCAAAAATTTTGGGGCGACGTGTATTCTTTTTTATTTATACTTAAGAAGATCTCTATCTCTTTTCCCACTAGTTGTTGTATTCTTTCTCCTTACATAAATACTGGCTTAGTCCATCTTTTGTATTTTTTTTGTCCCTTCCAATGTATTATTATAGGGCTGTGGTCCGCCCATTCATTTGTTCCAATATCTATTTTTTGTATCTCCAATTGCAGTTGCGCCGTCATCCAGACCATATCGATCCTGGACCACAATTGGTGCAGGTGGGAATAGTATGTGTATTGTCTCTCTTCTCTATTAATCTCTCTCCACATATCTTTTAAACCTAATTCAGATATCATATTAAAAAACTCTTTTGGTAATATTTCCTTTTTTTTTTTACTCTTGTTATCACTATAGTAATCTTTTTTAGTGTCGATTCTCGCATTGTATTCTCCTATTATACATATATTTTCTATTTCTTGTTCTAATACTTTATCATGTAATTTTTTATAGAAATCTGTTTGGTTTGTATTAGGGGCATAAATCACTACTAATAAGAATTGTTTAATTTCAGTCTCTAATTTGATCATCAGAATTCTTCCCTCATCATCTGCATATTTCAATTCTGATTTTAATCTTTCTTTTATGTACACTGCTATTCCTCTTTTTTTTTTTTTTGTTGGGAGAGTGACACATTTAATTTTCCTAATTTCTTATTTTCCAATAGTTTTTGAAAGTCTTTCTTTATATGGACCTCTTGTAGGCAGATCACATCCATGTCTAATTTTTTTAATTTCGTAAATATCTGGGCTCTCTTTTTCTGAGCATTCAGGCCATTAATATTCACTGAGAATAGAGATATTTTTTCTTCCATCTCTTACTGTACTTGCCTTTTGGTGTTTCTTGTTTCTTTCTTAACTCTTTCTTTTGCTCCCTCTCTTTCTTCTTGTTCCTTTTCTTGAGCTTTGTTTTTTCTTCCTCTCTTTCTATTTCTTCCTGTTGTTCCTCCTCCTGATTTTTATCTTCTATTTCTTCTTTATTTTCTTGTTCTTCTTCTAAGTAATTTTTATAGAACTCCTGTGCTTTTTCTACTGTGTCAATTTTGAATTTTTTGCCTTGCCTGGTAATAAGGATTCCTTCGGGCATGATCCAGGGGAACATTACTTTGTGTTGAATTAATTTGGATGTCAGGAAGTAATATAACTGTCTTTGGTCCCGTACTCTTCGTGGGGTTTGCTTTAAGATAATAATCTCTTTCCCATTATACGTTATTTTTCCATCCCTTGATTTTCTATATATTTTATTTCTTATTGGTTTTTTTTGCAAAATCTGATATGTACTTCCCGTGGCAATCGGTGCCTTCTAATGTAGTTATTGTGTACTTGGTATGCTTCATCTATCGAGTACTTCTATTTTGTCTTTCTGTATTATTTCCGCTATTATATCACACATCTTCTCTTTCAAATCTTCTTCTCTCTCTTCAGTGACATTCTGGAAGCGTAGGAGGAAGGAGGCTTTTTCCATTTCTAGGAAAGTAATTAAGTCAACCAGTTCTTTATTTTGTTGTTGTAATTTCTGTTCTGCTATTTCTAACTTTAAATCCAAATGTTCTACTTTATCTTCTATTTTTTTTTCTTTATGCTCATTCTCTATTACTGTCTGTTGAATATTCTCCATCTTCTCTTTCATACTTTTCAAATCATCCTTTAGCTCTCCTAGTTCATCTTTAATTTCTTGGTGATTTCTTCTGGCTTCCTCCTGGTGATCTGCCATTTTTTCTTGCAATTTCAATAAAGTTTCTTGAATTGTTTGTAGCATATTTTGCATGCTGCTCATAGTTGGTTCCATCTTATCCTTTTCTTTTCCCAGCATGGATTCAATCGATTGCTGCATTGTAGGTGAGGGTGTTGCAGTTGTATTTACTATAGGTTTTTCCCCCCTGTTTTCGTTATTGTTGTTGTTGTTGACATTATTATATTTTTAGTCCAATTCCTCCACAAAATCATAAATTTTTAGGTATTACTTTACTTTGCAACGTTAGAACTCAGTTAGAAAATCACTACCTCTCTCAAGTGTATCTTACAAACAACAATTATCAACTGTTATGTCTCTTCTCCCCTCTCTTTTCACTGTATTTTTTTAAACCAATTCCTTTTTCACCACTGTCTAATCTCCTTTAATTATTACTCCTTTCTATAAAGCCTATAATTTTACTCCTTTCTATAAAGCATATAATTTTTACTCATACAATCAGCAACACAAATTCCCCCTTTTTCCCAATTACAAAAGTTTTTCAAAAATATTATCTTAATAGTAATTATTCTCTATTAGGTCGGCCCATTTTCCCATCATTATTGACTCTGGGACTTTATTATCACCCTCCTGGATTTTTTATGTTTGATCTCTATCTCCTTCTGCTGCTGGCTAGCTTATTCCTGCCGCCCAATTACCACCTTTAGGCCTTGGCTCGGGGGAGGAGAGATTGCAGGCTGGAGGGAGAAGCTGAGAGTCCAGGTCAAGGACTGCTGTTCCATCTGCAGGGAGAGAGTGACTATTGGTGGCCTTTGATATCCAGCCGCTGTGAGAGAACGGCTGTGACCATCCGCCTGCACTGCAATTATCTGATCTGGTCGCCCCATCACTGTGAGAGAGTGAAGGGGCTCCAGCTTCATCCTGGCCAGCCTTTTTTGCCATCTCTCACCTCAATGACTATCTTTAAATATTGCTGACATCCAAAGTTCCCCTTTTTCATCTCATCATACTTGTATTTATTTATTTATTTATTTTATTTTATTGAATTTCTATACCGCCCTACTCCCGAAGGACTCAGGGCGGTGCACAGCCATGAAATAAAACACATAGATATACAAAATTTAAAATCGAATAAAATGAATTAAATAAATTTGGCTGAATTAGTACCCATAATTTAAGATACCCATATTTTAAAATACATTAAAAATTTAAAATTTACACTTAAAAGGGAGAAGATTTAGGCAAGGCCAGCTTGATGAAATAAAAGCGTCTTCAACTCGCGGCGGAAGGTGCGCAGATCCGGAATCCTCCGTATCTCTGGGGGGAGCTCATTCCAGATCGTCGGTGCCCCCACAGAGAAGGCTCTCCCCCTAGGGGCTGACAGCCGACATTGTTTGGCCGACGGCACCTGGAGGAGCCCCTCTCTGTGGGGGGCTTATACCTCGGCAGATTTGCTCGTGCTGCGAGATGCCCCCCTCTTGCGGCAATGGCCTTCCACTTTATCGAAGGCCTACCTTAAGGACGGGCTTTGGAGCCCCAAGAGGTGGCATGTTTTAAAGCAGGGATTGAGGGGTTTTTTAATTAGGGTTTTTAATAATCTTTTAAGGGGAACTGGGAGGGCGACCAAAGGGGATGGGGGGGGTAATCCACCTAGGTCAGGGCCCAGCCCGGCACAGGGTAACGGTTTGGAGGGCGCAGGACGAGGGATTGAGGATATCATCAGCACGGTGGATGGGAGGGGCAGATATGGCGGGAGCAGAGGATCTTATCTTGTGCCAGGGGTGTGCACTCGCTACTTGAGAGCGATTGCGCACCCCGGTCCTCAAGGCTCCCCTCGGATACTAGGTGGCTCAGATACTCAGGACCTGGGCCTCCGGCTGATGCTGTGCAATGCCAGGTCCGTGGTAAATAAGGCCCCCCTCATCTACGATCTTATTCAAGAGGGGGGAGCGGACCTGGCGGGTATTACAAGAGCCTTGGTACTACAGTGGTTTAAAGCACCCTGTTATTAACACAGCTGCCTGCAATTTACTGCTGGTTCGAATCTCTCCAAGGCTCAAGGTTGACTCAGCCTTCCATCCTTTCTAAGGTAGGTTAAATGAGGACCCAGTTTGTGGGGGCAATAAGCTGACTTTGTATAAATATACAAAAGTATGAAGGCTATTGCTTAACGCACTGTAAGCCGCCCTGAGTCTCTGGAGAAGGGCGGCATATAAATCAAATTAAAAAAAAAAATTACGGAGACCTGGTTGGGCCCGGAGGGAGGGGTCCCTCTGGTTGAGATGTGCCCACCAGGCTTCAGAGCATTCCATCAGCCGAGGGCCCAGGGGAGGGGAGGGGGTGGTGGCAGTTATTATTAAAGAAGGTCTTGGTCCGAGGGAGACCACTGTGCCACAGATTGCCAGATGTGAGTCCCTCTTTGTGAGGTGGGGTCATGGGGTTCAGATGGGCTTGCTGCTTACGTACCTGGCTCCCTGCCGCGTGACAACATCCCTGCCCGAGCTACTCGACGTGATAGCCACAGTGGCAGTTGATACACCCAGGCTTATGGTCATGGGTGATTTCAACCTGCCGTTCATTGGTGAAATGTCGGAGATAGCTCGGGAGTTCATGGCTTCCATGACGGCCATGGACCTGACCCAGTTAGCTCATGGCCCCACTCACAGGGGGGGGACACACGCTGGATCTGATTTTTGTCTCTGGCCAGTGGTTGAGTGGTCTTATTATAGGGGATATAGACATGAAACCCTTGTCATGGTCAGATCACTCACTCCTTCATCTGGACCTTCGAACCGCTACACCCTGCTGCAGGGAGGTGGACCCAATTAGATGGATCTGCCCCAGGTGCCTGATGGATCCTGATAGGTTCCAGATGGAGCTTCGGCCAATTCCTGAAGATCTGGCACACGACTCGGCCGAGGGCCTGGTAGCTGCCTGGGATCGGGTGGCTGGTGGGGCCTTGGATCGAGTTGTGCCTTTGCGGCCTCTGACCCGGTGTTGATCCCTCGTGGCTCCTTGGTTCACCGAGGAGCTGAGGGAGATGAAACGCCAGAAAAAATGCCTAGAGAGCAGTTGGAGGGCCAGTCTCGCTGAATCTGACCGAACACTGGTAAGGTCGCATATTAAGACCTACCTAGTGGCGATAAAGACGGCAAAGTTTAATTACTTTTCCGCCTCTATTGCGTCATCAGGGAATCGTCTGGCCGCCCTGTTCAGGGTAACCCGCTCCCTGCTCCATCCGGGAGCGTGGGAGGATCCCTTAGAAGGCAGGGCGGAGGATTTCGGACAATACCTGTATGACAAAATCGCTCAGATCCGGGGGGATTTGGACTCTGACTGGGTAGATCAGGGCAGGGTGACGAGGAATAGTCTTGAGAATGTTACCTGGGAGGAGTTTGATGCTGTGACTCCCGATGATGTGGACAGGATTTTGGGGAGACTTAGTGCGGCCACATGTTTACTGGACCCGTGTCCCTCCTGGTTGGTACTGGCCTCCCGGGAGGTTACACGAAGCTGGCTCCAGGGTGTTATCAACGCTTCGCTGAGTGAGGGTCACTTCCCCACCGCCTTGAAAGAGGCGGTGGTGAGGCCTCTCCTCAAGAAGCCATCCCTGGATCTGGCAATATTGGCCAACTACCGTCCTGTCTCCAACTTTCGCTTCCTGGCGAAGGTTGTTGAGAGTGTGGTCGTGCGACAGTTTCCGCAATTCCTGGAGGAAACATCCTATCTAGATCCGTTCCAGTCAGGTTTCAGGCCTGAGCACAGCACAGAAACGGCATTGGTCGCGTTGGTTGATGATCTCTGGAGGGCTCGGGACAGGGGTTGCTCCTCTGTTCTGGTCCTGTTAGACCTCTCAGCGGCTTTTGATACCATGGTCGATGGTATCATGCTGCACTGTTTGGAAGAGTTGGGGATGGGGGCACCGTGTTATGGTGGTTCTCCTCCTTTCTCTCCGACCAGTCGCAGTTCGTGTTGGCAGGGGGGCAGAGGTCGACCTCAAGGCCTCTTATATGTGGAGTGCCTCAGGGGTCGGTCCTCTCGCCCCTCCTGTTAAACATTTATGTGAAGCCGCTGGGCGAGATCATCCGTGGCTTTGGGGTGAGATACCACCAGTACGCTGATGACACCCAGCTGTACATCTCCACCCCAGGCCACCCCAACGATGCCCTTGAAGTGATGTCCCAGTGCCTGGAGGCTGTGCAGATCTGGATGGGGAGGAACAGGCTCAAGCTCAACCCTTCCAAGACTGAGTGGCTGTGGCTCCCGGCATCCCGATATAGTCAGTTGACTCCATCACTGACTATTGGGGGCGAGTCGTTGGCCCCCACAGAATCTGGGAGTCCTCCTGGATATGCAGCTGTCCTTGGAGGAACATCTGACAGCTGTGACCAGGGGGACCTTTTGTCAGGTTCGCCTGATTCGCCAGTTGCGGCCCTTTCTTGATCGGGATTCCCTGTGCACAGTCACTCATGCCCTCGTCACCTCTCACCTTGACTACTGCAACGCTCTCTACATGGGGCTCCCCTTGAAGAGCACCCGGAGGCTCCAGCTGGTCCAGAACGCAGCAGCGCGGGTAGTGATGGGAGCAGCATGGCGCTCCCATGTAACACCGCTCCTGCGTGAGCTGCACTGGCTCCCGGTGGTCTTCCGGGTGCGCTTCAAGGTGTTGGTTATCACCTTTAAAGCGCTCCATGGCATAGGGCCTAGCTATCTTCGAGACCGCCTGCTGCCACCGACGACCTCCCATCGACCCGTGCGCTCCCACAGAGAGGGCCTCCTCGGGGTGCCATCAGCCAAACAGTGCAGGCTGGTGACCCCCAGGGGGAGGGCCTTCTCTGTGGGGGCACCTACCCTCTGGAATCAATTGCCTCCAGAGATAAGGAGAATCCAAGACCTCAGTGCCTTCCGCCGTGCCCTTAAAACCTTCCTTTTCCAGCAAGCCGGGCTGGCCTAATTTTTTAAGTGTTTTTAAGTGTTTTGTTTATCACATTTTAATTAATGGGGCCAAATTTATATATACTTTTAATTGTATTTTAATATTTGTATTTGATGTTTTTACTTGGCTGTTCACCGCCCTGAGTCCTCAGGGAGAAGGGCGGTATACAAATTCAAAATAAAATAAAATAAATAAAATAAATACTTAATAGTTACTTAGGATTAGTTAAATCAAATTCAAAGCCAGGGTTTTTTTTTCCCCCAAGACGCCTTCCTCCGCTCCTTCCATTCTTTATTGCATCAGATTGTCCAGTTCAGATTTTTTTTCCCTCCACTCTTCTCACCCCTTCCAATTCTTCCTTATTTCCAGTCCTACACAGTCTCAAACTTTGTTGTCATTCTTGTTATTTATAAATCCACAGTATCGAGTTGTTTTACTTACTTCTCTGGCTCTGTCCAAGATCTCCCTTCTAAAACCAAATCAGATAGCTCATTCCAAAATCACCCACCAAGAGTATCCATTAAAGCAAAGTCACCGTTTTACAATTGTTCTCTCTTTTCTCCACCGTCTCTTCTGTATCAATCCAGAAAGTCCAGGGTAGCTACTTTGTATCTTCTTTTGTTGATTCTGCTTACTGTTTCCGCTACATTGTTAACTTCTTTCGATCGTCTCCCGCTGAGCACCTTTCTCTGTAGTCGCCTCTTTAAATATTCTCTGCAACTCTCTTTTCAACACCACCTTTGTTTTTCTGCTGTCCCACTAATTCTCTCTTCTTCCTTTCTCCCCCTTTGATCGCTGTAGCTGTAGCTGGAATCGCTCTTTACTTCCTCTCAAAGGTGGCTGCCATCGCTTTCAATCTGCCTAGGAAGGCAGATTTTTCCCTGCTAGATTTAAGGGGTCCGGCTTCACACTCCAGGACACTAGCGCCTTGTCCGAAGCTTGAAACCTTCCCCTTTAATGTTCCGGACTCTCTGGGTCTGGAACTGCCCTTTTGGGGGTCCTATACAAGGATTAGCTGGGTTTACGGGAGCTGTCAAATTCTCCCTCGCCCATACTGCTTGACGTCACCACAGGAAGTCCGAAAATGCTTTTAAAAGTAAAAAAAAAGCCTCTGATGATTGTGCGGCTCAGCTGGGCATGGGGGGGGGATTTTTTGCTACCGGTTCTCTGAACCACCTGCCTCCATCACTACCAGATTGGGTGATCCAGTCCAAACCAGGAGCATTTCACCCCTGGTTCGATAGCCTTTTGGCTAAAATCAACTGTTTTTGGTATTTTTTCTCCTCTTTCTTTTTTTAATGCCACATAAAATCTAGGGGTTGTTTTAGGAATTCATCCCATTCCTAGCAACATTCAAACACCCAGACACTCCATATTGTTTCTTCCATCCTGGGAAATAGTCCTCCTTTAATGATCATTCAGAATGTTTTAAAGTTGTACTTCTTTCTTTGGCCCCTCTGAGTATCTGGCTAGCTTTCAGAGAATTTGAATTTTGTTTACAGTAGATGAACAGATAGGCTGGAAAACAAATGCTAGGGAGAACTCCATCAGTTCCAAAATGGTGAATATTCTTTGCTGATGAATAGAACAATGGTCATTTGGTCAGGTTGGTCAGCAAGTATTTTAAAATTCCCTTTACTATAGGAGCATAGCATTATGAATGTTGGAACAGTAAAGAAGACATAAATATCTAAATCTAATCCAATTGCATTTTATACCACTTTAGCATGTCTTAGATCAGGGGTGTCAAACTTGATTTCATTGAGGGCTGCATCAGGGTTGTGTTTGGGGAGGTCACATGGGGCATGGCAGGGGTGTGGTCATGGTGTGAATGAGGTGGGCGTGGCCATGGTGGACATGACATGGGATTCATGGGGGGGCACCTGTGGTGGCCAAGTGCTAAGGCAGGACTTCCCTGAGACCCTCCCTCACTCTCATTATAATCTCCTTAACTCCCTCCCTCCCTCCCTCCCTCCCTCCTTCCTTCCTCTTCATTTTCCTTCCCTCTTCATTCTAATTTCTTCTTCCTTTCCCTCTTTTCTTATTTTTCCTTCCTTGCTCTCTTCCCATCTTTTCTTCTTTTTGTCTTTCCTCTTTCCCTTTCTCCTTTCCTGTCCCATCTTGCATGCTCAAATGTTTTTTTCCAAGGTTTATTGGATTTTTATTTTTAAACATATATCAACATCAATACATGAACATTGTGGTCTCTGGGTATGGTTCATATTAATACAAATAACAACAGTCAATTATTACATTAATCAAACTTATATAATCCTAATATTAATGTACTTGATTATTTTAAAGTAGTTATTCAATATTTCAGTGTTCCATTCTAATGTAAATGATCTTCTTGAACATACATAGTAATACCATATTTCAACCTCTGAACTTTCCATCTAATTATTACTTATTTTCAATTTATATAGAAATTATAAATACTAATATTCCCCTTAATTCTTATTTCTACCTCTATTCTGGCTTCTAGTCAGGTCACTCTTACTAATCCTAATGTGAAAAAAAATATTTATGTTAATACATAGTCCTTCATATAAGGGTGTATATTCTTAGTTCTACCTCTATTTCTAGTTTTTAATTAGGCCATCGTTATATTAGAAAAAAAAACAAAAAAAGAAAGGAAAAAAATAGCTCTATTCTATCCATCATGCCTTGCCCGTTTTAATACTTAAATTCTTATTCGGTTTTTGGCTTTCCTCCCATACTCCTCTCTTGGATCAACATCTGTATCTTCATTATTCCATCTATATATTTCTCCTATTTCTATCCTCCTAGCTGCAATATCTCCAGAGTATCCCCCCCATACTATCTCCCTTTCAAAAACATCTTCCAGATTATCCAATTCCAATTCCATTTTTTCCTCTCAAAAAGTTTTTCTTTTTTTTTATTGAAAAGTTTTTATTTTATAAACAAACATACATACAATATATAATCAATCAATCAGTGTATCATCTGAATACATATTTTTTCCTCTCACTCTTCCAATATTTATCATATCTTGATATTATCATTTCATTTATTGTAACATTTTCCCCACATTTACTTTTATATTTGTACCTTTATCTATTCAATAATTTTATCCCAATCCAACCCTCCCCCCTCCCCACCCACCCCCAACTTCCCAGAGCAAAAACAGGGTATAACATTTAACAAGCAAAAGCTAAAATATACTAACCTATTACAAAGTTTAAAACTCCCTCACACTCTTTAACTCCTCTTTTGCAAATTCATCAACCTCCCTTTTGTAAATTCTCAAAATCAATTGGGTTAAATTCTTTCTTCCTGAATATAAAAGCCTTTTTCTTGGTATGTAATCCAATAGCTTTAACAATATTACAAGCATTAACAAACACTGATAAGTTTCATTTTCATCCCTCAAACACCTTTCTTTTTCAACATTGCTCCCTAATAAGATTCTAAATTAAACATTTATCCTCTTTATTCCTTCATAAACCAATTATCAATTTCTAACTATTCAGCATTAAAAATTCTAAATTAAACATTTTAAAACTTTAAACATTTTATCACCTATACCTTTTAAAATAGTATAATCTTATATTAAACATTTTAAAAACCTCTTAATGCATCAATAAGACCTTCTTAGTTCATTTCTCAAAATATAAATTTTAAAACCTTCAGGAAACTATTCCTTAAATTTTTAATTAACCATTTCTATATTTTTTCCAGTCCTTCTTCCTCAATCAACATTGCTCCCTAATAAAGTTCTAAATTAGAGATTTATCCTCTTTAATCCTTCATAAAATTAAACATTTAAAAACTTTAAACATTTTATCTCATATACCTTCTTAAAATACTATAATCTTATGTTAAACATTTTAAAAATCTCTTAATACATCAATAAGACATTAAGTCATTTCTCAAAATATAAATTTCAAGCCCTTCAGAAAGGTATCCCTCAAATTTTTAATTAGCCATTTTAATACCTCGATAACTCTTAAAAAGCTATCATTTTTATGTCCAAAACCAATTGTAATAACACACTTCCTTTATATTATTATCTTAGAATAAACTTTAAAAATACAAATTTAATTAAGCTTCTCAACCTATTGCCAAAATCCTCCCCCCAAAAGATTAATCTTCAGTTCTTCCCTTCTTTCTGTATTTTTTCCAGTCCTTTTTCTTCGATAATTCTTTCTTCTTCAGCATTGCTCCTCCTCCTGCTTTTATTTTTGAGAATTTTAAAATTTGGCTTTGAGGTTGATGTCTCTTTGAAAGTTTTTGTCTTCTTAAAGTTATTTCATTTAATTTGAAACCCCCATAAATCTCTCTCAAGTCCTTCTGATTAAACTCTTCCAGATTTCTTTGCTTTCCCCTCTTTGTCTGAAAAGCATCCTTTTTATCCAAAGTCACATTAAACTGGATTTCTGCCCCATCTTCTTCCAACAGCTCACTACTGTCTAACAAGCCTTGAAATGATACTATATTCTCCTTTGTCTCCATGTTTTGAGTCAAAACAGTTTCCTCTTCCTGAGACCTTTCATCAAAAAACTCTTTAAGACTTTCCAGTAAAGCAGTGGTTTGTGACTCAAAAATTTCATGTACTATAACTCTTATTTGTGTATTTGCTGGTGTGTGTAATAATAGTCATTCAGCACTTTCAAAGGTACCAGCCATTTTCTTTTTTTCAAAGTCCAATTATTCACACAATTTAAAAATGTAAATTAGTTGAAATCAATTCCATAGTCTTTTGCTTTCCGCTTCCACTTTAAATCTTTTTCTTAATGTGTAATCCGGTAGTTGTTAACAATTTTGCAAACGTTAAAGCACTTTCACTGATAAGTTTCGTTTCCATGCCCTCAAGCGCCATTTTCCCCTTTTTTTAAACCGAGTTAAAGCTCAATACTTGCTTTTTGTCATTCTCCTGATTTTGCTCTGCCAGCATCCAAAGTCATGATGTCTTGTAAAACTTAAAATTGCATTGCTGGTGTGGTCGCTATGCCTCAGTCTGCAAAAGGCAGACTCGTCCTGGATCCGGAGCTAACAAAGGGCTTTCAGGGAGCTCTCACCCTGCAAACCCCAGGCTTAAAAAGAAAAAAAAACCTGGGGGTCTAGGG
Organism: Pantherophis guttatus; assembly: GCF_059756535.1. Taxonomy (NCBI): domain Eukaryota; kingdom Metazoa; phylum Chordata; class Lepidosauria; order Squamata; family Colubridae; genus Pantherophis; species Pantherophis guttatus. Next base: position 59,904,956 of record NC_142069.1, on the reverse strand, counting down.
GAGCTCTACCCAGATCCTTCTGCTCTTCTCTCCCCCTTTTTCCCAGGGGGAGATTTTTTAGCTGCTAGACAGCTGGTTTTCGCTGTTCTAGCGGCTATACAGATCGCGGGGCTGGAGCGTCTGTTCGGCATTCGCGGAGCCACCAGAAGTCAAAAAGTTTTTCTTATCCTCTTGTTTTATTTGGTGGTTTGTCTGTTCTATCTTTTCCTCCATTCTTTCCACTGCCTCCTCTCTTTCCTGGACTCTTTGATCTTCATTCATTGCCAGTTGTATCATATTTTCTATTTTGCCACTTATGCCTTGGATTAAGTCTTTTATCTCTCTTTGGTTCTTTATCATGGTATCCCTGATGGTTTGAAACATCCACACCTTTTCTCTTGAAATCTCACTCATTTCCCCCTGAAAAGGCATCTTGTTTTAGTTTAATAAGTCCACTTTTAGTCAGGGTCACAAACAATATATTCAGTTCCAGTTTTGCTCATCAAAGAGTTCAACAATCATATCTCTTTACATCTCATGTTTTTTAATCAATTCCATTTAAATAGTCCAGACAGTTTTCACACAACAAAAGCCACTTAAAAGTCTAGTAAAGTAATTAATTATAGGACTGTTAGTATCACCACAATCCTTCAAAAAGATGTTACTTATATCTTCTGTCAAAATTTTCCTAGATTTGTAGGGGTGTAGTATATTCCATTCACTAGTAGATGGCAGCATCAATAGAGGTTTCAGCATTGTTTCAAATGTGATCAATTAAAATCCAAATTTAATTCAGTTTGTAGAGACAAAATTAGATACTCAAATCAATTCAGGTACATAGTTTCAACATATTATAATGCCTTTCCATAACAATGCCTACCCAGTTTAAAATCCAATTTTCTTTGATTAAAAGATCTTTAGTTTTTCTCCCCTCAGTTCCTTTCATTTGGGTCTAGGATTTTTCTCTCTATGATTATTTGCCACTTTATAAAAGGTAATTCTAACTCTTTTCTTCTCTGAATTTTCTTCTTTTTTCCTTTAAGTTTAGGGACTAAATGCAAGAAAGAAAAGGGGATCTTCTCACCCAGCTCCAATCACTGTTCACTAATGCCACTCCAGCACCAATCTTAGGTGTTCCTCGGCTGCCCCAGCTTCGGGGCAGCCATGTTTAGGCTTCCTCTTTTCCTCGTCATGGCTGAGAGGGAAAGAAAAACCCCGGGTCATGAAGGAGAGTTGCGACTTTCTGTGACCACACAGGGCACCCCTCTTTGCTTTGCCTCCCCTACTGGGAGGCTTTGGCCCCTCTCGGAGTCCACCAATGGGGAGGATTTGGCAAGGGAGCACGGAGACCCGCTCCTCATGTCTGATCTCGCCATGATGTCAACCAGAGGTCCCGTCAAATGTTTTGTTTTGATAGCCCTCTGCCAGTCAAAACTTTTCCTTCCACACTGGATCCTGCATTCAGCAAGTCAAGCAGCAATCCATTTTTTGTCATGATAGCAATGGGAGAGAGAGTCGATTGTTACTTGTCAATTGTTAGAGTCAAAGCACTTGGGCTTTGTGGGAGGTTTATTTTTGCTTTGAGAAATTTAGATGGATTTTGAGAAGGTCTACATTGCACTGAATTTCAGGAGCAAAGTAAAGTTGAATTGACAGCTGAGGAGGGGCAAATAGATGAACTGACAGCCTTTCAACACAGAGCATGGAGGGATTTTGGTGGGCTTTGAGGCATTTTCATTGGTATCAGGGAGTGGATCCCTGATCATGTGATCTGTTCAAGGCTGGAATAGCATTGGTCTCTAGAATATCAGATTGCCATGAGCTACAAGCCTTTATAGCTCCTAGTTCTCCCTTTCACAAGCCAGCCTTTCTCCCTCACTGCAACCTGCAAGGTTGTGCTGAAAAACCTTTAAAAAGCCCCAGGACAGTAAAGGAGTTTGGCAATTTCTTACACACACATGCACGCACGCACGCACACACACACACACACAGAATGTGACATCACATATGCAGTGTTTTGTGCAGCCTCCTTTCTAACAGACATTATTCTTCCCAGAGGCACACTACACGGCAAAATTCAAAGTATGATTTTTCAAAGGACATCTGCATTTTGATTGATTCAAAAATGCTCATAGATGAGACTTCCGGTTTGACATTGCGGCGAGACAGCCGGGGAAATAGCGGGCTCTGTGGAGTCCCACGAAAAACCCAACTGCCAAACCGCCGCCGATGGGTCTTCGGACCAGAACCATCCTGCAGGGACGGGGTAGGAAGAGAGGCACCTCGGACGACCAAGAGGAACAGGCAAATTCCTCAGAGGTTGGAGGGAACTCTCTGTGAATCGGGGGGGGGGGGCAGCCATGGCAGCTGCCACGAAGCTGGGACAAACGAAATTAAGAGATGTGCAGGAGGAAAGTAAAAAAGAACGAAGCCCTTTGAAGCCGGGTGAGTGACACCAACCTAGGCTGGAAACAACACTTGAGCAATAATTGTTATTTGTAAGACCCCTAGCCTTAAAACAGCGGGTGTGGATTTGAGGGGCATAGAAGATTTTGAAAAGTGACTTTAGAAGGAAAAGACCCTCAAGGAAAATTACTTTGGTATTTAATTGGAACAACTAAACATTGAGGCATGTTAAAAAGCCTGGAAAGAACTTTTTAAATTAGAATTGGACTTGGAAAAGAAAAAGAAAAAGGGACTTAATACTTAATAAACTCAAAAGAAGAAGAGAGTTAAATTGGACTGTTATATAATCACAACAAAATGGAGACTGGCATGACTAAGGGAAATTGTGGATTGCGGAGTAACACCTTCCGCTTTAAAAAGAAACACTGTAACTTGCCGTTTGTTTTGGAGCATTGTGAAATTACTGATAATAGCCGTGAGAGGTTGGTGGTGGAGGTTTCTTCTTTGTCTACAGACGGTTTTTTTGGTGGAAAGAAAGAGGAAATACAACAAAACTTTTATAATTGATACTAATTGGCGCAGGAACAAAAGAAGTCAAATGGCGCAGGAACAAAAGAAGGAAAGCTGATGTATTTTGCAGGGAATAGAAGTAACAAAAAGAATTAAAATCATATATGAAGAATTAATTTTGGGAACATTGAATTCAAAATGGATTATAAATTAATAGACAAGGAAATGAAGAATTAAAATATACATGGCTGGAAAGAAGAATATAAAAATAGTTTGAGTAAAAAATGAAACTGCATTGTTTAGATGAATATTAATTATAAAAGGAGGTGTTTAGAGATATATAAGGATGGAAAATAAAATAATGTGATTAAAATAGAAAAATTAAGTAAAGATGGATAGTATTGATAGAATGTATATGAATATGAGAAGAATCCAAGAAATTTTATTGATTTATAAGTGGATATGTTTGATGTAAGAATTAAGCCTCAATGTTAAATTGTAAACAAAGCTGAGAATGATAATAAGATTAAATATACAGAACTAACGTATAGAGATGGAGATGTGTATACAGTTGAATATGCTGGGAAACAGCCAAATAGTATAAATAAACAGCCAAATAGTATAAATATGCTGGAAAACAGCCAAACAATAACTGAATATGCTGGAAAACAGCCAAAACAAATAGAGGATTATGCTGGGAAACAGCCAAATAATAACTGAATATGCTGGAAAACAGCCAAAAGAAAATGATTAAGGGATAGTTAAAATAAATATGATTTAAGTTGGAATTGATAGTAATAGTAAAATGATTATGTTGGGATTAGCATCAAAATAAAGGTGACTATGTTGATATGAATAACAGAATGAAGATGATAAGATTGTAATAATGAAATGATTCTGTGTATAATAAAGAGTATAATGTGTGATAAGCTTAAGAAATATAGGTGTTAGTTAAATGAGATTAGGATTTAAACATTTAATGTAATGGGTCATAGGACGGGCATCTAGATAGAATTTAGGGTAAATAATTGTAATTAAATATTGAGTTGTGTTATCTGGAAATTAAGATTTGTGGTGATATAATAGAGTGGTAAATGTTTAGATTAAGATATTATAATTGTGGGGGGGAAATTGTTTTGGTTTTTATTTTGAAAGATGTAATGGTGGAGATTTGGGAAAGAGCTCGATAAAGAAGAGAAAGCGATTGTACCTATTCTTGACCGGATCAATGCTCCATTCTTAAAAGATGTATTTTATGTTTATGTTTTTTAAAAAATAATAAAAAATTTTCAAAAAAAAATGCTCATAGATGAGAACTCAGTGCATCCCCCCCCCTCCCCGCCCAGCTCACCTAAATTACTTCTGCCCTACTTTCATCAGCCATAGAGGAGGGTGGGTTTGGGGGCAACCCTCCTCCATTGCAGTTTGGACTCTTCCAAAAGGAAGAGGGGAAGCTGGCTGCCTCCCCTTGTTGAGCAACTTCTCCAGAAACTCCTCCTCTCTGCCCACTTCCCTCTGCCCATCTTGGCCCAGAGCAGTCACTTAGTTCGGCTTGGAAAGCTGCATGGCTGCTGGGAAGGTCGGGAACATTTATAATTTTTAATGATGCTCAGCGCTGGAAGATGAGGACAGCCTCCTGCAGCACTCTGCCGCCCACCCCCTCCCACTCCAACAGCCCCAGTAATGGGAAGGGGGGGGAGCAGGTGTTTCAAGAAGTTTAATCAAAATGCAGTTAACAGTGATAAGGCATCATTATACATATGTCAGGAACCAGAAAATGCCTCACAGGAGCAGCTAAAGGCAACTGCTAGAGAAGCAGGAAATGCATCCCAGAATAGAGCTGCTTACACAGCTGACATAACCACTGTAACATCTTCCCTTTTCATATTACATAAACAACATTATAAGCATTGTAAAACATTGTAAAAGTCCTGATGAAAACAACTGTAACAGCAGGCTCTCTGGTTTGAGGGAGGAAGCCGAGCGCATAGGGGCTGTAGCGTGGCATTCACTGGCTAGGCCCCAACTCTGAGTAAAGACATGGAAGCAAGCATTTTCCAAAGTTCTCTTTACTAGAATAGGTAAACTGGCATATCTGGGAAAAACCAAATCTGAAAGGTCCGGGTTTTCCCTCAGTAAATCAAAACCCCCAAAACCATTCCCTCACTCCTCAGTTAATCACATGCTCCAATCAATGCCCATCCCATCTTGGCTCAGCACTCCAACCACTCCTTCTCCAGATGCCGGATCACCCTGACCTTGATTGACAGAAGAATGCTATTATGTCTACAAACAACCCCTCTACTAAATCCCCCCCTACTACTTTCCCACACATGAGAAGGTGGCAGCATGGAAGGTTCCAGCCTAATATGGCTTCCAACGCTGACAGGCATCCCCCCCCCCTGCAGAAAAAAAATGCATCCTGAAAAATAAAACAGACAAAACACAAAAGAAGGGGTTAACATCTTGTACAGGACCCCTTAACCCCCTCTCCCCTCCCAGGTGGACCTTTTGGTTTCTCAGGAAATTTATCATGAAATTGCTTCACCAGACTATCAGCATTCACATCCCAACTCTTCACCCAAGTAGCTTCAGATAATGGGTACCCTTTCCAGTGTACCAAATATTGTAAGCGACCCCTGTAGAGTCTAGAGTCAAGGATCTTCTTCACTTCATAATGAGTCTCCCTTTGCACTACCAAAAGAGGGGGGAAGCAGCTGGCAAGGGCCTTAAATTAGATTCTCTTGCTGGTTTCAGTAAGCTACTATGGAAAACTGGGTGTACTTTCCCTAATAGGTGAGGGAAGCTAAGTTGGACAGTCACTGTGTTAATCACTTTCATGATAGGGAAGGGGCCTATGAATTTGGGTCCAAACTTCTTGCTAGGTAACCTCAATCTTAGGTACTTGGTTGACAAATACACCTTATCTCCTACTCGGAAAGGTGGTTGGAGAGACTGGCATTTGTCGGCCTGGGCCTTATATCTGTGTGCTGACAGACATACTGTGGGATGTGGGTGGGTGCATGTGGGTGGGTGGCCACCCAGCGCTTCCAACAGGCTGGATAAAGTGCCTCCTCCCCTATGCCTCTACCTCTGCTTAGGGCCAGCCTGGCAGTCACAGCGCCCCAAACCCACCTGCACTGTGCATGTTTCGGAGCCCCTCAGCTGGCGGGATGCCCTCTTCAGGGGGGCATCCGGCAGGGGCGGCCAGTCCCTCACTGTATCCGGGTGGGCTTGCAGGCCAATTCTCATTCCTGCCCTCAAACAATAAGGTCGGTGCTTGCAAATGAGCAGCAAACCTAGGACATGGATGGTGTTTCCTGCGCCCAGCCTTAGATCTGACCTGTGGTGCTGCCCTGCCAGTTTGGTCCCGCCCCCTGTGCACAAGCCCAGGGGGCAGGGCTGGGGCAGCCTCTCACGAGCTCCAGGGCAGCCCCACGGATCTAAGACTGGTCGTGTTCCAGCAGATTGTAAATCAGCACCCAGTTGGCCTGGGCCAGGCTGAGGCACTGTGGACCAGTCCTTCCCTGCTTCCAGAGCAGCTCTGTGAGCCAGATCTAACCACCTTGTGGGCCAGATTCAGAGGAATTTGACACCCCTCTCTTAGATAATAATGGGATGATTCATCATCTGAAATATTTTTCATTACTATATGTCCTGCCCTTTGGATACACAGGACTAAATTCCATAATCCAAGGTCAACAAGGTTGTTGACAATTAAATTATGGAAGAGATATAACATATATACTATGAAACCAGTTGGGAAAGCTGGTGTATTCAAAATAAAAGAATTTAAAATCCTCAAGAAAAGACATTCATGTATGTTGAATGCTAGGGGCTGATCCTCATGCAACTTCAGATAGTGCTGAGTGATGCTCTCATGCTAAATATCCTCACTATCATTTGTAAATCACTCTGACAGTATCCTTATTTTTTGACTGCCACTGATTGTTGCAGTTAGGCCTAAGCATTCTTCTTTCTCTAAGCTGACTCATGTTCAGAGGATATATCATCACTCCATATGTTCATCCATATGGTAAAGAATCAAACCACAAATGATTTGGGAAGAGGCAGAACTGGTATCTTATTAGAAACTAGCTGATAATCCGGCATTGCCCAGGTATTTATTTATTGCTGGCTCCCCGTTCTCTGGGTGTATCTCTCTCTCTCTCTTCTCTCTCTCCCCCCTCTCTGTGTCTCTCTCTCCCCCTGTCTCCACCCCTGTATCTCTATCTGTGAGTCTGTATCTCTCTCTGTGTCTCTCTCCCCACTCTCCCTCCCATCTCTCTCTGTGTGTTTCTCTCTGCCCCCTCTCTGTATCTCTCTCTGTCTCTCTCTCCCCCTATCTCCCCCCTCTGTATCTCTGTGTGTATGTGTCTTTCTCTCCCCCACTCTGTATCTCTGTGTCTATCTCTCTCTCCCCCTATCTGTATCTCTCTCTCTGTGTGTGTGTGTGTCTCTCCACCTCTCCCCCTCTCTATATATATCTCCCCTCTGTATCTCTCTGTCTCTCTGTCTCTCTCTCTCTCTCTCTCTCTGTGTATCTCTCTCCCCCCTCTGATTCTTATATGAGGCTTGGGCAGGCCATGAGGCACTCTTGCAGTGCCTTGCGCAGCACAGTGAACTTTAGTGTGCTTCACAATGGGAGGAGATGGGGTCCCCTCCCCCTCCTGGAGCCCATTTATTTAGCAGAGACAGTGGAGTCAGCCAAGCTTGCTACTCCAGAAGACCTGCCTGTTCAGCATTTGGGGCCAGACGTTAGGAATGCACAGCACCACTTCTTCCCCCACGTTTGGACCAGGAGACAGTGGAGACCGACCAGGGCATGCTGCCAAGGGCAGAGGTTGTGGGGGAATGGTGGTTGGGGTCCACGGGTTATGAGGCACCTCCGCCTGCTCCACCAATGCTCAGCCCATCCAGGGGCCACTTCACTCAGTGGTGCAAGAGACGCATCTCAGAGGATGAGTGGAGCTATTCCACTGCATTGGGAAGTCAGACTCTGGATGTGTTGGTCCTGAGGGGTTTAAGGCCACAGACTTTGGGGGGGGGTGGAGAAAAGGTGTGGACCCTCACCCGGTGTATGGTGCCCACATCCCAGCAGAAGGCCTGCCCCACTTCCTGGAGGCAGGACCAAGCCAGTATGATAAGGAGAAGCCTCACAGGCCAGGAGAACACATGCCAACCAAGACCACTGCTCCACCCCCAAGATCCCAGTTTGAGCACCATGGAGGGCAGGAAGGGCCCTATGGAGTGATGGGACCTGCCAGCCATATGGGGCTCATTTGATGGCAGCCCAGATAGGGTAGCCCTCTTTTTGGGACAAGTAATTGACCATCTTGATAAGTACGGCCATCTATATACCTCCCAGTGGGCCATGGTAAAGGTGGTGGCTGCTGTTATGGAGGGTGAAGCAGCTGACTGGGTCGCTGACTTATATAGCGACCATGCTGGGGAACTAGGAGATATAGGCCTGTTCCTCTCGGCCATGCAGGAGTGATTTGAGGATGACACACGACTGCAACAAGCCAAAGGTGAACTGTTGGCAGCCAAGCAACAGAATAGACCGGTGGCTGAATAGATAAAGGAATTCCACAGGTTGTTGGGAAAGGTGAGAGGTGAGAGGCAATTCAAAGCTGGACTCAACCGTGCCCTACGACAAACATGTTTAACCATCCTGTCTTGCGGCTTGGGTCCAGGCTGCCACTGGGATCAATGTGGAATTCCGGAGGGATGATTGGGCAAGAATGGATTGGTCTGCACGGAATCACCGGACCACCCAATTTGCCCCATCCCGACATCACGGGCCCCAGATCCAATGCCAGTTATGCCTTCCACAACCTCACCAAGGAAACCTGGCACCACATGAACCCCGATGATCTGCTTCCGATGCAGGAAACCGGGCCATCATGCATTGGAATGCTCTGAGGCGGGTCCTAAAGCATCAACTGGAACACCAGGGCCCCAGCAGAGCATTGCTAGAAAGAGTATAAGACAAACCCCAGCAAGGGGGGCAGCACAACAACCAAACCAGCCCAGCCCTAGTGGAAATGGCATGAGCCCAATCGAATGGGAGACCTCCGTGGCAGCAATGACAAGGGGGAAGCTGACCCCATGGTAAGCAAAGCTACCAAACCATTCGTCATTTCAGTGGTTTTGACAATGGGATGCCAGTGCAAGTGCAAAACCCTAGTAGATTCAGGCTGCACCCGTTGTCTAATGATCACGGCCACAGCAGAGAGTGTAGGGGTTGGGATACACAAGTTAAAACACCCCATCTATTTTGAACAAATGGATGGATCCTTGTTGAGAGGTCAACCAGCAACCCATGTCATGGAACCGTTAATCTTGGAGATAGGGCCCCACCAGGAGCTTATCCGTTTCGTGGGAGTCCCCAGGATAACAGAAGAGATAGTGCTGGGCCTAGCCTGGTTCGATAAATGGGGTCCAATGATCTGGTGTGGAGGGGGTTGTAGACATTTGAGGATAGGGGTTGGACCTAACCCACCCCCACATGAGCAACACCTCGAAGGGGTAGGGAGCACCCAACTGGCGAATAAGCTCCCCAAGAAGCCAGTTGGGCTCCCTGAGGTGTATGAAGACCTAAGCGAGGTCTGTAGTGAACAAGAGTGTGACAAATTACTGCCCCACTGTGCCACTGATTGCGCTATCAAAATCCTACCAGGGGCAGCCCTACCAAAGCCAAAAATGTATTCAATGACCCCCCCAGGAATTAACAGAGATGAGAGCATACATAGAAAAGAACTTAAAATGGGGCTTTAAACAACCGGCTCAGTCTAAGGTAGCTGCTCCGGTTCCCTTCCAGGAAAAGGACGACAGAGGGCTGTGCCTTTGTGTTGATTTTAGGGAAATCAACGCTATATGTGTGGAGCATCTGTATCCCCTTCTGTTAATGAAAGACATGCTGGCCCACTTGGCGGAGGGTAGGGTATTCACGAAGCTGGATCTCCAAGAGGCATATTACAGGGTCCGAATTAGGCCTGGCGATGAGTGGAAGACAGCATTCAACTGCCCACTGGGCAGTTATCAATTCAGAGTGATGCCATTCAGCCTACAAGGAGCTCCCGCTGTATTTATGCAACTGATCAATGAAGTCTTTCAGGAACTTCTATACATCAAAAAAGCACAACAAAGAATGTTCTTTCTGTGCCAACTCAGAAAGCTCAAACTGCCTAAGGAGCTGCTGATACAGTTCTACAGAGGAATTATTAAGTCTGTCATCTGCACCTCTATAACTGTCTGGTTTGATTCTGCAACCCAACAAGACAGACACAGACTTCAGAGGATAATTAGAACTGCAGAAAAAATGATTGCTACCAACCTGCCTTCCATTGAGGATCTGTATACTGCATGAATCAAAAAGAGGGCTATGAAAATATTTACAGACCCCTCACATCCTGGACATAACTGTTTCAAGTCCTACCCTCAAAGTGATGCTATAGAGCACTGCACACCAGAACAACTAGACACAAAAACAGTTTTTTCCTGAATGCCATCACTTTGCTAAACAAATAATTCCCTCAACACTGTCAAACTATTTACTAAGTCTGCACTATTATTAATCTTCTCATCGTTCCCACCATCCATCTCCTTCCACTTATGACTGTATGACTGTAACTTTGTTGCTTGTATCCTAACAATTTATATTGATATGGTTTCCTGATTGCTTATTTGTACCCTATCTATCATTAAGCGTTATACCTAATGATTCTTGATGAATGTATCTTTTCTTTTATATACACTGAGAACATATGCACCAAGACAAATTCCTTGTGTGTCCAATCACAATAAAAAATTCTATTCTATTCTATTCTATTCTATTCTATTCTATTCTATTCTATTCTATTCTTTTCTTTTCTTTTCTTTTCTTTTTCTTTTTATTAAGTTTTTGATTTAAGAACAAAACACAAAACACAAAACGATACCCAGTGTATAATACAAAATAGGGAGAAGCGGAGGAATTTTTTCTTCATCTTCAGGTCTTCCAAAATTCTCTTTGCATTGGCACTGGCATTATTTCTTCCAAATTCCCAGTTGCGTAGTCCACAAATGGTTGCCATATCCTCCAAAATATATTTTCTTTCAATAGTCCTTTTTTGAATTTTATATCACACGTTAACTTATCATTAAGAGCAATTTTCCAAACTTCTCTGGACCATTCATTTATTTTGTATTCAATATTCAATTTCCAGTATCTTGCAATCACAATTCGTCCCATAATGACCAATATCCTTACAAGCTCTCTTTCATCAATTGTTAACACCTTATCATTCAACTTTAGTATGAGGATGGTATCTACTCCCAACTTTACCTTCTTTTTAATTATTTTACTAGATTCTTCTTCTATTCATAACCAAAAATTCTTCACTTTACGACATCCATACCACATGTGTTCGTATGTCCCATTCTCCACTTTACATCTCCAACATAACTTACTAGCACTTTTATTCATTTTATATAATCTTATTGGGAACAGGTACCATTTCCAGATAACTTTATAACTATGCTCCTTTATTCTTATTGATAAGGTCCTCATTATTCTACTATTCCAATTCAAAATCCATTCCTGTTCTGTAATATCTGTTTCTAAATCTTTTACCCAATTATCTTTCATCACCATTTGTAAGTTACTATCCAAATTAATAATTTTATATACCTTACTAACCAATCCCTTAATTCCAATTTCTTCTATTCCTAATTGGGATACTCTTTCTTCAAATTCCGTTTTTAACCTTTTTACCCTCGTTCTGTCCTTATATTTCTTATTCCAATTATTAACCTGTATCTTCTCCCACCAATTCAACTTCCACTTTTCATATATTTCCTCTTTTTTAAAATCATCTCTTACCACGTTTATCCATTCTTTTATTCCTTCCAGATTTTCCTTTTTTAACACCTGTTTCCTCTCCCTATTTAAATTTATGGGAAAATCCCCATCTTCCAAATTCCCCAATTGTAATCTGTCTGGAATCAATTTTCTGTCAAATTTACTCCAAGTTTTCAACAAACTATTTAACAAATCATTTCTAACTTTAATTTTTTCCGGTATATTCTCCATAAAATATATTCTTCCCCATTTTTCAATTTCTCCCAACTCCAATTTTTCCCATAATTCGTTTCAACCAACAATTATTTTAACTACAGTCCTCACTTGAAAGGATCTATAATAATTAATCAATTTAGGTATCCCAAGACCTCCTTCCTTTTGATTTTGATACCATAATTTTTTAACCATCCTAGCCCTTTTATCACCATTACAAAATTTGTCAATTGTTGAAAGGCAATTAAAACTGGAAAGAAGAAAATAACAGCAGCTCTGGAAAAGAGAACTGTTAGACTAAGTGTGCACATGAAAGGAATTTTGAATGTTACACAGTTGTGGACTTTTATATAAAATCGAAATTCTTTCTCTCTCTAGCTCCATTCTTCCACTTCACTAATAATTTTATTTTTAAAAACATTTTAAAATATTGGAACAGATATATACATATATTTTTTCTCCCTTTTTTTTATTCCTTTATTCCTTCACAATAAATGTTTACTTAATTGGATTAAGGCACATAAGAGCCTGAAGAAATTCCTTTTTTTCCCTTTCTTCTCTTTTCTTTTTTTAATTTACTGATTGGAGATTGTTATTTGAATGGGTTTTTGGCTATTTTACACAATTGGATTAAGACATACAAGAGTCTGAAGAAATTTTCCCGTTTTCTCCTTTGGTCTCTTTTTTTTTTTTCTTTCTCACTTGTTGATTGGAGATTTTTACTTGAATTTGTTTTTGGCTATCTCAGATGATTGGATTAGGGCACACAAGAGCCTGAAGAGTGTTGTTTTTTTTGGGGGGGGGGTTTCTTGCTTTGCTGCATTTTCCTTTTTTCCCTTTTTTTGGCTTTTTTCTGTTTTCTCTTTTTCTTTTTAATCTTTTGTAATCTCCTGCCATCTACAAAACAGATTAGGGTTGAGAAGAACCTGAAGATATATTACCCTACCGTGTCGAATTGGATTACTTATAGAAATGAGCAAAAAAGCAGCAGTTATTAGTTCTGCCGGATCGACCCCTTCTTCATCACCAGCGGGAGGACAATGATCAATACAGATGATGATTCAGCAGGAAAAAGAGAAAGAACATGAGAAAGAAAAAGATGCAACAATGCAGATGATTTTGCAAGGAATACAAGACATAAAATCTAAAATAGAGAAAACAGATGAAAAAGTGGAGAATATACAACAGATGATGAAGAAATATGAAGACAGACTTGAAAAAATTGAAGAAAAAGAGGAACAAAGAGATAAAAAAATCAGAGATATGGATTATAGATTAGAAGAAGTTGAACGTGATAGAAGCAGCTTAGGATGGGAGATGGATAAATCAGAATTTTACTTAAGATTTCAAAATGTGGAGGAAGAAAAAGGAGAAAATTTGGCGGAAAAAATGATAGAAATTCTTGCAGGAGCTCTAGAAATTTCTAAAGAAAAAATGTTTGATGGCGTTGATGAAATATACTGAGTATATACTAGGTATGCAATGAGAAATAAACTACCAAGAGAAGTCCACATAAGATTTACCAAAAAATCAATCAAAACACAAATATTGCAGATAGCAAAAGAGAAGGCGTTACAATACAAGAGCAAGGAAATTATGGTGCTAAAGCAAATAGCGAGAAGAATAAGAGAGCTGAGAAGAGAGTATCAATTTTTGACAAAAATACTGCTCCAGAAAGGAGTGAACTACAGATGGCTGATACCAGAAGGATTGGTGTTTACATGGCAAACACAAAGATTTAAAATAGATTCAATTGACAAAGCTAAAGCATTTCTTGTGGAATATATAAGAGAAAAAGATGTGCCAAGAAGGGAAGAGTCACTGCTCCAACTAGAAGAAGAGGATCTCCTGATGATGGGAAAGGAGGAGAGCGCATTAGAAGGCGCAGTAGGAGGTGCCATAGAATACAAAGAACAACGTGAATTGAGACCTAATAGATCAACAAAACCAACACATAAAGTATAAACATGGAGGAGAAAAAATTAATCACAATAAATATAAATGGACTTAATATAGCAACTAAAAGAAGAAAGATATTTCACAAATTGGAGAAATTGAAAATGGACATAATTTATTTACAAGAAGTGCATATTAAAAAGCAGCATGAACCACTTTTGGTACAGCCCAAACTAGGGAAATTATTTGCTTCACTGCCACAATGTAAGAAAAGAGGAGTGGTTTTGTACATTAAAGATACAACATTAGCGGAAAAAATTTATGAAGATGGAGAAGCACGAATTCTGATGGTGGAAATAACAGACAATAACAGGAAAATATTGTTAACAGCGATATATGCTCCTAGTGACAATCAAGAAGACTTTTATAGAAAATTACATTTGAAATTAATAGAGCTGGACTACGAAAACATCTGTATGATGGGAGACTTCAATGGAATAGTAGATGAGAAAATGGACTATTATACACAAAAGACAACAAAACAAAGTAGGAAAACTTTGCCAAAATCTTTTTTTAAGATGATAGAGGAAATAAACTTAAAAGATATATGGAGAGAAAGAAATGCAGAAAATAGACAATATACTTTTTACTCCAATAGACATTTATCATGGTCTAGAATAGATATGATATGATTGACAATGGACTTGACCTCGAATATAGAAGAAATAGTCATATAGGTTAATACCTGGGCAGATCATAATCCAATGATGATGAGTTGGAAAGGACAAAGGAGAAGGTCCAGATGGACTTTAAACACTACAATTTTAAAAGAAAAGGATTTCCTACAGAAGATGGAGAAAGAATTAGCTTTTTTTTTTAAGAAAATAGAAAAGAGGATACATCACTGCAGAATTGATGGGACACCATGAAAGCCTATGCCAGAGGCCTGATTATAGACTATATAAGGAAAAGAAATATTAAGAAAAGACAAGCACATAAAACTTTAGAGGATGATTATAAGACATTAGAAAAAGAACTGCAGAAGTTCCCACACACACAAAAAAAAAACACATTAAAATAAAAATGGATATGATTAAACATAAAATGGGATTATTAGAGAAAGAAGGGTTAGCACAAAAAATCAGGAATGCTAAACAGAAATATTTTGAAGATGCTAATAAACCAGGCAGATGGCTAGTGTATAAATTGAAAAAAGAAAGAAGCTCAAGGAAAATAACTCAGCTAACAGATGATCAAGGACAAATTAGATTTGGAAATGAGGAAAAGAAGAACATTGTACAAGACTATTACAAAAAATTATATGAAAAGGAAAAGATAGAAGAGGAAAATATTAAACAATATTTACATAAGGCGAACTTACCTCAGATCCCAAAAGATGTTGAGATGATGTTAGAATGGAATATAACAATGATGGAGTTGACAGAGGCTATTAAAAAACAAAATTTAATTTCTTATACTTCCCGATTTTCTCATCAATTTCTCTTATCAGTCTGTCATAATTCAACTTTTGCATTTCATTCATCTTTGTTGATAATATTATTCCTAAGTATCTTATATTTTCTTTAACTTTTATTCCAAATTGATTTTTAAATTTCTCTTTTCCTTTTTTTATATCCCAGTTTAATAACATTTCTGATTTAGCCCAGTTTATAGATAATCCAGTAAACTCTTCAAATTCCTCTAAATGCATCTTAATCTTTTCAATATCTTTTTCTGGATTTTTCATTACAATCAGGGTGTCATCAGCATACAAATTAATTTTAACACCTTTATATCCAATAATATCTTCGTCTTCTTCTATTTTTACTGCTAAGATCTCCATAGCTAGTAAAAACAATACTGGAGATAGAGGACACCCTTGTCTTATACCCGCTTCCAAAATTATCTCTTTTGTTAAGATCCCATTCACTTTTACTCTGGCAACCCCCTTTTGATATAATTTTGAAATAACTTGAGTAAATTTATCTCCAAATCCATAAGCCTTAATCAATTCTATAATCGTTTCCCATTGAATTGAATCAAATGCTTTAAATATATCCAACGCTAATATTCCTATTCTATCCTTATTATACTCTGCAATATTTATAATATTCAAAACTCTCCTAACTATGTCTGACATATATCTACCTTTCACAAAACCTACTTGATTACCATTTATATATTTGTCTATAAAGCTATTTAATCTATTCGCTAAAACAGCTGTAAATATTTTTGCATCCTGATTTATTAGGGAAATAGGTCTATACGATTCTACCAATTCTAAATCTTTTCCTGGTTTGGGAATCAAAGAAATCAGTTATCTATTCCAAGACGCTGGAATATCCACACCATGCAAAATTTTGTTATACAATTTTTCTAATTTTGGCACTATTATGTCTTTAAATTCCTTATAAAATTCTGCCGGCAACCCATCCTCGCCTGGTGCCTTCCCCAATTTTAATTTTTGGATCGTTTCTATAATTTCTTGCTGGGTTATACTTCTCTCCATTTTTTCCTTATGTTCCATTTCTATTTTTCTATGTTCATATTTTTTTCAAAAAGTCCTTCAATTTCTTACTATTTCCTTTTTAGAGTAAAGTTTTTGAAAACAAATTCTAACAATCTCACATTTATCTTTTTTCTTATTACATCTTTTACCTTTTTCATCTATTAATATTCCAATTTCTCTTCTACATTTCTTATCTTTAGCCATCCTTGCCAATAATTTAGAATTCTTATTACCAAATTCAAAAAATTCTCTTTTCAAATACATTAAATTCTTTTTAACAACTTCAATATCTTCAATTACCTGCTTATCTTTTAATTGTCTCAATTCTTCCCCAATTTTTTATTTTTAGTTCTTGAAAATTCGATTTCTAATTCTTGTATTCTTTTCCCTTCCATTTCCATTTTTTTATAATCTTTATATTTTTTATATGACAATTTTATACTTTCACCCCGAAAAATCACCTTCATTGTATCCCATACCACATTATAATTCACTTCATCATTATCATTCCATTTCCAATTTTCCTCCCAAATTTCAATCATTCTTTTTTTACCTTCTTCATTTTTATACAATTTAGCATTATACCTCCAATTATTTTCTTTCTTCTCAGTGTATACATTCAACTCCATAATTACATTTGCATGATCTGATTCTTTAAATATCCCAACATCAACTTTTCCAACTCTATAAATCTCTTGACACCATAATATAATCAATCCTTGAATATGGATTGATTAGAATGGAAAGTATAAACCCTTTCTTGACCTTTAATTTCTCGCCATGTATCAAATATTCCGTTTTCTATCATCCAATTATCTAATATACTCATTTGAACATTATCACCATACCGGGTTACATTAGTAGTATCATATTTACTTCGAATAAGATTGAAGTCACCCGCCACAATCAATCTGCCCTTACTTTCTTTCCGCAGTATTTTTGATATTCTCATCAGGAATTCATTTTGTTTTTCATTAGGTGCATAAATATTAACCAATGTTACAGTTTCTTCGTTAATATTACCAACAATTATCAAATATCTACCTTCGGAGTCCACTACACTTTTTAATTTTTCAAATTGAACCCTACTTGAAATTAAAGTTGCGACCCCTCTCAATTTTGAGGTTCCAAATGCTTTCTCATAGAACTGTATTCCTTTTATATACAACTTATTTGAATCCTCGGACTTTTGATGAGTCTCTTGCAAAAAGATTATATCAGGTGACTCCCTTCCCATTTTTAATTCTAAACGTTTTCTTTTAATTTGATTCCCAGTGCCTTTAACATTCCATGACATAATTTTAATCACACCCATCATTATATTCAATATTTTCCATTTCTTCCTCCTCCTCCCTACTGTGAATCTTTCCCAACCCATCACCAATAACAAATTTAAAAAAAACAAACAAACAATTTTTCTTCTTCCCCCATCGCTTTCATTTAATTCCAGCCGCCTTGTCTTCCAAGAATGGGGGAGAGGGAATGTGTCTGTCAATCCAGCCATCTCTAGCTCCAGGCATTGTTCTTATGCTTCTTTTCTTTCTATTACTCTATTAATATTACTCTATTACTTCTTTTCCACACTCAGATCCATCACTTGAGTCGGGCCCAGAACCAAGTTGATCTTCCATCTTACTTTCTTCACCAACATTTTCTCCTCCATTTTCTCTACTTTTTTTTTTTGAAAATCCAACCGCTCTTTTGTTGGTTTTCTTTTATGTTGTGGTTTAGCTTTAAGTTCTGGGCCCTCTCCAGCTGCAGCTCCTTGTTCCTTATCCGGATTTAATTCCTTCCTCACTCCATATTCACCCATCTGAAGCAATTCAGCTTTCATACTAATAACATCCTCTTCTTTCTCAATCAGCCCAAGTTTATGCAAATAATCAACAGGATTAATTTTAATATCAATTGTATGCATTCTTCTGTTATAAAAGAAATGTTAATTGTTGTGGAAATCTCCAATTATATTTAATGCCTTTATTTCTCAATAATTTTGTAATTGGCTTTAAAGTGTGCCTCCATATACGTTCCTCCTGATAAACCTCTATCTTGTCCCCTTCTATTTGAAGAATTTTATCTCCATCCTCTCTAATTTTTGACATCACTTTCAATTTATCATTTATACTTGCAAACTTAACCAGAACATTTCTCTTCTTTCCTTTATTACGTCTCATTCCAATTCTGAAGACACTTATTAAATCCTCCACCGTCATCATTTTGTCCATTCCAATTGAGTTTAGCCAGTCCAGTACTCTCTTTCGTATATTATCCACAGTTTGTTCAGAAATTCCTCGCATGACCAGATTGGCTTTCCTTACTCCTTCCTCCAATAGGCATAATCTCTTATCTTGTTGACAATATTTATAAACGAGATCTCCAATTTTTCCACCCATTTTTTTAGTATGTATTTGCAATTGATCAATGTCATCTTTTATCATAGCTGTCTCTGCTGCATATTTTGCAAAGTTATCATTAATTTCACCCATAAATTTTTTATATGTTTCTACATTTTGAGCTTTAATCTGTTCCAATTGTTCAGCTCTTTCTTTCTTTTCCTCCTCCATTCTTTTATTTAATCCTTCATCCATTGTATTTAATCTTTCAGTAATTTTATTAAAAGCCAATACTATTTGTGCCATATCAGTTGCCATCTGGGCTGAAGATTTTATACTCATATAATCAATAATCAATAGTCAATAATCAAATTGTATTTGTTTAGAGGGTCTAACAAGGGACCATGTGCTGCTTTCCAGTTTTGTATAAAAAGTCTGAGACGGTTTAAAATATTGGAAAAAGATAATCTGAGATTCCAAGTCACTTCCACTTTTACCACAATCTTTACAAAAAAAGAAATTTTTATCTTATTTTTAATTCCCCAGTCGTGTATTACTTCTATTCAACCATCCGATGGCAGCATCCACTAAAAAACAGTATCCACTCTCTCCTATGACTTCCTTCTGTATCCAATCACAATCAGCTTATTACAACATACTATCATCCGCCTTCACTTTTAACTTTATCGCCATTTTTGCTTGCAAGTCATTGTATAAATAATAAATTTCAACAATTTATCTTCCCTTCTTCCACCTAATCTTTCATTTCTACTTTTTTCCAGTCAGAGGAATTTTATTTACTGAACAAAGTTTCAAAAGTTCCTCATTTAAGTCTTCATCCTTTTTTTTTTCCGAGCGTTTTAACAACCACAATTGGAGTGCTTGATGTAATTCCAAACTTTACTTACTCCTCGAGTGTTACAAACTCCGCAACTCCGCAGGACTGATCCCCTTGGCTTAAAACTATCGTTACCGCCTCTTTAATGTCTTCAGACTGCCGGTTAAGCGTTTATCTCAATCCCCTTCCCCCACTCCCCTCCAGGCGGGTAAGCCCCCTGGAGAGTTTGCAGGGTTTCCGAGAACCGAGACGCAATCCAAACCAATTCTTAAAATCAGAACGCTCTCTGCTCACTTTTAAACTTCTTCTCAGCTTTTCTTTTACTGTGCTATTTCAAGTTCTTCCTTGCTTTCACTTTACTATGCCGGAGCGAGAGATTGGAGATGTTACTACGCTGGCATCAGGCCACACACCCCTATTCTATTCTATTCTATTCTATTCTATTCTATTCTATTCTATTCTATTCTATTCTATTCTATTCTATTCTATTCTACAATAGTGTGCTCATGTAACTGGATAACATATTGATTTACACCAAAACCGTAGAAGAATACATTGTCTTAGTACGCCAGGTCCTAAGCAAACTATTAGCCACCAAACTCTACATCAAGTTATTGAAATGCAAGTTCCATAAGTCGTAATTACACTATTTGGGATTCCGCATTTCTCCAAAGGGTGTAGAGATGGACCCTGTGAAAGTAAAGGCCATTTTGGACTGGAAAGCCCCAAGAACACGAAAACAACTACAAAGCTTCTTGGGGTTTGCGAACTTTTACCATCAGTTCATCCTGTCCTTTGCTCACGTGGCTCTTCCATTAACAGATCTATTGAGGACCAAACAATTAGTCCAAAAGTCCAGGTCAACCAGTACAGTGGACATTTGCTTGTCAGCAAGCATTTGAGCATCTGAAGGTGTTGTTTGCACGAGAACCAATATTAAAACATCCAGACTCCACCAAGCTATTTGTGGTGCAGGCAGACGCCAGCGATGTAGCGGTGGCAGCGGTTGTCTTGCAAGCAAACAAGGAAGGAAAGCTGCAACCGTGTGCATATACCTGTTGTGGTCCGCCAGCAGCCTGCAGAGCTGGCAGCGGAGTCGGACAGTGAGGAGGCTGAGGAAGAACATGGGCCAGTCCTGGAGGCTGGGAAAGGCCCAGATGAAGGCTCTGTGTTGGAGGCAGAGATGGGGCCAGGGCCATCTGGGAGTGATGTGCGGACTTCGGAGCCTCCAGAGGCTGACATCAGAGAGGCAGAGAAACAGGAGGAGCCTGTTCCTAGTGCACTTATGAGAAGAGCTGCCAGAAGGCAAGAGCAGCTAAAGCAAAAGGGATGACTCGGGAGAAAGTCAAAGGACTACTTTGTCTGAATTTGTACAAAAGAAGTTTAAGTTTTGATATAATTTGATTATTTAAACAAAAAGGACATTAAAACTGATGAATTGAGCCCATACTTTGTAAAGTAAGGCTTGTAAAATAAGCTTGCAAAGCAAGACTATATCAATAATAATATAGAAATTAAGGCAATGAAAGTCTACATTTTGCTATGTTAATTTGCATGCAAAATGATAGAACATTTGGTTTTTCCCTGAAAAATGTCACTGTTCATAGTTTCATGACATTTAAAAGCTATTAAAAGATTATCATGAAACTAAACCAAACTTGGAAATGTAGCCAGAAACAAAAGAAAGTAGAACTATTAAAAATAAATAAACTCTGATTTAATAGACTCTTTAATTCATTTGTAACAAAAGAAAAAGATCAAATAGTAGAAAAGAGCTATCAAGGAGACATCTTTGCTATCAGAGCAATGTGTTCAGGATTGTGTAGTCTTATTTTAACAGTAAATCTCAAAAAAGCAAAAATGAGATAGTTTTTAAGAATCTATCTCCTTGGAAACAGTAGTTGGTAGAAAGAAACTGATTATAAGTGGAGGAGTTCTTGGTGTAAAGAGAATAAAACTGCCTACCAATACAAGTTGTTAATTTTTCGTGTGATACATATGAAACAACCTTACTTTGCTAAAATATTTATTTCAAATTCCCAAGGGATGTTTTTCAAGGAAAACCTTCTCATGTGTTTATCCTATTTCTATTTTTCTCCATGCCATTTTGAGTAGAACACCTCCATTTGTAAAATCTACAAGAGTTTATATGAAAAGAATACATCAGAATAGGAAGATTTCTAGCCACTTAAGCACTCTGTGGAAGGAATACTGGAATAACACACCTGCATGACAATAAGAAGGTCAAAAACTAAGATGAAGGAAGCCAGGAAAGCTCTTGAAACTTCATCACTTGGCAGAAATCCACGATTCAACTTGTCCCAGCTTATCCAGTCTGTTGTGATGATCAGCACAATCACTGAGGTCAAAGTAAATAAAACTGTCCTAAAAAGAAAAATTCAAAATTCAATTAAGATTACTAATTACTAATTACTTTATAGCTATCTCCAAAACAATTTGAAAATAACAACATAATTTTCTTTGTTATACTTAAAATACCATGCATGGATATTCTTGTAAATCAATCTTCTGCAACTAGATTTGTTCTATATGTGGTGGGCTACTACTCTATCATTCCTAGGCAGGTCCCCAAATTACCATTGATGAAATTTGCTGCTGCTACAAATAAATTCCAATGAGCCTGTCAAAAAACTGAGCAATGAGTGGAAGTTAGCAATAGTGACTGGAAGAATATTGTAGAGGTGACCTTTTCCTTTCCTTTCTCTCCCACCCCAGACCTGTCCAATACCACTGGGAGCATATGGGACACACAATCGTATTGAGGAAGATTGCATATGGATTTATTCTTCATGAATCACAAATGCATGACTCTGGGATGTCTATCTAAGAATGGGATAGTGATTATAAATCTTTGAATTCATTGGAAAGGAATGCTAGTATGTATATGAATGGGTCTACCACCTTCTTGCATTCAGAGAAGATCCATTCTTAAGTACTGTCAAGATCTTTAACATGTCATAGATTTGATAGAATTATCCATGTTTGGGCTGCAAACATTCAAAACAATGAGAGGTCCTTTTCACTTGCTTGTGAAAGTATATATATGGATCATTCATTGATATGACCTGAAGTATGTGTATGTACATACTCTCTCTATCTCTATCTCTCTGTGTCCCCTTCTACTTAGTTTCTGACTGTTGCCTTTGTTCTTACTCACTAGAATGTCAATTCTAACTGGCAGACTGTGAAAATATTGTCCTAGCCTTAACCAGCTGAAATCTTAAGTAGCTGATATAAAAGCTTAAATTATAGTTATATTACTTTCCCCACAATATTAGTGAACTATAACCATATTCATTAAACAGCAACTACTTACAGTAAGACATATATTAACAAATGAAACCCACAATTATTTAGGAAGGCAATTAATATAGTTTTGCCACAGACAACCACTAAATTGCTTGCTTTAGGCTCTCCTTGCACATTAGCTGTGAATCTCTGTTCCAAATATGCTTTAGAAATATTTTAGACAGTGAAAACGCTTACAATAATTCTGGATATCTATGCACATGTGTTATTATAGGGAAGATAAATGCATAGGCAGGTGCATAAATAGCAAGTAAGCAAATCAATATTTGCTGCGGTTTCCAGTTGGAGTTCTCATACTGTTCCCAGGCACTTTTTTACTCTCAATTCCTTCTTTCTTTTCTGTGAGTGAGCATAGAAAAATAAAGTACTGAAACCATTCTTTCGTATTTCCAGTTATGCCCGATACTCATTATTCTTAAAAATCAATGTACCTAAGAATTTATAAAAGTTGACAGATACTGAAGAAGCAGAAATATGCATATCCATATCCAAGGGATATTTTTCTAATATTTTCAAGAATCAAAAACGAAAAAAAAAAAATCATCAGATAAAACAATATTCAACATACTGCCATCATGTAATGAAGCAGGTTTTGATTGTAGCTGGTGTTATGAGTAGGTTCTTGCCTAATACATTTACAACCCTTTTTCAGATTTTTATTTCTTTTTCAACAGGTGAACACATGGGGACACTGGGAGCAGCACTGTTTATGGATTCATTTCATAGAGTGTGACTACTGCAGTACGCATATATGCTTATTCTTCATTATTTTTACTGTACAGAGCTTATATGTGCTAAAAGCTCTGATCATCCAAGATTGTGATATTATAACTTCTACAAAAGGAGGGTGTAACGACTTCCAGTTGATGTTGCAGCAAGAATGGCTGGAAAATAGCGGATTCCACCAAGCCTTGTGAAATCCAGCTGGTAACCGCTGTTCAGAGACCCAACAGGGTCATAGCCACCTTGTAAGAGCAGTGAAGGAAGGAGAGGTGCTTCGCTGACCACGAGGAATCTGCAATTTCCTCGTTAGGTTCAAAGCAAGTTCTCCCGAACGACAGCAGGTATGATGTCCATTTTTGGCAGTCACAAGCTGGGACAACTGGGACCACAAGATTTGTGCTGGAGCAGTTTGTGGACAGAGCATTGAAAATGGGTGAGATAATTACCAACTTTTAAAGACCTGATTTAAGTATAAGAATTTTAAAAGATAACTTCCAAGCCTAAGAAAGTGGCAATCAAATACACAGAGAGGAGAAAAAAGACCCTGAAAATCAAGAGGCAAAAGAAGCCCAAGGGAAGCTTTAAAACATAGATAGCTTGAAAAAAGCTTAAACAATTTGAAAGGTGATTTTCGGGAGAAATTGTCTTGTTTATTTGTATTTCTCAACCCCCTGGAGTTATTGGATAATCAGCTGTTTTTGACAGACTGTTTAACATTGGATTTGGGAATAAGAGAGCCATCTACTGGAAGAAGAGACGTATTACAGCACTATTGCCGCCATATACTCAGTGAAAGTGAATTCAATACACACAATGTCTAATACACAGAATAGAAGTAATAACATCTGGAAGATGACCTGACCTTGATTTTATGTTAGATGACGACTTGGATAATCTGAGAATATTTAATAAGGATTTTTTTTCCTCTTCTGAAGATTTCTAAAAGGAACTAACTTGCAAATAACTAAACTTTATTAAAATTGCTTATTGGATTATGGATCTGAAAGATTGGAGTAATCTTGTGGATTAACTTGGATTTGGACTATTAATGTTATTCAATAGAACATTCTACGAGACAAAAGAAGAAAGGTGATAGAAGAAAAGAGAAAAGAAGGAAAGTTAAATAAGACTTTAAAATTTGGACAATTGGAAAGATATATAATTGGAAAACTATAAGGCTATAATTACTAAATAATTTTAAAGATCATAAATTTAGGGGTTTTGGAGGTATAATTATGGGATTGATGAAATGTTATTAAGTAGGAGTTTTTAAATATTGAGACATTGGAACTATAGAAATATATTGAGTAATTTTTATTAAATTGTTATAAAATGAATTTACAGGGGATGATAGAGGCATATGAAGAAATATTTTTGATGCTAAAAAATGTGCGTGAAACTATAAAGAGCAATAAGGAGACAAGGGGATCATTTAAAGACACAGAAATGAATGTAGTTACTCAACAATTCGGGGAAAAAGAGGAACACAATATCCAAGAAATAGATGAGAAATTAGAAGAAGCAGTGAAAGGGAAAAATCAAAATGAGACGCAAGAAGCTAAAAATAAAGAAGAGAAAGGATTAATAAGTAGGAATCAATTACATAACTCCTTAAAAGTTTACAATAGAACAGAGGGAAAAGAGAAAAATCTCTTCAAAAAAAGAAAGATTTAGAGAAAAACAAGAAAAATCTCTCTCTCTCTCTCTCTCTCTCTCTCTCTCTCTCTCTCTCTCTCTCTCTTTTTTTTTTAAAAAGGAAGTCTTGTTGATGGGTGTTCAAATAATACAGCAGAAAGAGACAAAGGGTATCCAGAAGGGAATGTTCAGTAGGCCCAAAAATATCAAAAAGAGCTACAAGATTCCAAGAGAGAGAGATAAAAGGCTGACTAAAAAGTCAATAAATGATGGAATTTTAAAAAGGTTAAGAGATGATGGATAATGAGAAAATATATTAATAAAATGGGAAAATACAGAGAAAATAGTAGTATATATATTAATAGATAATACAACTTATTATAACTAAAAATGTGTTAAGCTTAGTAGATGGAAATTTAGGGTTCAATAATTTAATTACTAATTCAGTATTATTAATATTAATTGTGTATTAAAGTATATTGTGAATTTAAAATATTAAGGATTAGAAATTGTGGGGATTTTGATATATACTCCCAGGATTGATTAAATATTGTTAATATTTGGCTTTATTAGTAATCCTACACATTTGGAATATTGAAGTTGTGGTGGAATAATGAGTAATTTTTAAAATATTAAATATTAGTAATTTAGTAGGGTATAACAAACACATGGCACAAAGAAATGTTATCTATGTTTAAATGAATTAATGGGAAAAATTATAACGAATTATGAATAGCATTGTTGAAGTTGTTTAAACAGAAGTTGTTTAAATTATTGTTAGGGTTGTTTAAAAAAGATTTGACCCAGTCAACACACTGCCCACAAAATATGTAATTAGTACAAAATCAGTCACAACATCTTTTATTTTCAATAATAAACTGAAAACATTCTCTAAGAATCTAGAGAATCCCCATCTTGTTACTAGTATAGGTTTTTAAATTTAAATACTAAAACAAATGAAACTATAAGTAAGATGTTGCAATAGAAAATAGAGTGAATCTTTTAACTGAGTCCATAATAACACCACCATGTCAAACATTTAATATATAGCAATCACCTTTTTCCCTATTTTTTTCTAAATTTAATTCTCTTCTGTTAGCCTACTGCTTAAATTGCTATTTCAAAGGCTTCTCCTATGGGAATTATTTTTGTTCATGTTGGGAAACTGCTGTTGATTTTCAATTTATCTTATTCTTCTGTGATTGCTATGGGGATATGAAATATTGATTTATAATTTTCTTACTAATCATATATCCTGGAATAATGTTTGATTGATATTTGACACTTCTATTTAAAAATAGTAACAAGGATGTGATTGAGTCTGAATTTTAGAAGCCATAACATTGTGCAAGACAATTACCTCTGCTGATGAATGACACAAAACTTTTTTTAATTGAATATAATATTTTGTATTTTATCTTCCTGTACAGTGCATAATTTTATATTGCTAATATTTGTATGTCTACATTATAAGGGGTTTGGTTGTAACATCTGTGTTTGATGTTTTTGGTTGCTAGCTTGGACTTATGACCACAATAAACAAAAAAAATCTGTACTGTTGCTGTTTAATGTCAGGAAGAATTTCTCTGTGGACTGCTCAGTCTAAATGTTCACATATCTTGGAAAAGGATGTTTAAATTTTATTTTGAAGCAAGGGATGAAGTGATTTATCACTTGTAAAATTAAGCAGTGTATATGCTATACGGGGGAAACACACATAATTAAACAGGATGTAGTTAGTATAGTGCTAACTTGTGCTTGTGAAGATGGACCTCTTTGAAGTTGTTTGGCCTTGATTCTCTGTCAGTTTGGATATAGTTCAGTTTGGTTAATTTTAATTCTATGTTTTCATTAGTTTTCTTGTATAGTTTAGGAGTCGATTAATGTGATAAATAAATAGGTCTTGTAACTTCCTAATAGAAAACTTCCTTCATTTTTAATAATGGGTATATCGACACTTGGTTATGTCCAAGGTGTTATTTTAAATACATATGGTTGTTGTGTTGGTTTGTCTTACCATCTGTCAGCCTCTGCCTTTATATTGCTTGCTTGCTCGGCTGCCATTGTAACAGGGGGAGGTGGGAGCTCCCTGTCTGGATGTTTGGGTGTGGGGGAAGTGAGCTGGTGGAGTAAATGGGAGAAAGTTTTCCTCAGCGTTTCTCTGCAGCTGGGATGTGCGTTGATAACCGCTCAAGGTCAACTGTTGTGACATACCAGGAGGATGGAGCCATCGGAAGCTGCACCCCTCTTGATCTCTTGGGGGGATGTGGATTGGATAATCCTGACTGGACGATTGGGGGAAGGGTTTTAAGGATGCTTTCTATATGTGATTTTCGCACCTATTGCCTAAGAGCTTGCTTTTCTTTGGTTGCATTCAGTTCATACTCAGTAAAAGTACCTTTCTCTATTAAAATGGAGTCAGGGTTTTTCTTTCTTGAGTGTTGAAAGGAGACATTAAGCAAGGTCTGCAAATAACAGCCATCCCAGAAAACTACCATGGGGGGTGAGCAAAGAATGTCTGACCAAGACAGCAACCAGGAGGATATGGGAGCTGCTGGTTCTGCGACCTCCCCATCACACCCCGGCTAGGAGGCTTTGGAGTGGATGGCTGATTTACAGCTTGAGGAAAAGGCGGAGAGAGCCAAATGGTCACTGGGCGTGGGAGGTTATTGGAGCTGGAGAAGACCCCCCAAGGAGTAACAACTACCAGACGCCGAGGTGGAGATGCTGCCTGGCAGGAAGAGCAGAAAGAAAATCTTCTGATCACCCAGGCTTTGCAACTACTGAGAGAGGCTTGTGAGAGTCATAGAGCCTGTGAAAGGTATGGGTTGCCTGCCAGGGGGGAGGATGAATGCCCCGGGAGTGAAATGGAGGCTGCTGCTTGTGTGGAAGAGAGAGCCCAAGTCTGGGAAGAGGCAGCTCAGACCTCCAGAACTCAAGTGGCTGCTGCAATCCAGGGGTCCCCTGCTGGGCAGGCCTTGCCATGGAGGCATAAAAAGCCCAAAATTCCCTTGCTATCAGTAAGATACGGGGGAGATCCGAAAGGACTGGGATTCTTTTTAACCCAAGTGTGGAACCACATGCAAGACTGGGGGGAGGATTTCCTCTCAGATGCTGCATGCGTGAGGTGTGTTATCAGGGCCCTGGAGGGGGTGACAGCTGAGTGGATGGTGGAACTCCATAATGAAGATTCCTCTCTGATAAGAAATTATGACCAGTTCATGGCAGCCCTCAGAACGCGCTTTGAGGACCTGTTAGCTGAGTGAAGGACAAGAATTAGAATGAAGTCCATACATCAGGGGTGGAGATTGATGACAGGCAGGAGTTCCATGAGCTGGTGCCCTACATGAGAGGGTGGTCAGAAGTAGCCCTGCTGGAAAGCTATAAGGATGGCCTTAATGAGGATGTCTACAAGGATTGCTGCTCCCGAGGGGCCCCTAGGGATCTGCAAAGTTGGTACGTGCTGGCCGCTGACGTGGAGATCGACTTGGCCAGAGATAGTTTCCGTGGCAGGCGCACCTGGAGCCAATCACCCTCCTCATCCCACAAGGGGGCTCCAAAGGCTACAGTGGGACCTGCAGTCTCCAAGCCGAAGTCCATCGCGTGCTTCAGATGTGGAAAGGAGGACACCAAGAGGCTGAGTGTTTCTCTAAGCCTGGATCCAAGGCAACTCCTAGTGGAGGGAAGAGAGCCAACAAAATGCCCGCAAAAGCCCACGAAACCACCCTAAAAGGGGTAGAAATCGTTGAGTTCGCTCCCCTGAAACAGGGTGAATTGGGAACTCCAACGCTCACCGATGACAGCGAAACCAAAACCGATTCTGATGGGGACCTTCTGGTAAGTCAGAATGGGGGACCCATGACCATCCCAGTAGAACTAAAGGTACCATCCACTGGGGCCCATGGAAAGATGCTAGGCTTTTTAGATTTGGGATGCACCAGGTGTGTCAACAGCCGTGAGTTTGTGGAAGAGATGGGTCTAAGACTAAAAATGATGAAAAGGCTCATTGCATTCTGTCAGCTAGATGGGTCAGTAGCTGTGGGGGGGCAGCCCATTTTGTAACTGAACTGATTGAGATGAGGAAGGGGGATCCTGGCATGGAACGACCCCTCCTACTTGGGCTGCCCTGGCTCCGAAAATGGAACCCGCACATAAATTGGAAGACAGGCATGTTGTGCATCCACTCTAACTAGCAAGGGAAGAGAGGGGAGAACCCCTATTGAGTGGCCAAAGTGGCGAGTGAGGGAGTGGCAGCTGCAACAGAACATATTGTGGGGGAGGAAAAGATCCCAAAAGAGTACCGGGACCTCTGGGAGGTGTTTAGTGAGAAGGCGTCAGATGTGCTGCCCCCCCCCCACCAGCCTACAGACTGTAGTATAGAAATCCTTCCTGGGGTAAAGCTCTCTAAACCAAAGATCTACCCCATGACCCCCCGGGAGTTGGGGGAACTACGAGACTTTATTGATAAAAACCTAAAATGCAGCTTCATCCAACCAGCTAGGCCGCGTTTAGATGCCCCGGTGCTATTCCAGGAGAAGAAGGATGGGTCTTACCGCATAGAGGTTGATTATAAGAACCTGAACGCTATTTGCATAGAAAAAATCTACCCACTGCCCCTCATGAAGGACATGCTAGCCCACCTAGCCAAAGGAAAGATTTTTACTAAGCTGGACTTGCGGGACGCATATTATAGAGTTTGAATTAAGGAAGGTGATGAATGGAAAACTGCTTTCAACTGCCCGCTGGGATGTTTCCAGTTTAGGATGCTCCCTTTCGGACTACAAGGAGCCCCTGCAGTGTTCATGCAACTGATCAACGAAGTACTGCATGAACACCTTTACAAGGAGGTTCTGGTCTACCTTGATGACATTCTTATTTACACTGAGACCATGGACGACAATGTAAAACTGGTGAGAGCCATCCTGAAAAAACTTAGAGCTGCTGAGCTATATGCTAAGCTGTCAAAATGTGAATTCCACCAGACTAAAATTGATTATCTGGGGTAGCGCATTTCACATGAGGGGATAGAAATGGATCCAGAAAAGGTCCGGGCTGTGTTGGAATGGGGTCCCCCATGTACCCGCAAACAACTACAAAGCTTCCTGGGTTTTGCTAATTTCTATCGACAGTTCATCCCCTCGTTCACAAAAATTGCCTTATCAATTACTAACCTTCTGAAAACAAAAGGACAGGGGAGGCCAAAGTCCTCCTGGCCTCTCAAGTGGACTACGGAATGTCAGGCGGCTTTTGAGAAACTGAAACGACTGTTTGCTGCCGAACCAGTCCTTAAACATCCTGACATGGAGGCCCTGTTTGTTGTTCAGGGCAATGCCAGCGATGTAGCCATCGGGGCAGTGTTACTCCAAGCAAATGCTGAAGGGAATTTGCAATCCTGTGCCTATACCTCTTGGAAATTATCTGAGACCGTGAGGGGATGGGCCATCTGGGAGAAGGAGGCTTTTGCTGTTTGTTGGGCACTGTTAATGTGGAGGCATTTCCTGGAAGGGGCAAAACACCCCTTTGAGGTGTGGACTGATCACAAAAACTTAGAGGACTTAAAAACGCCATGAAAACTGTTGCCTAAGCAAGTCCGCTGGGCCCAACACTTTAACTGATTTAATTTCTCCCTGCGCTACCTTCCTGGAGGGAAGAACTTTATGGCAGATGCCCTCTCAAAACTGCCTCAATACAATAGCATTAGAGAGGAAGTAATTTGTCTGATTATCTCCTTGAAACAGCTGGCAGCATCAGTGGTTGCCACAGCCCAGGTGAAAGAGGGCCTAACCTTGTCTGGCAACTTGAGCAAGCAGTTAAAAGAAGCACTAAAAACTGACAAGTGGTTTTTAGCCCACTCCAATGAGTGTACGCTTTGGGAGGGTCTCACCTGGGTGGGAGCGAAACTGTATGTCCCTGCCAGCCTGAGGGAGGCAGTATTACAATACGCCCATGATGCTAAAATTGCTGGGCATTTTGGTTTCGTGAAGACATTACATTTAGTTAAACGACAATTCTGGTGGCCGGAGCTGAAGAAAGACATAGAAACCTATGTGGCGAGCTGCCCCATATGTGCTTCAACAAAGAAGTCTCCGGGGAAAATCCCTGGGTTACTTCAGAGTGTAGCCAGGCCGGGAGCCCCATGGAAGGAGATCTCCATGGATTTTATTGTTGAGTTGCCCGAAAGTGGAGGGAATACAGTCATTTGGGTGGTTACTGATTTGTTTTCTAAACAAGTGCATTTTGTCCCGTTTCCCAAGATCCCTTTGGCTAAAACTCTGGCTAAATTGTTTGTCCAACATGTGTATAGATTACATGGGGCTCAGCAAGATAACTGGGTGGACTTGTTGCCATTTGCAGAGGTCGCCTATAATAACTCTATACACAGTAGTACAGGGTTTACCCCATTTAAGGTAGCCTCCAGCCAAGATTTTGTGCCCATCCCAGAGTTGCCTCAGGAAAAATCACAGATACCTTCTTTGGTTGAATGGTTTGAACAGCTACGTTGTATCTGGTTTGTAACATGTAAGGCCCTGGATGAGGCTCAGCAGGCTCATAAAACCCAAGCTGATAAGAAAAGAATTCAGGGTAGAGATTATAAGGTAGGAGATAGGGTTTTCCTTTCCACCAAGTACTTGCAAACTACCCAAAAGTCGAAAAAACTTGGCCCTAAATATGTGGGTCCTTTCCCTATCGTATGCATAGTTAACCCAGTTACAATGCAATTAGACCTACCTAAAACCCTGCGGAGGATTCATCTGGTGTTTCATGTTAGTTGGCTGAAACCCGAGCGTACGTCCCCAGACCAAGAACCTCCTCCTGTCCCCAAACTCATTGAAGGGGAACAGCATTTTGAGGTCAAAGAAATATTGGATTTGAGGAAACATTGTGGTAAATTGCAGTACTTGGTGGCCTGGAAACATTTCCCTTTAGCTCAACCTGAATGGGTAAATGAGCGAGATGTTAGGGCTCTGAAGCAGCTGCAATTGTTTTATTCTAAATATTCTGATAAACCTTAATCCTGGAGCTGTACATATGTTTCTGTTTATGTAATTTTCTATTTTCCCTTATTCTGTTTTTCTTCTAGGAATAATGTCTCTTCTGCAGGAGGGCCGAATGTCAGCCTCCGCCTTTATATTGCTTGCTTGCTCGGCTGCCATTGTAACAGGGGGAGGGGGGAGCTCTCTGGATGTCTGGGAGGGGGAAAGTGAGCTGGTGGAGTAAATGGGTGAAAGTTTTCCTCAGCGTTTCTCTGCAGCTGGGAGGTGCGCTGATAACCACTCAAGGTAAACTGTCATGGCATACCAGGAAGATGGAGCCATCAGAAGCTGCACCCCACATGACCCCTTGGGGGATGTGGATTGGATAATCCTGACTAGACAATTGGGGGGAGGGTTTTAAGGATGCTTTCTATATGTGATTTTCACGCCTTTTGCCTCAGATCTTGCTTTTCTTTGGTTGTATTCAGTTCATACTCAGTAAAAGTACCTTTCTCTATGAAAATGGAGTCAGGGTTTTTCTTTCTTGAGTGTTGAAAGGAGGCACACCTGACACCATCAATATTTGCTGGTTTGGCTGTTAACTTGTGAACTAATTTCACTGCACTTGAATGAGTCGAACTGATAACCACCAGTTATGTTTTGTTGTTCTGTTGTTGTGTTTGTATTTAACAGGTTCTCCCAGGCACCTCTTGGAAATTCCCTAAATCCATTTTAAATTTTATATCAATTGAGCTGTTTCATCACTTGACAGAGTGAATTACAGCTCATGAAAACTCATGTTTTTAATTAAATTTCGTAATCTGCTACCAGATTCCTTTTGTTATTTGGACATCTAAACAACATCTCTCTTTTCCATTTAGATGGGAAGGTATAAGAGTGGAAATTGGTTTAAATTTTCCAATTTAAAGGAGAGGCAGGATTGAACAATTTGGTAGTAGGTTTCATTGGAGAATTTTGAACATATGCTTAAGGCATCAACTTTGTCTCATAAAACACCCATGTCTCCTGCAATATAAAAAAAGATAAATATTCACATTCTTGGCCCCTACACTCTGGAAGTGAACTCTGGATCACAACAGAGGTACTAGTAAAACTGTTTTGCATGTTTATAGCCAATTAATTTAAATACACATAATTTCATATAACAAAACTGCAATTAAAATGAAACTTTTGAGTGGAGGATTCAGACTGTTTCATTTTATTGATTTTTATTTATTTATTGAAAGAAATAAACTTTTATTTATTTATTTCTTCCTAATGTATGAGCATTCCACAACTAAAACAGCTTTAGAAGCCAAAAAAGTATGTCCTTCAAGCCATCCCCATCAATTAATCAATGCTGATTCACCAGCCAATTAAAAACATTAAAGTTTGCAACAATAAAATTGATATATTATAGCCTATTACTTCCTTGGAAAATTATTGTGCATGAATATTTAGCACCATTTTATGCAGTTGTGATTTATCATTCACATTTCATGTGAATTTCATGAAACATGACACATGGTTTCAGAAAAAAATTATCCTGTAATCTACAACTTCTACACTACAAGAACATATGGAATACAAATCTCAATCAGGGCAAAGCAATAGACACAATTTACATACTTCTGTAAAGCTTTTGATTCAATGGTACATGACAAACTACTTC
Source organism: Pantherophis guttatus (assembly GCF_059756535.1). Taxonomy (NCBI): domain Eukaryota; kingdom Metazoa; phylum Chordata; class Lepidosauria; order Squamata; family Colubridae; genus Pantherophis; species Pantherophis guttatus. Next base: position 59,871,093 of record NC_142069.1, on the reverse strand, counting down.
TAAAACTAAAATCCTATGGCATCTCTGGACCTCTACATAATTGGATAGCTACATTCCTGTCAAACAGACAACAAGTAGTCAAAATAGGGAGCGCCCTATCAAATCCTGCATTTTTTAATAGCGGTGTCCCCCAAAGCAGCGTTCTATGACCAACACTCTTCATACTATACATAAATGATCTTCGTGATCATATTATAAGAAACTGCATTCTCTTCACTGATAATGTAAAAATATTTAACACCACTGGACTTCCAGCAGTGACATCAGTGGGTTAAGGACGAAGGGAATGGCACTCCGCTCTCAAGGTCCCTAATATTCTTGATTTGCGAGCCGATTTAGGTGCTATTGACCTTGGAGAGGTTGATAGAAGAAAGGGGAACTTCCGAGGACCTCAGGGAGCACAGCAACCCCCCTGAAGGTTCAGGAAAACCCCCTTAACTCGGATCGAGGAAGAACCAGGCATTCCGCCTGGCCTGAAATGGTGACAGCTGTTTAGAGGGAAGTGAAAATCATATAAAAGAAAGCATCGGTGGAGATCGAAGGAGAGAAGTAGAGTCTTAAAAGGTACATTCATATTTGCAAGCTGCAGGGAGAAAGCGAGTGGAAGGAATCTCCAACAAGTGAGAAAAGCGGCGAGTGAAAGTGAGTGGAGGGAGAATCCATCTTGAAAGTGACAGCGCATAATTTGACAGCAGGCGAAATTGGAAGAAATCCAGAGGATTGGATATTTAAAGAAGAAAAGACAGAGAAACCCCAGCTTATCTGGAACTGAGTGAACGCAGTGGGTATCGGGTTTAAAACACTTTCGCTTCTCTGACAGCTCAGCTTTCAGACTGCAACAGTAGCGGATGTTTAACGTGTATTGGACACATAAAGAAAGAATGACGGAGAAGCCTCATCTGGCTGGAACTAAGCAAACGGGGCGAGCACTGGACCTATAAAATTAATTTTTCTTTTGAAGATTTGGACTAAGAATTTTGGAACATTTGGATAACACTTGGACATTTGGAGACTTTGTTACTTTGAGAGGAGACTGCTTTGGACATTGACTGGATATTTATTGGACCTTTACTGGATATTGACTATTTAACATAAGGAACTTTGGGATTCGGGACACCCAAAGAAGGAGCGATGGAGAAGATTTCTTTATTCGGAATTAGGAGAGCGGGACGAGCATTGGACTTATAATATTTTGTTTTTCTGAATGATTGGACATTGGAATACTTGAATAATATTCTTCAATATTGGAAACTTGGATATTTAGAGCTGGATTGGACTGAAGGACACTTAAATTAGAAGACATTGGCTGATTGGAAAATCAATAGCGTAAAAAATCAGTAATCAAGATCGTCTAATACCAGTGATCAGGAAGTAATATATATATTGTCCTGAACCTTTACTTAAAAGTGGATGGTCTAATTTAATATTTATCCTATGAATTATTAGTTTATTATCTTGTTATCATATGTTTAGAGTTTAAGGATTTAAATTACACTAATTTATTATATTTATATATACTGTACCTATATATTTATACTATAAGAATTAGAAATTAATAGTACTTGATATTTATCTAATTGATATTTATTTAATAACGTAAGAGATATATTAGGTAATTAAATATTTAATAGTAACAATAACTAACTGATGAATTGTTAGAATATTATACTTTTCCCTCACTCCCTCATTTTAATTTTCCTTATTGATATTCTATATTGCTGAAAAATACTGAAAGAATATTGAAAAAAGAAGGAGAAAATTTGGGTGGAAACTTGATAAACAGGTTTAGAAACAGTGATCAGTATATGAAACTTTGGGAAATAATAAAACAAAGAATACTAATGGCAACTACAAGCTCAGTAACAACTACTAAAACAAGCAAGAAAATACCCTCGAGCCAGATGATACTTATGGCTTCCCCGGCCCAACAAAAGGTAGCTGAAACCACGTAAAAGGACAAGACGAGTCCCGCTCTTAGCATGCAAAATATCCATGCCGCATTAGCAATGATCCAGGAAGGAATGAACAGAATGCAAGAAACGATGGCCCACAATCATGAAGAGACAAGGAAAAACCATGAAGAATTGAGGTTGGATGTGGGTGAAATAAAAGACAATATTAAGAATATGGATGAGAAAATAGAAAAAATTCAACAGAATATAATGGAAAATGAGCAGAGGATCCATAAAGTGGAAGAAAGAATTGAGTACATGGCTAAGAGAATGGAGAGGATGGAACAAGATCAAGGGGCATTTAATAAGGAAACGAAGGATTCATTAACCTATCTTGAAATGGAAAAAGCATCCTTTTATTTAAGGTTTCAAAATGTGGAAGAACAAAAGGATGAGGATCTAGGGGATATAATGATTGAGATATTGGCAAAGGTAACCCAAAGAGATAAGAAAGAGATAAGAAATGGAATACATGAAATTTATAGAGTTCACACTAACTATGCAAGAAGAAATAAACTGCCAAAGGAAATACATATTAGATTTATGAAGAAATCGATAAAAGAAGAGATTTACAGGAAAATGAGAGAAGAGACAATGATGTACAAAGGAAAAGAAATTCTAACTCTCAAACAAATACCGAGAAGAACAAGAGACCAAAGAAGGAATTATAATTTCTTAACTACGCAGCTGAACAAATTTAAAATAAAATTCCGTTGACTACTACCAGAAGGCTTACTTATCTCTTGGGAGGAACGAAAGTATAGGATTGATAGCTTAGAAAAAGCTCAAGACTTTTTTGAACAACATTTCATCGGCGAAGAGGAGAAAAAGCGGAATCCAGGAGACATGAGGCACAGCAGACAGAAAGAGAAGAAGATCAAGAAGATAAAAGAAGAGTAGAGAGAGAAAAAATGGAGAGAGAGGGAGCGAGGGAAAAGATACAAAGAGTTGGCCAACCACCGTGAGAGGGTGGTTGGATAGTTCCCCTCAGCTGGACTGAACGTGAGGACTCCTACCCATTACCGTGAGAGGGTAATGGTGACTCTTCCGATTATCTTAGTCTTGCTTCCTGGACATTTGAAACCATCATTATAGACCCCTAGGCCATGTCTAGGCCAAACTTGTATTATCACTCTAGTGTTAAAATGTATTCTAGGGCAAAGCTTCTTGTGCTGCGAGATTCCCCCCTCTCGCAGGCCTGGCCCTCTATGTTATCGAGGGCCCACCTTAATGACGGATCTTGGGACCCCGAGAGGTGGCATGTCGCAAAAAGGGGATTGAGGGGTTTTTTAAAGACTTTTTTAATTAGACTTTTAAGGGGTTCTGAGGGTGGGGGAGGTTATGTGGGTTTGGGGGAAAACCCACGGGGGTTGGAGACTAGTCCGGCTGCTATTAATGGTGCTGTAGGGGGTACGGACTCTGGGGGAAAGGGGACTGTTAGAATGCCCTCTAGTGAGGGCTTCTCTATTAACACGCTGAGTGGGAGGGGCAGGTATGGCGGGAGCAGGGGGCCATATCATGTGGTGGGGGCACGTGCTCGCTATCTCCGAGCGATTGCGTGCCCCGGTCCCCTTAGCTCTTCCCGTTCCCCAGGCTGCTTAGAGTCTCAGCGCCCGAGTCTCCAGCTGATGTTATGTAATGCCAGGTCCATAGTAAATAAAGCCCCCCTCATTTGTGATCTTATTCAGGAGGGGGGAGCGGACCTGGCAGGTATCACGGAGACCTGGTTGGGCCATGAGGGGGGAGTTCCCCTCGTGGAGATGTGCCCATCAGGCTTCCGTGCATTTCATCAGCTGAGAGCTCAGGGCAGGGGCGGGGGGGGGTGGCGGTCATTTTAAAAGAAGGTCTTGATCCGAGGGAGACCACTGTACCTCAGATAGCCAGATGTGAGACCCTTTTTGTGAAGTGGGGTCGTGGGGTGCAGATGGGTCTGTTGATCACGTACCTGGCTCCCTGCCACGTGGCAACGACCCTGCCCGAACTCCTCAATGTTATAGCCGAGGTGGCGGCTGATACCCCCAGACTTGTGGTCATGGGGGATTTCAACCTGCCATCCATCAGTGAGACATCTGAGGTAGCTCGGGAGTTCATGGCTTCCATGACGGCCATGGACCTGACCCAAGTAATTTACGGCCCTACTCATATGGGGGGACACACTCTGGACTTAGTTTTTATCTCTGGTCAGTGGTTGAGTGGCCTTGATATAGGGGATGTAGATATTGAACCCTTGTCATGGTCTGACCACTCGCTCCTTCGACTTGACTTTCTGACCACCGTACCCCGTCACGGGGAGGCGGAACCGACCACGTGGTTCCGCCCCAGGCGCCTGATGGACCCTGATAGGTTCCAGATGGAGCTTGGGCCATTTCCTGAGACTCTAGCTCATGACTCGGCTGATGACCTGGTGGCCGCCTGGGATAGGGCGGCTGCCGGGGCTTTGGACCGGGTCGTGCCTTTGCGGCCTCTGACCCGGCACCGAACTCACTTAGCTCCTTGGTTTTCCGAGGAGCTGAGGGTGATGAAGCGCCGGAAAAGACGCCTAGAGAGCGGTTGGAGGGCCAGTCATTCCGAGTCTGACTTGACACTGGTAAGGTCTCATATTAAGACCTACCTAGTGGCGATAAAAGCGGCGAAATCTAGCTATTTTGCCGCTCTTATCGCGTCATCAGATAACCGCCCAGCCGCCCTGTTTAGGGTGACCCGCTCCCTCCTCCATCTGGGAGCGCGGGAGGACCCCTTGCAGGGCCGAGCTGAGGATTTTGTACAGTATCTGGATGATAAAATAACTCAGATTCGGGAAGACTTGGCCGCCGACTGGGTTAGTTCAGACGAGACGACTGAGGCAGGCCTTGAGAGTGTTATCTGGGAGGAGTTCGATCCTGTGCCTCCCGAGGACGTGGACAGGATCTTGGGGCGGCTGAACGCAACCACATGTTTATTGGACCCGTGTCCCTCCTGGTTGGTGCTGGCTTCCCGGGAGGTTACACGAGGCTGGCTCCAGGGGATTATTAACACTTCTTTGAGCGAGGGTGTCCTGCCGGCCGCCTTGAAAGAGGCGGTGGTGAGGCCTCTCCTCAAGAAGCCATCCCTGGATCCGGCTGTTTTGGCTAACTATCGTCCAGTCTCCAACCTTCGCTTTATTGCGAAGGTTGTTGAGAGTGTGGTGGCGCGACAGCTTCCCCAGTACCTGGATGAAGCTGTCTATCTGGATCCGCTCCAGTCCGGCTTCAGACCTGGGTACAGCACGGAAACGGCATTGGTCGCGTTGGTGGATGATCTCTGGAGGGCCCAGGATAGGGGTTCTTCCTCTATCCTGGTCCTATTAGACCTCTCAGCGGCTTTTGATACCATCGACCATGGTATCATGTTGCGCCGGCTGGAGGGACTGGGAGTGGGGGGCACCGTTTTGCGGTGGTTCTCCTCCTATCTCTCCGACCGGTCGCAATCCGTGTTGACAGGGGGGCAGCGGTCGACCCCAAGGCGCCTTGTTTGTGGGGTGCCGCAAGGGTCGGTCCTCTCGCCCCTCCTGTTCAACATTTATGTGAAGCCGCTGGGTGAGATCATCCGTGGTTTTGGGGTGGAGTTCCATCAGTACTCTGATGATACTCAGCTGTACATTTCCACCCCAGACCATCCCAATGATGCCTTGGAAGTGATGTCCCAGTGCCTGGAGGCCGTGCGGGTCTGGATGGGGAGAAACAGGCTTCGACTCAACCCTTCCAAGACCGAGTGGCTGTGGCTGCCGGCGTCCCGGTATAGCCAGCTGACGCCATTGCTGGTTATTGGGGGCGAATCATTGGCCCCCACGGAGAGGGCCCGCAATGTGGGTGTCCTCCTGGATGCGCGGCTGTCTTTAGAAGGGCATATGACAGCCATGGCCAGGGGGGCTTTTTTTCAGGTTCGCCTGATATGCCAGTTGCGCCCCTTTCTGGACCGGGACTCCCTACGCACAGTCATTCAAGCACTCGTCACTTCTCGTCTGGACTATTGTAACGCTCTCTACATGGGGCTCCCCTTGGGGTACACCCGGAGGCTCCAACTGGTGCAGAATGCGGCTGCGCGGGGGATTATGGGAGCGACGGGGCGCTCCCATGTGACTCCTCTCCTGCGCGAGCTGCATTGGCTTCCGGTGGACTTCCGGGTGCACTTCAAGGTGTTGGTGATCACCTTTAAAGCGCTCCATGGCTTAGGGCCAGGGTACTTACGGGACCGCCTTCTGCCACCAATAGCCTCCCACTGGCCGGTTCGCTCCCACAGAGAGGGCCTCCTCAGGGTGCCGTCGGCCAGACAATGCCGGCTGACGACCCCCAGGAGGAGAGCCTTCTCTGTGGTGGCACCTACCCTATGGAACAATCTACCCCCAGAGATACGAGTGATCTCCGACCTTCGGATTTTTCGTCGGGCCCTAAAAACTCATTTTTTCCAGTTAGCCGGTCTGTCTTGATTTTAGGGTTAGTTTTAAAATTTTAATATTGATTTTAATTGACAAGTTTTAAATTATGGGCCAAATTTATAAATTATTTTAACTTTATTTTTTAACTGTGATGTTTTGTATAGATGTTTTTATCTTGGCTGTTCACCGCCCTGAGTCCGAAAGGAGAAGGGCGGTATAGAAATTTGAATAAAGTAAAGTAAAGTAAAGAGTTACTAGAAACACAACAAAACTGAAAATAACAAACAGATAAACCAATAGAGATGGAAGGAGAATTAGGAATCATTTCGATTAATATAAACAGACTCAATTCACCAATCAAAAGAAAATACATATTTACAAAACTGCAAAAACTTGATATTGACATTATAACACTACAAGAAGTTCATATCAAAAGACAACAACAAAAATTGTTGGAAAATCAAAAATTAGGAAGATTATACACATCCCTAGGAGACCATAAAAAGAGAGGAGTCGCAATATATGTTAAAAACATCTAAAAATGAAACAAATATATACAGATACAGAAGGACGTATTTTAATAATAGAAATACAAACGGAATTGAAGACAATCTTACTAGTATCCATATACGCACCCAATGGAAATCAAAGCGACTTTTTAAAGAAATTGCATGATACAATTAAAGATTTGGAGTATGAAAACATCTGCATTGTCGGGGATTTTAACGCAATCACAAACATACAAGATGACTATCGAAGTAACAAAAGAAGCAAAACCAGAAAGAAAACTTTACCAGATACATTCAAGGACATAGTCGAGGAATTACACCTATACGACGTATGGAGGGAGGCAAACAAACAAGTTAAACAATACACATACTACTCGAGCCCACATCAGTCATGGTCTAGGATCAACATGGCCTGGATGATGCCAGATCTCAGGAAGGAAATACAAGAAATTGAAATTACACCGAATACTTGGGCTGACCATAATCCCATAAAAATAACGTGGAAAGGGTATAGAAAACAAAAGAGATGGATGATGGACACAGGAATAATAAAGGACAAAGAATATATACAGATGATTGAGAAAAAAGTAAAAATATTCCTTCAAATAAATACAAAAGAACAGACATCGTTACAGAATCTGTGGGACACAACAAAAGCCTACATAAGAGGATTTACCATAGTGTATGCAGCCAAAAAAAAATAGAGACAAACAACAAACAAGGAACAATCTAGTGGAAGAATTTAAAACATATGAATTACAGTTGCAGAAATATCCCAATAATAAAGAAATAAAACAAAAATTAAATTTGGCTAAACATAAACTGAATTTAACTATGCAAGCAGAAATTGTACACAAAATCAAACTGGCAAAGCAGAAATACTTTGAACATGCAAACAAAACAGGATGCTGGTTAGCGTATAGATTAAAAAAAGAAAAAGAGAGGAGAATAAAATACCAATTACAAGACGAAACAGGACAAACATACCATTTGAATTCAGATAAAAAACGCATAGTCAAGGACTTCTTTCAAAAGCTTTACACTCAAGAGGAAATTCAGGACCAAGATATTAAGGAATACTTAAACAAAACAAATATCTCGAAATTAGAGGAAGCCCACAGAGAGACACTAAACACACCAATTACAATGACCGAGTTGATGGAAGCACGGAAAAAGCAAAAGAACAACAAAGTGCCAGGCCCAGACGGAATCCCAGCGGAATTTTATAAAAATTGCCAGTGTCCGATAGACGAGTTGTTACTCCAGGCCTTTAATGATGCATTGTTAGAAGCAGAAACCCCTAAATCGTGGGCAGAAACTATTATCTCACTCATTCATAAGGAAGACACTGAGCCAACACTAGTTAAAAATTACAGGCCGATCTCATTGCTAAACATGGACTGCAAACTGTTCATGACAATCATAGCACAAAGATTGAAGGCAGTCATTCACAAGTACATACACTCTGATCGAAATGGCTTTGTCCCAAGGAGACAGATTAAAAACAACATGAGAACAATCATAAATGTCCTTGAATACTATGAGCGAAGAATTGATAAACAGGTAGCTTTGATTTTTTTAGACGCACAGAAGGCCTTCGACAATTTGAATTGGAACTTTCTTGTATTGCAATTAGAGGCCATGGAATTCAGTGATAAATTTCTAAAAATGATTAGGAAAGTATACTCGTCCCAAATAGCAAGAATTACAATTAATGGGGACATGACAGAAAAATTGGATATACAAAAAGGCAAGGGTGTCCATTATCCCCTTTATTGTTCATAATATCATCGGAAGTCCTATTAAACGAAATACGGAAGGAAGAAGAAATAAAGGGCTTGAGAATACGGAATATGGAAAGAGGAATATAAATTGCAAGTCTTCGCTGACGACGTCGTGTTCATAGTGGAACAACCGGAAATAACAGGGACTAAGCTATTAGCGAAGATAGAAGAATATGGTAGAGTGGCGGGGCTTAAAATTAATAGGCAAAAAACTAAAGTCTTAACAAAAAACTTGACAAAGATACAGGAGGCACAATTAGAGGAAGAATTAGGAATACAGATTGTAAAGAAAGTTAAATACCTAGGAATCTGGCTTACCGCAAAAGCAACAATGGTTAGAGAAGATAATTATATTAAATTGATGAAACAAATTAAAAATGATCTGGAAACATGGAATAAATTGCAACTATCATTTTTAGGTAAAATAGCATCAGCAAAAATGAATATACTACCTAGATTGCTTTACCTCTTTCAAGTGATACCGATCGGCCCAGGAAAGAACTTTTTTAAGGAGCTCAATAAAATAATAGCGAAATATATTTGGCAAGGAAGGAAGGCCAGAATAAAAATAAAATGCTTACAGGATACCAGCGAAAAGGGAGGCCTTGGTTTACTGGACTGGGAGCTATATTATAAGGCAGCATCGCTTAATTGGATAAGAGAATGGATAGAATTAAAAAATAAGAGAATGCTATATGTCAGGTGTGCTTCCTTCAAAGTCCAGGAAAGAATGAGCCAAACTCCATATTTTATAGAGTAATGTACTTTTACTGGAAGATGAAATGAACGCAACCAAAGGAAAGCTGAAACTGAAGCAATAGGCGCGAAAGTTGCATATAGAAAGCATCCCCTCCCACTGTCCATCATCAACCACCCAATCCAAAGGTCTCCCAGAGGTCAGGTGGAAGCACGTCTGGCATCTTCATCAATCAGGAACGCGATGATGGTTGACCCGATAGCCACTTCGGTGATTAGGTTTCGTTTCTTCAAAATCCACCAGCTTGCTTCCCTCCCCTACGCTCTTCCCTCCCCCGTTTCTTATGGCAGCCAAAGCAGAAAGTCGGAGGCTGACATTCGGCCCCTCCAGAAAAAAAAAACGCTGGTAATTTACATAACATCTCTGGTACTGTTCTAACACCGCACTTGTTCTCTCACAGGCCCCATTGGTCTGGGGTGGTGGGTTGAGCTTAGTCCTTGGGTGGAGCCTATTAACTTTAAAAACTCCTTCCAAAAGTTGGAAGTAAATTGTACACCCCTGTCCGAAATTATACGTTTTGGAGCTCCATGTAATCTGTAAATATGACGAATAAACAGTTTTGCAAGAGTTTTTGCTGAAGGAATTTTAGAGCAGGGGATGAAATGCACTTGTTTGGAAAACAAATCCGTTACTGCCCAAATGACTGTGCACCCTTCACTTTCTGGTAGGTCAACAATAAAATCCATGGATATTTCCTTCCAAGGGGCATCCAGTCTTGCCACACTCTGCAGCAACCCAGGTGGCTTTCCCGGAGGTCTTTTAGCTGAGGCACACACCGGACAACTAGCCACATATGCTTCTATGTCCTTTTTGAGGGCAGGCCACCAAAACTGTCTTTTAACAAGATGTAGAGTTTTAACAAATCCAAAGTGTCCGGCTGCCTTGCATCATGAGCATATTGTAATACTGTTAGTCTTAAACTCTCGGGGACATACAATTTAGCCCCTATCCAAGCCAGACCATCACGGAGGGTACATTCATTTGAATGGGTTTTAAACCATTCGTCATTTTTTAAGGCTTCTTGTAATTTCTGTAGTAGGTCGCCCGAAAAGGCTGGATCGGCCCTCGCCTGTGCTCTGGTAGTCATGGGCGCTGCCAATTGTGTGGAAGGGATGATGGGTTGAACCACTTCTTTCTTGGTACTGTTGTATTGAGGCATTCTGGAGAGTGCATCCACCATGAAATTCTTTCCACCAGGAATGTAGCGTAGGGTGAAATTAAAACGGTTGAAGTGCTGGGCCCAACGAGCTTGCTTTGATGACAGTTTACATGGTGTTTTCAATGCCTCCAGATTTTTGTGATCAGTCCAAACTTCAAATGGGTGCTTTGCTCCTTCCAGAAATTGTCTCCATGTTAACAATGCCCATCACACCGCAAAAGACTCTTTCTCCCATATGGCCCATCTCCTCTCGGTTTCTGATAATTTACAGGATGTGTAAGCACAGGGTTGTAATTTCCCTTCTCATTCTTTTGCAAAAGTACTGCTCCCACAGCCACGTCACTCGCGTCTGCTTGTACTCCAAAAGGCTCTTCCATGTCTGGATGTTTGAGGACCGGCTCAGCAGCAAACAGTCATTTTAACTTTTCAAAAGCTGCTTGACAGTCCATAGTCCATTCAAGAGGTCGTGAGGGCCTTGGTTTTGCCTCACCCTTAGTTTTCAGAAGATTTGTTATAGGCAGAGCTATTTTGGCAAATGAGGGGATAAACTGTCTATAGAAATTCGCAAAACCCAGGAAACTTTGTAATTGTTTGCGGGTGCATGGGGCGGCCCATTCCAGTATGGCCCGAATCTTCCCAGGGTCCATCTCTATCCCGTCATGTGATATGCGATATCCAAGATAGTCAATTTTACTTTGATGGAACTCTCACTTAGATAGTTTGGCATATAGTTCAGCGGCCCTGAGTTTTTTCAGGACCGTTCTCACCAATTTCACATGATCGTCCATGTTCTCTGAGTAGATAAGAATGTTGTCCAAGTAGACCAGAACCCCCTTAAACAGGTGCTCATGCAGTACTTCGTTAATTAATTGCATGAACACAGCAGGGGCTCCCTGTAGTCCAAACGGGAGTACTTTAAACTGGAAACAACCAAGTGGGCAGCTAAATGCTGTTTTCCACTCATCTCCCTTTTTAATTCTCACTCAGTAGTAAGCTTCCTGTAAGTCAAGTTTGGTGAAGATTTTTCCCTTTCCTAAGTGAGATAGCATGTCCTTCATAAGTGGTAGGGGGTAAACGTTCTCCACACAAATCACATTTAGGTTCCTATAATCAACTGCCACCAATAGCCTCCCACCGGCCAGTACGCTCGCACAGAGTGGGCCTCCTCAGGGTGCCGTCCGCCAGACAATGTCGGCTGACGACTCCCAGGGGGAGAGCCTTCTCTGTGGCGGTGCCCACCCTCTGGAACAACCTCCCCCCAGAGATACGTACAATAACAGACCTCCGGATTTTTCGTCGGGCCCTGAAAACTCATTTATTCCAACTAGCAGGGCTGGCTTGAGTTAATTTTAAATTGATTTTAAATTGGGTTATTTTAATTTACGGCCAATAATATTTAATTATTTTAAATTGCTTTTAAATTTTGTATGTATTGTTTTTTACTCTGGCTGTTCACCGCCCTGAGTCCTATTCTGGAGAAGGGCGGTATAGAAATTTAAATAATAAATAAATAATAAATAAATAAACTACCAAGTGAAAGGAACCATCCTTTTTTTCTCGGAAAAACACCGGTGCCACCACCTTTGGTTTGACAGGTTTAATAAACCCCCGTTCTAGATTTTTAATAATAAAGTTTCTCAATTCCCCTAATTCTCGAGGAGTCATGGGGTAGATTTTTGGCTTAGGAAGTTTCACACCTGGTAGTATTTCAATGGTACAGTCCGTAGCCCTGTGGGGAGACAGTACATCCGAGGCCTTTTCACTAAAAACTTCACGGAGATTCCAATACTCTTTTGGAATCTTCTCCCCTTCAATGTGGCCTACTGCCATTTCCACAGTTTCGGGTCCTGATCTGTCCTCTGGGGTGGGGGGGGGGTGTTCCTCTCTAATCTTGGTTTTCCGGTGCGCAATACGCAAAACTCCAGTTTTCCAATTAACTCGTGGGTTCCATCTACGGAGTCAAGGCAGTCCAAGTATGAGGGGTCGTTCCATGCCAGGGACCACAATGAATCTGAGACTTTCTACGTGATCCCCCAGCTGCATTTCAATGAGTTCAGTCACAAAACTGGTTGGGCCCCCTCCTGCAATGGATCCATCCAACTGACAGAACGCAATAGGCCTTTTTAGCGTTTTTAGTCTCAGGCCCATCTTTTCCATCAGTTTCAGGCTGATTATGCACCTAGTGCATCCAGAGTCTAGTAGGGCTAATATCTGCACTTGTGTCCCTGTGGATGGCACCCTCATTTCTACGGGGAGGAGCATGGGGTCCTCTGTGTGACTCACCAGATCATCGGAGTCGAAGTCCGTCCACTGTCGTTGACGGTGGTCGGAGTTCCCAACTCACCCTTGTCTCAGGGAGTGAACTCAACAACTTCTCCTTTCAGGGCAGTGCCGCAGGTTTTTGCGGGTGTTTTGTCGGCCTTCCTTGGTCCCAAACTGGTGGTCTTAGGTACAGGTTTGGAGAAACACTCGGCAGCCCTATGTCCTTCCTTCCCACATTTGAAGCAGGTGAAAGGCTTTGACTTTGGTTTGAATTCCGCCTTCCTTTCGGCCATCTTAGATGCTCCTTTACGATGGAAGGAGGATGATGGGTCTCCAGCACGGCCCCCTCGGAGTCGGCTTCGGGCCAGCTCGATCTCCACATCCTCAGCTACTATATACCAACTCTGCAAATCTTCGGGAACCCCCCGGCCTCTACAATCCTTGTATATCTCTTCATTCAGCCCATCTTTGAAACTCTCCAGGAGAGCTGCTTCTGACCACCCTGTCATGTAGGGTGCCAGCTCGTGGAATTCTTGGGTGTATTCTGCCACTGATCTCCGGCCTTGCTGGATGCTTTTCATTCTAAGTCTCGCCTTCCGTTCAGCTAGGTGGTCTTCAAAATGCCTCCTAAAAGCTCCCATGAATTGGTTGTAGTTTCTTAGCAAAGGGGAGTCATTATTGTGGAGGACCACCATCCAGTCAGCTGCGGCTCCCTCTAATACGCTCGTGACGCATCTCACTCGAGCAGTATCTGACAAATAGTCCTCCCCCCAATCCTGCATGTGGTTCCACACTAGAGTCAAAAAATAACCCAAGGTCTTCGGATTCCCATCATATTTCCCGGTTGGGGGGGGGGAAATTTTGGTTTTTTACATTGGGGGGGCCTGCAAGGCTGGGGGTCTCTGACCTGTTGCATCCCTCACTTGAGCTCCCGAAGTCTGAGATGTTCTTTCCTCAGCTTCCTCATCTTCTCCCCCACAGGCTGTTTCTTCCAGCTCCCCCCTGGGGCCGTCTCCTCCCTTCTCTACAGGGAACCCATAAGACTCATGGTTTTTCCGGCTTTCTTCAACATCATGGAGGAGTTGCGATGCCTGTGCCAGCATGAGTCTTTCCTTTTGTTCTTGCAGCCACACCGCCTCTCTCTTACGTGGTCTGGAGCTGGTTACTCCCTGGGGGGTCCCTCCCCAGTCCAGCAGCCTTCCTACTCATTTCGACCATCTGGTTTCCTCAGTCTCCTCTCTGAGCCGGAGTTTTCTCAACCATTCGGCAGTTTCTTCCTCTGTTTGAAATGGAGGCATCGTAGAGCCCGATGCTCCCATTTGTGCTTCTTCAGCTTCCTGATCTGACATGATCTGGATCACAGTCCCCTCGGTGGTTATCCGGGATGACTGGAGTGAGTTTCAGCTTAATGTCAGGTGTGCTTCCTTCAAAGTCCAGGAAAGAATGAGCCAAACTCCATATTTTATAGAGTAATGTACTTTTACTGGAAGATGAAATGAACACAACCAAAGGAAAGCTGAAACTGAAGCAATAGGTGCGAAAGTTGCATATAGAAAGCATCCCCTCCCACTGTCCATCATCAACCACCCAATCCAAAGGTCTCCCAGAGGTCAGGTGGAAGCACGTCTGGCATCATCATCAATCAAGAACGTGATGATGGTTGACCCGATAGCCACTTCGGTGATTAGGTTTCTTTTCTTCAAAATCCACCAGCTTGCTTTCCTCCCCCACGCTCTTCCCTCCCCCGTTTCTTATGGCAGCCAAAGCAGAAAGTCGGAGGCTGACACTATATCTGGAGGGATTTGATTTGAACCAAGGCTGGCATGCTTTTTTGTGGGAGGGCGCTGACAAGCAACAAAGATACTTCCAACAGCATATTATTAGAGGCTCACTCTAATAATAAAACTTGGCTCTTGGCATAAAACCTGGCAAGAAATTAGAAAGCAACATTATACTAAAATCCCAAGATGGTTATCGACCATGGAAGCATCGATCTACCCAAATGTAATGGACATAGAAAAAATGAGGAGCTATCAAGAATTACTGAGCGAAGAAGGGAATTTATATACGAGGCAGGAACTTGAAAACCGGGGTATAGACATTGACTGGTGGCCGTATCTCCAAATAGAATCAAGATACAAAGCAGATCGGGCAAAATTCAGATTTCAAAATGAACCAAATGAATTAGACAAGATATTAAAAAGTACGGATGAGAAAATGATAACCAAAATTTACAATTACCTGATAAAATACAAGTTAGAGGAGGAGACTGTGAAGGAGAATATGATAACTTGGGCAAGAAACATTGGATATACTATTGAATTGGATAAGTGGGATAAATTATGGAAAGAAAATTATAAGATGACAATGTCTATACCTTACAAAGAAAACCTTTATAAGATGTTCTACAGATGGCACCTACCACTGGCACGTTTAGCTAAAATGTTCCCAAATGTGTCACCAATGTGTTGGAAATGCAAGTCATAGAAGGGGTCATACTACCATCTCTGGTGGTCATGCAGAAAGGCGCAACACTACTGGCAAGAAATCAAGAAAATGATTGAAGAAATAACGAAACAGAAAGTTGAAATGAGACCGGAATTTTTTCTACTTGGAATAATTACCCCACAATTTACTAAGGAAATAAAATATCTCACTATACATATCGTAACAGCGGCACGCATACTGTATGCTCAAAATTGGAAATCTGAACAACTGCCAACAGAAGACAAACTAGTTGCCAAAATAACAAAATGTGCAGAAATAGACAGACTTACAAAGCAATTACAAGAGAAAGATGATTCTGAATACTATTTAGTTTGGCAGAGATGGTATTCCTGGTTAGAGGGAAAGATAAATATAGGAAAATAATGTAGCCTGAATGTCTAAGCAGGAGCCACAGGTAGCTAAGCAAGAGGTAGATTACAATTGATTTGTGTATAACTATGTAAATAAATGAATACGTAAAATAGATACGTATAGATAGGTATAGAGAAAAACAGGTGGGACAGGAAAATAACCAACCGATGGAACAAATTTATGTTCTTTTGTTTTTCGTATTGTTTTATTGTATTTATGTTTGTTTGTATCTTACTGTTCTTTTCTTTTTTAAACATAAAAAAATTTAAAAAAAAATTTAACACCACCGACAATGCTGCTACCCTTCAAAAAGACCTTGAGTTTGTGTCAGAATGGTCAAACAATTGGCAACTCCAAATCTCAACCCAAAAATGCTCTGTCTTACACATTGGCAAAAAGAACCAGAACACAAAATATAAATTGAGTGGATACAACCTTGTAGATGACCCTCACTCTGTCAAGGACCTTGGAGTACTCATATCTAATGATCTAAGTGCCAAAGCCCACTGTAACAACATTGTCAAAAAGGCATTAAGAATTGTAAACCTAATCTTGCGTAGCTTCTTCTCTGGTAATATCACACTACTAACCAGAGCATACAAAACATTTGCTAGACCAATTCTTGAATATAGCTCATCTGTTTGGAACCCACACTACATATCAGACATTAATACAATTGAACATGTCCAGCAATATTTCACAAAAAGAGTCCTCCACTCCTCTGCTTGAAACAAAATACCTTATGCCACCAGTCTTGAAATTCTGGCCTTAGAAAACTTAGAACTATGCTGCCTTCAGTATGACCTAAGCATAGTTCATAAAATTATCTGCTACAATGTCCTACCTGTCAATGACTACTTCAGCTTCAACCACAACAATACACAAGCAAATAATAGATACAAACTTAAAGTGAACTGCTCCAAACTCGATTGTAGAAAATATGACTTCAGCAACAGAGTGGTCAATGCCTGGAATGCACTACCTGACTCTATGGTTTCATCCCCCAAACCCCCAAATTTTAACCTAAGACTGTATACTGTTAACCTCACCCCATTCCTAAAAAGTCTGTAAGGGGTGGGCATAAGAGCACCAGTGTGCCTACCGTCCCTGTCCTAATGTTTCCTCTATTTGTATTTATTTCATGTATCCAATCCATGTTTATACTTATTACCTAATACGTTCTTGACAAATAAATAAATTAAATAAATAAAAATAAAATCCTTTGTATCACACTGTAAACATGTAAAGTGCACAGTGGAATGAATGGGTGCAGCCTCAATGGCAGCTCTAAAACCAGGGCTGTCCCCCTAGGTAACATGTTTCAACAACTGTGTTGCCTTTTCTTTTTCAAGGAATTGAATAAATGTTTAATGACTGATATAGGTGAAGCCCAAACAGCTGAGTGGGAAGGAGTCTCAAGGTAAATTTAATGGAAAGTCTGTTTTGACTACTACTGAGTTTGGGCAGTAGCTGCTGGCTAGGACCATAGATATTAGGTCCAGGCTCTTTGTTTTGCAGTAATGGAATGTTGGTTTGATTCAGAAAAGGGGGATGAGAATGCTAACCTGTAACAGAAAAGATTTTTGAGTCCTGGGAAAATAGGCAGAGTAAGCAAACAATTCTTTCTTGATTGTATTAGGTAAAGGTTCAAGTAGAAAGGGCTCTGATTGGCTTTCAATGTTCTACTACAATAACTAATCTCATTAAAGTATATTCCAAGATTTCTATTTCCTGACTTTGACTACTGTGAAAGGCAACATGGAGCAGGCAGGTCACATTGCAGGAAATGGTGTGTTGAAGGTTGAGGGGTGAGGCTTAACATTATTATATTACCAGGGAGTAATATGATGGGAGATGCAGGTGACCTACTGTTGGGGAAAATGGTCTTACTCTTGGCCTTTTGTATTCATTGTGCTCAGGTCTACTGTCAAGTCGAACTGTCATTCTCCCAGGCTTTTGCTGTTGTTATTGAATGTTAGGCAGGCTTGTAATCCATGGTCCTAGTGGATGAGAAGAACAATCTCATATATATTGCAATCTGGATGGCCAAAGTTGAAATGTGTCCACATGGGTTAAAGTGTGTCTATAATAATCAGGAACACTCTGATAATTTTCAGAGATGCTGTTCCAGATAACCAGTTATGAAACTCTGTTAATAAGGCTGGGCTCTAGGGATCAGACAGAACTGTTTTTATTGTAGAAGCCTCTTTGCTACATCAGAGCTCCCTTGCTTAAGATGTATTGTTGATTTGGTGGTAGAATTTCCTACACTGATGGTATTGGGATCTTTAATCAATTTTCTCTGGATATAGCTTCAGGGCTAGATTGTGAGTTCATGACCCTCATGGCAACTATAGAGTACTCCAGATTATTGTGGGCCTGATTCACATTAGATCTGATTTATTCCCCCTGCAGGGCAATAGAGATATGGTCTGGAGTTGTGTATGTTAACATCAGACCTTTGTTATTAGTCTCTGTTACTTTGGAGAAAAGATCAAGTTAATCAGTCTACACAAGATAGCTGATGGACCCTTCTGGATATCAAAGGAATATATGGCCATTCCCAAGCCTATGTTATATGGTTCTACTAAGTGTTCACTGCTGCCTCGAATGAGGGGGAAGCTATGATCATGGATCTGATCCTTCCTATCCATATTGTCTGTGCCCAGAGATCCCAGAGATCCCCCACCAGAGGTGGGTTTCAGCAGGTTCTGACCAGTTCTGGAGAACTAGTAGCGAAAATTTTGAGTAGTCCAGAGAACCGGTAAATACCACCTCTGACTGGCCCCGCCCCCATGTATTTTCTGCCTCCTGAGTCCCAGATGATTGGGAGGAAATGGGGATTTTGCAGTAACCTTCCCCTGGATTGGGGAGAGAATGGAGAATTTACAGTATCCTTCCCCTGCCATGCCCACCAAGCCACGCCATGCCCACCCACAGAATCAGTAATAAAGATTTTTGAAACCCACCACTGCCTCCCACATTTTCAGAGGAACTCTGGGAGGCAGAGTGACAGAAGAAATGCCTAGAGGATTGTTGGAAAAAGATGAAGAGTGAATCCACCTGTATATGGGTCTTAAAAATAATCTTGTAGCACTAACAGTAACAAAATATAAACATTTTCTACAGATAACTATTCAGAAACCCTGTTCAAGATGACCCCATCTTTCCTGGGAAAGTAATGGCCAGAGGAACATCTGCAAGGTCATTGTAAAGACTATTCAGGTCATCTATTCAATAAAGTCATTCAATAAACAGATTTCAATCTGTTCCAAATGGATTATTTCTTTACGGGATCCAAATACACGGCTAAAACACAAGTTATGTTGGGGAATTGGCTTTTTTCCCACCATGCCAACTTCCATTTTTAAAAATTAAAATAATCTAAGAAGATACACATGGCAAAAAAAAGTAGTTCAGAAGTGTTCCAACACTATCTTCTGGATCCAATCTGAAAGTTCATAACTACTATAAAAGAGTGTCCCCCAAAGCTCTACCTCAGAGGTGTCAAACTCAAGGATCACAGGCTGGATCTGGCCCATGGGGTGCTTAGATCTGGCCTGCAGGACTGCCCTGGAAATAGCAAAGGACCAGCCCGCAGTGCCTCTGCCATCAAAAATTGAGCTTTTTCCAGCTGCCACAGCCTCCTGCAACCCTCCGGCAGTGAAAATGGAGCTTGGGATGGCCAAGCTGCAAGCCTCTGACAGTGAAAATGGAGCTCAGGAGTGCTGCGCACAGCCCTCCTGAGCTACATTTTCACTGGCAGAGCACTCAGGCCACCACAGATGCTCCCAACACGAGTGATATTGAACTGGCCATGCCCACCTGGCCATGCCCCCCTCTCCCTCTGAGGTCAAACACAACCCTGATGCAGCCCTCAATGAAATTGAGTTTGTCATCCCTGCTCTACCTTGTTGGTCATCCAGAAGACAGCATGATATTTAAACCTACTAAGATTTAAAAATGTTCACTTCTCTCTGTAGTTTCTAATGTAGGTCTTCTCCAAAGCAACCCAAGCACTTTCAGTCCCATATCCTAGCAAAAAGCCCATCTAGAATAAGTGCAGTTATCATTGTTTTCTTGATGCAATTTTGATGTAAAATCATATTGGCAAAAAGCAAAAGTTCTTTTCTCAAAAGAATATGTGGTAGTCCTGCTTTCCCTCACCTGTATCCTGAGAGATTTATTCATGACTTATTTGTCTGTCATGGACACTAATATGCATGAATTAATTATATTTACTCAGACTGAATTTTGTCTTGGCCCTTAATAATATTTTATTTAATTTGTCAAATCTTCTTCATAATTATTAAATTGTGCTCTGCTTTAAATACAGTAAGTTTTGACATTAAAAAAATACCTAAATTAGATAGCTAATGGGGCACAACAGAAAAACAATTCTATCATGAGATGTTAAGTACTCAGTTATATGTCCCTTCTGATTAAAATAATAAGTAACCAAGAGGAAACACTGTGAAAGATGTGGTGTGAATGTGTATGTGTGTGTTGTGCTGCATTGCTGATCCATATCTTAAAAGCCAAAGATGAATCAATTCAATTTTTATTAATATTAATATAAACAATATGTTAATTCATCAGGGCAACACAAATTATGCATAAAACACAGGTTGTGCATATAATAATAAATAAATCAGGTTACAAAAAAATCACATAGCAAAAGTTAAATTCTGGAGAATATCGCATTTTATATACATCCAAGTGTCTTAAAATTTCCATTATCACACTATTAATATCCTAAACTGAAACACATTATCTATTACAAACATAAATTCCTTGAAATTAAACTCATCAGCCTTACGCTTTAAGTTACAAATACCATAGTTCTCCATTTAATACATAATGGAACAGCTTAGGAAATTTCATATTCATAGTTTTGCTTTTGAAAAACATTTCAATCATTGCCTTGGTAGTACAGTGGTCTAAGGCACCCTGTTATTAAGCTGGTTATTAAGACCAGATGCCTGCAATTACTGCAGGTTCGAATCTCGCCAAGGCTCAAGGTTGACTCAGCCTTCCATCCTTTCTAAGGTAGGTAAATTGAGGACCCAGTTGTGGGGGCAATAAGCTGACTTTGTATAAATATACAAAAGAATGAAGGCTATTGCTTAGCGCATTGTAAGCCGCCCTGAGTCTCCGGAGAAGGGCGGCATATAAATCAAATTTTTAAAAAAATTGCCTGTCAGACGTTTCACATAAATTACTGCCTTTATAGAATTTGCTCCTCTTCCTCTTCAAAACAAAGCTTAATTATAAAACTCAAAAAGAAAGTCAATTGGAGGAAAAAACTTTAAAAAATGAAGAGTTGGTAATCAGATTTTAATTTAATAAACTAACAGAATCTAACATCCTAACACCCAATCCTCCTCCATCCAACCCCCATCATCCAAAACTAGGCACGCATGCCCCTAACTTCCTCTATAACAGCTACTACCGACCTTAAATGCAAGCTACTTAATTCATGAAGCCTTGTAAATAAAATACCTGAATTCTTCCTCTTACTAAATATGGCTATTTTCGAAATTATATTTGTCTGTGAAATTTGGCTGAATACATCCCTCCCTGACTCCATTACTGCAGTAAGAGATTATCATGTTTACCAGTCAGATTGTGAAATCCGTAGAGGAGGTGGGGTTGCAATCTTCTACAAAAAGTCTCTACATCTAAAAAATATTCAAGTTACATGAGAACTTGCTCTTCCTGAGACCATCGTCTGTGACCTATCCTTAAATACCACATTTCAATTCTTACTATGTTACAGAGCCCCAGATTATGACATTGAACATGCAAACAAGTTAACTTCACTACTAACCTGGGCAGCCTCCTGCCTATACCCAATAATCTTTCTTGGTGACCTTAACTTACCACTTATTAATTGGACCCTAAATGAATGTACAACTGAACCTATACATGCAACCCTGTACAATACTGTAACTAATCTGGGACTTGATCAACTAATAACTAACAACACTAGACTCAACAACTGCCTTGATCTCATCTTCTGCAACAGTTTAAATTCAATTTATGGACTACAAATAAAAGAACCATTCTCCAACAGCAACCACAGCATGATTGACTTTTGTCTCAATTTAACGCCCTCTCAAAAATCATCATAATGATGGGATTCCCAGTTATAACTTTAAAAAAGCCAACTATGATCTCCTAGACAATAAACTCTCATATCTTGATTGGCAAATTCTATTCACTGGCTGTAATACTGCTGACTACCATTACAACATTTTCTTGCGCGAAATCAAAAGAATCATTAAATTTTATGTACCATTGATATTTCCCAAAACCAGAAAAAATTAACTACCAATAACAATAAGGAAACTACAATCCAGAAAAAAAATCTCTTTGTTGAAAAAACAAAACTAACTATGTAGCTAACTGCTACAAAAATTATGCCAACAAATAAAGACTGAATGCACCAATTATCACATCAAGCAAGAAGAAAACCTTCTACGCACAAAATCTACCCATGCCTTCTATAATTTTGTAAACAACAAATTTAAAGACTCGAGATCTATCCCACCCCTAAAAGGACCAAACAATGAAGACTGTATTGACTGTTAAAACTTTAACACGTTCTTTGGCTCAGTCTTTGTAAACAGCAACAACACATACCCAATATTTCCCAGTCGTACTACAGACAATTACAATGATTACAATGATCTTATACATATTGATTTTACAGAAGACAACATTGAAAAGGCACTACACAATCTAAAACCATATCTATCTATTGGACCTGATGGACTATGTGCATATTTCTCAAAAAAGGCTTTCCACTGCAATTGCAGAACCTCTAAGCATAATTTTTGAAAGCACTTTCAGTACCAGCTCCTTGCCCTACCAATGGTCACAAGCCAAGGTCATCCCTATCTTCAAAAAGGGAAACCCTAGCCTCGTTGAAAATTACAGACCAATCTCTTTATGTTGTGTCACCTGCAGAGTCATGGAATCAATCATTAACCAATCTATTACCCTCCACCTAGAGACAAACAATCTACTTTCTAACAAACAATTTGGTTTCAGAAAAAAATTATCCTGTAATCTGCAACTACTACACTGCAAAAACATATGGACTACACATCTCGATCAGGGCAAAGCAATTTACATAGACTTCTGTAAAGCCTTTGATTCAGTGATACACAACAAACAAAAATCTTGTGGCATTTCTGGACTCCTACATAAATGGATAGCTGCCTTCCTGTCAAACAGACAACAAGTGGTCAAAATAGGAAGCGCTCTATCAAATTCTGTACATGTTAATAGTGGTGTTCCCCAAGGCAGTGTTTTTGGTCCAACACTCTTCATACTTTACATAAATGACCTTTGCTATCATATTAAAAGCAACTGTGTTCTCTTTGCTGATGATGTTAAACTATTCAACACCACTGACAATGCAACTACCCTTCAAAAAAGACCTTGACCATGTGTCAGATTAGTCAAACAAGTGGCAACTTCAAATTTCAACCAACAAATGCTCTGTCTTGCCCATTGGCAAAAAAATCAAAACATAAAATACAAATTAGATGGACATGACCTTGTAGATAACCCTCACTCTGTCAAGGACCTTGGAGTACTCATTTCTAAAGATCTAAGTGCCAGAGCCCACTGTAACAACATTGCCAAAAAGGCATTAAGAGTTGTAAACCTAATCTTGCGTAGCTTTTTCTCTGGTAATATTGTACTACTAACTAGAGCATACAAAACATTTGCTAGACCAATTCTTGAATACAGCTCATTTGTCTGGAACCCGCACTGCATATCGGACATAAATACAATCGAGAGAGTCCAAAGATATTTTACGAGAAAAGTCCTTCATTCCTCTACTCGCAATAAAATATCTTATGCCACCAGACTCCAAATTTTGGGCTTGG
The DNA here is from genome assembly GCF_059756535.1 of Pantherophis guttatus. NCBI lineage: Eukaryota > Metazoa > Chordata > Lepidosauria > Squamata > Colubridae > Pantherophis > Pantherophis guttatus. Next base: position 59,847,514 of record NC_142069.1, on the reverse strand, counting down.
ACAATTTAGAACTACGCCGACTTCAGTCTGACCTAAGCATAGTACATAAAATTATCTGTCACAATGTCCTACCTGTCATTGACTACTTCAGCTTCAACCACAACAATACATGAGCAAATAATAGATACAAACTCAAGGTAAACCACTCCAAACTCGATTGCAGAAAATATGACTTCAATAACAGAATAGACAATACCTGGAATGCACTACCTGACTTTGTAGTTTCTTCCCCAAACCCCCAAAACTTGAACCTTAAACTGTCTACTGTTGACCTCACCCCATTCCTAAGAGATCTGTAAGGGGCGTGCATAAATGCACCAGCGTGTCTACTGTCCCTGTCCTAATATTCCTTTTTATTTACTCTTTTCATGTATTCAAATTATGTTTATACTTTTATCTGTTATCTTATATATACTTGACAAAATAAATAAATTAAATAAATAAATAAATAAAATGGGACTTGAATGTTTAAAGCAGACCACTATAGAAAAATGCAGAAAATACTCAAAATGTTAAGATTATTTTGACCTATTCTGAAAAGGCTCTTTGCTTAGAGAGAAGGTATTTCCTTTTAACCTGGACAGCATAAGAGGATATGAAGTTGTCCCTTTTGCAGATCAATCATCAATAAACTTCACCTGACAACTTTAAGATGTGGTGACTTCAACTCTAAGAATTCTTACTGGGAACTGGGAAATTCTGGAGTTGAAGTCTGTACATTTTAAAGTAAGCAAGGTTGAGAAAGATGAATATCACCAAACAAGTCCCAAAAGTGCTTTTTCAAGAGGGAACTGGAATTTCTGGTTTTTCTTTTAAGACATTTCACTTCTCATCCAAGAAGTTTCTTCAGCTCTGACTGAATAGTGGGGAATGAAAAGATTTATACTCCTTGCAGGCAGCTGGTCATTTGCATTCTTTTAGTGAGTCATTAAAGTTACCTGGAGGTTTATTTGTGTCATCAGGGTCACCTGGGTGGTGCAAATGGCTGTGGAACCTTTTTGGAACTGTTGAAAGGATTGTGTTGTAGACTGGAGATAAATGATGTCATATCCCTCCCCCTCTGTTGAGAGAGGGCTTTTCAATTTTGACATAGATGGGCTCTTTGACCTCTCTTTCAAACCAGTAGTCCTCTCTGTCCAAAATGTGGACTTTGCTATCTTCAAAAGAGTGGCATTTCTCTTTTAAATGCAGATGAACTGCTGAATCTAGTCCTGATGGGTTTGTTCTCCTATGTTGTGCCATGCGTTTATGAAGTGGTTGTTTTGTTTCTCCAATGTACAGATCTGCACATGGCTCACTGCATTGTACTGCATTTATCACGTTGCTCAGTTTATGTCTGGGTGTTTTATCTTTGGGGTGGACAAGCTTCTGCCTTAGTATATTTTTGGGTTTGAAGTGTACGTGTATGTTATTTTGGCTGAAGATTCTCCTGAGCTTTTCTGATATTCCTGCAATGTACGGAATGACAACATTGCTTCATTTATTGTTCTCTTCATTGTCTATTACTTACTTACTTATTTATTTATTTTATCTATTTAGTTTGTCAAACATGCATGAGGTAACAGGTATAAGTATAAACATGGACATGAGCACATGAAATGAGTATAAATAAATGGGAACAGTAGGACAGGGACAGTAGGCACACTGGTGCGTTTATGCACGCCCCTTTACAGACTTCTTAGGAATGGTGTGAGGTCCACAGTAGTCAGTTTAAGGTTAAAGCTATGGGGGTTTGAGGAAGTAACAATGGAGTCAGGTAGAGCATTCCAGGCATTGACCACTCTATTGCTGAAGTCGTATTTCCTGCAATCAAGTTTGGAGTGATTTACCTGGAGTTTGTATCTGTGCACACAGTCACTCATGCCCTCATCACCTCTCGCCTGGACTACTGCAACGCTCTCTACATGGGGCTCCCCTTGAGGGGCACCCGGAGGCTCCAACTGGTCCCGAATGCGGCCGCGCGGGTAGTTACGGGAGCTGCATGGCGCTCCCATACAACACCTCTCCTGCGTGAGCTGCACTGGCTCCCAGTGGTCTTTTGGGTGCGCTTCAAGGTGTTGGTTATTACCTTTAAAGCGCTCCATGGCATAGGACCTAGATATCTTCGAGACCGCCTGCTGCTACCAACGACCTCCCATCGACCTGTGCGCCCCCACAGAGAGGGCCTCCTCGGGATGCCATCAGCCAAACAGTGCAGGCTGGTGACCCCCAGGGCGAGAGCCTTCTCTGTGGGGGCACCCACCCTCTGGAACCAACTGCCCCCAGAGATAAGGAGAATCCAAGACCTTGGTGCCTTCTGCCGTGCCCTTAAAACCTTCTTTTTTCAGCAAGCCGGGCTGGCTTAACTTTTTAAAATGTTTTAAATTGGTTTGTTATTGTTTTTAAATTACGGGGCCAAATTTATATATATCCTTTTAATACTATTTTAATGTTTGTAATTTATGTTTTTATTCGGCTGTACACTGCCCTGAGTCCTCAGGGAGAAGGGCGGTATATAAATTGGATATAAAATAAAAATTAAAAAAAATATTGTTTGCCCGTGTATTATTGTGGTTGAAGCTGAAGTAGTTGTTGACAGTTAGGACTTTGCAGCAGACAATTTTATGTACTATGCTTAGGTCAGACCATAGGCGGCATAGTTCCAGGTTGTCCAGGCCCAAAATTTCGAGCCTGGTGGCATAAGGGATTCAAATGAGCTGTATTCGAGGATTGGTCTGGCAAAGGTTTTTTATGCCCTAGTTCAGTGGTCATCAACTGGTGGTCCATGGACCACTGGTGGTCTGCGATAAAATTTTGGTGGTCTGTGACACATCCGGGTGGAGGAGCTGCTTTGGGATGAGCAATGGCCAGTCCTATGACTACAGCTTTGGAATATGGGACTAGCCAGGCAGGGTGGGGCTATAAATCTCCACTGTAGGAGGAGGTTCGTGCAACATGCAACTTTGCAGTGCAGTCCTCGCCGGCTGGAATGAGGTAATGGTGCAAGGGGGGGTGGCAGTGCAGGTGGGCCAAAGCAATGGGTGTTGGGAGTCCCGGGCTGTTTCTTCTCCCTGCTGTAGCTTCCTGTCGGTTGTCCCTGCCCATCACCCTCCCTTCCCAGTCACTCCTCACCTGGCAAGGGAAGGGCAGGGGATCTCGTGGTCATTTCTTCCAGCCCTTGTTGGTGCTCTGTGCACCTCAGTCTCTTGGGGAGATGCTTGACTTTCTCTCAGTCCCAAAACACTGGCTGGCCCATGAGATTAGAGAGAGAGAGAGAATGAGAGAAAGAGACAGAATGAGAGAGAGAATGAGAGAGAAAGAGACAGAGAGAATGAGAGAGAGAATGAGAGAGAGAATGAGAGAGAGAGACAGAGAATGAAAGAGAAAGAGAGAAAGAGATAGAGAATGAAAGAGAAAGAGACAGAATGAAAGAGAGAATGAGCAAGAGAGAGAAAGAAAGAGACAAAGGTGGTTGAAGAAAAGTATGATAAGATGAAACGGGACATATTAACAGCTATGACTGGTTTGTCAGAAGTAGTGGTCCAGATTGATAAGAAAGTGGAACACCTTAGCTCAGAAGTAGAATCCAAAATGAAGGAAGCTGATCAAAAAATTTCCAATGTTGATAATAAAACGCAAAGGCTTGAAAATGAAGTCACAATGATGCAATTTAGATTTATGGAGTTTGCAGTAAGACTCAGAGGCATAAAAGAGAACAATAGAGAGGACTTGAGAAGGGTCTGTGCTGATGCTCTTGCTGTAATGTTAAAGGTTGACCCTGAGGAGATTTTATGCAAGATTGACAAGGTCTATAGAGTGAATTCTTGGGTGGCAAGGCAAAGGCAATTGCCTAGAGATGTGGTGATATATTTTACAGATAGAAGAATAAGAAATGATATCTTACAAAAGTCTTTTGTTTCTACTATTCAAGTGGATGGAAGAGAGATTGGGATTTTCAAAGAGTTGCCACCTAAGATGCTAAGAGATAGAAAAGATTTTGGATTTTTGGTGACTGAATTAAAGAAACAACAAATTCCATTTAGATGGGACACTCCAGTTGGCATAATATTGAGGTACCAAGGAGAGAGATATCGATTAAATACTCTTCAAAAAGCAGAAGAATTCTATTTTAATGTTTTTAAACATGGTGCAGCATCTCCACGTACTTCCTCGGTGTTAGCTATGGAGGAGGGTGAGAAAGACAAGCAATTTGAACAAGAGCTTGAAGAGCAGAGGAAGCAGACAGAGATGGAGGCATTGGAGACACAAGGAGCAACAGGGTTTTTTTTTAGATAAACCTTTGCTGGATCTTCCCTCAGAGCTCTTAGGTGAACCACCTAAAAATACAAGAGAAGTCGCAGCGGATCTTGACTTGATGCTGCATAGTGCTAAAGATCAACGTATAACTTGAGCAGCTTACAAACAATTTCTAGAGAAACAACAACATCAGAGTTTTAAGCTACCACAAGACAAACAGGGAGTCAATGGTAAAGCACAAAAATCCGAAGCCATGGGAGAAGCTAAGCCGAAGACTACTAGTTTGGAACAGCAACTTCAGCAAATGCTCTTATCGCTTCAGGGGACTACAAATGATAATTAAGTTTTTATCTTGGAATGTGAATGGATTGAACTCACCACAGAAAAGGAGGAAGATATTTCACTATTTGAGACAATTTAATAACGATGTTATTTGCTTATAGGAAACTCATATTAGAACACAAGATCAAAAATATTTGATAAATTCTAGATTAGGAACACAGTTTATAGCTTCAAATTTGGAGAAAAAGAATGGTGTAGTGATTTATATAAACAAAAGACTGCCAACAAAAATTATAGAAGCAGATGATTGTGGAAGATATATAGCAATAGAACTTCTTACAGACAATGGTCCAACTCTGGTGACTGGAATTTATGCTCCCAATCAGCAACAAGAAAACTTTTATAAACTATTGCATTCTAAAATACTACAATGGGACTATAGATCTATCCTAATTATGGGAGATTGGAATGGAGAAATAGATCCTAAAATAGATAAGAAGAGCTTGGCAAAATCATATGTTAAATTACCACAGTCTTTTTTTGATATAAAGGAAGATTTGGAACTGAAAGATATATGGAGAGTGCATAACCCAAAAGAATTGGACTTTACTTTTTTTTTCAGATAGACACAGATCCTTCTCTAGGATTGATTTTATTCTACTTATGATTGACTTACTTTTAAAAACAAAGAAAACAAAGATATTTCCGAGGACTTTATCTGACCACAGCCCGGTATGGATAGAAATAGAAATGGGAAAGACTGAGAGAAGATCTTGGAGAGTAAATGAAAATTTGTTTAGATATGAAAAGAATGTAAATGAACTTAAAAAACAAATGAAGGAATTTTTTGAAATGAACTTGAATAAAGGTACCCCTATTGAAATTGTTTGGGATGCGAGCAAGGCGTATATGCAGGGGATACTGATTTATATGAATTCTAAACATAAATCAAATCGACAAAGAAAAAGATTAGAATTGGAAGGGGAGATAAAGAAAAAAGAGCAGTTGCTTATAAAAAAATTCAACAGATGAAAAACTACAAGGAATTATAAAACTTTTGAAAGATCAATTCCACATGCTCACAGCGGAACAAGCAGCAACTAACTTACAATTTGCAAAACATAATACATTTTGAAATGCCAATAAACCGGGCAGGTGGTTGGCTTACACATTGAGGAAACAGCAGAGCACTCGGACTATTGATAGTATTGAGTATAGCAAGAAGGAAGTATATCAACAAAGACTAATCAAAGAAGCCTTCTTAGATTATTATACCAAACTATGGTATATGCCAAAGATGATATACAGAATGAACTTATAAATAAATATTTAGAAGAAAAGAGAGTTATAAAAATTTCTAGTGATCAAAAGGAAAGAACGAGTTTACCAATAACAGCTGAGGAGATTATTGTTGCTATTAAACAACTGAAAACAGCTAAAGCTCCAGGAACGGATGGTTTAACTGCGGTGTACTATAAAACTCTACAAGCAGAAATGATTGAACATCTTAAAGACTTATTTTGTAGCATACAACAAGGGGGAAAAATACCCCCTTCATGGAAAGCAGCTTTTGTTTCTTTGATACTGAAAGAGGAGGCAGGCTCTACAAAACCGGAAAATTTTAGACCAATATCTCTCCTGAATACGGTTTATAAAATTTTTGCGAAAGTATTAACCAACAGATTAATGCCAGTTATTCAAGAGGTGAATCATCATGATCAAGCAGGATTTATAGAAGGCAGATATATGAAGGATAATGTGAGGCAAATTATAGACTTATTGGAATATCTTGAGAAGAATAAACAGAACTCTGCAATGCTGGTGTTTTTGGATGCGGAGAAGGCCTTTGATCGAGTGAATTGGAACTTTCTATTAAAGACTTTAAAAAAGATGGACTTCGGGGATCAGTTTGTACAGGCAGTTTCAGCAATCTATCAAGAGCAAACAGCACAAATTATTATTAATGGAAGTTTAACTACAAATTTTAGTATAGAAAAAGGCACAAGACAAGGTTGTCCGTTATCCCCATTGTTGTTTATTCTAACTCTAGAAGTCTTGTTGAATACAATACGGGACTCGAGCATTTTGAAGGGAATAGTAATAAGGCAAGAGGATTATAGAACAAGGGCATTTGCAGATGACCTGGTTGTTACCCTAACACAGCCGATGGAATCAATAATTCAGATGAAAGACATTATAGAAGAATATGGTATGGTATCAGGATTCAGACTGAATCAGAAAAAAACCAAGATGATAGTTAAAAATATGACAGTTGATCAAAAGAAGGAACTGGAGAGGAAGGCAGGCTTTGAAATAGTATCAAAGGTGAGATATCTAGGAGTTCAAGTTGCAGATTCAAATATAAAATTGTTTCAAAATAATTATGAGGTGTTGTGGCGAAAGGTACAAAAGGATATGTCAATATAATAATTTTAAATTGGGGTATTTTAATTTTGGGGGTTTTAAATCGGCCAAATCTATTTAATTATTTTAATTTTTAATTATTGTTGTGTCTTGTGTTTTTAAATTGGCTGTACACCGCCCTGAGTCCTTCGGGAGAAGGGCGGTATAGAAATAAAATTATTATTATTATTATTATTATTATTATTATTATTATTATTATTATTATTATTATTATTATTATTATATGGAAACCTGGAAAAAACTGCAACTGTCTCTACTTGGAAGAATAGCAGCAGTTAAAATGAATGTTCTACCTAGATTTTTATTTCTGTTTCAAATGATTCCGGTGCTTAAAAATGATAAACACCTGATGGAATGGCAAAAAGGAGTGAATAAGTTTGTTTGGAATGAGAAAAAGCCAAGAGTTAAACTGAAAATTATGCAAGATATTCGTGAAAGGGGTGGTCTTAAACTTCCAAACCTGCGATTGTATTATGAAGCAGCAGCGTTTACACAAGCAAGTGATTGGTTTGGAAGGACAAAGACTGGAATATTGAATATCGAGAGCTATGACCTTGAATTCGGTTGGCATGCATATTTATTCTATGAAAACAAGGTGGATAAAGTATTTAACAGCTCCTTGATGAGAGTTTGGAAGAAGCACCGACTCAAATGGGATTATAAAATATCGTTGTGGTTGGATCTTGGCCATATCATACGGAATATAAATATAAAGTCACTCGGGGGGGTTATACAAAGAAGTACTTTTTAATGATGGGGGCAGATGGCAATTGAAGTCATTAAACACACTGTTGGAAGAAGGGATTAATCTAACTTGGTTACAGTATAATCAACTTCAACTGAGATGGAGAGAAGATCAAAAAACTGGTTTAATGTTGCATGAAGAAGAATTAGTTAGACAGATAAAAGATAGAGGCCCAATGCATATCAAGAGGGTTTATAATGTTTTGTTAGAAAGAAATTCAGAAAATGAATTGGTTAAAGATTGTATGATAAAATGGGCACAATATTTTGGAGAACCAGTTATGATGGAAATGTGGGAAAAAATATGGGTTCAGAATGTTAAATTCACACAGTCGCAGAATTTGAGGGAAAATTTTTATAAAATGTTTTATAGGTGGCATTTAGATCCTAAGAAATTGTCATGCATGTATCCTAATGTTCAACCAAAATGCTGGAGATGTGATTGCTTAGATGCTACATATTATCATATATGGTGGACATGCAAGAAAGTAAAGGCTTTTTGGATAAAAATTTGGTGGGTTATGCAAAATGTTTTGAAGAAAAAAATTCAATTTTCTCCTCAATTGTTTTTATTGGGTATAGTTAAGGGCTTTTCAGTGGGTGAAACAAAATTGATATTGTATATGGTGACAGCAGCTAGGTTATTGATTGGTCAATATTGGAAAAGGGATGATATGCCTACAATTCAAGAATGGACTTTGAAGATGGCCAGTTTTGCAGAAATGGCGAAGATATCAGCATATTTAAAAGACCGGACTCAGGAGACTTACGTATGGGAATGGAAGAAATGGATAGATTATGTGCAGAATAAATACCAAACTAGGAAGTACCAGATAGCTTTTAGCTGAATATTGTGTAGAAATGTATAGTATATAGGGGGCAATTTAGCTTATTGTTATGTAGAAATGTATGGTGTACAGGGGGGAGAATAGAGGGGTGGTAAAGCATGTTATAATACAATGTGGATGGATTTTACCTTGGGGAAGTCATGGGAGGAGGGGAGGGTTGGGGGGGGTTAGGGAGGGATGGGGGGAAATGGGGAAAAATTGGTATTTGTAAAACTTTTTCAATAAAAGAGACAAAGGGGGAATCAGAGAGAGAATGAGAGAGAATGAGTGGGAGAGAGAGAAAGAGAAAGAGTGGGAGAGAGAGAGAAAGAGAGAGGGATAGAAAGAGAGAGGAGAGAGAGTGCCTGAAGGACCCCATTCTATCACTGAGAGTCCAGGTGCTTCAGCAAGCAGTGCACTGGATTCATATTAGTGGTCTGTGGGGTTTAAAATTATGAACTTGGTGGTCCCTGAGGTCCAAAAGGTTAGGGACCCCTGCCCTAGTTAGCAGTACAGTGTTACCAGAGAAGAAGATTAGCAAAATTAGGTTAACAACTCTTAATGCCTTTTTGGCAATACTGTTACAGTGAGCTCTGGGGCTTAGAACATTTGAGATGAGTACTCCTAGGTCCTTTACAGACTGAGGGTGGTCTATGAGGTCATATCTATCCAGCTTGTATTTGGTGTTCTGATTTTTGTTGTCAATGTGTAAGACAGAGCATTTGTTAGTTGAGATTTGGAGTTGCCAATTGTTCAACCATTCTGACACATAGTCAAGGTCACTTTGAAGAGCAGCAGTATTTTTGGTGGTGTTAAATAGTTTTACGTCATCAGCAAAGATGATGCAGATGCTTATAATACGATCACAAAGGTCATTTATGTAAAGCAGAAAGAGTGTGGGTCCTAAAATGCTGCCTTGGGGGACACCACTGTTAACTGGTGCTGGGTTTGATTGGGCATTCCCTATTTTGACTACTTGTTCCTGTTTGACAGGAACACGGCTATCCACTTGTGCAGGGATACAGAAATGTTGTAAGAGCTTAGTTTTAACAGTAGTTTGTCATGTACCACTGAATCAAAGGCTTTGCAGAAGTCTATGTAAATTGCATCTATTGCTTTACCCTGGTTGAGTTGTGTGGTCCAAATGTTTCTGCAGTGTAGGAATTGCAGATTACAGGACAAATTTTTCTGAAACCAAACTGCTTGTTAGAGAGCAGGTTGTTTGTCTCTAAGTGGAGGGTGATGGATTGGTTTATGATTGATTCCATGACTTTATAGGTGATGCAACACAGTGAGATTGGTCGGTAAATTTTCAACTAGGCTGGGGTCTCCCTTTTTGAAGATAGCAATGACTGTGGCTAATGACCATAGGTCAGACAAGGAGCTGGTTTTGAAAGATATCTCATAGATAGTGCTTAGAGGTTTGGCTATGGCAGTAGAAAGCTTTTTCAGAAAGTAGACACATAATCCATCAGGGCTAATAGATAGAAATGGCTTTACGTTGCATGGTGCCCTTTCAACGTTATCTTCTGTAAAATCAATGTGTAGCAGATCATTGCAATTAGTTGTGGTATGATTAGGAAATGATGGGCAGACGCCATTACTGTTGACAAAGACTGAACTGAAAAATGTGTTGAAGAGGTTGGCCTTAACAGCTTCATCATTACAGTCTTCTCTGTTAGGCCCTTTTAGTGATGGGATAGTTTTTGAGTCTTTAATTTTGGCGTTTACAAAATTATAGAAGGCTTGGATGGATTTCGTGTGTAATAGCTCTTCCTCCTGTTTGCAGTAGTAATTGGTACATTCTGCTTTTATTTGGTGGCATAAGGTTTTGTATCGGCTTTTAAAGTTAGCTACATAGCCAGTTTTGTTTTTTCACCAAAGGGAATTTTTTTTCATTGGACTTCCTTATTGATATGGGTAATTTTTATTTTTATTTTTTTGGCTTTGGGGGTTACTAATGGTACATATAATTTAATGACTCTTTTGACATCGAGCAAAAAAGTGTTATAATGGTCTTCTACAGTATTACAGCCAGTGAATAGAAGGTACCAATCAAGAGATGAGAGATTGGTAGCTATGCGTTCATAATTTGCTTTTTAAAAGTTATAATTTGGTGTCCTATCTATGACCCTCTTTGCAAGGACATAAATTGAGACAAAAGTCAATCATGCTGTGGTCACTGTTGGAAAAAGGTTCTTTGATTTGTAGACCATAAATTGAGTTTAAACTGTTGCAGAAGATGAGATCAAGGCAATTGTTGAGCCTAGTGTTGTTTGTTACCAATTGATCCAGTCCCAGAGTAATGATGGCATTGTACAGGGTTGCATGTATAGGTTTGGTTGTACATTCGTTTAGGGTCCAATTAATAAGAGGTAAATTGAGGTCACCAAGAAAAATAAGGGGGTGTGGACAGGAGGCTGCCACATTAGTAATGTAGTTAGCATGATCACATGATCAAGGTTGTAATCAGGGGCTCTGTAACATAGTAAGAAGCAAAATGTGGTATTTAGTGACAGTTCGCAGATAATCTCAGGAAGAGCAAGCTGTATTGTAACTTGAATCTTTTTCAGATCTAGGGACTTTTCATAGAAGATAGCAACACCACTTCCTCTACGTATTTCACAGTCAGACCGGTAAACATGATAGTCATTTACTGTGGTAATGGAGTCTGGAAAGGATATATTCAACCGCGTCTTGCAAGCAAATATAAGGTCAAATAGAGCCATATTTAGTAGTAGTAGGAATTCAGGCATTTTGTTTGCGAGGCTTCTTGTGTTAAGTAGCTTGCATTTTAGGTCTGTAGTGGTGGACCTGGATGAAGTTGGGGGCGTGCATGCCTAGTTTTGGTTGTTGGGGGTGGTGGTTGTTGAGATGTGGGCTGTTGGTCTTGCGTTTGATAGTCAGTGTGGCAGTCCTCCTTTATTATGGAGGAGCTCCTGTGGGGTCTTTTTTGAGATTTGATGAAGGCCCACTTGGGATAGCCACACACATTTTGAGAATGGAATGATCATTTGTTTCAGGCAACTTGTTTTATGAGTGCAGGGACTTTTTAAATAGACATCTATCATTCTTGAAAAATATATAAATCAACAACTTGCCTTCGCCCTTCTCGCTCCAAAATTGTATGAAGCCTGCTGCTATCACCCTCTCACTTTAATTGAAAAATAAAAATAGAAAGTCAGCCACAAAATATATGCTACATATATCGAAGGACATTGTCTCTGTTCTTAGGTGATCCAAATGATGTTAGAAAAGGATCTCATCCAAATCTTGGGGGAGGTAATTAGTTGATAGTATTATAGAATTAGTTAATAATTCTATTTATTAATTTATTAGTTAATAATGTCCTATTTTGTTGATGGCTAGCTACTATTTGAAGGGCTATCAAAGGACAATCCTCCATCTGAAGCTATCTTTTATTGGACTGTCCATTTCCAGTTCAGTTTATAGGTAAATAATCCAAACAAGAGAGAGAGGGATCTAGAAGTTGTTAATTAAAACTAAACAGCCAACTGATGCAGCCAAAGTAATTTTCACTATATTGAAATGTATTCTATTTCTACTTAAGTATAGCCTTGATATCAAATTAGCAAGTGCATATTTTATGTATATTTGCTCCTTCCTTGTTCATCCTCTGTTGATATATTCATGATGTAATGGACATACTGATTTTGAACTTTGTCGATTTAAGATTTAGCTTAAAAAAACTAAAGTTTAGTTGAAGTCTCCTCTTTCCACATGGCATTACAGAGGAGAAGACTATAGACTAATGCGGGAAATATGACTTTAACAGTTCTGTATCCTTTGTTCCATGTTATAATCCTCCCGCTACATTCCTAATTGTTTTTTTCCCTTTTTTTTTTGGGAAATAATTTGTTTTTTCTTTCTACAGTTTATAACAAATCATAATGGCATCATTGAATATAGCCTGTTAGACATATCTAACAACATAGACCCTAATTTAATGTGCTTACATAGGATAGCCTCATAAATTTCATTCCTACTGCAATTTCTATGTTAACAGGACAGCACAAATGTTCCATAGATTAATTTAAATTTAGTTTCTGATGTCTTTTATCACCCTGTTAGCTATAGTCAAGATCTTGGTTTCTTTGCTCTATTGACCTATGTAATCCTTGAAAATTGATTGGGATTCCAAATCTCTGGAATCTGGGTCTTTTTGTATGAAATATAAATTTCTGAGAAGTCAGAATTATCTTAAATATATTTTGAAAAATATTTATATTAAACAGTTTTTTAAAAAACAAACAAAATTTACAAACAAAATTTACATCTTTTCAACATCTTTGCATCAGTAATCCATATTTATACATTTTCCCTTTCTTATCTTAATATATCTTTTATACATATATTTCCAATATACCAGTGGTGGGTTCCTCCCAGTTCAGCCCGGTTCCGCCGAGCTGGTACCGGTGACGATATGATGTCAATGAACTGGTTCTCTTTGTTCGGGAGCTGGGCCCTCCTGCCTCGCCCGTGTTATTACCTTTTATTTGGTCCCGCTCCCAATCTATTCGCTGTCTCCCGAGTCCCAGCTGATGGCTAGAAGGAAAAAACCCTGTTTAAACTCTTGCTGCAAGGCTTCAAAGGGCTGTCCTACAGCTGATCAGTGTTAAAAGGCAGTGTGGTGGTAGACTGGTGCCTCCAAAAACAAATGGGTAGACCAGGACGCTCCAAGAACAAATGGGTAGATCAGGACACTTGAAAAACAAATGGGTAGACCGGGATGCTCGAAAAACAAATGGGTAGACAGGATGCTCCAAGAACAAATAGGTAGACCGGTACAGGTCTGCAAGCAGTTAAAAGCCTGCTAGACCAGTACCTCTGCTAAATCCTAAAGAAATGTCACATGACCATCAAGCCATGCCCACAAAATAAGCCACGCCCACAGAACCGGTAGTAAACAATTTTAGAACCCGCCCCTACTATATACCATTATAATATATTCTATTATTCTAATTATTTTATTTACATTTGACATAAACATGTACCTAATTTCGTTTCCACAATTTTTATTTCTTCCCATTTATTTCTATATTTCTCCACCTATTTTAATCATTATTTAGTCTTCCTTTGTCCCTCCCCCCTTTTTTCCCCTTTTCCTCCAACCACTTACACCATTTCCCCCAGACTAAGTAATATTCTGTTTCATCTTTTTCTTGCAACTCCTTCATGAGCTTATCCATTTCCGCACACTCCATAATTTTTCTAATCACATTGTCTTCTAATGGTATGTCGTTGTTTTTCCAGTTTTTGGACAAAAACTATTTGTGCTGCTGTAATTATGTGAATAATTCTTATTTCTTTTTCATATGACCCAGTAATTATTCCCAGTAGGAAAGTTTCTGGCCTCATTTCTATTTGTTGATTTATAATTTCTTCTATTTGTGTTTTAATTATTTGCCAAAATTGTTTTGCCTTATGGCAAGACCATCACATGTGATAATAAGTTCCTTTTTGGTGTTTACATTTCCAACATAGCGGAGAGGTATTTGGAAACATCTTTGCCAATCTGGCAGGTGGGAGATGCCACCTATAAAACATTTTAAATATATTTTCTTTATAGGGTACAGACATTGTTAGTTTGTAATTTATATTCCATAATTTCTCCCATTTATCTAATTCAATATTGTATCCAAAATTTTTCGCCCAAATTATCATGTTTTCTTTGACTACCTCTTCTTTCAATTTGTATCTTAATAAATAGTTGTAATTTTTTTTTTTATCAATTTGTCCTCTGTTCCATGGAAAATTTTATCTAATTCATATGTTTCCTATTGAAATCCAAATTGTGCCAAATCTGTCTTGTATCTAGATTTTATTTGCATATACAGCCATCAATCAATGTCTGTACCCTGTTCTTTCAATTCCTATCTTGTTCTTAATTCCTCTTGATTATTTAACAAATCTTTATAGGTTTTCATTTTACCAATATCTAAAGCATTTGGGTAAATTTGTGCCTCCATAGTGGATAGCCATTCTGGAATTTTATCATAATGGTTCTTTTTTATCCCCTGCCATGTCTGTAATAGTGCTTCCCTAATTAAATGTCTTTGAAAATATCCATGCTGTTTACTTTTTCCCTCCCACAAGAAAGCATGCCACCCTCTTTGTAGATCATACCCCTCTAATGTTAATATTCTTTTATTTTTCAGTTCCATCCAATCCTTAATCCATATCAATGAGGTTGCTTTATAATAGGTTTCCCAATCTGGGAGTGCTAATCCTCCTCTCTCCCTAGTGTCTTGTAAATATTTTATTTTAATCCTTGCTTTCTTCCCCTGCCAAATATAATTTGCTATAAGTTTATTAAAATCTTTAAAGAAAATTTTCCCCAATTTTATAGGTATCACTTGGAATAAAAATAACATTCTTGGTAACACATTCATTTTGATTGAGGCTATCTTCCCTAGAAAAGGTAACTGTAATTTGCTCCAAATTTCTAAGTCTTTCTTTATCTGTTTTGTTAATTTATTATAGTTGTCTTCTCTAATCGATGATCCTTTATTTGTTAGCCATATTCCTAGATATTTTATTTTTTTTGTCGTTTGTATACCCATTCTGTCTTCTTTCTCCTGTTGTTTTGTAGGGTTTTTCATTAGTGCCTTTGTTTTTAGCCTATTAATTTTGAGTCCTGCTACCTTCCCATATTCTTCTATTTGTGATAACAATTTGGGTCTGTCGATATTGGTTGCTCTATGATGAAGACCAGGTTGTCAACAAAAGCTTGAAGTTTGTATTCCTCTTTTTTAACTTTCCAGTCCTTTTATTTCCTTGCTCTTCTAATTTTATTTAACAATATCTCTAGTGATAGGATGAACAATAAAGGGGATAAAGAACATCCCTGTCTCACTCCTTTTGTTATTATAAATTGTTCAGTCATATTTCCATTTATTGTTATCTTTGCTGTTTGGGTTGAGTATATTTTCTTTATCATATTTACAAATTTATCACCAAATTTCATATTTTCTAATTGTAAAGTAAAGAATTTCCAATTTAAATTGTCAAAGGCCTTTTGTGCATCCAAGAATATTAGAGCCATTTGTTTGTCTGGGTTTGCTTCGTAATATTCCAATATTTATTTATTTATTTATTTTTCATATTTGTATACCGCCCTACTCCCGAAGGACTCAGGGCAGTGAACAGCCATAATAAATACAAATACATATAGAAGTTAAAAACTATTAAGAAACAGATTAAGTAATTTAGGCTCAAAGATTAAAAAACATCCAAATTTATCTAAAGAGGTTTAAAACCCAATTTAAAAGCCAGTTTAAAAGCCAATTAAAAAGGGAGAGTTAGGCCAGACCAGCTTGTTGGAATAGAAATGTTTTCAGGGCACGGCGGAATATGCGTAAGTCTTGGATGTTTCGTAACTCCGGGGGAAGCCCGTTCCAGATGGTAGGTGCCCCCACAGAAAAGGCTCTCCCCCTGGGGGCCGTCAGTCGACATTGTTTGGCCGACGGCACCCTGAGGAGTCCCTCTCTATGGGAGCGAACTGGTCGGTGAGAGGCTATTGGTGCAGGAGGTGGTCTCGTAAGTACCCTGGTCCTGAGCCATGGAGCGCTCTAAAGATAGTAACCAAAACCTTGAAGCGCACCCGGAAGACCACTGGGAGCCAGTGCAGCTCGCGCAGGAGGGGGGTTACATGAGAGCGCCACATTGCTCCCATTACCACCCGCGCGGCCGCATTCTGGACCAGTTGGAGTCTCCGGGTGCTTCTCAAGGGGAGCCCCATGTAGAGAGCATTACAATAATCCAGGCATGAGATGACAAGGGCGTGAGTGACCGTGCGTAACGAGTCCTGATCCAGAAAGGGACGCAACTGGCGAATCAGGCGAACCTGATAAAAAGTCCTCCTGGCCACGGCCGTCATATGTTGTTCTAAAGACAGCCATGAGTCTAGGAGGATGCCCAAGTTGCGAACCCCATCTGTGGGGGCCAACGACTCGCCCCCAATAGTCAGAGATGGTGCCAACTGACTATATTGGGACAACGGAAACCACAGCCACTCTGTCTTGGATGGGTTAAGCCTGAGTCTGTTCCTCCCCATCCAGATCCGTACGGCCTCCAGGCATCGGGACATCACTTCGAGGGCATCATTGGGGTGGTCTGGGGTGGAGATGTACAGCTGGATGTCATCAGCGTACTGATGGTACTTCACCCCAAAACCACGGATGATCTCACCCAGCGGCTTCACATAAATGTTGAACAGAAGGGGCGAGAGGACCGATCCTTGTGGCACCCCACATATAAGGGGCCTCGGGGTCGACCTCTGCCCCCCTGTCAACACAGACTGCGACCGGTCAGAGAGAAAGGAGGAGAACCACTGTAAAACAGTGCCCCCCACCCCCAACCCTTCCAACCGGTGCAGCATGATATCATGATCGATGGTATCAAAAGCCGCTGAGAGGTCTAATAGGACAAGGACTGAGGAGCAACCCCTGTCTCGAGCCCTCCAGAGATCATCAACCAATGCGACCAATGCTGTCTCTGTGCTGTATCCGGGCCTGAATCCCGACTGGAACGGATCTAGATAATTCGATTCATCCAGGTACTGAGGCAGTTGTCGTGCAACCACACTCTCAACAACCTTTGCAACAAAGCGAAGGTTGGAGACAGGACAATAATTTGCTAATACAGCTGGATCCAGGGAGGGCTTCTTGAGGAGGGGCCTCACCACCGCCTCTTTCAAGACGGTGGGAAAGACACCCTCACTCAAAGAAGCATTTATAATCTCCTGGAGCCAGCCTCGTGTCACCTCCCGGGAGGCCAGTACCAACCAGGATGGACACGGGTCCAATAAACATGTGGTCGCATTTAGTCTGTTCAGTATCCTGTCCACGCTTTCGGGAGTCACAGGATTAAACTCTTCCCAAATAATATTCTCAGGACCTGCCCCTGTCATCTCCTCTGGATCAATCCAGTCAGAGTCTAGCTGTTCACGAATCTGAGCAATTTTGTCATACAGATATTGTACAAAATCCTCAGCTCTACCCTCCAAGGGGTCTTCCCGCGTCTCTTGATGGAGCAGAGAGCGGGTCACCCTAAACAGGGCGGCTGGGCGATTATCTGATGACGCAATAAGAGTAGAAAAGTAGTTACTCTTCTCTACTCTTATCGCCACTAGGTAATTCTTAATATGAGATCTTACCAGTGTTTGGTCGGATTCAGAACGACTAGCCCTCCAACTGCTCTCTAGGCGTCTTTTCCGGCGCTTCATCTCCCTCAGCCCCTCAGTATACCAAGGAGCCAGGTGAGACCGGCGCCGGGTCAGAGGCTGCAAAGGCACGACTCGGTCTAAAGCATCAGCCCCCGCCCTATCCCAGGCGGCCACTAAGTCCTCAGCCGAGTCGTGTGCTAGAACCTCAGGAAATGGCCCAAGCTCCATCTGGAATCTCTCAGGATCCATCAGGCGCCTGGGGCGGAACCACCTGGTCGGTTCCGCCTCCCTGCGGCGGGGTGTGGTGGTTCGAAGGTCCAGGCGAAGGAGGGAGTGATCTGACCATGACAAGGGTTCAATCACTATATCCCCTATCTCGAGATCATTCAACCACTGTCCAGAGACAAAAACAAGGTCCAGTGTGTGTCCCCCCATGTGAGTAGAGCCATAAATTAACTGGGTCAGGTCCATAGCCATCATGGAAGCCATGAACTCCTGAGCCACCTCAGATGTCTCGCCAACTGATGACAGGTTAAAATCCCCCATGACCATAAGCCTGGGGGTGTCAACAGCCACCGCGGCTATAACATCAAGCAGCTCAGGCAGGGCTGCTGCCACATGGCAGGGAGCCAGGTACGTGACTAGCAAGCCCAACTGCACCCTATGACCCCACTTCACAAGAAGGGACTCACATCCAGCCGTCTGAGGAACAGTGGCCTCCCTTGGTCCAAGACCCTCGTTAATAACAACTGCCACCCCTCCGCCCCACCCCTGAGACCTTGGCTGATGGAAAGCACGGAAACCTGGTGGGCACATATCAACAAGGGGGGCTCCCCCTTCTTGGCCCAACCAGGTCTCCGTAATACCCGCCAGGTCCGCACCCCCCTCCTGAATAAGATCACAAATGAGGGGGGCTTTATTTACCACGGACCTGGCGTTGCACAGCATCAGCCGAAGGCCTGGGGCCCAAGGTTCCGTATAACCTGGGGAACGAGAAGAGCTTTGAGGGTCGGAGCGCGCCACCGCTTGTAAACAGCAAGGACGCACTCCCGTAGGATGATGTGGCCCCCTGCTCCCACCATATCTGCCCCTCCCACCTACAGTATCGATGTTATGGGCATCTGTATCGTAAGATCTAATCATCTCCTTGACCCCAGAGTTCACACCTCCCATGCCATGCCCTATGGCTGGCCCAGATACCCTCCCCCGTGGGTCTTCCCCTGAACCCACGTAATCTACCCCCCTCCCAGAATCCCTTAAAATCTTATTAAGAAATTTCCCTAAAAAACCCCATAACCCTCTTTTTGCTATATGCAATCTCTCCGGACTCCAAAGTCCGTCATCGAGATAGGCCCTCGATAAAGAAGAGGGCCAGACCTGCGAGAGGGGGGCATCTTGCAATTTGAGGAGTTCTCCCAATGAGTACATTTTGTAGCTAGATAGTCTATAGCTGGTAGGCATGTCCTAGTTATCCAGGGTCCTGTGGAGAGAGTATCAATTAGAGGTACAAGTCATTTTAGTCCTGCTGAACTCTCATATCAGCGGTAGAAAGAGCCATTTTGAACTCAGATGTGAACATCGATCACCCTCTCACGGCAACCAGATATAAGGGAGGAAAACAGCAGCTATAGTCCTGTTCTTTCAATGTTGTACCTAGGCATAGATGGAATAGCCAATCCTTGAGATTAGAGATACGGATAGTCTGTGGGAAATATATATAGTAGGCGAAAATCCAGGGAGACTCAGATGAAATAAAAGTAAGGAAATTCTCATCCTGATATACAGGAAACAACAAACCTGGATAGCAAATGATTCACAAAAAGCCGAATATCCGGTCATAAAAGGGCGATAGGAGATAAAAATACAGGAGGGGAGATGGAATAAGGCAGTCACTTTGTAGAAGCAAAGCCCCCATGATAGATATAACAATCATTTCTAATCTCCTTAGCTTTCTTTAGGTCTTTTATGCATGAAGATTTAACCCCCCCCCCTATAGAAAGAGAGGGGGGAGGCCTCTGGGATGGTAATCCAGAGCTGGCCCGACAATGGAAGGATCAGCATCTTTCCATTGCCCAGGAGATCAGTTGAAAATAAATAAGAAAGGTCCCTATTCTCCTTTCTGAGGCCTCTTTGGTCTCTAAATTGCTTTGGTTTTTGCTGCCTGTAACTGCCAACTGTAACTGCTATTTCGGGCGCCATTTTGGAATTTTAAACTGCCACCACCATCGGCCTCCTCCGCACCGATTTCGCCCACCGCTGGCCTCTGCAGGCAACCTCCAATCTTGCCAAGGGTCTAACGAAGTCAGCCCAGGGTGCCAGACAGTCATCGCAGCCGTATATCGCCATCCATCCGGCAGCCTCTGATGAATGTAGGGCCGGCTGTCATGAAGCTATCGGCCCAAATTCGCTGACTCAAATCCCACCAGCATTGCCCGTCTCATTATAAGCTGTTTCAGAGAGCGAAGCCACAAAACCGCTCTCCTAGAAGGTCTTCCGGAGCCGAAAATGCTCCCATCGGATCGGCAAATCAGCCCTCTCAACACACCATGGGCCATAGATAGGTAATTGGCCCTAAGGACCCCCAACTGTCAGGACATTACCCCCGTAAAACCGGAGCTCCATCGGGAGTCGCCATCTTGGGCATGTGCGAGGGTTCCAATTTCTAAAATATGTCAATTATTATTCTCATATTATTTTTTATTTGTCGTTTTGGCAGAAAGCCATTCTGGTAAGAGTGAATATATTAGTTTATTACTTTTTTTAGTCTTTCTGCAATAATCAATGTAAATAATTTGTAGTCTACGTTTAATAACGATATTGGTCTAAAATTTTTGATTTTTGATTGGTCTGTCTCCTTTCTTGGGATAAACATGATAATGGCTTCAGTCCATGAATTGGATAGTTTGGCCTTCAAAAGTGCATCATTGAAAGTTTCTAGTAAGATTTCGTCTAGTGGTTATTGACATATCTTATAAAATTCTGCCGGGATGCCATCTGGACCTGGAGTTTTATTATTTTTCTGTTTTTTCTTTGCCTCCATTAATTCAATCATACTAATTGGCCTATTCAATATTTCCCTGTGTGTCTTTTCTAATTCCCTTAAATCTGATTTGTTTAAATATTGTTTAATATCTTCTTTGAGTATATTCTCTTGCGCATATAGCTTTTGAAAAAAAAATTTGCTATTTTTTTATAATCTTCATTTCTATAATGTGTCTCTCCTTTCTTGTCTTGTAATTGATAGATCGTTCTTTTCTCTTTTTCTTTTTTCAATTTGTACGCCAACCATCATCCTGTTTTATTTGCGTATTCAAAGTGGTTTTGCTTTGCTGATTTAATTTTCCATGCTATCTCTATTTCTTTGGTCAAATTAATTTTATGTTTTATCAAATCTATTTTTCCTTTGATCATTTTATTTTGAGGGTCCTTCTGTAGATCAAATTCACATTCTTTGAGGTCTTTTAGCAGATTATCTCATTCTTGTCGTTTGTTTTTATTTTTCTTCACCGTATATGTAATTGTTAGACCTTTTATGTATGCTTTTGCCATATCTCATAAATTTTGAAGAGAAGTTTCCTCTTTTATGTTTATCCTGAAAAATAAGTTCATTTCTTTTTCAATCATCTGAACATATTCTTTATCTTTTAATAGTTCTTCATTCATCATCCATCTTTTTCTTTTCCATTGGCCTTTCCATGTTACTTTTACTGGATTATGGTCCGCCCACATATTTGTCATTATTTCCACTTCTTCTACATCTTTTCTAAGTTCTGTCATCATCCATACCATGTCTATCCTAGACTATGATTGATGTGGACTAGAATAGAATGTATATTGTTTTTTCTCTTTGTTTACCTCCCTCCGTGTATCTTGAAGACATAATTCCTGTATCATCTCTTGAAACGTATTTGGTAGTGTCTTTTTCTTAGGTTTTTTTTTTTGTTTGTTTCTCTGATAGTCTTTTTTCACATCCATAATCATGTTGAAATTGCCTATTATGCAGATATTTTCATATTCTAATTCTTTTACCTTGTTATGTATCTTTTTATAAAATTCAATTTGATTATTATTTGGTGGATAAATTGAAATCAGTAATATTGTTTTTTATTCTGTTTGTATTTCAATCATGAAGATTCTTCCCTCTTCATCAATGTATATTTGTTTTGTTTTAATGTTTTTGATGTATTCTGCTATTCCTCACTTTTTTTGTTCTGCTAATGAAGTGTATAAATCTCATAGTCTTGGGTGTTCTAATATCTTTCTGTGCTGTTTCTTATTGTGTACTTCCTGCAAATTTATGATATCCATATCCAATCTTTGTAACTTTGTAAATGTTTGCATTCTTTTAGCTGGTGCATTTAAACTGTTTATGTTTATTGAAATCATTTTTATTTCTTGCTCCATCTTCGTTCTTATTTGTTTGTTGTTCTTAGTTTTCTTGTATTTCTTGTTACTATTTGCGTTTTTCTCCTTGCTCCCTCTCTCTCTATTTGTTCCCTTTCCAAACTTCTTTTTTCCTCTTGTTCTCCTTCAATTTCTTCCATTACATAGTCTTCCTGGTGTTTACTCTCTGATTCCTCCCTGCTTTCTTGATCTTCCTCCAGGGCAAAATGATGTTTAAAAAATTCCTGGGCCTTGTCCAATGTATCTATCTTAAATTTCTTCTCTTGCCAGGAGATTAAGATACCCTCCGGTATCAGCCATCGAAACATAACTTTATATTTATTTAATTGTGATGTAAGAAAATTATAATTTCTTCCCTGGTCTCTTACTTGTCTTGGAATTTGTTTGAGTGTTATTATCTCCTTTCCTTTATATAGTATTGCCTCATCTCTCATTTTTTTATAGATTTCTTCCTTTATCATTTTTTTGGTAAATCTAACATGGACTTCCTTTGGCAGTTTGTGCCTACATGCCTAATTTGTGTGCACTCTGTAAACCTCATCGATGTCCCTTTGTATATAATTTTTATCTCTTTCTGCTGCTTCTGCCAAGATTTCCGCCATTATCTCTCCTAAGTCTTCCTCTTTATTTTCAGTGATGTTCTGGAATCTAATGTAGAATGATACTTTCTCCATTTCCAAATACATAGTCAATTCTTCTAGTTCCCTACTAGTTAACATCTGTTTTTGTTCCAATGTCTCTATTTTCTTATCTGTTTGTTCCATTTTTGATTCCACTTTTTGGATCCTTTGCTCATTCCTAAAAATATTCTGTTGGATTTTTTCTATTTTATCATCCATTTTTTAAATATTATCCTTTATTATTATTCTCCCACATCAGATTTAAGGTCCTCATTATTTCTTTTTGTTTCCTCGTGGTTATTCGCAATGGTTTCTTGTGTCTTATTCATTGCCAACATTGATTGAATATTTTGTATATTGGAAATAGAGCCTGCCCTTTCTTTATCTGTTCCCAGCATACTTTCTATCGACCTTTGCTGTGCTGGAGAAGCTGTAAGAGATGCCTGATTTGAGGTTGTTTTCTTATTTATTTTAGTTACCATTGTTGTGCCTGTACTTGTCATTTTTACTATTTGCTGCAAATTCTTCCAAATTTTTATACAATCAATTACCTTTAATGTTCTTAAATTTGTTACCTCTAAGAGTCTCTTATATAGTTTTTAAGTTTAGCCTAAATAATCCAATTCCTTAAATATCAATATATATGTATAAAACTATCATTATAATTGTATTGATATGTTTAACACTCTACAAGGTAATAATAATAATAATAATAATAATAATAATAATAATAATAATAATAATAATAATTTTATTTCTATACCGCCCTTCTCCCGAAGGACTCAGGGTGGTGTACAGCCAATTTAAAAACACAGGCCACAACAATGATTAAAAATTAAAATAATTAAATAAATTTGGCCAATTTAAAACCCCAAAAATTAAAATACCCCAATTTAAAATTATTATGTTGATAGCCCTGCCTGGTGGAACAACAGGGTCTTCAGTGCGCAGCGAAACACCCGGAGGTCGGAGATCTTACATATTTCCAGGGGCAGTTCATTCCACAGGGCTGGGGCTCCCACAGAGAAGGCCCTCCCCCTGGGTGTCGCCAGCTGACATAACTTGGCTGATGGCTCCCTGAGGAGACCCTCTCTGTGGGAACGAACTGGTCGGTGGGAGGCTATTGGTGGCAGAAGACGGTCTCAAAGGTACCTGGGTCCTATGCCATGAGGCGCTTTAAAGGTGGTAACCAACACCTTGAATCGCACCCAGAAGACCACTGGGAGCCAGTGCAGCTCGCACAGGAGGGGTGTCACGCGGGCACAACGAGTTGCGCCCATAACCACCCACGCGGCTGCATTCTGGACCAGTTGGAGCCTCCGAGTGCTCTTCAAGGGGAGCCCCATGTAGAGAGCATTACAATAGTCCAGCCGGGAGGTAACAAGGGCATGAGTGACCGTGCGCAAGGTGTCCAGTCCAGAAAGGGCTGCAACTGGCGGATCAGGCGAACCTGATAAAAGGCCCCCCTGGCCACGGCCGTCATATGCTCTTCTAAAGACAGCCGTGCGTCCAGGAGGACACCCAGATTGCGAGCCCTCTCTGTGGGGGGCAAAGATTCACCCCCAATAGTCAGCGATGGCACCTGCTGACTATATTGGGACGCCGGCAGCCACAGCCACTCGGTCTTGGATGGGTTGAGTCTGAGCCTGTTCCTCCCCATCCAGACCCGCACGGCCTCCAGGCAGCGAGACATCACATCAAGGGCATCGTTGGGGTGGTCTGGGGTGGAGATGTACAGCTGAGTATCATCAGCGTACAGATGACACTTCACCCCAAAACCACGGATGATCTCACCCAGCGGCTTCACATAAATGTTGAACAGAAGAGGCGAGAGGACCGACCCTTGTGGAACTCCCCATGCGAGACGCCTCGAGGTCGACCTCTGCCCCCCTGCCAACACGAACTGCGAGCGGTTGGAGAGGAAGGAGGAGAACCACCGCAGAACGTTGCCCCCTATTCCTAACCCTCTCAACCACTGCAGCATGATACCATGGTCGATGGTATCAAAAGCCACTGAGAGATCTAATAGGACTAGGACAGAGGAGCAACCCCTGTCCCGAGCCCTCCAGAGATCATCCACCAACGCGACCAATGCCGTTTCTGTGCTGTGCCCCTGCCTGAAGCCCGACTGGTACGGGTCTAGATAGATAGCTTCATCCAGGTGCCTGGGCAGTTGTCGTGCCACCACACTCTCAACAACCTTCACCACAAAACGAAGGTTGGAGACCGGACGGTAGTTAGCTAATTCAGCCGGGTCCAGGGAAGGCTTCTTGAGGAGGGGCCTCACCACCGCCTCTTTCATATATATATGAATATTTACTAAAATATATTTATATATTTTACTATATATATTCTATGTCCCTCTATATGCTTATTTAAGACTGTATAAATTTTTACTCATATATAAATTTATGCAAGAGAAAAAAAAGAGGGAAAAAAAGAAAGAAGAAAGAGAAGAAAGGAAAAAATTATAAAGATCTAAAGATTTGTTATTTTTTTAATAATATAGTTAGCACTGTACATATAACCAAATATAAAAGTAAGTAAATATAACTATAAATTATTGAAGATTAGCGTTCAAAATCAATAATCCATTTTATATCAATTGTTAACAATTAACAGCTATTAATAATGAATTCTAATAGCAATAATCAAATATATATCAATAATCACTTGGTCTATGTGCTTTGTTGCTCTTCTTCCATACAGTCCTCTCTCACTGTTGCATCATTCTCTGTTCAGTCCTTTTTTTTCTCCCTTGTCTGCCATTTAAGCTCCACTTCACTCCTCTTCAAATATAATTTTTACTGCCATTTCCCAGAAATGTCCAAATATCCAATTTCAACAATTTTAATTAAAAAGTTCCAGTCTTGTTATTTTCCAACTCTGCTCCATCTAAACTTCCATTAAATCCACCACATCTCCAATCACCATTCAAGTTCCGCCACTCATTATCT
Organism: Pantherophis guttatus; assembly: GCF_059756535.1. NCBI lineage: Eukaryota > Metazoa > Chordata > Lepidosauria > Squamata > Colubridae > Pantherophis > Pantherophis guttatus. The sequence goes on along the minus strand of NC_142069.1, from coordinate 59,821,833 downwards.
CTTTTCCGATCTTTAAAGCCTTCTGTCAGTTTCACAGTCCTCTAGTAGATCAATTTATTTTATGATCAACACCTCTCTCAAACTTTAAAATATATCCCGTTGGAGTTTTCTTTCCTCCTCTCACCCAATATCTCGTTTTCCGCGCAGTCACTGCTTGTCAAAGTTCTTTCTTCTGCTCCTCTTCCTTTTAGTCGCTGTGTTTATTTGGCAGTATTTCTGCCACTGGTTTTGGAGTCTCAATCTCTCTGCTCCCCCGTTCCACGATATAACTGTACCTCACTTTTCTTTCTTTCTTTCTTTCTTTCTTTCTTTCTTTCTTTCTTTTCTTTCTTTCTTTTTTTTTTTTTGAGTCTCCTCTCGTACCAATGCGATCTGTTGATTCAATTTTCGCTTCCTACTCCTTGGCTGTCAGCGCTTCGGGCCAGCCAAAATGGCTGTTTTTTTTCCCCACCAGAATTAAGAGGTTTCTCCTGAACCTTTGGGGAAATTGCCTTTTCCCCTGAGGTCCTTGAAGATTCCTCTTTTTTCTATCAATCTCTCCGGGATTGATAGTGACTATTTAGGCTTCCTGGCAGGGAATATTTGAGCTTCAAGAATGGAGCCCCATTCTCTCACTCCGTACACGCTGACGCTGACCACTGGAAGTAACTTAAATATATAGAGCAACAAAAATGATTAGGGGACTGGAGGCTAAAACATATGAAGAACGGTTGCAGGACCTGGGTATGTCTAGTTTAATGAAGAGAAGGACTAGGGGAGACATGATAGCAGTGTTCCAATATCTCAGGGGTTGCCACAAAGAAGAGGGAGTCAAACTATTCTTCAAAGCACCTGAAGGTAGAACAAGAAGCAATGGGTGGAAACTAATCAAGGAGAGAAGCAATTTAGAACTTAGGAGAAATTTCCTGACAGTTAGAACAATTAATAAGTGGAACAACTTGCCTGCAGAAGTTGTGAATGCCCCAACACTGGAAATTTTTAAGAAGATGTTGGATAACCATTTGTCTGACGTGGTGTAGGGTTTCCTGCCTGGGCAGGGGGTTGGACTAGAAGACCTCCAAGGTCCCTTCCAACTCTGTTATTCTATTCTATTCTGTTACGAGGGTTGATGGATCAGGCCCAATGAAGAGACTTGAGTCATTGGATTAAATATCTCTCCTTTATTTACAGGTTCTTCATATCATCACTGGTTACATCAGGATCTGGACAACATGGAGGAGTGTGCCCACCTTTTATACCTGTGGGCGGGGATTCAGGTAAGGAGGGGTCTATGGGAGGAGCTGACCAGGTGGATATCTGGGTTAACCCTTGCACTACTGAGCTATAGCAGATCCCTGGCACGGGTAGGGCATTTATACCTGACAAATCCCCCTCTAAATGCCTGACCTGTGTCTGTAAGCCTGACTGACTGGTTGGTACCCTGAGGCGAATGTTGAGCTTGGAAACTAAGTGTGAGTGTTGTTTGCCCTGTAGAGGTTTTGTGAGTATGTCTGCGGTCTGTTCTTCTGTATCGCAGTGTATGGCCTTTATGAAACCGATTCTGGAGAGCTGTCTCACATGCTTATACTTTATGTCTATGTGCCTTGATCTTTGCCCTACAGCGTCGGACATGGATATTTCTATGGCGGCCTTGTTATCTTCGTAGATATTTATTGGGTAAGCTGGTTCTCTCCACACGCTGGCGAGTAGGTCGTCGAACCAGATGAGATTGTTGGCGGCTTTGGAGAGGCATATGTACTCAGCTTCAGTAGTCGAGGTTGCCACCAAGATTTGTTAACCTGTGTACCAATGCACCGGACTGTTATTTAAGTAGAATATGTACCCAGATGTGCTTTTCCGGCCTTTGGCATCTCCGGCCCAGTCAGCATCAGCGTAGCAGGAGAGGATGGGTTCGTCGGATTTTTCAGGCTCTAGGGTTAGGCATGCATTGGCACTTTGGTTCAGGTATCTTAGCACCCTTTTCACCGCGTCCCAGTGGTATGTGGTGGGTTTGCTCACGTGCCTGGACAATAAATTAACTGATAGAGCAATGTCCGGTCTTGTCCAGTTAGCGATATACAGGAGGGAGCCTATGACTGACCTGTACAGCGTGTTGTCTTCAAATCCGGGTGATTCATCATGCATGTTTTTTAGGAAGTCCGTCTGCATGGGTGAATCACACCCCTTGGCGTCTGCCATGTTGCACTTATGGAGTAACTCTTCTATTTTCTCTTTCTGTGACAGTTGGAAACCTTTTGGTGTTTGGTTGACTTGTACCCCCAGGTACCGGTTTATCCTTCCAAGGTATTTTAGGGTGAAATGCTCGCTCAGTCTGCTGGCGAAGGTGTCGCGGTTCCCTTCGTGCTTGCTGATATATAGTATGTCATCCACGTAAACTAGGATGTATTCTGGTGAGTCCCCCTCTTTCCTGGTGAAGAAACAGTTGTCAGCTATGGTCGCCGTGAATCCCATAGACTTCAGGGCCTCTACCAGGCATTCGTACCAGCGTTTGCCTGATTGCTTTAGCCCGTACAGGCTCTTGTGAAGTAACCAGGTGTCCCCCCTGTTGGTTTCTTTGCTGTGGGGTGCTCTGATGTATATTTCTTTATCTAGGTTGGCGTGCAAGTAGGCGGTCTGCACGTCGAACTGGTGCACCTCCAGCCCTAGCAGGGATGCGATGACCAAGGCGCTTTTGACGCTCTCTGTCCTTACAGTGGGCGAATAGGTGTCAGTGTAGTCCTCTGGAAACCCCTGGGCAACTAATCTTGCTTTGTATAGGCTTTGGCCACCCTCTAAGTTCTTGACCTTGAAGATCCATCGGGTGCCTATTGTGTTCTTGCCCTCTGGGACTTTGGTTGGGGTGTAGACCTCTAGCTTCCTCAGGCTGTCCAGTTCTTTGGCCATGGCTAACTCCCACTTTGCCCTCTCCTCCTGGGGTAGTCTCAATACCTCTTCGTAGGAGTTTGGTGTAACGTGATTCGTGTGCACGTGCATCACGTAATCATTTAGCCTTCTTGGCAGTTGGTTTCTGGTTGACCTGACCGGTCTGTCTACTGTCTGCTCAGTGTCATGCAGGTATCTGGCCTCTCTTTGCGTCAGTGAGTCTACACTTATCTTGGGTGATTCTCTTTCCATCCCTCAACCTTGATGCCTTGGAGGTTGGGCTTGGGCCTGCTCCCTTCCTGTCTATCCACTGTCTCGCTTTTGTTTTGAGCTTGCTCAATTGGACTATCCTCTCGCTCGGTGGGTACCTCGTTTAAGTGTATTCTGGACCAGTTGGCTTGCTCATGGAATGCCGCTGTCCTAGATACCACAAATCTATTATTGCTGTCCACAGACCTGAAGCCCTTGGTTCCTGGCTCGTATCCCATAAACCTCAGTCTTCTGGATACCTTATCCCCTTTCTTGCGCAACTGCTTGGGTATGTGTACATCAGCAGTTACGCCGAATACATGTAAGTGTGCTATCTGTGGCTTCTTGTTATACATGAGCTCGTATGGTGTTTTGTCTATCACACTGGACCATGTTCTGTTAAGTGTGTAGTTGGAGTAGACCAGGGCTTCAGACCAGAAGTGTTGGCCAATGCCCGCGTCCTCTAAGGCGCACCTGACCATCGTTTGGAGCGTGGAGTTCCGTCGTTCTACGACCCCGTTCTGAAAGGCGGAGAACGGGGACGACGTAAAGTGAATCACGCCTTTGGACCTGAGCCAATGGGAGAAGTCCTTAGATAGAAACTCAGATCCTCTGTCGGTCATGATTTGTTTGATCCGGGTGTTGTTTTGGGTTTCTACTCTTTTGTAAAACTCCTTGAATTTTTGGAAGGCCTCATCCTTTTTTCTTAAGGTATAGACGAAGCCATATCGACTATAGTCATCCACTATAGTGAGGAAGTACCTTTTCTTATAATTTATGGATGGCCTTAGGGGCCCTACCAGGTCCATGTGGACTAAGTTGAATATTTGTTTGGCGGCAGGTAAGGACTTCTTGGGTCTGGGTTTTACCTTTAATTTAGAACATTTGCACACCGAGCACTCGAGGTAGTTTTCACAGTTCTTTATTTTGATACCCTCGGTACAATTGGCCATTTTCTGGACCACGGGAAAACTGGCGTGCCCTAGCTTCCGGTGTAGCAGGTGAGCACAGTCGTCATGCATGGGTTTGCCTATTGAGGGCCCCCTTTGGGTGTGTCTGTTGTGTTGTGTTCCTTGCGTTGTGTTACCATCGTTATCTATCTCTCTCCCGTCTACCTGTTCCCCCTCAGTCCTGCCCTGGTCAGTGTCCTCTGTGTTCTCTGAACTGCTGTACATGCTGTGGGTGTCATCCTCATAGAAAGTTATATAAGGTAACCCTTGGTTGACGGTTACTCTCCCTATATCTTCCCCATCCTTGCTAACTTTGACATTACCTTTTGTAAAGGTCACCTCAACCCCTGATTCCTTGCTAAGCTTTACTGCGGCTAGGATGTTGTGGGGTATCTCCGGGACTAGCAGTACCCCCTCTATTTTCCCTACGCCTGGCAATGTAACTGTCCCTTTGCCTGTCACTCTAACCTGGTTTTGGTCTGCAACTTTGATCGAAAAGTCCTCCCTCTTGAATGATGAGAGTAGTTTCTGATTGTAAGTGGTGTGGTTGGAGGCTCCCGAGTCCAGGAGCCATGAGCTGGTGTCTTTGTCTTGGTGTGTGGTGTGTGTGCGCTCCCCTATCCCGTATAAAGATCCTGTCCTGCTGTCGCGCGAGCTGTCTCTGTTCCCCCTCCTGTCCCTGGGATTGGGTGAGTCCCTGCGCCTATACCTTTCTTCAGATGTGTGCCTTTCCGTTTGTCTGTACCTGGCCTGCCTCTCTCCCTATAGTTCTTGGGGCAGTCCCTTTTGATGTGTCCCCTCGACCCGCAGATGTAACACTCTGGCGTGTTGTGCTGTTTCTCTTGGAAGACTACTCTCTTCTCACTCTTATGTTCTCTGGGAGGGCCGGGGCGGCTCCTTCTCAGATTATCTTCCGCGATTAGCTTGTTGGATAGCTTCTCCACGGATAGCATTCCTAGACTAACAGTGTCTAAGTGTGTTAAGAAGTTATTCCATGAGTGATCTAAAGAGTTAATTATTACGCTCTTCATGATCTGGTCGGAAATAACTTCTCCCCTAAGGTGTAGCTCTGCTCTGGTACCGCTTAAGGACACTAGGTGCTCACTCATGGGGGTCCCTGGCTTAAGCCTGGCAGAAAAGAAATCTTTGGAAATTTGGGTGGTGGTGGACACACTCTCACTGTAAAATAACCCAAACATTTTTCCTATAATTTCTGATACTGTGAGGTTATGGCCAATACAGTGGTAAATTGTGGGGGATATGCTGGCAATTAAAAGATAGAATGCCCTATGGTGCATGCAATCCAGCTCTAAAGTCCATGGTCTCTCTGGGGGGTCATTAATAAAATGACACATGTTTTCTTTTAGGAACACCACCTGGAGCTGCTGTGACCACTCTAGGATATTGCCCCCATCCATTCTCAACTTGGGAAAGTCGATTGGTAAGTTCCCAGCACTATTTGTAAAATTACTTACTGCTGGCTGCTGTCCATGGTTCCTTATGTGCCTATAGCAGCAGTACGGCATGGGAACGCTTGCCGGCAGTATAAAAGTCCCGCTTTGTAATTTTTTCTTTTTTCTTCTTCTAGGCGGAAGAGCGCATGCGCGAGGTCCATTTCGGCTCTGTGGTCGTCATGGAAGGAGCTGTCTGTCGCGGCTCCGATGTAGAGGCCTCTCTTGGTCGGGTAGGCCTTGGCTTCGGTCTTGGGGATCCAGGTGTGTTCCGGGAGGTGTCGTCCAGCAGCTGCTTCTGCGGTATGAGGATCCGGGCGGCGTCGAGGCTCCGGCGACGGCTGTAAGTAGCTGCCCCAGTCCCTGCGTTCCGGGGTGCGTGGCTTGGGCGATCGGAGGCGCGGCGTCCCTGGGGTGCGTAGGTGGGCTGGCGAGCTGTCATGGTCATCGATGGCTCTCGGGTGGGTGCTTCGCTGCCCCTCTCCTCTTTTCCCCTTTTGTTTCAGCCTCTCCGGTCTCTCCTGGGTGATCTTGAGGCCTGGGCCGAAGGCGGCGGCGAGGGTCTTCATGGCCCTGTCCACCTGCCGTTCGGTTGGGGTGCAGCCAGGGTCAGAATCGGATTCGGTCCCCTCCCCGCGGTCACTTTCATCCCTGCTTATGGCCCGGCATTTTTCGCGCGCCGGCCATTTTGAATCCTGGCTGCCAATTGGTTGGAGGTCGGCCATCTTGTCCGACCACGTGGACAAAGATGGCCACCGTTTCAAATTTTGAGCGGGGCTTCGGGGCTCAGTGGCCGTTGGAAGTGCCCTTTTGGGCGATCCACTCACCGAGTCCAGCTCCTCGAGTTCAGAGTCTGAGTCTCCTTCGCTCCTTGCCACCTCGCGGTCGATTATGAAGATCCGCAGGTCGGCAAGGAGGTTCTTGTCGCCGGCTCGCTCCTTCAACAGCTGTAGGACGTCAAGTCGCAGCTTTTCTCCTTCTTGGTCGTTGTGGTAAGTCCTTTTCCCTTTCTCGATCTCCCCCTTTTCTTCCATCGCGGTGGCTTTGGGGTCGGTTGGGGTTCCTACCTTCCCTGGCGAGTCCGATGGGTTGCTTTCCCGTTGCTTCGGAGGTGTCGCCATTCCATAGGTAGGTATGAGTCCTTGTCGTGTGGTTTGGGATCGCTGGGCCTTACCAACCATCCTCTGCTACCATTTTGTTACGAGGGTTGATGGATCAGGCCCAATGAAGAGACTTGAGTCATTGGATTAAATATCTCTCCTTTATTTACAGGTTCTTCATATCATCACTGGTTACATCAGGATCTGGACAACATGGAGGAGTGTGCCCACCTTTTATACCTGTGGGCGGGGATTCAGGTAAGGAGGGGTCTATGGGAGGAGCTGACCAGGTGGATGTCTGGGTTAACCCTTGCACTACTGAGCTATAGCAGATCCCTGGCACGGGTAGGGCATTTATACCTGACATATTCTAAGATATTTTGATTATGGCTGTTGTTAATTGTTATGTTGGTCTATTGGCTAAAGTTGCTCTCAGATAAAATATCTATACAATTAAAAAATATTTTCTAAGATTGAGTTCTTGAGAAAGTTCCCATAGGAATATTCCCAACAGAAAATCAAAGAATATACAAATTATTTTTATAAAAGCACAGAATAACTTATTTACTTTATTTCATTTATATCATCTTTCCAGTAAAGAATTGTGTTCTAAAAAGCCTTCTATATTTTATTCCCAGAACATAAACTTTAAAGTTTGAGTTTATTCTCATAGCAGGACACTATGTTAAATCATTCTACTAATGGTATCACTAAAATAACACATTAGGATGATATTGTTTTCTTACAGGAGATAGCCATACATCTTCCACAAATAATTACATTACAGGCAATCCTCTTATACCATTAGTTTCTTTTAAATGCTTTGCTAGTAATACTAATAATTGAAAAATCCCATTATTTAAGGTCTAGGAATCAAAAACAAAGTAGCCAGCTGTCTTAAAACAAGATTTCAAAGGGATCAAGACTACTACAAGTTAGACCAAAATTGTTTAAAACTAGAACATTGAAAATAAACAGTGGACAGGAAAGGTTTATAAAATTGACAGAACTAAAATTGATTCTATTTAAGGAGAACATGTGGGCGAGTTCCCTTGGTAACATTTGGAACTAGGAGCTGTAGCTATGACATGCCAGAATTATAGTATCCTAAACTAAAATATATTTAGAGTACCATTAGCATATCAAAAAAGTCTCTTCCCCAATTACTGACCTTCAGTATAACTGTCTCTATTATATGATTTGCAAAGAAGAGCAATTATAACAAAAGTTGTGAAGAATTTGTGTCATTTAAGAGGATTTCTACTATAATGCTGGACTGGATATCTGTTCAAGCTTCTCTGTGAATTATGAAAGCTGTGTTCTGAAATCAGGTGCAATAAGAAGTTGCCTTAAATCAGAAACATAGTTCACGTAGTTCTTTATCATCTGCTGTAGCAGCTTATCTCCAGGAAATCAACCAGAAGATTTATCTTTTATTGGTTACATGATCTTTCTAAATAGAAAAGTGTCAGGGTTTAAATAAGGGGCATTTATCATGCAAAATATGATTTAGTGATGAACAATGTTGTATGAATTTGTTGAATGAAGTAACATACTACAGGAAAGATTAGTTTCAAAATACGGAGCTATTTAATGTTGGAGATGTGACTGTGATGATGCAACTTATTATCATATATGGTGGAGTTGTAGAAAAATCAAAGCATTTTGGATAAAGATTTGGTGGGTGATGCAGAATATTCTTAAAAAGAGACTGAAATTTACTCCACAGTTGTTCTTATTGGGTATAACTATGGACTGTACAGTTGCAGAGACTAAACTGATTTTGAACTTGATAACAGCTGCAAGATTGTTGGTAGCACAACACTGGAAGAAGGACTTTTTGCCTACTATTGATGATTGGATATTGAAAGTAACTAATTTAGCTGAAATGGCTAAAATTTCAGCATATTTAAAGGATCACACACAAGAAAGGTATATACAGGACTGGAGAAGATGGATTGATTATATACAAAATAAGTATCAGACCAAAAAATATCAAATAGCTTATGAATGATTTCTTTTATCTGTATAAGCATTATATAAGTGATATTAGAAGTTTTATGTCTAAGAAGCAGGATTTTATATATGGGGGGTTAAGAATTTTTTTTTAGGGGGTGTTAGTTTAATGATTGGTTAAGCAATTTAGTTTATTGTTAAAAGTCAATAGAAATACCTTGTGTTCTGCTCTGGGAAGTCGGGGAGGGGGAGGGGGGTTGGCTGGGAGGGTTGTGGGGAAATTGTGTTTGTTTTGTTTTAAAACTTTTTCAATAAAAAAAAATAATCTTGTAAAAAAAAATACGGAGCTATTTGTTGAATCAACTTTGCTGCAGTGGTCTTCATTAATTAAAATATTGATAACCACCTTCTTAAGTTATTTCAAGTTATCTTAGATGTTGCAGTTAATCAAAACTAAGCTGTATACCTTTTGACAAAGACAAATCAAATAAACACAGTGTGTTTTTTGGCTGTTTGCTTCCAGACATGTTTCAAGGTACAGCATTTTGTTTTTAAAGCAAGTCCTTCCAGCTATAATTAGTCTAACTCCCATCAGCACCAGCCAATAAGGTCAATTATTTTAGACAACTGTTTAAAGTAGTAAATGACTTGAATTTGTAGCTGAATTTGTACCTGAATTTTCTGGGAGCCAGATTATTCCAAATCATTTGCTCCAAGAAAATTCACCAGATCTCTTGTGTAATAGATTAAGATGACACAGATACAGAGACGTCATTTTTTATTTTGTTTTGTTAATAACATATTAGAAATCCAAGAATAGAGGCCACAGATCTTCAGAGGACAAGAACTAACAGATGTCTTCATAGTCTTACTTCATCTCCTTATAGCTAATATCTTGTTGGGAAGCTACAGACAGAAGAACAAGATTGGTTCTTCCTTTCTCCTAACATGACGTCACATATATATTCATAAATATTGACTGTAGATAAACTGACAGACCAAGTTCTGGTTGGGAAGAGTGAAGGGATATTGCCCTGTTAAATATCTGTATTCTTGGGTTCTAGGTTTTGCAGCAGCCCTGAGGCCAAGGCCAGGATAGAAAACTTCATGTGGAACTGTTATCCAGGGCTCCTTTTGGCTCATAGACTCCAATAAATTGGATAGGGCATCACTTCCACATTTTTGGCTTGATCTATGTCTCTCTTAGTAGTTAAGTCATATATGCATGAAACAGGCTGGATCTCTGTATCAGGGAGTGATACTACAGTCTTAAGAATACTAAATTGCTCCTCCTTCTTTTTTTTTTTCAAATACAAATTTTTCCGCCCTTTTTCCCCCCCTCCCCGTCCCCCTCCCTAACCCCCCCTCCCCACCCATCCCCCCTGTGACTTCTTCGTAACAAAAAAACCCCTAATTCATAACAGATTACTTACTCCCTCCTCAAAATACTGACCTTTACTTACTAAAAATATTATAAATATTATAACATCCCCCTTTATCCATACTTTTCAGAAAAGAATAAAAAAAAAACATTATACTATAACTATTGTAAAATAACTTCTAATTTAACATAATAATGTTTTATATCTATATATTATTACAACAATTCAAAACCACCTTCCACTTTAAAACTATACGATAAGTCCTACTTTAATATTTAATCTTCTATATATATTACTATAACATTTCAAAGCGGCCTCCCCATAAAATCTAATTTAACATTTATTCCACTCTATCCATTTCCTCCACTCCCCTAAATGTATCACTTAAAAATCCCTTTTCTTAAACTAATCAGTCTGTAGCTAGCTTATTCACCCACTGTCCTGCAAATTTACCATACACAACAATTCTTAATATCTTTAATTCACTGCCCACACTACTTAAAAATATATATATATATATTCCATTATATCTAAATAAAAAAAAGAAAGAAAAGACAATAACTTTAATTTTATAGTCCATATAATATCTTCTTTGAGGTCTTTCCACTGGATTGTTAAAACCAACATCCATAATAGGGTAACATAGCTTGCTGATGCAACAGTTTATTCAAGATCTTCAATCATATCTGCCCCCATCAGTAGTAAATATCTTCTTATATGTATAAAAGTAAAAACAACCACCCGAGTGACATTATGATTATATTCCATATAATAATAATTGTGGGTTTCATCAGGATTATTGATTTCCATCATCGTGGTGGGTAACAACCCGATCTTCTGCATGTCCCAATGTGATTCTCTTGCCTTATGATTCAAGATAATTATAATATATTTATCAACACAAAAAGAAATTTCAAAGTAGATAATTCAAATCCATCAGTTTGAGGCTCTTTCCACGTCCCAAAATTACGGCAATGCAGAGATCTGCCACTATCCTCAGGATAATATTGACCAATATGTCGCCTCCTCTATGTTTTCACATAATCATTCATATTTTAAAGTCACTGGCTTCACTGTTGCTTGGGTTAAAAATTTCTATTTTTGTACAACCTATTTCTTTTTTTGTTTTCTTTTTGTGGGTTTGACTTCCATCCTGGTTTCCTTTCTACAGATTGTGTGTCAACTGGTCGGTTTTCATTCTGCTTTGTAGATTGGTCTTGTTGATTTTGTTTTTGTGTCTCATGTTTCTTTTTTATCCCTTGTATATCCTCTAATTGGTTTCCATGCTTGTCCTTGCCTTGATAAGTCATCACATTAAAATCAGATGGCACTTCTCTCAAATTTGTAGATAATCCAGCTGGGGTATCCGATAAATCCAAAGGCAATTTATCTGGTACAGTCTCTGTAATTCGATATTTTCCCTTTATTTCCAGCTCCTTCTGCTTATCCTGTATTATACCTGAAGATGTTAAATTCATGTTCAACCTATTTTGATAAAATTCTTCCGCTCTTTCAATAGTATTTAACTGATATCTTTCTCCTTGATGTCTCAGTATAATACCAACTGGGGCGTTCCACCTATATGGGATATTTCTCTTTTTTAACTCAGACACCAGAAAACCAAATTTCTTCCTTTCTATTAATATCTTAGGTGGGAGTTCCTTGTAGATCCATATCTTTCTTCCATACAATTGCAAATTAGAATTGAAGGAATTTTGCACAATATTATTCCTAATTTCCTTGTCCGTAAAATAAATCACCACATCTCTAGGCAGTTGCCTTTGCTTAGCAATCCAGGAATTTATTCTGAAAACTCTATCAATCCTACTAAACACTTCATCAGGTTGAACCTTTAGAATCCCAGCTAGAAATTCAGAAGATATTTTCCTTAAATCATCTCTATTATTTTCCTGCAAACCTCGCAATCTTATCGCATATTCTGTAAAATTATATTGTACCATTAGAACCTCTTGTTCAATCCTCTGTTGCAGATTTTCTACATTACCAGACTTTTGGTCAGCATCCATTTTAGGTTTTTCTTCTGAGCTATTATCCTGAGTGTTTATCAAATCATTTTCAATTTTTTGAATTCTATTGTCCAATTTATCTTGAATTTCATCCATTTTAGACTCTAGTAAATTAGTATTTGTATCCAACTGTATCATAAATTCTGAAAATCCATTAACCACTTTTAAAATTTTTCGCTCCAAAAAATCAAACTTAGATTTTACCAATTCTTTAATTTCCTGCTTAAATTTTTCAAGATGCTGATTCGCAATCTCATCCCTTCTTTCAATCTCCTCTAAGAGAAATTCTATTATATTAAAATCAGGTTTCTGAGACTGAAGAGTTAAAACTTGTTCCTTTAAATTGTTGGTGGGGGAATCCCCCCCCTACTTGTTTGTCTGACTTTGTAAATCTCAGTGCCATGTTTCCGCCCAGGCAGGCTTTGTTAAAAAGAAAAGAAAAAAAAAACAACAGAAAAAACTTCTTTCCAATCAACAACAATATCAAGTTTTCAGGAAAAAAAAGAAAAGAAAAACACAGGAGCGAAGTTTTGTCTACAAATGTAACCAGTGGTATTTATTCCGCTACATTGTAATAATAGAAAACGGAAGGACTTTTCCTTTCTGCCTCTTCTCCAGCTGCTGCAAGCGCCATTTTAAAAGGCTTTTTCCCCCCCTTTCCTTTCGTCTTTTCTCTTAAGTAATTTTTTTAAAAAGATAAGTAAAATACTTGCGGTTCAGTATTACAGATCCAGCTCACATTTTCTTTGAGTAATCTGTTAGATTCACAGGCTTGCTCTTGACGCCTGGCTCTGCATTAGCAGAGGTCTCCCAAAGCCCGGAGCAACGGCTGGGGATATGGGGCATCTCATCCGCTCCGTCCCAAAAGAAAAAGAAAAACTTTTGGGACTCTGCAGAGAGTTCTACCCACCCCTGCCGGCTCTATCTCCGTTTCCTCATGGAAACGGAGTTTTTTCGAGCCGCCGTTCCGTTGTGAAGGCGGCTCTGACAGGCAGTGGAAGCTGACGATCCCAAAGGAACGTCTGGCGGCGGCCAGCAGCAAACAGGAAGTTAATTGCTCCTCCTTCTTAACAGGCCCCTCCTGGTTGTATTCAAAAACTACAAACAGGTCCCTCCTTGGTTGTGTTTGATAACTACAACATTCAACCTTCTCTTTCTGCACAATGTTGTTGAACATGTAGTAGAAATTCAGCACTCTTGACAAAGTGATTGTGTAAAATTCTTATGGTTGCATTTTAGGACCAAATATAGGATGGAGAAGATGGTTCATTTTAGTACATTGCTTTTATCATGATCTTGATGGTGATCTGATGGCACTTTTTGACATCATGAATTATGATATCCTCCTTAACATTTAGGATGGAGAACCGGTTTGGTGATGTCATATCGTCACCGCTACTGGCTCGGCAGGAGGAACCCACCACTGGTTGGAAGGTGAGGGGCCAGGCGAGGCACCCCTTGAAGTGAGTGACATTGAGTTGCCACGCCTATCCAGTCACATGACCATCAAGCCACGCCCACTGCCACATGACCATCAAGCCATGCCCACAAAATAAGCCACACCCACAGAAACGGTAGTAAAAAAAATTAGAACCCACCCCTGGACCACGCGCACATATCTGCTCTACACAAAGGCCCACAAAAATATCATAAAATATGATCTTTAACAGGTTTGAGACCTCTGTTATCCAGGGGAAAAATCAACTTGCCTAAGCCATGGTATGGAACCTTTAATTGGACACTGGGTTCACTACGCCGCTGCTTTCATTAATTTTATGTTTACCTGCCAGAACTTTTCCCATTTTTCCAAAGGTATTGTATGTTTGATGTTTTGAGCCCATTTAATCATCGTTTCTTTGACTGTCTCTTCTTCCATTTTATAGCGTAGAAGAAATTTATAGATTCTACTAATTAATTTGTTTTCTGAATCTAATATAATTTTATCTATTTTTTGGTTTTGGTTATGAATTTCATATGTTTTTATATGTTCTCTGTATTTAGATTGTATTTGAGTGTAAGTCCACCAGTCTATTTCTCTGTGTAAGTCTGTCTCCAATTGTTGTTTTGTCTTTAATTTGCCTTGATAGTCAATTATATATTTATATCTAATTATTTTTGTCTTGTCTGTTAGATTTGGGTGTCTAATTGATTCTACTGGTGATAACCAATTTGGTATCTTCATATAATGCTGTCTTTTAATTTTAAGCCAAATTTGTAGTAATGAGTTTCTTATTGTGTGTCTTTTAAAATATGAATGTGTTTTGTATTTTTCATCCCACATAAAAGAGTGCCAGCCAATTTGGAGTTCGTGTCCCTCAATTGTTAAAGTTCTAGAGTCCTTTAGTTCTATCCAGTCTTTGACCCACGTTAATACTGATGCTTGATAGTATACCTCCCAGTCAGGGAGTGCAGCTCCTCCTCTATCTTTTGTATCCTGAAGCAGCTTAAATTTTATTCGTGGCCTTTTCCCTTGCCATATGAATTTAGATGTTATTTTATTCAGCTTTTCAAAAAAAATGATTTATCTATTTTTATTGGGGTGACCTGAAACAAATATAAAAATTTAGGTAGAATAGTCATTTTGATGGCCGAAATTCTTCCTAAGAGTGAGATATGTAAATTTTCCCATTTTTCTAAATCTTTCTTTGTTTGTTATAGTAGTTTATCATAATTATTTTCTTTAATTGCTGACGTTCTTGTGGATAACCAAATTCCTAGATATTTAATTTTTTTCGTTGTTTGAATTTGTATATTATCTGTCAATTCTTTTGTTTGAGTTTCCGTAAGGTTTTTTACAATTAGTTTCGATTTACTTTTATTAATTTTTAGTCCGGCCACTTCTCCAAATTCTTCTATTTTTTGGAACAGATTAGGTATAGATTCCATAGGATTTTCTATCAAAAACACTAAGTCATCAGCAAAGGCCTGGGCTTTGTATTCTTCTCTATTGATCTTTAAACCTTCAATTCCTTGATCTTCTCTGATTTTTTTCAGCAGGATTTCCAATGATAGAATGTACAGTAAGGGAAAGAGTGAGCAGCCTTGTCTGACTCCTTTTGTTATATTAAATTTATCTGTTATGTCATCATTCATAATTATCTTTGCTGATTGGTTGGTATAGATTTCTGCTATGATTTTTCCAAATTTTTCCCCAATTTGCATATTTTATAATTGTTCAATCATAAATTTCCAATTTTGGTTATCGAAAACTTTTTGGGCGTCAAGAAAAACCAACGCAGCCTGCTTCTCCGGATGTGATTCATAGTATTCTAAAGTATTAAGTACTATTCTCATATTGTTCTTTATTTGGCATCCCGGCAGAAATCCATTTTGGTCTGGGTGTATATATGTATTTAGTACTGATTTAATTCTTTCGGCCAGAATTGCTGCAAATATTTTGTAATCGGTGTTCAGTAATGAAATAGGTCTGTATTTTTGAATTAACTGGAGGTCTGTATCTTCTTTTGGGATGATTGTTATTATTGCTTCTGTCCATGATTTTGGTATTTTGGCTTTCTCCATGGCTTCATTGTATAATCGCAACATATTTTCTCCCAGTACTTCTTGCATTGTTTTATATATTTCTACCGGTAGCCCATCGGGTCCCGGTGTTTTATTATTTTTTTGCTTTTTCAGTACTTCATCTAATTCTAATTTAGTTATTGGCCTATTGAGAATTTCTCTTTGTTCTTCAATGATTTTTGGCATTCCAGATTTTCCTATGTACTGTTTTATCTTGTCTTCCTCTATTTCTTCTTGATTATATAAATTTACATAAAATTTCTTAAT
Organism: Pantherophis guttatus; assembly: GCF_059756535.1. Classification (NCBI taxonomy): domain Eukaryota; kingdom Metazoa; phylum Chordata; class Lepidosauria; order Squamata; family Colubridae; genus Pantherophis; species Pantherophis guttatus. The sequence continues at coordinate 59,806,067 of NC_142069.1, read as the reverse complement.
AATTTCTTTTTTGGCCTCTTTGCTATGTTGGATTTCCCCTTTATCATCTCTCAGTTGGTATATCGTTCTTTTGTTCTGTTCTTTCTTCAGTTTGTAGGCTAACCATCTACCTGTTTTATTTGCGTATTCAAAATAGTTTTGTTTCGCCATTTTTATTTTTTGGGCTAGTTCTGTTTGGTTTATCAAATTCAATTTATGCTTAGTCATTTTCCATTCTTCTTTTATTATTTTGTCCTGGGGCTTTTCCTGGAGTTTTTGTTCTATTTGTTTTAGGTCTTTCTCTAATTTATCTAATTGTTTTTTCTTCTCTTTATTTCTTTTCCTTGTATATGCTATTACTAGGCCCCTTATATATGCTTTTAGGGTATCCCATGTATTTTGTAAAGAGGTTTCCTCTATTTTATTTATCTGAAAGAATATTTTTATTTCCTTTTCTAACATCAAATTAAATTCTTTTTCTTTACATATTCTTTGATTCATCGTCCATCTCTTACATCTTCTTTCCCCTTTCCAGTTTATGAATAGTGGATTATAATCTGCCCATTGGTTTATGCCTATCTCAATTTTTTCTACCTCTACTTTGATATTTGGGGTCATCCATGCCATGTCTAGTCTTGATCAGGAATTATGCGGATGAGAGTAAAAAGTATATTGGGACTCCTCTTCATGTGTTTCCCTACATACATCTGCCAAGTTTAGTTCTTCAGCCATAGTAAAGAATTCTTTTGGAAGTATTTCCTTTTTCCTTTGTTTTTGTTTTTTTTGTTTTTTTGTCAGTTTTGTAGTCCTTATTTGCATTTACTATTGCATTATAATCCCCAATTACACAAATATCGTCATATTCTAACTCTACTAATTTTATGTGTAAATCTTTAAAAAAATCCTGTAGTTTTTGATTAGGTGCATAGATCACTACAATTAACATTTTCCTCTTTCCTATTTCTAATTCTACCATCACCACTCTACCTTGCTCATCGGTATAAACTAATTTAGATTGTATTTTTTCTTTTACGTAAATCACTACTCCTTTTTTCTTTTTTTGGGCCAGGGATGAGTATAGTTTTCCTAGTTTGGGGTTTTCTAGAATTTTCTGATAGTCTTTTGGAATGTGTACTTCTTGCAGACATATCACATCTGCTTCTAATTTTCGTAATTTTGTGAAAGTTTGATTCCTTTTTTTGAAGCATTTAAGCCATTAATGTTTACCGAAAAGAGTTTAATTGGTTCATCCATTGCCTATCGTATCTGTCTTTTTGTGTTTCTTGTTTCCATCCGTGTCTTTGCTTTTGCACCTTCTCTCTCCTCTCTCTCTTTTTCTTGCCTCTGTCTTATTTCTTTTTCTTGATTTGTTTCTATTGGTTCTTCTTCTTGACTTCTACTATCTGTTTCCTCCTTGCTTTCCTGCTCTTCCTCTAGTCTAAAGTGTGTGTTATGAAATTCTCTTGCTTTTTCTAGAGTGTCTATTTTATATTTTTTTATCTTCCCATGTAATTAAGATCCCCTCTATTGGCAACCATCTGTACATTATCTTATACTTGATCAATAATTGTGTTAGGAACTGATATTGTTGTCGTAGGTTTCTTATTCTTCGGGGTATCTGTTTTAAAATTATAATTTCTTTATCATTATAGGTCACTGTTTCTTCTCTAGATTTCTTGTAGACTTCATCTCGAGTAGATCTTTTTGAAAATTTGACATGGACTTCTCTTGCCAGTCTGTGTCTTCTTATATAGTTTGTTTGTACATGGTAGGTTTCTTCCAATTGTCCTTTTATTTCCTTTTAATCTTTTTGTGTCATTCCTGCAATGATCTCCACCATCTTTCCTTCTAATTCCTCATTTTTTTCTTCCAGAATGTTTTGGAATCGCAGAAAGTATGAGGCCTTTTCCATTTTGAGCATAGCCAAGGAGTCTGACATTTCTTTATTTAGTTGTAAAGTTTTTTGTTCCATTGCTTCTACTACGACTAAGTCGGGGCCAGATCTGTCATACTCAATAAATGGAATACTTCAGCAAAGATTAATTGTTTGGGAGTGCAATTTATTTGAGATGACATCGAAACCTGACAATAGCCAGTGTTTTAAACTTTAAAAGAGCTGATTTTAACAAACTCAAATAAGAGCCTAAGAAAAATTCCATGGATGAAAATCCTAAAGAGGAAAACAACTCAAGAAGCATGGGAAACTCTGAAAAATATGATAATAAAAGCCCCATTCATCACAATACCACTGAAAAAGAAAAACAAGAAATTCAATAAGAAACCAGCATGTTTGCACAAAGATCTCTCTGATAAACTGAAAGACAAAAAGGACAAGTACAAAAAATGGAAAGAGGGACACATAACTAAGGCAGAATATCAGCATTTGGCTCAAATCTGCAAAGATGAAATCAGGAAAGCTAAGGCTCAGAATGGACAAAGTCAAAGATAATTTTAAAAAGTTTCTTTCAACATATAAATAGGAAGAAAAAAGTAAAACAAAACAAAACAAAACCCTAGTAGGTCCACTTAAGATGGCAAGGAAGTAACAGGCAGTAGAGAGAAAGCAGAGCTCTGAACTCATTCTTTGCATCAGTCTTCCCACAAAAAGAAACTATAGTCCAACCTACCAAAAACCTAACTGTAAAAGACAGAGTGGAAATAAAAATTAAAATAAGCAAGAAAATAGTTAGAGATCAGCTATGTGATCTTGATGAATATAAATCACTGGGACCTGACAGATTACATCCCAGAGTTCTGAAGGAGCTTGCAAATTTTATCTCAGAACCATTGCACTATATGTTTCAAAAATCCTGGAACACCAGGGAATTACCTGAGGATTGGAAAAGAGATGATGTGGTTCCCATCTTCCCCCCCCCAAAAAAAAAACAGACCCAGGAAACTACAGACCAATCAGTACCTGGGAAGATACTGGAAAAAATAATCAAAAAAACAAATCTGCGAACATCTAGAAACAAATAAAGTTGTAACTAAAAGCCAGCATGGGGTTGTTAAAAACAGAACATCCCAAAACAATCTTATTTCATTCTTTGACAAAGTGACTAAATTAGTAGACCAGTGAAATGCTGTGAACATGGTATACTTAGACATTAATTAGACATTAGGCATTCAACAAAGTAGACCACAACCCACTTCTTGGTAAGCTAGAAAAATGTGGGATAGACAGCATCACCACCAGATGGATTTGTAACTGGCTGACAAACCATACTCAACAAGTAGTCCTTAATGGTACTACGTCTACATGGAGGGACGTAAGCAGTGGGGTACCATAAGATTCCATCTTAGGCCTGGTACTCTTCAAGAACTTCTTAAATGACTTAGATGAGGGAATAGAAGGGGCACTTCTATTTGGAGATGGCACTAAACTGTCAGGAATAGCCAACAACCCAGAAGACAAGCTCATGATCCAAAAGTCTTGTTGGACTTGAAAAATGGGCCATATCCAACAACATGAAATTTAATGCGGAGAAAAGCAAGGTTTTACATTTACGTAGGAAAAACTAAAGGTACAAGTACAGATTAGGCCTAATCTGGCTCAAAAACAGTAACTGTGAGAGAGACCTTGGAGTCCTAGTGGACAATCACTTAAATGTAGTAGTGTGCGGCAGCAGCCAAAAAAGCTAGTATAATCCTTGGTTGTACAAACAGAGGCATAGAATCAAAATCATGTGAAGTATTAGTATCACTTTATAAAGCCTTAGTTCCTACTATTCACGCCTGGAATATTGCATCCAGATTTTGTTAACACACTACAAAAAAATGTTGAGACTTTGGAAAGATGATTGAAGACCTGGAGACTGAAACATATGGAGAACAGTTTCAGGATTTGGGTTTTGCTAGTCTGGAGAAAAGAAGGGTTAGAGGTGACATGAAGCAGTATTCCAGTATTTGAGTGGTTGCCACAAAGAGGAGGAGGTCAACTTATTTACCAAAGCACCTGTAGGCAGGAAACTACTCAAGGAGAGAAGCAACCTGGAACTAAGGAGAAACTTCCTAACACAGCGGTTCTCAACCTGGGGGTCGCGACCCCTTTGGGGGTCGAACGGCCATTTCCCAGGGGTCGCCAAAGCCCTCTCTCACCCCCCCCGCCTTCACTCACCCTCTGCCTCTGCTGGATCGCCCGGTCGCCGTTCGCTTACCCCGCCCACTCCCAATCTATTGCTGCCTCCGGAGTCCCAGATGGTGGCTAGAGGGGAAAAAAACTTTAAATTCTTGCCAAGGGGCTTCAAAGAGCTAGCTGCAAAGAGGTAAATTCCTGGAGCAGATTTTTTTCCCCCTAGCTATACTGAAAAGAGAAAGCGAAAGCAGGGTCTTAGCTGCAACGTGACAAAATGAGGCAGAGAGGTTTCTTTTTCTTTTTCCTCACCAAAAAAGGTAGGTACAAAACTGCAAACAATGGGAAATTTAGGGCAAGAGGAGGTTCAAGATTTTAAAACACAAAAGAAAAAAAGCTCTATTTAACTAGGGAATTGTAATAATTGAGATACTATTAATTGTATATTGTGTTGAAAGCAGAAATGGTTAAGTTGTGGTTTGGAGGAATATATGGGGGAAATTATTTGGTTTATTATTATTGGTAAATATAATTAATTGATTTGTAAGAAATTGGATTACATGGAAATAATTGGAATATTCATGTTCATATTGATTAATATATAAAAAAGATAGTTATATAACTAATTGATTTATATTAAAATGTTGAATTTGTATTAAACAACTGTATTACATAATTAACCAATGTGAGGATGGATATAAAAATAGATGACAATGTGAAGGGGTATAATATAGAATAGAAGGGAAAAATTGAATTTGATTAAGATTAGAGATGAGGATGAAGGGTAATATTGGTTTTTTTAAAAAATAGATGAGGAATAAATATGGTAAAAAGGAAATATAGAAATTGTAAATTTAATTGAAATGACTAAGTACTGTGTTGGAAGAAATATCCTTCTGGGTTCTGCTCCAAGTGGGGAAAAAGACACTGGAAATATGGAAACTGCTTGGAAAGATGTTTTAATGGTGGACAGGATCACATGGCTTGATGAGGCCCATTATGTTAGTTTCTGTTGCTATTGTGTTGCAAATGTCCTTTGACAAAGGATTGACTTTCTGCCTCTGGCCCATTAACAAAGGGTGGGGGGCAGGAAGGTGGAAGCTGCTTTGTCTGTAAAATATGCTTCTCCATTTCTCATCCAGGGAAATATAATATTCTGCCTTTTTAATATTTCCCAAAATATTTCATTCTTCTAGGAAAGGGGTGGGTGCTAACCTCCTACAACTGTTTAAATTTGTGGACCGGCCAAATACTCTGTTCAAAGAAAATACGTTGTATGTTTGTATGTGTGTTTCTAATTATTGCTATTTATTCCTATTTGTTCTCTTTTATTCTTTAATGAGTTTAACAATTCATTCTTTATCTTAATATCTTTATATTTGTTTGGGGTTGGCTTTCTTCCCTTTCATCTTTTTTATTGTACAGCAATAAAAGTAGGTTTGAGGTTTCTCCTCAAACCTACCACCTCTGTCTTTTCTTTCTTACTTACTTTCTCTTCCCCCCCCCTTCTTCTTCTCCCTACTTCCTCTTTCTCCTTCTCCTCTTCTCTTTCTCCCTCTCTTACCTTCACTCCTATTCTAATTTCCCTTCCCTTCCTTCATCCCTCTCTATTGCTGTATCCTTTTATGCATATGGACTACTCAGAGGGCTGAAAAAGTTATTTTTGACTGGTCCTCGCACTTTTGACCAGTCCTCGAACTTACGACTGTCCTCACAATTTATGTTTTTGCCCTATCTTGTCACCATGGTGAAGAGAAGCAGTTGTGAAATGAGTGACACAGTTGTTAAGAATGCTACAATGGGCATAAATGATGACCAGTCATAACTGAATAGAGATTTCATCCCACCATGGCCATTTTAACATCTTTCAACATAGGAAAAAACCCTGATTGCAAAAATATCGCACATTTATACCTATGAATCAAAAGAAATAAATATTTGACCTCTACAGGGAGGAGTCACAAAATATGGGTGTGTCTGGCTGAAGAGGTCTAAAAAGGCCGAAATAGTGCTATCCCAGTCTCCCATAAGTCACAGAAGAAACAACATAAAATGTCTGACAGGTCTGAAAGTGATGAATAGAGATTTCATCCCACCATGGCCATTTTAACATCTTTCAACATAGGAAAAAACCCTGATTGCAAAAATATCGCACATTTATACCTATGAATCAAAAGAAATAAATATTTGACCTCTACAGGGAGGAGTCACAAAATATGGGTGTGTCTGGCTGAAGAGGTCTAAAAAGGCCGAAATAGTGCTATCCCAGTCTCCCATAAGTCACAGAAGAAACAACATAAAATGTCTGACAGGTCTGAAAGTGATGAATAGAGATTTCATCCCACCATGGCCATTTTAACATCTTTCAACATAGGAAAAAACCCTGATTGCAAAAATATCGCACATTTATACCTATGAATCAAAAGAAATAAATATTTGACCTCTACAGGGAGGAGTCACAAAATATGGGTGTGTCTGGCTGAAGAGGTCTAAAAAGGCCGAAATAGTGCTATCCCAGTCTCCCATAAGTCACAGAAGAAACAACATAAAATGTCTGACAGGTCTGAAAGTGATGAATAGAGATTTCATCCCACCATGGCCATTTTAACATCTTTCAACATAGGAAAAAACCCTGATTGCAAAAATATCGCACATTTATACCTATGAATCAAAAGAAATAAATATTTGACCTCTACAGGGAGGAGTCACAAAATATGGGTGTGTCTGGCTGAAGAGGTCTAAAAAGGCCGAAATAGTGCTATCCCAGTCTCCCATAAGTCACAGAAGAAACAACATAAAATGTCTGACAGGTCTGAAAGTGATGAATAGAGATTTCATCCCACCATGGCCATTTTAACATCTTTCAACATAGGAAAAAACCCTGATTGCAGAAATATCGCACATTTATACCTATGAATCAAAAGAAATAAATATTTGACCTCTACAGGGAGGAGTCACAAAATATGGGTGTGTCTGGCTGAAGAGGTCTAAAAAGGCCGAAATAGTGCTATCCCAGTCTCCCATAAGTCACAGAAGAAACAACATAAAATGTCTGACAGGTCTGAAAGTGATGAATAGAGATTTCATCCCACCATGGCCATTTTAACATCTTTCAACATAGGAAAAAACCCTGATTGCAAAAATATCGCACATTTATACCTATGAATCAAAAGAAATAAATATTTGACCTCTACAGGGAGGAGTCACAAAATATGGGTGTGTCTGGCTGAAGAGGTCTAAAAAGGCCGAAATAGTGCTATCCCAGTCTCCCATAAGTCACAGAAGAAACAACATAAAATGTCTGACAGGTCTGAAAGTGATGAATAGAGATTTCATCCCACCATGGCCATTTTAACATCTTTCAACATAGGAAAAAACCCTGATTGCAGAAATATCGCACATTTATACCTATGAATCAAAAGAAATAAATATTTGACCTCTACAGGGAGGAGTCACAAAATATGGGTGTGTCTGGCTGAAGAGGTCTAAAAAGGCCGAAATAGTGCTATCCCAGTCTCCCATAAGTCACAGAAGAAACAACATAAAATGTCTGACAGGTCTGAAAGTGATGAATAGAGATTTCATCCCACCATGGCCATTTTAACATCTTTCAACATAGGAAAAAACCCTGATTGCAAAAATATCGCATATATATATATATATATATATATATATATATATATATATATATATATCAACTATCAGACTAAAGCACTGTTGTTAACATCAGCTGCCTGCAATTACTGCAAGTTCAAATCTCACCAGGCTCAAGGTTGACTTAGCCTTCCATCCTTTCTAAGGTAGGTAAAATGAGGACCCAGATTGTGGGGGCAATAAGCTGACTTTGTATAAATATACAAAAGTATGAAGGCTATTGCTTAACGCATTGTAAGCTGCCCGGAATATCCGGAGAAGGGCAGCCTATAAATCAAATTTAAAAAAAAAAAACTAATTAATTTAGTACACTTGATGAGTCTAGAAACTTCTTTTTTTTTCCCCCCAATATCAATTAGGCTATTTATCAAAAAAAACCAATTTAAGTAATTTATAGCTAATAATCATGAAACTTGTTCAACTTCAATCTTTAAGGCTTGAGAAAAGAAAAATGTTGGGAGGGAGAGGAAGGGAAAGAGTCAAAATAGCCCCAATCAATGTGCAATTCCAGTATCGGCCACAAGATGGTGATCAAGTCTTTTATATCACTAGGAATGCTCAGTCTATAAACTTCCACTTTCCTTTCTTCTCCTAATCGTTCTAATGGAGACTTAGCTGAATCACCGTACTCCTCTTCCATCACTCGACTCAACTCGGTCTGAAGCAATTCAAACAGGCGGATAGCAAGTAAAAAATCCAATAAATCCAACAGCAGTTCCATGATCACCTTCAGACTGTCTTCGTCCGAACCAGCAGCCCGCGGCAATCATCGGTTAGTTTTCTGCGTTGTCTTCGGCCTCCTCCTCCCTGCCACTTCCCGATCTCTGGCTTAGTAATCAAATGTCTGTTCCAATGTAGATAGAAGTAATGCAGTAAAGTCTGATCTTCAATATCAGCCACCAGCCGCTTATTGGTTATAGTATGATGATAGTATACTTCAGATAGTGGCAAACCCACAGCTTAGGGGCACCATATTGGATGCCTTCTTTCAGCGTCGGCACCTCAGGGGGAATTTCAGGGTTTCCTGAGGGATCCGCACCACCTGTGATCGCCCTGCGATCCCCTCTTCTTTTGCCGATCTAAACACAAATGGCAACAGCCAAATTAAGCTGACAAACACCAAAAAGGGAATGGGCATCAGGAGAGCTCCTTACCCACTCCCCATTGCTGTGACGTCATACCAGAAGTCGCCTACTAATGATTATAATAGAGACATAACAAGGACAGTTGACCAAAGGTAAGCCTGTTTGAGAGGAAGATCCTTGAGAGAACAAGGAATTTATGGTATCATGGAAATTTTTTAAACAAAATTTAAATATGACAAGCACCTCTACATTTAACAAAACTGTAAAGAAAACTACACCAATGATAGCCTCCCCATCAGGGCAAAAAACAATAGCTGATATGTCGTGCAGTGAGAAAGCATGCAAGTGATGTTCAATATGATACAAGAAGTCATGATGAAGACACAAGAATCAATAACCAACAACCACAAAGAAATGAAAGGCAATTTGGGTGAAATGAAAGGAGATATAAGAAAATTAGATGATAGAATGGAGAAAATTCAGGAAACGATTCAGGAAAAAATGAACAGAAAATAAAAATGATAGAAGCAAGAGCAGAACAGACTGAAAAGAAACTGGAAGCGATGGAAGAAAGATTGATAGCAGCAAATAAGGATCTGGAGGAGGCAATAATTCATCTTGAACTGGAAAGATCTGCATTTTACTTGAGATTTCAAAATATAATAGAGACTAAAGAAGAAGACCTACCAAAACTCATGACAGAATTGTTGGCCGACCCATTACAGATGGATAAATGCGAATTGCAGAACAATATTGATGAAATATGTTGAGTGCACACAAACTATGCACAACGGCATAGATTGCCCAGGGAAATACACGTAAGAATTGCAAAGAAGATTATCAGAGATGAAATTTACAAGAAAACGAGAGATGACCAATTAATATAGAAAGGAAAAGAAATTATAACCCTCAAACAGATACCTAAAAGGATCAGAGAGCAAAGAAGGAACTATCACTTCCTCACTTCTCAATTGTTAAGGTACAAAATAATGTTTTGTTGGCTGATTCCTGAAGGCGTGTTAATATCCTGGCAAGACAAGGAAATAAAAGTTGACACCCTAGAGAAAGCTCAGGAATTTTATGAAAATACATAGTGGCAGAGGAAGAACTGGATAGTAGAGAGGAGTTGGAAACTAAAAGTCAAGAGGAACAGCTGATGGAGGAAAAAGAATTGGACCAAGAAGGGAGAGAGAGGATAGATATAGAAGATCAAGAAAGAGAAGGAGCGAGGACAAGGAACCAAAGAGGAGTAAAACTGAAGAGAGGAATAAGGGCGACAAACAAATAATAGAATGGAAGAAGAACTTAAACTAATATCCATTAATATAAATGGATTAAACTCCCCTAGCAAAAGAAGGCAAACAATCTCTAAACTCCTAAAACACAACATGGACATCACATGTCTACAGGAGGTTCATATTAAAAAAGGAAAAGGTGGCATACTAGAATCTCTCAAACTAGGGAATCTCTATCTGGCCTTGGCTGGTATTGCCGTATATATTGAGCAGAGTTGAAATGCTCCTGGTTCGGACCAGATTGCCCAATCCAGTAGCGATGGTGACGGGTGGTTCCGAGAACCGGTAGCAAAAATCTCTGTCCCCCCCCCCCATGCCCAGCTGAGCTGTGCGATCATCAGAGGCTGTTTTTTTTTTTTTTACTTTTAAAAGCATTTGTTTTACAACCTCTTCGGCCAAAGAAATGCTTTCAAAAGTAAAAAAAAAAGCCTCTGAAGATCGTGCGGCTCAGCTGGGATTGTCAGAGACTTTTCAAAGCATTTTTTTCTGCAACCCCTTCGGCCAAAGAGGTTGTAGGGAAAAAGTGCCTTTAAAAGCCTCTGGCAATCCCAGCTGCCTTGCCTGATCGTCAGAGGCTTCTAAAAGCATTTTTTTCTGCAACTCTTAAGGTTGTAGAAAAAATGCTTTTAAAAGTTAAAAAAAAAGTTGGCCAGTGACATTACCCAGTGACATTACCCCCCCTCCACCAAGCCACGCCCACAGAACCGGTAGTAACAAATTTTAGATTTCACCCCTAATATAAAGGATTGGTTAAAACGTAAAAAGTTATATGCAGATGAAGAGGGAAGAACATTGTTAACTGAAATATCAATAAAACAAAAACGAGTATTATTAGTGATCATATATACACCAAATACCAACCAGAAAGAATATTATAGCAAATTACATAAGCAGATAGTAGAATTAGAACTGGACAATATATGTTTAATAGGGGATTTTAATGCAGTAGTAGACCCCAAAAAAAGTTTACAAAACAGGTAAATAAAGAAATTATCAGAGGAGAACATTACCAAACTCATTCTTTGAAATGATTTGAGAACTGAACCTAAGAGATGTATGGAGAGAAGTTAACCCACAGAAAAATCAATACACTTTCTTTTCCAACCCTCACAACTCATGGTCCAGGATTGATACAGTGTGGATGGATCCGGAAATGGAGAAAGACATAGTAGAAATAGAGATAACACCAAAGAAAATAAAAGAAAGGATAAAATCGAAACTAATTTATGCAGACGAGGAAGGAAGAACTGTGATGGTCAAATTAGAAATAGAAAGGAAAAAATCACTATTAATAGTAATATATGCCACTAACCAAAATCAACATGAATTTTTCAAAGGAATACATAATAAAATAATAGAATTAGAATATGAAAATATCTAATTGGAGATTACAACGCTATAGTAGATGCCAAAAAAGATTATAAAAGTAGTAAGAAAAATTTTAAAAAAGAAAGAAACACTACCAAAAGAATTTTTTAATATGGCCGTGGAAATAAACTTGAGAGATGTTTGGAGGGAGACGCTTAAAGATGAGAATCAATATACATTTTATTCCCATCCACACCAATCCTGATCTAGAATTGATATGGCCTGGATGATTACGGATATCAGGACAGGCGTAGAAACAATAGAGATAGGAGTAAATGAATGGGCAGATCACAACCCAATAATTATAAATTGGAAGGGGAAAAAAAGATTTAGGAGATGGACAATGAACCAAAATATATATAAAGAAAAAAGGTTTAAACAAATATTGGAAAAGGAATTAGAATCATTTTTTAAGATAAACAAAAGAGAGGATACTTCTTTACAAAATACTTGGGATACAACAAAAGCATATATACACGGATTGACGACTGCATATATAGGGAAGAAAAATAAAGAAAGGAGACAACAGCAAGATAAATTATCTGAAAAATTAAAAAACTCAGAATACAAATTACAAAAAGATCCCCAAAACAAAAAAGTAAGAGAGGAATGGAATATAGTCAAACATAAAATAAATCTGATAAATCAAAATGGATTTTATTGATGATGTTATTGTTTTAATTTTATAAATATTTTTTGAAGAATGCAACTCTGATTTTAGCATACTATTAGAATGGCTAGATGCACCATATCTCATAACAACTTAGTACATGGAGTTCAGTATAATTATTTTTTTAAAGTTCGAGAAGACATCATTCTTTTGGTCTTGCTTTAAAGGCATTTCTGTTCCAGGCAAGTCATGTGACTGCTGGAAGATATAAATGGTTTCTTTCTCTACAGTTTAATCCCTTTGATAGTTTGCTTCAGCAAAGCAGATGGTGCTATTTCAGCTATTTCTCCTTTGTGGATAGAACTGTTAAACCACTTTATGTATGCAAGATGTTTTATAAAACTATTGTATGTTGAAGCAATATAAAGACAACCTTATCCAATCTGGGTCAGTCACGAGGATTTGAGGTTTTGTCTTCTGAGCTTTTGGACTCTGGTTGAAGCCCATCTTTAGGGAACTTCAGTCTAGCCTAGAGAGATATGCCCTGAAGGTGGGCTCCAGCATGAGTCTGAAAGCTTGGAAGACAAAATCTCTGGTCCCGGTGACCAACCCAGATTGGATCCTGCAACATTATCCTGGGACACATATATTCACTTGCATTCATGAGACAACCTTATATTCAAATCATGGGTATATTACAAACACTTTTCAAATAAGGAAAGGGGTAAGACAAGGGTGCCCATTGTCACCATTGTTATTCATTTTGATATCAGAAACCCTGCTAAACAGAATTAGGAAGAATAGCGAGATAAAAGGATTAAAGATTAGAAGAGAGGAATATAAGGCACAGGCCTTTGCAGATGATGTAGCACTCATTATAGAGGAACCCTTGGAATCGGGCCCAATACTACTGCGGGAAATAGGAAAGTATGGGGAAGTAGCTGGATTTAAACTGAATAAAGGGAAAACTAAACTATTGGTTAAAAATTTAACAGCAATACAGAATAAAGAATTAGAAAAGGAATTAGACCTACAAATAGTTAAGAAAATCAAATATCTAGGGATTTGCAGCAAGATGCTCAGCTTTAAAAGAAGACAATTATATAGCCCTGGTTCAAAAAATAAAAAAGGATTTGGAAAAATGGGGGAAATTCCAATTATCATTTTTGGGCAGGATAGCATCGATCAAGATGAATATTCTGGACTTCCAGCAGTGACGTCAGCGTGTTAGGGGTGAAAGGAACAACTCTCCGTTCCCAAAGCCTCTAATATTCCCGATTCGAGCACCGATTTAGGCGCTATCGACCCTGTAGAGGTCAATAGAAGAAAGGGAAACTTCCGAGGACCTCGGGGAGGACAGCAATCCCCCCGAAGGTTCAGGAAGACCCCCTTAACTCAGACCAGGGAAGAACCAGCCAGAATCAGGCTGGCCAGAAATGGTGACAGCTGTTTAGAGGGAAGCGAAGATCGAAAAAGAAGCATTGGTGGAAATAGAAAGCGAGAAAAGGTACTTTTACACCTTCTAATTGTCGAAAGAAAGCGGGAGGAAGAAACTCCTGAGTAAAAGAAAGAAGAGAAGCGGCGACTGATGAGTGAGTGGAGGGAGGAATCCATATTGAAAGTGACAGCGCGTAATTTTGCAGCCAGTGAAACCTGAGGAAATCCAGAGGGAAGCAAGTCGATCGAGGGTGAGGGCAATATTTAGAACCTTATAAATAAGAATCCGAAAGAAGTTAAAGTTTCAGAAAGTGAAAAAGACTTGACGGGAGGATTACCAGACCCCCGGATATCCAAAGAAGAAAAGACGGAGAAGCCATATTGATTTACAACAGAGAGAACGCAGCGAGCTTGGGATTTATAATACTCTTATGTTTACCGGATAGCTCAGACAAAGGCTTTTTTAATAAGACTGAGACAATTGGATAATTGGAGAATAAGATAACTGGATAATTGGCTTAAATTATCTAGAGAAGCAGACATTTGACAATCTTGGTGCACATTTGGTGTGTATTGGATATATATAAAAGGGAAGGAAAAGTATGAACATGGAACATACTGGATCTATAACATTGTTTTTTCTACCGTTTTCAGTTTGGGAGGACTTGAACTGAGGACTAGGGGATAACTGGATAATACTTAGATATATTAAGATATTGAAATCACGGACAATTGAAAACAAGTCGAGTTGGATTATAGTTGGACACTCAATATCAGGATTTTGGGGACGTAAAACACCCCAAGAAGAAGGAGAAAGTAACGAGTGTGGGAAGTACTTCCAAAGAAGAACCAAAGACTTGTTATTAAAACTACTCATTAATTATCAATCGTGATCAAGAAGTAATATTTACATATATACATACATTGTTTTGGAAATTCATTTTTATATACGATTGCACAGTATAATTTTGTATTGGTCGCGTTGGTTGATGATCTCTGGAGGGCTCGGGACAGGGGTTGCTCCTCTGTTCTGGTCCTGTTAGATCTCTCAGTGGCTTTTGATACCATCGACCATGGTATCATGCTGCACCGGCTGGAAGAGTTGGGGGTGGGAGGCACTGTGTTGCGGTGATTCTCCTCCTTTCTCTCCAACAAACTCTCCGCAGTTTGTGTTGGCAGGGGGGCAAAAGTCGACCTCGAAGCCTCTCATTTGTGGAATGCCGCAGGGATCGGTCCTCTCGCCCCTTCTGTTCAACATTTATGTGAAGCCACTGGGCGAGATCATCCGTGGCTTCGGGGTGAGATACCACCAGTACGCTGATGACACCCAGCTGTACATCTCCACCCCAGGCCACCCCAACGATGCCCTTGAAGTGATGTCCCGGTGCCTAGAGGCTGTGCGGATCTGGATGGGGAGGAACAGGTTCAAACTCAACCCTTCCAAGACTGAGTGGCTGTGGCTCCCGGCATCCTGATATAGTCAGTTGACTCCATCACTGACTATTGGGGGCGAGTCTTTGGCCCCCACAGAAAGGGCTCGCAATCTGGGAGTCCTCCTGGATATGCAGCTGTCCTTGGAGGAACATCTGACAGCTGAAACCAGGGGGGCCTTTTGTCAGGTCCGCCTGATTCACCAGTTGCGGCCCTTTCTTGATCGGGATTCCCTGTGCACAGTCACTCACGCCCTCGTCACCTCTTGCCTTGACTACTGCAACGCTCTCTACATGGGGCTCCCCTTGAAGAGCACCCGGAGGCTCCAACTGGTCCAGAACGCAGCAGCGCGGGTAGTGACGGGAGCAGCATGGTGCTCCCATGTAACACCGCTCCTGCGCGAGCTGCACTGGCTCCCGGTGGTCTTCCGGGTCGCTTCAAGGTGTTGGTCATCACCTTTAAAGTGCTCCATGGCATAGGGCCTAGCTATCTTCAAGACCGCCTGCTGCTACTGACGACCTCCCAGCGACCCATGCGCTCCCACAGAGAGGGCCTCCTCAGGGTGCCATCAGCTAAACAATGTAGGCTGGTGACCCCCAGGGGGAGAGCCTTCTCTGTGGGGGCACCTACCCTCTGGAATCAGTTACCCCCAGAGATAAGGAGAATCCAAGACCTCAGTGCCTTCTGCCATGCCCTTAAAACCCACTTTTTCCAGCAAGCCGGGCTGGCTTAAGAAGAAATTTTAAAAAGTTTTAAATTGATTTGTGATTTTTAATTTTTGGGCCAAATTTATATATATTTTAATTGTTTTTTAATATTTGTATTTCATGTTCTTAATTCTGGCTGTACACCACCCTGAGTCCTCAAGGAGAAGGGCGGTATATAAATTGGAAATAAAAAAAATATGCATGCTAGAGAAATTAGAAACCAATAGCAATTGATAGTTATTGGGACTAAGATATATATATATATATATACATGTGTTCTTGAGACTTATTTTTATATATGATTGCATAGAATAAGTTTATTAATACTAAATGAACTATTAACCTATTAGCCAGTTCTTATATTGTTAGAGTCAAAGACTTAGTCTATAGCATAGTAATTATATTTACATAAATTATATACCCTTACCGTATTAGACAAATTAGAATTCAACAGAAATTGATTTTTAATTAACAACATAAGAGCTATAGCAGGTATTTAAATATTTAATTTTAAGAACAACCGGTTGATGGATTGCTAGATTAGTGCACTTTTCCCCTCAATCCCTCTCTTCTAGTTTCCATCATTGTTGGCTCACAAATATCGTGAAATATTAAAAGAATATTGAATAGTGATAAATAAATCTGGGTGCACAGCCAAGAATTAGAATTATAAATATTGATTAGTATATGAAACTCTAGGAAATTATAAAAAAAGAAATACTAATGGCAACTACAGGCACAGCAACAACAACCAAAACAAGTAAGAAAATACCATCGAGCCAAATGATACTCATGGCCTCGCCAGCCCAACAAAAAGTAACTGAAACTACAGAAAAGGAAAAGACAGGTTCCGCCCTCAACATACAGAACATTCAATCTGCACTAGCAATGATCCAGGAAGGTATGAATAGAATGCAGGAAACGATGGCACATAACCATGAGGAAACAAGAAAAAACCACAAAGAACTGAGGTCAGATGTAAGCGAAATAAAGGATAACATCAAAAATATGGATGAGAAGAAAGAACAAATCCATCAAAACATAGCGGAAAATGAGCAGAGGATTAATAAGGTGGAAGAAAAAATAGAACATATGACTAACAGAATGGAAAGAATGGAACATGATCAAGGGGCATTCAACAAGGAAACCAAAGACGCATTAACTTACCTTGAGATGGAGAAGGCATCATTCTATTTACGATTTCAGAATGTAGAAGAACAAAAGGAGGAAGACTTAGGTGAAACAATGATTGAGATATTGGCAAAGGCAACCCAGATGGACAAGGATGAACTGCGAAATGGAATTGATGAAATATATAGGGTGTACACAAACTACGCAAGAAGGAATAAATTACCGAAAGAAATTCACATAAGATTTACGAAGAAATCTATAAAGGAAGAGATCTACAGGAAAATGAGAGAAGAGACAACCATGTATAAAGGAAGAGAAATCCTAACTCTCAAACAAATACCGAGGAGAACAAGAGACCAAAGAAGAAATTATAACTTCCTAACTACCCAGCTGAATAAATTCAAAATAAAATTCCGCTGGCTATTACTGGAAGGTCTACTCATCTCTTGGGAGAGAAGAGAATATAGAATTGATAACCTAGAAAAGGCTCAAGACTTCTTTGAACAACATTTTGCCTGCGAGGAGGAACAGGAGATGATAGGAGAAACGGAACCCAGGAGACAAGAGATACAGCAGATGGAGAGAGAGGAAAAAGATCAGGAAGATAAAAGAAATGCGAAGAGAGAAAGAATGGAGAGAGAGGGAACAAGGGAAAAGACCCAAAGAGTTACCAGAAACACAACAAAGTTGAAAATAACGAACAGAAAAATCTAATAGAGATGGAAGGAGAACTGAAAATCATATCGATCAATATAAACGGACTCAACTCACCAAGGAAAAGGAATATATATTTACAAAATTGCAAAAACTGGACTTTGACATTGTAACACTACAAGAAGTACATATAAAAAGACAACAACAAAAACTTTTGGAGAACCAAAAATTAGGAAGATTATATACATCTTTAGGAGATAGCAAAAAGAGAGGAGTGACAACATACGTCAAAAATCACTTAAAAGTTAAGCAAATATACACAGATACGGAAGGATGTATTCTAATAACGGAAATACAAACAGAAACAAAGATAATACTACTAGCATCTATATATGCTCCTAATGGAAACCAGAGGGAATTCTACATGAAATTACATGACACAATCAAAGATTTGGAGTATGAGGGCTTCCGGTTTGGCTTCCATCGCCGCCAGACGGTCCTTTGAGACCGCCAGCCCCATCGCCCGTAAAGAGCCACCTTTACATCTGAAAGGCGGCTCGAAAAACTCCATTTCCTAAAGGAAATGTGAGACAGAGCCGGCAAGGGCAGGTAGAGCCCTCTGCGAAGTCCCCAGAGTTCTTTTTTTTACTCTTGGGGACGAAGCAGGTTGTGGCTCCCTATTTCCGCTCGCCGCTGCTCCGGGCTTCGGGAGAACTCTGCCTTTTGCAGAGCCAGGTGATGGGACCAGACCAATTAATGAAATTAACAGATTATCCAAACAAGCAGGATGAAATCTGGATCTGGGATTCTAAACCGCAAATATTTCTAACCCTAAGACTGATTTTAAAAGTAAAGAAGAGTGAAAGGAGGAGTTTAAAATGGCGACTGGCTGAGGCTTGAGAAAAGCTGAAAGCGAAAGTCCTTCCGTTTGAATAGTTTATAACATTACAAAGTTACAAAGTTACAAAGTATCTAACAAAAGTAATGGTTAGAAGTGAAGAGAAAAAATTCTTATTTCATGCTTCTTCCTTCTTAGAGACTTGTTATTGATATTGTTTGGAGAGAAGTCTTTTTAAAAATCTGCTGTGTGGCAGGATGGCGCTAAAACTGACAAAGCCAGATAACCAAGCTATGGGGGGGGGGTTTCTCCCATTTATAAATCACATGAACAAGTTGTGAGCTTGCAGATGCAGACGAATGGCTTCACAGACCTAAAGAAATTTTTACTGGAGGAGATGGCAAGACATGATAAGACTGTGAATCTGAATCTTGAAAATTTTAGACAGGAAATTAAAGAGTTGGTTCAACAAAAGTATGATATTCTGAAGCAACATATGAAAAGTTTTTTAGAAGTAATTATGAAGATGGATGAAGTTATAAACTCAAAAATAGACTCTAAAATGAAGGAAGTTGATGATAAGATTTATAATTTGGATAATAAAATACAAGGAATTGAAAATGATTTAATAAGGATTCAAGAAAAAAGCTCAGAAGTAGAGTTTAAAAAAATAAAGGAAGCTGACTATAAGACTTACAATGTAGATAATATAAAACAAAGGATTGAAAATGAAGCCACAATAATGCAATACAGATTCATGGAATTTGCGGTTAGAATTAGGGGAATACAGGAAGATAAAAGACAAGATTTGAGAAAGATGTCTGCTGAAGTTCTGGCTGGGATTTTAAAGGTTAGTCCTGAAGAGGTATCCTGCAAGATTGATAAAGCCTACAGAGTTAATTCTTGGGTGGCAAAGCAAAGGCAGTTGCCTAGAGATGTCGTGATCTACTTTACTGATAAAGAAATAAGAAATGATATTGTGCAAAAGTCTTTTAACTCCACTCTTGAAATGCATGGAAGGAAGATTTGGATATTTAAAGAGCTACCGCCCAAGATGTTAAAAGGTAGAAAGGATTTTGGATTTTTGGTGACTGAACTAAAGAAACAAAACATCCCATTTAGGTGGGATATTCCAGTTGGTATAATATTGAGATATCAAGGAGAAAGATATCAATTAAATACTGTTGAAAAAGTGGAAGAGTTTTACTATAAGGTTTTTAAAATGGGTTTAACATCTCCACGTATAATACATGAGGGGAATAAAGAAAAGCAAAATCAACAAGAGACTGAAATTCAGGCAAACAGATGGAGGTGGAGGTAACGGAAAAACAACAAACTACAGAGGCCTTTGTGGACGAGCCACTTCTGGATTCTCCTTCAGAGGCTACAGTTGGATTACCTATAAATACAAGAGAGGCAGCTTTGGATTCTAATGTGATGACTTATCAAGCTACAGACCAGCATGGAAACCAAACAGTTGATATACAACTCATAGAAAGGAAACCAGGATGGAGATCTAAGTCACAAAAAGTTAAGAAAAGAAGAAGCAGGTCCTACAAAAATAGAATTTTTTAGACCAAACAACAGTGTAATGCCAGTTACTTAAGAGCTGATTGAATATATAGAAATATAGTTGAGGCAAAGTATTGGTTTATATTATCTTGAGGAGAGTGACAGATCTCTGCAGTGCTGAGTGCAGTACTCTTGGGATGTGGAAGATGGCCTTAAATTGAGTGGATTGGAACTTTCTATTTTGGATTCTTTGACAAATGGATTACGTTTATGCTGAGCTATAAGGCAAGAGAACTATGGGATTGGGGCATGCAGAAGATCTGGCTATTACCCTAACACGGTGGTTGGAATTAATAATCTTGATGGAAGACATTATAGAAGACACTATATGGAATATAAATATAAAGTCACTCGGGTGGTTTTTTATATATGAAAACATTTATTATTGATGGGGGTAGATGGTAATTGAAGATACCGAATATACTGTTGGAATTAGGATGTGATGTTACCCTAACATGGGTAATGGAATTAACAATCCAGTTGAAAGACATTACAGAAGATATCATATGGATTACAAATTTAAAGTCAATTGAGGATTTTATATATATATGTAAAAAAAATTTTTTTTAGTGGAATGGGCAGAAGAATAAAGATATTGAATATTATGTATATAGACCTGTAGGAAAGTAGGTGGAGATAGGTTAGCTTACTGATTGTTTAGTTTAGGAAAAGGGATGTTATGTTATATTAATATATGTAAAAGATTTGAATTAAGAGATATATGTATGCAGGAGGAGGAAATGGATAGATTATGAGTTGAAATTGCTAAATTAGGATTTATTATATAGTTTTACAGCTGAATGTTGCTTTGAATGTTGCTTTGAAATGTATAGTATAAGGGGGATATAATAATATTGTTAGAAGGGTGGAGATAGGTTAGTTTAAGAGATATATGCATGGGGGAGGTGGAAATGGATAGATTATGAGTTGAATAGATGAAATTGCTAAATTAGAATTTATTATATAATTTTACAGTTGAATGTTGCTTTGAAACGTATAGTATAAGGGGGATATAATAATGTTGTTAGAAAGAAAGGGTTAGTATATGGGGGGTGGAATAAAAGGATGGTAAAGTATTATATAATCTGTTATTAACTTGGGTTTTATTTTGGAGAAGCCACAGGGGGAGGGGAGGGGGAGGGGGGTTAGGGAGGAGGGGGGGGAAAGGGGGAAAAATTGTATTTGAAAAACTTTTTCAATAAAAAAAAGATTTGGAGTATGAGAACATCTGCATTGTTGGGGATTTTAACGCAATTGTGAACTTACAAGACGATTATCGAAGTAATAAACAAAGCAAAGCTAGAAAGAGAACTTTAGCGGATACATTCAAGGATATGATGGAAGAATTGCAACTACACAATGGATGGAGAGAGGCCAACAAACAATCTAAACAATATACATTTTACTCAAATCCGCACCAGTCATGGTCTAGGATCGACATGGCTTGGATGACGTCAGATCTTAGAAAGGAACTACAAGATATCGAAATCATGCCAAATACATGGGCCGACCATAATCCCATAAAAATAATATGGAAAGGACATTGTAAGCAAAAGAGATGGATGATGGATACTGGAACAATAAAAGATAAAGAGTATGTACGGAACGAACTTAAAATATTTTATCAAATAAACACAAAGGAACAGACCTCATTACAGAATCTATGGGACACTACAAAAGCCTACATAAGAGGCCTTACTATAGAGTATACAGCAAAAAAAAAATAAAGATAAAAAAAAAAAGGAAAAACCTATTAGAAGAACTTAACATATACGAGTTACAGCTACAGCTACAGAGGCAGCCTGACGATAAAACATTAAAGGCAAAATTGAACCTTACCAAACATAAATTGAATTTAATGACGCAAACAGAAATCACGCATAAAATGAAGATGGCAAGGCAGAAATATTTTGAACATGCAAACAAAACAGGACATTGGTTGGCGTATAGACTGAAGAAAGAGAGGGAGAGGAGAATAATATATCAACTACAAGACGAAGCAGGACAAATATACAATATGAACCTAGATAAATAGCGCAGAGTTAAGGAATTCTACCAAAACCTCTACACACAAGATGAGATTCAAGACCAAGATATTAAGGAATACCTGCAAAAAGATACAGACCCGACCAAGGTTAAAAATTATAGACCGATCTCTCTGTTAAACGTCGAGGTCTTATATCAAGACCTACCTAGTGGCGATAAAAGCGGCAAAATCTAACCATTTTTCCGCTCTTATCGCATCTGCAGAGAACCGCCCAGCTGCCCTGTTTAGGGTAACCCACTCCCTTCTTCGGTGGGGGAGTGCGGGAAGATCCCTTGCAGGGTCGTGCTGAGGATTTTATGCAATTCCTGCACGATAAAGTCGCTCGGATTCGGGATGGCTTGGACTCCGATTAGATGAGTCCACGGGAGGAGACGAGGGCAGGTCTTGAGAATGTTATCTGGGAGGAGTTTGAGCCTGTGGCTCCCGAGGATGTGGACAGGGTTCTGGGTAAGATTAGTGCCACCAGGTGTTTATTGGACCCGTGTCCCTCCTGGTTGGTACTGGCCTCCCGGGAGGTTACACGAGGCTGGCTCCAGGGGATTATAACTGCTTCTCTGAGTGAGGGTGCCTTTCCTGCCGCCTTGAAAGAGGCGGTAGTGAGGCCCCTCCTCAAGAAGCCTTCCCTGGACCAGGCTGAATTAGCCAACTACCGTCCGGTCTCCAACCTTCGTTCTGTGGCGAAGGTTGTTGAGACCGTGGTGGCACGACAGCTTCCCCGACACCTGGATGAAGCTATCTATCTGGACCCGTGCCAGTCGGGCTTCAGGCAGGGGTACAGCACAGAAACGGCATTGGTCGCGTTGGTGGATGATCTCTGGAGGGCTCGGGACAGGGGCTGCTCCTCTGTCCTAGTCCTATTAGATATCTCAGCGGCTTTTGATACCATCGACCATGGTATCATGCTGCAGCGGTTGAGGGGGTTAGGAATAGGGGGCACCGTTCTGCGGTGGTTCTCCTTCTTCCTCTCCGACCGCTTGCAGTTTGTGTTGGCAGGGGGACAGAGGTCAACCTCGAGGCATCTCGCATGGGGAGTGCCACAAGGGTCGGTCCTCTTGCCCTTCCTGTTCAACATTTATGTGCAGCCGCTGGGTGAGATCATCCGTGGTTTTGGGGTGAAGTGTCATCTGTACGCTGACGACACTCAGCTGTACATCTCCACCCCAGACCACCCCAACGATGCCCTTGATGTGATGTCTCGATGCCTGGAGGCCGTGCGGGTCTGGATGGGGAGGAACAGGCTCAGACTCAACCCATCCAAGACCGAGTGGTTGTGGCTTCTGGCATCCCGATATAGTCAGCTGGTGCCATCGCTGACTATTGGGGGTGAATCTTTGCCCCCCACACAGAGGGCTCGGAATCTGGGTGTCCTCCTGGACGCACGGCTGTCTTTAGAAGAGCATATGACGGCCGTGGCCAGGTGGGCCTTTTATCAGGTCCGCCTGATTCGCCAGTTGCAGCCCTTTCTGGACCGGGACGCCCTGCGCACAGTCACTCACGCCCTTGTTACCTCCCGGTTGGACTACTGTAATGCTCTCTACATGGGGCTCCCCTTGAAGAGCACTCGGAGGCTCCAACTGGTCCAGAATGCAGCCGCGCAGGTGGTTATGGGTGCAACCCATTGCGCCCAAGTGACACCCCTCCTGCGCGAGCTGCACTGGCTCCCAGTGGTCTTCCGGGTGCGATTCAAGGTGTTGGTCACCACCTTTAAAGCGCTCCATGGCATAGGACCCGGGTACCTTTGAGACCGTCTTCTGCCACCAATAGCCTCCCACCGACCAGTCCGCTCCCACAGAGAGGGTCTCCTCAGGGTGCCATCGGCCAAGTCATGTCGGCTGGCGACACCCAGGGGGAGGGCCTTCTCTGTGGGAGCCCCAGCCCTATGGAATGAACTGCCCCCGGAAATTCGTAAGATTTCTGATCTCCGGGTATTTCGCTGCGCACTCAAGACCCTATTGTTCCGCCAGGCTGGGTTAGCAACATAATTTTATATTGGATGTTTTAAACTTTTGGGGTTTTAAATTAAGCCAAATTTATTTAATACTTTTAAATTATTTTAAATTGATGCCTATTCTGTTTTTAAATAGGCTGTACACCGCCCTGAGTCCTTCGGGAGAAGGGCGGTATAGAAATAAAATTATTATTATTATTATTATTATTATTATTATTATTATTATTATTATTATTATTATTATTATTATTATTATTATTTGATTTATATGCCGCCCTTCTCCGGACTCAGGGCGGCTTACAGCAATTGTAATTGATTATAAATTATTCATCACAATTATAGCACAAAGACTGAAAACAATTATACATAATTATATACATCTGAATCAGAATGGCTTTGTCCCAAGGAGACACATAAAAAGTAATATGAGGACAATTTTAAATGTCTTAGAATATTATGAGCAAAAAATTAACAAACAGGTGGCCTTAATTTTCCTTGATGTCCAAAAGGCATTCAACAACTTGAATTGGAAATTTCTTATAGCACAACTAGAGTTATGGATTTCGGCGACAACTTTCTAAAAATGGTCAAGAAAGTATACTCCTCCCAGACAGCGAGAATTACAATTAATGGGGATATGACTGAAAAAATAAATATACAAAAAGGAGTAAGACAAGGATGCCCACTTTCGCCCCTACTGTTCATAATATCATTGGAAGTCCTATTAAATGAAGTAAGAAAGGAAGAAGAAATAAAGGGACTAAGGATATGAAAAGAGGAATATAAATTACAGGCCTTTGCCGATGATGTGGTGTTTATAGTGGAGCAATCAGAAGCAGCAGGAATCAAATTATTAGAGAAGATAGAAGAGTACGGCAAAGTGGCGGGACTCAAAATCTCGAAGGTCTCAGTCCAAGGGAGACCACTGTGCCACAGATTGCCGGATGTGAGTCCCTCTTTGTGAGATGGGGTCATGGGATTCAGATGGGCTTGTTGCTTACGTACCTGGCTCCCTGCTGGGTGCAACGGCCCTGCCTGAGCTACTCGATGTGATAGCCACGGTGGCAGTTGATACACCCAGGCTTATGGTCATGGGTGATTTCAACTTGCCATCCATTGGTGAAACATTGGAGATGGCTCAGGAGTTCATGGCTTCCATGACGGCCATGGACCTGACCCAGTTAGTTCATGGCCCCACTCATAGGGGCGACACACACTGGACTTGATTTTTGTCTCTGGCCAGTGGTTGAGTGGTCTTGTTATAGGGGATATAGAAACCCTTGTCGTGGTCGGATCACTCACTCCTTCGTCTGGACCTTCGAACCGTGACACCCCACCACAGGGAGGCGGAGCCAATTAGATGGGTCCGCCTCAGGCACCTGATGGATCCTGATAGATTCCAAATGGAGCTTGGGCCATTTCCCGAGGATCTGGCACATGACTCGTCCGAAGACCTGGTGGCTGCCTGGGATCGGGCGGCTGGTGGGGCCTTGGATAGAGTCGTGCCTTTGTGGCCTCTGACCCGGTGCCGATCCCTCATGGCTCCCTGGTTTACCGAGGAGCTGAGGGAGATGAAGCGCCGGAAAAGATGCCTGGAGAGTGATTGGAGGGCCAGTCTCGCTGAATCTGACCGAACACTGGTAAAGTCGCATATTAAGACCTACCTAGTGGCGATAAATGTGGCAAAGTTTAATTACTTTTCTGCTCTTATTGTGTCATCAGAGAATCATCCGGCCGCCCTGTTCAGGGTGACCCACTCCCTGCTCCACCCGGGAGCACGGGAGGACCCCCTGGAAGGCAGGGCCGAGGATTTCGGACAATATCTGTATGACAAAATCGCTCAGATCTGAGGGGATTTGGACTCTGACTGGGTAGATTCGGGCAGGGTGGCGAGGAATAGTCTTGAGAATGTTATCTGGGAAGAGTTTGACTCTGTGACCCCTGATGACATGGACAGGATTCTGGGGAGACTTAGTGCTGCCACATGTTTACTGGATCCGTGTCCCTCCTGGTTAGTACTGGCTTCCCGGGAGGTTACACGAGGCTGGCTCCAGGGAATTATTAATGCTTCGTTGAGTGAGGGTTACTTCCCCACGGCCTTGAAAGAGGAGGTGGTGAGGCCTCTCCTCAAGAAGCCTTCCCTGGACCCGGCAGTATTAGCCAACTACCATCCTGTCTCCAACCTTCGCTTTGTGGCGAAGGTTGTCGACAGTGTGGTCACGCGACAGTTTCCGCAGTACCTGGAGGAAACATCTTATCTAGATCCGTTCCAGTCAGGTTTCAGGCCCTGGCACAGCACGGAAATGGCATTGGTCGCGTTGGTCGATGATCTCTGGAGGGCTCGGGACAGGGGTTACTCCTCTGTTCTGGCCCTGTTAGACCTCTCAGCGGCTTTTGATACCATCAACCATGGTATCATGCTGCACCCGTTGGAGGAGTTGGGGATGGGGGGCACCGTGCTACGGTGGTTCTCCTCCTTTCTCTCAGACCGGTCGCAGTTCGTGTTGGCAGGGGGGCAGAGATCGACCTCGAGGCCTCTTATATGTGGAGTGCCTCAGGGGTCGGTCCTGACCGACATTTAACAACATTTCAACATTTATGTGAAGCCGCTGGGTGAGATCATCCGTGGCTTTGGGGTGAAGTACCATCAGTACGCTGATGACACCCAGCTGTATATCTCCACCCCAGGCCACCCCAACGATGCCCTTGAAGTGATGTCCCGATGCCTGGAGGCTGTGCAGATCTGGATGGGGAAAAACAGGCTCAAGCTCAACCCTTCCAAGACTGAGTGGCTGTGGTTCCCGGCATCCTGATATAGTCAGTTGACTCCATCCCTGACTATTGGGGGCGAGTCTTTGGCCCCTTCGGAGAGGGCTCGCAATCTGGGAGTCCTCCTGGATACGTAGCTGTCCTTGGAGGAACATCTGACGGCTGTTGCCAGGGGGACTTTTTGTCAGGTTCGCCTGATCCGCCAGTTGCGGCCCTTTCTTGATCGGGATGCCCCCTCGTCACCTCTCGCCTTGACTACTGCAACGCTCTCTACATGGGGCTCCCCTTGAAGGGCACCCGGAGGCTCCAACTGGTCCAGAATGCGGCTGCACGGGTAGTCATGGGAGCTACCTGGCGCTCCCATATAACACCTCTCCTGCGTGAGCTGCACTGGCTCCCAGTGGTCTTCTGGGTGCGCTTCAAGGTGTTGGTTATCACCTTTAAAGTGCTCCATGGCATAGGACCTAGTTATCTTCGAGATCGCCTGCTGCTACCGAAGGCCTCCCATTGACCTGTGCGCTCCCATAGAGAGGGCCTCCTCGGAGTGCCATCAGCCAAACAATGTAGGCTGGTGACCCCCAGGGGGAGGGCCTTCTCTGTGGGGGCACCTACCCTCTGGAATCAGCTGCCCCCAGAGATAAGGAGAATCCAAGACCTCGGTGCCTTCCGCCGTGCCCTTAAAACTTTCTTTTTCCAGCAAGCTGGGCTGGCCTAACACTTTTTAAATGTTTTAATTGGTTTGTTACTGTTTTGAATTATGGGGCCAAATTTATATATATCTTTTAATGGTATTTTAATATTTGTACTCTATATTTTTATGTGGCTGTACACCGCCCTGAGTCCTTAGGGAGAAGGGTGGTATACAAATTCAAAAATAAATAAATGAATAAATGAATAAATAAATAAATAAATAAATAAATAAATAAATAAATAAAATAGGCAAAAAACTAAAGTCCTAACCAAAAACATGACATAGATACAAGAGACAGAATTGGAGGAAGAATTAGGAATACAAATTGTTAAGAAAATAAAATATCTGGGAATTTGGCTCAAAAGTAACAACGATTAGAGAGGACAATTATATTAAACTGATGAAACAAATTAAAAAAGATCTGGAAATTTGGAACATTTCTAGGTAGAATAGCCTCAATAAAAATGAACATATTACCAAGACTCCTCTATCTCTTTCAAGTGATACCAATTGGCCCAGGAAAAGATTTTTTCAAGGACCTTAACAAAATAATAATGAAATATATTTGGCAACAAAGAAGGCTAGAATCAGAATAAAATGCTTACAGGATACCAGGGAGAAGGGAGGCCTTGGTTTACCGGACTGGGAGTTATACTACAAGGCAGCATCGCTAAACTGGATCAGAGAATGGATAGACTTAACAAGGCTATACTTAGA
Source organism: Pantherophis guttatus (assembly GCF_059756535.1). NCBI lineage: Eukaryota > Metazoa > Chordata > Lepidosauria > Squamata > Colubridae > Pantherophis > Pantherophis guttatus. The sequence continues at coordinate 59,778,062 of NC_142069.1, read as the reverse complement.
GGGATTTGATTTGAGTCGAGGTTGACATGCCTTTCTGTGGGAAGGCACAGACAAGAAACATGGGTACTTCCAGAGACACTTAATCAGAGGTTCATTATACAAAATGTGGAAAGACATCAGAAAGCAACATTATAGTAAAATCCTGAGATGGCTGTCCCCTATGGAAGCATTAATCTACCCAAATACTATAGAAATAGGAAAGATGAGGAAATATCAAGAACTGTTGAGCAGTGGACTTCCTGTTTGCTGCTGGCCGCCGCCAGACGTTCCTTTGGGATCGTCAGCTTCCACTGCCTGTCAGAGCCGCCTTCACAACGGAACGGCGGCTCGAAAAAACTCCGTTCCCATGAGGAAACGGAGATAGAGCCGGCAGGGGTGGGTAGAACTCTCTGCAGAGTCCCAAAAGTTTTTCTTTTACTTTTGGGATGGAGCGGATGAGATGCCCCATATCCCCAGCCGTTGCTCCGGGCTTTGGGAGACCTCTGCTAATGCAGAGCCAGGCGTCAAAAGCAAGCCTGCGAATTTGACAGATTACTCAAGGAAAATGTGAGCTGGACCTGTAATACTGAAGCGCAAGTATTTTACTTATCTTTTAAAAATTACTTAAGAGAATAGAGGAAGAGAAAGAGGAAAAAAGTTTTTTTTTAAAATGGCGTCTGCCGCGGCTGGAGAAGAGTTTGAGAGGGAAAGTTCTTCCGTTTTTTATTATTACAATGTAGCGGAATAAATACCACTGGCTACATTTGTAGACAAAACTCCGCTCCTGTTTTTCTCTTTTTCCCCTGGAGGCCTGATTGTTGCTGGCTGGAAGTCTTTTGTCTTGTTTTTTTTTTTTTTTTTCTTCTAACAAAGCCTGCTTAGGCGGAAACATGGCACTGAGGCTTGTGAAGTCAGACAAACAAATAGGTGGGGGGGATTCCCCCACTAAGAATTTAAAGGAACAAGTTTTAACTCTTCAGTCCCAGAAACCTGATTTTAATATAATAGAATTTCTCTTAGAGGAGATTGAAAGAAGGGATGAGATTGTGAATCAGCAACTTGAAAAATTTAAGCAGGAAACTAAGGAATTGGTGAAATCCAAGTTTGACTTTTTGCAGCAAAAAATTTTAAAACTGTCAGAATTCATGATTCGGTTGGATACAAATACTAATTTACTAGAGTCAAAAATGGATGAAATTCAAGATAAATTGGACAATAGAATTCAAAAAATTGAAAATGACTTGTTAAATATTCAGGATTATAGTTCAGAAGAAAAATTTAAAATGGATGCTGACCAAAAGTCTGGTAATGTAGAAAATCTGCAACAGAGGATTGAAAAAGAGGTTCTAAAGATACAATATAATTTCACAGAATATGCAATAAGACTTAGAGGTTTGCAGGAAAATAACAGAGATGACTTAAGGAAAATATCTTCTGAATTTCTAGCTGGGATTTTAAAGATTCAACCTGAGGAAGTGTTTTGTAGGATTGACAGAGCTTATCGAATAAACTCCTGGACTGCTAAGCAAAGGCAATTGCCTAGAGATGTGGTAATCTATTTTTCAGATAAAGAAATTAGGAATAAAATTGTGCAAAATTCCTTCAATTCTAATTTGCAATTGTATGGAAGAAAGATTTGGATTTACAAGGAACTCCCACCTAAGATATTAATGGAAAGGAAGAAATTTGGCTTTCTGGTGTCTGAGTTAAAAAGGAGAAATATTCAATTCCGGTGGGACGTCCCAGTTGGTATTATATTGAGATATCAAGGAGAAAGATACCAGTTAAATACTGTTGAAAGAGCGGAAGAATTTTACCAAAATAGGTTGAAAATGAATTTAACGTCTTCAGATATAATACAGGATAAGCAGAAGGAGCTGGAACTAAAGACAGAGACTGTACCAGATAAATTGCCTTTGGATTTATCGGATACCCCAGCTGGATTATCTACAAATTTGAGAGAAGTGCCATCTGATTTTAATGTGATGACTTATCAAGGCAAGGACAAGCATGGAAACCAATTAGAGGATATACAAGGGATAAAAAAGAAACGCGAGACACAAAAAATTAGGATGGAAGTCAAACCCACAAAAAGAAAACAAAAAAAGAAATAGGTTGTACAAAAATAGAAATCTCTAACCCAAGCAACAGTGAAGCCAGTGATTTTAAAATATGAATGATTATGTGAAAACATAGAGGAGGCGACATATTGGTCAATATCATCCTGAGGATAGTGGCAGATCTCTGCATTGCCGTAATTTTGGGACATGGAAAGAGCCTCAAATTGATGGTTTTGAATTATCTACTTTGAAATTTCTTTTTGTGTTGATAAATATATTATAATTATCTTGAATTATAAGGCAAGAGAATCACATTGGGACATGCAGAAGATCGGGTTGTTACCCAATACGATGATGGAAATTAATAATCCTGATGAAACCCACAATTATTATTATATGGAATATAATTATAATGTCACTCGGGTGGTTGTTTTTACTTTTATATATATAAGAAGATGTTTACTACTGATGGGGGCAGATATGATTGGAGATCTTGAATAAACTGTTGCATCAGCAAGCTATGTTACCCTATTATGGATGTTGGTTTTAACAATCCAGTGGAAAGACTTCAAGAAGATATTATATGGACTATAAATTTAAAGTTATTGTCTTTTCTTTTTTTATTTAGATATAATGGAATATATATATATATATATTTTTAAGTAGTGTGGGCAGTGAATTAAAGATATCAAGAATTGTTGTGTATGGTAAATTTGTAAGACAGTGGGTGAATAAGCTAGCTACAGACTGATTAGTTTAAGAAAAGGGATTTTTAAGTGATACATTTAGGGGAGTGGAGGAAATGGATAGAGTGGAATAAATGTTAAATTAGATTTTATGGGGAGCCCGCTTTGAAATGTTATTAAAGTAGGACTTATCGTATAGTTTTAAAGTGGAAGGTGGTTTTGAATTGTTGCAATAATGTATAGATATAAAACACTATTATGCTAAATTAGAAGTTATTTTATAATAGTTATAGTATAATGTGTTTGTTTTTTTTTTTTGTTTTTTTTCTCTTCTTCTTTTCTGAAATGTATGGATAAAGGGGGATTTATAATACTTTTAGTAAGTAAAGGTCAGTATTTTGAGGAGGGAGTAAGTAATCTGTTATGAATTAGGGTTTTTTTTTGTTACGAAGAAGTCACAGGGGGGGAGGGGGGGGAGGGGGGGTTAGGGAGGGGGGGAGGGGGGGAAAAAGGGGGAAAAAATTTGTATTTGAAAACCTTTTCAATAAAAAAAAAATAAAAAAAATAAAAAAAAAGAACTGTTGAGCAGTGAAGGGAACCTATACACGAGACAAGAACTGGAAAGGTGAGGTATAGTTATTGATTGGTGGCCATACTTCCAAATAGAGTCAAGATTCATAGTAGACCGGATACAATATGGATTCCAAACCGAACCGAATGAACTGGACAAAATACTAAAAGGCACGGATGAGAAAATGACATCTAAAATTTACAGTTACTTACTAAGGTACAAATTAGAGGAGGAAATGGTGAAAGAAAACATGATAAGCTGGGCAAGAAATATAGGTCATAACATAGAACTGGGCAAATGGGATAAGCTATGGACAGAAAATCATAAGATGACAATGTCGATCCCATACAAAAAAAACCTATATAAGATATTCTACAGATGGCACCTCCCACCGGCACATTTGGCTAAAATGTTCCCAAATACATCACCAATGTGTTGGAAATGCAAGTCGCAAAAGGGGTCATACTACCATGTCTGGTGGTCTTGTAGAAAGGCACAACACTACTGGCAAGAAATTAAGAGAATGATTGAAGAAATAACCAAACAAAAAGTTGAAATGAAACCGGAATTTTTTTTATTTGGAATGACTACACCACAATATACTAAAGAGATAAAATACCTTATCATTCACATCTTGACAGCGGCACGCATATTGTACACCCAAAACTGGAAATCCGAACTACTACCAACAGAAGCAAAAATAATTGCAAAAATAACCGAATGTGCAGAAATGGATAGACTCACTAAAGAGCTCCAAGAGAAGGAAGATACCGATTACTATATAGTTTGGCAAAGATGGTACTCATGGCTGGAGGGAAAGATAGGACCAGTAAAATAAGATGTTAGGAAAACTTAAATAAGAGTACAAAAAGTGGCACATGAGGAAAACAGTAGGATGGTAGTTATGAATAGTTAGTACGATTTGCAGAAAACTATGCTTAGAAATGCACAATTACATTAAGGCACAAACAAGCAGAAATGCAAACTTTTAAATAAAGAAATAACAGGTAAATTGGAAAACAACCACCGATACGATAGCTTCTTAGGATAGTTTTTTCTTCTCTCTTTGTGTGTGTATTGTTTTGATGTATATGTATGTGTTTTTACATGTATTTACGTTGTACGTTTGCTTGTGTTTAAAAATATTTTTTTTAAAAAAAAAAGATGAATATTTTGCCCGAAATATTGTATTTATTTCAAACGATACCCGTTATTTTGGATAAAAAATTATTTACAGAACTCAATTAAATTTTCAGGAAATTTATCTGGGCAGGGAATAAAATTGCGATCACTACAGGACAATAGAAGTAGGGGAGGTTTCAGACTCCCGGCTTGGAAAATATACCACAAAGCGGCCACTCTAGTATGGATAAGAGAGTGGATTAACCTAAGGAATAAAAGAATCCTAACCTTGGAAGGACATGACCTACAAAGAAGGTGGCATGCCTTTTTGTGGGATAAAAAGAACAAGACCAAAACATACTTTCATAGACATAAGATTAGAGAAGCACTAATACAAATATGGGAGGAAATTAGAAGGAAACAGTATATGAAAATCCCGAATTGGCTATCAACCATGGAAGCCATGATATATTTCAATACAATAGAGATTAGTAAAATGATTAGTTATAAAGAGCTTCTAGACAATCAAGGAAAACTCAAAAGCAATCAGACCCTAGGTGAGCAGGGAATACATATTGACTGGTGGCCATATTTGCAGATACAATCCAGATACAAAAAAGATATAGAAGAATTTGGTATTGAGGTGGAAGCAAATCAATTAGATAAATTATTGGTAGGTCCAGAAAAAACATATTATCCAGACTATACAATTACCTATTAAATTATGACAGGGCGGAAGAGATGGTAAAAGAACCAATGATAGTGTGGGCCAAAAATATTGGACATAATATAAATTTGGATGAATGGGAAATGATTTGGAACAGAAACTACAAATTATCAAAAGCGGCATCATATAAAGAAAACCAATATAAAATGTTATACAGATGGCATCTAGTACCTGCAAGATTGGCAAAAATCTATCCAAATGTAAGTCCTAAATGTTGGAAGTGTGGACATCACCAAGGTACCTTTTTTCATATGTGGTGGTCATGTCCCGAAGCGAAGAGGTATTGGAATAAAATACAAAATTGGCTACAAGAATTAATTAATAATAAAATTGAATTGATTCCAGAAACTTTTCTCCTGGGAGTATTAAAGACTAAATATGATAAAAAACCAGGATATTTAATCATACACATACTCACATCAGCGAGAATAACTTATGCACAATATTGGAAAGGAAACAATATACCACCAGAGGAATCTATTATTCAGAAACTATTTGAGTGTGCCTAAATGAATAAATTAACATTAGAACTAAATGAAAAAGAGGATTCAGAATACTATACAGTGTGGGATAATTGGTACAGGTGGATTGATAACCGAATTAAAAATGGATGAAAATTAGTATAAAGTTATATATGCAAAAAATTAAAATCTCGGGTGTTTTCCCACGTCATTATAAATAAGTTGGTTAAAATATTTAAAATCCTGGTTAAAATCCCAGCTTAAAATCTTCTAAAATTCCTTACAGAGCACTCTGCAAGGTCCTTTAAAACCTCAGCTAAAATCCTACCAGTGACTTTAAAAGTTAGAAGAACATAAAAATGCAGTGAGGAAAGAAGAGTAAACTTCTTCTTTGGTACAACACATGAAAGCCACAGGACACAATATTGATTTTAATAAAACCAGAACAGTGGCGAAAGAGGAACATCTCAACAAAAGAATAATCAGGGAGGCCATCGAAATTGAAAAGAGGCCGCAGAATATGAACAGACGAGACGACGCCTCTAGGTTATCAAGTATTTGGGGACCTGCACTGAGAGAAACTCGAGTGTTAATATCAGAAGAGAGGCAGAGATTCCAACAAGCAACCAGTGGTGTTGTAAGGCCTGCCAGAATTCTTCCTTCTTTGCAGAGGGTGGCTAGCAATAGGGAGAGAGAGAGGATCGAGCCAGAAGATAGGCTGAGATCTCAACTAACAATCAAGGGTGCTGTGATGCCTACCAGAATCCTTTCCCCTCTACAGCAGACAGATAATAATAGAGAATCTGAGAAAGCTGGGCCTGTAACATGAAGCCAAGTAGCTAGGAGGAGGAAGCAAAACTGTTGTCCTCCAATCAGAACACAGAGTTGCAGGCTAGCCAGCATACGTCAGCAACAGAGAACCCATAGCTTCTACATGAAACAGTGCCTGAAGATGACAGGGTGTGAGCCTGTCAAAACGTTACTTTAAGAAAAACTTTTAAAGTCACTGGTAGGATTTTAGCTGAGGTTTTAAAGGACCTTGCAGAGTGCTCTGTAAGGAATTTTAGAAGATTTTAAGCTGGGATTTTAACCAGGATTTTAAATATTTTAACCAACTTATTTATAATGACGCGGGAAAACACCCGAGATTTTAATTTTTTGCATATGCACACCCGGAGTTACAGAATATATAGGAAAAATTAATCTAACCTGTGGGGAAAGTAACACTGTCTGATCGATTATGTATTGGAATTATGGAAAACAGAAAAAACTACAACAAAAATATTTATAGTGATAAGTGTGAAAAATGTATAAGTCATTTTTTTCAGTGCCGTTGTAACTTCAAACAGTCACTAAGTGAACTGTTGTAATCTGGGGACGACCTATATTGTGCCATATTAGAAGCTGTGATGGCACAGTGGTTAGAATACAGTATTGCAGGCTAACTCACTACTGACTGCCAGGAGTTTGATCCTCACCAGGTGTCAGAACCCTAAAAGTGATACTGCCAATCAATTGGGAGAAGGGGGAGACTTGGATTCGATTTACTAGCATTGCCTGTGTCAACAGATATTTTACAACCTATATCCTGGCGCCAAAGAGCCCTGAGATCCTCTTAACATGGAGGAATGTTTATGATAGCCATGCGGGTTGTTTCACTTTAAAGGATAATGGTGTGAATACATGTTTGTTTGGGTTCTCGGGGAAACTAGTAAAGAAAACATCTTCACATTTGTGTATTGGCTAAAATCTGCATTCTGACTTAAAGGGAGGGGTCTCTACTGCTTTAATCCTACTTGTTTTGCCCAAGGATATTCAGATATTGCTTTAATTTTGTTGCTATCACTTCTGCTTAATGAAAGGATCCTTTTGAACTACCACATTTCAAGTGTCTTTACTTTCTTAAGTTGGAAGGAGAGGCAATCCTTACACCAGGTCAAGGTTGACTCAGCCTTCTGAGGTCGGTAAAATGAGGACCCAGATTGTTGGAGGCAATATGCTGCCTCTGTAAACCACTTAGAGAGTGCTGTAAAGCACTATGAAGCAGTAGATAAGTCTAAATGCTATTACTATATTGGATTGCAGGCTATCTATTCAGATTATGACTTTTCCTTAGCCTAGTAAGGAGTCATGCACATACTCACTCCTTTCTCCTGCTTCTACAATTCCTCTTCTGCTGTTTTCTCCCTGCATGTCTGCAGTCATCTCTCCAGACAACTTTACAAGCCTTGCTGCAAATGTTTTGATTCTAAAGGCAGTGTATATGTATTCCCACTCAGTACTTTTGCAAGCCTCATCCCCACACCCCCAGTGCCTGCAACCCACCTGAACTGCCTGCCAATTGCATTGGCATTTTCTCCCTTTGCTACAGCCAGAACATGAAAGCTAGTCCTTGATTTATGACCATTTATTTAATCACCATTCAAACATACAACACCACTTTAAAAAGTGACCTCTGACCAGTACAAGCGCTTATGACTGTAGCAGTATCCTCACAGTAATGTGATCAAGATTCAGGTACTTTGCAACTGGCATATAGTTATAACACTTACAGTATCCCAGGGTCATGTGAACACCATTTAAAATCTTCCCAGTGATTCTCCCACAAGCAGTCAATAGGGGAAGCCAGATTTACTTAATGACAGTGTGATTGCTTAAAAACAATAGCAAAAAAAGTCATAAAATTGGGCACAATTCATTTAACAACCATATTGAGTGGCAATGGGAAGTTCTGGTCTTAATTGTGGTCATAGGTCGAGAGCTACCTGTAAGACTCTTGCAAACAAAAAAGCTCCCTAAATAACACAGTAATCTACAATGAAAAGCCTTTGCTTTAATTAATGAAGGGTAATCAAAGGCATTTGACATTCTGTGTATTCCAGGGGAATTCTGAATTAAAACTATTTGCTGAATCAAATCTGCTGATGGGGAAAACAATGCTGCTAGACAACAGAGAGAATGAATATGCAACAACAAAAGAAGAAATCAGTTTCTGAAAAGCAGGGAAGGGGAGAGAGCTGAGCTTTGGAGGTCAATCAATTAGAACTATTTCAAGGAGAAAGTTTAATCAGAATCCAAAGGACATATGCATGGGAGTGGAGGTGGTGGTGGAGTAGGCTTGGAAGCAATTTTGTAATATTCTCAGCCATCCTCACATGTCTCCGTATATGTGAATGCTACCAGAGCAACTAATGCATTTTAAATCTGTTAGCTCCATTTTAATGCAGTCTTCCAGCAAATCCTTTTTTTGTTTCCTTTGAGTATCTTTGAAGTGAATGCAATCCAATTAATGTTAGGTTATGGTTAGAAAGGGGAATACTGATTTCTATTGCCTTCCCAAAAGGTAGAAATGATTAAAAAACAATATTTGCTGTGTAGACAAAAGCCATGGGGTGCAAATTGAATTGCCAGGAGACTCCACTCAAGCTTACAGGAATTTGCCCATTAGCAACAACAAGAGGCTTAAACTTGTACCAAAAAAAAGCAAACCATAAATAGGGTCAAGGTCGACCTCAAGGCCACCTAATGCAGCCATATGCAAGAAATGTGAATGGAGTGTGCATTGTACAATAGGATGGTAAGCATTTACAGATGATGATGATATAAAATACTTTATTGTGGAACTTTTTTAAAAAAAATATCTTTATTAAATATTTACAGTAAAATTAACACATAATAATGATTGGAAAACAATATAAGAAATGAAATGTAGGAACACATAAACACAAGACTAAAACGAAACAACAAACATGACTAACCGAGAGTTAAACTCACTCTACAATTAATATTAACTAATATCATCCTAACCAAACATTTCAGTACAATCAAGTTCTTTTAATTATCTACAAAACAATTGGCCTGTTTTTTTCAAAATTATAAAGAATTATATAGCCTATTAAGTATCTATTTAATCTAATAAGATGATCTTATCACCCATCTCCTAGGTTTAACCTTTTTTTAAGCCAGACAAAGCATCTGTCCCAACTTTTATTATATATTGAGTCTTTCTTATCTTTTAATATATATGTTAACCTGTCCATCTCAGCACATCGAAGAATCTTATTTATTATCAGATGGTCAGGGGGCGTATCTGCATCTTTCCACAGTTGGGCAAATGCCATTCTCACCGCTGTTGAGACATGGACAAATATGTACCAATCCTTGTTGTCAATGTGGTTCAGTCTTATTCCTAGTAAGTAGAGGTCTGGGTGAAGGGGAAAGCTCACACCTGTTATTTCCAGCAGCCACTGCTGTATTTTCCCCCAATAATGTCTAGTCGACAGACAAATCCACCACTGATGGAAGAAAGTACCCTTGGCCGACCCACATTTCCAACATCTATCAGAGGATCCTGGGAACATCTTAGCGATTTTGGCAGGGGGGAGATACCAACGGTAGATCATCTTATAAAAGTTTTCTTTGAACGGGGAAGAAAGGGTCAGTTTCATAGTTTTGTTCCATACATTTTGCCATGCATCAAGCTGAATTGTTGTTCCAATATTTCTCCCCCAGGCAATCATCGTGTCCTTTACAATCTCCTCCACCATAAAATTGGATAGAAGAAAATTGTAAACGTTGGAAATAAATTTCCTTCGGCCACTTAGGAGAAACTTGTCAAAAGTTTGTAAATGAAGGGAATAAACAGGAACCTGTTTATCCCTAGTGAATCTAGTTTGAATTTTCGCATAGGACCACCAATCTATATCTAATCCTCTAGTTTGGAGATCGGCTCTAGGTCTAAGTTTCCCGACTTCATCCAACAAGTCACCATAAACCCAGTTCCTCATTGTGTTGTGCACAGTTGGAAGGGTCACTGCCTCTAACGGAGACACCCATTTAGGAATCTGTGTGTAAACTTGCTTCTTCACCATTTCCAAAACCCTTAATAAAATCCCTCTAATATAATGATTTGTAAAATACTTGGATTGTTTGTCTTTCTGAGACCACAAGAAGGAATGCCATCCCTGCTGCAAATCATATCCTTCAATTGCTAAAATGCGCTTTCTTGAGAGGATCACCCAATCTTTTATCTAAACCAGGGATGAAGCTTGGTAATAAAGCTCCCACATAGGGAGCCCCAAGCCGCCCCTTGTTTTGTGCTCTTGCAGCATTTTTCTTTTTATACAGGGTTTTTTACTCTGCCAAATAAATTTACTTAGAATTTGGTCTAATTTCCTAAAAAAATTTTTATCCAATCTTGCAGGAGCCGTTTGAAATAAAAAGATCCATTTCGGTAAAACATGGGCTTTTATCGTGGCAATTCTACCCAAAAATGAGATCTGAATATGCCGCCATCTCTCCGCTTCATACGCTGTGTCTGTTAATAATTTGGAATAATTGAGCTCTTTGATAGAAGAACATCTATTTGTAAACCAAATACCTAAATATTTAAGTTTTTTGACACAATTAATCCCCATAATACTTTGGATCTGTTCCTTTTGGGCACCTGACAAATTTTTTGTTAACATTTTGGTTTTATCCTTATTAATTTTTAATCCCGCTACCTCCCCGTATTCATCTAATTTCGTAAGTAATTTTGGTCCCGTATTAAGGGGATCTTCAAATATGAAAACCAAATCGTCGGCGAATGCTTGGAGTTTGTATTCTTCCCCTTTAACTTTTAAGCCCTTAATTTCCGAATCCTGCCTGATCGTCTTAAGAAGTGGTTCAAGCGTTAAAATAAATAGCAGCGGTGAAAGAGGGCATCCTTGTCTGGTACCTTTATAAATCTGTATCTCATCTGATAGTGATCCATTAAACTATAGCCTTGCCGACTGTTTAGAATAGATGGCTTGAACTGCCCTTGTAAATTGAGGCCCAAAACCCATCACTTCCAATTGTTGTATTATAAAATTCCAGCTGACTCTGTCAAAAGTCTTTTGGGCGTCCAGAAAAATCATTACTATTGGTTTATCAGAGTGTGTCTCATAGTATTCTAAGGCATTCAATACCACCCTTACGTTATCTCTTAGGTGCCTATGAGGCAGGAAACCATTCTGGTCTTGGTGGATAAATCGGGACAGGAACACCCGGAGTCTCTCAACTAGTATTGTCGCAAAAATCTTATAATCCACATTCAGGAGCGAGATTGGTCTATAGTTCTGGATCAGAGTTTTATCTGATTCGGGTTTCAGGATTAGGGAAATGTAGGCTTCCGTCCAGGACCGGGGTATCTTAGAGTATAGTAAAACCTCATTAAATAGATTAGAATAGATCCTGACCTTTTTCATAGCCCATTCTTCTACAGTAGACTTGATTTCACTGAGGGCCGCATCAGGCTTGTGGTTGATCTTGGGGAGATTGGTGGGCATGGCTGGGGTGGGAGAGGCTGGGGTGGGAATAGCCAGCTCGCATCACTCGTGGTTGGGGACACCTGTGGTGGCCCAGGTGGGGCTGGGGGAATCCATTATCTTCAGCAAAGGCAGGTGAAACCAGAGTGAACGCCAAACCCTTGTCAGTGGAGCCTTGCCATCCCTCTCAGGCCACATGGAGGATCCCCGGATGGTGGCGCAGGCTGCCTGGAGCCCTGGGCAGTGGAGGGCAAGTGTCCAGCCCTGCCCAGCCTTCCCCAAGGGGCTGCCCATTGCGCTTACCTCCTCGTGGCTGCTGCTGTGCTCGGTCTCCTTGGCCAGGTTGCTCATGGTTTGTGTGGGAGGGCAAAGTGTGTGGATCAGAGGGATGCCCACTCCTCCATGCACGTAGACCCAGCTTTGTAACCAAAACATCGTCAGGGATAGGCGGGGAGACTACCAGGAGATGTCAGGAAGAGTAGACAGAAACAAAGGAGGTTACAATTAGTAGGGGAACAAGACAGGGTTGCCCGCTTTCCCCGCTTTTATTTATTCTGACTCTGGAGCCCCTTCTCAGGGAAATTAGGAATAACCTGGCAATTAAAGGACTTAAAATACGAAGGCAGGAATTTAAAATACAGGCATTCGCGGACGATCTCGTCTTCATTCTAGAAGACCCTCAGGAGTCGGGCCCAGAGTTGATGAGATGATAGAAGAATATGATAGAGAGGCGGGATTAAAAATGAATAAGGACAAAACTAAGATATTGGTCAAAAGTATTCCAAAGATGCAGAAGGACATATTAGAATCTAGATTGGATGTTCAAATTGTAAATAAAATTAAATATCTAGGAATTTGGCTAACAGCCCGATGCTCTACACTTAAGGAAGACAATTTTGTTAAATTATATGATCAGACTGTAAGAGACCTGGAGAAGTGGAAAAATTTACAGTTGTCTTTGATGGGATGGATAGCAGCAATTAAGATACATGTTTTACCCAAATGGCTATTTTTATTTCAATCAGCTCCGGTGAGGCTAGATAAAAGGTTTTTTAAAGGTTTGGATCGAGTCGTGCTGAAATTTATCTGGCAGGGGAAGAAGTCTAAGGTAAAGCTCAAAATGTTACAAGAGCATAGAGAGAGGAGGGGCTTTGGTCTCCCCTGCTGGGAACCATACTACCGAGCTTCACTGCTAGCCTGGATGAAAGAATGGGTGTTATTGAAGAGGAGGTCTTTATTAAATTTAGAAGGACATGACCTACAACACGGTTGGCACGCACTGTTATGGAGAGAGAAAGCTCAACAATATAAGTATTTTAAGAGACATTATTTAAGGCGAATATTGCTGGAAACCTGGGACATAATTAGAGGAAAATTTTATACCAAGATCCCAACCTGGTTCTCAGCAACAGAAGCGATGATATATCCAACAACTCTTAAACAGGATAATATTTATAGATATAAAGAGCTTGTGGATGCCCAAGGGATGTTAAGATCTAGGGAAGATTTGACTGATAAAGGAATTAGGCTAGATTGGTGGACCTATGCTACAGTTCAATCTCGTTACAGGAAGGATAGAGATAATTACAGGATACATGTGATGGAATAGAGTTTTGATAAAATATTAATGGGAGAGGACCATAAATACATAACCAAAATGTATGCACAATTGCTTGAGCGAATGATAGGAGAGTGTTGTGACTCTGACCCCCGAGCCCGTCTTATCGGAGGGAGAAGACTTCAAAAGTGAAGGAGAGAAGTTGGCAAGGCCTCCCTCTCCAGGACCCTCTCTCTGGCAATGCCTCAGGTGTCCTCTGAAGGCCAAGAGATAGGCCAGGAGCCAGGCACTTCTGAGCAGCCGCAGTTAGACAGCGACGGAGATGAGTCTTGGCTGGATCCCCGACAGCGTCGGAAAGATAAGCGCGCGCAGCAGAGAAAGAGGCGTGCCAGAGATTAAGCTGAGTCACTGGACCACACCCCACAGGTGATAAAAGGGGGTGTGGTGGCCATTCAAGCCTTGTGAGGGACAAAACTGAAAAGCTAGCAAGTCATATTTTGATTCTGGAACTTTGTTATATGCCCTCCTTGGATTTATTATGGACTGGACTTGACAATTCTTTGGCTTTGTGGACTTATTTTGGTGTATCGGACGGAGGAGAAAAACCTCCCTTTGTGAGTAAAATCTTTGGCAGGCAGCTACTGGGTTGCTGCCAATTCTGTTATCTCAAAGGAATTCCTGACTGCTGGTTTTATTAACTCCTGGTTGACTGTTTGTGTGCGTGTGTGAGACGGGCACAGAACAGAGAGGACACTAAAAGACACTATGTAAAAGACACTATGATTGCCTGGGGGAGGAATTTTGAGTACTCGATTCCTTTAGAAAAATGGCAACAAATGTGGGGGAAAAATACTAAAATGACTACGGCAACGTCTTTCAAGGAAAATGCATATAAAATGTTGTATAGGTGGTATCTCCCACCAGCAAGAATTGCTAAAATGTTTCTGGGTGCATCAGAGTTATGTTGGAAATGTGGGAAAACCAGAGGTACATATTTCCATCAATGATAGACTTGTATAATGGCAAAGAGGTATTGGAGAAGGATTAGGAATTGGATTAAGGAAATTATTAACATGGACCTCCAATGGAAACCTGAGATATATTTACTAGGTATTCACCCAGAGGGGCTGAGTAAGGAAAAATGGTATCTCATTCTACATATTTTAGTCGCAGCTAGAATAGTGTTCACCCAACAGTGGAAAGAAAAAGAGATACTGGCTGGTGCCCAAATTATAAATAAAGTATTAGAGTTCGCTGAAGTGGACAGAATGACGTATAGGTTGAAAGAAAAAGAGGATTTTGAATTTTTTCAAAGTTGGGACAGTTGGTATCGGTGATTGAATAAAAGGATTGAGATGAAGTGAAGGCCTAAGTCAATATGAGGAGAGATATACTTATCTAGATTGAAAGATAATTGTATGAAACCATATTTGGGGAATATTTACTTTATTCTGTGTTGAGGGCATAATTATTTATTAATGAGGGCAGGAATATTATCTGCCGGGATAGACGTGTTTGATTGTTTAGTGTTATGAATGGGGGAGGGAGGGAGGGGAATGTATGGTTTTTGTTTTTATGTATAATCAATGTTTTTGTCTTATGTTGATTTTAACTTGGAAAACTTAATAAAATTTAGTTTTTAAAGGAAGAGTGGACAAAGGGATAGCAAAAAGACATTAGGGCTATTGATGACCAAGTGCTAAGGCAGGACTTTCCTCAGATCCTCCAACCCCTTTCATTATAATTTCCTTCCTTCCTTCCTTCCTTCCTTCCTTCCTTCCTTCCTTCCTCCCTCCCTCCCTCCCTCCCTCCCTCCCTCCCTCCCTCTTCCTTTTCTTCTTTTTCCTTCCCTCTTCATTCTCCATTCTTTCTTCTTTCTTGCTCTCTTCCCCTCTTCCCCTCTTTCCTTCTTTTTTCTTTCCCTTTCTCCTTTCCTGTCCCTTCTTGATGCTCAAATACAAAAGGGGAAACATATCTCAATGCCTCCTTGCTGTGATCAAATGCCACTTTTGCTAATAGTTTGTGGCCACTTAAAAGACTGAGAACAAACCAGGCTCAGTTTATCCGATTCTTGCATTTAGCTGTGGCTGTACTGTGATATAGCTCCTCTGTTTTTTATGTGCTTTCTCCTTTGAACTGGGGCATCTCCAACCAAGTTGCCTCTCCTTCCTTCCTTCCTGCTTCAGACAGATGCTTCCCATTTGACTCCTCCCCCATCATTTCCTCTGCACCTGAAGGGCCTCTGCGTGGCTCTCAGCTCATTTCTCCCAGATCTCTCTGTGTGTGTGCATGCACACACACACACACATGTGGAGATCCCCCCCCCTTGCCATCCCGTGTCCTGAACAGAGACCTTTTGTGATGGCAGGCTGCAAACTAATGAAAACTGTTTTTTGGGAGTGCTCGTTTCTTTTTTTCACCTATTACCACTTCAATGGTGTGTGCTCACAGTACTGTGGCAGATGTCATGCCGATACGATGCATCTCACGGGGCTCTGTGAGATCACACCAAAATCCAAGCTGCCAGGAGGTCTGGAAGGGCCTAAATCACCTTGGAGGGGTGATGAATAAAGAGAGCACACTCTGCTGATTTCAGGGAACCCACAATTTTTATTTTTTTTTAAATTTGATTTATATGCCGCCCTTCTCCGGAGACTCAGGGCGGCTTACAGTGCGCTAAGCAATAGCCTTCATACTTTTGTATATTTTATACAAAGTCAGCTTATTGCCCCCACAAACTGGGTCCTCATTTAACCTACCTTAGAAAGGATGGAAGGCTGAGTCAACCTTGAGCCTTGGAGAGATTCGAACCAGCAGTAAATTGCAGGCAGCTGTGTTAATAACAGGGTGCTTTAAACCACTGTAGTACCAATCTCCCTGATTGATCTGGAGAAGACTCTCAAACTTGACGGGAAGAAAAAGATGGCCATTACGTGCCGTACCAAAGCTGTGACAGCCACCAGAAAAGAAGCGTGGAAGATTGAATGACAGTGTGATCAATCTGGGTGAAAGACTTTTCACTTTGAACTTCTAACTTTAATTGAAGAAAGAGCCTCCTGGAAAACATCTGGGTGAAAGTGGACCCCAAAAGAAGGAGGTGGAACTGTTTTTTCCCCACCTCCTGAGAAAAGGGCTGAGGAAAGCTTAAGAGCCATTTTTAAAACAGGAAGTTAAGCTGAAGAACTTTTTAAAAAGAGTGAAAACACTTTGCAACTAGGAAGCCTGACTGGGTACCTCAAACTTGATACTGATTAATTTAGAAGTTTTTGGATACTACAAAATTTGGATATACAGAATTTTCTTTTTTATTCTAGTTTTATAAAATTTGAACTGGAATATACTATGCAAAAGGAGGAAGAAAAAGAAAGAAGCAGAGCTATAGTGCCACCTACAGGCAGAAGTGGAAGTGGAGCTGGGAGATAGAAGGGAGAAAGAGGAAAAAACATACAAAATACATAACCTTGCTAGACTGTGAGACTGAAGATAAGAACTGCCTTCTAGATAAATAATTATTGTGCTATAAGTTGTTTCAACTGAATAACTGAGATAGAAAGTGAAACACTGACTTTTTATTCTTAAACAGTGGCTCTTGGAACTCAAATGGAAATATAACAGACAAAGCAAAACAGAAGCTGATAACAGCAAAGCACTTCCCTTATTTTTCTTTTGCTCTGTGAACTCTCTATTTGTGGAAATAAAATAACTGGTGGTTAAATTCTAGAGCTTGGTGGGCCTAAGTGGATTATAATTTGCCAATTTATCATCTGTCTTTTTTGGCAAGAAAGGATTAGGGTTTGAAAAACCTGAAAAAAAACAACAAGAATCAAAAGATTGATAACCTTTGGATTACAATTTATTTTCATTTTTATTTTTTTTTCTCCCCTTGGATTACCTTTTACTTTTTGTGGATTATAAATATCAAAATAGTTCAAAATGAGGAAAGCACCATCTGCACCATCTTCAACATCATCATCCACAACATCTAGTCCATCAGATCCTTGGATGTTATGTTACAGCAAGAGAAAACAAATGTGATGCAGGCAGAATTAAAAATTATGACCAAAGCCCTGCACGATGACTTTAAGGAAAGAATAGGGAAAGTAGAGGATAAAGTAGAGAATATTTAACAAATGATGGCAAATAATGAACAACGCATGCAGAAAGTGGAAGAGAAAGCTGAATAAACAGAAAAAAGAGTGGAAGAAGTTGATGACAGACTCACATTGGCAGATAAAAATAAAGAAAGAACAATAATATCATTAGAGATGGACAGGGCTGATTATTACTTGCAATTTCAGAATATTGAGGAAGAAAAGGGAGAAAATCTAGCAGAGATATTGGCAGAGCTGCTGGCGGATGCTTTAGAGGTGACCAAAGAAAAAATTTATTGCAGAGATTGATGAAATATTTAGAGTTTATACCAGATATGTGACAAGAAACAGACTTCCCAGAGAGGTACATGTGAGATTCACTAAAAAAGCAATGAAAGCTGAGATTCTATAAAGAGTGAGAGATGATCCTTTAAAATATAAAGGGAAAGAAATAGTAGTCTTAAAATAGATTCTGAGAAGAGTTAGAGAATAAGGAAGGAATATCAATTCCTGACAAAACAGCTAATTAAAAATGGAAATTTCAGATGGCTGATACCGGAGGGAGTATTGGTGATCTGGATGGAGCAAAGACATAGGCTGGATTCCATAGAAAAAACAGAACAATTCTATGAGCACTACTTTGGGCCACAAGAGGAAGTGAGAATAAGAGAGAGAGAGAGGACAGACACCAAGAGGAAGCTACAGGAGAGAGAAATATACAACAAAAAGAAGATGAAAGAGATCTGGAGGAAATAGCCAAAAGAGGAGGGAAGCCAAAAGAACTGAGAGAGATAAGAGTGACTAGAACAACAAAACCCATCTATAAATAAAACTATGGAAGAAGAAATAAAATTAATGTGAATTAACATAAATGGACTGAATTTGGCAATTAAAAAGGAAAAGGACTTTTAGTAAACTAGAAAAACTAAAGTTACATATAATCTGCTTGCAAGAAGTTCACATTAAAAAACAACATAATAAAATACTGGAATACCCCAAAATTGGGAAGCTATACACTTCTCTATCACAATAAAAGAAGAGGGGAATAGCTCTTTATGTAAAAGAGAGAATAAACACTAAACAATTTTTTACGGATGAGAAAGGGAGGATTTTGATGGTGGAGATAACAATGAACTATAAGCAGATACTCCTAGTAGCAATTTATTCACCAAATAGTAACCAAGAGGATTTTTATGGTAAACTTCATAAGAAAATAATAAGAGCTGGAGTATGAAAACATATCTATAGTAGGAGACTTTAATGCAATTGTGGACATGGAATTAGACTACAAAACTAGAATAAACAAAAAAGCTAGGAAAACACTTCCAAAGGCTTTTTTCAAAATGACGGAAGAATTAGGTATCTGTGGTATTCAGGAAACCAGCATTTACCTTTTTAGGAATAAAAACAGAGACTATGAACAGACCAAGACAGGTTTTTTATTATAACTTTGCAAAGTGTCTCTCTCACAGGAAGAGAGAGCAATTAAGCCTTCCACTTACAGAACTTATATACAATTTTCAGGATGCATAGGTCTAATACAACAGGATATAAGTAAGTCCCTAGAGCATCAGTTTCAGATCTTATATAACATATTTAGCACATGTTTTACCTCCTGGAAACTCCCCATCTTTCCAGTAAAAATACCCCACACAAGAATATTGCTTATGCTTGTGATATCATTATATGTGTGCTTCCCCTTATTAATGAGGGCAAAGTGACCCAGAAGAATATATCCTGCAAAACAAGCGGATGTTTTGCAGAACATACAAGTGTATGTTCTTAAAACATACACAGGAACTACACAGTTCTTCTTCTCATATTCTTAAATCGTATTATGTTCCTTTAGCTAAATTATATAATCAGGTTATACAAGGTAAAATAAGGCACTTAAAATGGCATAGCTCAAGTTTTACTTTTTACAGGAATAATCCTTATTTCTCTCAGTATCCAAGATGTATGGCAAGAGATACATCCCAAGGAAAATCAATATTCATTCTATTCAAACAGACATATGTCTTGGTCAAGAATAGATATGATATGGATGTCAGCAGAGTTAAAATCCAATATACAAGATATATAGAAACAAGCAATTGGGCGGATCACAATCCAATAAAAGTTATATGGAAGATGAGAAGATGAGTTCTTACCAATACTGAAAAAAGAAGAAAAAAATACTTCCATAATTTATACAATATAACATTCTATTTGCCTTTTTTGCAGCCATGTCATACTAATTCATATTCAGCTTCTAATCAACTACTGTGCCAAGAACATTTTTATAAATGACTATTACTAAGTCAACTATACTTAATCCTAATTTCTACATTTGATTTCTGTTTCCTAGTTTTGTAACTTTGCATTTTTTAAAAATTGTATTAATTTTTAGCAATTTTTTCTAATCTAATAATCATTTTTAATTTTACTTCCATTTTATGGAGGAAATTTGCAAAGTTTATTTTTCATTCTAGTGGCCACATAGATAAATTTTGTCTGGGTTGTTCAGTCCCCTACCCATCACTACTGTATGCTGAGTGTATACATTAAAATGTTGTCATCCTCTTCTTTTCTTTCCTTTGACCTTGTAGACTTCTCAAAATAGCTAGGTTTTTATATAAAGTGTCCAAAACATAATAATTTGAACCTATTTCATTTGTACCTAAGCTGAGATTTCTGGATTTATTATTTATTTATTAAAATTTGTTTGCTGCTTAACTTATGAAGCGAGTCTGGGTGGCTTACAACAGTAAAAGCAATAAAACCATACAAACATATACATCTAACTGCAACAAAAATAAAAAATAAAAATTATGACTAAAGATGGGGAGGGAAGGAGTAGGGTGACCAGGGGGTATTGTTTGATAATGCATTTGTTTGTCTTTTTAGTCATTCAATTTATTCTCACAAGTTTTGTCCAACATCAACAATATCAATACTATTTCTGTCCTGCTTGTTCAAAGTCCAACTGTCACTTCCATAGATTGTCACAGAGAAAACCATTGCCTGCTGATTCTAAATTTTGTAAATATAGACATGTCATGAATACCTTTTCTGTCCTTTATTGCTATCCTAACAAGTGCTAATTTGTGGTATATTTTTTGACAGTTTGTTCTTTTATCACTGATATTTGATCCTAAAAGGTAGAAAATATTCACTACTTTTATATCTTCACCATCTGTTGTAGTCCGCCAGTGGCCTGCAGAACTGGCAGCAGAGTCAGACAGTGAGGAGGTTGGGGAGTAACATGGGCCGTCCTGGAGTATGGAGAAGGCTCAGACGAGGGCTCTGCATCGGAGGCAGAGAAAGAGCCATCTGGGAGGTACGTGCTGCCTCCGGAGCCCCCAGAGCAGGGGTGAAATGTTCCTGGCTCGGCCCAGCTCGGCCAATCCAGTAGCGATAATGGCCAGTAGTTGGGAAAATCGGTAGCGATGGCAGCTGGAGGCTCCACCCACCCTCCCAGAAGTCATTACTTCCTGATTTTAACCAGGAAGTAACCTGATTCTTTGAGCCTCTGCTCATGCATTGTGGCCAAGAGAGGCGGTGGTGGCAGCACTGCATGTGCAGCCCTGGAACATCTACCCACTCTCCCGCTGCCGTCCCGGAGCTTGCCTTTGGCTCTGCAGACCATTGGCCCCTCTTGCCTTCTCTTTCTGGGTGCAGCACTTCTGCTTGTTGGGCCATTTCCCTGCAGCGCTTTTGCTGGTGCCACCACACAAGCCTCCCATGAGGAAAAAGAAGGAAAAAGCAAAGCAGCTGGTTGCGGAGCTGCAGCTTCAGGAAGTGGCCCAACAGACAGAAGCAATGTGCCCAGAAAGAGACTCCGGACTTGCCCCAGAGCCGCCATCCACTCACTGCCCGCTCGCCCTTCACCTTGGGTTGGGGGCCGGGGCCCAGGGACACACCATTCCCTGAGCCCTGGAGCGGCCGCCCACTCGCTGTCCGCTTGCCCTTCGCCTTGGGTCAGGGGCCGGGGCCCAGAGAGGTGCCATTCCCCGAGGCCCTGGAGCTGCTGCCTGCTCACTGCCTGCCTCAACCAGGTTGGGAATGCACAATTCCTCGACACCACCTTTGCCCCAGAGCCGCCGCCTGCTCTCCCTTCACCACACAGCGTGTCCTTACCTTTCTCCTGCAGCTCACTGCCAGGGAAGGCAAGCACCCAAAAGTTACCGGAGGCACTCTCCTTCTTGAATGTGCCGCCACCATCACCGCTCTGGTCCATGTGCCGGCTGTACAAGCACACACCATTTATTTCATTCATTCATGAGTGGCACATTGGGTGAAGTGCTTATCTAACTTCATCTTTTAATACTAGAGGTATTATAAATAGGGAATATCTTTTAAGATATCTTGGATATTGGCACCTCTACTTAGAGAAATTAAGTATGCTCCTATCTGTTTTGAATCAGATTATATCAGAAGAGTGGCATCTTTTTAAATACCAATTTGAGGCTGTAATCTCTTTCTGAAGTCTTCTATTTGGAAAATCTTTCTTGTTTTTCCATATCTATTTCTATCTTCATTGTCTATACACTGATATCATTGTAATATTGTAAAACTCTCCCTTTTAAATTGGGTTTTAAATTGGGTTTTAAATGTTTTTTAGATAAATTGGATGTCTTAATTTGTTCTTTGAGCCTAAATTATTTAATCCGTTTTTAATAGTTTTTTAACTTTTGTATGTTTTTGTATTTTATTTTGGCTGTTCACCGCCCTGAGTCCTTCGGGAGTAGGGCGGTATACAAATATGATAAAATAAATAAATAAATAAATAAATAAATAAATAAATAAATAAATAAATAAATAATACTGCTTCTTGCCTCTTTTAACCCCTTTCTGATAATTTTTTTTCTCTCAAGTCTGTTCTTGGGATATTTGGCACCTCTTCTCTTTTTGACAATTTCCACTGTTTTTACATCCAGTTTACTTTCTTGTTTCTGAGCTTTGGCAGTCTCAGTCTCATTTATTACAATACCAACTTCTTTAATTTTATTCTATAGTCATTCTTGTTTTCTATCATTGAGGTTGAGGATTTCAAAGAAGATTCTGGCATTCTCTTTGAAAATGGTAGGTACATTGTCAAAATCTTACCATAGAAGTTGGTTGGCTTTCTTCTTCTATTTTATTTTAACTTGGAAGTAGTACATGAGCAATTTGAAATTTAGTCCACAATTAGTTTTAGTCCATATCTTTGATTTTATAAGTGACAAACAGAGATATAACCACTGTTGAAGATAGTCGATAACATTTAACTTTTCAGTGGAATTCTGAACAAGACTGATGACTTTAGATTCCTACAAGTTGAAGAAACTGGCCATGTGAAGCCATTTGGATGCCTATCATTTGCAGAGGTAATTTAAATATTTGTATTTGCTAAAAAATTTCAGAAGGTAAACCAATGAGATCTAATCTTTCAGCTATTCTCAGAGAAATACATCAATGAGAACTAATCTTTCAGCTATATTGAAAAATACATTTAATTAACAGTTTTTATTTTGAAAACTGTATAAAGATCAGTTTCACACAGACCAAACTAGCTGAACATTTGAATTTCATATTTATTTGTAGGTGTTTGCACAACGTGTTACACTGTAGATTACAATTAACAAACTGCAATTGCTACATCCATTCGAGCTACATACCAATCTTCCCTTAAGCAAGCATATTGTCACTATATATGAAAGCCTTCTTCAGTCAACATACTAAATCATGTGGTGCTTAGTTTTATTTTTATTTTGCTCAACAACTGTGCTATATAATCCATGGCTTATAGTTCATTGTATGCTGCAAGCAAACAAACATGATACATCAGCACAAAATATATAGATCCAGCACCAGCGAATGATATTTCTTCCTTCTTCTTTAATGCAATCAATACCATGAAACTATTTAGAATTATGGAGCTTATATCACTTTCCATCCCAATTTATAGAAATCATATGAAAGACACTGTGCCCTTTCTTAGTTGAAGTTATCAATGTTTTACTCTCAGAACAACTGGAAAAGGCTGTAACTGTCCATTAGTCAGAAAAACGGTGTCCAATTCTCTTTTAGGAGGAAAGGATGAACGATGAAATCCAGCCGGATCTATCCGGCTCATGCAAGCTAGTAGGGCCGGTGATGGGAGCCTCCACCCACCTGCTAGGATGTCATTATGTCCTGTTTTTGACTCTCTGTGCATGTGCATGTGCAGAAGAGGTGTGCACGAGCATAGCGAGCGCATACATCAGGGGTGAAATGCTCCTGGTTCAGACCGGATTGCCCGATCTGGTAGTGATGGCGGCAGATGGTTCAGAGAACCGGTAGCAAAAATCCCTCCCCCCCAACCATGCCCAGCTGGATCATGCCCAGCTGAACTGCATGATCATCAGAGCCTTTTTTTTAACTTTTAAAAGCATTTTTTCTACAACTTCTTCCGCTGAAAAAATGCTTTTAAAAGTAAAAAAAAAAGGCTCTGATGATCATGCGGCTCAGCTGGGATCATCAGAGGCTTTTCAAAGCATTTTTTTCTGCAACCTCTTCGGCCAGAGAGGTGGTAAAAAAATGCTTTGAAAAGCCTCTGACGATCCCAGCTGAGTCGCCTGATTGGCAGAGGCTTTTCAAAACATTTTTTTGCAACCTCTTCAGCTGAAGAGGTTGTAGAAAAAAATGCTTTGAAAAATTAAAAAAAAAGTTGGCCACGCCCACCCAGTCACATTACCACCACCACCACCAAGCCACCCCCACAGAACCGGTAGTAACAAATTTTACATTTCACCCCTGGCATACTTGCATGCTCAC
The DNA here is from genome assembly GCF_059756535.1 of Pantherophis guttatus. Lineage (NCBI taxonomy): Eukaryota > Metazoa > Chordata > Lepidosauria > Squamata > Colubridae > Pantherophis > Pantherophis guttatus. Next base: position 59,753,740 of record NC_142069.1, on the reverse strand, counting down.
ATTTCCAAACCTGTAGCAAAGGTAAACCTGTAGTATTTCACCACTGAAAAGGATATAATATAACCAGTAACATCTTGATTGTCTTATTTGAAATCTGGAAATATTGGCTACCACACGGGAAAAGAGACAGCTGATTTGTGGATCAAGGTAATAAACATACTATATCAGCAAACAATCATTCTATTCCATAAGAATTAACCATCAGGCTACCATTCACCAGTTTCATTCCTCTTTCACTCTTCAAGTATGGATAGCCAGATATTAATGTACAGACCTTAAAACCTATGCCAGGAAATCAATTCAAGAACCTCAGATTTACATTAATATATTGTTGCAATATTTTCAGGATCAGACTCAATAAAGATAATAGAAGTTAAAGCTTTAAATATATTTCTTTTTAATTATGATAGGCATTCTATATTCACTGAATATTCAAGGTAGAAGCAACGAGAATGGTGAGGGTGGCTCCTTATATATACAAGGGGTGGAGCTAGGAATGGGAGTGGTAAGTTATGAATACATTAAAGTCCAAAGAATAAGTTAACCTCTGATGTTCCATATATACATTATTTACACATTGGAGAATAAGGCATTTACATCTGACAAATCCCCCTCTAAATGCCGGTTCGTTACACAACACCAATTACATTCTGATTCAGGACAATATAATACATATAATTTAGAAGTTAAATATTTGTGTTGTTTAGAAGGTAAGGGTTTTGTTAATATGTCAGCTAATTGTTCAGAAGTATCGCAATGTATTGCTTTAATGAATCCGTCTTGAGACAGTTGTCTCACATGCTTAAACTTTATATCAATATGCCTGGACCTTTGTCCAATTGCATCGGATCTGGATATTTCAATGGCCGCTTTATTGTCTTCATGCATAATAAATGGTAAGGTGGGTTTCTTCCAAACATCAGTGATCAGATCATTGAACCATACAAGGTTATTTGCAGCTTTGGACAAACAAACATATTCCGCTTCTGTAGTAGAAGTGGCTACTAGTTCTTGTTTACCAGTATACCAGTAAACTGGACAATCATTCAATAGAAAAACATAACCAGAAGTACTCTTTCTGCATGATGTATCACCAGCCCAATCTGCATCAGCATAACAAGTAATTTTTGGTTCTCTGTCATTATTGGGTTCCAACATTAAACAAAAATCTAATGTACCCTTCAGATATCTTAGAATTCTTTTGACAGCTTCCCAATGATACAAGGTTGGTTTACTAACATATCTTGACAATAGATTGAGAGGTAATGCAATATCTGGCCTAGTCCAATTAGATATATAAAGGAGTGAACCTATAACTGATCTGTAAAATGTGTTGTCTTTAAACTCAGGGGAAGATTCATCAGTGTTTCTAAGAAAATCAGTTTGCATAGGGGTGTCACAGGTTTTAGCATTATTTAAGTTACATTTGTTTAGGAGTTCGATGATTTTATCTTTCTGTGTAAGTTTGAATCCCCTTTTAGTTTTGTTAATTTGCACACCAAGGTATTTATTCACTTTACCCAGAGATTTCAGTGAGAAGTGTTCGTTTAACTTATTTACAAAGATTTCCCTGCTCTCTTTATGCTTTCCAATGTATAAAATATCGTCCACGTAAATTAATACAAATTCAATATGATCATTACTCTTTTTTACAAAGAAACAGTTATCAGCAGTGGTGGCGTTGAAATCCATGGTCTTAAGTACTTTTACCAAGCAATCGTACCATCTTTTGCCGGATTGCTTTAATCCGTACAGACTCTTATTTAATAACCAAATTTCGTTCTTATTAGTGTATTGACTGTGTGGTGCTCTTACATATATTTCCTTATCTAATTTTGCATGTAAGTATGCGGTCTGTATGTCATATTGGAATACGTCCAGATTGAGTGCAGATGCTACTACAAGGGCTGTTTTGACACTCTCTGTTCTCACTGTGGGTGAATATGTATCAGTATAGTCTTCTGGATATTTTTGTGCATAGCCTTGTGCAACTAGTCTAGCCTTGTATAAGGTATTGCCTCCTTCTAAGTTCTTAATTTTATAAATCCACCTGGTACCTATAATTGTTTTATCCTTAGGTGCGATCGCAGGTGTGAATACATTTAATCCTTGTAAACTTTCCATCTCTTTTTCCATAGCTAGTTCCCATTTTTCTCTTTCTTCATGTGGAAGTTTCAATACTTCTTCATATGTATTAGGTGTTATTTGTTCTCCATTCATATGCATTATGTAATCTTTGTATTTATTTGGTATTTGGTTTCTATTGTTTCTAATAGTTCTTTCAGGCTTGCTATGGTTATCATGCAAATATCTAGCTTCCTTTTTTGTTAATGTGTCTGTCTTTATTTTATGCTGACTATTAGTCCAAGTTTTGGTTTTGTTCTTACTTTTGTTAATATTTTGATTTTCTGTTGTTCCTTCCTCGCAAGATATCGTATCTTTACATTTATTAGGAAATATTTCATTAAGGTGCAATTTTGACCAATTGGCCTGTTCATGGAACACAGCTGTTCTGGATACTATAAATTTGTTATTACTATCAATAAATCTGTACCCTTTGGTTCCAGTTTCGTATCCCATGAATCTTAATCTCCTGGATACGTTTTCTCCCTTTCTCCTCAATTGTTTAGGTATGTGTACGTCTGCAGTGACTCCAAATATGTGCATGTGTGATAATTTGGGTTTTCTATTGTACATCACCTCATATGGTGTCTTATTCACAATACTGGACCAGGTTCTATTTTGAGTGTAATTCGAATAATGTAATGCCTCTGACCAAAATTGTTTGCCTAAACCAGCATCCTCTAATGTGCACCTAATCATGGTTTGTAGTGTGGAATTTTTCCTCTCTGCAACTCCATTTTGAAATGCAGAAAAAGGATTGGACGTGAAATGTAACATTCCTCTATCCTTTAACCATTGGGAGAATTCTTTAGACATGAACTCACATCCCCTATCTGTCATAATTTGCTTTATTCTGATATTATGTTGTGTTTCTATACGTTTGTAGAATTCCTTAAATTTCTGAAATGTTTCATCCTTGTGCTTTAATGTGTAAACAAAACCATATCGGCTGTAGTCATCCACTATTGTTAGGAAGTAACGTTTTCTATAGGTAATTGAGGGACTTAATGGACCAACTAAGTCCATATGTACCAAATCAAAAATATTGTTAGTTGATCTGTTAGATTTTTTTGGTCTGGGACTGGTTTTTAGTTTGGTGGACTTACATACTGAGCATTCCAAATAATTTTCACAATTTTTTATTTTGACACCTTCTGCGTGTTCAGTCATTTTTTGTACCACAGGAAAGCTTGCATGTCCTAACTTCCTGTGTAAGATGTGAGCACACTCATCATGAATTGGTTTACCTATTTTTGGTTTCTTTTCCTTGTATGTGTTTTTGTGATCATGAGTTATTCTACACTCATCATTGTCACTGTTACTGACATTTTCATCATCTGCTTCAATACAATCTTCCATATTTGAATCAATGTTATGTAAACATCTTTCTTTAGTTATCAGATAGGGTAGACCTCCTTTTATCATTACAGTACCTACATTTGTTTTGTTCTTTTCTATAGTTGCTTTCCCCTTTGAGAAAACTATATTGATATCAGATTCTCTGCTTAATTTTATGGCACTTAGTATGTTGTGAGGTATTTCTGGGATTAATAATACCCCCTCTATTTTCCCTAGACCAGGCAAGGTCACATTTCCTTTGCCTAGTACTTGAACCTTTTCTTGATTAGCTACCTTTATCACAAACTTATCTTCTATAAATGAAGATAATATACTTTTGTTGTTGGTGGTGTGATTTGTTGCACCAGAATCAATAAGCCAATTGTTATTCTCATCCTGCTGTGTTCTGGTGCTGTCTTGTTTATTTAGCCCATTCAGTGACCCAGATTTCCTCTCTTTTGAATTTTCTCTACCCCCTCTACCTTCTTTGTAATTTGGTGGGCTTCTATATTTGTGTCTATCTGTGGAAGATTGTCTGTAATTATATTTGCTCCTATATTCTGGTCTATGTCTCTCTCTTGAGACTTTGGGGCAGTCTCTTCTACTATGTTCCCTGGATCCACAATTGTAGCATCTAAAGGCCTCATTATGTTTATCTTGAAAGACTACTTTCCTAAAAGGTTTGTGGTCTGTTTGGTTACTGGATCGATTTTTTCTTGAATTGTCTTCTGCTATCAATTTGTTAGATAGACTTTCTATGGATAAATATCCCAAATTAATGGTATCTAAGTGTGACATAAAGCTATCCCATGATGGATCAAGTGAATTGATAATAACGCTTTTCATTGTTTGATCTGAAATCACTTCCCCCCTCAATTGTAGCTCAGCTCTTATTTTGTTTAGATTTATCAAATGCTCACTTATAGAAACCCCTGGTTTTACTCTAGAGGAAAAGAAATCCTTAGACATTCTTGTGGTTGTAGCTACGCTATCGCTGTGAAATAGATTAAACATGCATTGAATTATTTCTGATACAGTTAGGTTTGGTTTGATGCTATGATACATTGCAGGAGACACGCTAGATATTATTATGAAAAATGCTCTATGATGTAAACAATCTATTTTTAAAGTCCAAGGTCTTCTTGGAGGGCTAGTTATAAAGAATAGTAAATTTTCTTTCATGAAAATAACCTGAAGCTGTTGATACCACTCTTGTAAATTAATGCCATCAATTCTAAGTTTTGGGAAGTCACTGGGTAAGTTACCTACATTATTCTGTCCATTACTTACAACCTGGGGCAGTCCGTGATCTCTCAAGTGCAGGAAATTACAGAACGGCATTGGGATGCTTGCAATGAGTCTGCGCGGTTCTCTGGCCAGTTCAAGTCCTTCTGGGTCGTCTACGTAGTTTCGCACATGCGCGTTGTTCATTTCTTCTTTGGTGGCGTCGTGGAAGGTTCTCTCCCTTTCAGCTCTCTCGATCCGCTCCTCCTCAGATGAGTCGGTCTCTGGCTCGGTTTTTGGGGTTCTGGTGGTGGTGACGGTTCTTTTCTTCTTTTTGTGTGCGTTGGTATTCGATTTTGTCTGTGGTGTAGGGCGAAATCGGCATGGCTCTCTGGGCTCGGGCGTCGTCGCTTTCGAAGTCAGGATGGGAGCGTGCAGGTCTTGAGTCGCCGGTTTGATTTCTTGCTTCTTCGTAGATGTCTTGGTAATTTTCAGTCTTGGCCCAAAAGCAGCAAAAAGCGTTTTCATTGCTGATTTTACTTGAGATTTTGTTAAATCGTCTTCACTTTCTGATTTTGGATCATCTGAAGAGTTTGAGACTTCTTTCTCACTTTCTTCGTCTGATAGTGTTTTTCGCGCCAGAAATTTTGAACTGAGCGTTTTGATTGGCTCTGCTCCATTCTCTTTTGAAGTTCGTTGAAACCAAGATGGCTGCCATTCAAAATTTCGCGCGGGATCACATCTTTTCTTTTTAACAACTATTTTCTCAGTAGTCATCTCACTTACGATTTTTTGATCTTTGGGTTTTTCTTTAATGACGTTTTTCTCTCTCGCTGCTCCGCTGTTCTTCAGCATCTCCTGGAGGTCCGCGATGAGACTTTCATCATTCTTTTGGCTTTTTAGTATCTTTAATATCTCTGACCTGAGTTCGTTATTTTCTATTTCGATTTCTTTCTGGTCATTATTTTCACTCATTAGTTCTTCTTCTTCAGTGGTGTATTCTTCGGATTCTCTCGAAATCGCATTGGTGGATTCGTTGATCATCTCTTGATCAGTTTCTATTTCTTTGCTGTAGGCCCTGGTGTTGGGCCTATCTTTTTTGGACATTTTTAATTACTTATTGAGTCAATTAACCATCCTCTGCTACCAGCTTGTTGCAATATTTTCAGGATCAGACTCAATAAAGATAATAGAAGTTAAAGCTTTAAATATATTTCTTTTTAATTATGATAGGCATTCTATATTCACTGAATATTCAAGGTAGAAGCAACGAGAATGGTGAGGGTGGCTCCTTATATATACAAGGGGTGGAGCTAGGAATGGGAGTGGTAAGTTATGAATACATTAAAGTCCAAAGAATAAGTTAACCTCTGATGTTCCATATATACATTATTTACACATTGGAGAATAAGGCATTTACATCTGACATATATACAACGCAGTAACTTTATTCACTGATACTAATTGGTTCCATGAAGGAACATTTAGAAACTATCAGAATGGTATATATAGCCTACCTCTAGTTTTCAGATCAGAGAGATACTGATACTGCATTATACCATATATGGTGTTTCACATGACATCCATCATCTCATCGAAAAAAATAGTCTGAGTCAAAGTTTCTGATTCTAAGTTCAATTCCTAATTATAAAATCATAGACTTCTAGAATTAAATTAGTGATCTAAATTAATTAGATCACTAATTCCCTCTCAGTGCACAGCAATAAAACCAAATGATCCATCCTTCCAAGGTTGGTGAAATGAGGAGCCAGATTTTGGGGGCCATATGCTGACTCTGTAAATTGCTTAGAGAGATCTATAACTATGAACTGGCATATAAATCCTAGTGCTAGCGCTATTTTCTTTAAAAACTTGTTTTGATTTCTCACTCTAGCATAAAACTCCATGTTTTCCTGATGATCTCCTATCCAAATATTATTAAGGTCCATTCTGGTTAGCTTAACTCTGAGGTCAACAAAATTGACTAGATGCCACTGCTAAGAGATCTAAGTAAAGCCTATCAGGTAACAAGATCTGACATTTTTTTTTCAATAATGGAAAATGCAATTTTGAGCTTGACAGAGCAACATTATAAACACAATTTAGGTAATTTCCTATACTCAAAACATTCAATTCTACTTGTTTAGATTATTCTGCATATTTAGCCACTACAATTTGTAAAACAGGTAAATAATTTGTTTAAGTATAGCATGGATTAATGCAGAACTGCACCAAGTCTTTTAGGCCTCACTTAACATTTGAATAACACGTCATGGACTGGAATTTCCCTAGTAGTAGGTACAGCCAAATAAAAAATAAATTTAATTTCATTTGATTTCCAGTTAAATATAATTAAAATTAAATATAGTTCATTATTCAATCAAACATTTAATTATTTTCTTTGTGTGGCATATCAGAAATTATAATTATAATTAAACTACTATTTTATGAAGCAGCAATACTACCTACTAAATTTTAAAAGGGCATTTCTAAATATTTCCTCTTGCTTTTAACCAATTAATGATGCCTAATCATCCAGCATCAATCTGGGATCACCTCAGTGTTGGTTTAACTTTATGCTCATGACACTGATTAATTAAGCTCATAGAACTGGATATGCATTATACTTTATACAAAATTATGCCTTTAAATAAGAAATTATTTACCAAGAGCCTTGGTAGTACTAGGGTTTAAGGCACCCTGTTATTAAGCTGCTTAAGACCAGCTGCCTGCAATTACTGCAGGGTTCGAATCTCGCCAAGGCTCAAGGTTGACTCAGCCTTCCATCCTTTCTAAGGTAGGTGAAATGAGGACCCAGTTTGTGGGGGCAATAAGCTGACTTTGTATAAATATACAAAAGGATGAAGGCTATTGCTGAGCACATTGTAAGCCGCCCTGAGTCTTCGGAGAAGGGCGGCATATAAATCAAATTAAAAAAAAAAAAATTACATACTAAGACAAGCTTATGAAAGCAAAACATCTTGTATAAATATAAAGCATTATGTAATCTACTGCCTTTGAATACATTTTGCTCTTCTTTAAATATTCAACCACAGGATTCAACCTGTACTCAATTAAATTATATTTGCCAAAAAGTGTTTAAAAGCAAGATCTTCCAAGCACATAGCAAATATGTGACATGAGGATTTAGAATACTGCATAGCTTTCTGTTTTACAGCATATTTTTAATTGGGTCTTCAAAACTAAATTGTTCAAACTAAGAGTGGTGAATTGAATTGGTGGGGGGAAGCATTTTCTCTTTTCAAGTGATAGCTATTGTGTTCAGATATGGCAAAAGTTTTTTGTTTTTTTTTACTTATCCACTTTTTGAAAAAAAATCTGTATTTGTTCTAAGTGAACCCATTGTGTGACTATTTCATGTCAATAAAACATACATTTGCAAGGGTCCTTTCCAATATTATATTGCAATTTAATTGTTTTGGCCATACTATGTACTGATAAAAAGAACTGGAATTCAACAGGTTGTGAAAGGCCTCAGGATCTTCATCTCAGGGTGAACTTGGAAATTCATTTTAATGATCTATTTTTTATTATGTTAAATATATACATATATAGTTTTATAAAAGTCTGTATGAAATAGTTGAGTACAAAGAATATGCTTAAATTCATAGAATGTAGGTTACAGTATTTCAGTCAATACACTTTATGGGTTCTTAACCTCCATTCTTATATCACTTACAGCAGATTTTCAGTTTAGGGACAATGAAATATAAGAGAAAGTAATTTATTAAATATTGTAACTGAATAGGATATTCAGGATATTTTTTCTGCTGCAGAAAAAAATTCTATTCTTCTGTAATTAAACTGTTTATTTATATGAACTACTGCCTCCAAATAATACATGTTATTCTTGACATAGTGGGTGAGCCAGATAACAAATGACTGTGAGTATTCCATAATTTTCAAGAAATATCTAAATTTTCAGATAGCTGACAAGTGTCTATACTTTCAACATATACACATGCACCATGGTCATACAAATAAAATACCAGTCCAGTGACTGAATTATATTCTATGTTCTACAAAATTGGATGGAAATTTTATAAAGATAATGTATCACTATAAATCTTTGCACTATTTCACAAATTAAACTAAACCAAACCACACAAACCACATCACAAAAAACATTTAAAACTACCATGAACTCTAAACCACAGTGGCTGTATTCCTACAAAACACTAAGAGAAACCTAGCACATTACATTATACTGTTGGAAGAAAAATCCACACCGATTCCAAGCCGGAAGAAAGACGCTGGAAATAAAATGGAGGCTGGCCACAACGAAAGAAGTCTCTGTTTATTTAGTTGCCAGAAACTTTAGTGAAAGAATCATGTTTAACAGATTAACAGCATTGGAAGGGACCTTATAGGTCATCTAGTCCAACCCCCCGCTCAAGCAGGAGACCTTACACCATTTCTGACAAATGGCAGTCCAATCTTTTCTTGAAAAGTTAAAAAGTTTTGGCAACAATTGGAGGAAATGATATTTGAAATGATGGGGAAAGCAATAATATTGAGACCAGAAACTATATTACTGTTGATAATTAAGGAAATAGAACCAACAAAATATGAGAAAGAATTGATTAGAATTATGATTATAATGGGTAGAATTATAATAGCCAGATATTGGAAATTAGATGTGAATTTTAGAATAGAAGAATGGTATTGTGAAATGTGGAAATTAGCTTTAAATGATAAAATGACATGTGATATTAAAATTAGAAATGGTGACTATAAAGAAGACATTTTCTGGAAAATTTGGAAACCATTTGTGGACTATGCGCTGGGAAAATTGGATGCTTCGGTACCTGTACCCCGAGAACGTGGATTTTGGCGATCATGAGGATATATCCGAAGAACCAAATCTTCCTTTCTTATGTATAGCACAGGGTGAAATATTGTATATGTTGTTTGTAATGTTAGTAATTTAAAATATAAAATGTTAAAAATAATAATAATAATAAAAAAAAAAAGAAAGTCTCAAGTGATGAAGCTCCCACAACTTCCGAAGGCAAGCTGTTGGTTGATTATTCTCACTGTCAGAAAGTTCCTCCTAATTTCTAGGTTGAATCTCTCCTTGGTCAGCTTCCATCCATTATCCTTGTCTGGCCTTCAGGTGCTTTGGAAAACAGCTTGACCCCCTCCTCTCTGTGGCCGCCTCTCAAGTATTGGAAGACAGCTATCATGTCTCCCCTGGTCCTTCTCTTCACTAGACTAGCCATACTCAGTTCATGTAACTGTTCTTCATATATTTTAGTCTCCAGTCCCCTAATCATCCTGGTTGCTCTCCTCTGCACTTTTTCTAGAGTTTCAACATCTTTTTAATAGTGTGGTGACCAAAACTGGATGTTTCTGGAGTAAGTGATGAGTTGGCTTGGTGAATGGCTGGATTTTTATACAGTTTATAGTATTTTGTAATTTTGAGGTTTGCTTTGTGTGCTTTTATTATTTGATTGGTTTTACTTGTTTCACAAAGACTCATGATGGGTCTTAATTATTGGCTTTCCTTGGTCCTATAGTAAGGTGACCAGATTTTAACATTGGTAGAGGGACACCATTGACCGGGGGGGGGGTTCTTGATTAAAAATTTGGTCTATATGATTTTATGACCTTTTTGCCACAATTGTTAAGCAAATCACTGCAACTGTTAATTAAATTTGTTTAATTAATTTGTTAAGTGAATATGGCTTCCCCCATTGACTTTACTTGTTGGAAGCTGCTAAGAAGAATGACAAGATACATATTCTAGCTGCTAATGAAAGCCAAACCAATTGAAACTACCTTTTCCTCCAGCAAAGGATAAAATTGCAGTTACATTTAGGAGCAATTAAAATATCCTCTACTCTAGAATCCTTTCATTTTATCTCGCAGTGGGCCAAAATAACGTCACACTATCGCTATTCAACTGTCCATTCATCTATCCTTCCTCTCGCTTCTATAGATGACCCTGAACACCTGTTAAGGGACATCTGGGAGCCTATCCCGCCCAGTCCCATCGAGCAAGTTGTTCCCCTTGTAGTCACATGCCTGCCGCCTCTCCCAGCTGGCGTCCTCCACATTCCCAAGGGCAATTGCCTTTCCTTTGTAGCTTGCTCGCCTTGCTCTTGAATGGAAACGGCGACTGCTCCTCGTGTTTATTTGTGCTTACCAAGAACCTTGTGGAGCTGGTCCCTTGGTGGATGGCTCCCACTAGGGGACCAATCGCTTCCCCCTGGGCAACAGCAGCGGCCATAGGGAGGCTCTGTCGGCGCATCCCTGGCCCATTTCCTAGGCGACCCTGCCCGAGCAAGAAGCGGCAGAGAATCCACAGGCTCTCACACCGAGCCCTCAAAGCCAAACGCGTGTGTCTTCTCAAAGGAGAGACTGAAGGCGGAGTAGAGGGCGCTGCCCAACATGCTGCCACTCAGCCGCCAATCAGCAGGCGAACTGGAGTAGAAGGGGGCGGGGTTTTCCACCAAGCGCAGGAAATAGGCTAAAGGTTCTGGAGTGGGCAATTGCCTCTGAGACGACTGATCACATGCCTCTGATGTATCTGATGGGATTTCAGGTTAACTCAAGATTTGCTGGCTGTCACTGTCTCGGATTGCAAAACGTTGGGGAGAGAACCATATATTCCCTTCCCATTCTCCCGCCGTTCCCTAGCTTGTGCATTCTTTCAAAAAATCAGGATTTTTTTAAAACGTCGCGGGACACGGGCAAATTGTTCAAAATCGGGACTGTCCCGCCAAAAGTGGGACATCTGGTCACCTTATCCTATAGGCATGTGTAATTGATTTTATCCTGATATCTATTGCCTCTAGCCTTCCTTTCTTAATGGATCAGCATTGTTTCCACTTTTCTCAATGACTGGGGTTACTCAAGTTCACAATTGCAACATTGTTTCTTTTTCACAGCCTGAGCTTACTGGTTGTTTGCCTGCAACTACTTTCTATTTGGCGGGGTGGGGGAAAACATTATTTCCGTTGGGCAGCAAACCAAAATGGTGGCTCCACAGTGAACCCCGAGCTTAGGGAGGCGATGTTCGACATTTTCAGGGGTGTCGGGGGTCAGTTAACCATCTTTTGACCCCCTCCCAGCGAGCCGAGGTGTTGCCGGCTCGATAGAGCTGTGGATGGAGCCCGAGGAACAGCTGACTGTCGGGGTTAGAGGACGGTGGCAGTACCTGGAGGCTTGGCTGCAAAGACACCCCTGTTGCTGGTGGAGAAGAGGGCAGCATTACAAACATTAGGATCCCTCAGTTTTTGAGGGATCTGGACACTCCCCATCTTTTTTTCTGAAGCATGGAAGGGGCTTAATGGGCTGAATGGCCTGAAGATCAAGCTTATGGGGAAGGAACTGAGAATTGTCAGCTGGGGGATGACAGTTGGTTTCCCCCTTAACTGTCCCCCCCACTTATTAGGCTTAGGCCTAATAGGGCCACTCAGCATAAATTTACAACTTTTGATTGATCTGCAGCCTTATTTGACCATTATTTGACCATCTTGTCCTCCCTGGGTTACCCGAATTATTCGATTATTCAATCATTTATTCCATCCTATGACTACACCTTGCTTTTTTCTGAACTAAGCCTCAGCTATCGCTGGTGTGAGAACGGGAGGAGGCACAGACACCGAGAGTCTTGGACTATGGTGGGACGGACCATTTCTCATTTGACCTTATGACTCTGGTTTGGTCACCTTGAAAAGGCGGCCTTTGAGACTTTTTTTCCCACCATTGAATAGACTTATTATAATCACAAGACTTCCCATCGTCATGATAGGACGATGATGTCCCGATGTTCTGATGTTTTTAGCATATTGTCTTCTCTTTAATATCTTTTCCTCCCTTATTTAATCTACCTGTTTTTACCATCTCTAACACCCTTTAATAGAAAATGATCCTTCATCACTCTCAGCTCATTACTATTCTTTAATGTATTCAACTGCGGAGCTCCTTGCACTGCGAGACTCCCCTCTCTCGCAGGTTTGGCTCTCTCAACTATCGAGGGCTGCCCTTGATGACGGGTTTTGGAACCCCGAGAGGTGGTACGCTAAAAAACGGAAACTCTGGGGTTTTTAAAATAGGTTTTTAGATCCAATTTTAAGGGGATCCGGGAGGAGGGTGGTTTTTATTAATAAAAATGAGACTGGGGGGTCTCTTAAGGATCAGCAGCCATGCCATTTTGACAGTCCCGGCGGGTTAGGGAGATTGGGAGTCATAGGAGATACTCGGAGGAGGGTGGGACAAGCTATACCTGTGATGGTGGGAAGGGGCAGAAGAAATCGAAGTAGGAGTGGGGAGCATCACACCAGATGCATTCGGATGGTGACTTGCTCCCATACCTCCTGCTCACCCTGCTTTCCTGGGGATATGTGAGTGAAGGACCCTGGTTTCCATCTGATATATGTGAATGCCAGGTCCGTGATGAATAAGGCTCTCCTCATACGAGATCTTATTGATGAGGAGGGTGCGGACCTGGCCTGTATCACGGAGACCTGGTTGGGGCAAGAGGGGGGAATCCCTCTCTCTGATTTATGCCCCTCAGGCTTTCGTGTCCTGCACCAGCCGCAACACCAGGGAAGGGGCGGGGGGTGGCAGTAGTTGTTAGAGAAAGTCTGAGTCCTAGGGAGGTCATTGTCCCTCAGATAGGCGGGTGTGCGTCTCTTCTATTGAAGTGGGACCCTGGAGTTCAATCGGGCTTGTTGGTCACATACCTATCTCCCAGCTATGTTACCACAGCCCTGCCCGCACTGCTCGATGTCTTGTCTGAGGTGGCACTTGAACTCCCCAGCCTTTTAGTTGTGGGAGATTTTAATCTGCCTTTGATTGGTGAGTCATCTGAGACAGTCCGGGAGTTCATGGCCTCCATGGCAGCCATGGACCTGACTCAGGTTATTCAGGGCCCAACTCATAGGGGAGGACACACACTCGACCTGGTTTTTCTCTCTGGGCAGTGGATAAATGGTCATGGTAAGGGGGAACTTTCCATCACTCCCCTGTCATGGACTGACCATTCCCTCCTTAGACTAGACTTTCAATCTGCCAACCCCTGCCGCTGGGAGACGGGACCCATAAAATGGTTCCGCCCTAGGCGCCTGATGGACCCAGAAAGATTCTTGAAGGAGCTTGGGACATTCCCCACCTCTCAATCCTGCGATTCAGCTGAGGCTCTGGTGGCATCCTGGTAACGGGTGGCTACCGACGCCTTGGACAGAATCGCATCTTTGCGGCCTCTAACCTGATGCAGATCCCGGATTGCTCCTTGGTTTTCCATGGAGCTCCGTGAAATGAAACGTTGGAAAAGATGCTTAGAGGAGAGTTGGAGGTCCTCCCGATCTGAATCTGACCGAACACAGTTAAGAACCCATATTAGGTCTTATCTAGTGGCGATGGAAGCAGCGAAACATCACTACTTCGCCGCCCTCATTGCATCTGCAGAAAACCACCCAGCAGCCCTGTTTCATGTGACCTGCTCCTTCCTCAATCAGGGAGTGAGGGAAGACCCTTTGCAGGGCAGAGCTGAGGATTTTGTACAGTTTCTGCATGATAAAATTGCTCAGATCCGGATCGGATTGGACTCTGACTGGGCAGAATCCAATCGGGAGACTAGGGTGGGTCTTGAGAATAATATCTGGATTGAGTTTGACCCTGTTTCTGTCAAGGAAGTGAACAGGATTGTGGGCAAGCTTAGTTCCTCCACTTGCTTATTGGACCCTTGTCCCTCCTGGTTGGTTTCGGCTGCCAGAGAGGTGACTAGAGACTGGATCCAGGCAATTGTCAACACTTCATTGAGAGAGGGGAACTTCCCCGCCTCTCTTAAGGAGGCGGTGGTTCGACCTCTCCTCAAGAAGCCTTCCCTGGATCCAGACTCACTTAATAACTATCGTCCCGTCTCAAACCTTCGCTTCATCACAAAGGTTGTTGAGACTGTAGTGGCTCAACAGCTCCCACAATTCCTGGAGGAAACAGAATACCTTGACCCGTACCAATCAGGCTTCCGACATGGTGACAGCACGGAAACGGCATTGGTCACTCTGGTGAATGATCTCTGGCGGGCTCGGGATGGGGGTTGTTCCTCCATCCTGGTACTACTTGACCTCTCAGCGGCTTTTGATACCATCGACCTTGGCATCCTACTGCAGCAACTTGTGGGGTTAGGGGTGGGAGGCACTGTTTTACGGTGGTTTTCTTCCTACCTTTCGGGTCGCTTTCAGTTTGTATGGGCAGGAGGGCAGAGATCCACCCCGAGGCCCCTTAATTGTGGGGTGCCTCAGGGGTCGGTTCTCTCCCCCATGCTCTTTAACATCTATATGAAGCCACTGGGTGAAATCATTCGTGGCTTTGGGGTGAGATATCATCAATATGCTGATGATACCCAATTATACATCTCCACCCCAGACCACCCCAGAGATGCCCTTTCCGTGATGTCCCATTGCCTGGAGGAGGTACAGGCCTGGATGGGCAGAAACAGACTCAAACTCAATCCCTCTAAGACTGAGTGGCTGTGGATGCTGGCATCTCGGGTTTCAGAGGCTCCATCACTTTTGATAGATCGGGAAAAACTTGCACCCATTGATAGGGCTCACAACTTGGGTGTCCTCCTGGATGCTCGGCTATCCCTAGAAGACCATCTAACAGCCGTGACCAGGGGGGCCTTCGCACAGGTTCGCCTGGTGCACCAGTTGCACCCTTTCCTGGACCGAGATGACCTTCACACAGTCACTCATGCCCTGGTTACTTCCTGCTTGGATTACTGCAATTCCCTCTACATGGGCCTGCCCCTAAGATGCACCCGGAGACTCCAGCTGATCCAGAATGCAGCTGCATGGGTTGTTATGGGAGCCCCTCGTTACTCCCATATAACACCCCTCCTGCGTGAGCTGCACTGGTTACCAGTGGTTCTCCGGGTCCACTTCAAGGTGCTAGTCCTCACCTATAAGGCCCTTCATGACTTGGGTCCGGGATATTTGCATGACCTTCTCCTGCCTGCCTCTCACCGTCCTGTTTGCTCACATAGGGCCGCTCTCCTCAGGGTTCCGACGGCGAGCCAATGTCACCTTGCTGTGCCCAGGGGTAGGGCGTTCTCTGTGGGTGCTCCCACCCTCTGGAATGAATTACCTACTGAGCTCCGGACGGCTCCTGATCTCCGCTTCTTCTATCAGGACTTGAAGACTTGGCTTTTCAAACAAATAGGCTGAGACTGATTCTGGGCTTTATTATTTACTACTAATTAATTATTTGGATTAAATTATGATTTTATTGTACTTGTTTCTTAACTTGTGTTCACTACCCTGAGTCCTTCGGGAGAATGGCGGCATATAAATGCATGTAATAAATAAATAAATAAATAAATAATAAACAGAGATGGCGTTCTTTTACTTTTAGCAGCTTCCATATTTCTTTTCCTGGCTTTGAGTTTTATTCTTGCGATTTTGGAGTATCGTCAAAAGAACTGGGGGGTGCATTCTTACCACAATAGCTTAGCACAAAATGTGAAGCCATTAACTATACATTGAGGATAGTTCTTATCATTTTTATTCTTTGCTCTTATGTTACTTTTGTCATCATGGAGATGAATTATAGATTTGTGATTTATATATTTTTAAAAATGTAATCCTGGAAGCTACCAACAATCCTGAAGATGTAATAGGACATAAATGAGAGGGACAGAGTGAAGAGAAAGAGTATTGTATGTTAGCTAGACAAATTAACTATATCCTGATGATTTCTAGCATAGCTAGAACAGGGCAAGGCGAGGCAAGGCGAGGCAAGGCAAGCACAAAAAAGTTTCCAGATGTCAGTAACAGCTCGTGAGACTGGAAAAAGGCAATGCTTGTTCCCGACAAGTGTCCCCCCAACGGCGTCTCTTTCAATCTCATTCCCCAGGTGAGCCTTGTGAAGAGAAGTGGGGCACCCTCCTCCCAAGTCATCAGGTTGCCCTGCACTAATCCCACCTCCTCTCCATTCTCCGTGCTCATCGATCAGGGAGGGGAGATAATTGGTCATTGCTGGAGCTCCATCACTCCTCTGCTCCGCTGCCTGCCCTCTCCTCCCCCCCTGGCTTGGTCATCCTGTGCCCTCTCTCCTTTGCTGGCAACCCTTCCCATCCTGAGGGACCTGGGACTGCTTTGTCCTGCTCCTCCGTCTGTCGGCCCTAGCTCCATCTTGTCCTCCTCTTCAGACCCACGCTCCAATGGGGCCAGAACACATAGAATTAAAATCATGTGAAGTATTAGTACCACTTTATAAAGCCTTAATAAAACCACACCTGGAATACTGCATCCAGTTTTGGTCACCACATTACAAAAAAGATGTTGAGACTTTGGAAAAAGTGCAAAGAAGAGTAACTACCATAAGATGATTAAAGGTGTGGAGACTAAAATATATGAAGAATGGTTGCAGGTTTTGGGTTTGGCTAGCCTAGAGCAAAGAAAGACCCTAGGCACATGATAGCAATAGCACTTAGCACTTAGACTTATATACAACTTCACAGTGCTTTACACAGTGCTTAAAGCCCTCTTTAAGTGGTTTACAGAGTCAGCATATTGCCCCCAACCAGTGGTGGGATTCAGATAATTTAACAACCGGTTCATCCAGGGTCAGGTTGGCCATCATGAAAGGCGTGGCTCATCCCGTCCTCCAGCTCCACTGCACATGTGGGACAAGTCTCCTGTGATGGCCAACCTGATCCTGGGCAAACTGGTTGTTAAATTAAACCCTCCTCCCCCACCGACTATCAAAGCGGATCCTGGGTGCTCATTTGCCCATTTCTCTATTGCAGTGCAGTGTCACACCGTGGAGCTTGCCCCATCCACCACCGCCCAGATCCCCTTGCTTCCCCTAAGAAAGATGGTCAAAGAAAGAGGATTGCATCATGTGCTGAATGCCGTAATTAAACCATGACTTCCTAAGATGACACTCTGTCACTGGATAAAGCAAGGAGGGTGACTCAAGGCAACAAGCACCTACAGCCCCAACAAAGTGAAAGAAGAAGAAACATGAGAGCAGTGCCCTCCCACATCCCTTTTCCACCCCAAACAGTGTGCTTCTCCTAAAGGCCTATGGCTTGACACACCCGCCTACTCTGCCTCTTTCAATGGTGCCTCTTCCATGCGCGTGTTCAGGGAGAGAGGGAGCGACGCAGGGGTCAAATGTAAAATTTGTTACTACCAGTTCTGTGGGCGTGGCTTGGTGTGGGGGGGTAATGTGACTGGGTGGGCGTGGCCAGCTTTTTTTTTAACCTTTCAAAGCATTTTTTCTGCAAACGCAAAAAAATGCTTTGAAAAGCCTCTGCCGATCAGGCAACACAGCTGGGATCATCAGAGCCTTTTCAAAGCATTTTTTAAACCACCTCTTCTGCTGAAGAGGTTGCAGAAAAAATGCTTTAAAAGTCTCTCTGATGATCCCAGCTGAGTTCCTGATTGTCAGAGAGACTTTTCAAAGCATTTTTTAAAAACCTCTCTGACGATCCCAGCTGAGTTGTCTGATCGTCAGATAATTTTTTAAAAGCCTATCTGACAAGCTGGGATCGATCAGAGCTTGGATTATCAGAGGCATTTAAAAGAAAAAAACTTTTTTTCTTTTAAATGGCTCTGGTGATCCAAGCTGAGTTGCCTGATCGGCAACTCTGATCGAGTTGCCTGATCGGCAACTCTGATCGATCCCAGCTTGGATTGCCAGAGCCATTTAAAAGAAAAAAAGTTTTTTTCTTTTAAATGCCTCTGACAATCCAAGCTGAGTTGCCTGATTGGCAGAGGGTTTTTTAAAAAACGTTTTTTCTTTTAAATGACACTGATGATCCAAGCTGAGTTGCCTAATCGGCAGAGGGTTTTTAAAAAACCCTCTGTAAAAACCCTCTGCCATTCAGGCAACTCAGCTTGGATCATCAGAGCCATTTAAAAGAAAAAAAGCCTCTGATGATCATGCGGCTCAGCTGGGCATGGGGAGGGGGCAGGGATTTTTGCTACCAGTTTTCCGAACCACCCGCCTCCAACGCTATCGGATTGGGCGATCTGGTCCAAACCGGGAGCATTTCACCTCTGCACTGGGTGAGCCAAAAGAGAGAGAGATGGGGGGGGAATGGATGAATGGGTGACTGCGCATGTGGCTGACAGTTGGTTTCCAGCGCCAGAGAGGGAAGCAGCAGGGCTGCCACTGCCTTTCATTGGAGCATTTGAAGTGAAATGGAGCTCCTCTTGCCATCTCCTTCCCCCCCCTCTTTGCTGGGCATGGCAGGACTTCCTGTCCCTTACTTAGCCACCTGCCCCCCTTTATTGATGCAATTTGGGGGTGGCAGGTGGGGAGGAGTGCGGGGGAGGAAGGCTATTCAGCTGGTTCACCAAACTCCACAAAAATTTAGCTACCAGTTCTACTGAACCGGTGTGAACTGGCTGAATCCCACCACTGCACCCAACAATCTGGGTCCTCACGATAGCAGTATTGCAGTATTTCAGAGGTTGCCACAAAGAGGTGGGGGTTAACTCAGGGGTGATATCCAGCAGGTTCTGTCAAGTTCTGGAGAACCGGTATCGGAAATTTTGAGCAGTTCGGAGAACTGGTATCGGAAATTTTGAGTAGTTCGGAGAACCAGCAAATACCATCTCTGGTTGGCCCCATAGTGGGGTGGGAATGGAGATTTTGCAATATCTTTCCCCCAGGAGTGGGGTGGGAATGGGGATTTTGCAGTATCCTTCCCCTGGAGTGGAATGAGAATGGAGATTTTGCAGTATCCTTCCCCTGCCATGCCCACCAAACCACACCCACCAAGCCACACCATGCCCACCAAGCCATGTCCACAGAACTGGTAGTAAAAAAAAAATGGATTTCACCACTGGGTCAACTTATTTTCCAAAGCACCAGAAGGCAAGAGAAAAAACAATGGATGGAAACTAATCAAGGAGAGAAGCAACCTGGAATTAAGGAGAAACTTCCTAACAGTGAGGACAATGAACCAGTGGAACAGTTTGCCATCAGAAGTTGTGGGTGCTTCATCACTGGAGGTTTTTAAGAAAAGACTGGACAGTCACTTGTCTGAAATGGTATAGGTTTGAACAGGGGGTTGGACTAAAGAACCTCCAAGATCCCTTCCAGCTCTATTCTGATTGATTGACTACCTGTAAATGATCCAATACATTAATTCATTTTTATATTGTTCAGTATAAATTGTACCATATTTCTATTATATTGGTTTTTCAGATTTTAATCCTTTTCTTAACATGGATCAATCTCTAATCTTATGTATCAGGGCATCACTTTTAGTCTCAACACACATTTATGTTCCCTCCAACATCATAGCACCATTTCAGAATTGTTTTTCATTAGTCTAAATAGACATAAAACAAATATTTAAAGTAATTTTCTATATTTGGTGTTATACTCTCCATGCCCCTGTGCACAAGTGCTACTAGCTGATAGATATCATTGTACCCAATTACAACTACATTAAAGTCTGAATATCATCTTAGAAAAGGGAGGAGGGAAAGTAGAAAAACAATTTTCTGGTCTTGATTGAGCAAGGAGGACATCTAAGGAAGCTCCAGATTCACACACACAACCCTGGGCCTTAGAACAGTAGATAAATGGCTTTAAGTTTTAACATTCAATATAATTCAATATAATAGCTCAACTTTGTATAGTCTGAGCCATGTTTTAAACCATGAGTACTTCATACTCTAGTTCTTTCTGTGAAGCTTTCTGAGTTATTTTATACTCAGCTGTACCCCTAGCACCAACACTGGTTTGACCTATTAATTTTAGTTATTGGTAGGAATCTGGTTATTTTTAACCTGGAGAAACTCTCTCTCTTTCTCTGTAAGAGAATGAGCATATGTAAGAAACAAAACATTAGCCTAGTAAAAGCTAGATGCAATAAATTTATATCAGTAAGTTTAATAGCTCTCTTCTCCATGAGTGTCAGACTCTTGGCAGCTGACAACTAAAGCAACTAAAAGTAATTCTGCCAGGGAAGATCCTAACTGACTTCCTTAACAAGATTTATTGAAAAAAAGAAATAAAGTTACAAGAATTTTAGTAATTGTTTCTTTCCAGCTTATCTTTCAGTAATTGTGGCAGAGACTTCCTCATTTTTATTGTAATACCTTTCTTGTAAATTGGTCAGAAGAAAATTCTTTTTCACTAAAAATGGAGAAGTCTATAGGAGAAAGCTTAGAAAAACATCTACGCATCTTAATTCCAGTGTGGCATACTTATCTTCAAGAGAGTGTCTCATTTGGCATCCTCACACTAAACCAGGCATATGAAAGAGGCAGAACTCTCACATCCTGTGTGACATTCTAACGAAGCAAAGCTACGAGAGGAAAAAAAGAAAGTAAATCTGTAGTGCTACCTCTTTGTACTGTAGAAGTATGGATAGGGAAATCAGCCTGTTTTCCCTTCCATTTGGGGAAATAGAACAATCTCATGAGAGATAAGTACAATCAAAAAATGTTTTAAAAGGAGAAAAAAGAGAATATAAAATTACTTTTTAGCTTTAGGTAGTCACTACCAAATATTCAGTGGCAAAGGACAAACAAAGTCCAAATCTAACATAGCAACTTAAAAGATTTTGCATTGTAGCTCTGGCAGCCTATAAAATGATGCTGATTTCCTCTTTTTAGAAGCTGTAACAAAATTCTCCACTGCAGAAACATTTCTGAGCTTGTAAGAAGAACATCATATCAGATTTTAAACACAGTTAAAATAAAAATTAGTATTATGCAACAATTCCAGCTGAATTCTACCTATCTTTCAAAGATATTTGTTGTTCTGAAGCAGAGAAGACTAATCATGATTAATCATGGGCTTTGTTAGATCGGTGTAAGGTAACAGGCAAGAGTCGTTAGTGAATTCAGCACCTTTTTATTTCCAGCAAAATGTGACTGTGCTGGGCTGCCAGTGCTCGCCTTTTTAAGGAGCTCCAGGCAGACCAACCGGCCAATGACAGCCAGTTAAATCTCCCATGGTCCAGACAGCCAATCAGCGGTGAGCATGAAACCTTATGCAGATTCTAGCCAATCTGTGGCGAGCATGAAAACTTATGTAGATTCTAGCCAATCCGTACATAACACCCCTCCCCTCCTAGAATGAACAGTGTCCAATCCCCTGCTTACGTATGTGACATAGTCCTCTAGGTAGGCGGGGTGCACTGGCTTCCTACTAGACCTGTGTAGTTCACTTGTTCCCGGGATCGTGGCTGCAGCGGTCGAGTCTGGTGTTCCTCCGGCTGCCTGGGAAGGAACCTTCTGGAGCTCCTCGGCCTGCAAGTCGATTTCCAGCCTGATTCCTTCAGCTTCCGAAACTGTCGCTTCCTGCTGGATGCCCTCGATCCCAGAGGAATGGTCGCGGATCTGGTTGGCGAGTAGTCCCCCTGTTGGGCTACTGGGTAGGCCTGGTTCCTGCTCGTCTGCTTCCCAGCCGGCGGTTGAGCGTGCTCCTCGGGGCGGAGACCTCAGGTTCTGCGATTGTTGCTCTGGCCCTCCGGTCGCGGTCCAGTCGCCTTGGTTCCTCAGCTCGGTGTCCACCAGGCGGTGTCTGAGTTGGTTGATATGCCTCCTCCAGATCCGCTCATCCTCCAGCTCAATGCAGTATGACTTGGGGCCAGTGACAGCCACAACTCGGCCCACCAGCCAGGTCGGGTACCCCGCAAAGTTGTGTGCAAATACCCGGTCCTGTACGTTGAATGCCCGTGTGGGCCGTGCAGAGTCTGGGGGGGGGGGTCTCAGGAAGGTAGTCCAAGTGGTATCGGTCAAGTTGCGACCTCAGCCTCCTTCCCATCAGCAACTCCACTGGGCTTTTGTTGGTGGTCACATGGGGGGTGATGCGTTGAGCGAGGAGGAACTGGTCAACTTTTTCCTGCCAATTCCCTGGGCTCATTCGGGTGAGGGTTTCCTTGGTTAGTCTCACCATTCTCTCGACCTGCCCGTTGCTTGCTGGGTGGAACAGAGAGATGAGTACGTGCCGGATCCCTTGCTCTGTGAGGAATGCTTCCATGGTCTTGGCTGTCAGTTGTGGGCCGTTATCAGAAACCAGGATGTTGGGTAGACCATGGGTGGTGAACAGCCATCGGAGGGCTCGGATGGTGGCTTCTGTCGTAGTTGTCTGCATGATGATCACTTCTAGCCACTTGGAGTATGCATCCACGACAATCAGGAACATCTGTCCTTCTACTGGCCCTGCAAAGTCAATATGTATGTGGGACCAGGGCCCCTTGGGCACTTCCCATTCATAAGTGGGTGCCCATGGTGGTGCTGGTCGTGTCCCCTGGCAGGATTTGCAGGTAGCCACCCACTTGGTAATGTCCTTGTGCATCTGGGGCCACTAGATGTAGCTCCGGGCTAACGCCTTCATCCTCACGGTCCCAGGGTGTCCCATGTGCAGGGCGTCCATGGTGCGCCTCTGAAGCTTTTGGGGAACAATGACCTTTTCTCCCCACAGCAAACAGCCCTTAATGATTGACGGTTCGGTTTGCTTGCTGTGGTAACTCATAATAATAATAATAATAATAATAATAATAATAATAATAATAATAATAATAATAATAATAATAATAATAATAATAATAATTTTATTTCTATACCGCCCTTCTCCCAAAGGACTCAGAGCGGTGTACAGCCTATTTAAAAACACAAGACAAAACAGCAATTAAAATTTAAAATGATTAAATAATTTGGCTCAATTAAAACCCCAGAAATTTAAAATACCCCAATTTAAAACTATTATGTTGATAGCCCAGCCTGGCGGAACAACAGGGTCTTCAGTGCGCAGCGAAACACGCGGAGGTCAGAGATCTTACATATTTCCGGGGGCAGTTCATTCCACAGGGCTGGGACTCCCACAGAGAAGGCCCTCCCCCTGGGTGTCGCCAGCCGACATAACTTGGCTGATGGCACCCTGAGGAGACCCTCTCTGTGGGAGCGGACTGGTCGGTGGGAGGCTATTGGTGGCAGAAGATGGTCTCGAAGGTACCTGGGTCCTATGCCATGGAGCGCTTTAAAGGTGGTAACCAAGACCTTGAATCGCACCCGGAAGACCACCGGGAGCCAGTGCAGCTCGCACAGGAGGGGTGTCACATGGGCACAACGAGTTGCGCCCATAACCACCCATGTGGCCGCATTCTGGACCAGCTGGAGCCTCCGAGTGCTCTTCAAGGGGAGCCTCATGTAGAGAGCATTACAATAGTCCAACCGGGAGGTAACAAGGGCGTGAGTGACCGTGCGCAGGGCGTCCCGGTCCAGAAAGGGCTGCAACTGGCGGATCAGGCGAACCTGATAAAAGGCCCCCCTGGCCACGGCCGTCATATGCTCTTCTAAAGACAGCCGTGCATCCAGGAGGACACCCAGATTGTGAGCCCTCTCCGTGGGGGGCAAAGATTCACCCCCAATAGTCAACGATGGCACCTGTTGACTATATCGGGGCGCCGGAAGCCACAGCCACTTGGTCTTGGAGGGGTTGAGTCTGAGCCTGTTCCTCCCCATCCAGACCCGCACGGCCTCCAGGCAGCGAGACATCACATCAAGGGCATCGTTGGGATGGTCCGGGGTGGAGATGTACAGCTGAGTATCATCAGCGTACAGATGACACTTCACCCCAAAACCACGGATGATCTCACCCAGCGGCTTCACATAAATGTTTAACAGGAGGGGCGAGAGGACCGACCCTTGCAGCACTCCCCATGCGAGACGTCTTGAACTCCTCCCCCAGGTTCTCCTGTGGCCATCTCCTCAACACCTAGTTCAGAATCTTTCTTAACGTTTTGTCTTTTTGGGTGTGTTCAGCGATGTCTCTGGTGGTCACTGGGCTGGCTGGGTCAATGTCGATCAACAGCACTTGGGCGGTGGGTGCGGGGTTTCCCACCAATTCTGGCAGCGGGCAGCAGCTGAGAGTGTTGGCATGGCTGATGTCTTTGCCGGGGTGGTGGATCAGCTTGTAATCGTACGCCGTGAGGAAAATGGCCCATCTGGTCATCCTCGGGGACATGTATGGTGGGGTTTGTTGGTTACTGACAAGGAGTCCTAATAGGGGCTTATGGTTGGTTATAATCTCGAAATGCCTATTGTATACATACTCATGGAACTGCTTGATCCCTGCCACCATGGCCAAGGCCTCCTTATCAATTTGGCTGTAGTTGCGCTTGGCCGATGACAGGGTCTTGGAGTAGTATGCTAGGGTGCTTCTGTTCCATCTGGTAGGTGGTGGCTGAGGACAACCCCAACTTCGAAAGGGGAGGTGTCACAGGTGATCCGAACTGGCAACGTGTGGTTATATTGGATCAGGACGCTGTCGGACGAGAGGAGGTCTTTCACTGCTGCAAAAGCTTGGTCTTCCCTCCATCCCCAGGTCCACGGGGTCGTCTTCCCCAGGAGTTTGTGGACCGGTTCAGCAATGGTGGCCTTCTGTTGTAAAAATGTGCTGTAAAAGTTTAACAGTCCCAAGAAGGCTTGCAGTTCTGCCTTATTCTTCTGGGTGGGGGCGTTCTTAATGGCTTTCATCTTGCTGTCAGTTGGGTGGATGCCCGACCCATCTATTAGATAGCCCAGGAACTCTACCTGCTTTACGCCAATTTTGCATTTGTTAGGGTTCACTTTGAGTCCTTTTTTCTGGAACCTCCCCAAGGTTTCGCGCACGCATTCCATCAACTGTTCTATTGACTCCCCTGATATAAAAACGTCATCGAAGTATGGCACCACTCCTGGGATCCCATGCAGTAGCCGCTCCATTAGGCACTGGAAAAATCCTGGGGCTACGCTGACCCCAAACTGCAACCTGGTACATTTAGTGTTGAATTAGTCAATAGACTTTTCTTTTGTACAAACATAATTCAGACTGTTTTGGTCAACCACTCCTAGCTCCTACTGGACCAGCAAATGGAAGAGGTGGCCCCGAAAGCCTTTGACCACTTCTGGTTAGTGCAACAATTATAACCAGTTCTCATAGTCAGTGAGAACTACTATGATTGGCGCTTCATAGGACTATCCTTAAAGAACAACCTACCCCAAATGCCTGGGTACTAATAGAAGTATTTCAATGCTATTATATAATTACAGAAGCTGCATTGTTGTTTGTTTTCAGATGCAATTCAAGATATTAGCAATAACTCCTGTGGACACAACTGTCTGTGAGATCATCTATTCCAAGTAGAATCTGCCTGCATATAATGTGCTGGCAGAGACAGCATGCTTAATGGACCTATTCCTTGCAAGGTGCCATTGGAGTAGGCTTGGAGGTAAGCAATGTGCAGTCAGTTGTGGAATCAATTACCAAATAAGATCCTCTCCAACATCACCTTGGCGCTTTAATTATAACAACTGGGTTATTAAAGCTGCCTTTCTTAGTTGCTGTAACTTCTCTTTCAGCAATATTTGAGAGAACCGTAGAGTTAGTCTAATTCCAAAGTCAATGAATTTATTATGTTTAATATCCTTTATTATGGACAGACAGTACAGTTTGGTATTTTGTTTTAAAGGACAAGGTACAATTATATTTTTTTTAGGAAACAATTCCTTCATGGTCGGTTGCAAGAAATGTAGATTATCAACATTTTTAAAGAGAAGTGTTATTTTCCTACCAGAATAAAATGATTCTAATGTTCCCCCTTTTCCAAAAAGCCCTGGCAGATTTTCCCCAGTCAGGGTAAGGCTTGTCCTGAAGCATCATATCGGTCACCTGAAGTGAAGAGACAGAGAGATAAACTATGTAGTTCAGTTTAAGGAGAAAAAAAAAATCTGCATTATGCTTGAGGGGTATAGAAAAAAAAATCCTCATGTACATATGTGTACAGAAAAGTCATGTGCTTATTCTTGGTCTAGAATACATGACATGCATGATACCCACAGACAAAAGACACAATGCCATGCTTATATGCAGCAGCAGGATTACATATGCCCAACTGAAAAATATGACATTGCATCTCTCTCTCTCTCTCTCTCTCTCTCTCTCTCTCTCTCTCTCTCTCTCTCTCTCTCCCTCCCTCCCTCCCTCCCTCCCTCCCTCCCTCCCTCTCCCCTACTCCATTTCCATCATTGGTTAAACAAGGAAGGTAAAATTGTCTATTAGCATGTGTAGAGAAGAATTCCACAAATATGAAAAGCAACCCCTAAAAGAAAGTTGAAACATGTCATTATGCACTAAGGGTGCAATTTCTGAATGTAGCACCACTTGAGAGAAAACTACAAGTTGTATAAAGCATATATCTTTATTTATTTATATGCTGTCATCCACAGAGACTTTGGCCAGCTAATAGTTAAGATAATACAATAAGCAAAATAAATAAACTCAACCATACCCTCTGGAATCAGCTGCCCCCAGAGATAAGGAGAATCCAAGACCTCGGTGCCTTCCACCGTGCCCTTAAAACTTTCTTTTTTCAGCAAGCCGGGCTGGCTTAACATATTTTTTAACATATTTTTAAATATTTTTTAATTGGTTTGTTATCTTAAATTGGGGCCAAATTAATATATATCCTTTTAATTGTTTTTAATGTTTGTATTGTATGTTTTTATCTGGCTGTACACCGCCCTGAGTCCCTCGGGAGAAGGTGTGGTATATAAATTCCAGGGAGAAGGGAAAGAAGTGATCCCAGAAGCAGTAGTGGAAGGGAAAGAGACCCGGGGGGGGCGGGGAAATAGGCATGCAGGCTGGTACTCAGCAGCCCAAAGGTGGTGGCAGACGAGGTGACACAGGCAGCTACTCCCGAAGGGGCCCTGGCAGGCTGGTGGTGCTCAGAACATTTTCGGAAGTTTTCAATCTGGGATGATTCAAGCCACCCAGGCAGGAGCAGTCCCACAGCGCTGCTGAGCACAACGCTGCCAGGAGGGCGAAGAGGCCAGCAGCAGCATGGGCAGTCACTTGGCCATTTAAAGACTTGTGGATTTCTACTCTCAGAACTTCCCACAGGCCTTCCATCAGTTCCTTCCCTTTTCTGGGTTGGGGTAGCTCACGCCCACTGCGTCAGTTGGGGTTGGAAGTTTGATTGCACCCCACGAGGGAGCCTCCATCAGCTGAGCCAGCATGGACCGGGAGCTGCCTCTCATTCTGTCTCTCTGTGGAGGCCTCCCAGTGCAATGTTCTGCCACAGCTTTGGAGTAAACCTCCGCCTTCCCTACGGAAGATTGCAAGACTGGAGGCTTTGCCTTGCTTCGATCAGCAGGAACCCCCCCCCCCCATTTCCCTGCCAATCGGTGTATCCTTGGGGAACTCTGCACAGACACACACGCAAAAATGCTCTCTCCGAAACCTTCAGCCTTACAATCCTGCACAGTGAAGGTGGAGGTTTGCTCCAAAGCTGTGGCAAAGTATTGCACTGGGAGGCCTCTGCAGAGAGGCAGCTCCCGGCCCTTGCTGGCTCAGCTGATCCACAGATCACAATTAAGGTGCCGAGCTTCCATAAGGTGACCATGGAAAGGAAAGGCTGCCTCCGGTGCTGCCCATGCCCATCCCTTCAATAGGGCTTATTTTCGGGAGAGGGTGTATATTTACGCCCACCCCAAAAATCAGGCTTATTTTCAGGACATGTTGTATTTTTGGGGAAACGCGGTATGTATCTATCACTATCCAGTTGCTGCCATGCAGAAGGCAAGTAAGTCACAATTGATTGAAAGCCAGGCCTCTTAACTGAGAAATGGCCAAAATAGGAACTCAAGGTATAACTATATGAAAGCCCTCCAGCTGGCAGCTGCCACATGCTGATCAAACAGTAGTTTTGAGTTCAAGAGGACCTCAAAGTTGTGAGCTGTCTCTAACAGGGGAAGTACAACCGTTTCAAAGTTGGATCTGCTAGGGCCACAAAATCAAATATACTGTCTTTGGATTCATTCAAAATCTGCTCTTCCCCATCCAGACACTGAAAGTCCTTATTATTTTTTTAAAAATTCCGCAGGCATGACAATGAATTTACAGAGGGTTTTCTTTAGTTTTCTATTCTTTAGTTTTCTATTCTGAAAGATCCATCAACAGACAACATTACAGAAAAAGATCTGAAACTCTAGATCTATCTCTAGCTAGCTAGAGATAGAGATGATAGAGATAGAGATGGATGGATGGATGGGTATAGACAGAGAGCTAGAAAGATAGAAATAGAAAGATATCTGAATGGTTATGATTAGGGTTATGGTTAGGGTTAGGGTTAGGGTTAGAGAGACAGACAGACAGACAGACAGACAGACAGACAGACAGACAACACCTTGTAGAATGAGCAAGTATTGTAACAAAATATATTCTGATTGCAGAAATTAATACAATATAGCAGATCCTAAATCTTTTAATCTCCTGTCTCCAATCGTGTATATCAGGGGCGTCGTCATGGCAGCATCATGTGATGTATCATGACTTTTTTCCCTTTTGCTAAACTGGATGTGGTCAGCATGTGACACATCCAGCCTGCGGGTTTCGAATTTGACAGTCCAGAAGTTTGACAGTCCAGAAAGATCAAGTATCTTTCAAAGCACAAAATAATTCCCTTCCCCCTCAATTAAGTGCCACTGGAAACAGAACTAATCTGTAGTACGTTGGGTGATTTTCTTTTAATGACTACACTGATGAAGACTTTAATTTCATCTCCCTGGGTGCTCAAATCTAATAAAAATTGTTCCAAGGGTTGGTATATATCACAATTATGTGATATCTACATCTTTATCTAGACCTATCTTGCTAAAAACCCAGTGATGTAATTTAAGTTGGCAATTATGTACTTAGACTCTCACTTAGTCATGGTTCGAGATTTCCCCTCTGCAAATCCCAATATGAACAGCATATTCTTAATAGAGTCTTTTTTAAATCTCATATTCTCAAACCAAAAAGAAACTGTATCTTAAGTAGCAGAGGCAGGAATTCTAAACTATGAGTTCTTGGCTAATTAAACAACCATAGCCAAGAGACAAGCTTTACATTATGGAGCTTTGCATCTTGATTATTCTTGTGCCTTAATTATTAGGATGCAAATGAGAGAAATAGATACTCAGCAAATTCTTGGAATTGTCTGTTTTCTTACAAATTCTGTGAAAGGAGATGTATGTACTTGGTGTATATGATCAATTTCCTGGAACCAAAAGAATCTACAGAAGATTAGAAAATCTTTAGATTGGATCTAAATGCCATCTATAAAACATTTTATAAAAGTTCTCTCTTAAGTTTTGAGCTTGTGTAAATCTTACATTTCTAACCCATATTTTTTCCCATGTTTCCATCATTATTGGTTCTCCTACATTTTGTGCCTATTTTATCATACAGTCCTTGACTAGCTCTGTTTCTGAATCTATTTCCACTAACACATTATACAACCTTTTTATATGCATTTGACTTTTGTCTCTTATTTGTTTAATCAAATTCTCATCCTGTTACGAAATACCAATTTTTTGATCTTCTCTCCTTCTGGCCTGCAACTGCCCATATTGAAATCAAGTTCTAATTATTCCTTCTTCTCTTAATTGCTCCATAGGTTTTAATTGTAGTCTGACTCCTTCTTTATAAAGGAGTTCTTTGTATGTAGTCTTATCTTGCTTTTGCTCCAAATTTATATTCTCTATCGCTTATCTGGGTACTGTCCATATTGGTAACTTATCATTTAATTTATATTGATACTTTTTCCAGACACGTAATAGAGCATTTCTTAATATATGACTTTTAAAAGTCTTATCTACTTTCTTATCATACAATAAATAAGCATGCCAGCCATAGACCAGACCATATCCTTCAATATTTAATATCTTTTCCTCCGTTAAATTTATCCAATCAGTAATTGCTGAGAGGGCAGCGGCTTCGTAGTATAATCTTAAATTGGGCATTTTAAGACCTCCTCTTTCTCGTGTATCTTGCATTATCTTTTGATTTACTCGTGGTTTTTTCCCTGCCCAAACAAATTTATTTATGCCCTTCTGCCATTCCTTCAAATTTTCATCTTTTTTAAGTATAGGTATCATTTGAAAAAGAAATAAAAACCTTGGTAAAACATTCATTTTTACTGCAGCTATCCTTCCCAGCAAAGACAGTTGTAGTTTTTTCCAATTTTCCATCTCTTTCTGTATTTTTTGCCATAACGGTTCATAGTTGTGCTGATATAATTTCGTATTTGTGGTCATAATATAAACCCCTAAATATTTAACCTTCTTAACTATCTCAAATCCTGTTACCCTTTCTATCTCTTCTTTTTATTTATTTATTTTATTTTATTTTATTTTTCAATTTATATACCGCCCTTCTCCCTAAGGACTCAGGGCGGTGCACAGCCAGAATTAAAAACATGAAATACAAATATTAAAAACAATTAAAATCTATATAAATTTGGCCCAAAATTTAAAAAACCACAAACCAATTAAACATTTAAAAATTTTAAAAAAATTCTTCCTAAGCCAGCCCGGCTTGCTGGAAAAAGTGGGTTTTAAGGGCATGGTGGAAGGCACTGAGGTCTTGGATTCTCCTTATCTCTGGGGGCAGCTGATTCCAGAGGGTAGGTGCCCCCACAGAGAAGGCTCTCCCCCTGGGGGTCACCAGCCTACATTGTTTGGCTGATGGCACCCTGAGGAGGCCCTCTCTGTGGGAGCGCACGGGTCGCTGGGAGGTCGTCGGTAGCAGCAGGCGGTCTCGAAGATAGCGAGGCCCTATGCCATGGAGCGCTTTAAAGGTGATAACCAACACCTTGAAGCGCACCCGGAAGACCACCAGGAGTCAGTGCAGCTCGCGCAGGAATGGTGTTACATGGGAGCGCCATGCTGCTCCCATCACTACCCGCGCTGCTGCGTTCTGGACCAGCTGGAGCCTCCGGGTGCACCTCAAGGGGAGCCCCATGTAGAGAGCATTGCAGTAGTCAAGGCGAGAGGTGACGAGGGCGTGAGTGATTGTGCACAGGGAATCCCGATCAAGAAAGGGCCGCAACTGGCGAATCAGGCAAACCTGATAAAAGGTCCCCCTGGTTACAGCCGTCAGATGTTCCTCCAAGGACAGCTGCATATCCAGGAGGACTCCCAGATTGCGAGCCCTTTCTGTGGGGGCCAAGGACTCGCCCCCAATAGTCAGTGATGGAGTCAACTGACTATATCGGGATGCCGGGAACCACAGCCACTCAGTCTTGGAAGGGTTGAGCTTGAGCCTGTTCCTCCCCATCCAGATCCGCACAGCCTCCAGGCACTGAGACATCACTTCAAGGGCATCGTTGGGGTGGCCTGGGGTGGAGATGTACAGCTGGGTGTCATCAGGGTACTGATGGTATCTCACCCCGAAGCCACAGATGATCTCGCCCAGAGGCTTCACATAAATGTTGAACAAAAGGGGCGAGAGGACCGATCCCTGCGGCACTCCACAGACGAGAGGCCTCGAGGTCGACCTCTGCCCCCCTGCCAACACAAACTGCGACCGGTCGGAGAGAAAGGAGGAGAACCACCGCAATAGGGTGCCTCCCACCCCCAACTCTTCCAGCCGGTGCAGCATGATACCATGGTCGATGGTATCAAAAGCCCCTGAGAGGTCTAACAGGACCAGAACAGAGGAGCAACCCCTGTCCCGAGCCCTCCAGAGATCATCAACCAACGCGACCAATGCCGTTTCTGTGCTGTGCCCAGACCTGAAACCCGACTGGAACAGATCTAGATAAGATGTTTCCTCCAGGAATTGTGGAAACTGTCGCGCGACCACACTCTCAACAACCTTCGCCATGAAGCGAAGGTTGGAAACAGGACGATAGTTGGCCAATATTGCCGGATCCAGGGACGGCTTCTTGAGGAGAGGCCTCACCACCTCCTCTTTCAAGGCAGCGGGGAAGTAACCCTCACTCAATGAAGCGTTGATAACACCCTGGAGCCAGCCTCGTGTAACCTCCCGGGAAGCCAGTACCAACCAGGAGGGACACGGGTCCAGTAAACATGTGGCCGTACTAAGTCTCCCCCAAATCCTGTCCACATCATCGGGAGTCACAGCATCAAACTCCTCCCAGATAACATTCTCAAGACTATTCCTCGTCACCCTGCCCTGATCTACCCAGTCAGAGTCCAAATCCCCCCGGATCTGAGCGATTTTGTCATACAGGTATTGTCCGAAATCCTCCGCCCTGCCTTCCAGGGGATCCTCCCGCACTCCCGGATGGAGCAGGAAGCGGGTCACCCTAAACAGGGCGGCCGGACGATTCCCTGATGACGCAATAGAGGCGGAAAAGTAATTAAACTTTGCCGTCTTTATCGCCACTAGGTAGGTCTTAATATGCGACCTTACCAGTGTTCGATCAGATTCAGCGAGACTGGCCCTCCAACCACTCTCCAGGCGTCTTTTCTGGCGCTTCATTTCCCTCAGCTCCTCAGTAAACCAAGGAGCTGCGCGGGATCGGCACCAGGTCAGAGGCCGCAAAGGCACGACTCAGTCCAAGGCCCCACCAGCCGCCCGATCCCAGGCGGCTACCAGGTCCTCAGCCGAGTCATGTGCTAGATCCTCAGGAAATGGCCCAAGCTCCATCTGGAACCTATCAGGATCCATCAGGCGCCTGGGGCGGACCCATCTTATTGGCTCCGCCTCCCTGTGGCGGGGTGTAGCGGTTCAAAGGTCCAGGCGAAGGAGTGAGTGATCTGACCATGACAAGGGTTCCATGTCTATATCCCCTATAATAAGATCACTCAACCACTGGCCAGAGACAAAAATCAAGTCCAGAGTGTGTCCCCCCCTGTGGGTGGGGCCATGAACTAGTTGGGTCAGGTCCATGGCTGTCATGGAAGCCATGAACTCCCGAGCAGTCTCAGACGTTTCACCGATGGACGGCAAGTTGAAATCACCCATGACCATTAGCCTGGTTGTATCAACTGCCACCATGGCTATCACGTCAAGGAGCTCGGGCAGGGCTGTTGCCGCATTGCAGGGAGCCAGGTATGCAAGCAACAAGCCCATCTGAACCCCATGACCCCATCTCACAAAGAGGGATTCACATCCGGCAATCTGTGGCACAGTGGTCTCCCTCGGACTAAGACCTTCGTTAATAATAACCGCCCCCCCTCCCCTCCCCTGGGCCCTCGGCTGATGGAATGCTCTGAAGCCTGGTGGGCACATCTCAACCAGAGGGACCCCTCCCTCCGGGCCCAACCAGGGCTCCGTAATACCCGCCAGGTCCGCTCCCCCCTCCTGTATAAGATCATGACTGAGGGGGGCCTTATTTACCACGGACCTGGCATTGCACAGCATCAGCTGAAGGCCCAGGTCCTGAGTATCTGAGCCACCTAGTATCCGAGGGGAGCCTTGGAGACCGGGGCATGCAATAGCTCTCAAACAGCGAGTGCACACCCCCGACACGTGATATGGTCTCCTGCTCCCGCCATATCTGCCCCTCCCATCCACCGTGCTGATGGTACACCCCTCATTGGTATAGCCCTCCATCCCCTCCCCAATCCCTCGTCCTGCACCCTCCAAACCGTTGCCCCGTGCCAGGCTCGGCTCTGACCTTAGTGGATTTCCCCCCCCATCCCCTTTGGTCGTCCTCCCAGTTCCCCTTAAAAAATTGTTAAAAGACCCCCTCCCCGAACCCTTTAAAATCTTATTAAAACACTTTCCTAAAAAACCCCACAAGCCCTTCCTCGCACCATGCCATCTCTCAGGATTCCAAAATCTGTCATCGAGATAGGCCCTCGATAGAGTGGAGGGCCAAACCTGCGAGA
This sequence comes from Pantherophis guttatus, assembly GCF_059756535.1. Lineage (NCBI taxonomy): Eukaryota > Metazoa > Chordata > Lepidosauria > Squamata > Colubridae > Pantherophis > Pantherophis guttatus. The sequence goes on along the minus strand of NC_142069.1, from coordinate 59,719,439 downwards.
GGGGGGAATCTCGCAGGGCAAGGAGTTCAGACACTGAGTACATTAAATCGTCAGGGGTGAGGATAGTCCATGATCGGGAGACCACCATGATGTTATAATACAGGGGGAAAAGTTCCAGTCCATGGCACAGGCAGCCGAATTCCATTGCCCTCTCACAGCAGTGGAGGGGGAGATATGCCATCCGACCCCCGGAAATTTCTTGGCCGACCGTCCTCTCACAAAGGCCGACCAATAAAACTTTGATGGAAACCTGGGAGTGAAGGCAGCCATACACCGACTCCCACCGGCCTCGAGTCCATAGATCCAGTTCCCCATATGGATTAGGAGTCATATTTTTAGCTATTATCTTTGTTTTAGCTGTATTTATTTTAAAACCAGATACTTCTCCATATAAGTTAATTATATCCATCAAGGCTGTAATCGATTGTACCGGTTGGGCTAAGGTAACAACCAGGTCATCCGCAAATGCCCGTAGTTTATACTCATGCTGTCTAATTTTAATTCCCTTTATTGTATCCGTCCCACGTATTTTACTCAGTAAGATTTCCAGCGTCAAAATAAACAATAATGGAGACAGGGGACAACCTTGCCTTGTTCCTTTTTCTATATTAAAAATATCTGTTAAACCACCATTGATTATTATTTGCGCTGTTTGTTTTTGATATATTGCCTTAATAGATAGTATAAAATGTTCTCCAAGTTGCATCCTTTCTATTAATTTTAATAAAAAATGCCAATTCAATCTATCAAAGGCTTTCTCAGCATCCAAAAATACTAGCACTGCGGGGACCTGGTTGTTCCTTCCCAAATACTCTAGTAAGTTAACAACTTGCCTTACATTACTTTTCATTTGTCTACCATTTATAAAACCAGTTTGATCATGATGAATCATTTGCTGCATAACTGTCATTAATCTATTTGCTAATATTTTAGCAAAAATCTTATAATCTGTATTTAAAAGTGAAATCGGCCTTTGGATCTGTTTGGTTTTTTGGATCTGTATGATCCTGACCCTCTTTTGGGATCAAAGAATAAAAGCTGTCTTCCAAGTTGGAGGTACCTCTCCTCCCTGTTGTATATTATTGAATAATTCCTTCAATGGTTCCACCATTTCCTCCTGTAAGCTTTTATAATAAACAGCTGTCAAACCATCCGTCCCAGGAGCTTTACCCACTTTCAACTGCTTAATTGCAAACAAAATTTCCTCGGAAGTTATCAATTGATTTAAACTATCGCTCTGCTCTTTTGAAGTTATGTAGATGTTCTCTTTCTGCAAATATCTATCTATATCTATATCTTGAATTTTCTCACCGGCATACAGCCTTAAATAAAACTCTAAAAAAGTTTTTTTAATCAATTCTTGCTCATAAACCTCTTTACCCTTGTGTTTTATTTTCTCTATAGTCCTTAATTTCTGCTTTTTCCTTAACATATATGCTAACCACCTACCTGGTTTATTAGCGTTACAGAAAGTATTATGTTTAGCATATTGTAAGTTAATTGCCACTTGATCTGCTATTAACATATTAAACTGACCCTTCAATAAATTAATTGCCTCTTTAATTTTCTTATCTGTTGGATTGGCTATCAAAGCTCGTTCCTGTTTTCTAATCTCTTCTTCTAATTCTTTTCTTTTCCCCCCTGTTTTTTTCTATATTTATTATTCAAATATATCAAAATGCCTCGCATATATGCTTTACTTGCATCCCATACCATTTCCATAGATGTACCCTTTTGCATATTCATAACAAAAAATTCCTTCATAAATTTTTTACACTCTTTTACATTTTCTTCATATCTAAACAGATTATCATTTAACCTCCAGGACCTCCTAGGCCCTTTTCCATACTCCAGTTCCAATCAAACTGGACTATGGTCTGTCAATGTTCTTGAACAAATCTTCATATTCTTCACCCTAGAAAAAAGATCATTAGTAATTAGTACAAAATCAATCCTTGAAAATGATTGATGTCTATCCGAAAAGAAAGTAAAATCTTTTTCTTCTGGGTTTCTTTCACGCCAAATATCCCTCAACTCCCAATCGTCCATCATCTCCAAAAACGACTTGGGCAATCTTGCTCTTGTTAAAACATTTTGTTTAGGTCCCTTCTTATCCTTTTTTACGTCCAAAACACCATTCCGGTCACCCAATAGGATACAAGTCCTGTATCCCCATTGTATCAACTTTGAATGTAGAAGATTATAAAATTTTTCCTGTTGTTGGTTCGGGGCATATACTCCAATTACCAGTAATTTTTCTCCTTTTATTAAAAGTTCAATTGCTAAAAATCTTCCTTGATCATTTGCTTCAATTAATTTGGCAATTAAGTCTCTTTTCAAATATATGACTATACCGTTTTTCTTCTCTGGTGCTGCTGCTACATAATGTGTACCTAATCTTGTATTTGTCAAATATTTTTGATCTTGTATCCTAATATGAGTCTCTTGTAAACAAATTACATCATTCTTAAATTGTTTAAGATAGTGAAATATTTTCCTCCCCTTCTGTGGGGAATTCAAACTGTTGACATTCCAAGTTAAAAATCTAGTTCCCATCTCTGGGCCTCTGAAGCATCTGGAGCACTTTCTGATGTTCTTGCCTCATTTGACCTTTAGGTCTGGCTCCTCCCACTGCTTCTGTTTTGGTAGTTTCTTGAGTTGCCATCTGAAGTTGTTGCTGTCTTAATTCTTCCCTGCATTTAGCTGTTGCTGCTCTAGTCTGTCTTTGATCCTTCGGTTCTTCTGATATATCAATTAAATCCAAATCTTGAACAGCAATCTGTAACAATTCTTCTTGACTCGTTGAAACTTCCCCCTGGACTACTGTCATCAGCTCTTCTCTCTCTCCTTCCATTACTTCCTTCTTTCTTTTTCCTTCTGGTGATTTGGATGTCCCAGCCTTTAATACATTGACATAAAAATCTCTTGCTTTCCATATTGTATTAAGGTGATATCTCTCTCCCGAATATGTCACCACTAAGCCGGCTGGCACTTCCCATCTATACTGTATCTCACGCTTTTTCAGTTCATCCACCAGAAAGGCATAATCCCTTCTAGCTCTCAACATTTTGGGAGGAATTTCTTTCATTGTCATCACCTCCTGGCCTTCCACCTGAAGCTTGTTTTTGAAGGTAGCCTGTAAAAATGATGCCTCTGACATCATTTCTTTCAAATTCTCTTGTTTGTTTTCCTTCACCCCTCTTATTCTTAAAGCGAATTCCATATCCCTGTATTGAATCATGATTACATCAGCTTCAGCCCTTTCAATTCTATTCTGAGTCTCTGCAACTTTATTATCCAAAATTTCCGTAGATTGCTTGATTTCTTCAACTTTGTCATCCAATATTTCAATATTGCCAGCCAGACCTTTAAATGCCAGTAATATATCTTCCCTAATTTCCTGATTCCGAATTGAAATGTCCTCTGAAACAGCCTGTATTTTTTCATTAGTTTCATTAATTTTTTCGTTAATCACAGTGGCAAGTTTAGTCTGTGTAGCTATTAGGGCTTCTTGTATCATTTCATCGTTAAAGTCTGTGGGTCTGTTGGGGGTGCAGAGGCTTGCATTTTAAAAGTGTGAGCTGGGGAACTTCCAGAACTCCCAGTTCCTTTAGTGGAAACAGTCTTTACAGGTTTTGAGGCCATTCTCAGTTTAGGTTAAATTAATCTTTATATTTTAGTCAGAAGCCAAAAGGAAAAGTTCATCAAAGTCAAAAGTTTTCCCCAATCTTAAATTGATGTCTTAAAATCCTCCTTCTCTCATTACAAAAGCTCTTTTCAGGCAAGAGGCTTCCAGCGAAATGAAACTTTCCTTTAACTTTCACTTTCCACGCCCTTTTCAAGCTTCAATCACCATTTTGTTGCAAATTTACTAAATTGTTACTTCTGAAGGAGGCAATAAACATTGGAGTTAAGTTAAATACTTGCAGTCTGACTTCTCCTGGCTTGTTCTGCCTGCAGCAATTCAGGATGTTGTAGTTCCCCTCATTTGTATTTAGCAGAATTGGTCGTGGCTTCTTGCTCCGCTAATTAGCAGAGTCGACCCAGGTTCAGAGCAGATTGACAGGCTTCTAGGGAGCTCTCGCCCTTCACGCCCCAGAATTTCTCCTAGGGCACTTGGGGAGCTCTACCTCCGCCTGTTGGCTCTCCTCTCTCCCCTTTGCCTGGGGAGAGGGTTTCCAGCCTCCAGACAGCTGTTTTTTGCTGTTCTGGAGGCTTTTATGGTGCCGGGGATCGGGTGCTCACGGAGAAGTGTCTCCAAGCGTGAGAAGCCAAACTAGCCTGTATGTATCCAAACTTACAACCTAAGTGTTGGTGATGCAGATGTGAAGATGCTACATATTTTCATATATGGTGGACATGTAAAAAAATTAAGGCTTTTTGGATAAAAATATGGTGGATTATGCAAAATATTTTAAAGAAAAAGATTAAATTTACACCACAGTTTTTTTTGTTGGGAATAGTTACGGATTGTACTGTAATAGAAACTAAGTTGGTTTTGAATTTAATAACAGCTGCCAGGTTACTGGTGGCACAGAATTGGAAGAAGGAAGATCCACCTACTATTGAGGAATGGACATTAAAAGTTGTGCATCTGGCTGAGATGGCAAAAATTTCATCATATCTTAAAGACCATTCAAACGAAAGATACGTAATGGAATGGAGAAGATGGATTGACTATATTCAAAACAAGTATCAGACTAAGAAGATTCATATAGCTTATGAGTGAAACATTTTTAACTTTTAGCTTATGTTTATAGTGTTTTGAGTTATAAGGAGTTAAAGACCTAGAAAGAATTTGAAGTCAACAATTTGTTAGCATATTTTAGTTTTATGTTTGTGGATGCTATATCCTGTGCTTGTTCTGGGAAGTCAAGGGAGTGGGGTGGGGGGAAGGCTGAGGGGGGATGGGTGGGAGGGCAAGGGGGAGGGAAGGGCTGAGGGGGGAAGGACTTGGGGGGGAGAAAATGTTTGTATTTCTTATAAAACTTTTCAATAAAAAAAAACTTTAGATTATAGTTTCAGTTGTAGCATCCAAAGCAAACATTGTAAATACATGGGTCTTCAACAGAACATATTTTTGTAGATTATGAAGCACTTGGGCAGCAAATCTTAGTCAAAAGTCAGGTATAAATATACTGAACGTGTAAGAAAGATATTCTGGATTGGATATCCTGGATTTTTTAACTACCTATGGTAACCATTTATCACTATCCAGGTTGCTGAATTAAAGAAGAGTTATAATGAAATTATCTGTCTGAGTTATACTTTCACTGTTTACAAAACAATCGTTCATAGCAGTAATTAGTCCTCCACCAAAAGCAAGATTTTTCCCCCTTTTATATACAGGTTTCAAGAACATTCCTATGTTTCCAATAACTACTACAGCTCTTATGTTGGTTGATTCTGCAGACATTAAAATTTTAATTGAACCTGGTCAAGCAAAGCAGAGAATTCCTTTTGCCAAATAAAGCTCAAGACAGACATTCTGGTCAGCTGCATGACCTTCCATGTAACTACATATCAGGAGTTTTAAACAGGGGCACAACCCAAGGTTAGAGACTACAAGTGGCCTCTGAGTCATTCATTTATAGGATAGCTTTTACCAATGCAATGTTAGAAATAAGATTCCTAAACTATATCCTGGGGTTTGTAACCGAAAGCTTTGTCTTGTTCCTCTCATTATCTCATCACAACAGTACCATGTCCTTTGCAAGCATCACACCGCAAAGTTACTCACCATGGCAACCCTTAAGCCACACGTGCCTCCTGGGTAGTGCTAAATGAGTAACAGAGGACTGATAGCCAGACATCCGCGAGGATCTCCTGGCTTCACACACAATCCCACGGTCCTTTTAAGGACCTTTTAAATACACAGTATAAATCATACAAGATTCAATCTATGTCGAATTGAGATTTAAGCCTCAATATCTAAATGGAAATTCACCCAATAATATAATACTATATTTTATAGAATCTTGCCCTATAGAATGAGGTCTCCACTGAGATCCCTAACACTCATATTATGAAAACTTTCTGAAAACCTGGTTATTTTCTCAGATCTTGGGGTAGGTTGGATGGGTTTCCCCTGCTCATAATATTTTGTTTGTTTCTTTGGATTGGCATCTCATTTTTTTTCTATTTACATGTTCTGCCTATCTTTTATGCTTTATATTTACTCTTTTTTATTTTATTTTAATACAAAATATTCCATCATTCATTAAACAGTGTGTCATCTGGATACAATTTTTTTTTGTGCCAATTATTATTATTTTTTATTGAAATTTATTATAATACAATACAGTACAATCAGTCAGACGGTGTTATTTTTCTACACAGGTTAGATTGATTCTTCTTTCACTTTTCATTGTAATATAATGTAATTTACATATGCATCTTAAGATTTATATTAACTTTTATCAATTCTTTATTCTATTATCAATCCACCTGTACCAATCATCCCACACTGTATAATATTCTGAGTCTTCTTTTTCATTTAATTCTAATGTTAATTTGTTCATTTCGGCACATTCTAGAACCTTCTGAATAATATGTTCCTCTGGTGGTGTGTCCTTTCCTTTCCAATATTGGGCGTAAGCTATTCTTGCTGCAGTGAGTATATGTATGATTAGATATCATTTTTCCCCCCGATATTTCGTCTTTAGTACTCCCAGAAGAAATGTTTCAGGTATCAATTCGATTTTTTCATTGGTTGATTCTTGTAGCCAATTTTGAATATTTCTCCAATACCTCATCGCTTCGGGACAGGACCACCACATGTGAAAGAAGATACCTTGGTGACATCCACACTTCCAACATTTGGGGCTTACATTTGGATAGATTTTTGCTAATCTCACGGGCGCTAGGTGCCACCTATATAGCATTTTATATTGGTTTTCTTTATATGTTGCCGCTTTTGTTAATTTATAGTTACTATTCCAAATGATCTCCCATTCGTCCAAATTTATATTATGTCCAATATTTTTGGCCCATGCTATCATTGGCTCTTTTACTACCTCTTCCGCCCTATCGAATTCTAATAAATAATTGTATAATCTAGATAGTACTTTTTTTCTGGGCCTATTAGTAATTTGTCTAATCTGTTTGTTTCCATCTCAATGCCAAATTCTTCCTTATCTTTTTTGTACCTAGATTGAATCTGTAGGTATGGCCACCAGTCAATATGTATTCCCTGTTTGCCTAGTGATTGATTACTTATAAGATTTCCTTGATTATCTAGAAGCTCTTTGTAACTAATCATTTTATTAATCTCTAATGTATTTGGGTATATCATGGCTTCCATTGTCGATAGCCAATTCGAGATTTTCATGTATTGTTTTCTTCTAATTTCCTCCCATACTTGTATTAATACTTCTCTTATCCTGTGCCTATGGAAATACGTTTTGGTCTTTTTCTTTTTGTCCCACAAGAAGGCATGCCACCCTTTTTGTAGATCGTGCCCTTCCAAAATTAGGATTCTTTTGTTTCTTAAGTTAACCCATTCCCTTATCTATACTAGGATGGCCGCATTATATATACTTCCCATGCTGGGAGTCCGAAACCTCCCCTGCTTCTGTTGTCTTGTAGTGATCGCAAATTAATTATTGTTTTTTTCCCAGCCCAAATGAATTTCCTAAGAATTTTGTTGATTTCTGTGAAAAAGTTTTTGTCTAAAATGACGGGTATCGTTTGGAATAGGTATAGTAACTTGGGCAGGATATTCATCTTTATCGATGCTATCCTGCCCAAGAGTGATAATTGCACAATTTAATTTTCCCTTTATTCAATTTAAGTTCGGCTACCTCCCCATACCTTCCTATTTCCTCCAAAATTCTCGGGCCTGTTTCTAACAGTTCCTCTATGATGAGAACTATGTCGTCCGCAAAAGCCTGGGTCTTATACTTCTCTCCCCTAATCTTTAATCCTTTTATTTCACTGTTTTTTCTAATTCTATTTAATAGTGTTTCTAGTGTCAAGATGAATAGCACGGGCATCCTTGTCTTACACCTTTCTTAATTTGAAATGAATTTGTCATATCCCCATTTATTATTATTCTCGCCCTTGTAATTTATAAATTGTTTCTACTATTTTCTCAAAATTAGTTCCAAATTTCATTATTTTAATTTGTTCAATCAAAAATTTCCAATTAAGGTTATCAAAAGCTTTTTGGGCATCTAAAAATACAAGAGCCATTTGCTTCTGTGGGTGGGCTTCATAATATTCGAGAGCATCCACAACTATTCTTATGTTATTCCTTATTTGTCTATCAGGTAAGAAGGTGTTCTGATCCGGGTGTATAATGGAATTTAATATTCTTTTCAGTCTTTCCGCAATTATGATCATGAAAATTTTATAATCTGTGTTTAAAAGGGAGATAGGTCTGTAATTTTTAATTTGTTTTTGATCTGTACCTTCTTTCGGAAGTAGTGTGATATATGCTTCGCTCCACAAATCTGGTATTTTTGCTTCCAATAGAGCCTCATTACATATCTCCAATAGTTTTGGTGTTATTATTTCATCAATTTTTTTGTAAATTTCTCCTGGGAGACCAGCCGGGCCATGGTGTTTTGTTATTTTTAAGTTTTGAAATTGCCACTCTTAGTTCTTCAATTGTAATTTCCTTGTTTAGCCTTTCTCTCTCCTCCTCTCCTACTAGTAGGGACTCTCCCTCCTGTAAATATTCTTCTATCTTTTCTATTTGTACGTCCTCCTTATTATAAAGCTCTGTGTAGTATTCTTGAGCAATTTCGATTTTGTTCTCTTCCTTAATTCTGCAAATTTCCTTTCTTGCCTTCCAATTGTTGAATGATCCACCTTTCATATTCTTTCTTTAATTTATAGGCCAACCATCTGCCCGTCTTGTTTGCGTTCTCGAAATAATATTGTTTGGGTTGTCTGAGTTTATTTGCCATTTGCTCCTGGTCCAATATATTCATTTTATGCCTCAGTACTTTTAATTTCTCTTTGACCATTTTGTCTCCTGGGCTTAGTTGGAGTTTCCTTTCCATATTTCCAATTTCTTCTTAGAGAATGTTATGTGCCTTCTGTTTTTCTTTGTTTTTATGGGTGTTATATGTTATTGTTACCCCCCCTAGGTAAGCTTTCATCGTATCCCATAGATTGGTTAGGGAGGTATGTTGCTTTTTATTTTCTTTGAAAATAATCTCAGTTCTCCCATTATCTTTTCTATATACTCCTTCTCTCTTAATACTTGTAAATTTAATCTCCATCTCCTAATTTTCTTTCTTTTTGGGGCCCTCCATTTTGCTTCCAGGGGATTATGATCTGCCCATATATTGGGATTGATTTCTACTGTTTCCATTTCCAATCCTAACTCTTTATTTGCCCATAACATATCTATTCTGGACGATGATGTTTGGGGGTTGGAGTAAAAAGTGTACTTTCTCTCATTTGGGTACAGGGTCCTCCAAATATCTATTAGATTTAGTTCTTCTATCATGTTAAAGAAGGATTTAGGTAATTTGTCCCCCCTTTTTTTAATTGTCTTTGCCACACTTATAATCTTTTTCTGTATCTATTATCCCGTTAAAGTCCCCTACTATACAAATATTCCTATATTCCATTTTTATTATCCGTTCATGTAATTTTTTGTAATATTCTCCCTGGTTTTTATTGGGAGCAGAAACAGCTACTAGTAATATTGCTAAATTTCCTCTCTTTATTTCTATCATTAATGCTCTTCCTTTGGGATCTGCATATTTTTGTTCGGCAACAATCCCTCCCTTAATATATATTGCTACCCCCCCTTTTTTTTTCTGCTAGTGCAGTGTATACTTTCCCTAATTTGCTATATTCTAGGTATCTTACATCTTGTTTCCGTATGTGAACCTCCTGAAGGCATATTATGTCAGAGTTTTGTTTGGCTAATTTTGTGAATATCTGTCTCCTCTTTTTAATCTCATTCAATCCATTTACGTTAATCGATAATAATTTCCAATCATCCATTTTTTGGGCTTCCTATCAGGAGTTAGTATTTATTTGCCCTTGTGACCCTTTGTGTTCTTAGTTTCTTTCCTTTTGTGTCTCTGTTCTCTTTTTCTTCTGTGTCTTTCTTCTCCAAAGATCTTTCTTTAGAGTCTCATTGGTCGGGAGTTTCTTCTTCCTGAGTTACCGTTTCTACTTCTTCCTTGCTACTCTGTTCTTCTTCCATTCCTATCAGTTGGCCTAGGAAGTCTTACGCTGTCACTAGTCTATCTATCTTTATTTTTTTTCCCTTGCCACGTGATTAACATTCCTTCCGGCAATGTCCATCTAAATAATATATTTCTTTTGTTTAATTGCATGGCAAGGAATCGGTAGTCTCTTTGTAGCTCCCTTACTCTCCTGGGAATTTGTTTTAACATTATAACCTCCTTCCCCTTGTATATCATCGGTTCTTCTTTGGTTATATTATACAGGATGTCACAGACTTTTTTCCTTGAAAATCTAATATGAACCTCTCTTGGGAGCTTATGCCTTCTAGCATAATTTGTCTGAACCTGGTATACTTCATCCAATTCCATAACTATTTCTTGCTTGTCCCTCTGTAGGGCCTCTGCAATCATTTTGGCCATTATCTGTCCCAGATCTTCCTCTTTCCCTTCAGTTATGTTCTGAAATCCTAGGTAGAATGCCGCCTGGTCCATTTCAAATTGTATAATAGAGTCTTCAAGTTCTCTATTCTGAGCCATCAGTTTTTGGTCAACCTGTTCCAATTTCCTTTCATTTTGTTCCACTTTAGTTTCTACATCCTTTATTTTTTGTTCATTTTTATGAATTGAATCTTGAATGTCATTCACTTTGCTGTCCAAGAACTGGATATTTGTTTTCAATTCATTATGGTTGCTGGACATTTTCTCCTGCATCTTCATCATTGTCTCCTGTATTAGAGTTAAGGTAGACTGCATGGCCTGCATTTTTGGGATTACAATGGATTTTTCCATCTTTGTTAGTCCTTCCATTGACGGTTGAGTTGAGGGGGATGCCATAGTGATTGTTGGGTTTGATGTAGTTTTCTTTCTGGTTTTTAATGCTGTTGTAGAAAGGCTTGTCATTTCTTTCAATATCCTTCTCTGATCTCTCACAATCCTGTCTATATTTTTCCAACCTATCATCCACTATTGTTATCTACTTGTCTTATTCTTGTTTTTCTTATCTTTGCTTTTGTTGGTTTATACTATCCCACTAAAAATCTTCCAGTATTTTAATCAGTAAAAACTTATATCTACTAGCTTATGCCTTATGTTTCCTTTATCTCTTCTCTTCTTATACTTTATATATTCAAAAAGGTATGAATTCATAAAATAAATTACTCACAGTGATCTTAAAGGTACTCTTAAATTTCTATTCAATAACGTCTAAATCTAAATATATAAAAAGTAAATTAAATCAATAGTAAAATCTATGTTTCAGTTAATATTCAGTTAGAATTCTAATAGATTATTATCTAATAGATTATACTTAGTTGATAATTAGCAGTATACAATTTAATTTAATTAATTAATCATTCAACCAATAGTGTAAAAAGAGAAAGGGGGTTAGAAAAATAGCAAAAGAGAGAATGGTTTATCTTTATAGATATTAATAAATATATTACAAGATACTATTCAGAGGTTATTTCACGCAGTTATCTTAGGTTTTTTTTGTCCCAATACAACAACCTTTTTACATGTCTTCCCTTCCTTATGTTGCTCCAGCTACAGTTCTTAAGTTTCTAATGTCCTTTTTAAATTGTTTTCGATGTCCTTCTGTCACCTTTTTATCCTCCGTTCCAAAAAATACTCCAAATATGAGTCCAACTGTCTCCTAATAGTTCTTTTTTTTCTTCCCACAGTTCTACTGGTCAATCCTCTTTCGCAATGGCAGCTCTTCCTGCTTCTTTTCTTTGCAGTCCCAACCTTATCTCCTTCTGTCTCTCCGCAAACATCAACACAACCTCCTCTTTATTATTCACTCATGAAGTCCACCACCTTTTCCTCTCCGTACCTCCATGCCTCTGCTGTACCAAAAGTGTTGTTTCTCTTCGCTGTCATCCTGTCAGTTGAAATTATTCTGCTGATTTATTCTCCCTCTGCCCAATTGCCGCTCGGTCTCCTTTCAGGAATCCTCTGTTCTGACAGGACCGATCTCACTTCTCCAAACTCCTGTGTCTTTACGATGTTCCGGCAAAACTCCACTTCTAACACTATCTGCTCTGATCTTCTTCTCTCCTCAGCTCTTTGTTGGTTTATCACAACCTCGAGTCTGCCATTTCAAAATGACAGATGTCTTCGCGCTGAGTTAACAGAGGCATCCGTTCAAGCAGCAGGCGCTCGCCCCAAGCTTTGCAACTTTCCAGATTCCCTCTCTAATTCGCAATGCCCTCCAGGCTCTTGCGCCCCTAAGGGTCCCCAAAGCACGAAAAGAATGTTGGCTTACCTGAACGTTCATTTTCTTGGCGATGTGCAGCAATTCATCTTATGGGATTCTATCATTCTTCAGATATAGGGACTGAGGGAGTACTGTGCCTTTAAATCTTTCCTGTGGCCACTCCCCTCTGTTCTGTTATCACCTCAGTTATTTCTCGAAGGAATTCCACGTGATACGTAACCTGAAAAGAGAGGAAACACCAGAGACCACCTCCCCATCCCAGACAGCCTGAGAGGTGGGATGAATTGCTGCGCATCGCCAAGAAAATGAACGTTCAGGTAAGCCAACGTTCTTTTTCCATGGCGATGCTACGCAATTCATCTTATGGGATATGCCCAAGCACCCAACTACTGGGAGGGAGGCTGGCTGGGCTCATGGACCCCAGGGGAATGGACAGACTGCAGCACCCGTCGGCCAAAGGAAGCTTCAGCTGAAGCCAGGGAGTCGATTCTGTAATGGCGGACGAATGGGGAAAACGACGTCCACGTAGCAGCACGACAAACATCCAGAATGGATGCTTGAGTTGACCAGGCGGCCGACGTGGCCGCGCTGCGGGTTGAGTGAGCCAAGATCCTTCTTGGAGAAGATCTGCCCTGAGAGCTATAAGCAGAGGCGATGCAAGCCTTAATCCATCTAGCTACAGTCTGAGAAGAGACCTTCTGTCCCATGGATGCCGGGTGGAATGAAACGAAAAGCGCTTCGGTTTTGCGAAAGCATGAAGTTCTGGCAATGTAGCGACGCAGAGCCCTTCTGACATCCAGTGTGTGCCACTGGGTCTACAGAGGATGACGAGGTAAGGGGCAAAAATCAGGTAAAATAATCTCTTGTTGTCTATGAAAAACGGAATTGACTTTGGGCACAAAGGAAGGGTCAAGCCTAAGAACAACTACGTTGGGCTTAAATATACAAAGGTCACTACGGATTGAAAGGGCAGCAAGTTCAGAAACCCTTCGTGCCGATGTAATGGCAAGAAGAAACGCCACTTTCAGAGTCAAAAATCTAAGACTGACAGAAGCCAGAGGCTCAAAGGGGGCAGCCGTGAGGGCCCTCAACACTAGGGGCAAGTCCCACGAGGGATATCTATGAATGGGAGGGGGACAGAGATTAGTAGCCCCCCGTAAAAAGCCCCTGATGCGTGGATCGAGGGTCAAGGACCTAGCGTCACCCGATCCCAGGACAGTCGCTAATGCAGCTACCTGATGCCTAAGAGTGGAGGGGGCTAGCCCTTTAGCAAACCCTGCTTGAAGGAAGTCTATAACCTCCGGCACTGTTGCAGAAGTAGGGTCAACGTGACGAGCGGCACACCACTGACAGAATGCTCTCCAAGAGGCATCGTAAATCCTTATGGTTGACGGACGCCTAGCCGCCTGGATTATATGGATGGCTTCCCCTGATATATTGTCCTTCCTCAGGCAGACCCGCTCAAGCACCACACGGCTAATTGCAGCCACTGGGGATTTGGATGGAGTACAGTCCCTTGGCTGAGCGAAACCTTGTCCTGAGGAATACGCCATGGGGGTAGAACGGAAAGATTCACGAGGTCCCCGAACCAGGCGTGTCGGGGCCAGTGTGGAGCCACCAGAATGATCTCTGCGCGTTCCCAAAGCAATTTGCGGATCACCCCCGGAATCAGAGGGATGGGGGGAAAGGCATAAAGGAGCCCCTGGGGCCACGGGCACCGAAGGGCATTGACGTTCTCGGCTCCCGGACAAGGAAAACGAGTCACGAACCTGGGAAGCTGTGCGTTGTCCTGACGGGCGAACAGGTCCACCAGTGGAAGTCCGAACCGTCGAGTCAGCTCCCGAAACAGGTCCGGGTCCAATTTCCACTCCGAAGGATCTAGCTGTTTTCTGCTGAGCCAGTCCGCTGTTACATTTGCGGACCCGGAGATGTGTTCCGCCCTCAGGGACAATAGGTGGAGTTCCGCCCAGTCCAACAGAATCTCCGACTCCCGCATGAGAGCCTGAGATTGGGTGCCCCCTTCCCGATTTATGTGGGCTTTTGCCGACATGTTGTCCGTGAGGACCAAGACATGCCAGTGATGCACCCGCTGTAGAAAGTGGGCTAGGGCCAGTCGCACCGCTCTCAGTTCCAGTACATTGATATTGTCCCGAGAGTCCAACTGAGTCCAAAGGCCCTGGATCACCTGAGTCTCTAGGTGACCCCCCCCAACCAGAAAGACTCGCATCTGTGGTGAGGACTATTCTGGATGGCTCGTGAAATTGGCAACCCAGTGCCAGGGTCCCCGACACCCACTACCGGAGGGATACACGTACCTGCAGTGGAAGCGATACTGTGGTTCTGGATGACCCCTGGCCCAGTCTCTGAAACGGCAGGGGAAACCACTGAAGTGGTCTTGAGTGACGCCGTGCCCACGGAACGATTCCTACACAGGAGATAAATTTGCCAAGCAACCGAGACAAGGTTATGAGAGACACTCGCCTCAAGGCCAGGATATGAAGAACCAGGTCTTTGATGTTCTGTTGACGCTCCTCCGAAAGGAAGACCTGCAGCTTCACTGAGTCGATTCAAGCACCAAGGTGGATGATGGACATGGCAGGAAGAAGATGGCTCTTCCGACGGTTGATAGAAAAGCCGTGGAGCTCCATGATCCGACACACTGTCAACATGTCCTGCTGCGCTTGGGTGTGGGAACTGGACAAAATCAAAATGTCGTCTAGGTAACACAAAATGCGGATAGGGATTAGACGAATGGAGGCCGCCACGGCTGCCAACAGTTTGGTGAAGACCCTCGGGGCCGATGAGAGACCGAACAGCACTGCACGGTACTGGTAATGCCGTCCGGCAAAAACAAAATGAAGAAACTTGCGGTGTTGGGGGTGGATCGGGACATGGAGGTAAGCCTCCTGAAGATCGATTGATGTCATAACGTCCTCCTTCCGAACACAATTTAGGATGGTTTTGGGAGATTGCATCTTGAATCTCTTGTACCTGATAAATTTGTTGAGGTGCTTGAGATTCAAGATAGCTCTCCAATCCCCCGAGGACTTGGGAACCAGAAACAAAATTGAATATACCCCTTTCCCTTGATGAGAAGGTGGTACCGGCTCTATAGCCCCTATGGTCAAAAGATGCTGAATCTCCGCCCAAAGGTTGTCCCTCCTGACCTTGTTGGTGGGTACTGGGGATTGAATGAAAACATTTTTGGGGAGAGTTTGAAATTCCAATGACAGGCCTAGACCCACCATGCGATGGACCCAGGGATCGGACGTGGTGGCCTCCCACTGGGGTAGGAAGTGAAGAAGCCGCCCCCTATAGGAACAGGGGGAAGAGAGTCATTTGCCCCTTCTAGCTGAGCGGGAGGACGAACCCCTGTAGGGGCGTCTGGAAGATGGTTGGAAACGCCCCCTGTCACTGTTACCCTGTCTGCTAGGGAAACGGTCGTATCCCTGGGAAAAGGGTCTGTTGTAGTAGTAGGGCCCCCTGGGGCCCGGCTCAGTCCGAAAGGGCTGTCGCTGGGCATAAGGGACATATCTGCGTTCCTGCCTATTGTATGTGACCGGCAAGACCTTCCGCTTGTCTTTCCCCTTTATCAAAATAGGGTCCAGAGCTGCCCCAAAAAGAGAGGAGCCTTGGTAAGGGGCGGAAGCTAGCTTCCACTTTGATTTAGTGTCTGCCTTCCAGGGTTTGAGCCAAAGGAGCCTGCGTGATGTGACAGAAGACGCCATTGCTCTGGCAGCAAATCTAGCTGCATCTAGGGAGGCGTCAGCAGAGTACTCTGTTGCGGCCACTAGTTTACTAAAGTCCTGATTAATCCTGGTGTCCCCTGGAGGTAATCGATCTTGCAACTGGCGAAGCCAAATTAATGTAGCCCTATTAAAGAATGATGCAGATGTCGCAGCTTTCACAGTCCAGGCAGTTGCTTGATGTGTCTTCCTGAAAGAGACCTCCGCTTTACGTTCGTCAGATTTTAAGACCTCCACGGCGTCCGAGGACAACACCGCAGAGGACGAGAGAGAAACCACTGGGGAGTCTTCAGAGGGTAAACCAAGCAAGTTTTCCAAGACTGGGTCAGCACAATAAAGTTTTTTGTCATGGCCACTAGGGGCAGACGGAACCCCTGGGGTCTCCCATTGTCTCTTAATGACATCCTGAAAAAGTTCAGGGCATGGAATGAAATCTTGGTCCGGAGCCGGCACAGCGAACAGATCGCCATGTGGCTGGACAGCCACTGCACCTGGATCATTTGGATTAACTATCATGCCCGTATTTGTAGCCGCCTTTGCCTTTCTAAGTAAGGTTTTGAATACAGCTGGTCTAAACAGGGTGGTAAAGGCTCGCCTATCAGGGATCACCTCATCATCATCAGAAAACTCGGGGTCTGGCTGATCCCCGTCACCTGATTCTGCCTCCTCACTAGGAGAAACCTCCAAGGGCGCCGGGGGTAACGGAGCTGGAATGACAGTAAGTGGTGGCAGTTGAGGTGGCAAGGGAGGCTGAACCACCGTCTGGGGCAAAGGCATCTGCCAAGGTGGTATCCCTTGTTGTAGGCCGGAGGAGATAGCTTTGGCTAAGGCATCTGTAAAGAGAGACTGAAAGTCAAGATGAGGAGGCCAACCCATCCCCTCCTGCGGATGTATGCCAGCTGCTGTGGGCGTAAAGGTAGCCGAAGGCCCAGGTCTACCAGGGGAAATGGTTTCTCGAGGGTCAGCAGGCCTGTCCCCTCCTTGAACCGGATCTGCAGCAGGAACAACATGAGGAGGAAAATCAGAGTCATGATCGCCCCCAGGCTGCTGAGCAGAAGGAATATCCACAATCACTTCACCCCTGACTTGAGCCTGCTTTTGAGCCTTGGTAAACTGTCTCTCAAGGGCTTTGTGCCTCCTCTGTTCCTCCCTGCCTCTGGTAGATGAGGCAGTCGAAGACTGGGCTGAATGAGACGTATTGCCAGCAGAATGGGCCGTGGACCTCTTCTTGGAGGGTTTCTTTGGCCTTGGAATAATTGGAGCCTGCTCAGGGTCTGAGGAAAACTCCTGGTCAGCCATAGTGTTATTGGAGACCAGGTGGCAGCAGAATACTAGAGGAAAGAAAGGGGATCCCTTGTCAGGAAACCAGGCCCACAGGGAATAAAAAAATTGCCCTCAAAATGGCTGCCAGCTCCCAATTGCAGTTTAAGGCCCAAACGTCCCTGAATAATGGCAATAATGGCAATACTCACGAACCAGAAGCCAGCGGTGGTTGTCCCTACTCACAAGTAGGCAGCTTCACAGGTGGCCCAGTTGGATAAGCGCTAGGTACTGACCGTCCCCTAAAAGCGCTGCCTCGCTGAAAGGAGTCAGAAAATGGCGGCTGAAAAATGGCGCGAAAATGCAAACGGCTCTCCTTTGAAGCAAACGGCCTGGAATGAGGTGGCAGAGAGGGCGCAGGAGAATGGACGATCCCTAGAGCGCCGCGAGGCAAATATAGTAAGAGCAGAGTTTGAACTCGGGTCCCCGAGCAGGTACTCTGCAGCCGCTACTAAATAGGGAGCGAAACAGGCGGCGAGGGAATAGCCAGCGGACCAGCAACTCCACTCCGCTTGCCGGCGGCCCGGAACTACAGCGCTAAGGCTGTGCGGCCTCTCCAATGCAAGGAAAGGCCGCCCACTGCCAAAAGGGACAATGGACAGTCCGGATAGCTTACCCAGCGCCGTCCACGCCCGCAGCCGATGGCTAGCCGCCCCTGCGGCAGCCGCACGCCATTTGGAATTTTTTTTTTAAACGCTCCCTTTGCCTATACAAAACAAAATTTATACTATATAAGAGGACTTCCTGTTTGCTGCTGGCCGCCGCCAGACGTTCCTTTGGGATCGTCAGCTTCCACTGCCTGTCAGAGCCGCCTTCACAACGGAACGGCGGCTCGAAAAAACTCCGTTCCCATGAGGAAACGGAGATAGAGCCGGCAGGGGTGGGTAGAACTCTCTGCAGAGTCCCAAAAGTTTTTCTTTTACTTTTGGGATGGAGCGGATGAGATGCCCCATATCCCCAGCCGCTGCTCCGGGCTTTGGGAGACCTCTGCTAATGCAGAGCCAGGCGTCAAAAGCAAGCCTGCGAATTTGACAGATTACTCAAAGAAAATGTGAGCTGGACCTGTAATACTGAAGCGCAAGTATTTTACTTATCTTTTAAAAATTACTTAAGAGAATAGAGGAAGAGAAAGAGGAAAAAAGTTTCTTTTTAAAATGGCGTCTGCCGCGGCTGGAGAAGAGTTTGAGAGGGAAAGTTCTTCCGTTTTTTATTATTATAATGTAGCGGAATAAATACCACTGGCTACATTTGTAGATAAAACTCCGCTCCTGTTTTTGTTTTTCTCTTTTTCCCTTGTTGCTGGCTGGAAGTCTTTTGTCTTGTTTTTTTTTTTTTTTTTTTTCTTCTAACAAAGCCTGCTTAGGCGGAAACATGGCACTGAGGCTTGTGAAGTCAGACAAACAAATAGGTGGGGGGGATTCCCCCACTAAGAATTTAAAGGAACAAGTTTTAATTCTTCAGTCCCAGAAACCTGATTTTAATATAATAGAATTTCTCTTAGAGGAGATTGAAAGAAGGGATGAGATTGTGAATCAGCAACTTGAAAAATTTAAGCAGGAAACTAAGGAATTGGTGAAATCCAAGTTTGACTTTTTGCAGCAAAAAATTTTAAAATTGTCAGAATTCATGATTCGGTTGGATACAAATACTAATTTACTAGAGTCAAAAATGGATGAAATTCAAGATAAATTGGACAATAGAATTCAAAAAATTGAAAATGATTTGTTAAATATTCAGGATTATAGTTCAGAAGAAAAATCTAAAATGGATGCTGACCAAAAGTCTGGTAATGTAGAATATCTGGAACAGAGGATTCAAAAAGAGGTTCTAAAGATACAATATAATTTCACAGAATATGCAATAAGACTTAGAGGTTTGCAGGAAAATAACAGAGATGAATTAAGGAAAATATCTTCTGAATTTCTAGCTGGGATTTTAAAGATTCAACCTGAGGAAGTGTTTTGTAGGATTGACAGAGCTTATCGAATAAACTCCTGGACTGCCAAGCAAAGGCAATTGCCTAGAGATGTGGTAATCTATTTTTCAGATAAAGAAATTAGGAATAAAATTGTGCAAAATTCCTTCAATTCTAATTTGCAATTGTATGGAAGAAAGATTTGGATTTACAAGGAACTCCCACCTAAGATATTAATGGAAAGGAAGAAATTTGGCTTTCTGGTGTCTGAGTTAAAAAGGAGAAATATTCAATTCCGGTGGGACGTCCCAGTTGGTATTATATTGAGATATCAAGGAGAAAGATACCAGTTAAATACTGTTGAAAGAGCGGAAGAATTTTATCAAAATAGGTTGAAAATGAATTTAACGTCTTCAGATATAATACAGGACAAGCAGAAGGAGCTGGAACTAAAGACAGAGACTGTACCAGATAAATTGCCTTTGGATTTATCGGATACCCCAGCTGGATTATCTACAAATTTGAGAGAAGTGCCATCTGATTTTAATGTGATGACTTATCAAGGCAAGGACAAGCATGGAAACCAATTAGAGGATATACAAGGGATAAAAAAGAAATGCGAGACACAAAAAATTAGGATGGAGGTCAAACCCACAAAAAGAAAACAAAAAAAGAAATAGGTTGTACAAAAATAGAAATTTCTAACCCAAGCAACAGTGAAGCCAGTGATTTTAAAATATGAATGATTATGTGAAAACATAGAGGAGGCGACATATTGGTCAATATCATCCTGAGGATAGTGGCAGATCTCTGCATTGCCGTAATTTTGGGACATGGAAAGAGCCTCAAATTGATGGTTTTGAATTATCTACTTTGAAACTTCTTTTTGTGTTGATAAATATATTATAATTATCTTGAATTATAAGGCAAGAGAATCACATTGGGACATGCAGAAGATCGGGTTGTTACCCAATACGATGATGGAAATTAATAATCCTGATGAAACCCACAATTATTATTATATGGAATACAATTATAATGTCACTCGGGTGGTTGTTTTTACTTTTATATATATAAGAAGATGTTTACTACTAATGGGGGCAGATATGATTGGAGATCTTGAATAAACTGTTGCATCCGCAAGCTATGTCACCCTATTATGGATGTTGGTTTTAACAATCCAGTGGAAAGACTTCAAGAAGATATTATATGGACTATAAATTTAAAGTTATTGTCTTTTCTTTTTTTATTTAGTTATAATGGAATATATACATATATATATTTTTAAGTAGTGTGGGCAGTGAATTAAAGATATCAAGAATTGTTGTGTATGGTAAATTTGTAAGACAGTGGGTGAATAAGCTAGCTACAGACTGATTAGTTTAAGAAAAGGGATTTATAAGTGATACATTTAGGGGAGTGGAGGAAATGGATAGAGTGGAATAAATGTTAAATTAGATTTTATGGGGAGCCCGCTTTGAAATGTTATTAAAGTAGGACTTATTGTATAGTTTTAAAGTGGAAGGTGGTTTTGAATTGTTGCAATAATGCATAGATATAAAACACTATTATGCTAAATTAGAGTTATTTTATAATAGTTATAGTATAATGTGTTTGTTTTTTTTTTTGTTTTGTTTTTTTTTCTCTCTTCTTCTTTTCTGAAATGTATGGATAAAGGGGGATTTATAATACTTTTAGTAAGTAAAGGTCAGTATTTTGAGGAGGGAGTAAGTAATCTGTTATGAATTAGGGTTTTTTTTTGTTACGAAGAAGTCACAGGGGGGGAAGGGTGGGGAGGGGGGGTTAGGGAGGGGGGGGAGGGGGGGGAAAAAGGGGGAAAAATTTGTATTTGAAAACCTTTTCAATAAAAAAAAAATTATACTATATACAACAAAACTATCTACACTATTTACAAAAACGCTAAGGCACTAGCTAGAAACAGGAGAAAATCACCTCAGAATGAGGAGAAAACTAAACTCATGTCCCTATACGAAGACTGAGAGAAATAACTGAGGTGATAACAGAACAGAGGGGAGTGGCCACAGGAAAGATTTAAAGGCACAGTACTCCCTCAGTCCCTATATCTGAAGAATGATAGAATCCCATAAGATGAATTGCGTAGCATCGCCATGGAAAAAAATCTGGGTTGAAGAGCAGAGATCGCTCTCCTTCCACCTTCTTGCCACGAAGCACCAACCGGAAGTCTGTGCCATAACAATTAAAGCTTACCACCATATTCATTATTTATATCTATTCTTATTTTAATATTAATGCTTAATACTTAACATATTTATTATCATAACATTTCTCTTCTTAACTTATTTAACTTTATTATACATTACTTTCATATTTATTCTCTAACCATTGATAAAATAAATCCCATATATCCTTTAATTGCAAGTGTTAATCTATTCATTTCTGCACATTCCAATATTTTCTTAATCACATTTTCATCTGCAGGAATCTCTTCACCTTTCCAATTCTGTGCAAATACAATTCTAGCCGCAGTTATTACATGAATAATCAAATATACATTTTCTTTGCTATAATTCCCTGGTAAAATCCCCAACAGGAATATCTCAGGTTTTAAATCAATATGCTGCTGCGTCATCTTCTCCAACCACATATGAATTCTTTCCCAGTATTTTTTTGCTTCTACACATGTCCACCACATATGATAATACGATCCCGATGTCTGATAGCATTTCCAACATTTAGTTGATTTATCTTTAAACATTTTTGCCAGTCTTTTAGGTGACAAATGCCATCTATAAAACATCTTGTACAGATTCCCCTTGTATGCAGTTGACATTGTTAACTTATAATTCCTATCCCATAATTGCTGTGATTTATCTAACTCTATCGTATGTCCAATATTTTTTTTATCATTGTTTCTTGTGTGAAGACCTATGTGTACCGACAAGGAACTTGCGAATATACAGTAACAGCAAACCTTGGTTCACAGCTAAACTTAAGCAGCTACGTCATTCCAAAGAGGAAGTCTACAGAAAAGGTGATAAAATGCTGTACAAGCAGGCCAGAAATGTATTAACAAGGGAGATCAGAGCAGCAAAAAGAAGCTACTTTGAAAAGCTAAAGAATCAGTTCTCAACAAATGAACCAGCAATCATGTGGAAAACTCTTAAAAATATCACCGGCTATGGCAAGCCTCCTTCCCAGGCTGAAGGAAATCAACAACTAGCAGATGACCTGAATGTATTTTACTGCAGGTTTGAAAGGAAACTACAGCCACCTATCTCTACAACCTCCATCTCAGACACATCAACAACAGCCAAGCCTCTTACAACTGACCCCATCCCATTGGGTACACAACCCCTAGTGATCACAGAAAAGGAAGTGCAAGACCTATTTCACAGACAAAAGCCAGGAAAAGCTCCAGGCCCAGACAAGATAATTCCTTCTTGCTTAAAAGTCTGTGCTGACCAATTGGCCCCCATCTTCACCCGAATCTTCAATAAATCACTAGAGATATGCTAGGTTCCTTCTTGCTTCAAATCAGGGCAGGGTGACAAGGAACAGTCTTGAGAATGTTATCTGGGAGGAGTTTGATGCTGTGACTCCCGATGATGTGGACAGGATTTTGGGGAGACTTAGTGCAGCCACATGTTTACTGGACCCGTGTCCCTCCTGGTTGGTACTGGCTTCCCGGGAGGTTACACGAGGCTGGCTCCAGGGCGTCATTAATGCTTCGTTGAGTGAGGGTCACTTCCCCGCTGCCCTGAAAGAGGCGGTGGTGAGGCCACTCCTCAAGAAGCCGTCCCTGGATCCAGCAATATTGGCCAACTATCGTCCTGTTTCCAACCTTCGCTTCATTGCGAAGGTTGTTGAGAGTGTGGTCGCGCAACAGTTTCCGCAATTCCTGGAGGAAACATCCTATCTAGATCCGTTCCAGTCGGGTTTCAGGTCTGGGCACAGCACGGAAACGGCATTGGTCGCGTTGGTGGATGATCTCTGGAGGACTCGGGACAGGGGTTATTCCTCTGTTCTGGTCCTATTAGATCTCTCAGCGGCTTTTGATACCATCGACCATGGTATCATGCTGCACCGGCTGGAAGAGTTGGGGGTGGGAGGCACTGTGTTGCGGTGGTTCTCCTCCTTTCTCTCCGACCGGTCGCAGTTTGTGTTGGCAGGGGGGCAGAGGTCGACCTCGAGGCCTCTCATCTGTGGAGTGCCGCAGGGATCGGTCCTCTCGCCCCTTCTGTTCAACATTTATGTGAAGCCGCTGGGCGAGATTATCCGTGGCTTTGGGGTGAGATACCACCAGTACGCTGATGACACCCAGCTGTACATCTCCACCCCAGGCCACCCCAACGATGCCCTTGAAGTGATGTCCCAGTGCCTGGAGGCTGTGCGGATCTGGATGGGGAGGAACAGGCTCAGGCTCAACCCTTCCAAGACTGAGTGGCTGTGGCTCCCGGCATCCCGATATAGTCAGCTGACTCCATCGCTGACTATTGGGGGCGAGTCTTTGGCCCCCACTGAAAGGGCTCGCAATCTGGGAGTCCTCCTGGATAGGCAGCTGTCTTTGGAGGAACATCTAACGGCTGTTACCAGGGGGACCTTTTATCAGGTTCGCTTGATTCGCCAGTTGCAGCCCTTTCTTGATCGGGATTCCTTGTGCACAGTCACTCACGCCCTCATCACCTCTCGCCTTGACTACTGCAACGCTCTCTACATGGGGTTCCCCTTGAAGAGCACCCGGAGGCTCCAGCTGGTCCAGAATGCAGCAGCACGGGTAGTGATGGGAGCAACATGGCGCTCCCATGTAACACCGCTCCTGCGCGAGCTGCACTGGCTCCCGGTGGTCTTCCGGGTGTGCTTCAAGGTGTTGGTTATCACCTTTAAAGCGCTCCATGGCGTAGGGCCTAGCTATCTCCAAGACCGCCTGCTGCTACCGAAGACCTCCCATCGACCCGTGCGCTCCCACAGAGAGGGCCTCCTCAGGGTGCCATCAGTCAAACAATGTAGGCTGGTGACCCCCAGGGGGAGGGCCTTCTCTGTGGGGGCTCCCACCCTATGGAATCAGTTGCCCCCGGAGATAAGAAGAATCCATGACCTCAATGCCTTCCGTCGTTCCCTGAAAACCTATCTTTTTCAGCAAGCCAGGTTGGCTTAGAAGAAATTTTTAAATTCTTTTAATTAGTTTGTGATTCTTAACTTTCGGGCCAAAATTTATATATATTTTTAAATGTTTTAATATTTGTATTCTATGTTTTTTATCTTGGCTGTACACCGCCCTGAGTCCTCAGGGAGAAGGGCGGTATATAAATTGGAAATTAAATTAAAATTCAATTAAATTAAATGCTCTACTATCATCCCAGTGCCAAAAAAGCCCACCATCAAGGAACTGAATGACTACAGACCAGTTGCTCTAACATCTGTAGTCATGAAAACCTTTGAAAGGCTAGTGCTGTCCCACTTGAAAACCATCACGGATCCACTGTTAGACCCCTTGCAATTTGTATACCGAGCAAATAGATGAACAGATGCTGTTAATATGGCTCTGCACTACATCTTGAATCTCCAAAGACCTACGCAAGGGTCCTCTTTGTAGATTTTAGTTCAGCATTCAATACCATCATTACAGACACTCTTCTAACTAAGCTAAACCAGCTACAGGTACCTGAACACACTTGTAAGTGGATCATAAGCTTCCTAACAAACAGGAAGCAGCAGGTGAAGCTAAGCAGAATCACATTTTCAAATTTTCAAAATATTTGTTTTCCAATTTTATCAGAATTGTTTGAAATAAAAACAATAACCTTGGTAGTATGTTCATCGTAATTGTTGCTATTCTTCCTATTAACGATAATTGCAAATTTTTCCATCTCTCCAAATCTGTCTCAATTTGTTTTATTAGCTTATAATAATTATCTTCCTTAATCATAACACATCTTGCTGTTAGTTGAATCCCTAAATATCTTACTTTCTTTGTAATCTGAATATCTAACTTCTTTGTTAACTCCGTTTTCTGCTTCTCTGTAACGTTTTTTTCACTAATATCTTAGTTTTCTCTTTATTAATTTTCAATCCTGCTACCTCACCATATTCTTCTATTCTTTCTAATAGTTTTGGCTTTGTTTCTTGTGGATCTTCTAAAATAAACACCAAATCATCTGCCTGTAATTTATATTCCTCTTTTTTAATTTCCATACATTTTATCTCTTTATCCTGTCTTATATTTCTATTCGATACTTCCAGCATCAGTACAAAAAATAGTGGGGATAAAGGACATCCCTGTCTTGTAACTTTCATAATATTGACCTTTTCCATCATATCTCCATTTACCATCACCTTTGCCGATTGTTTCTAATATATTATCTTAATCATATTAGTAAATCTCTCCCCAAAATCCATAACTTTTATTTGCATCAACATAAATTGCCAGTTCACATTATCAAACGCCTTCTGTGCATCAAAAAATATCAACACCATTTGTTTCTCTGGCTGTGCTTCGTAATATTCCAATGAATTCAAAATTATTCTCATATTGTCTATGATCTGTCTCTTAGGTAAGAAACCATTTTGATCTGTATGTATAAATCCATTTAAAAATTTCTTTAATATTTCTGCCTTTATTGAAGTAAATATTTTATAATCTGCATTTAATAAAGAAATTGGTCTGTAATTTTTTACCCATTGCAGGTCTGAGTCTTCTTTCGGAATGAGAGTAATATATGCCTCCGTCCATGAAGCTGGCATTTTCGCCTCTAGCAATAGTTAATTAAATACTTCCAACATTGTATTACTTATAACTTCTTGTAACTTTTTATATAACTCTGCTGGTAATCCATCTGGGCCTGGTGGTTTAACGTTCTTTTGTCTTTTAATTGCTTCTGTCAATTCCATCATTGTTATCCTTTCTTCTAGTGCCTTTTTAAATGTTTCTGGTATAATAGGTAAATCAGCTTTTTCTAAGTATTGTTTTATTTTTTTCTTCTGACATTGTCTCTTGTTTGTATAATTTTTAATAGTAATCATGAATCATTTTCTTTTTCTCATCATTTCAGTAGCGTACAGTCCCTTCATTGTCTATTAATTGATAGATTAATTTTTTTCCTTCTCTTTTTTCAATCTATATGCCAACCATCTTCCTGGTTTATTTGCATTTTCAAAAAAAATTTGTTTAGACCTCTTAATTTTTTGAGCTAAGTCCTCCTTTTCTATTAGATTCAATTTATGTTTTTCAAGTCCATTTGATTTCTTATGTTCTTTTTTTTTTTGTGGATCTTTTTGCAATTCCATTTCTAATTTCTTATACTCCTCCTCTAGTTTTTTTTTGAATTTGCCTTTTCTTTTTATTTCTCTTTCCCATGTACGTTATTGCCATCCTCTGATATATGCTTTGGCTGTGCCCCATACATTTTGTAATGAAGTTTCTTCTTTTCTATTATCTTTTAAAAAAAGAAAACCAACTCCTTTTCCATATGCTGTAAAAATTATTTTTCATTTAGAATTATTTGATTCAATGTCCATCTTAATTTCAACCCTAAACCGACAACTGAGAAGGTGGCCATTATGAGTCGCTATGAATCTGGAGCAGTCACAGCAAGAGCGTGGAGGCAGAAGAAGGTGTGATCGGTCTGGGTGAAACTTTTATTCCTTTGAAACTTCTTTTGAAACTTTTGTTAAGAAGAACTTCCTTGGAAGAGTAGAAGAGAAGAGAGGGCGGCTTAAAAGGAGGAGGTAGAATTGGTTTGTTCCTTCCACCTCCAAAAGAACAGTGGTGAGGAAGGCAGGAGGAGCCAAAAGAACTAAGAAAGTAAAACTAAAAACTGGCTTAGAAAGAGCTGTTTGAAGAACAAAGTCAGAAAACCAGACTGGATATTTTAATTTTTAAATTGGGGAATAACAACTAATATAAAAGTGACTATAAGAACTCCTTTTTTAAAAGGGAAAAACTTTCTTCTTCTTTTTCTCTCTCTTTATCTTCCCATTGAACTGAACTGAGCAACAGTGCCATCTAGAGGCAAACATTAGAGTAAGGGATGAGATGTGAATCAAATTGATAAGAAGTTGTTTGGATTGTCAGAGAGCGGAGCACTGGAAGTTTTCTTGTTGTTTTTCATTTGAATAGTGCAGCTCTTGAAACTTGAAAGGTGAAACAACAGAAACGGGTCAAGGGAAAAGTCTCTTCTTTTCTTTTTTTTTCTGTTCGGTGGCACTTTGAAATAAGGCTTTTACTTTTTTCTTTTTAAGTGGCTGTTACCTGTTTGTCTATATTTCTACTTATATCTTTTTGCTGCCTTGTGCTAATGCTGTGAATTTTTTAAAAAATAACTGTAATTTTGGAGCCTGGGGCGTCGATTTGGATTATAAATTTTCTTTTTCCTCTCACTGAGGCAATTTGAATTAAGGTAAGAAAAACCTGAAGAAAAGAAGTAAGAAAAACTCTAAGATTTGGATTTGGATTACAAAGCTTTTTGGCTTCTCTTTTTTCTTCTCTCTCTCTCTCTCTCTCTCTCCCTCCCTCCCTCCCTTCCTCCCTCCCCCCCTCTCTCTCTCGTTATTTTTGTTACTACTCTGGTTTTTTAATTTTATTTTTGTCTTTTCATTTCTTTGCTTTTTGCTGCTTTTTTCTTTTTGGTGGGCCTTTACCTGGATATAAATTGTCTTGGAAATACAATGAGCTATATTTGGTGGATTATAAATATCAAGACACTACAAGATGAAAACAACATCAGCATTGTCTTCAGTGTCATCCTCTGCAACTTTTAGCCTTGCTGGTAAGAGAACATTAGATTCTAGGGCACAACAAGAAAAAACCGATGCTATGCAATTAGAATTAAAGAATATGATACATGCTCTTCATAAAGACTTGAAGGAAAGAATAGGCAAATTAAATGAAAATGGAGAAAGTAGAAGGGGAATTAAAAATGTTCAAGGGATTATGGAGAAAAATGAGCAAAGAATGGAAAAAGTAGAAAAAAAGCTGAATTAGCAGAAAAAAGAGTGAGAGAGCTGGATTATATATTAATAGCGGCAGACAGAAATAAAGAGAAGGCAATGATCTCCTTAGAAATGGATTGAGCAGATTATTATTTGAGATTTCAGAACATGGAAGAAGAGAAAGGTGAAAACTTGGCAGAGATAATAGCAGATTTGTTGGCGGAAGCGATGGAGGAAACCAAGGAAAGAATTTTGAATGACATTGATCAAATATTTAGAGCGCATACAAGATACACAATGAGAAATAATCTACCCAGAGAGGTGCATGTTAGATTTACCAAGAAAGCAATAAAAACAGAGATTTTACAGAGAGTAAGAAATATTCCTATTAAGTACAAGGGTAGAGAAATAGTAATGTTAAACCAAATACCAAGAAGAGTTTGAGAAGAAAGTATCAGTTCCTGACAAATGTTTAATTAAAAAAGGAATAAATTTTAGATGGCTGATACCCGAAGGAGTGTTGGTGACTTGGCAGGAGCAAAGACACAGACTAGACTTGATAGAGAATGCAGAACAATTTCATGATCAATACTTGGGACTGCAAGAGGAGGAGAGATTGAGAGAGGAGAGACAGAGAGATACCAGGAAGAGCTCATGGAAGAGAGAAACAAACAACAAAAAGAAGTTATCAATGATCAGGAGGAAATAGCAATAAGAGAAGGAGCAAGGGCAAAGGAACCAAGAGAGACAAGAGAGAGAAGGACGACTAGAGCAACAAAATTCACATATAAGTAAAACATGGAAGAAGGAATAAAATTAACATCAATTAATATAAATGGACTGAATTTGGCAATAAAAAGGAAAAGAATTTTTAATAAATTGGAAAAATTAAAACAGGATATAATTTGTTTACAGGAAGTTCACATCAAAAGACAACTTTTTTTTTTAATATCCTAAAGTCTGGAAACTATATGCTTTGCTTACACATCAAAGTAAGAGAGGCATTGTATTGTATATTAAGGAGGCAATAAAGGCCAAACCAATATTCATGGATGAGGAAGGGAGGATATTAATGGGAGAGGTAACGATGAACTATAAACAAATACTTTTAGTGGCAATATATGCACCAAATGATAACCAAGAAGATTTCTATGGTAAATTACAGAGGAAAATAATAGAATTGGAGTATGAAAATATATGTATAGTAGGCAATTTCAATGCAATTGTGGACATGGACTTGGACTATAAAACTAAAAAGATTAATAAGAAAGTCAGGAAAACACTTCCAAAAACCTTTTTTAAAATGGTGGCATAATTAGATATTCAAGATGCCTGGTGAGGAAGATTTCTGGAGAAAAGTCAATATACATTTTACTCAAATAGACATATGTCTTGGTCCAGAATTGATATGATGTGGATGTCAGATGACTTATTATCTAATATACAAGAAATAAATATTGAAACAAACACATGGGCGGATCATAATCTGATGAAAATTATATGGAAGGGGCTTTATATTTACTCTTTTGTTGTGAGCTACCCAGTTGAACGGAATCCGGTGGCATCCAAAATGAATAAATAGACAAGCCCCAAATATATATCACAAAATTATTCATATATTACACACTACAAAAGTATTAATATATTTATACTACAAAAGTTTAGACATACCATCAATATAAATATAGTCTATAATTGTAGAGCAGTATTGGATTAATTGTATTACAATTATATCTAACACATTGTAGACAACATGTATTTGTAAGTTTGATCTGTCTTTATTACAAAAACTTTTATTTTATTATTTTGAACTTTAGGTAAATTCTGTATAATGGCCCAGAAAACTTGAATATATACTGTTTTTTTTTTATTTAAAAAGTTTTTTTATTTTATAAACAAACAAACAAACAATACATAATCATTCAGTGTATTTTCTGAATACATCTTTTGTGTCTTCTTTTTACTCCTCCAGTATTTATCATATCTTAATATTATCATTTCCTTTATTATAACATTTCCCCCACATTTCTTACTTCTCTATTAATACATTTATCTATCTTTTAATTTTATTAAAAATTAGACAACAATTTTATCCCCACAGAACTTTCAACCCCCCCTCCCCACGCCCCCCCGACTTCCCAGAGCAAAAACAGGGTATAACATTAAACAAGCATAAGCTAAAATATGCTAATTTACTACAAGATTCAAAACTCCTCACACTCTTTAACTCCTCTTTTAAAAATTATTCATCAACCTCCCCTTTATAAATTCTCTTATCACATTTCACATTTGTTACTAAAATCCTTTCCATACCTTCTTTTTCAGCATTACTCCCTAATAAAATTCTAAATTAAACATTTATCCTCTTTGGTCATTCATAAACCACTTGCCAATTTCTGTTTGTTCAACATTACTCCCTTGTAAAATTCTAAATTAAACATTTTAAAACTTTCTTTAAAGCATGTCTTTTTTAAAAAAAAAATATTATTTTAGGTTAAACATTTTAAAATCTCTTAATACCTCAATAAGACATTCTTCAAAATGTAAGTTTCAAAACCTTTTTAAAAAGGCTATCCATTCAATTTTAAATTAACCATTTTAATACTTCAGTAAATTTTAAAAAGCTATCCAATTTTAATTAAATCTTTTTACTTCAATAAAACATTCTTCAGAATATAACCTTAAAGATACTGTTAATCCATTGGGTTAAATTATTTCTAACTCTTGAGTTCATTCTTCAAAATATAAATTTCAAAACTTTCAGGAAGCTATCCATTAACTTTAAAGTTAACCGTTTTAATACCTCGATAACTTTTAAAAAGCCATCCATTTTTAGTTAAACATTTTTACTTAAACTTAAAAAATACTAATTTCAGTAAGCTTTTCAGATTTATTACTAAGATCCTCCCCAAAAGAAATTAATCTTCCAATCTTCCTTTCTTTCTATATTTTTTCCAGTCCTTCTTCTTCAATAATACTTTCTTCTTCAGCATTGCTCCTCCCCCTGCTTTTATTTTCAAAAATTTTTGAATTTGGATTTGAGGCTGATGTATCTTTGGAATTCGTTCTCTTCTTAGAATTATTTCCTTTAATTTGGAACCTCCATTTCGACTCTTCCTGCTTGTATAATCAGTCACTTCATTCCTTAAAGATTGATTCTGTCTGTAAAGCCAAGGATTGTCACGGTAAAATTTATCAATCTGCAGGAAAGAGTCTATTTGCTGCTTTTCAGTTAGTTGCATAGAAGCCTCTACCAAAACCACTGTTTCCTGTATGCTAACTTCCATCTTAATCCTGACAGCCTCTTTTTCCTCCTCCAAAGTCACATTAGCCTGGTTAATTTCTTCCTCTTTTCCAGCCAGCAAATCATTGTTATTCTCCAAATTTTGATTTTG
This sequence comes from Pantherophis guttatus, assembly GCF_059756535.1. Classification (NCBI taxonomy): domain Eukaryota; kingdom Metazoa; phylum Chordata; class Lepidosauria; order Squamata; family Colubridae; genus Pantherophis; species Pantherophis guttatus. The sequence goes on along the minus strand of NC_142069.1, from coordinate 59,687,784 downwards.
AATAGTCCTTTTAATTGATTCTAATATAACAGAAGTATGAAAATTTAAGAGTTCTTGTAAGACCTTTACAGTCACAACTTGTGAGTTTGCTGGCTCATATAATAATGATCCTCCATCCTTAATATCAGCCATATTTCAATTTTCACTTTAAATTTATTCAGCTATCAGGTCAATAAGTCCAATTATTTTCCACACAATTTAGAAGTGTAAATTAGTTGAGGTCAATACCATAGTCTTTTCCATTCCACTACCACTTTAAATCTTTTTCTTGATGTGTAATCCAGTAACTTTAACAATGTTGCTAGTGTTAACAATCACTTTCACTAATAAGTTTCATTTTTACGCCCTTAGGCGCCATCTTTTTTTTCCCTTTTAAACGGAGTTAAAGTTCAGTATTTGCATTTTTTGTTCTCCTGATTTTGCTCTGCCAGCTTCCAGGGTTGAAATTTCTTATAATCCTTAAAATTGCATTGCTGGTGTGGTCGCAACCCCTTGTTCTGCATAAAGCAGACTCATCCCAGATCCGGAGCACTGAAGGGCTTTCAGGGAGCTCTCACCCTGCAAACCCCAGGCTTAAAAAAAAACCTGGGAGTCTAGGGGAGCTCTACCCAGACCCTTCTGCTCTTCTCTCCACCTTTTTCCCTGGGGGAGAGTTTCGAGCCACTAGACAGCTGATTATCGCTGTTCTAGCGGCAAACGGAATCACAGGGCTGGAGCTCCTAAAGGAGCATCCATCGGGGATCGCGGAGCCACCGGAAGTCCAATATATATACTGTTTATTAAATCCAAACTAGTTGATTCTTAACATACGTCTTTCAAACATTCCAAGGATGAAACTAATCAAATAATCTTAGCTGATATTGATTTTTCTTTCTCTACTTTAATAACCATAACTTGGAGGCAGGTTAACATTTGAGCCATTTAAATATCAATCTTAAAAATATCAATCTTAAAAATTAAAAGCAGTACTTTACTTTTCCTAAACTGGATTATAAGAGATTATAAGGGTGTGGATTGATTCTCATGGGCATTAAAGGTGACGAAGGCTAACACATGGCATATGGATAACAGCATGAAATATTTTTTGAGATACAATGCTAAATATGGATTTCTATTGATGCTGTTTTAATAGTATTTTCATAATAAAGCAGATTTTTATCTCCTGAATTAACTAATCCAGAAACATAAATCATTTAATAACTGTTACTTTTAGTTTATAAAAACAGAGTTAGTGTCTAAGCTGTTTTTCTTTTTCATTTCACAAGACACAATTTCCAATTTATAGCGTAGAAGAAATTTGTAAATTCTACTAATTAATTTATTTTCTGAATCTAATATAATTTTATCTATTTCTTGTTTTTGATTATAAATTTCATATGTTTTTATATGTTCTCTTTATTTGGATTGTATTTGAGTATAAGTCCACCAGTCTATTTCTCTGTGTAAATCTGTCTCCAATTGTTGTTTTGTGTTTAATTTGCCTTGATAGTCAATTATATCTTTATATCTAATTATTTTTGTCTTCTCTGTTAAATTTGGGTGTCTAATTGATTCTGCCGGTGCTAGTCAATTTGGTATCTTCATATAATGTTGTTTTTTTAATTTTAAGCCAAATTTGTAATAATGAGTTTCTTATTGTGTATCTTTTAAAATATGAATGTGTTTTGTATTTCTCATCCCACATAAAGGAATGCCAACCAGTTTGGAGTTCGTGTCCCTCAATTTTCATTTCTAGCCTAAATCATTTAAAGCATTGAATGTGTGCACCAATATTTTGAACTGAGCTTAGAAAATTTCCAGTAACCAGCACAACTGTGAGATCCTGCCTCTCCTCCCTATTCAAGGAAGCATAAACTCTTGAAATAGCAGAATTTCAAAAGAAAGCTTTTATTGAAAGGAGGTGATTGCAAGACAAAGGCAAAGCAGGCTTTAAGGTCCCTCATAGGCAATTCTGTTAGGATAAAGGAGTTAGAAATCTCTCCCCTCAGTCCGATTTTGAATGAGCCAATCCACAGGTGTGAAGATGTTGTGAAAATGGCCATCCTGGGAAGGAAATAATAATAATAATAATAATAATAATAATAATAATAATAATAATAATAATAATAATAATATTTTATTTTTATACCGCCCTTCTCCCAAAGAACTCAGAGCAGTGTACAGCCCATTAAAAGCACAAAGACAAACAACAATTAAAATTATTTAAAATTATTAAATAATTTCGGCTCAATATTAAAACCCCCCAAAATTTAAAACATCCAATTTAAAATCATTACATTGATAGCCCGACCTGGCGGAACAGCAGGGTCTTAAGGGCACAGCGAAATACCCTGAGGTCGGAGATCTTACGCATTTCTGGGGGCAGTTCATTCCACAGGGCTGGGGCTCCCACAGAGAACGCCCTCCCCCTGGGTGTCGCCAGCTGACATAACTTGGCCGATGGCACCCTGAGGAGATCCTCTCTGTGGGAGCGAACTGGCCGGTGGTGGCAGAAGTCGGTCTCGAAGGTACCTGGGTCCTATGCCATGGAGCACTTTAAAGGTGGTAACCAACACCTTGAATCGCACCCGGAAGACCACTGGGAGCCAGTGCAGCTTGCGCAGGAGGGGTGTCACGTGGGCACAATGGGTTGCGCCCATAACCACCCGCGTGGCTGCATTCTGGACCAGTTGAAGCCTCCGAGTGCTCTTCAAGGGGAGCCCCATGTAGAGAGCATTACAATAGTCCAGCCGGGAGGTGACAAGGGCATGAGTGACCATGCACAAGGCGTCCCGGTCCAGAAAGGGCTGCAACTCGCGAATCAGGCAAACCTGATAAAAAGCCCCCCTGGCCACGGCCGTCATATGCTCTTCAAAAGACAGCCGTGCATCCAGGAGGACACCCAGATTGTAAGCCCTCTCTGTGGGGGGCAGCGATTCACCCCCAATAGTCAGCGATGGCACCAGCTGACTATATCGGGATGCTGGAAGCCACAGCCACTTAGTCTTGGAAGGGTTGAGTCTGAGCTTATTTCTCCCCATCCAGACCCGCACGGCCTCCAGGCAGCGAGACATCACATCAAGGGCATTGTTGGGGTGGTCTGGGGTGGAGATGTACAGCTGAGTGTCATCAGTGTACTGATGGACTCTCACCCCAAAACCACGGATGATCTCACCCAGTGGCTTCACATAAATGTTGAACAGAAGGGGTGAGAGGACCGACCCCTGCGGCACTCCCCATGTGAGGTGCCTCGAGGTCGACCTCTGCCCCCCTGCCAACACAAACTGCAAGCGGTCAGAGAGGAAGGAGGAGAACCACCGCAAAATGGTGCCCCCTATTCCTAACCCCCTCAACCGCTGCAGCATGATACCATGGTCAATTTTTTTACAACCTATTCACCCAAATAGGTTGTAAAAAATGCTTTTAAAAGTAAAAAAAAGGCTCCGAAGTTCGCGCGCCATAGCTGATCACATCCCCCATACTCGTGCTGTTCTACTTACCCCATGCCTCCTTTTGGTGTGCACTGTGTGTGTGTGTGCGCGTGCATGTGCACTTTGCATTTGGTATGTGGTGCACATGTGCAGCCAGCGAACCAGTAGTAAACTGGTTCAGATTTCACTACTGGCTCCAAGTGACATCTGGGTACATTGTGTTTGTAATTCTGTGACAAGAATTCTTTGCTTAAGGCCCCCCATTGCCTGATCTTGTCCAGATCTCTCCCAATCTGTCCTCTCTCCAATGTATAATGCCCTTGTTCATTTGGACATACCTTCCAGCTCTAGTTTCAATCCGAGGCTTGTTGTTCATTGTATGTGATTTAAAACTTTCTTCTAACAAAGTATAAGAGGCAACATAACATTTTGGTATTCACACAATCAAATATAAGAAGGCTTTTAATACTGTTAATGTTGAAATACCTGTTGTTGTTTCAGTGCTTTCAATTCAATGTTGACTCTTGGCAGATACCTGTGCAAATTCCTGCAGGATATAGAAGTTTCCCACAGTCTCTCAATATATTCTGAATTTTAATTTATTGCTTCCAGTGAGGATTGATAGCAAACTAAACACCCTCCTAATGCTTAGAAGTCAAAGGTTTTCAATCACATCTGTAATGCAGCCTATATGGACATAAGGTTCTCAGTTCTTAACTATTTTGGGATATAACTAATTGAAACTAAAGAGAGATTTTGTGAGTGGCAGGATAAGAAAATTTCACTTGGTGAAATAATAATAATAATTATTATTATTTATTTATTGCAAAGGAAGAAAGAAACAAAAGATTTTAAAGATTTTAAAAATTTGGTAAGAAGCTTAACAAGGAGTCAATGTAAGAAAGGTTAAAATGGATAAAGGAACATTTATTTTGAAAAGTTTTTTTAATGAAAGTGTTTTTGAACAAATTAGAATTAAGTTAAATGAATCAGAGCTTCATGGAAATGATTTTTGCTTACTATTAAAGTGGTTTTAATAGTAAGCAAATAGTGGTTTTTTACAAAATAAAAGGTAAAAGTAATATGAACCAGATTGTGATGATAACTCTTAACTATTGACAGATTGATTGTAATGCTGACTGTAACTATGAAGTGCCACTTAAGAGGCACTTATTATTAAGGACCAGTATTAAGGACCCAGGAAGACAAAAAAGTAAAAAAAAAAAAAAAAAGGAAGCTTGGGTTTTTCCCATTGTTTGATACTTTTATTTTTTTATTACTATATTATAATGGCACCACCAGAAAAGCAGCAAGAATGTGGAGGGTGGGGAGGAATCTTATCTTGCTTTCTGCCTGACTTTTTGCAATTTTTCAGTTCTTTTTCTTTTTGCCTGTATACTTTTTACTTTTAAAAAATCAATAAGCTTATATAAAAAATAAATAAACTGTAGTTTATTTGAATGGCTTATCAATTCCATATAAATGTCTAATCCTAATTAGAGCACTAGAATTTCTTAAATGGAAAAAAACTGTGTTTTCTAAAGTTTCATAAGAAAGTGTAGCTTTGAATTTTCAAATCCCACTGCCTCCCTTTCATCCAGGGGTGAAATCCAGCAGGTTCTGACAGGTTCTGGAGAACCATTAGCGGAAATTTTGAGCAGTTCAGAGAACCAGTAGCGGAAATTTTGAATAGTTTGGAGAACCAGCAAATATCACCTCTGGCTGACCCCAGAATGAGGTAGTAATTGAGATTTTGCAATATCCTTTGCCCAGGAGTGGGGAGGGAATGGAGATTTTGCAGTATCCTTCCCCTGCCACACCCACCAAACCATGCCCACCAAGCCACACCACACCCAGCAAGCCACGCCCACAGAACCAGTAGTAAAAAAATATGGATTTCACCACTGCTTTTATCTATCTCTACTGTTGTTTCTACTCAGTAAAACCCTATCTACTTTATTATTCAACTTTACAACTAATACGAAATAAGCTTCAATATTGTTAGCCAGGATGGATACCAAGAGACCGGGGGTAAAATGCTCCCGGTTTGGACCGGATCGCCAGATCCGGTAGCGATGGAGGCAGGTGGTTCGGAGAACCAGTAGCAAAAATCCCTCCCCCCCCCACATTGCCCAGCTGAGCTGCGCAATCATCAGAGGCTTTTTTTTAATTTTTAAAAGCATTTTTTCTACAACCTCTTTGGCCGAAGAGGTTATAGAAAAAATGTTTTTAAAAGGAAAAAAAGCCTCTGCCGATTAGGCAAGTCAGCTGGGATTGTCAGAGGCTTTAAAAAAAAAAAGCTTCTGCTGATCAGGCAAGTCAGCTGGGATCGTCAGAGGCTTTAAAAGCATTTTTTTTACAACCTCTTCAGCCGAAGAGGCTGTAGAAAAAATGGTTTTAAAAGTTTTTAAAGTAAAAAAAAAAGTTGGCCACGCCCACTCAGTCATATTGCCCCACCACCACCACCAAGCCACACCCACAGAACCAATAGTAACAAATTTTACATTTCACCACTGCAAGAGACCCATTGAGACCTAAACTGTTCTGTTTGCAAGGCACAACTATATCCAGTTGTTTTCGATCGTGCTACTGTTATTGTGGAGCCTATTTGATTTGAGTTATGCTTTTGATACCTTCTTGTTATTTTGGATTTCAATTACCAACTGCATTTCTGTTCAACTTTTTGGCTTGGTTTTTACAAAAAAATCATACCATCCAAGCTGTGACAAAGTCTCCCATCCAGGTCCCCACTGCTGCTACTTTCATAAAGCTTTCATTCCTGATGCCCATGAAGTCCGTCACAATGTATGGCCTGTAAATACAAACATATATATTGTTAATCATTTACAGCAAATTAATAGATAATCAGGCTCTGCTGTCCCTAAGAAATATTCTAACTATCAGCAGTAACTATACTTTTGCTCTGCAGCTTAGATATTTGTTTTCTTTCTTCATTGCATTTATAGTCTGTCTTTTGTGAATGAGTTCAAGAAGATGCACAGAGAATTCTGTAACAGAGCTGTGCAGCATTCAGATTCAAACTCCAAAACATGCTTTGGATATGGAGAAGCCTGATTATAGCAAAGTATATGTCCAACATCTTAAAGTATCTGCATCTTTCCCCATTATCCCAGAAAAGGACATGATTGTGCAAGGTTTTAGAGACATTCCTATATTCAGGCTCCTGCACATTTCAAAGCACTTTTTTGGAATATTACTCTAACACACTGCATAGCACTATTCCATATTCCATTCCTCTGCTATCACTGACCAGATGGATTCCTGTTTAGTATTAACAAGCTGCTCTTAAATCTCACTTTTAGATTTAAAATATACAGAATGTGGCAGGGAAAGGCTCTCCAGATGGTCTGGAGATCACCTTTCCAAATCCCATTTGTGATGATAGGCTGGTGGGAGTTGAAGAATTGTTGAATGTTTTGTTTGTTTGTTTGCTGTAGTTTTGTTATGAATTAATCAAAGTCTTCATCAGTACAGCAGCATACAAATATTGTAAATAAATTTTAAATGACATTTTCATTAACAATTTCTTTTTAAAAAACCCTCAAGAACTGTCCTTCATAGAAGAAGTTGGAACTGTCATCAACTAATACTGGATCAACTGGTAAATTTTAGCAGCAAACACAATCAGTTGTATTATAAAACCAGGGCCACTGAGTCTGATGACTTTTAACAAGTAGTTTTACGCAATTTAGCTGACAATACCTAACTGAATGAATGACATAATTTTTTGGGACTAATATTAATTAATTTAGTACTAACTTGACTTGAGAAGTGACTCAAACTGGCACCAAATATAACACAGAAGCATAACCAGTTGGAAATACATGTATTGTATTTATGAAACTAATTCTGATTTGAGCAGTGAATTTGAGATCTAATTTTGGTGAAAAGGATCCAGTTGATTTAGTATGGGATCTTATTAATTTATATTTTGACACCACAGAATCACCAAAATATATTTTGGTCACAGAATCTAAATACCCATAACAATTGCTGGATATCTGCTTGTACAGGTAGCCCTCGACTTATGACAATTGAGCCTAGAATTTATGTTGGTAAGTGAGAAATTTGGTAAGTGAGTCTTGTCCCATTTTATGACTTTTCTTTCCACATTTGTTAAGTGAATCACTGCTGTTGTTAAATTAGTAACCTGGTTGTTAAATAAATCTGGTTTCCCCACTGACTTGGTTTGTCAAAACATCACAAAAAATGATCATGTGACCCTGGGACACTGCAACCATCATAAATATGAACTAGTTGTCAAGCATCCAGATGTAAATCACATGATCATGGGGATGGTGCAATGGTCATAAGTGTGAAAAATGGTCCTAGGTCACTTTTTTCAGTGCTGTTGTAACTTTGAACGACTAAGTGAACTGTTGCAAGTTGAGGACTACCTGTATTTGTACTTTTCAACAGGGAAAATGAATTAGATACTGGCTCTCAGTTTCAGTATTGAAAACATGCCAGTTAAAATTTCTGAGCGACATAGGTGGCCTAAAAATAAATAAATAAATAAACAAACAAACTACTCCTGCAGTTTTAACTCAGATAAAACCCCTGCAACAACAAAAAATATTGCTCCCCAGATGTATCCTTCTACAGCAATGAAACATTACATTAGTTATTCTTTTCCTTGCTCTGATCTTTTTATTAATGTAAGTTTATCCTCTAACATGCTTGCCTGCCCTAGGTTAGCTTTATTTTTTTTCTATCTTTCAGGATTAATCCTATCATATCAAAACATCTGGGATTTTGCACCTCCTTTTAATAAAGGTGAATGTTAAAGACAAAACTTAACTGTTTCTGAGATATAATTAACGTTGAAAAAAATATATTGTTTTAAAATAGGAAACAGTGAATAATAAAATTTCTTTACTGTATTGGATGTCTGAGTGGATAGAAAAGGAAGGACTGTACATAGTCCTTCATCTATGATTCAGGATCTCTATACTAAATCAGGTATTCTGGCATAACCTCTAATCTATCATCTGGGAAAAAGCAATCATTATGGATTTTGGCTCTTTCAATAAACCCTTATCAATGTTTTCCATTTCTGTTTTTACTCATCCTTCCTAACCCAATGTATCCTCTGAAGGATTTTCTAGATTCTTTGATTCACGAAGTAAGAACAGCAGAAGTTCTTTCTTTCTTGTTTGCATTCTAGCATCTTTTTGTTCTTTTATGGTCTGAGCTTGAAGTTACTTACATTCCGTCATAGGTACTGTTTCTGCTATAGCAATTCTCAGTTGCTGAAACCAACTATATTAGCAACATTTATTGAAACAAAGCCGATGTGATGGAACGTAGTCTGGATTCCCAGAAGGGAGGAAGTGCATTGCAGAAGAGCAAGACAGCAAAGTTTAGATAGTTTGGGTGAGAGGAAGAGAGTTAAGATGACTCCCTAGTAATTCTCAGAATATATGTATGTGTTCTGTCCCTGTCGCACGCATACACACAGTCAGGAATTCCTTTAAGATAACAGTATTGGCAGCGAACCATGGACTGCCTGCCAAGAGATTTTACTCACTAAGGGAGATTTTTTCTCCTCAGTCCGATATACCAAATTAATTCCACAAAGCAAAGAATTGTCAAAGTCCAGTCCAAAGAAATCTAAAAAGAGATTCTAACAGGGTTCTAGAAACACAATATGACTTCCAAGCTTTTCAATTTGTCCGTCACAGGGCCTGAATAGCCAACACACCCCCTTTTATCCCTTGTGGGGTGTGGTCCAGTGACTCAGCTCAATCTCTGGCCCGCCCACGCCTCTTTCTCTGCTATGTGTGCTTATCCTTCCGACGCTGTCTGGGATCCAGCCAAAACTCATCCCCCTCACTCTCTATCTGCAGCTGCTCCAAAGTGTCTTGCTCTTGGCATATCTCTTGGCCTTCGGAGGAAACCTGAGGAATTGCCAGAGAGGAGGGTCCTGGAGAGGGAGGCCTTGCCAAATCCTCTCTTTCATCTTCTGAGTCCTCTCCCTCTGTTAGGACAGGCTCGGGGGTCGGAGTCACAACAGTATGGTGCAAATTGTTTGCTTTAGTTTGGCAAGATTCCTGCCTATAGGTGAGGAACAATAAAGAAAACTGCTGAGAAGAGAGACTTCCGGCGGTGACGTCATCATGAACGGGTGAGGAAACGGAGGCTCCGTCTCTGATACCCAAATTTCCTCATTAATTGTTCTTTAAGGGCATTCCCGAACTTGGAGGGATCGGGAAACGAAAGAGGAACTCGTGAAGCCCCCTAGTGTTGCACTCTCATCAGGGAGGTCGAGTGATCAACCTCTTAAATTGGTGGAGAAGAAGTTGGCCTTATCGGGGGATAGGAGTGATGGCGCCCGCCTAGATCGAAGCAAATAGTGGAAGCAAATCCGAGTGACTGTCAGATAGATCACCTACAATAGAGGCGGTAAACAGGAGATGCGCAATCGAATCAGAGGAAGACAAGTGAGTTACAACAGTGGCGGTACAAGAGGAGAAGGAAAAAAGGGGAAACAACTACAGTGCGGAAGAGAGGAACCCATAGAATGACTAAGTAAACATAAGAAAAGGAGAAATAGCGCTCGAAGCAGTGTGAGTGCAGACTTTTACAGTTGAGCAAAGGGAGCAGCCTGTGGACTCTGTGGATATAGACAAGCCATTTGAACCTGGGAACTATAACTGACTCAAACCCCAAAATATCGGAAAACTGAGTGCAGAGACTGAAATACCAGACTAAGTGGTGAAATTCATGGATACAGAAGACCTGTCTGGATTTCGGACTTTGGATTTACAAATAAGTTTGGACAATAAGAACTTAAGTTTAAAAAAAAGATTTGAAAACTGAATGCAGAGATCCAATTACTGGGAGAAGTAAAAAAAAAAAAAAAAGACTGAGACGGACACAGATCGCATTTTTATGACTGTGAAAGAACTGATTGAGAGAGGTAAAGCAAGAAGACAACAAAGACCAAAGAAAATAAAAATTAAGACAAGAAGGAAGTGATTTATTAATTTTGAACTGTTTAATTAGTTAATAAGTTTAATATTTAAAAGAAATATATAAGTAGATAATATTTTTATAGCTATAAATTGTTTTGTGAAATTGTGGTTAGATAAGGAATTACTGTTAAAGTGAAAGATTGATTTTTATACAAAATAACAAATGAGTTGACTGTATGTTTGAGATAGACTGATTGAAAAAGGGGGTAATTGAAAAAATTGCTAATTAGAAAATTAAGAAAATTAAACTAAAATCTTGATTGATAAGTAAATTGATTTATACTGTGAATAAGAATTAATTGCTCAATTGGGATAATTGGCAATATAATATAATATAACTATATATAAGCTGTGCAGTGTATAAGCAGTGTTTGGAGGGGAAAAGAGATACTAAGGAATAACTTAATAATTGATGTTAAGGTTGGAAAGCTTTACACGAATATTGAAAATGTCTACAACATCCACCATAACAAAGACAGGGAAAAAACCTACAACCAATACATTAGTAATGACTCCTACCCCCTCACAACAAAAAACAATAGATAGCATAATGGGGAAAGAAAAAGAAAAAGAAAAACTGGAAATGGCACCAAATGTAATACAAGGTATGTTTCAAAAGATCCAGGAAACACTGCTCCAAACACAAGAAAAAATAGCTGAAAATCAGGAAGAAATGAGAACGTTCCATGCAGAGATTAGAAATGAAATAGGAGAAGTCAAGGAGGATATCAAGACTATGAAGGATAAAATTGGGGGCATTCAAAATTCTATAGCAGAAAATGAACAGAGAATTAGGAAAACGGAAACAAAAATAGATCATGTGGAATTAAAAGTAGAAGCAATGGAACAAAAAACCCTACAACTAAATAAAGAAATGTCAGATTCCTTGGCCATGCTTGAAATGGAAAAGGCCTCATACTTCTTGCGTTTTCAAAATATTCCAGAAGAAAAAAATGAGGATTTAGAAGGGAAGATGGTGGAAATTATCGCAGGAATGACACAAAAAGAGCCAGAAGAAATAAAAGGACAATTGGAAGAAACTTACCGTGTACAAACAAATTATATAAGAAAACACAGACTGGCGAGAGAAGTCCATGTCAAATTCTTTAAAAAATCAATCCGAGATGAAGCCTATAAGAAATCTAGAGAAGAAACGGTGATCTATAATGATAAAGAAATTATAATCTTAAAACAGATACCCCGAGAGTAAGAAATCTATGACAACAATATCAGTTTTTAACACAACTATTGATCAAATATAAGATAATGTACAGATGGCTGCCAATAGAGGGGATCTTAATTACATGGGAAGACAAAAAATATAAAATAGACACTTTAGAAAAGGCAAGAGAATTCCATAACACACACTTTAGACTAGAAGAAGAACAGGAAAGCAAGGAGGAAACAGATAGTAAAAGTCAAGAAGAAGAACCAATAGAAACAAATCAAGAAAAAGAAATAAGACAGAGGCAAGAAAAAGAGAGAGAACAGAGAGAAGGTGCAAAAGCTAAGGCACGGATGGAAACAAGAAACACAAAAAAACAGATACGATAGGCAATGGATGAACAGATCAAACTCTTTTCAGTAAATATTAATGGCTTAAATGCCCCAAAGAAAAGGAATCAAATTTTCACAAAATTACAAAAATTAGAAGCAGATGTGATATGTCTGCAAGAAGTACACATTCAAAAAGACTATCAAAAAATCCTAGAAAACCCCAAATTAGGAAAACTATATTCATCTCTGGCCCAAAAAAAGAAAAAAGGAGTAGTGATTTACGTAAAAGAAAAAATACAATCTAAATTAGTTTATACCGATGAGCAAGGTAGAGTGGTGATGGTAGAACTAGAAATAGGAAAGAGGGAAATGTTAATTGTAGTGATTTATGCACCTAACCAAAAACTACAGTTTTTTTTAAAGATCTACACATAAAATTAGCAGAATTAGAATATGACGATATTCGTGTAATAGGGGATTATAATGCAATAGTAAATGCAAAGAAGGACTACAAAACTGGGGGAAAAAAACAAAAGAAAAAAGAAATACTTCCAAAAGAATTCTTTACTATGGCTGAAGAACTAAACTTGGCAGACGTATGAAGGGAAACACATGAAGAAGAGGCCCAATACACCTTTTACTCCCATCCGCATAACTCCTGGTCAAGATTGGACATGGCATGGATGACCCCAAATATCAAAATAGAAGTAGAAAAAATTGAGATAGGCACAAACCAATGGGCAGACCACAATCCACTATTCATAAACTGGAAAGGGGAAAGAAGACATTAAGAGATGGACAATGAACCAAAGATTATGTAAAGAAAAAGAATTTACTTCGATGTTAGAAAAGGAAGTAAAAATATTTTTTCAGATAAATAAAATAGAGGAAACCTCTTTACAAAACACATGGGATACTTTAAAAGCATATATAAGGGGCCTAGTAATAGCAAAAGAATAAAGAGAAGAAAAAACAATTAGATAATTTAGAGAAAGACCTAAAACAAATAGAACAAAAACTCCAGGAAAAGCCCCAGAACAAAACAATAAGAGAAGAATGGGAAATGATTAAGCATAAATTGAATTTGATAAACCAAATAGAACTAGCCCAAAAAATAAAAATGGCAAAACAAAATTATTTCGAACACGCAAATAAAACAGGCAGATCGCTAGCCTATAAACTGAAAAAAGAACAGAAAAAAAGAACGATATACCAATTGAAAGACGATAAAGGAGAAATTCAACATAGTAAAGAGGCCAAAAAAGAAATTATTAAGAAATTTTATGCAAATTTATATAATCAGGGAAAAATAGAGGAAGACAAGATAAAACAGTACATAGGGAAATCAGGAATGCCAAAAATCACAGAAGAACAAAGAATAACTCTCAATAGGCCAATAACCAAATTAGAATTAGATGAAGTACTGAAAAAGCAAAAAAACAATAAAATACCGGGATCCGACGGGCTACTGGTAGAAATATATAAAACAATGCAAGAAGTATTGGGAGAGAATATGTTGTGATTATATAATGAAGCTATGGAGAAAGCCAAAATACCAAATTCATGGACAGAAGCCATAATAACAATCATTCCAAAAGAAGATACAGATCTCCAGTTAATTCAAAACTACAGACCTATTTCATTATTGAATGCCGATTACAAAATATTTGCAGCAATCTTGGCCGAAAGGATTAAATCAGTATTAAATACATATATACACCCAGACCAAAATGGATTTCTGCCGGGACGCCAAATAAAGAACAACATGAGAATAGTACTTAATGCTCTAGAATATTATGAATCACACCCGGAGAAGCAGGCAGCGTTGGTTTTTCTTGATGCCCAAAAGGCCTTCGATAATCAAAATTGGAAATTTATGATTGAACAATTACAAAATATGCAAATTGGGGAAAAATTTGGGAAAATTATAGCAGAAATCTATACCAAGCAATCAGCAAGGATAATTATGAACGATGATATAACAGACAAATTTAACATAACAAAAGGAGTCAGATTCCCCCTTACTATATATTCTATCATTGGAAATCCTGTTGAAAAAAATTAGAGAAGACCAAGGAATTGAAGGTTTAAGGATCAATAGAGAAGAATACAAAGCTCAGGCCTTTGCTGATGACCTAGTGTTTTTGATAGAAAATCCTATGCAATCTATACCTAATTTGTTCCAAAAAATAGAAGAATTTGGAGAAGTGGCCGGACTAAAAATCAATAAAAGTAAATCGAAGCTAATTGTAAAAAACCTTACGGAAATCCAAACAAAAGAATTGACAGATAATATACAAATCCAAACAACAACAAAAATAAAATATCTAGGAATCTGGTTATCTATAAGAACATCAGCAATTAAAGAAAACAATTATGATAAATTACTAGAACAAACAAAGGAAGACTCAGAAAAATGGGAAAATTTACACATTTCATTCCTAGGAAGAATTTCGGCCATCAAAATGACTATATTACCGAAATTTTTATATTTGTTTCAGGTCACCCCAATTAAAATAGATAAACCGTTTTTTGAAAAGCTGAATAAAATAACATCTAAATTTATATGGCAAGGGAAAAGGCCATGAATAAAATTTAAGCTGCTTCAGGACACAAAAGATAGAGGAGTAGCTTCACTCCCTGACTGGGAGGTATACTACCAAGCAGCAGTACTATCATGGGTCAAAGATTGGATAGAATTAAAGGACTCTAGAATTTTAACAATTGAGGGACACGAACTCCAAACTGGCTGGCACTCCTTTATGTGGGATGAGAAATACAAAACACATTCATATTTTAAAAGACACACAATAAGAAACTCATTATTACAAATTTGGCTTAAAATTAAAAAACAACATTATATGAAGATACCAAATTGACTAGCACCGGCAGAATCAATTAGACACCCAAATTTAACAGAGAAGACAAAAATAATTAGATATAAAGATATAATTGACTATCAAGGCAAATTAAACACAAAACAACAATTGGAGACAGATTTACACAGAGAAATAGACTGGTGGACTTATACTCAAATACAATCCAAATACAGAGAACATATAAAAACATATGAAATTTATAATCAAAAACAAGAAATAGATAAAATTATATTAGATTCAGAAAATAAATTAATTAGTAGAATTTACAAATTTCTTCTACGCTATAAATTGGAAGAAGAGACAGTCAAAGAAACGATGATTAAGTGGGCTCAAAACATCAAACACACAATACCTTTGGAAAAATGGGAAAAGTTCTGGCAGGTAAACCTAAATTTAACGAAAGCAACAGCGTACAAGGAAAACCAACTGAAAATGTTTTATAGGTGGCATATGTCTCCAACCAGATTGGCAAAAATACAACCTAAAAATAGCCCAGTTTGTTGGAAGTGCAAAAAGGCACAAGGGACTTTCTATCATTTATGGTGGACTTGCCCGGCAGCAAAGAAATTTTGGTCTAACGTCAAAAAATGGTTGGAACAAATAACAAAAACACAGATTGAAAAAGAACCAGAAACATTTCTATTAGGAATCTTTAACAAATCATACCCTAAGGATATCAAATATCTCACAATTCACATATTAACTGCTGCAAGAATAACCTATGCAAAAAATTGGAAGCAAGAAAAAACACCAAGTGAAACAGAAATAATAGGAAAAATTTTAGAATGCGCTGAAATGGATAGGTTAACCAAAGAATTACAAGAAAGAGAAGAAATCAGATTATTACAAAATATGGAATAATTGGTATAATTGGTTAAAAATCAGAAATATACAAAAAATATAGGGGGAAATATTACCGATTTAAATATATATATATATATATATATATATATATAATAAAAAATGTTATTAGATTAAGGAGAGGTGAAGGAATATATCATAAGTAGAATTGTAGAATGTCACAATGAAAAAATGCTTAAGAAGAAATTATACTCTTTTTGTGTATATGTTGTATAAATGTTTGTTGTGTATATGTTACGTATGTCTTTTTTAATATTTATATTCAATAAAGATTATTTAAAAAAAAGAAAAGAAAAGAAAAGAAAACTGCTGAGAAGAATCTCAACACGTCTTTCTCGGTTTTTGGAGTCTGATAATAGTTTGTTTGCTAATAGTTTATTATTGTAAACAAAGAATAATTACCTGTATATTTTCTTCAGTTATTCATAGAACTATTAAAGGATACATTACTGAAATAAAAAGGTTAATATAATAACTTTACATCATACTACTTTTACATTGGGAGGATATATTATTTATATATTCTTTACTTTAAATAATGGGAATGGTACAACTATTTTTCAGCAACTGTACTGCTGGTGGTACAGTTGCGGGGGGGGGGGAGTCGCAACATTTGCATACAACCCAGTGTCAGGAGCTGCCCACTATTGAACTAATCCTAGCCCTGCCTTTGGAAGAACACTTCTGGTTATTTTATTCTAACATAAGGATTACCATTGGTAGAATTGTATCTCCATGGAGACTGAAGATGAGGCATATAGAGAGTCAGTTGTGTGTATGTGTACATGTTTGTTTTATAGCTTAAAGGTGTTTTTTAAAGCAGTTTAAGGAAAGGTGCCTTGCATATTTTATAAGATACAAATATATTTGTACACAATATACTGTATCTGTGGTCAAAAAAACAAAGGATACAAATAGATGAGAAGGAACAGGACTAACATAGTCCAACAAAAGGAAGCTTCACCATCAGGAATAATACAATATGAACTTAGGATAAAGCATGAATCATGGTTCAGGGAGAATTTCAGAAGTTTGTGCTGGACTTTGACCAAGTCCAACTGATCTGCACTACTACTTTATTTCAGTGCTGGGTTAAAAATATATTCTGCATTATTGTTTTCCTACTCTGATTCAGTTTACTTAAGGAAGATGCTTTGGAACTTTTTTCAAGTAAGAACCACATTTCAACAAAAGTATCAGGTGGGGCAAGACTTTTGCACATAACTTTAGCTACAAGATTGTATATGAATTTCCTCTCTTTCATTGCCTCATCATGTCTCCAGAAGCTGTCAGTTTCCCTGGTACTTCAATAAATCCCAATAGAATATACCACGAGGAAACAAAACACACAGGGCGTTTTAGATTGGGAATAAGGAGTATTCAAAGTGCAAAGAAATTAACAAATACAGAAGTGAAAAATAAAAAAGATTAATTCTGGCCACAGCAATCCCTCATGCTGAAAAATGTCCTCAAAAGACATTATAAGCATCATAATTATATGGTAGACAAACTGAAACTTCCTTCACCAAAGAAAACTTTCAAATAATTAATAGGCAGATATTGGCACATTAATTAATTTAGAACTCTATCTTAAAAGATATTTTGTACTGACTGTAGCCACTGAATTAAAAAAAAAAATCCACCTGCATCACTTCCATTATGAAATTTATGTCAAATTAAACATATGACTTAAATTTAAATAAATGAAGCCTATGTTTATTCTGGTTGCTGTTTTGGGAAGAATGAATATTTTTAAAATTAAGTAAAGCAAGCAAGCAGAGATGCCTGCAAAGGATGCAAAAAGTGAAAATGGTGCAATCAAAGCACTGTGTCATTGAGATGAAGTGCACATGGGATACACACACACTCACGCAGATGGATATTCAATCATATATTTCTGTGGTATGGCTATCAGCTAATCCACATAGCAAAAAAGTAGCCTTAGGCGAAATCATTTAGGTCTAACCACTAACATCAAGTAGAAAAAAGATCTTGTTAATAAATCTGATAAATGTATTAATCTATATATATGAAAGTGAAATATCACAAAATTACAAACTTTGAAATTTGCCACGTATGTTCCTCTTGGTTTCTAGGTGCTCACTAAGAAAGGATTTTTTGAAATAACCACCAGAGCATTAGTATTTCCTATATTATTATTAACACGCTCTGATGCTAAGGAGTTCTATTCCCCTTTCCACCTGAAAAGAAATCTGTTCCAAATGCAAAACACAAGCAGAAGGGTGGAGTTTCAGTTTCAGTTTTACTTTCACAGCAGCAAACAGCTTTACTACAGAACAGTTGAGCTAAGCCATGGCCAGGCTCCTTCCTGTCTCCTTCTTGCTCACACAGCAAATACTGTTTCACTTTCCAAACAACCTTCTGATGCTAAGGAGTTCTACTTTCCCTCCCCACCTGAAAAGAAATCTGTTCCAAATGCAAAACAGAAGCAGAGGAGAAGAGTTTCAGTTTCAGTTTTACTTTCACAGCAGCAAGCAGGGAATAGGATAGGGGAGGCTTCTGTGGGGCAAGCCTGAGGGAGAGAAGGGGAGAGGAGAGGCCGATCATAACTACTTGTTAATTTTCAAGCTGTAAGTGTTGATTTATCAATCCCGATCACATAGTTTCATAGCGGAGCACGGGTATTCAGCTAGTTCTCTATAATTATCAATTTACATATTTACAAATTGTTGATAAATCTGGCAAATTTGAGCTGATATCTAACCCCACCTTGTTCAAAAAGGGATGGGATGGAGCGAACATAATTTTAGAACAACTGTTGAATTGCATAACTGAGTTTGAATGGATACATTGTTATTTGAACCAGATATTTGAATTTGAAGGATTCCCACTTCATACTGAGCTTAATTAACCAAACTGATTCTCATAATGTCATAAAATAAAATGTGACTAGCTAATTTGTGATTTGCAGTATTGTATAATCAGAGTAACAAGATGATGGAGCATGTAAAATTGCTCAGAGCAGTACTCAAGAAACTCCAAGAGGCTCATATTTATGAGAAGCTGTCCAAATGTGACTTTCATAAAACCAGACTGGACTACCTAGGGTACTGGATTTCACAAGAGAGGGTTGAAATGGACCTTAAGAATGTGCGGGCAATCTTAGAGTGGGAGGCTCCTCGGACGAGGAAGCAATTGCAAAGGCAGTAAGTCTGTAGAGGTTGTCAGTCATCCAGGTCGTGGTTGTACCAAAGGTGCTTTTTCAAGAGGCAACTGGACTTTGTTTTTTCTTTTGAAGACATTTCGCTTATTACCCAAGAAACTTCTTCAGTTCTGACAGGATAGTGGGGAATGGGAAAGATTTATATTCCTTGCAGACAGATGGTAATCTGCATCCTTTTAGGAGATTGTTGAAGCACTTGGAGTTTACCTGAGTCCTCAGGGTCAGTTTTACAGGCAATTCATCCCTATGTTTGCCCAGATTGCCTTACCCATCATGAACTTACTAAAGCAAAGGGAGTAACTAAGCCCCAACCCAGTCAACCCTTAAAATGGTTGCTGGAATGCCAAGCAGCATTCAAGAAGCTAAAGTGCCTCTTTGCTGCCAAATCAATTTTAAAGAATCCCGACCCTGACCAGCCATTCAAAATTCAAACAGATGCCAGCAATGTGGCTGTAGGAGTGGTGCTCCTCCAGAAGAATGCCAAGAGGGAGATACATGTTTGTGCTTACACTTCCCACAAGCTCTCCGAGATGAGGGCTGTCTGGCAAAAAGAAACCTAAGTGGTTCACTGGGCTCTCCTCACAGAAGGCAATTTCTGGAGGGCAGCAGAATCCCTTTCGAAGTGTGGACAGACCAAAAGAATTTAGAAGCACTAAGAATCCCCAAAAGCTGTCATCCAAGCAGGTTCAATGGGCCCAATATTTTAATCAGTTTGATTTCACATTTTGTTATCTACCTAGAGGGAAAAACTTCCTCACAGACGCCCTCTCCAGGATGCCACAGTACAAAACTGCCAGAGAGGAAATCATCAATTCCATCATCTTCTCCAGACAAGTGGCTGTGCCAGCCGTCACAAGGCAACAGAGACCCTCGACAACACCAATTGCTGAGGACCTAGCACAGACTGTGAGAAGGACTTTGGTGGGAGATGAGTAGTTCCAGCAACATAGGGATGAGCTTTCAATGAGAAATGGACTAGTGTGGATGGGGAACACAAACTATCATATATTTCAGACTATAAGATGCTTCAGACTATAAAACGCACTTAGCTTTTGGGGAGGAAAATAAAAAAAAATGCCTCTGCCTCCCAGCACTTTACCTCCTTGCAGCAAACAGCAAACAGTCTGGTTAGCTTCAGCACAGCCTGATTCAGCATGAGCAGCTGATTGGCAGTTGGATCTGCCTCCTAGAATACTACTGATCAGCTGTTCCAGGTAGCAGGAATCACCAACGGCCATTGCCACCATTGCCGCCTGTCACGAGTGTTTCCAGGATTGCTGTGGCAATTGAGGTGCTATACAGCCATAAGCCTAGCTTGGCACACCTCCACGTTTTCGGGGTGATGGCCGATGTTCATGTCCCGAAGGAGCTCAGGAGAAAGGGAGACCCAATCTCTGTTAAACTGAGATTCGTTGGTTATGAGCAGGGCTCCAAGGCATTTAGGTTTGCCTACCCTAACGGGAAATTAATGATATCAAGGTCTGCCACTTTTCACAAAGGGGCCAATTGGAGTAAGATCCATGCCAATGAGATTCTTACTCAGAACCCTTCCTGTAGTTGTCGTAGACGAGCGGAGGATGTATCAGAGGACCTACCCAAGGATAGGGATACATCTGGTTCTGGGAAGCGTATATCCCAGGCACCCTTGAAAGGGGTATTGAAGCGTAAGATGGGGGTAGCCAGGAAGGATAGGCACCCAGCTTCTGAGACGCATAGTGATAGTCACGAGGTAGATGACTCATCGGATGACTCTGATGTGAGTGACTCTCCTAAAGGCAGACCAGTTAGGGTTACCAGGGGCAATAAGCCTAAGAGGTACGACGACTTTGTTACCTCAGTCGACCAGGTTTTGGCCACCCCTCAGAGATATGAGGATGTGTTGGCCTTACCTGACCATGAACGACAGAAGTGGCTGGCCGCCATGGATATGGAATTAGACAGCCTGAGAAGGCTCGATGTATTCATGCCAACAAGATTGCCCAAGGACAAGAGGGTGATCGGCACCAGGTGGCTTTTCAAGCAAAAGCCCATTGAAGGTGGGGGTTTCGTCTATAAAGCAAGACTAGTGGCGCAGGGATTCTCACAGAGATTCCCTGACGATTATGAGGACACCTTCTCGCCCACGGTGTGCCCTGAGAGCGTGAGAACAGCTCTCACCATTGCTACCATGCAAGGCGAACATGTATATCAGTTCGATATTCAGACCGCGTACCTGTACGCCCAGTTAGACAAAGAGCTGTACGTGAGGATTCCTCAGGGAGTAAGCCATCGGGAAGACGATGTGTGGTTGTTGAACAAGAGCCTATACGGCTTAAAACAATCTGGTAAACGATGGTACGAGTGTCTCACAAAAAGCCTGATTGAGATGGGCTTCTTACCATCGTTGGCTGACGAGTGTGTTTTTGTCAAGGAAGATCAGGGCATTAGGGAAACGGTACTGTTGTACGTCGATGACATACTATATATTTGCAGATCAGAGAACAGGCATAAGAAGTTCTCTGAGGACCTAAGTAAGAGTTTCGCCTTAAAACCATTAGGTCACATTAGCAAATTTTTAGGGGTGCAATTCGTAAAAACCGAGAAAGAGTTTCGGCTCTCTCAGGAAGATAAGATTCAGGAATTGCTTAAAAAGTGTAGCATGGTAGAGGCGAAGCCATGCGATACCCCTATGGCAACAGACTTCCTTAAGAACATGTACACTGAGAGCACGGAGTTTGAAGATAAGACCCTTTACAAGTCCGTGATTGGGTCGTTGTTGTACATTGCAAATTGGACTAGACCGGACATCAATCTAAGTGTAAATGTGTTATCTAGACATTCTGAACATCCCACACAGTACCATTGGAGCGGAATTAAACGACTCCTGAGATACTTAAAGGGTACTGTGAACTATTCATTGTTATTGGAACCAGAAGCAACTAGAGAATTAAGATTGAGTTGTTTTTCGGATGCCGATTGGGCAGGGGATGTTAGATCTAGAAAAAGTACCTCGGGGTACATTGTATACCTAAATAGTAGCCCCGTGTATTGGTACTCTGGGAAGCAGAAGCTAATTGCAACCTCCACAGTGGAAGCTGAGTATGTAAGTTTGTCCAAAGCTTCCAATAACCTAGTTTGGTTTGACGATCTTCTGGTAAGCTTATGGAGGCAGCCCATGCAACCTATAAAAGTCTATGAGGATAACATGGCTGCCATTAACATATCGGAAGCCGATGCTGTAGGCCAGAGATCGCGCCATATTGATATACAAAACAAACATGTGAGGCAATTGGTGAAAACAGGTTTCATTAAGACTGTGTATTGTGAAACCAAGGAACAGGTAGCGGACGTGTTTACCAAACCGCTGCCCCATGACCAACACCTCTATCTTCTGGGTAAAATGTTGATGGCTATGTGAATGTACTTACCATTGATGTATATATGTATCCAATGTAGAATGTATGTTTGTTAACCAGTCAAATGGCCGCAGAGAAGGGGATTGTCACGAGTGTTTCCAGGATTGCTGTGGCTATCTGCCTACTCACAAACAGTATGGTTTTAATCAAGCCATCTACTGTTGGCAATTACCTGCAAGCCTTCCCCGCCCTAGTTAATTGCAGGTTAACTCCCTATAAAAGCAAGGACCTTTTGCTTGCTACTCGGGCCTAGTCTTCTAGGCCTAAATGCACAGCTCCTGCAGGAAGCTTGGTGCAATGCCGCAGATGGGAGAAGAATGCAGATAAGAACTCCAGACGCCGCTGCAGAGAGACTCCCACGGATGCTTGCCTTTTGCTATTTTGTAGCACGCAAGCTATCATCGGGACTGCTGTTGCTGGACCTTCTTCCCCCCACAAGCTTCAAGCAATGTTTGCTGTTTGAACTGTTTTTACTTCAGGTGACTTTCAGCTGTGAAGCTCGTGCTGCTCCCATTATGATTGCCTTGATGATGTATCGATGCCGAAGCTGCTTACCTTCATGCTAGCTTTATTCTTTTGTGAACTGTTTCGGTATTGTGGAGAGGGATCTAGGGAGATAGCCTTGTTTCACATACCCAGATAAGACTTTGTTTTTAATGTGTTTTCTTAAAGACATAGTGCTTTTTAAATGTTTTAAAGTAAATTATATTTTTACACAAGACGCCTCTGTCAGAATCATTTCGGTCTCAGTGGGTTTACTCATGAGCTGGTTCACGGCCTGGGGTACCCCTCAACCCCATTTCATTACACCGCCCATCGTCGCCTCCACATGCCCTATGTTCGGCCTCCGCGCATCCCATTTTTGGCCCGTTCCAGGCAGCAGGAATAGGCAGCGATGGCGATCCCCACTGCCTGAAACAGGCCAAAAATGGAGCGCATGGAGGTCAAAAATGGGGCACACAGAGGTGGCAATAGGTGGCAGCAGCGATGGGCAGTGATGGTGGCAATGGGCAGTGGCAATCCTCACAGCCTGGAACAGCTTATAGGCAGTTTTCCAGCAGGCTGATCCAATCAGCTGCTCGTGCTAAATCAGGCTGTGCTGAAGCTGACCAGGCTGTTTTCTGTTTGCTACAAGGAGGCAAATTGCTGGGAGGCAGACACCAAAGGGTAGGGGCCAGCAGGTGGGCGGGGCTTCAGCAACATTCGCTGTATTAGACAAACAGCCACCCACTTTTGGGGGGGAAAGGAATGTGTCTTATTCACCGAAAAATATGGTATATATTCCAGCAAGCCAGCGGACCCTAGTGCTACAATGCAGCCATGACACAAAAACCCCAAGACACGCTGGATTTCTGAAAACTCTCCATCTAGTTAAATGACAGCTCTGATGTCCACACATGAAGGACATAGAAACCTATGTGGCCAGCTGCCCAGTGTGTGGATCAGTGAAAAGGATACCTGGGAAATCAGCATAGCTGCTACAAACCATGGCCAGCTCCTAGGCCCCCTCCCCTGGAAGAAAATATCAATGAATGTCAGGTGTGTCTCCATTCAAAACTCAAGAAAGGAAAACCTCAACTCCATGTTTGTAGAGAAAGGTACTTTTACTGAATTTGAACTGATAGTAATGAAAGAAAAGCAAAATCTGAAGCAAATGGTGCGATAGTTACATATTGAAAGTATCCCCAAATCCCTCCCCCAAAGACCCAGGGTAAATGTCCAATCCCCATTCCAATTGGTGTCATGTGGGCAGCATCTTCAGGTGTTTTCATCCATCTGGTATTCCAGGATGGTTGACCTGGACTGGGCATAAACAAGATCATACAGCTGTGCAATAGAACATAGGAGCAATCCTCCCTATTTGTTCACATAGGGCATCTCTCTCCAGCTCACACACCCCCACCCAAATGCCAACCTTCCCCCCCCCGCACCCGTTACTATGGCAGCTGATAGCAAGCAAGCATAATAAAGGCTGACAATGAACTTTATTGTTGAGTTACTGGAGAGTGCTGGGAATATCGTAATCTGGTTTATTATAGACCTTTTCTCTAAACAAGCCCACTTCGTGGCTTACCCCAATATCCCTCTGCCTGGTCATTGGCTAAGGTCTTTGTGTAGCACATGTACCAATTTCATGGTGCTCCTAAGCACATAATAACAGATTGGAAGTTACAATTCACTTTAAAATATTGGCATAAATTCATGAATCTGTTAGGCTCCTCACAGAGTCTTAATTCCACCCATCATCCACAAACAAATGAAGCTTATGAACATTCGAATGCCATACTAGAGCAATACCTCCAGTATTATATGAACTATTTGCAAGCAATCATGTTACTGTATAAGCATTCATGAATTGGAATAGACATGTCAGCCAATGGGGACTGTTTGGTGACCCAGATGGCTCGGAGCCTGGCTGTGGCTTAGCTTGACTGATTTGTATATAAGAGTTGCTTTGTCCTTGCAACATAGACTCTGTATTATTATTGCTTCTGTGTTTCTGCTGCTCCTGATTTTGTATTCTGTCTTTTGTGATTCTGGCATGGGTATTGTGTACATGGATCTGCTTTATATTATTGTATATAAAGAAGTTTCTTATTTAAATGAATCCTGAATTATTTACTTGTGTGCTAGTTGGATTGGTGCAAACTTTGACAAATTGGTCTGAGCTTCTGCCTTTCACTGAAATAGTGTACAGTAACTCTGTACACAGCAGCATTGATTTTACCCCACTCCGGGTAGCTACTAGTATGGATTTCATACCCATGACAGAACTTCCTCAGCAGACCCTTTCAAATGCATCACTGGCTGAATGGATCAACTCTGCAAAATACGTGGCCAGCAGTTCGCAAGGCACTAGAAGCCACAAGAGAAGTACTGAAAAGATGAGACTTCTGGTTTGGCATCGCGGCGATGCAGTCGGAGAAATAGCGGGCTCTGATGAGCCCCGCAAAAATCCCGACTGACGAACCGCCGCCGATGGGTCTTCGGACCAAACCCATCTTGCAGGGATGGGGGAAGAAGAGCAGTGCCTTGGACAGCTGAGAGAAGCAGGCAAGTTTCTTGGAGGCCAGAGGGAACCCTCTGAGTCGGCGATGGGGGGAGGCAGCCATGGCGGCTGCCACGAAGCCGTGACAAACCGGGAAAAGAATTGTGCAGGAGGAAAGAAGAAAGAATGAGGTACTTTGAAGCCGGGTGAGTGACACCAACCCTGGCGGGAAACAACGCTTGAGTATGGACTTTTACCAATAAGACTCCATGTCAAGCTTTGTTGTTATCTCCAAATAAATGAATTTCCAAACGCCCGATCTTTGTGGAAATTTTTCTCTTTATTGAGCATAACGAACTGACCCTGACTCAATGCACAGTTAGCACTGAACTTTGGCCCCCCCAAAACCTCTCTTTCTGGTTCCCAATTCTCTGTGTCTCATTGGCCATCTTCCAAGCCATCTTCTACTCATCCCATCTCTGTCAGTTCACAGGAATGTCCCCCTCCCATCCCATCTCCGTGGAGACAGTTCTTCAGGGGAATTAAGTAGGTGAAAGTTCAAGCCTCTCCTCTCCTTCCTTATGGCAGCTTGGAAGCTGACATCCGGCCCCTCTCCCTTCATTCTCTCAGTGAGGCTTGCGCAAGATACCCAACAAGTTTAGTACCTTTACCCCATCCGAGGGTGTGTCCCACCCCCTCCCGGCTTGTCCAGGTGATCTGCATGGAATTTAGCTATAAGGCGGTCAGCTTGGATGCTTGTGCTCTTCACCCAGGAAGCTTCTGACAAAGGGTAACCCTTCCACTTAATTAAGTAGTGGAGGTGCCCCCTGTGCCACCTTGAATCAAGAATCTGCTGTACTTCATAGTGAGTGTGGCCTCCAATAATCAAGGGCCCTCGGGGATCACATGGCACCAGCCTTAAAGTTGACCCTACCACAGGCTTCAGGAGGCTACTGTGAAAAACGGGGTGTATCCTCCCTAGTAACCGGGGCAACTGCAATTGTACTGTAACCAGGTTGATTATTTTTACTATTGGAAATAGTAAAATAGTAATTTCGGATCCAGTTTCCTGGTTGGAAGTCTGAGTCTTAAATACTTGGTGGAGAGGTAGACCTTCTCCCCTACTCGGAACAGCCTTTGGGGGGCTCGGTGCTTATCTGCTTGTTTCTTATAAGACCGTGCCGCCTTGTCTAATGCCTTCTTGACGTTCTCCCAGGTTTCTCTCAGCATTGCCATCCAGTCGGTCAAGCTAACTGAGGAAAGAGGCTCCCTTGGGTACTCTGGCATGGGGACGAAATCCATGCCGCTCACTATCTTAAATGGGGTTAGTCCTGTGCTACTGTGGACAGCATTGTTATATGCGACCTCCACAAATGATAAGAGGTCCGCCCAGTTCAATTGTTGGTAGTCAACGTAGCACCTCAGGTACTGCTCTATCATGGCATTCAATCTCTCCACACACCCCCCCATTGGTGCTTGGCTGAGGCCTTGGGATGATCCTATGGATCGAAGGAATTCCCTCCAGAATTTCGCTGTAAACTGGACACCTTGATCAGAGATGATTCTTCTGGGTACTCTGTGCAGGCAGTAGATGTGTTTCACGAACAGTTTGGCCAATTGGCGGGCTGAGGGTAGTCCGCTGCAGGGTATGAAATGTGCCTGTTTGGAGAATAAGTCTATTACAGTCCAGATCACTGTGTTTCTGCCGCTCCTCGGCAGTTCGACTATGAAGTCCATAGCAATCTCCTCCCATGGCCTTGACGGTTCAGCTACTGGCTGCAGCAGCCTGGGAGGTCTTCCTGGTTGGGTTTTCATCGTGGCACAGATGGTACAACTTTTTACATAGCTGTCTACGTCTTTTCTCATGTGGGGCCACCAAAACTATCTCTATGCTAAATGCAGAGTCTTTAGGAAACTGAAATGCCCCACTGGTTTAACATCGTGACTCCTCTTGAGGACCAGGGTGCGTAGAGTCTCTGGGACATAAAGTTTCATCCCTCTCCATGCTAGGCC
Organism: Pantherophis guttatus; assembly: GCF_059756535.1. Lineage (NCBI taxonomy): Eukaryota > Metazoa > Chordata > Lepidosauria > Squamata > Colubridae > Pantherophis > Pantherophis guttatus. The sequence goes on along the minus strand of NC_142069.1, from coordinate 59,660,558 downwards.
ATCCCTCTTTGTCAAGAGATGTTGATTGTCTCGGAACCAGGGGTCCGCCAATGTTTCTGCCCTGAGCCTTGTCATCAGGTCATTTGCTGGTTGCCCCTGCTGGTCGCGATGCTGCCGTCTGGTGGTAACCTGACCCACTCCTTGGGCAGATGGGATGATGGCATTCACCACCTGCTCCCGTTCACTGTTGTATTGGGGCATTCGGGGGAGGGCATCGGCCAGAAAGTTCTTCCCCCCTGGGATGTGCTTCAGCTCAGTTGAAATGATTGAAGTATTGGGCCCACCGGACTTGCCTGGGCGATAACTTCCGTGGGGTCTTGAGTGCCTCCAGGTTTTTGTGGTCAGTCCAAACCTCGAACGGTGGCCTCCTTTTAGCAGATGTCGCCAGGTTAACAGCACCCACCTCACTGCAAACGCTTACTTTTCTCACGCCGCCCATCATCTCTCTGTGTCGGTGAGTTTGTGGGATGTGTAGGCACAAGGTTGTCCCCCTGGCTGTTCTTTTGGAATAGGACCGCCCCCACTGCCACATCACTGGCATCTTCTTGGATGACGAAGGGTTGTTCGGAGTCAGGATGCTTCAAGACCGGTTCTTTTGCAAACATTTGTTTTAGTGTTTCAAATGCCTGTTGGCAGGCCGGGTCCCACTGTAGAGGTTGTCCCGGGTGGGGTTTTGTTGTTGGACTCCCTGTTTTTAGGAGGTCCATCAGAGGTTTGGCAATTCTTGCAAAGGAGGGGATGAATTGCCTGAAGAAGTTCGCGAACCCCAGGAAGCTTTGCAGTTGTCTGCGGGTGTGAGGGGGTCGCCAGTCTAGGACTGATTGTACTTTGGCCGGGTCCATCTCTATCCCCTCGTTTGACACTCTGTAACCTAAGTAGTCTAGCCGCGATTGGTGGAACTCGCATTTTGACAGTTTGACATAGAGGTTCGCTTTCAGCAGTTTTTCCAGCACTTTGCGGACAAGGGGTATGTGTTCATCTATGGCCTCCGTGTAAATGAGAATGTCATCTAGGTAGACGAGGACCCCCTTATAGAGGTGGTCATGTAGAACTTCATTTATCAATTGCATGAACACCGCTGGGGCTCCCTGTAGCCCAAATGGCATCACCTTGAATTGGAAACTCCCCAGGGGGCAATTGAATGCTGTCTTCCACTCGTCTCCTTCTCTGATGCATATTCGGTAGTAGGCTTCGCGGAGGTCTAGTTTGGTGAAAATCTTCCCCTTGGCCAGGTGGGCTAGCATGTCTTTCATGAGGGGAAGGGGATATAAATTGCGTACGCAAACAGTGTTAATTCAGCGAAAATCAACCACTAGGCGCATAGAGCCGTCCTTCTCTCTGAAGAGGACTGGTGCTGCGACCCCGCGGTTTGGCTGGCTCAATGAAACCCCTTTGTAGGTTTTTGTCTATGTAGTTTCACATTTCTTGCATTTCATGGGGCGTCATGGCATACAATTTAGGTTTTGGTAGTTTCGCCCCAGGGATGATTTCGATGGTGCAATCGGCTTCACGGTGGGGTGGTAAAATGTCACACTTGACCTCGCTAAATACTTCCACAAGGTCTTGGTACTCTCTTGGGATCTGTTCTGTCTCGTGGGGGCTTTTGGATGTGGCCCCTAACTGCTTTGCCATACCCTTCGGGATGGGCTCTTGTGTCGGCACCATCTTCTTTTCTTCAGGCGGGGAAGGTTGGGGCTCTTGTGGGTGGGGCGTCTCTCCTGGTTGGAGTGGTAATGGTTGGGGCCCCTTTGCTATCCTCGATCTGCGGGTTCCCTCTTGCCACCAGATGATTGGGCCCCACTTATCTAGCCAAGAGAGTCCCAGTATGACTGGATGGGTCATTTTGGGGGCTATTATGAACCGAATCATCTCCCAGTGATCTTCTAGCTCCAGCTTCACTGGCTAGGTCAGGTGTGTAGCGTAAGCCCCGCTACGAGGGTCCCGTCCACTTGGTCAAATCAAATTGGGTGGTTGAGCTTCTTAGCTCAGATCCCCAATTTCAGGACTGTAGGTAGGTTAATCAGGCACCTCGTGCAGCCCAAATCAATTAGGGCTTGGAAAGTCCCTTGGGTTCCTGTTTTAGGGGCTGATAGGTGTATGGGGAAGAGAAAAGGGTGGATGGGTCCACTCACCATTGGGTTGTCTTCACCATCATCCTCGCTGTCATACAAGTTGGGGAATTGATCTCCATTATCTGAGACTCTCCTTGCTTCAGTCAGGTGGGCGAAGACCTCTGAACCCGGGGGGAGTTTTTGTGGTGCATCGGTGGCGCGCTTGGGCCCTCGCTCCGGTCGTGCCTTTGGCGGTGGGTTTGGCCCCGGCCCTGGAGTTCCACACGCTGCTGCCAGATGGCCCATTCCCCCACATCTGTAGCACCTCAGCGGGCTCCGCGGAATGAAAGGCCTTTGGGTGGGCCATAGTGCCGTGTTTCCGCATCTGCTATGTGGTCTTTGGTCCGATTGGTACCTCTCCTTGACATCTGATTGCTCTAGCATGTCGTTGGCATGCAGCCCCCTCTCAATTTGCATCGCTACCCGGAACCATTCGGAGAGTCGGTTCGGGATGTCCCGATAAGCGGTCACTTGGGCGATTTGCTTGTCTAGGCTTGTTCTGAAGAAATACACCAGTAGTCGCTCTGGTAGGGGAGGTAAGGTGCCAACGACTCTTCTGAATTCATGAATGTGCTCCCTGATGGGCTTCCCTTTCTGCATTAGGTTTCTGAGCTCGTCTTCCACATAGGGGTCCTCCCCTGCCTCATCGAACCTGGCTCGTAGTAGTTGCAAGAAACCATCTGCATCTTGCAGTTGGGGGGCCCTATTCTTGTAGAGGGCTGCTTACCAGCTCCTTGCTTTTCCCTCCAGCCCTTCTGCAATGGCACTGACTAGGGCTCTGGGGAATAGGTAGAGGTGTCCATAGCTCTCGATGTAGATCTCAGCTGCATCGAGGAATTGCACTACCTGGTCTGGATCCCCATCGAACTTCCCTCTGAACCAGGGTGGCTCCACCCTCGGTGCCCCCTCCTCCCATTGCGGGGCTCTCTGAGCCTGCCTAGGGCACCATTGGGCTTCTTCCTCATCTCTCATTCGGGGGCGGGGAGGCGATGTCCTGCCCAGCTGGTGTGCTTGCTGGGGAGAGGGGGAACCCATGGATGCACACTGGGACCATCTCTCCTTCTGGTGTGGGAGGGGGGAGGGCTGCGCTCCCCTCTATGGTGACTCAGTTCAGCAGGCTTGGCTGGCCTCCCCCTCTCCTTGGGCCTGCAGGATGGCCCCTCCCCCAGTCAGACGGCATGGTCAAAATCATCCTTCAATTTTTCCATGGGGCTCTCGAGTGGCAGCTTTGAAGCTTTTTGCTGCCTGGCTTGTTGCCAGTCCGAAAGCCAATCTGCCCTCCCCAATTCACTCAGGGGCTTTCCCTTATCTTTCACGTCTGGAAAAGGGAACTCAGCTTCTGCAGCTTTTGGCAAAGTCCACCAAGGTTCTTTTTTTTTTCTTGGCTTGGAGCACAATTGTCTGACCTTCGTAATGTTGCGGCAGTGCTGGAGGGGGGGGCTGGTTCCCAGCTGCTTGAAGTAAGCTTTCAGTAGAGAGTTGGCTTTCTGCCATGGCTTCGGAACCTTGGCGCCACTCAGTCCAAACATCTGGCAGGGAGCTGGAGGGCTGGAGGTTTGCCAGTTTGGCTTTGAAAGTTGAGTGCTAACTGTCTGTCAAGCTTCGTTGTTATCTCCAAATAAATGAATTTCCAAACGTCTGATCTTTGAGGAAATTTTTCTCTTTATTGAGCATAACGAACTGACCCTGACTCAATGCACAGTTAGCACTGAACTTTGCCCCCCCCAAAACCTCTCTTTCTGGTTCCCAATTCTCTGTGTCTCATTGGCCATCTTCCAAGCCACTCTACTCATCCCATCTCTGTCAGTTCACAGGAATGTCCCCCTCCCATCCCATCTCCATGGAGACAGTTCTTCAGGGGAATTAAGTAGGTGAAAGTTCAAGCCTCTCCTCTCCTTCCTTATGGCAGCTTGGAAACTGACACCCTGAGCTTTAAATAACAGCTGTAGATTTGTGGGGCATGAAGATCTGGCAAAGTAATAAGAGGAGATAAAGACCCATTAAGGAATTTGCCTTAGTACAGGCTGACTTGGTAGAACTGATTATTAATATACTAGAAAATTGGGTTTTTCTTTAAATTGGAATTGATTTGATCCTTGGAAAAAGCAAAAAGCAAAAAGTGATAATTATAGATTTAACACCTTTAAAAGTTAAAAGAGGAGAGACAAATGGATGGTTACATAATGGATACAAAATGGAGATTGCTGTGACTAAGCGAAAGTGTCGATTGTAGAGACTCGCCTTCTGCTTGAAAAAGAAATATTTTGACTTGCTACTTGTTTTGGATTATTTTGAAAACAATTATGGACTTTTGGATTTTGGAGATTCCTATTCTGTCTATGGGTGATTTGATAAAGAAAGAAGAAATATAATGGACTAACTGGCGCAGGAATAAAAGATGTGGCGCAGGAGCAAAAGAAGAGAAGCTGATGGATTTTATATGGAACAGATGTTACAAAAGAATTAAAATGATATATAGAGTTTCAAACATGGAAACATGGATTTTGAAGTGGAATGCTTATGGACAGAGAGGGAAATGAAGAAATAAAATTTATAAAATTAAAATGTAAGGTTTAAATGTTCAAATGTTTAAATGACTTTTAAATATAAACAGGAGGTGCTTATAGAATAATAAAGATGGAGAATAAAAGAAGGTAATTAAAATAGAAAATTGATGTAAAGGTGGTTAAAAATGAGATCTTTATAAAAATATAGGAGTATGTCGGCGAAGCGTCTGAGGCGGCTCGGGAGTTCATGGCTTCCATGACGGCCATGGACCTGACCCAATTAATTCATGGACCCACTCACATGGGAGGACACATTCTGGACTTGATTTTTGTCTCTGGACAGTGGATGAATGATTTTGAGATAGGGGAGTTAGTGATTGAGCCCTTGTCATGGTCGGATCATTCCCTTCTTAGGCTTGACTTTCTAACCACCACACCCTGCCGCAGGGAGGCAGAACAGACCAGATGGTTCCACCCCAGGCGCCTGATGGATCCTGATAGGTTCCAGATGGAGCTTGGGCCATTTCCTGAGGCTCTGACTCATGGCTCAGCTGAGGAGCTGGTGGCCGCCTGGGATAGGGCGGCTGCTGATGCTTTGGACCAAGTCGTGCCTGTGCGGCCTCTGACCTGTTGCCGAGTCTACCTGGCTCCTTGGTTCTCTGAGGAGCTGAGGGAGATGAAGCACCAGAAAAGATGCCTAGAGAGCAGTTGGAGATCTAGTCGCTCTGAATCCGACCGAACACTGGTAAGATCTCATATTAAGACATACCTAGTGGCGATAAAAGCAGCAAAATGTAACTATTTTTCCGCTCTTATCGCATTGGCAGATAATCGCCCAGCCGCCCTGTTTAGGGTGACCCATCTGGGAGCGCGGGAGGATCCCTTGCAGGGTCGTGCTGAGGATTTTGTCCAGTATCTGCACAATAAAATCACTCAGATTCGGGAAGACTTGGTCTCTGACTGGGTAGGTATAGACGGGATGATGGGTGCCGGACTTGAGACTGACATTTGGGAGGAGTTCAACCCTGTTGCTCCCGAGGACGTGGACAGGATACTGAGGCGGCTGAACGCGACCACATGTTTATTGGACTCAGTCCCTCCTGGTTGGTGCTGGCTGTTCTGTCCCCGTCCCACATGCACACACACCAACAAACGTCCAAGAGTTAAAAACCAAACCAGCCAACAAAATCCTTTTCCTTATGATAACGGAACTTGGCAGCAACCTGGTGGCTGCCTGCCAAGAGTTTATTACTCACGAAGGGAAGAGATAACTTCTCTCCGCTTCTGGTACATCAAAGTAACATGTTCATAATTACAGAGTAACTTAAATCCAAAGATAATCCAGCAAAGTCTGTAGCAAAAGTCCGGCAATGCAGAATGCGTGGAAGCTTTCAGCTTTGTTCGTCACAAGTCTTGACTGGCCACCACGCTCCCTTTTATACCCTGTGGGGTGTGGTCCAGTGACTCAGCCTAATCTCGGGCACGCCTTTTCTTCTGTTGTGCGCACTTATCTCTGCGATGCTGTCGAGGATCCAGCCAAGACTCATTACTCTCATCACTGTCCACCTGTGGCTGCGTGGACGTGCTTGGCCCCGGCCCTATTTCTTGCCCTTCAGCGGACACCGAAGGCATTGCCAAAGAGGAGGGTCCTGGAGAGGGAGGCCTTGCCAACTCCTCTCTTTCACTCTTGGAGTCCTCTCCTGCCGATGAGACAGGCTCAGGTAACGGAGCCACAACACTGGCCTCCCGGGAGGTTACATGAGGCTGGCTCCAGGGAATTATCAACGCTTCCTTGAGTGAGGGTGTCTTGCCATCTGCCTTGAAAGAGGCGGTGGTGAGGCCCCTCCTCAAGAAGCCTGCTCTGGATCCGGCTGTTTTGGCTAACTACAGTCCGGTCTCTAACCTTCCCTTCTTGGCAAAGGTTGTTGAGAGTGTGGTGGCGCAACAGCTTCCTGGGTACCTGGATGAAGCTGTTTATCTGGATCCGCTCCAGTCCAGCTTCAGGCCTGGGTACAGCATGGAAACAACATTGGTCGCATTGCTGGATGATCTCTGGAGGGCTCGGGATAGGGGTTGCTCATCTATCCTGGTCTTGTTAGATCTCTCAGCGGCTTTTGATACCATCGACCATGATATCTTGCTGCGCCGGTTGGAGGGGTTTGGAGTGGGGGGGACCGTTCTGCAGTGGTTCTCCTCCTATCTCTCTGACCGGTCGCAGTTGGTGTTGGCAGGGGGGCAGAGGTCCACCCCGAGGCGACTTGTTTGTGGGGTGCCTCAGGGGTCGGTCCTCTCGCCCCTTCTGTTCAACATTTATGTAAAGCCGCTGGGTGAGATCATCTGTGGCTTTGGGGTGGAGTTCCATCAGTACACTGACAATATTCAGCTGTACATCTCCACCCCAGGCCATCCCAACGATGCCTTGGAAGTGATGTCCCAGTGCCTGGAGGCCGTGCGGGTCTGGATGGGGAGAAACAGGCTTCGACTCAACCCTTCCAAGACCGAGTGGCTGTGGCTGCCGGCGTCCCGGTATAGCTATTTGGTGCCATTGCTGGCTATTGGGGGCGAGTTATTGGCCCCCATGGACAGGGCTTGCAACTTGGGCGTCCTCCTGGATGCACGGCTGTCTTTAGAAGAGCATATGATGGCTGTGACCAGGGGGGGGGTTTTATCAGGTCCGCCTGATTCGCCGATCCCTTTCTGGATCGGGACTCCTTATGCACAGTCACTCAGGCACTCGTCACTTCCCGCCTGGACTACTGCAATGCTCTCTACATGGGGCTCCCCTTGAGGAGCACCCGGAGGCTCCAACTGGTGCAGAATGCGGCCGCGCAGGGGATTATGGGAGCGAGGGGGCGCTCCCATGTGACACCTCTCCTGCACCTCTCCGGCCTTCTGCCGCCGATAGCCTCCCACCGACCAGTATGCTCCCACAGAGAGGGACTCCTCAGGGTGCCGTCAGCCAGGCAATGTCGGCTGGCGACCCGCAAGGGTGGGCCTTCTCTGTGGCAGCTCCTGCCCTCTGAAACGATTTGCCCCCGGAGATACGAAGGATATCGGATCTCCGGGTCTTTCACCATGCCCTGAAAACTTTTCTTTTCCATCAAGCAGGGCTGGCGTGAACCCCCCCCCTTTAGTCTTTTTTAGTTTTTTAGCTTTTAAATTGTCAATGGGTTTTAATTTGAATTGTTTTAAATTTGGGCCAAAGTTATGTAATTCTTTTAATAATTTTAAATTTTCTATTGGTATGTGTTTTAGTTCTGGTTGTGCACCGCCCTGAGTCCACTAGGAGAAGGGCGGTATACAAATTGAATAAAATAAATAAATATAAATAAATAAATAAATATGCTAATATGAGATAAACCTAAGAAAACTTATTAGATTATGAGAGAATAAGAAGAGAATATGCCTGATATAATATGTTTTAATTTTAAATTGTAAACAAAGTTGAGAATGATAAATATGATTAAATTTGAATGATTAATGTATTATTGGATGATAAAACAAGATACACAATTGTGATTGAACTTAATGTATGCTGGAAATGATTAATATTAAGAAATATGTTGGGAGTCACCCTGGAAGAGTATGTTAGGAAATAGTTAAATAATAGATTAAATATATTGAAAAGAAAACAGTTAAAATAAGATATGCTGAATGTCAGCCAAACAAGAGTTGGAGAGGTAGAGGAGAATATGCTGGAAATCAGCCAAAATAAAATATGCTGGAAATCAGCCAAATAATAGTTGGAGGTATGGAGGAGAATATGCTGGAAATCAGCAAAAATAAAATATGCTGGAAATCAGCCAAACAAATAGTTGGAGATATAGAGGAGAATATGTTGGAAAATACCTAAAATAACGGGGTGAAAAAGAATATGTTGGAAGACAACTAAAATGAAGCGAAATGTGTATGAGATGAATCTGTGTAAATTGAAATGTGTATTAGATGACAAGTTTAAGAAAATTAAGTGTAATTGTTAAAGTTTAAGATTTAAAGATTTGACGAAATGGGCCTTGAGATTAAGGAATATAGATAGAATTTTGATTTATAAATTGAAATAAAAATAGAGTTGTACATATTTGGGAACTAAGATCTGTAGTGATAAAATAGTAAGGTAAACACTTAGATCAAGATGTTAGAATTTTTCTTAAAATTTGTGTTTTTGATTTTAATGTTAAAAGATGTAAGGGAGGGAATTAAGCTAGATAGAATTTTGATTTATAATTGGATATAAAAAATGAGTAGAGTTTATTTGGAAATTAAGGTTTTTGGTGATACAATAAACTGTTTTATATTAAGATGTTAGAATTTGTGTTAAAAACTTTTGTTTTGATTTTTAATTTTAAAAGATGTAACGAGGAAATTGGGAATAGAGCTTGTTAAAGGAATGTAAGCGATTGCACCTATCTATGACCGGATCAATACTTCGTTCTTAAAAGATATATTTTATATTTATATTTGGGGGAAAAAATAAAAAATATTTTTCAAAAAAAAAAAGCACTGAAAAGACAGGCAGACAGGAAGAGAATACTTCAAAAGCAGTTCAGGATAGGGGATGAAGTATATCTGTGTACCAAATTCCTGCAGTTAAGGCAAGAAACTAGGTCCCAAGTATGTGGGACCTTTCCCCATCATCTGGATCATAAATCTGGTGACAGTGAAATTAAGGCTGCCAAAGAACCTTAGACACATCCATCCAGTGTTTCATTGTAGCATGATGAAACCGTTTCATAATTCCCCCCTGCAACCAGTCATTGGACTGTCCCCTTCACCCAGATTGGGGGGGGGGGTTAGGGTTACATGTTGTGCATGTATTTCTTCTGTTTCAGGAATAATCTTCCTTTTAAAGGGGCATCATGTCATGGCTGAGGCCTGGCTTACTTTACAAACCCTGCTCACAGCCAGTCAAGAAGCTATTGGGGGGGGGGGGTGGGAGGGATAAATTGGAATACAGGAGAGGCAAAGGGGGGAGGAATGCAAAGAGCAATGACTTGGAGCCTGAGAACCAAGGTCACCTGCTGAGAAAGTCTGCTAGGTGGAGAGTCCACTACCCAAACAGACTGAACTAAACTGACTGTACTGGATGGAATAAAGTGACAATGGGAGGGCCAGGGAGGAAGGGGGATGTTTAACTATGCTATATGCGTGAAACCATTAGAATTGACTTTGCTACTTCCATATCCATGTTGGCTCAGTAAATTACACTCTTGAAACCAAAAATGTCCAAGGAGTCTTCATTTGCAGCAGGAACCAAATGGGATGGTTGACAGTTTTGCATAGGACTCTAGACTATAGCATAAAATAACATGTAAACAAAATTTGGGGCATAACATGCTGGTGACGAGAAAGGTACTTTTGGATAAAGAAAGTATAAATAAAACTATAAAGGTGTCTTGGCTCTATTATCCTCATCATTGTCACTAAAAAGTCCACATTATTGTAGGTGAAGGGAAAGCTGTATTTGTGATTACAGAAAAAAAATAACTTCTAAAGGCTATAAGCAGTGTGACCATGACATATTAGAGCAGGGGTGTTAAACTCAAGGCCCATGGGCTGGATCCAGCCCGTGGGGTGCTTAAATCTGGCCCGCTGAGCCGGCCTGGAAATATCAAATGCCCGGCCCATGGTGCCTCTGGTGGCTAAAATGGGGTGCGTGCGGGCCCCCTGTGCCTCATTTTCACCCTCCATGGCCTCCTGCAGCACTCTGCCGGTTGAAAACAGGACAAAAAACGGGACAAAAATGGGCTGAAAACTGGGACAAAAATGGCTGGTAGAGTGCGGACGTGTACGAACCCCCCATGCCCTGTTTTGGCCAGCAGGGTGCTGCAGGAGGCATCTGTCCCACACCCCCACCACACCCCCTGCTGGTCTGTGGAGGAAAACTACAATGCTGATCCAGCCCTCAAAGAAATCCAGTTTGACATCCCTGCATTAATGCCACTGGACATTGCATGACTAAAATGTTTTGGTGTTCATTTAGGTCCCAATTGAAGAGAATATATATAGCTCAAGGTTGAATTGTGGAATCCTTGGGGTTTTCAAACCTTGGGCTTTGAATTGTAGAATCCTTAGTAAACAAATTTACTAAGCCTGCACTACTATTAATCTTCTCATCGTTCCTCTCACCCATCTCCTTCCATTTATGACTGTACGACTGTAACTTTGTTGCTTGTATCCTTACGATTTATATTGATATTGTTTCTTGATTGCTTATTTGTACCCTATGACTATCATTAAGTGTTGTACCTTATGATTCTTGATGAACGTATCTTTTCTTTTATGTACACTGAGAGTATATGCACCAAGACAAATTCCTTGTGTGTCCAATCACACTTGGCCAATAAAAAATACTATTCTATTCTATTCTATTCTATTCTATTCTATTCTATTCTATTCTATTCTATTCTATTCTATTCAGTAAGTGGGCATATATACAGCCATTTATACAAGAGCTATCTATTTATATACTGCTCTCATCCACTGGCTTCTAATTTTACAATTATAGTACAGAGATTATATAAGAACTCAGTCTTTTAATGAATATCTATAAAACATGGTTATTTTACTAGATACAGTATAAATAATTTACAGCTGCTGTCTCTGAGCACACAAAAGCAAAATATATCAAAGGATCTTACATAAATACTTGGCAGTAATTTATTTTACCTATTTATCATGTGTAATGTTAATTTCAATAAATGTCTGACTTTCCTGGATGCATAACACATTGCAAGGCACTGATTTATGCATGCTGTGATGCCAAAAAAACCTATCAAAAAACAAAATAAAAGCAAATGCAACTAACTGTCCTGCCACATATAAAGTAAAATAGTAATTTTTGAATTAGCTGATGCAGCAAATGCTAACAAATTTAAATTGTGATTATATAGAAATAGTGGATGTGTGTTGTGGCCCGCCAGCGGCCTGCGTGGATCGTGCCTGATCCTGACAAAGAGGAGGCTGGTGTGGTGTCGCACCAGCAGCCAGCGCAGCCAGCGCTCGCATCGGACAGCGAGGAGGCTGAAGAGGATGTGGTGCCAGAGGCAGAGACTCAGCCAGGGCCTTCAGAACCTCCAGAGGTTCCTTCAAGTGGGGAGAGCGAAGTGGAGGAGCCTCTCCTCAATGCTCGAGCATGCAGGGCTGCCAAAAAGCATGAGTGGCTCCTCAGGAGGAGGAGTTCTACTTGAGAGTAGGGTTTGAGGATAATTGGCCACTCCCTTAGCCTATTTAAATTGCACGCAGCTAGGGCTTTCTTGCTGGAAACAACTCGTATTTATTATCAGAGTATTTTGGTTTATTGTATCTTGTTTTCTGGGCTGGTTGCCAACCTTTGCCGGTCTTTTTTATTCTTGCTATGTAATACATTTGATAAGGACCGTTGGTGTGTGTCAATAAATCAGCATGTTCAACAAGGAAGAAATCAGTATTCCCCGTTTTTTTAATATAAATCTGAATCAAGCAACAATGTTAGGTCAATGTTTCCCTAGAACAGTGTTCTAGTCAGTCAGATGTGGCACTAAAGTGCATATATCTCAAAGTTGGTAAAGTTGAGAAACACTGATTCAGAATATTAAATGAGATATCTTCTTTGATTATAGATACCTGACTTATTTTGTACTTCCCAGACCAAGGTAAATACTGGAATATATTTTACCTACTCGCTTTTGAACTTCCTGAATTTTTTAAAAAATATTTTCCAAACACACCCACACATACATATAAATTACTGTATTTTGTGTATATGTGTGCATGTGTTTGGGCGTGTGCATTTTAATATCCTTTCACGATCCATTAAGATAAAACTTGAAACATTAAGATCTTAATTTTGTCATGATAATCTTAATATGCTGTGATTCAAAGACATGGAATATTACCACAAAGAGAACTTTAAAACTCTCTCTCTCTCTCTCTCTCTCTCACACACACACACACACACAAATTAGCAGGTAGTTTACATATATATATATATCTCATATAGTCATAATATTTGATTATGACTATAGATCTGTGACAGCAAACCTATGGCACGCGTGCCAGAAGTGGCACACAGAGCCATCTCTCCGGGCACGCAAGCCATCGCTCATTGCTCTTCTCGGTTCCTACCACACCAGCTAGCTGTTCTTCACACATGCGGGAGCGCCAGAAACTGGAAAAGCAGCTGCCCGGTGCACATGCACGTGCGAAGACCAGGTGGCCGGTGTCTCGGTGCTGAAAAGGTTTGCCAACACTGCTATAGATCATATATATTTACAACTTTAATTTCTCTGAATGTGTATACTCTGTATTGTCTGTCAGTTTTAAGTTTCTACCAATCAGATAATTATAGTTATTTTTACACTCAAAATGATATTTTAAGAATATTTTATTCTCAGAAGCACCATAAGATGATGCTCCTTGAAAAACAGCTGTAATCAATCTTAAAGCATCTACATTTTCTACAAGTCAGTTTCACATCCTGAAAGGCAACATTTCCATTCTGTCAAAATATATATTCTTCATTTTGTATATAGCCAACTTTCAATGCCGTTCTATAAAAGGAGAACTGTAAAGAAGAAATAAGATTCCCCAAGGATGCTGTTAAGGAAGTTCATTTAAGAATTTAGAGAAGAATGATTGACAAAATAGGACCAGAAGATCTGTACTAGTTATAAAGAAAAGTTCCTTTTCAAAGTAGAGTTAAGAAAGTAAAATATTATAGTGTAGCAACTTAAAATTTGGTATTGAGTCACATCTGGATCATTTCTATTAAATAGTCTGATTATTAGACAAATATGTACAGTATATATGTGACTACATACTCTATGGCTGGGTTCTCACAATGTACTCATCCCAAATTAACCTATTTTACATTGAATTAACCACATGGCCTGAGCTCAGGCTATACAGTAACAGAAAGAAGGAAAGAGAAAGAAAGAAAGCTAAACAAAAGCTAATCAAGTTTAAAGGTTTGCAAAAGCAGCTGTTAGGTTTGTAATGAACTTGGTTAGAGATATTGTATGAAAGCTATACTTGATTTATAAATCCTTCATGTGCATGATGTATTCTTTGAAACTATGCAATTATCAATAGCTTAGTAGCTAGTACTCAGATACATATACAGTGGGATATCTAAAAATAGCTATATCTCTCTTACTTTGGTTATCCCGACAAGCTGCCTTAAACTTTTTGCAAAAACAGTCAAGAAATCCCATCTGTTTCCCCATTAACTTTTCTAAAATGCCTACTCAAGCCATATGGATGCCATTGTCCCTTATCAATTATTTATTATGTATGGAAAAATAATTAGGCAAATATAATTAATGAATGATAGGATTCAGCAGTTACAGATGGCAGTGCAAAGTATTTGTTTGTTACAGGAACAGTTAGAAAACACAATTATTCTAAATATGATTTGTAATTCTCTTTTAATAGAACTGCCAAAAGGGGGGCTTCTTCCTCATTATTTTCCTAACAAGATAACAATAACAATGGATCAGAATGTTCAGACTTAATTAATATAGTTTCAAGCTTGTGCTGATTCCAAATTGCAACTGGCCAGTCTTGTCACTATAGGTTTAAGAAGCTGAAAAAGTTTAGCCACAGTGCCTCCTAGAAGGCTTCACTTAGGACCATAAATATTCAGTACAACAAAACAAAGTTAGACTTCTTGATTTCTTTTAGAAAAATGTAAATTTTCTCTGGCACATACTACGTTTTATACAAGATCAATCCAAAAACAGGCCAAAAACGGCCAGAAAACGGCCAGAAAAACATCCTGAAAAATGCCCCAAAAAACAGGCATGCATGCACCGGCTAGCTGGTCTTCGGGTTTCCAGTGCTCCTGCATGCAAAGATCAGCTGGTCCATTTTCAGGCTGTTTCTTGGGCCATTTTTGGCTTGAAAAATGGCCTGAAAATGGCCAAAAATGGTCTGAAAATGACCCGAAAAAGGCTTGAAAACAGCCCAAAATGGCCTGTTTTTTTTAACCATTTTTGGGCCATTTTCAGGTCATTTTCTGGCAGTCCGGCACCCGAAGACCAGCTAGATGGAATGCAAGTGCATGCCAGAAACCAGAAGAATACCTGGCAACAGCACGGATACCCAAAGAGAGGGCTCTGCATGTCACCACTGGCACACATGCCATAGGTTCGCCATCAGGGGCCTAGAGGAACACATTAAACTAGAGTGCCAAGTGCTTAAGAAACTCCTCACGGCCAAACTATATGCGAAACTATCCAAATGTGAATTCCACAAATCCAGTCTAGACTATCTAGGCTGGGTTTGGCAACCCGTGGCTCCGGAGCCACATGTGGCTCTTTGGGCCCTCTGCTGTGGCTCTCTGTCAAGTGATCCCACCACTGGCTGGCCCTTCTCCTCACCCTCCCCTCCCAGTCACTTCTTGCCTGGCCTGAGAAGGTAAGGGCGACGGCGGAGGATGGAGAAACAGGCGGGCTGGTTCTCTGGTTCCTCATCTGTTGCTGGTGCTTCTTCCAGCCCTTGTTGGTGCTGGGCATGCCTCAATCGCTTCGGGAGACACGCAACCTGCCTGAGGCACTGGACTGACCCAGCCGCAACCGACGCCAGCTTCGCTAACACTATGGAAAGAGGGATGGGCGCACAGCTCCCAGCTGCGGTTTTAAACCTTGCACAGGGGACTTTCAATGCCCGGAGGAATCTTTTAAATGAATGCTGGTGGTGGCACTGCTCTGCTGGAGGAGTAAAGAAGCTCAGGGCAGCAGGAAAAGGGGGCTGGACCCGCTGACCTCGCATGCCCACCCCAGGAGTCAGGCTTGGAGAAAGCCAGAGTGCCCTCTCCAAAGACACTTACCCGTCAGCCAGTCAACCCATTTGCCCTGGTGCCTTTGGTGCACTTTGGCTGAGCCCGGCCACTTGCTTGTGGTCTGCCAGCAGCCTGCGGAGCTGGCAGCAGAGTCAGACAGTAAAGAGGCTGGGGAGGAACATGGGCCAGTCCTGGAGTCTGAGGAAGGCCTGGACGAGGGATCTGTGTCAGAGGCAGAGATGGAGCCAGGGCCATGTGGGAGTGATGCGCAGACTCCGGAGCCCCCAGAGTCGGACAGCAGAGAGGCAGAGGAACAGGAGGAGCCTGTTCCTAGTGCATGCATGCACAGAGCTGTCAGAAGGCAAGAGAAGCTAAGGCAAAAGGGATGACTCGGGAGTAAGGTCAGGAGATGATTGGCCCTCCCATAAGGTTTAAAAGAGAAACAAAGGCACTTGGCCCTTTTCGCAGGAAAACAACACTGCTAACTCTGTTTCCAGTTGGCGTCTCTTGTTTGTTTCTGAACTTCGTGGGACTTTGCTAAGTAAGGCCTTTGGCAGGGTGTCAAAGAAGATAAAGGTTGGTGATTATCCCGAAGGACTTCTTCCGAAGGACTTGTTTTGCCTAACTAATTGGGACTCAGCTGGGAATGAAGAGGCTCTAACCCTCTTTCCCCCCTCCCCCCAAGGTGTGTCATCAATCACATTCTCCAACGAAACAATTTCATGGGTTGTAGAAATCACTCCCCTCTAGCCACTGTGGGTAACTGCGGAGACAGCCTTGACAGAGATATGGCTGGAATGTGCTTTTGTTTTGACTAACGTACTGCCTCGCTGCAGCTGCAAAATTCGTTTTCCCATTGCCCCTGCCTATGGCAATGGGAAGCAGGCCAGGGATGCTTTGCGAGTTGACATTTGGCTCCCCTCACTTCCTGAAGGCGACCTGTGCAAAGCAAAGACAATTTGAGTACAGGTATATATTTTTGGTTTGAGATTCCCCCCCCTCCACCAGGCTTATTTGGGTTGTCTGTGTGGAATTTAGCTATGAGGCGGTCAGCCTGGATGTTCCTACTCTTTACCCAAGACGCCTCTGATAAGGGGTAGCCCTTCCACTTGATTACGTATTGGAGCTGTCTCTTGTGCCACCTCGAGTCGAGGATGCATTGCACCTCATAGTGGGTTTGGCCTCCTATGACCATGGGGTCTGGGGCTCATGGGGTAGTGGCCTCAGGGTCGATCCAACCATGGATTTTAAGAGGCTGCTATGGAATACTGGGTGTATCTTCCCTAGCAGTTGGGGCAATTTTAATTGCACCGTGACTGGATTGATGATCTTCACTATGGGGAATAGCCCATAAACTTTGGTCCCAGTTTGTTACTGGGGAGTTTCAACCTCAAGTACTTTGTGGAGAGATAGACCTTCTCCCCCAGCTGGAATGGCTGTTGGGGGACTTGGTGTTTGTCTGCCTGTTTCTTATAGGTCTGTGTCGCTTTAACTATTGCTTTATTGACATTCTCCCAGGTTGCTTTCAGCATTGACAGCCAGTCTGTCAAGCTGACTGAGGAGGGGGGATCCCTGGGATATTTTGGCATTGGGATGAAGTCCATGCCGCTCACTACTTTGAACGGAATTAATCACGTGTTACTGTGAACAGTGTTATTGTATGCGACGTCAGCGAAAGGTAGGAGGTCCGCCCAGTTGGACTGCTGATAGTTCTTATAACACCTCAGGTACTGCTGTACCATGGAATTCAAACATTCTGCCCCCCCCCCCAGGGCAGATGATGGCCAGATGAAAAGCCGAGCTAAGGCCTTGGGATGACCCAATGGACCGCAGGAACTCCTCCAGAATTTAGTCATGAACTGGAACCCTCTGTCTGATATAATCCTTCGTGGCACTCCATGCAGGTGGTAGATGTGATTCAGGAACAGTTTGGCTAGCTGGTGGGCTGAGGGTAGTCCGCTGCATGGTATGAAATGTGCCTGCTTGGAGAATAAGTATATTACAGTCCAGATCACTATGTTCCCCCACTTTCTGGCAACTCTATGTCAGAGTTTGTTGCAACACACACAATCAGACAATTCAGCAGGATTCAAAACTTCTTTATATATAGAATAACACATAAGGCAAATATACAATAACCATGCTGGTTTTTCCAATGTGGTAGAGAGAGGAGATTGTAAGTAGGTACAAACACAGGCTGGGGACAACATAGACAAAGCTTCTCCTATATACAGAACAGTTGAGCTAAGCCATGCCCAGGCTCCTAGCTGTCTCTTGTGGCTCACACAACAGCTACTATGTTTCAGTTACCAAACAGTCCCCATTGGCTGACCTTGTTGCCATGTCTATTCCATTGGCTGACCTTGTTGCCATGCCTATCCCAGTTCATTAATATATCTTCACTGACATCTACTAATAAAGTCCATTGCAATTTCCTCCCATGGTCTTGTTGGCTCTGTCACCGGTTGCAGCAGTCCGGGGGGGGGGGTTCCTGGTCATTTTTTCATTCTGGCACAAATAGTGCAAATTTTCACATAACTGTCCACATCTTTCTTTATGCCAGGCCACCACAATTGCCTCCGTGCTAAGTGTAAAGTCTTTAGGAACCCAAAGTGGTCTGCCGATTTGATGTGGCTTCTCTGGAGGATTAGGGTGCGTAGGGACTCTGGGACATAGAGTTTCATCCCCTTCCATGCTAGGTCATCACTTTTTGTCAAGATGTGTTGGTTGTAATGGAACCAGAGGTCTGCTAGCAGTTCAGTTTTGAGTTTCATGGTTAGGTCGCTTGCAGGTCGATCTTGCTGGTCACTACATTGTTGTCTTGTGGTCACTTGGGCGGCTGTTTGGGTAGGGATGATGATGGCATCTACTACTTCCTCCCATTTGCATTTGTACTGGGGCATGCAAGAGACGGTGTCAGCTAGGAAGTTCCTCCCCCCTGGGATGTGCTTTAGCATGAAGTTGAACCAGTTGAACTATTGAGCCAAGTGAGGACTTGTTTGGGTGATAGTTTTCATGGGGTCCTATGGGCCCCCCAATTTTTGTGATCAGTCCAGACTTCAAACAGTCTCTGCCCCCTTTCCAGCTGGCGGCACCAGGTTAGCAGTGCCCATCTTACCTCAAAAGCCTCTTTTTCCCATCGCCTGTCTGTGTCTGTGAGTTTACAGGAGGTGTAAGCACCTCATTTACTAACTGCATGAACACCGCTGGGGGGCCCTGCAGTCCGAAAGGCATTACTTTGAATTGGAAGTTTCCTAGGGGGCAGTTGAGTGCTGTTTTCCATTGATCTCCCTCCCTGATGCATACTCAGTAGTATGCTTCTCTGAGGTCTAATTTGGTAAAGACTTTTCCCTTGGCTAGGTGAGATAGCATCTCCTTCATGAGAGGGAGGGGGTATAGTTTGTGTACACAAATACAATTTATACCTCTAAAGTTAATGCATAATCTCATAGTTCCAACTTTTTCTTCTTTGAACCAGGCTGGGGGTGCAACCCGTGGCATGGCTGGCTCGATGAACCCCCTTGCTAGTTTTTTGTCTATGTATTTGCGCATTTCTTGCATTTCCTGGGGTGTCATGGCTTACAGTTTTGCCCCGGGGATTATTTCAATGGCGCAGTCTGTCTCATGGTGTGTGGGGGGGTAGGACATTGAAGTTTGCCTTGCTGACCACTTCCGCGAGGTCCTGATATTTTCTGGGGATCTGTTCAGCCTCTGGGGTTTTGTGGGAGGTGGCTGCCAGTTGTTCTGGTGGGCCCTTTGGGAGGGTTCCCTGATTGAGCAATGCTTCTATTCGCTAGTGTAGAGAGAGTTGGGGTCCCCTTGCTATCCTCAGCCTTTGGTGGCCCCCTTGCCACCAGAGAGCCCCAATATGACCGTGCCTGTCATTTTGGGGGCTATTACGAATTGAATTGCTTCCCAGTGATTTGCTAGATCTAGTTTCACTGGTTCGGTCAGGTGGGTTACCCCTGTGTAGGTTACCCACAATCAACCTGTTCAAACCTGATCAGGTAGGCCAGTATTTTTGCTCTAATCCCCAGTTTCAGGACCATGGTTAGGATGATCAAGCATCTACAGCAGCCTGAGTCTATTAGGTCTATTAGGGCTTGAAAAGTCCCCTGGGTCCCTGTTTTTGGGGCTGTGAGGCATATTGGGAAGACAAAAGGGTGGATTGGTACACCCACCATTGGATCATTTTCACCTTCATCCTCACTGTCATAGGAATCCGGTGACTGGTCATCATTGACTGGAGTCCCACCCCCTTCAGCTGAGTGTGGAGGGGCCTCTATGGCCTGGAGGGCTTTTTGGGATGTGTTGGTGGCATGCCTGGGGCCTTGTTTATTTTATTTATTTTATATTTTATTAAATTTCTATACCGCCTAAGGACTCAGGGCGGTGAACAGCCAGAAGATAAAACACAGGAAATACAAAATCTAAAATAAATTAAAACAAATTAAACAATTTAGGCTGAATTTTAAAATACCCCATAATTAAACAGATTAAAAATTTATGTTTAAAATTTAAATTTAAAAGAGGAGATGATTTAGGCCAGGCCAGCTTGATGAAATAAAAACGTTTTAAGCGCGCGACGGAAGGTGCGAAGATCCGGGATCCTCCGTATCTCCGGGGGGAGCTCGTTCCAGATCGTTGGTGCCCCCACAGAGAAGGCTCTCCCCCTGGGGGCCGCCAGCCGACATTGTTTGGCCGACGGCACCCGGAGGAGCCCCTCTCTATGGGAGCATACTGGCCAGTGGGAGGCTATTGGTGGTAGCAGGCGGTCCCGTAGATAACCAGGTCCTAAGCCATGGAGCGCTTTAAAGGTAGTAACCAAAACCTTGAAGCGCACTCGGAAGACCACCGGGAGCCAGTGCAGCTCACGCAGGAGAGGTGTTACATGGGAGCTCCATGTTGCTCCCATAACCACCCGCGCGGCCGCACTCTGCGCCAGTTGGAGCCTCTGAGTGCACCTCAAGGGGAGCCCCATGTAGAGAGCGTTACAATAGTCCAGATGAGAGGTGACGAGGGCATGAGTGACTGTGTGTAGAGAGTCCCGATCTAGAAAGGGACGCAACTGGCGGATCAGGCGAACCTGATGAAAAATCCTCCCGGTCACGGCCATCAAGTGATCTTCTAAAGACAGCCGTGAATCCAGGAGGACGCCCAAGTTGCGAGCCCTTTCCATGGGGGCCAATGATTCACCCCCAATAGTCAGCGATGGCACCAGCTGACTGTATCGGGACGTCGGAAACCACAGCCACTCAGTCTTGGATGGGTTGAGCCTAAGCCTGTTCCTCCCCATCCAGATCCGTACGGCCTCCAGGCACCGGGACATCACTTCAAGGGCATCGTTGGGGTGGTCCAGGGTGGAGATGTACAGCTGAGTGTCGTCAGCGTACTGATGGTACTTCACCCCGAAACCATGGATGATCTCGCCCAGCGGCTTTACATAAATGTTGAACAAAAGGGGCGAGAGGACCGATCCCTGTGGCACCCCACATATGAGGGGCCTCGGGGTCGACCTCTGCCCCCCTGTCAACACAGACTGTGACCGGTCGGAGAGAAAGGAGGAGAACCACAGTAATACGGTGCCTCCCACCCCCAACTCTTCCAACCGGTGCAGCATGATACCATGGTCGATGGTATCAAAAGCCGCTGAGAGATCTAACAGGACCAGGACAGAGGAGCAACCCCTGTCCCGAGCCCTCCAGAGATCATCAACCAACACGACCAATGCCGTTTCCGTGCTGTACCCAGGCCTGAAACCCAACTGGAACGGATCTAGATACGACGTTTCATCCAGGTACTGGGGAAGCTGTCACGCAACCACACTCTCAACAACCTTCGCAACGAAGCGAAGGTTGGAGACTGGACGATAATTAGCCAATACTGCCGGGTCCAGGGAAGGCTTCTTGAGGAGAGGCCTCACCACCGCCTCCTTCAAGGCGGCAGGGAAGGTACCCTCACCCAATGAAGCATTTATAATCCCCTGGAGCCAGCCTCGCGTCACTTCCCAGGAAGCCAGTACTAACCAGGAGGGACACGGGTCCAACAAACATGTGGTCGCATTCAGTCTACCCAGAATCCTGTCCATGTCATCTGGGGTCACAGGATCAAACTCATCCCAGATAACATTCTCAAGACCTGCCTCCGTCACCCTCGCTGGACCTACCCAGTCGGAGTCCAGACCTTCCCGAATCTGAGTGATTTTGTCATGCAGATATTGAACAAAATCCTCGGCTCTTCCATCCAAGGGGTCCTCCCGCGCTTCCTGGTGGAGCAGGGAGCGGGTCACCCTAAACAGGGCTGCCGGGCGATTATCTGATGATGCAATAAGAGCAGCAAAATGGGTACATTTTGCTGCTTTTATCGCCACTAGGTAAGTCTTAATATGAGATCTTACCAGTGTCCGGTCTGATTCAGAAAGACTAGCCCTCCAACTACTCTCTAGGCATCTTTTCCGGCGCTTCATCTCCCTCAGCTCCTCAGTAAACCAAGGAGCCAGGTGAGAACAGCGCTGGGTCAGAGGCCGCAAAGGCACGACTCGATCCAGAGCTCCAGCGGCTGCTCTATCCCAGGCGGCCACTAGGTCTCCAGCCGAGGCGTGTGCAAGATCCTCGGAGATTGGTCCAAGCTCCATCTGGAACCTATCGGGTTCCATCAGGTGCCTGGGGCGGTACCATCTTACCAGTTCCGCCTCCCTGCGGCGGGGTACCGCGGTTCGAAGGTCAAGGCGAAGGAGAGAGTGATCCGACCATGACAAGGGCTCAGTGACTATGTCCCCTATCTCAAGATCACTCAACCACTGTCCAGAGACAAAAACCAGATCCAGGGTGTTTCCCCCCCCTGTGCGTAGGGCCATGAATTAACTGGGTCAGGTCCATGGCCGTCATGGAAGCCATGAACTCCCGAGCCACCTCAGATGCCTCACCCGCGGACGGCAGATTAAAGTCCCCCATGACCATAAGTCTGGGGGTATCAACCGCCACTGCGGCGATAACATTGAGTAACTCGGGCAGGGCTGCAGCCACGTGGCAGGGAGCCAGGTACGTGATCAACAAGCCCATCTGCACCCCATGACCCCAGGGAGGGACTCACAACCGGCTGTCTGAGGAACAGTGGTCTCCCTCGGCCTAAGACCTTCTCTAATAATAACCGCTACTCCCCCGCCCCTCCCCTGAGGCCTCGGCTGATGGAATGCGTGGAAGCCTGGTGGGCACATTTCTACCAGAGGGACCCCTCCCTCTGGGCCCAACCAGGTCTCCGTAATACCCGCCAGGTCCGCTCCCCCCTCCTGAATAAGATCACAAATGAGGGGGGCTTTATTTACTACAAACCTGGCGTTGCACAACATCAGTCGAAGGCCCAGGCCCTGAGGATCTGTGCAACCTGGAAATCGAGTAGAGCTTTGGGGGCCGGAGCGCCCTACCGCTTGGAGACAGCGGGTGCGCGCTCCCTTGACATGATATGGCCCCCTGCTCCCGCCATATCTACCCCTCCTACTCACAGTACCAATGATAGAAACACAGTCTGGACAAGCTTGACCCCCCCTATTACCCCCGGATCCCCCCCGCCCCCCGCCGCACATCCCGGCCTGGCCCAACTCTCCCCTAAGTGGGTTTTCCCCCAAACCCACGACCCTAGTTCCTGTCCAATCCCCCTCCCCCCTCCCCAAACCCCTTAAAAGTTTAGATAAGGACAGTTTTAAAAAAACCCCGCAGCCCCCTCTTTGTGGCATGCCACCTCTCGGGGTTCCAAAGCCCGTCATCGAGGTAGTCCCTCGATAGAGTGGAGGGCCAAGCCTGCGAGAGGGGGGAGTCTCGCAGACCAAGAAGCTCCGCCGCTGAGTACATCTTAGCCAAACGGGTAGCATGACCATATCCTAAGGGTCTATTGTTCCGGTTGTGCCCTGGGTGGTGGCTCGGGCTTTGGTTTCGGGGCTAGGTCACGCATGCTGATGCCATATGGCCTATTCCTCTGCATCTGTAGCATTTCAGCTAGCTTCATGGGAGAGTTGGTTTTGGGGCCGGTTGGTCAGATGGTCTCCGGTCTGGTTGTCCTCTCTCCTTGGTGTCCAGTTGCTTTCTCATGTCATTGACGCACAATCCGCCATTGACTTTTATGGCTACTTGGAACCACTCAGAGAGTCGGTTTGGGATGTCCCAATAGGTGGTTACCTGGGCAATTTGCTTATCCAGGCTTGTTCTGAAAAAATAAACTAACAGCCGCTCCAGAAAAGGGGGTTGCTTCCCCATAACTTTCCTGAACTCACAGATGTGTTCCTTAATGGGTTGCCCTCTCTGTTTTAGTTTCAGAGCTCATTTTCTGCTTATGGATCCTTTTCTGCCTCCTCAAATCTGGCTTCTAGCAGTTATAGAAAGTCATCGACGTCTTGCATTTGGGGGGCTCTCCTCTTGTGGAGGGCTGCTAGCTATTCCCTTGCTTCTCCCTCTAGCCCCTCGGCAATGGTATTCACCATGGCTCTAGGGTAGAGGTGTCCATAGTGCTCTAGGTGGATCTCAACCGAGTCAATGAATAGAGCCAGCTGATCTGAGTCCCCATCGAATATCCCCCTGAATCGGGGTGGCTCATTCAGCTGAATTCCTGAATTGTGGAATCTGATATTGTATTGCTATCAGATATCAGACAGCAAGATTGTCACTGCGTTTTTTATTTACCAGATGAGCTCTCATTTCTGGATTATCAGATTTTCCGTAGCTTGCCAAGAATCCTTATCAGTAAGCTAAACTGTGCATGTACTCCACCCACATTCCACACACACTTTTCTTTTGTTCTCTTGCCAAGAAAGGTCTGGCTGAGAAATAGCCGGCACGAACTTTTGCAAAAATGTAACTTATTAGATCAGTAAGATGTTTTATTTTCTTCTTTACAATAAATATGAGTTTAATTAGAAGATGTATTCCGGTTTTATTTTTCAAAAGTATACACAAGGAAAATGCCACAATCCAAGCAATTACCCCAGGAAGGTAACGGGGCTGATTGCCTCTGACAATGGTAGCAGAGGATGGTTGAAATTTATGGGTTTTTTTCCTTGTTTGTTACTTTTGATGATAAGCGCATAGGCAATTAGTTTTTAGCTACTGAGGTATGCTAATTATTTTTTGCTAAGATGCTGAAAAAGAAGTAAAATAAATACAGAATGCATTTTGCCGAAGATATAGATATCTCTACTCTCACTAATGAAGAAGCGAAAAGAATTCTACAAAGGCTTCAGGAGTAAAATAACAGAAGAGCTACTTTTGAAGATAAAGGCGAAACACTACGACTGAGGTCAGTAACACCCCCTTCTAATTATGCATGCTCTCAAACTGTCTCCCCAGAACCTTCTGAATTTGTAACACTTGGTGCAGAGCCAGATTCTCCACAAACGGCAAAGCATTTTCACCCCCACGCAGAGAGAGAAATAATTCATTATTCTCCTCGAAGCTCTCAGCTCGCCCTGGATGAGCAAACTATAAAAACCTTCAGGGTCACTCCTAAAGAGCAAGCTATAAGAAACTATCATAACCAGATAGAAATTTTTGAACAGAAGCTATTCCAGGCAAAAATGGATTTGTTTATGCTTGAGCAAGATAAGGGAGAATCTCGTGACTTCAAAATCTCTAAAAGTGCCATTTTGGCTCCTTCTTCTTCGGAGCCAAAGACACTCCCCCTGGTGGATTTTGTGTCAGGCCAATCAGAACAGAGAGCTGTGCACACATCACATGTCTTACATAATCACTCCTACTCTAAAGTTCCAAGGGCCACGTATGCAGAGATATTATCTGAGCTGCCCGAAACAAAAGGTGCAGCACCATCTGCTGGCAAAAGTAATTTACTAGAGAAAGCTGCAATGCAACAAGTGTCTCCACAGGCCCAAACTCAAGCACCTCCTGGTGGTGCTAGTGTCCTTTTAGATGGAACACAACAAAGCTTAATGCAGCAAAGGCAAATGACTGGGTCTCCAGCAGGCCATGTCAATATTGCAGCTCAAATGCAACAGCCTGAACCACAAATGCATGCACACATGCCTCCAGCTGTACAACCAGGGCCAGCTCCTGGTCCACCTCCAGCGCAACAAGTGCCTTTACTTCCACAGCCAGCACCTCAAATGCTCATTCCTCAACAGGCATTTTCTGTTGCTCCACTAGCTGGTGAGTCCAAATTAAAGATGTCAGGACAGAATTATAAGGCCTGGGTCAGTGAGATTGGATTGTTACTTCGTAGAGAAGGCACTCACTGTATGATTTTTAATCCGCCTACTCAGCCATGGTCCCCTGCAATAAGTGATTTAGAAATTAAAGCTTGCATAACATTATTGATGTCCATGGATACTGAACTGCAGGTTACATTTTCACCTGATGCAACAGCCCAACAAATTTGGGCCCAATTGGAAAATTGCTACAGGCCTGTCTCAATTGAATCTTCATGTTTGCTCATGTCTCAATTCCATGGTTCGAGATTGAAACCTGGTGAACAAATTGGAGGACATTTGACCAAACTGAAAGGACTGAGAAAAGAATTGAGAGAAAGAGGCTATAATATTGATGATATTCAAATGATCAGCATTATCATTAATTCTTTGAACTATGAATGGAAAGATGCCATTACAAAGATTAACCAAGTCCCTATTGCTCAACGCACAGTGGACAATGTATGCAGACTTTTAATTGAAGAAGAAGCACTCATGCTAGCTACTCCACACTTGAGAGGACCACCCGCATCAAGAGCTCCAGCTAGGCGCCCCTTCCGAGGAAGGACCTATGCTCCAAGGATGCCAAGATGCTACATCTGTAACCGTGTGGGACATGCCACCCGGGATTGTCCCCAACAAGTTCCAGCTCCGTCACGTACCAGTCCAGAGGAACAGACTCTAGAGGCAGAGGCAGAGGCAGTAGACAAGGTCGTTGTGGTCCCCGGCGTGATCCACAAACTCCACTCGCCACACTGGCTTTAACCAATGATCCACAACCTCAACCAGAGTATGACAGACGACTCCTGTGGACTTTGGACAGTGGTGCAGCATTGCATGTTACCTACAGAAAGGAACTTTTCACAGAGATGCACGAACCTGAACCTGAACTACGTGAACTTTATTCTTTTTCCAATCATCCTTGTCAGGTCAAAGGAAAAGAAACTGTTTATGTTGAAGAGCTCGATGCATTCATTCCTGATGTTTATTACATACCAACAGCAACCAGTAATTTGCTTAGTCAGTCACTTGTCTACAATGTTAAAGTTCCAGGTTCACCACCTTGAAAATGCAAGTTACATAGTTAAAGATGGAGATATTGTTGCTGAAACCATATTAATTGGTGGTGTTTATTACTTAAAGCCAAAGCCTAAGACACAAACACAGGCAAGTATACAAACTCCAAAAGGAGAGAGCACAGGCCCAGAGAGAGATGCTCCAGAGAGAGATCCTGTTGCTATTCCAAAGGCTCTTAAAGCCAACAAAAAGAAAATTGGGAAACAGGTTGCTCAGAGCAAGCCTGAGGTTCCTCATAAAACTGTTAATGTTGAGAATTCACTAACTGGTAAACCTTTGCATTCCAGGTGTATCCATAAATGGCATAGAAGATTGGGGCATGCCAGTTTCCGTGTTCTTAGGAAGATGCCGGAGTTTGCAAAAGGTTTGGATCTAAAGGGGTGTAAGGTGTTTTTGGATTGTGCTGTCTGCAAAAAGGCCAAATCCAAAGCAGCAGCCATTCCCAAACACACTACACGCCTGTCAACACGCATTTTTGATTTGGTTCACACTGACATAGTTGGTCCTTTTCCGCCATCATTTGGTGGTAGAAAATATTTTCTAACAATTGTTGATAATCACTCTAGATATGTATATGTATATCCTATGAAAGAAAAATCTGAGACCTTTTAGATCTTTAAAGACTTTGCAGCCCTTGTTTCTATCCAACACCAAGTTCGCATCGCCAGAATCCAGAGTGATCGTGGTGCCGAGTTCATGTCTCAGCGTTTCCAGGACTGGATGCATAAGAATGGAATTCTTCATCAGACTTCGGCCCCTTACACACCGGCTCATAATGGGGTCGTAGAGAGAAGACAAGGGGTACTGCAAACCATGATGCGTTGTCTCCTAGAAGACGCCAACCTTGGTAAGATATACTGGGGTGAAGCTATAAAATATGCAAATTACATTGTCAACCGTACTTGGAGCAGTGTAATGAATCAGACTCCTTTCTTCATGTTGTATGGCTACAAGCCCGATCTTAAAAACATCCATATTTTTGGTTCATGTGCTATGGTGAACATTCCCTTAGCTCAAAGAAGAAAAGGAGGTCCAACAGCAAAAAGGCTGAGATTTATGGGCATTGATGACAATTCAAAATGGAGCAAATTTATTGACTCTAAACATGTAATTGTGATTTCCCAATCTGCTAATTTTGAGGAAGATGTTGACTGGTCCAGGATTCATTCCAATGATCCTGGAGTTTATTTTCCTAGAGATGATACTGCTGATGCCATGCATATTGATGACCAAGATTCCACTGGTTCTTCTCAACCCGATGTTCCGTCTTCGCAAGCCGTGGATGCTGACACTAGCGACGAATGTGAGGACGAGGATGAAGCAGAAGAAGACTGGACTGTTGTTCCGAGACATTCCAAGAGGGCCACAAAAGGAATCCCTCCACAACGATATTCTTGGCAACTGACAAAAGCACCCTTGCCTTTGATTTGCAATGTTACACTTCCACCTGATAATTTCACACAAATCAAGCAGCTTCCTGATTCAGAGCAAGACAAATGGTATGATGCAATGCAGGTTGAAATGGACAGTCTAAAGAAACTTAAAGTGTTTACACCTGCAAAATCTCCAGCAAACAAAAAGATCATTGGCACTCGATGGGTCTACAGAATCAAAAAGAAGCCAAATGGTGAGTCATTGTACAAGGCCAGACTTATAGCTCAGGGTTTCGCTCAACGTTATCCTGAGGATTACACAAATACCTACTCACCAACAGTTCGAACTGAGAGTGTAAAAATTGCTTTAGCAACTGCAACTATCCTTGGTTTAGAAGTTTTCCAGTTCGATGTTGACACAGCTTATCTACATGCAGACCTAGATGAAGAGATCTACGTGAGAAGTCCTCCAGGATTCCGACAGCAAGAAGGGGATACCTGGTTTCTAAACAAAAGTCTTTATGGTCTGAAACATATGGTTTCAGTACTTATGTCTTACTGACAAACTAAATTCAATGGGCTTTATCAAGTCTGAAACTGATGAGTGCGTGTTCACAAAAAGATCTAACAATGCATATGAGATAGTTCTTGTTTATGTTGATGATATTGTTTATATTGGTCCAAATAAGCAAATGAGTGAAATTTTTGCCAAAGCTTTGCAGAGATACTTCACATTGAAATCATTAGGTCATATTAGCACTTATTTAGGTGTTCAGATTGAAAAAACACAGAAGGGGTTTAGTCTTTCACAACAAGATAAAATTGAACAAATTTTGCATCATTGTAACATGAAGGATGCTAACACAACAAAGGGCACCCCAACGATGCCCTTGAAGTGATGTCTCAGTGCCTGGAGGCTGTGCGGATCTGGATGGGGAGGAACAGGCTCAAGCTCAACCCTTCCAAGACTGAGTGGCTGTGGCTCCCGGCATCCCGATATAGTCAGTTGACTCCATCACTGACTATTGGGGGCGAGTCCTTGGCCCCCACAGAAAGGGCTCGCAATCTGGGAGTCCTCCTGGATATGCAGCTGTCCTTGGAGGAACATCTGACAGCTGTAACCAGGGGGACCTTTTATCAGGTTCGCCTGATTCGCCAGTTGCGGCCCTTTCTTGATCGGGATTCCCTGTGCACAGTCACTCACGCCCTCGTCATCTCTCGCCTTGACTACTGCAATGCTCTCTACATGGGGCTCCCCTTGAGGGGCACCCGGAGGCTCCAGCTGGTCCAGAACGCAGCAGCGCGGGTAGTGATGGGAGCAGCATTGCGCTCCCATGTAACACCGCTCCTGCGCGAGCTGCACTGGCTCCCGGTGGTCTTCCGGGTGCGCTTCAAGGTGTTGGTTATCACCTTTAAAGCACTCCATGGCATAGGGCCTAGCTATCTTCGAGACCGCCTGCTGCTACCGACGACCTCCCAGCGACCCGTGCGCTCCCACAGAGAGGGCCTCCTCAGGGTGCCATCAGCCAAACAATGTAGGCTGGTGACCTCCAGGGGGAGAGCCTTCTCTGTGGGGGCACCTACCCTCTGGAATCAGCTGCCCCCAGAGATAAGGAGAATCCAAGACCTCAGTGCCTTCTGCCGTGCCCTTAAAACCCACTTTTTCCAGCAAGCCGGGCTGGCTTAGGAAGACATTTTTTAAAATGTTTAAATGTTTAATTGGTTTGTGGTTTTTTTAAATTTTGGGCCAAATTTATATAGATTTTAATTGTTTTTAATATTTGTATTTCATGTTTTTAATTCTGGCTGTGCACCGCCCTGAGTCCTCAGGGAGAAGGGCGGTATATAAATTGAAAATAAAATAAAATAAATAAAATAAAGACACCCATGCAAACAGCTTTTCACAACTTGACACAAGAAGCAAGTCCTGAGTTCGAGGATCAAACACTTTATCGTTCAGTTATTGGGTCACTGTTGTACATTAGTAGTTGGACCAGACCCGACATTGCACTTAGTGTTAATCTCTTGTCTCGACACGTAGGTTAGGCAAAACAGTTTCATTGTACATGCGTTAAGAAATTATTGAGATACGATGGTATCTGGCACCCGCAAGGTTAGCAAAAATGTATCCAAATGTAAATCCGGCCTGTTGGAAATGTAGAAAAACACAGGGAACTTTTTATCATGCTTGGTGGTTTTGCCCAGAAATTAAGAGATATTGGAACAAAATAAAAACATGGATATTAGAAATAACAGGTTACGAAATTGAATTAAAACCCGAAGTCTTTTTACTAGGCATGATTAATAAGAATATTAGAAATGATATAAAATACTTAATACTCCACATTATAACGGCAGCTAGATTAACGTTAGCACAACTTTGGAAAATAGATCGCTTGCCAACTGACCAGGAATTAATACAAAAAATTTATATATGCGCAGAGATGGACAAACTAACTCTAGAGTTACAGGATAAGGAAGACTCAAAATACTTCAAAATATAGAATAGCTGGTACCAGTGGATAAATCAGAGGAGGGGGAATGGTTAAAGATGAAATTCAGAAGAAATCAATATAATAAACAACTGCACTGTCAGAGAGATAGAAAAGGAAATAAAGCCACTGTGCGTATGTATATATGTATATATAATAATAGAAAGTAGTCAATAGATGAAGTTGAGTACTGTATATGTACTGTATATGTATATGTAATTCATGTTTTTGATTAAGAGAAACTTGTTTGTTTTTCTTATATTTGTTTTTAAACGTTTTTTAAATACGAATAAAGTTTGTTTTTAAAATTTAAAAAAAAATTATTGAGATACCTAAAGCACACTAAACACATGAAATTATTGTTAGAACCAACACATACTGATTATGCAGAATTATGTTGTTATGCAGATTCTGATTGGGCAAGTGATAAGAAATCACGTAAAAGTACTTCAGGTTATATGATGTTCTTAAATGGATGTCCTGTTTATTAGCAAGTACGTAAACAGAATTTTGTTTCTTGTTCATCTACTGAAGCTGAATATGCTTGTGTTTCAGATGCATGTAATTCTCTAACTTGGTTTGATGCTTTAGTCACAGATATCTGGACACACCCGATCAGACCGATCACCATGATGGAAGATAATGAATCGGTGGTTTATATTTCTGAATCACATTCCACAGGTTCTAGGTCCAGACACATTGACATCCGTTATCAAAACATAAAACATTTAGTGAAAAAAGGTTTTGTTAAAATGCAGTATGTATCTGCACATGATCAGATTGCCGACATGCTCAACAAACCACTTCCAGCAGCTCAACACGAGTATCTGTGTAAGAAGATGTTCCTTTATTTGATGATGTACTGATATTCGCTCAACTGGCAAAAGAAGGGGATTGTCACTGTGTTTTTTATTTACCAGCTGAGCTCTCATTTCTGGATTATCAGACTTTCCGTAGCTTGCCAAGAATCCTTATCAGTAAGCCAAACTGCGCATGTACTCCACCCACATTCCACACACACTTTTCTTTTGTTCTCTTGCCAAGAAAGGTCCGGCTGAGAAATAGCCGGCACGAACTTTATTTCAAAATGTAACCAATTAGATCAGTAAGATGTTTTATTTTCTTCTTTACAATAAATATGAGTTTAATTAGAAGATTATTCCGGTTTTATTTTTCAAAAGTATACACAAGGAAAATGCCACAATCCAGGCAATTACCCCAGGAAGGTAACGGGGCTGATTGCCTCTGACATACTGTCTATGCCAATTCAAGTGCATTTGTTCTTGTGACTGGTCTCTAATAAGTAATGTAAGGGATGGTACTATCTATCTGTTATTCACAGCCACAGCTATTTCTGCTGTAGTGACTATGGGCAGGGCAACCTTCACTTGCCACCACTTATCTATCAATCAGTCATGAAACTCTGCCCTGCTGCCACAATAAGGAAATCTCTTGGAGCATTGTTTTATAGTGAATGTAGATAAACAAAGTATCTTACAGAAATCTTGTACTCTTTGCCTTATCATTTATTTATTTATTTTATTTTTATTTATTTATTTATTAAATTTATATACCGCCCTATTCCTAAGGGACTCAGGGCGGTGAACAGCGAACGATAAAAATACATGTAATACAAACGTTAATAATAAAAAAACCAATTAAAATATACTAAACATTCTGGTCCTAGATAATTCAAGACATCCCAGTTTAAAATAAAATCAAAAAGCAATATAAAGGGAAAGTTAGGCCAGGCCGGCCTGCTGAAACAGGAATGTTTTGAGGGCACGGCGGAAAGTGCGCAGATCCGGAATCTTCTGTATCTCTGGGGGGAGCTCGTTCCAGATGGTGGGTGCCCCCACAGAAAAGGCTCTCCCCCTGGGGGCCGCCAGTCGACATTGTTTGGCTGACGGCACCCTGAGAAGCCCCTCTCTATGGGAGCGTACTGGGCGGTGAGAGGCTATTGATGGCAGAAGGCGGTCTCGTAAGTACCCCGGTCCTAAGCCATGGAGTGCTCTAAAGGTGGTAACTAAGACCTTGAAGCGCACCCGGAAGACCACAGGGAGCCAGTGCAGCTCGCGCAGGAGGGGAGCCACATGAGAGCGCCATGCTGCTCCCATAACTACCCGCGCGGCCGCATTCTGGACCAGCTGGAGCCTCCGGGTGCTCTTCAAGGGGAGCCCCATGTAGAGAGCATTACAGTAGTCCAGGCGTGAAGTGACGAGGGCATGAGTGACCGTTTTTAACGAGTCCCGATCCAGAAAGGGACGCAACTGGCGAATCAGGCGAACCTGATAAAAAGACCTCCCGGCCACAGCTGTCAAGTGTTCTTCTAAAGACAGCCATGAGTCCAAGAGGACGCCTAAGTTGCGAACCCTCTCCGTGGGGGGCAATGACTCATCCCCAATAGTCAGTGATGGCACCAATTGACTATATCGGGACGTCGGAAACCACAGCCACTCGGTCTTGGATGGGTTGAGCCTGAGTCTGTTCCTCCCCATCCAGATCCGTACAGCCTCCAGGCACTGGGACATCACTTTAAGGGCATCATTGGGGTGGTCCGGGGTGGAGATGTATAGCTGAGTATCATCAGCATACTGATGATACTTCACCCCAAAACCACGGATGATCTCACCCAGCGGCTTCACATAAATGTTGAACAGAAGGGGTGAGAGAACCAACCCCTGTGGCACCCCACATACAAGGGGCCTCGGGGTCGACCTCTGCCCCCCTGTCAACACAGACTGCGACCGATCAGATAGAAAGGAGGAGAACCACCGCAACACGGTGCCTCCCACCCCTAACTCTTCCAACCGGTGCAGCATGATACCATGGTCGATGGTATCAAAAGCTGCTGAGAGGTCTAATAGGACCAGGATAGAGGAGCAACCCCTGTCCCGGGCCCTCCAGAGATCATCTACCAATGCGACCAATGCCATTTCCGTGCTGTATCCAGGCCTGAAGCCCGACTGGAACGGATCTAGATAAACCGATTCATCCAAGTACTGAGGAAGCTGTCGCGCTACCACACTCTCAACAACCTTCGCAATGAAGCGAAGGTTGGAGACTGGACGGTAATTAGCCAACACTGCTGGGTCCAGAGAAGGCTTCTTGAGGAGAGGCCTCACCACCGCCTCCTTCAAGGCAGCAGGGAAGACACCCTCTCTCAAGGAAGCATTTATAATCCCCTGGAGCCAGCCTCGTGTAACCTCCCGAGAGGCCAGCACCAGCCAGGAGGGACACGGGTCCAATAAACATGTGGCCGCGCTTAGTCTGTCCAGTATCTTGTCCACGTTTTCCAGAGTCACAGAATCAAACTCTTCCCAGATAATATTCTCAAGACTTGCCTCCATCCTCCCTCCCGAATCTACCCAGTCAGAGTCCAAATTTTCCTGAATCTGAGCGATTTTGTCATACAAATATTGTACAAAGTCCTTGGCTCTACCCTCCAAGGGGTCCTTCCACGCTTCCTGGTGGAGCAGGGAGCGGGTCACCCTAAACAGGGCGGCCGGGTGATTATCTGATGACGCAATAAGAGCGGAAAAATAGTTACACTTTGCCGCTTTTATTGCCACCAGGTAGGTCTTAATATGAGACCTTACCAGTGTTCGGTCAGATTCAGAACGGCTGGCCCTCCAACTGCTCTCCAGGCGTCTTTTCCGGCGTTTCATCTCCCTCAGCTCCTCGGTGAACCAGGGAGCCAGGTGAGATCGACGCCGGGTCAGGCTGAGGCTGGCCAATGCTGTTTTCAAACAATTTTGATCCAAATATGATAAAATTGTTGAAAGCCGAACAGGCTTTAAATATTAACATGATTTTAAACATGTCCATAGCTGCATTGTAATGCTTTCAATCCACCCACTGCAAGTACCCATGTTCATAGCTAAACCCTTTCTAAAGCCATGCTTGAAATGACACATCTGCATGTACAAGTTAGGACATAAGAATATAACAGTTCCTAGGTTTCACACTGGATGCATGACAGTTTTTACATGAGCTTAAGATCTACACTTCATGGTAACTAGTTATCTTATGACAATAAGCAAGTATCTGTTTTTCCAGGGTGTTATTTGCTTCTTGTCCCTATTTTGCAAATATATTTTCCAAATATATTCTACATACTTATATTTACTTATTAAATTTATTGGCTGTTGAAATGCAGTGGACTCTAGGCACTGCACAAAACTAAAATGTATATGTATTTTTACATGCATTACGTGTGTGTCTGCTCTCCTAGTTGCCACAAAGAAGGAGGTCAATCTATTTTCCAAAGCACCTGAGGCAGGACAAGAAGCAATGGATGGAAACTAATCTAGGAGAGAAGCAACCTACAACTAAGGAGAAATTTCCTGACAGTTAGAACTATTAATCAGTGGAACAACTTACCTCCAGAAGTAGTGAATGCTCCACTACTGGAAGTTTTTAAGAAGAGATTGGTCAACCATTTGTTTGAAATGGTATAGGTGTCAGCTGGATCTCCAGTATGGGGTTTTCCTCTGATGCATGCTTGCTATCGGCTGCCATAGTAATGGTGGGGGGGCATGGTATTTGGGTTTGGGAAGTGAGCTGGTGGGTGAAGGCCCATGTGAACTAAAAGTAAGGTTTGTTCTCAAGAATTACTGTGCTGCTGAGTGGGGTTGTTTACATCTAGTCAAGGTCAACTGTCCTAGAACTATCTGAAGAGCTTCACATGACATTATGTGGGATTGGACATTCAGCCTGGGACCCTGGGGGGAGGGATTTGGGGAACCTTTCAACCTGTCACTTTCATGCCTTTTGAATCAGATCTTGCCTTGCTTTAATCACTATCATTTCAAACTCAGTAAAAGTACCTCTTCTATACATCAATGGAGTCGGAAAGTTTTCTTTCTTGGGTTTTGATCAGAGGCAGGCCTGACAATAGGGTTTCCTGCCTAAGCAGGGGGTTGGACTTTAAGACATCCAAGGTCCCTTCCAACTCTCTGTTTTGTTTTGTTCTGTTCTGTTTGTCTAGTCTAGTCTATTCTTTACCTATCCAAGGGACTACGAATTTCTGTTTCTCATCTCAGATAAATGTGACCTGGGAACATTTTCAACAGCAGATCACAATTTGGATGGACTCTTTCACTCAGATATAAAAACATCTCATGAGCTTTCTCAAACATATGTATGTATGTATGTATGTATTTCTCTTTAGCCAGGCTCTTCCTACGTAAACCAAGATTTTTATGCAGCCCTATGCAGCCCTAGTTCAGTGAAATCACAATCCACCAATATATATATATGTTTTTCTTTTAGCCAGGTTTTTCCTACGTAACCAAGGTTTTTCTGCAGCCCTAGCTCAGTGGAGTCACATTCACTCGATTCTGGGCTTTTTTTCCTTCTGGCAGCCAGCAGGCCCTTGCTGCCTGGTGAGAGGAGCACCCATGGGATCACCCCTCTCACCTGTCATTGCAAACCTCTACATGGAAAAACCCTGATTACAAAAATATCACACATTTATACCTATGAATTAAAAAGAATAAATATTTGACCTTTACAGGGAGGAGTCATAAAATATGGGTGTGTCTGGCTGAAAAGGTTCAAAAAAACCGAAATAGTGCTATCCCAGTCTCCCATAAGTCTCAGAATAAACAACACAAAATGTCTGACAGGCCTGAAAGTGATGATTGGAGATTTCATCCCACCATGGCCATTTAACAACTTTTATCAACATAGGAAAAACCCTGATTATAAAAATATCTCTCACACACACACACATACACACACACACACACACACACACACATATATATGCATATATGTTTTTCTTTTAGCCAGGTTTTTCCTATGTAACCAAGATTTTTCTATAGCCCTAGCTCAGTGGAGTCCAGAATCAAGTGGATGTGACTCCACTGATCTAGGGCTGTAGAAAAATCTTGGTTACGTAGGAAAAACCTGGCTAAAAGAAAAACACACACAAAACCTATGAAAAGTAAGAAAATAGATATTGTACCTTTACAGGGAGGATACATGAGATGTGGGTGTGGCTTACTGATGATGGCTAACGAGACAGAAATAGATCTATATAAGTCTCTCACTAGGCAGCATAGGGCAGCATATATATATTCTTTTCTTTTTGTAGGCCTTTATGTGTGTTTCTCTTTAGCCAGGTTCTTCCTACATAAACCAAGATTTTATGCAGCCCTATGCAGCCCTAGTTCAGTGAAATCACAATCCACCAATATATACATACATACATACATACATACATACATACATACATTTGTTTTGTTTTCTTTTCGTAGGCCTTTATGTGTATTTCTCTTTAGCCAGGTTCTTCCTACGTAAACCAAGATTTTTATGCAGCCCTAGTTCAGTGATTTCACTGAACTAGGGCTGCACAAATATTTTGGTTTACATAGGAAGAACCTGGCTAAAGAGAAATACACATACACACACACACACACACACACATATATATCTGAATCCCAGCCACAGCCTGTAAAAAATAAGGGTATAGATAATAAAAACTAAGAACTGCAAAATTAAATGTACAGAAGTGTTTAATTAACCACTGCTATATGGGATCAATGGCCTAAGACCCAAAGAGAAGCATCATGATTAACAATGTGATACAATCTTGTTGCAATGCAACAATTTTTGTATGATGGTTTGCTCTGAAAAACTGCTACTGGCCTCTATATGTCACATACAGTGAAACAGTATTGATTAGAATTGCTCAAGAGGTAGAACACATAGAAAATGAGAAACTGAAAACTCAGATACACATACTTTAGGATGTTATGCACGACACTCCTTGACCTACTTTTCCAAAGAGAAAAATATCAGGCAGACTACATCTTATTTCAGCATGATGTTCTTATTGTTAATTTTCTTTAGCTAAATAAACAAGACTTCTGGTTGTGAAATAATGAAGGAAACAAGAAAGGAATCTTCAATATGTCTTCATTTCTTATTAAATAATTCTAGGGAAATGATTCTTTATAAACTATCTGGAAAACCAACAGAAAAAAAAAAGTACTATCCCACTCCCAATCCGATACCCAATAATCATATGAAAAACATGATGTGCAGTGCACAGCTGAACTTCATTGGGTATTTAACTTGGTGAAATCTAAAAAACAGACTAGCTTAATTATAATTAAATAATTATTTATCTACAAAGATGTAATGCTGCAGACATGTATTCATAACACAATAATTTCATTATAAAAAGAAGATACTGGAAGTGAAACATAGTAAGGTATGCTACTTGTCTATAATGGCATCTATAATTTTACAACAGTCTTCTCTAGCCAGATACTCAGCTATTTGTTGGAATAGCTATCTGGCAGCGAATTCTGAGAGAAGCCATCATCTCTATATTCCTGAATTTCTTCAGACTGGGGAATGCTATCTAAAGGATAGAAGCATGTATGTTCAGAAATTACCATGAAATTGTATCACAACCTATCAATAAATTAAGCCTGTGAATTTAAAGAGGTGATTGTTGAATTATTCAATTTGAGCAGTTCTCCAATCTACTAGTTCTCCAATAACACACCAATACCTGTTTTTTCTTCTTTCTTTTGCTTTTAGGATATAGAGATACAGGTGGTCCTTGCATAACAACCACTTAATTCAGTGACTATTTGAATTTATGATGACACTGAACAAGTGGTATTTATAACCTGTCCTCATAATTATGATAATCATAGGGTCACATGTTCAGCAACTGGCTCATAATTATAATATTGCAGCATCCTGCAACTGGGTGATTGCCATTTACTACTTCTACTACCAGCTTCCAACAAGCAAAGTCAATGGGGAAAGCAGCAGAAGGTCACAAATGGTGACCACTTAACAATGGTGCAAGATTCACTTAATAGCAGAAACAGAAAGTGCCAAAACTGCTGTTGCTAATCACTGTGGACACATGACACTCTGTTTTATGACTGCTTTGCTTAGCAATGGAAATTTCAATCCCAAATACTGCCATTCATTAGGACTACCTGCTACAAAAGACTGCAGTTCACAATACAATTGGAAATAGGATTGCATCTTGCATTGCATTTACACCCAAGAATATAAAGATACTACTACATGAATATTGTTGTGAAAAATTTTGAAAGCATCTTTTTTATCCTTCATGAAGGGTTTTTTACTTTTATTTAATAAAAACAAATGAATAAAAACAAAATCAAAGAGAAAAATATATAAAAATAACAAAAAAGGAAAAAATATGCTGTAACAAGACACATAAATTGTTTTTATACAACAGTTCAATAAAAATAAATTTTTATTTTTTAAAAAATAAATTTTATTAAATTTTCCAAGTTAAAATCAACATAAGACAAAAACATTGATTATACATAACAACAAATAAATAAAATTTTAATCATCCTTACATAGGCTACATGGTGGTAACTCATTAATAAGTTGCAAACAGAGGTAGTATTCAGCCGGTTCGCACCGGTTCTCGTGAAGTGTTGGTGGAACTTTGGCCAAGGTCGCTGAACCGGTAGCGATGGCCAGTTGGCCATGCCCCCAAAACAGTTCCCCAGTCGCTGCTCACTTGCCCCGCCCATGTTTGTCGCTGTCAGGTTCTTCGCGCACATGCATCCCATTGCCTTGCAAGTCCAATCGGATGTGCATGAGCGAAGAACATGGTGGCAATGGCAGCAGCTTTTTCCACGACCTCCGGTACTTTTTGGCAGCCTGCGGCTTCTTTGCCAGCTGCTTTCCAGCAGCAGTGGCTGGCTGGGGGCCACTTAAAACCCTGGTCAGCTTGCATTCTGGACTCTGGACCAGCCACCACAGAAGGTAAGCAGCCCGAGCAAAGAGGCAATGGTGGGGGAGGAAGTGGGGCTAGGGCTGGGACCGCTAAAGGAGGGGAAACGGGGGCAACTGGCAAAGGGAGGGCGGGGGTAGATAGATGGAAATTCCAAAAATTTTCCTACCTTTTCCTGTGGGCGTGGCTAGGTGGGGAGATCATGTGGCTGAGTGGTCATGGGCATGAGTGACGTCAAGTTGGCCATGCCCACTCAGTCATATGCCCCCCCCCCACCTAGCCATGCCCACCGAACCAGTAGCAAAAAATTTTGAAACCCACCACTGGCAAGTAATATGAATTTCATTGGGTAACTGGAGCCATAGATTCAATTTTACCATGTTGTTCAGCTAATCTCTTGGCAATAACAAGGCCCAGAGAATCCATTTCTTTTGTCCAGCTGTTAGTTTCCATGTAACAGGTATCTTCATCCAAAGAATGTGTGCATCCCTAAATATTAAACTCAGTCACAAATCCCAATTAATATATGTAAATATCCAGTGGTGAAATTCAAATTTGTTTACTACTGGTTCTGTGGGCGTGGCTTGGTGGGCATGGTGTGGCTTGGTGGGTGTGCAGGGGAAGGATACTGCAAAATCTCCATTCCCACCTCACTCCTGGGGAAGGATATTGCAAAATCTCCATTCCCACCCCACTCTGGGGCCAACCAGAGGTGGTATTTGCTGATTCTCTGAACTGCTCAAAATTTCTGCTACTATAAATTAACAATGACAACAGTTTATAAAGAAAACTTGTATAAGATGTTTTATAGATGGCATATGTCAACAGAAAGATTAGCTAAGATGTTTAAAGATAAATCAGCTAAGTGTTGGAAATGTCACTAGTTGCTGGGATCATACTATCATATGTGGTGGTTGTATAAAGAAGCAAAACAATATTGTGTGAAAATACAAACATGGTTAGAGGAAATGTTGCAGCAACATATAGAGTTAAAACCAGAGATATTCTTATTGGGAATCTTACCGGAAAATTATAGTAAAGAAGATATATATTTCATTATTCATATAATAACAGTGGCTAGAATTGTATTTGCACAGAACTGGAAAGCAGATAAAATCCCACTGGAAGGAGAAATTATTTTTTTTAAAAAAATAGAATGTGCAGAAATGAATAGATTAACATTGAGAATAAAAGATAAAGAGGAGTCAATGTATTTCAAGACATGGGATAAATTTTATGATTGGTTAGAAAAGAAATATGAATAAGGATATAGAGATAAAATAGATAGAGAATAGATGGGAGAAAACAATTAGAAAAATACCCAGATGATGTCAAGTAAAAGGAGAAAGGGGAGGGGGGGTTAAAAGGGAAAAAAGTGAGATATCATAAAAATGTATGCAAATGATGTAATAAAATTAAATAATAAATTGAATAATAAATTGAAATGAGAATAAAGATAATTAGAAAATCAGGGCTGCTCGAATACCACTTTAGATTGAACTGAAAAGGAAAACAACAGGAGAGAGGGGAAGGAGTAGAGAGAGAGGAAAGGAGAAGAGAGGAGAAGAGAGGAGAAAGAAGAAAGGGAAAAGGAGAGGAAGAAAAGGGAGGGGATAGAGGAGCAAAGGAGAAGGTTAGAAGGGGGGAAGATGAGAGGAGTGGGGGAAGAGAAGGGGAAGTAGGAAAGAGAAGGAGAGGAAGAATGAAGGAAGTAGGAGGAGAAACAGGAAGGAAGAGAAGGGGAGGAGAAGAAGAAAGATTGGAGGGTAAAGGGTAAAAGATCAGTCCCCAAAAAGTAAAAATTTAAAATGAAAGTTAAAATAAAAGATGAATGGAAAATGATGGAAATGACTGTACACGTAAATGTGTTTATGAGAAATAAAAATAAAAACTTAAAAAAAAAAATCTGCTACCAGTTCTCCAGAACCTGTCAGAACCTGCTGGATTTCACCCCTGTAAATATCTTCCCAGAAGTCTATAATTCTCAGATCCATGTATCTGCCATTCTTCGTGGAAGAAGGGGGGGATTTGGATTTGTCACATTTAGTTCTCTTTCCTAAGTATCCTATTTCCTGCCTGGTCCTCTTTGTATAAACTTTAACCTGATTTATAACCATTGCCTGGCACCAGAAATGCCTGGAGAATTCTCACCTCTTGAGAAATGAGAGGGGAGTGGGGGGATGTGTGGATTGCAAGATGGCCCTGAGAAGCTCTTCTTATCTGCTTCTCAGAGAGTCTGGTACGATATCATCTTCACACCTGCGGATTGGAATCCACATCGGATGGTGGGGAAGGGTTCCTAATTTCCTTTATTATTATTATTATTTATTAAATTTTTATACCGCCCTCCCCCTGAAGGACTCAGAGCGGTGAACAGCCAGGGTTAAAATACATACAGTATGAAAATTAAAATAATTTAAAAAATAATTAAATCAATTTGGCTTTCCAATTTTAAAACCCCTTACCCATAAAATTAATCAATTAAAATTTTAAGCCAGCCCGGCTCGCTGAAACAAGAAAGTCTTCAGAGCCCGGCAGAAAGTACGGAGGTCCAGGATCAGTCGTATCCCTGAGGGTAGTTCGTTCCAGAGGGTGAGTGCCCCCACAGAGAAGGCTCTCCCCCTGGGGGTCGCCAGTCGACATTGCTTGACCGACGGCACCCTGTGGAGATCCTCTCTGTGGGAGCATATTGGCCGGTGGGAGGTTATCGGTGGCAGAAGGTGGTCTCGTAGATATCCAGGCCCTAAGCCATGGAGCGCTTTAAAGGTGAGAACCAAAACCTTTATTCTGGACTGCATGCACTGAGGGACCTCAGAGCCTGCTTTGAATTTCGACTTGCTTTCATCCCTTTTTCAATAAAAGGTTCCTTTTGAAATACAAAGTTTTCAAGAGTTTGTACATTCTTGGAAGGGGGGAGAGGCTGGTCCTTACAATAACTTTAAGACATTGCAAATACTGGTAATATAGGTAATTTAATGAAGTAATGGTTTGGTTACTTCACCAACGACATGGTGATGTACTCATTCCTTTTCTGTATAAATGCAATACGTTTAGACAAAATTAGATTTGATAGTTCTTTATTCCACCCAGTCACTTTGTGTGTTAAATGGATTTAAAGATAACATATTTATACAAATTGATTGTGAGCTTTTTGGCTTCATAAGACTTAACAATCCTTTGTAATACCTATGTGTCTGTGCTACAGCTCCGAACTAAGACATCAACCAATGTTGTGAATATTTCCAATAGGTATCAACTGAAAATAGTTTTAACATAGAAAATGCTAAAAAATAAATTGTTATCACACAATAGTTGTGTTCTGACTTAGACTCCCTGAGAAAGCTTAAATCACACATTTAGTCCCAAAAAACCCTCTTTTATTTAAACGGCTATGAATTATGATCATTCACAGCCTGTAATAATTCACAAACATTCTGTGAAGAGTCCGGCAGATGTATGCCACAGTCTTTCAAGGTAATGCTGATAAGCACTCACCTTTATCTCCCTTGAAACGCTGCCAGAGAACTAACTGCCAATTAGTTTTGCAAGGCCAAATGGAGCACAGACTCAAACAGAGCTTATCAGAGTTTGAACAAATTGCTTCCTGCAAAGGTTCACGTCCGTTTAATCCTCTTTTATGTCTTATGGGAGGGGCCAATCATCTCCAAGCCTTACTCTGAGTTGCTTCTTTTGTCTTAACTGTTCTTGCCTCGTGGCAGCTCTGTGCATGTGTGCACTGGAAACAGGCTCCCCCTGTTCTTCTGCCTTGCTGATGTCAGATTCTGGAGGCTCTGGAGGCAGCATATAAACCATGCATTTTGCAGCCCGGGCTGCTTGGAGTGAAAAGTGAAGTGGTTCGGGAATAACGAGAGGCACAACCAAGCAAGTGACAACAGCTCTTTAATTTACAGTGAGACTTCAGCAAAAACTCAGAGGCTGCAGCCCTCCTTATATACAATCCTGGAGGGACTGTCAGCCAATCAGAAACGTAGGCAGGTTTGAAACTCCCGCTCAAAAGTATCAATACATAACACCCCTCCCTTCCCAGAAGGCACTGTCATTCAAAAATTTACATAAGTACACACAAAATCTCGCAGGTGCCCAGGGCGAGTTCTCGTCCTAGTTGACCTGCGCAGTTCAGTGTTTGGTGGGGCGTCGAGCTGGTCGGAGGGACTTTCTGTCTCTCCCGGCTCCGCCAATGGAACCTCCTGGATTTTGTCCGGGGCGTGGTTATCCCCGGTTGGGAGTGGCGACTCGCTGGGGCGGCGCTGGAACCAGGGCTTGTCAGCTAAGTATTCTCGCGAACCCGGGCTTGAGTTAGCTGTTTTGGGAAAGTTGTTATAGTTGGGCTCGGATATGTCTAAATTTATGTT
Source organism: Pantherophis guttatus (assembly GCF_059756535.1). NCBI lineage: Eukaryota > Metazoa > Chordata > Lepidosauria > Squamata > Colubridae > Pantherophis > Pantherophis guttatus. The sequence continues at coordinate 59,616,931 of NC_142069.1, read as the reverse complement.
TGCTTCGCCGACTACCCTTTTTCTCAGCTGGTCTATGTGGCGCTTCCAGAGTCTGTCTACCCCAACGTCTACCGTATAAGATTTCGGGCCCGTTATGCCCACTATGGTTCCTGCAACCCATAGAGGTCCGCTGGCATAGTTGCGAGCGAACACCGGGGACCCAACCTGAAACTGTCTTAGTCCGGAGGTTTCTCCCTTGAAATTTTCGTGCGAATAGTTGGGGTGAAGCCTATCTAACACGCACCGGAGCTTCCTGCCCATGAGGAGCTCTGCTGGGCTTCTCCCTGTGGCTGTGCATGGTGTGGCATGCTGGACAGCTAAGAATTGATCTATCCTGGCCTGCCAGTCCCCGTTATCTAGTCTGGATAGGGCCTCTTTGGCCGTTCTTACAAAACGTTCGGCCAATCCTTTAGAAGCCGGGTGGAACGGGGCCGATAGGGCATGGCGGATGCCCAGTCCGGCCAAGTATCCCTCGAACAGGGTTGCTGTGAACTGAGGGCCGTTGTCAGATACTAGGGTATCCGATAGGCCATGTGTGGCAAACAGCTTGTGAAGGGCTTTAATAACAGCCTCGGCTGTGGTAGAGGGCATTAGAATGATTTCAAGCCATTTCGAAAAGGCATCTACTACAATTAAAAATGTTTGCCCATGGAAGGGGCCAGCAAAATCAATATGGATCCTCCTCCATGGCCCTTTTGGTTTCTCCCACTCTCGGATGGGCGCTACCGCGAGACTCCTGGCAGGGTCTGCACTTCCCCACCCACTCAGAGATAACTTGGTCCATGTTGGGCCACCATACGTAACTGCAGGCTAAACTTTTCATTCTGACAATGCCCGGATGCCCTTCGTGCAACAATTCTAAGACCCTCGTTCGTAGTTTTGTTGGCACTACCACCCGATCACCCCACAACAAACAACCACCTTGCGTGAACAGTTCATTTCGTTTGTTTACAAAACCTTGATAGTCCCCCCCGTCCACCTTGACCGGCCACCCTTTTAGCACCCACCCCATCACAGTATGAATGATCGGGTCCCTGGCTGAGGCTTTAGCCACTTCGGCAGAGGAAATAGGTCCCAAAGTTAATGTGTCCAGTAGAAGGACGGAGGCCTCAGGTGTTGGATTGGTCAGTAAGTCAGGTAGGGGACAGCGGCTGAGGGCATCCGCGTGACCCAGGGTCCGTCCAGGTCGATGTACAAGCTGGTATGAATAGGCCGAAAGAAAAATTGCCCATCTAGTCAAGCGTGGGGACAGAGCAGCGGGGGTGGGCCTGTCGCCTGCCAAAAGTCCTAGCAAGGGCCGGTGATCAGTCACAAGTTCGAATTGCCGGCCAAAGAGATATTCGTGGAACTTTTTAACCCCCACAATTGCAGCCAGAGCCTCTCTGTCCAATTGGCTATAGTTTCGCTCTGCGCTTGACAGGGTGCGAGAGTAAAACGCAATGGGCGCCTCTAGGCCGTTCGGAAGTCTATGGCCCAGGACGGCACCAACTCCTACGGGGGAGGCGTCACAAACCAATACAAGTGGTAGCGCTGCGTTGTATTGGATTAGGAAACTGTCTTCTGATAGAAGTCTCTTAACTGCCTCAAAAGCGGCTGCTTGTGGTTTCCCCCAGACCCATGGTACATTCTTCCCCAATAGTTTGTGTAGGGGATCTGCGACGGTGGCTTTGTCTTTCAGGAACATTGAGTAAAAATTGAGCAGTCCGAGGAAGGCTTGGAGCTCAGCTTTGGTCTTGGGGGCAGGTGCGCTCTTTATTGCTCTCACCTTGCTTTCGGTAGGGTGGATGCCTGTGCCGTCCACCCTGTACCCCAAAAATTCAACGGAGGGGACAGCGATCATACATTTATTTTTCTTTAACCGTAGTCCCGCTTCCCTAAATCTAGAAAGGACGTTCCTTACTCTGTCCCCTAACTGACGTTCGTCCTGAGCGCTGACTAGAACGTCATCAAAATAGGGCACCACTCCGGGAAGCCCTTGTAGAAGGCGCTCCATGGTGCTTTGAAACAGGCCGGGTGCGACGCTCACCCCAAACTGGAGCCTGGTGCATTTGAATGCACCCCTATGAGTAACAATCGTTTGTGCCTCTGCCGTGGCATCATCAACTGGTAATTGTTGATAGGCCTGAGCCAGGTCTAATTTGGCAAAAAAATTTCCGGGCCCCAGGGAGTGTAGTAGATGATGCACGATCGGCACCGGATAGGCGCTCGGCTGCAAAGCCTTGTTGATCGTGCACTTGTAGTCGGCGCAGATTCTAATCGAGCCGTCAGACTTTACTGGGGTCACTATAGGGGTTTCCCACTTTGCATGGTCAACGGGAACCAACACCCCTTGTTTAATCAGTTTGTCCAGTTCCACATCGATCTTTGGTTTCAATGCGAAAGGCACCCGTCTGGCCTTGAGTCTTATTTGGGCTACGTTGGGGTCTAAATTAAGGGAGATAGGGGTCCCCACATACTTGCCCAACGTGTCCCCGAAAACGTCCTGGAACTCGGTCAGGAGACGGTCTTTTAACGATGAATTGAGCATCTGGTGGACGCCGGTGAAGCCCATGCCGAGGGCTCGGAACCACCCCATGCCGAGAAGGCTGGGAAGCTGCTTCGTGACGATGGTCAGTGGCAGGTCTCTTTCGTAGTCTCCGTAGGTGACTCAGAACGTGCCCACGCCTTCGAGGGGGACTCGGTTCCCCTGGTAGTCTAGGATGCGCAGTCTCTGTTTGGAGAGCTGGTCCTTCCGGAACGACGGCAGGAGGGTCTTTAGGGTCGCCCAAGACATTATGGAGAGAGCTGATCCGGTGTCGATCTCCATTGAGCATGGCTTGCCATTGATTTCGACCACCGTGCTGACTTTGTCCTCGATTTCCGCGCTGGCCTGGTCTATGTGAATGCTGCGGCCATCTCGAGGTTCAAATTCGCGCCGTTTTTTTGCACCGCCTTCTCTCGTTGGTTGTTTCTGGCGCGTTGATTCTGGTTGGCTGCGGCGCTCACGTGGTTGGTGTTTTCTGGGCAGAATGGCTCTACAGACTCGCGCCAAGTGCTCTTTTTTCTCGCAACGCCTGCAAATAGCCTCCCTATATTTGCAGGACAGTCTGTCATGGTGCCCTCCACAGCTGGGACAGCTTCACCGGGGGCTGCCAGTGTCCTTTCTCTGGTGCTCTGTTCGGAAGACGTCTTCATCCGACTCGGACTCCGAGCTGGATCCGGCGTCTTCTCTGTGCACCGGGGCAGACTTGGGGTTGTCTTTGCTGGTCAGCGGACGCTGCAGCGTTTCTGCGGCTTTTGTGGAGGCTTCATGAGCCCTGGCCTCGTCTAGGGCTCCAGCAAGCGTTAAATCAGGCTTGGCGAGCAGGCGCCGTTGCAGCCTAATGTCCCGGACACCACAGATGAGTTGCTCAAGCAACGCATCGTCCAAGTCTCTATAGTCGCAATGGGTTGCGGCTTTTCTCAGGCTGGCCATGTATGCGCTGACCGGTTCTCCCTCTCGCTGTACGCGCTGTCTGAGTTGGTATCGTTGCACGAACTTGGAGGGCACGGGAGCGTAGTGAGCCCGGAGCGTGGCCATCAGGGTGTCCCAGGAAACGGTCTGGACCGGCGTTGGCTCGCACAGTGACTCTGCCATCTCGAACACGTCCGGTCCGCAGTGGCTTAGGAAGAGGGCCCTCTTCCGATTAGCGGAGAGCCCTTGCATGTCGCTGGCTTCGAGCGAGCATTCGAACCTCGTCAGGTACGAGACCCATTTTTCGCAGGTCGGATCAAAAGGCTTGGGCGGAACGTAGGCAGACATGTTCGGTATGCCTCCTGTAGTTCGCCTCGTCACCTAGCTGAAGCTCGTGGTCTCACTGGTTCGCTTTGTTGTGACCTCTATCCCACCTTCGTCGCCAATGAAGTGGTTCGGGAATAACGAGAGGCACAACCAAGCAAGTGACAACAGCTCTTTAATTTACAGTGAGACTTCAGCAAAAACTCAGAGGCTGCAGCCCTCCTTATATACAATCCTGGAGGGACTGTCAGCCAATCAGAAACGTAGGCAGGTTTGAAACTCCCGCTCAAAAGTATCAATACATAACAAAAAGCATGCATTATGCTGCTGCTAAACTGTTGGGTTCCTTGCTGTCACCTGAACCCAGGAGCTTAGTGGCAGCATATTTCATACCTTAACAACCCCACTGGTGGCCTCTGCAGTCAGAGCCTGGCTTGGAGCAGCAGCAGACAGACTTCTGGGCGCACAATCCTCAGGCTCAGGCTCCCAATGCCTGAACTGGCAAACTGGAAGAGAGATTCACCATTGTGCTGGTGAGTATGGACTGAATGAGCTTTTTCCTTTTTCTCCCCATTCCGATCCAGCACAGTGCAGACAGCCCAATGGAGGTGGAAAATGGGGCATTTCCATCAGCCCTTCTCTTTTTTCCCCCTACCCTCCTTTTGCCAGCATGCGCTTGGCAGGCAGTCACAATCTTTAGATGGACTTTTATTTTGTCAGCCCAAGAGGAGGAAGGAAAGGGGCTCGGAATGGTATGTAGGAAATTGTCCTGTCTCTGCAGCATCAGCCTGCCTGCGCCACCCCACCTTGCCATGAGTGATGTCGACTTGACCATGCCCACTCAGTCACATGACTCCCCCAGCCACGCCCACACAACCAGTCACTAGGAAGAACCAGTTGTTAAATTACTTGAATCCCACCACTGCTTAAAGGAAGGCCTTTAGAGAGTCCTTTATTATCCTCAAGAAGTATTCAATAAACGGACCACAAATGACCTGTAAGGCTCCACCTCACACTATCCTGAAGACAGCTACCCTCAGTCCCCCAAACAACAGCCCATATATTACCAGAAAAGTCCACAACACAAAGTCCAGGCATAAGACAAATGGCAATCCTCAAAGCAAAGACAGGGTACAAGGAAAGAGCAGTCCTCAAAGCAAGGCAAAATGGCATGAGTCAAAGCCAGGGGAGTATAATCCAAAATAAACAATTGTTCCTGGCAAAGACGACCTCTTCACAGCTTCTCCTTAAGTTACTCCACTCCAGGAGTTCCTTGTGAGGAGCGATGGGGCGAACATCTCCCAAGAAGCCTTGCAGTCCTTCTCTGAGTTTGCCTATGCTTGCTCTCTGTGCCCTTGGATCAGTGGAGGCAGCTGTTCCTCATCAGAAAAAATCTGCTCCTATCAGCACTACTGTCTGTCAGCAGCCGATCCTTCCAGGGATGGGTTCTATTTACCTTTACTACCAGTTTGCAACGGGGTCGCCCGCACACACGCTCTTCTGCGCAAGCACAGAAGCTTCTGCGCATGCACAGAAGCATTTTGATGACGTCGGGGTTGGTGGGAGGAGCCTCCCGCCGGTTTTACTACCAGTCCTATAGAACCGGTGCGAACTGGGGGCAACCCACCACTGGATCCTTCCCTGTGTCCCTGCCTGTGAAGGCAGGCAGCCCTCCATCTGGTTAACCACTTCCCTCAATGCCTGAGGGGCCTGGGACAGCATCTTCCTCAGCCCCTGGCCTCTCCAAACATGCCAAGGGAGACATGCCATCCCTGTCAGACAGTCCCAGCTCTAACTCCTACTCCTACTCCAAACCAGATTCCGATGGAGCCATGACAGAAACACTCACTGCTAACTTCCCTCAAGGAAACATAATGGGAAAGTCAACAAGAAAGCAAGAGTCACTCCCACTCCCACTAATACATGCACACCTATAGTCATTCTGCTTCTTTGTTTAGATAAGGAAATATCTCTGAAACAATGACCCAACAGGCATAGGTTGCCTAGTATTCCATAAAACTGCCTTTTTAAAAAGATCTAGATTACCCAATCAATTTAGCATCAATTTAACATGGAAAAAAAGCATTTTCTATTATTACCAGTTTTCAGATTGATATAATACTAACAAGAGATACAACAAGTCTATATCTAGATCAATCAATGGAGTAGCTTGTAATTAGCACATAATGCATGATCTATACAAGATTTGATATAACTGTAATACTTCAATATTTGATGTAACTATGGTAACTATCAAATGAAGGGGAAAAAATCCAGTTACAAAAAATAATTATATAATTGGTAGAAAGAATGTCAATAAATATGTCACTATTCCATGACCGCTGTCTCTTCCCAGTGCTATACTATCATTCATATTCATAATCACATTTCTTTATCAAATCCATGATCAATTATGTAACAATTATTGTTCTGAAGAGTTCAAGTTCAGAGATCAGTTTTAGCATTAAAGTCCTCTCTAGCTTCATTATCTAAATTCTTGGATTTATAAATTGAATTTATATTTTTTTTAATTGAAAACGTATGTCCTCCAGAGACCTACTGTTTGTATCCTATTTGTTTCAATTTTAACAGCAGTAATGATTTTTCCTCTTTTTTGTTTCAGGTACAGGTAGTCTTCAACCATTTGTTTACAACTATGCAAAGTTACAATGCCACTGAAAAAAGTGACTTATGATCAGGTCTCCAATTTATGATCGTTGCAACATCCGCACAATCACATGATCAATTTATGTTTATTTATGTTGGTTTTAGCATCCTGGGTTCATGTGATCACCATTTGCAACCTTCCCAGCTGGATTCACCTAATAACTTCTTGATTCACTTAACAGCTACAGTTATTTGATTAATAACCATAGCAAAAAAAAAATCTAAAAATTGGACATAACTGACTTAAGAGCTGCCTTGCTTAGCAATAGAAATTCTGGTTCCAATTTTGATTATAAATCAAAGATTACCTGTAGTTTCCTAAGACCCTGTCAGGTTTTACACTATTTTCTCAGTATTGTTGACATAAACACTTTAACATGAATTCAGTTTGCTGTGTTGCCATTCAACTAGTTTCTTTTACCTCCCTGTATAGGCTGGGAGTTTGTGTTGTGTTTGGTTTCTTAATTTATTACAATTTATCAACATCTCTAGAAACTTCACAGCAGTGAAGAAATTGGAGACTGTGTACCTTCACTCTCATATATTATGTAATTTGCTTTGGCAAATCACAATTCGTGCAGATCTGCCCCCCTGCAATGCAAAGCTCCTATCAATCTTTTCAAATTTTGTTCCATCTGTCACACATGCTGAATTAGAGAAACTTTTCCATTACTGTGTAGATAATCAGGTGCCAATGCTTCATGACTATTTTTATTGCTTAAAGCCTCATTTGAGTCTATAACCACTCTTCAATCAATATAACATTTATTCAGTGTGCTAAAACTTTATTTCCAAATAGCTGCCAATTTTCTTTTACTGTAATTTATTCTAAATAGGACAAAGGAAGTAACTGCACCATTACAATGATCTAGTGGATGTCTGATAAAAAATATTTTCAGATGGAACACGCTATTCTTTTTTTTCCCCTATTCCAATTTTAATAAATACTAATGCAGCAATTTTCATTTTCTTGCTGACACTTGCTGCGCTGTGTCAGAGGCCAGATTAGATTGAGCAGCAATCAATCAGAGCAGTGACTTTCCAAGGTGACTTTTTTCCTTCCCAGATGCTTAACAACTGCAGTTCATATTTCCTTTCCATTTTCCTATTCATTTCTTAATACTTTGTGGGGATCTAGTTTTATGCTGCATGGATAAAGTATTTCATCAGATGAAAAAGAATCACTCTGAAAACTGCATAGCATCTCACTGAATATTAGAAAAGAATAGTGAAATATGGACTTGGAGAATAATAGTCAGAAGAATAGTTGCCAACAATGTACTTAGGAAATACAATTCTTGCCACCCAAATATGCAAATATCATTCAGCTGCCTATGTTGGCAATAAAATGGCTATATAGCATCCCTCTTAGTCTGATGCTTCTTTTTTTTTTAAAAAAAAACACATTTTATTAATTTTTAAACAAACAAAAAACAAAAACATAAGTACAAAAATACAAAGAAGAAAATGTTTGTGCAGAACTGTGACCTTTTACATGACATATCGCTACTCAGTTCTTATACTCTATGCATTTTATTTATTATATCTGAATCTATTTTATTTTTCTGTTTTCAATCCATTTGTACCATTTCTCCCATGATACATAATACTCCAAGTCTGTCATTCCTTTCAATTCCAATGTTAGTTTGTCCATTTCAGCACAATCAAAGATTTTTTTGATTATTATGTCCTCGGAGGGCGTCTTTGCATTCTTCCAACATTGCGCAAAGGCCAATCTTGCCGCGGTTGTTATATGTAGGATCATATGTCTTGTTTTCTTATCATAAGTTTTTTTCATTATCCCCAGAAGGAACAGTTCCGGTGTATATTCCAGTTGAGCTCCGGTTATTTCCTGCAACCAATTATTTTTTTTTTCCAATATTTTTTTGATTCTGAACACAGCCACCATGAGTGATAGAAGGTACCCTTCTTCTGTCCACATTTCCAACAATTTGGAGTTAAATTTGGATATATTTTTGCCAATCTTGAGGGAGCCAAATGCCAATGGTAGAACATTTTGTATTGGTTTTCTTTATATTTTGCCGATCTTGTTATTTTATAATTTCTGTTCCAAATTGTTTCCCATTCCTCAAATTCAATATTGTGCCCTATATTCTTTGCCCACACTATCATCACTCCCTTCACTATTTCTTCTCCTTTTTCAAATCCAAAAAAATACCTATACAATTTGGTTATTAACTTTTCATCCGTGCCAATCAGTAATTTATCTAAGTGTTGTGTAACCAGTTCAATTCCATATTCCACATTATCTTTTAAAGACCGCGATTTTATTTGTAGATAAAACCACCAATCAATGTTAATTCCTTATTTCTCCAGATCTTGCCTACCTTTTAAATTTCCTTGATCATCTAAAATTTCACAATATTTAACCATTTTATTTATATCCATAACGTTTGGGTGTATCATTGCCTCCATTGTCGACACCCACCCAGGCATTTTCATATAGTATTTTTTCTTAGTTTCTTGCCATATTAACATTAAGGCCGCTTGTATTTTGTGATGAAAAAAATATGAATGGGATTTATTTTCTTTGTCCCATAGAAAGGCATGCCACCCTTTTTGTAGATCATGCCCTTCCAATATAAGTAATCTTCTATTTCTTAAGTTTATCCACTCCTTAACTCAGGTTAAAATTGCTGCTTTGTAGTAGAGTCACCAATCTGGAAGCCCTAGACCACCTTTGCTTTTACTATCTTTTTTTTTTCCATTTTTTTTTATTTTTTTAGCATAAAACATAAAATACATCTTTTTAGAGCAGGGGTTTGGTCCGGCTTAAAATAAGTACAATTATTCACATTCCCTCAATCAATTTTGTTCCAAATTTTAAAATCTTTAAGAAGAAAAAAAATAAAAATAATAATAATAAAAAGACAAAATTCTTATTCTAAACATTTATCATTCTACTATAACACCCAAAATTCTAAACAATAAACATCGTTCTAAATCTTTATCATTTTAACAATTAATATTTCATATATATTCCTCAATCCTAAAACCCATTGCCTCAAAACTATTTTTTATCTCTCTTAAATGACAACAGATATCCAATTCTTGACAAAAAATATTTTCCTCCTCTCTTAAAATCATTTTGAAATAAATCAACATTTCTTTCTATATTTTATTACTTCCGAAATATTTTACCTTAATACTTCAAATTTATTCTCAAATTCTATTAGACCAGCTGTTTAACTGATTTGTGGTTTAAATATCTATTTCCCAGTTATAATTTCCAATATTTTTTTCTCCATTTATTTAACTGGTTCACAGTTCAATTATTGTCCTCCAATAATGTCTCTTCCACTTCCTCCTAGGTTTATTTTTAGGCTGGTTCGCATCTTAATCAGCTGCTTTCCAGCAATACTTCCTCCACTCCTTACCTTAATTATTTTGGCTGGTTCACAGTATAATTTTAACTGCATACCAACCTTCTCCTTTACTCCTCCTAAATCTAATGTAAAACTGGTTCACAACTCAGATGGTTGCCTTCCAGCAATGCTTTCCTCCACTCCTACCCCTATTTTTAACTGGTTCACAACTTTATTTCAATTGATCCCCAGGTATAATCTCCTCCACACCTACCTTTTTATTTTTTGCTAGTTTACAGTTTTGCTTTAACTGTTAGCCAGCGTATGCTTTCCTCCACTCCTAACTGTATTTTGGCCAGTTCACAGCTTTGCTTTAACTGCTTTCCAGTGCATATTTCCTCTGCTCCTAACTCCTATTTTTATTTTTAACTGGTTCCCAGTTTGCATTAACTGTTCTCCAGTATGATGCTTTCCTCCACTCCTACCCTATTTGTAAGACTGGGTCTCAGCTTCTCTTTCACTGATCACCAGAATCTTGCTTTATATTTTCCTCCACTCCAAGATCTCTTATTCAATTATTTAGCTTCAAATAACTTCAAAATGTATCACCAATGGTATTTTCAATCTATTCTCCTCCGTATCTTTTGCTAATTTAAAAAAAAAATACATTTCAACAAATATCTTATCTCTTATTTTCTCCTAAATTTTCTCCCGTTACTTGCTTATTTCATATTTCAATACAAACATCATTTTAAACCATTTTAAATTCATTTTTATGCTTATTAAATCTATGAATAATTCTTTTAACATCCAACACCTTAAAAGAAAAAACATTTTCTTCCAAATTATTAAATCTATAAATATTACTTGTTAAAGATTTAAAATTCAAAAAGGCATCAGAACATCCAAAACTCATGCTTCTTCCTTCAAACATTTCTTAATCAAGTTATTTATATAAAATTTATATAAAAGTAATAATAATTATAGAAAATGGGAAATAGTGACAATAATAATATAATTACCTTAAAATAGTGACAATAATCATAGTACAGCAATAATAATAGTGAAAAAAAACTAAGAAAAGGGAAGAGGATAGAAATATATCAAAACAAAGGAAAAAGGAAAGAAAAAAATCAAGTAGATTAAAAAAAATTAAAAGAGGAAAAACAAAAACAAATAAAAAGATAGAAAAAAGGAAATAGAGAGAGATGGTATAATAAGAAAAAAAAGAAAAAAAGAAAAAAAAACTCTATTCATTCACCCAAAAACTATTATATCTATTTAAATCAAAATATAATAATTTGTTGTCTTGTTACATAATATGTTCCAATATTCCTTTCTCCAGTCTGTCCAAATATATTTCTTCTCCATTTTAATACCATCAAAGTTCCAACTTTTTTTTTTTTTAAAAAAATTAGTTCTGGGCTATTCCATATATGGTATCATCATGTCCTTCTTGTGCTGCCACACCCTTCTCTTATTACCACGTCTGTTAGTTCAGTTTCCATTGTTCCATTTAATTTCTTCCTTCTGATCTTCAATAAATCCTCCAATAAACAAATTTGTCTATCCAGAATCAGGCTCTCTTAATCTGAGTTTTTCTCTCCTCCCCTCCTTAGTCAAGTTTAAAGAAACAAGTAACAAAGTTTCTCCCTTTATGTAACAAGTAGGCATTCTGTAAATCAGTAACAAGCAGTCCATCTGAAGTTCACACTTTCACTTGCCAATTAGCAGCCATTTTCTCTGCCTCCGTGTCTTCTTTTTTCTTTATTTTTAAAAGCATAGTTATTTCCTCTTCTCCTTCCTCTCTCTCTAACATAGTCCAATCTCATTTTTCCATACAAAGAAAAAAAAATATCCAACACTGTAATGCAGCCATTTCCAAAAAATCATTATTTCACGTTGTTCTCCAACAGGTCTTTTAACTTTATGCCCCAATAGTTCACAGCTGCTGTTAAGGCTGGGGCAAAAACTCATCTTAATCCAGAGTCCATGGGCAGTTCCCGCCTGGGTTGATGGTCACTCACCCGGCAAACAAACTCCTGGCTCTGTTCTCCGCTTCTCCTCCTCTCCTCCTGCGTATTCTTGTGTCCCGGTTGCCGCGGTTTCAGGGCAGCTGCCATGGCTGCCGCTTTGCCACCGTCAGCGGAGAGGGCAAGCCTCCGGCCCCGAGAAACCTGCCCGTTCCTCTCGGCCGACCGAGGGGTCCCTTTCCATGCCCCCTGTCCCTACAGGACAGGGGAGGTCCGAAGACCTGCTGGCGGGGGCTTGGCAGATGGGGTTTTCACAGGGCTCCAAAGAGCCCGCTATTTCCCTGTCTGGTTCCCTGCGGCGCCAACCAGAAGTTTTCCTTTGCTTTTACTATCTTGAAGGTCTGTTAATTTTATTCGTGCTTTTCTACCTGCCCATATGAATTTTGTGATTTGGTTCAACTCTACAAAAAAAATTCTTATCCAATTTTATAGGTATAGTCTGAAAGAGATATAACAATTTTGGCAATACATTCATTTTAATGGATGCAATTCAGCCCAATATAAATAATTGTAATGTACTCCATCTTTCTGTAAATCCAATTTTATTTGCTGTATGTTTTCTGTAGTTGTCTTCTTTTATCGAGGAGCATCTCGCCATCAACCATATTCCTAAATATTTCACTTTCTTTACACTTTGTAATCTCAATTTTCCCTCTAATTCTCTTTCCTGTTGTCTTGTCATATTTTTGTTTTATTAATTTTAACACCCAAAACTTCTCCATATTTTTCTATCTCCCTTACCAAAATAGGTCCTGTCTCTTTTGGTTCCTCAATAAAAAACACCAGATCATCTGCAAATGCCTTTAATTAATATTCTTCTCTCTTAACTTTACTCCCCTTAATCTCTATATTTGCCCTAATGTTTTTTCAATAGTGACTCTAGTGTCAGGATAAAAAGCAGAGGTGATAATGGGCATTCTTGGCGAACTCCTTTCATTACCTCAATGATTTTGTGATTTCCCCAATGATTATAATATTTGCTTTTTGGGTGGAATAAATTGTTTCATTCATTTGTTCAAAGTTCTTGCCAAATTTCATTTCTTTAATTTGTTTTGTCATATATTTCCAATTTAAGCTATCAAAGGCTTTTTGCGCATCCAGAAAAACAAGGGCTACTTGTTTCTCTGGATGAGCCTCATAGTATTCTAAGATATTTAAAACTGTCCTTGTATTGTCTTTAATTTGTCTCAATGGGAGAAAACCATTCTGATTGGAGTGGATAATTCCATGTAATATTTTTTTCATCCTTTTTGCCATGATGGTCATAAAAATCTTATAATCGGTATTCAAAAGAGAAATTGGTCTATAGTTTTGAATCTGGTTCTGGTCGGTACATTCTTTCATGATGTCTGTGATATATGCTTCTCTCCACGAGGTGGGGATCTTTGCTTCCAACAGTAGTTCATTATATAAATCCAAGAGGATCGGTTCCAATATTTCCCCCATGTTTTTATAAAATTCACCTGGTAAACCATCTGGTCCCGGAGTCTTATTATTATTTTGTCTATGAATCGCTTCTTCCAAAGAAATCTCTCTGTTTAAATTCATCCTTTCCTCTTCCTCTAACCTGGGCATACTTTCCTCTTGTATATAACCATTTATTTTTTCCATCTCCACTTCCTCTTGATTGTACAAATTTTCAAAATATTCTAATGTAATCCTTTTGATCTTCATTATTTTGTAGATTGCCCGCCTCATCTTGTAATTGGTGAATTATTCTATTTTCTCTTTCTTTTTTTAATTTATAGACTAGCCACCTCCCTGGTTTATTGGCTTTTTCAAATTGGTATTGTTTCGCATATTTAATATTTTTAATATGTTCTGTTTGTTCAATTAAATTTAGTTTATGTTTAACTAATGTTAATTCTTCCTTAATTTGGGGATCACCAGAGTTTAGTTGAAATTTGTTTTCTAAATACTCTAGTTTCTTCAATAGTATATCCTGATGTTTTCTTTTTTTCTTATTCCTCATTGATGTATATGCTAATGTTATTCCTCTCGTAAATGCCTTTAATGTATCCCATAAATTCTGAAATGATGTATGGTGTTTTTTATTTACGTCAAGAAACAAAATAAGCTCTTTTTTAATCTTCTCTAAATATTCCTTTTCCTGTAATATTTGCATGTTTAGGGTCCATCTCCTAGGTTTCCTTTTTTTTTTTTTTTTGGCCTTTCCAAGTTATTCTTAGAAATTTTCAATTTCTTTAATTATTTCTCTATTTGCCCATACCATGTCAATTCTTAAAAAGGAATCATGTGGGTCAGTGGTGGGTTGCTCCCAGTTCGGCCCGGTTCTACCGAATAGATAGTAACTTTAGGAAGTAGTTCTCCGAACCGGTAGTAACAGCAGCCAGGCCATGCTCCTGAACTGGTTCGCCGGTCGCTGATTGCTCACCCACCTGAAGCTGACTGGAGCAAAGAAGCCTCTCAGACACCTGGTGTCGAAAAGTCCTTCAGCCGGTGAGAAGAAAGCTGCGCATGGGCGAAGATGGCAGCAGCGACCAGAGGTCTTTTCGGCACTGTGCACCAGTGGCTGGGTGGAAAAGAAGCCTCTTGGCTTCCAAGTTCTGCAGCAAGCTCAGTCCCTTCGCACAGGCTCACTTTTCTCTGCGCCGGAGAAAGATCAAAAGGCGCGGAGCAGCCTTTAATTACAAAGTCTCCTAGATGAGGTCAAAAAAAACAAACCACTGAGGGAAGGAGCCCACTGAAGATGCCGGCATTGCAGCCGCTCCCCCCCGCCCCCGCAGCTTGGAGAAGTCCTCGGCTGTTGCGAAGAAGCGGCAGGTCTGGGTGTGCTATGCCCGCTTCTTTCTCTTTGAGAGCTGCTTTGCAAACAAGGTGCAAAGCAGCTCTCAAAGAGAACAAAGCGGGCATGGCGCACCCAGAGCTGCCGCTTCTTCGCAACAGCTGAGGACAGAAGAGTTCGCTCAGGAGTGACACCAGCAAGGAAGGCGGTTGGGTCGGAGGGAGGCGTAGCCCAAGCTCTCTGGAACAGGTAAACAAGTATGGGGAGGCAAAGGGGAGTGGACTTGGCCCTCCGTGTGTTGCATTCCCCTCCCAGCCTTCGCCCGCACCTCTGTGCCACCAGCATCTCCCAAAGCCGCCGCTGTTGGAGCCACGATAGGGACTGGGACAGCCCGGTAGCAGCCATGAGCCGTGCTTTCCTCCAAGTGTTGTGAGTGGCAGAGGGTAACAGGTGCTTCTCTCTGTGAGATTTGGAGGAAAGTGCAGCTCATGGCTGCTAAAGCACCTCAATCAGCTACAGCCCAGACGAGCTGAGGAACTGCAGGGAGCCTCCTGTGTGTTGCATTCCCCTCCCAGCCTTCGCCTGCGCCTCCGTGCCACCAGCAACTCCTGAAGCCGCCACCATTGGAGCCGCGACAGGGATGGGGGCAGCCCAGTAATCTGGGTGCCCAAAAATGGTGCGGAGGCGTGGGGGGAAGGCTGGGAGGAAGCTGGGTAAAAGGATACTAGAAGGGCTTCTGACTTCCTGAAGGATGCAGTCCTGGCAATATAACTGCGTAAAGCCCGTCTAACATCCAGTGTGTGCCACTGGATCTCCAAGGGATGTCTAGGTTGAGGACAAAAATCGGGAAGAATGACCTCCTGTCCCCTGTGGAAAGCTGAGTTAATTTTTGGGATGAAGGAAGGGTCTAATCTGAGCACCACTGTATTGGGGTGAAAAATGCACAAGTCACTCCTTACAGATAATGCTGCTAGTTCAGAGACCCTCCGGGCCGACGTAATGGCAAGGAGGAAAGCCAGTTTAAAGGACAAGAAACGGATACCAACTGACGACAATGGTTCAAAGGGGGCAACAGTAAGGGCCTTGAGAACTAGGGACAAATCCCAGGAAGGGTAACGATGGATGACAGGAGGCCTGAGGTTAGTAGCCCCCCTCAGAAAACTCTTAATGCAAGGATCATGTGATAAGGTCCCAAGACCATTGACAAGGCCATTACTCGGTCCCAAGACCATTGACAAGGCAGCCACTTGTCTTCTCAGGGTAGAAGGGGCTAACCCTTTTGACAACCCTGATTGTAGAAAGTTCAAAATATTGGAAATGGAGGCCGAGGTGGGGTCAACATGCACAGTGGAACACCAAAGGCAGAACGCTTTCCACGATGCGTCATAGATCCTGATGGTAGAAGGACGCCAGCAGCCTGGATGGTATGAATGACATCACCCGAGATGTTGTCCTTCCTCAGGTGGATCCGCTCAAGCACCACACGGCTAATTGGAGCCACTGTGGGTTTGGATGTATGACCCCTTGGATGAGCGAGATCCGGTCCTGAGGAATGCACCAAGATCTGTCCACTGATAGAGTCGCTAGGTCGGCAAACCATGACCGGTGAGGCCAATGGGGCGCCACTAGCAGCAGTTCCGCTCGCTCTGATAACAGTTTTCGAACCACCCTTGGAATGAGAGGAATGGGAGGAAATGCGTACAGTAGTCCCGGAGGCCACGGACATCATAGGGCTTTGTGGGCTTCTGCCCCTTTGCAAGGAAACCTCGTGACATACCTGGGCAGTTGAGCATTGTCTGGTCGAGCGAACAGATCGACTAGTGGTAGACGAAACCTGTGAACCGCTTCCTGAAACAGGTCTGGATGCAGTCTCCACTCCGACTGATCCAGATGCTCTCTGCTGAGCCAGTCCGCCTTGATGTTGGCTACTCCCGAAATGTGCTCCGCCCGGAGTGATGATAGGTGAGCTTCCGCCCAGTCTAACAATGTCCCTGCCTCCGCTATCAGGGTTGAGTGCCCCCCTCCCGATTTATTTGGGCCTTTGCTGACATGTTGTCAGTTAGAACGAGAACATGACGGTGAAATAGGGCTTGTTGGAAGTGAACTAGGGCCAGGTATACTGCCTTCAACTCCAGTAGATTTATATTGAGCTGGCTGGCTGGCTGTGACCAAAGTCCCTGAACTACCTGAGTCTCCAGGTGAGCTCCCCAGCCGGAGAGACTCGCATCTGTCATGACAACCACTCGATTCGGCTCGTGGAACAGGCAGCCCCTCGACAGAGCCCCCAATACCCACCATTGGAGTGAAGCACATACTTGGACAGGAAGTGAAACTTTGGTCGTGGAAGAAGCACGTCGTGCTCTCTGAAACGGGAGGAGGAACCACTGCAGCGGTCTTGAGTGCCTGCGGGCCCACGGTACTATTGACAAACAAGAGATATTTGCCAAGCAGTTGCGATTAGCTGAGTAAGGTCACCTGGTCCAGGGACAGAATGCGATGTATCAACTCTCTGATGTTCTGTTGTCATTCGGGTGAAAGAAACACCTGAAGCAGCTCCGAGTCTATCCTTGCTCCCAAATGTATGATCGATGTGGTGGGTTCCAGGTGACATTTCCAGAAATTTATGGGGAAACCATGGATCTCTAGGATATGACTGACAGTCCATAAATCCTGCTGAGCTTGGAAGTGGGAAGAAGACAGGATTAAAATATTGTCTAAATAACAGAGGACACAAATGGGGACAAGGCGGATTGAGGCAGCTACCACGGCAAGAAGCTTGGTGAACGTCCGTGGTGCTGAGGAGAGGCCGAACAGCATCTCCCGGTACTGATAATGCTTGTTGGCATATGGAAACCTGAGGTACCTGCGATGTTGGGGGTGGATCATTTCATGGAGGTACGCCTCTTGAAGATCCAAGGAGGTCATAAAGTCCCTTCCTCGAACGCAGTCCAGAATGGTCTTCAGAGACTGCATCTTGAACCTCTTGAAACGGATGAAGGAGTTGAGATACTTGAGGTTCAAGATGGCCCTCCAACCCCCTGAAGATTTGGTTAGTAGGAACAAAATGGAGTAAACCCCTGTCCGTTCCTGAGCTGGTGGTACTCTCTCTATTGCCCCAATTTCCAGCAGATGCTGAATCTCTGCCTTCATATAGTCCTGTCTGTCCTTGTGATGAGAAACTGGGGAACGAATGAACAAGTCCCTGGGTGTTGTGTGAAATTCCAACAGCAGTCCCTGTTCCACCGTCCGTTGAACCCAGGCGTCTGACATGGTGGACTCCCACTGGTGAAAGAAGTGATGAAGCCTCCCCCAAATGGAAAAATGGGACAGCGAGTCATTTGCCTCGCTTAGCGTTCCTGGAACCTGTACCTCTGAATCAGGGGTGGGTTTTAATTTTTTTTACTACCGGTTCTGTGGGCGTGGCTTATTTTGTGAGTGTGGCTTGGAGGTCATGTGACTAGGTGGGCGTGGCTAGCTGGTCAGAGTCATTTCTGGAAGGTCCTCGCACTTATGACCAGTCCTCGCACTTACAACCAGTCCTCGCACTTACGACCCGACTCATTTGTTTGCTTTTAACACTGATCAGCTGTAGGACAGCCCTTTGAAGCCCCGCAGCAAGAGTTTAAACAGTTTTTTTCCCTCTAGTCATCAGCTGGGACTCAGGAGGCAGCAATAGATTGGGGGTGGGACCAAATAAAAGGTAAGAATAACGTGGGGGTGGAGGGGTGGGGGGTGGGAGCGCGGGGGGGAGAACCGGTTCGGTGATGTCATATCGTCACTGCTACCGGCTCTGCCGGACCGGACCAAACCGGGAGGAACCTACTACTGCTCTGAATGGACATTTGGAAGCAGATTTAGAGCCCCGGTCTCTAAAACCCTGACTGTTGGTTGAACAGTCAAATCCCTGAGAAAAGATTCTATTATAGTAGGGCCCACTGGGCCCAGACTCAGTATGAAAGGGCTGCCTATGACCATAGGGAGAATATCTATGTTCTGACCTGTTATACAAAACAGGTAACACCTTCCTTTTATCTCTACCTTCTATCAAAGTGGATCTAAGGCTGACCCAAAAAGGGAGGCCCCTTGATAAGGAGCTGAAGCCAATTTCCATTTGGATTTGGTGTCGGCCTTCCAAGGCTTAAGCCACAGTAACCTGAGCAAGGTTACAGAAGAGGCCATTGCCCTAGCAGCAAATCGGGCAGCATCCAGGGATGTGTCCACAGATATTCAGTGGCAGCCACTAACTTGCTCATGTCCTGCTTGATCCTGATGTCATCAGGGGGAAGTCTTTCCTGCAATTGTCGAAGCCAAATCAGGGTGGCCCTATTAAAGAAAGAAACCGAAGTAGCTGCTTTCACAGCCCAAGCGGCCGCTTGGTGTGCTTTCCTAAATGAGACCTCCGCTCTTCTTTCATCTGCCTTCAAAACCTCCACCGCATCAGTAGATAAAACAGCAGAGGAAGACAAACTGACCACTGGTGCATCCACAGTTGGAAGACTAAGCAGACCCTCCAACTCAGGGTCAGCGCAATACAACTTCTTATCGTGGCCACTAGGCACCGACAAAACCCCTGGAGCCTCCCACTGTCTCTTTATGACCTCCTTAAAAAGGTCTGGACAGGGGATAAATTCCTGGTCGGGAGCTGGAACTGTAAATAAGGTCATCCCCATGAGGATGACCATCACCTGACACTTGCTCCGCAGGATTAACAATCCTACCCATGTTGGTTGCCATTTTTGCCTTCCTAAGGAGGGTTTTGAAGACCTCAGGTCAAAACAAGGTGGAAAACGCTGGTCTATCAGGAATAATTTCCTCATCTTCCGAAAATTCAGGATCCCCCAGTGATTTCCCCAGACTCATCACTACTAACCACCTCTGCCTGAGTCTGAACTGCTGGTGCATGCCCTTGAGGAGGGGGAGCAGGAGCCTGGCAGGCAGGAAAACCTGCACCGTGAGCTCCATGATGAATGCCCGATGCAATAGCTCTGGCTAATGCATCAGTAAACAGGGATTGGAAGTCAATCTGGGCAGGCCAAGCAAGCCCTTCCTGTGGGCGGAGCCCTGCAGCCGTAGGCGTAAATGTTGCAGACAGGCCTGGAGCATTAGATGCAGAAGCTCCCTGGGAATCATCCTGAATCTCCTCCTGAGGATCAGGAAGTGAAGCTTAAGGTGGACTTTGAGGCCTGTGAAACTTTACAGCCTGTTGACTCACAGGATCAGCCTCCCTGACCCCTGGGAGACCTTCCACCCCTCCCTGAGTCTTCTTTTGTGCTCTAGAGAATTGCTTCTCTAAGGCTTTATGCCTTCTCTGTTCCTCCTTGTTAGTGGAGGAAGAAGCAGAGCGAGATCTTGTGGATACAGCCATGGCAGAAGTAGATCTGGAGCTCTTTTTTATTGCTTTCTTGGGCTTAGGCGAAGCTGGGGCCTGCTCAGAATCGAAGAAACTCTTGGTCAGCCATCGTGGTTACAAATCGCAGTTAAAACCTGCAGACTGACAGGAAGAACAAAACATCACATTCAGAGGCATAAATTAAATTGCTAATTGTAAAGAACAATATAGCAATATTTCATTAAATCGAAGGCCACAGCCTGTGGGGAAAAATCTCACCATTAGGGCTACAGAATAATAAAATGCAGGGATAATAGCCCTAAAATGGCCACCAGCCCCAAATAGCACTTTAAAAATGGCGCAAAGCATAGGAAGGACCATCCCCTCTCCTACTACTCATGCACAGGCGATCCAGGTCTCCTCAGGGCTGGCGATCCAAGCGCAGGAAGCACTAGCTCCTTAAAACGCTGCGAAGCTATTTCACAAGCAGAGTGTGACCCAGTAATCCAAGCAGGTACTCTGCAGCCGCCCACACTATGAGGGAGCAAATGGCAGCGGTGGGAAAACCAGCGGACCAGCCAACCCACCCACACACCGGCGGCCAATAGAGACAGCCTCCACAGGTTGTCCGGAGATCTCTTTCCAAAGGGAAAATGCTCCGCTGGCTAAAACAAGCCTCAATAGGCTGTAAAGGCAAAGCGAATCACCAGCGACCCGCTGACGCTAGCCGCTGAATGCAGGCTGCGATCACAGTACTCAAACATGTTGTTTGCTCCCTCAGAACTAATTCCTAACTATCTATACTATTTACAGCATATATATATACAATTATTCACCTAACTACAGTAAAAATAGAAAAAAAGGAGAAGAAAACTCACAATAATCAGCACAGCTATGTAATTATGTCTCTCTACCTCAGACTGAGAGAAATAACTGGAGACCAACGGGGCCAGAGGCGTGGCCAGACTGCAACAACAAAAAATTTAAAGATACACTACACTCTCAGTCTCTACCAACGAATATGAGATCCTATCCATCTATGAATTGCTGAGCATCGCTAAGGAAAAGTATGTCTTCTCTGTTACAATGCCTGTCCCATGGAATAGCATGCCCCCAAGAGTCGGCTGTCCTCAAGCCTTTATGATAGCTTTAAACACTTTGAAGACTTTTGAAAACAAAGTATTGGGCCTTGTGGAGTTAACAACCTGCTGTAAATATAAATCTGTGTTGTGTCTTTACTATTGGTTTTAGATTATTTGTTATCTGTTAGCCACTAAGACTTTTTCTGCATTTAGGTAGTAGCCACATGAATTTAATAAATATAATTTAACAATACATTGCTACCAGGAAAACTATTTATTCAACTATTTTCATTTTTGTTCTTAAAGAAATTTCTTCTTCTTGATCTTCAAGTTTCCCATTGCCTTCTTCCTTAGTTTTATTCCCATAATTGGCAGATACAATGTCAAATGTATCTGGGAGCCAGCAAGTTGATGGGATCTATGAAAAGATGTATTAAATCCTTTCCTAATGTTGGGTTATATTACATTTCTCAATGCCTGCAGATAACTCTCACTGCATCATTCAAGTCCCCTGATTTTTTTGACTTTATACAGATTGGTGTGCTTTCAGGTTTTTCCTACGTAACCAAGGTTTTTCTGCAGCCCTAGCTCAGTAGAATCACATCCACTCGATTCTGGGCTTTTTTCCTTTCTGGCAGCCAGCAAGTTCTTGCTGCCAGGTGAGAGACTTATATAGATCTATTTCTGGCTCGTTAGCCATCATCAGTAAGCCACACCCACATCTCAAGTATCCTCCCTGTAAAGGTACAGTATCTATTTTCTTACTTCTTCGTAGGATTTATGTGTGTTTTTTCTATAGCCAGGTTTTTCCTACGTAACCAAGGTTTTTCTGCAGCCCTAGCTCAGTAGAATGACATCCACTCGATTCTGGGCTTTTTTCCTTTCTGGCAGCCAGCAAGTTTTTCCTGCCAGGTGGGAGACTTATATAGATCTATTTCCAGCTCGTTTGCTTTCATCAGTAAGCCACACCCACATCTTATGTATCCTCCCTTTAAAGGTACAGTATCTATTTTCTTACTTCTTCGTAGGATTTATGTGTGTTTTTTCTATAGCCAGGTTTTTCCTACGTAACCAAGGTTTTTCTGCAGCCCTAGCTCAGTAGAATCACATCCACTCGATTCTGGGCTTTTTTCCTTTCTGGCAGCCAGCAAGTTCTTGCTGCCAGGTGAGAGACTTATATAGATTTATTTCTGGCTCGTTAGTCATCATCAGTAAGCCACACCCACATCTCATGTATCCTCCCTGTAAAGGTATAGTATCTATTTTCTTACTTCTTCGTAGGATTTATGTGTGTTTTTCCTCTAGCCAGGTTTTTCCTACGTAACCAAGGTTTTTCTGCAGCCCTAGCTCAGTAGAATCACATCCACTCGATTCTGGCCTTTTTTCCTTTCTGGCAGCCAGCAAGTTTTTCCTGCCAGGTGAGAGACTTATATAGATCTATTTCCAGCTCATTTGCTTTCATCAGTAAGCCACACCCACATCTTACGTATCCTCCCTTTAAAGGTACAGTATCTATTTTCTTACTTCTTTGTAGGGTTTATGTGTGTTTTTCCTCTAGCCAGGTTTTTCCTACGTAACCAAGGTTTTTCTGCAGCCCTAGCTCAGTAGAATCACATCCACTCGATTCTGGCCTTTTTTCCTTTCTGGCAGCCAGCAAGTTTTTCCTGTCAGGTGGGAGACTTATATAGATTTATTTCTGGCTCGTTAGTCATCATCAGTAAGCCACACCCACATCTCATGTATGCTCCCTGTAAAGGTACAGTATCTATTTTCTTACTTCTTCGTAGGATTTATGTGTGGTTTTCCTCTAGCCAGGTTTTTCCTATGTAACCAAGGTTTTTCTGCAGCCCTAGCTCAGTAGAATCACACCCACTCGATTCTGGGCTTTTTTTCCTTTCTGGCAGCCAGCAAGTTCTTGCTGCCAGGTGAGAGACTTATATAGATCTCATGTAGAGGAAAAACAGATAAAATAGATTTTATTCCCAGAGAAAAATCATCAAAATGTCCAAAACTGTATGGCCTCCCAAAAATACACAAAGATGGAATACCTCTTAGACCCATAGTAAGTTCCACAGGCTCACTGTTACAAAATCTAGCCAGATATTTAGCAAAACATCTACAACCTTATGCAGAATCTGCTGCTTCATATGTACAGAACTCATACCATTTCATACAAATAATAAAAAAGCAACACATAAAAGAAAATGATCTTCTTGTAAGCTTCGATGTTGTATCACTATTCACACAAATACCTGTCAAAGAAGCCCTGTCATCAATTAAAAACAAATATCAACTACCAAAACATATCACAGATTTAACAGAACGTTGTTTATCCAACACATATTTCATACACAAAGGACAGAGATATAAACAAGTAGAAGGCGCACTAATGGGATCACCATTATCACCGGTCATCGCTAATCTTTTCATGGAAGATTTTGAATCCAATGCTTTAGAAAAAACTGTTAACAAACCAAAATTATGGCTCAGATATGTTGATGACACTTTTGTGATCTGGCCACATGGAAGAGATAAACTAGAAAACTTCTTAGTATATTTGAACAGCCTCCATCCCAAAATAAAGTTCACCATGGAGATAGAATCAGAAAACCAGTTACCTTTCCTCGATGTATTAATTTATAAAAAATCTGATGGCACCTTAGGACATACCATCTATCAAAAGAAGACACATATGAACCGCTATCTCAACGCCAAATCACACCACCATCCAGCACAAATAAACTCTGTTGCCAAGACATTAACCACAAGAACTAAACGTCTGGCTGATGAAGCACATTTACAAACAGAATTATATACACTAACTAATGTACTGACATCAAATGGGTTCTGTAGAAATAAAATCATCAGTATGATCCAACATGCATCACCTAGACAAAAGAAAAACAACAAGAGGAACAAAACAATGGGAAAGCCATCTTGCCCTATATAAGAGGAACAACAGATAAAATTAGCAAAGTACTGCATAGACACAACATCAAAACCATATTTTGCACAGATAGAAAGATATTGTCCATTCTGAGAAATCCTAAGGACAAAATAGAATTAGAAGATCAAGGCATATACAAAATCCCGTGTGCTTCCTGCCCATCAACATACATTGGACAGACCAACAGAAGAATGAGTGTGCGCATCGAGGAACACAAAAACTCAATACAAAAGCAAGAACACACGTCATCATTAGTTCAACACATAAACACAACAGGACATAATATTAATTTTAATAGCACAAAAACAGTTGCAAAAATAGAACATCTCAATGACAGAATAATCAGAGAGGCAATAGAAATAGAGAAAAGACCATATTGCATGAATAAACGGGATGACACTTCACGTCTGCCTACTATTTGGAAACCTGCTCTCATAGATAGACGAATCTTAACACCAAATATAAAACATAGATCAAGTGTTAATCAAAAGACATGTTTTGCCACAAGTCCCAGCCAAATCATATTCAAACCAGCCACAAAGATGAAGCCCTGCCACCTGGTGGAGAAAAACCGACCATACACCCGAAGCCAAGCCAATAAACACAAACTGGGACTCCCAACCAATCAGAATGAAAAGGTGGAGCCATCCCAGACTACCAGCACCAGATTTGAAATAGTAACGGCAGTTACAGCAAAAGACCCTTCACATAAGCCTGATGATGGCAGATGAGATTCTGTCGAAACGTCGCTTCTACCCTTTTAGGAATATGTTCACAATTACCTGGGAAGAAACCCGAAATATTAACTGTACACACATATATACCCGTGAAAACTTACATAGACAAATATATATATATATATATATATATATATATATATATATATATATATATATATATATATATATATATATATATATATATATATATTTGTTTTCTCAGGTTTTCGCGGGTGTTTGTATGGATAAATTCAATATTATAATCATCATTTGTACATAATTATAGTATCAATCATTTCTATCTCTTTTCCAACCAACTATAAAAATAGCTCCATGTTTTAAAATATTCTGATTCCTCCTTATCTTTAATCATCAAAGTTAATTTATTCATTTCTGCACAGTCTAAATGTTTTTTTATTACTTCTTTCAAAAGTATTTTCTCTGATTTCCAATTTTGAGCATATACAATTCTTGCAGCTGTTATTACGTGTATAATCAAATATGCATTTTCCTTACTAATTTTTTCTGGAAAGAAACCCAGTAGGAACAACTCTGGTTTAAATTCAATACGTTGTTGTATCATTTCTTCCAGCCAGATTTTAATCTTGTACCAATAATTTTTTGCTTCAGGACAAGTCCACCACATATGATAATAAGATTCTGGTGTTAGATGACATTTCCAGCATTTAGCTGATTTATCTTTAAACATTTTTGCTAACTTCTCCGGTGGCATATGCCATCTATAAAACATTTTATATTGATTTTCCTTATATGCTGTGGACATTGTTAATTTGTAGTTCCTTTCCCATAGTTGTTGCCAGTTTTCGAATTCAATTGAATAAACAAAATTTCTACCCCAGGCTATCATCATTTCTTTTACTTGCTCCTCCTCCAATTCAATATACAACAAAAAACTATAAAAAAAATTTATTAAATTTTCTTCTGTTCCCATGAGTATCTTATCCAGTTCAGTCTTCTCCATATAAAAACCATATAGTTTAGCATCTTTTTCATATCTTACTCTTATTTGCATGTACATATACCAATCTATCTCAATTCCCTGTTGTTCCAATTCTCTTTGAGAATTGATGTTCCAATTATCTTTCAGTTCCCCCTTATCTCTTAATAACTCATTATATCTGACAATATTTCCAGAATTAAAGACATTTGGGTGTATCAAGGCTTCCGTTATTTTATTTTTTTGAATTTTTTTTATTTTTAAACATAAAAACATCATTCAATACAATCACAGAAAGTGTGTCAATCGGTTAAGATTCTTTTGTGCATAATCCCATATCCAAAATTACAAATTATTTAATTTCTCTTATTTAACAACTTTATATATCCCTTTATATTATTATTCTCATTTAACAATTATTTAACAAAGCCTTAACTCCCATAAGAAAACATTTCATATATTTTATCATTACCTTAATTTCATATTTCATACTTCACCTCCATGCTTTATTATCTAGCCATTGGTAAAACAAATTTATTTATTTATTTTATTTACAAATATTTATATGCCGCCCTTCTCCCAAAGGACTCAGGGTGGCGAACACAAGTTAAAAACATACAATAATGAAGGAAAATCCTAATTAAAATCAGTTAAAACAAGGACAAATAGATAATAAAACCCTCAGCCCATTTGTTGAAACAGCCAAGTCTTTAGGCCTCGATGGAAGGAGCGGAGATCAGGTGCTGTCCGTAGCTCGGTGGGTAATTCATTCCAGAGGGCAGGAGCGTCCACCGAGCACCCACAGAGAACGCTTTACCCCTGGGCACAGCAAGGTGACATTGGCTCGCCGTCGGAACCCTGAGGAGAGCGGCCCTATGTGAGCGAACAGGACGGTGAGAGGCAAGCAGAAGAAGGTCATGCAAATATCCCGGACCTAAGTCATGAAGGGCCTTATAGGTGAGGACTAGCACCTTGAAGTGGACCCGGAGAACCACTGGTAACCAGTGCAGCTCACGCAGGAGGGGTGTTATATGGGAGTAACGAGGGGCTCCCATAACAACCCGTGCAGCTGCATTCTGGATCAGCTGGAGTCTCCAGGTGAATCTCAGGGACAGGCCCATGTAGAGGGAATTGCAGTAATCCAAGTGGGAAGTAACCAGGGCATGAGTGACTGTGCGAAGGTCATCTCAGTCCAGGAAAGGGTGCAACTGGCGCACCAGGCGAACCTGTGCAAAAGCCCCACTGGTCACGGCCGTCAGATGGTCTTCCAAAGACAGCCGAGAATCCAGGAGGACACCCAAGTTGCGGACCCTTTCAACAGGAGCAAGTACCTCCCCCCCATCAAAAGTGATGGGACCTCTAAAACACGAGGTGTCGGCATCAACAGCCACTCAGTCTTGGAGGGGTTGAGTCTGATCCTGTTCCTACCCATCCAGGCCCGCACCGCTTCCAGGCATCGGGACATCATGGAAAGGGCATCCCCGGGGTGGTCCGGGGTGGAGATATATAACTGAGTATCATCAGCATATTGAAATCCCATATCAAATAGTATTGTTTCTCTTCCTGTTCTCTAATTTCAAATGTCAATTTACTCATTTCAGCACATTCCATAATGTATCCCAAGATTTTGTGTTGAGGTGTCTTCTTTCCTATTTTCCTTAAAGAAGAAAGCCAGTTCTCTCTCCATTTTTTGTACAAAGTCTTTGTTCTGTCCCCATCTCACACACGCACACAAACAGTCAGCAGTCAGGAATTCCTTTGAGATAACAGAATTGGCAGCAACCCAGTAGCTGCCTGCCAAAGACTTTACTCACAAAGGGAGGTTTTTCTCCTCCGTCCAATACACCAAAATAAGTCCACAAAGCCAAAGAATTGTCAAGTTCAGTCCATAATAAATCCAAGGAGGGCATATAATGAAGTTCCAGAAACGCAGTATGACTTGCTAGCTTTTCAGTTTTGTCCATCACAAGACCTGAATGGCCACCACACCCCCTTTTATCACCTGTGGGGTGTGGTCCAGTGACTCAGCTTAATCTCTGGCACGCCTCTTTCTCTGCTGCGCGCGTTTATCTTTCCGACGCTGTCGGGGATCCAGCCAAGACTCATCTCCGTCGCTGTCTAACTGCGGCTGCTTGGAAGTGCCTGGCTCCTGGCCTATCTCTTGGCCTTCGGAGGACACCTGAGGCATTGACAGAGAGGAGGGTCCTGGAGAGGGAGGCCTTGCCTGTCAGGGCATTTATTAATCCCATGTTTGGCTCTGGGACTAATTACCCTGGTTTGGAGGAGATGGATCGTGGCTTATCCTTGTTTCAATAATCTGAAAAGAAACGCGAAGGAAGGTTTCTAATAAAACTCATTTATTTGTTATAAAGAAAATAAAACACCTCACTAACTAAGAAAAGTTAATTGTTACATTTTTGAAAGTAATTCGGGCCGGCTATGTGAGCCGGACCTCTGGCAAGAGAACAAAGGAAGGAGTGTGAGAAGGAATGTGGGTGGATACGGAAACACGTAGCTTACTGATAAGAAGTTGGCAAAGCTACGGAGAGTCTGACAGTCCAGAAATAATGAGCTCAGCTGGTAAATAAAATAACGCAGTGACATTCCCCTTCTTTGCCAGTTGAGCGGATATCAGTTCATCATCAAATAAGGCACATCTTCTCACGCAGATACTCGTGTTGAGCTGCTGGAAGTGGTTTGTTGAGCATATCAGCAATTTGATCATGTGTAGATACATATTGCATTTTGACAAAACCTTTTTTCACTAAGTGTTTTATGTTTTGGTAACGAATGTCAATGTGTCTGGACCTAGAACCTGTAAAATGAGATTCAGAAATATAAACCACCGATTCATTGTCTTCCATCACGGTGATCGGTCGGATCGGGTGTGTCCAGATATCTGTGACTAAAGCATCAAACCAAGTTAGAGAATTACATGCATCTGAAACACAAGCATATTCAGCTTCAGTAGATGAACAAGAAACAAAATTCTGTTTACGTACTTGCCAATAAACAGGACATCCATTTAAGAACATCATATAACCTGAAGTACTTTTACGTGATTTCTTATCACTTGCCCAATCAGAATCTGCATAACAACATAATTCTGCATAATCAGTATGTGTTGGTTCTAACAATAACTTCATGTGTTTAGTGTATTTTAGGTATCTCAATAATTTCTTAATACATGTCCAGTGAAACTGTTTTGCCTTACCTACGTGTCGTGATAAGAGATTAACACTAAGTGCAATGTCGGGTCTGGTCCAACTACTAATGTACAATAGTGACCCTATGACTGAACGATAAAGTGTTTGATCCTCGAACTCAGGACTTTCTTCTTGTGTCAAGTTGTGAAAATCTGTTTGCATGGGTGTCTTTGTTGTGTTAGCATCTTTCATGTTGCAATGATGCAAAACTTGTTCAATTTTATCTTCTTGTGAAAGACTAAACCCCTTCTGTGTCTTTTCAATCTGAACACCTAAATAAGTGCTAATGTGACCTAATGATTTCAATGTGAAGTATCTCTGCAAAGCTTTGGCAAAAATTTCACTCATTTGCTTATTTGGACCAATATAACCAATATCATCAACATAAACAAGAACTATCTCATATGCATCGTTAGATCCTTTTGTGAACACGCACTCATCAGTTTCGGACTTAATAAAGCCCATTGAATTTAGTTTGTCAGTAAGACATAAATACCACATTAAACCAGATTGTTTCAGACCATAAAGACTTTTGTTTAGGAACCAGGTATCCCCTTCTTGCTGTCGGAATCCCGGAGGACTTCTCACGTAGATCTCTTCATCTAGGTCTGCATGTAGATAAGCCGTGTCAACATCAAACTGGAAAACTTCTAAACCAAGGATAGTTGCAGTTGCTAAAGCAATTTTTACACTCTCAGTTCTGACTGTCGGTGAGTAAGTATTTGTGTAGTCCTCAGGATAACGTTGAGCGAAACCCTGAGCTACAAGTCTGGCCTTGTATAGTGACTCACCATTTGGTTTCTTTTTGATTCTGTAGACCCATCGAGTGCCAATGACCTTTTTGTTTGCTGGAGGTTTTGCAGGTGTAAATACTTTAAGTTTCTTTAGACTGTCCATTTCAACCTGCATTGCTTCATACCATTTGTCTTGCTCTGAATCAGGGAGCTGCTTGATTTGTGTGAAATTATCAGGTGGAAGCGTGACATTGCAAATCAAAGGCAAGGGTGCTTTTGTCAGTTGCCAAGAATATCGTTGTGGAGGGATTCCTTTTGTGGCCCTCTTGGAACGTCTTGGAACAACTGTCCAATCTTCTTCTGCTTCGTCCTCGTCCACACTTTCGTCGCTAGCGTCAGCATCCGCGGCTTGCGAAGACGGAACATCGGGTTGAGAAGAATCAGTGGAATCTTGATCATCAATCTGCGTAGCATCAGCAGTATCATCTCTGGGAAAATAAACTCCAGGATCATTGGAATGAATCCTGGACCAGTCAATATCTTCTTCAAAATTAGCAGATTGGGAAATCACAATTACATGTTTAGAGTCAATAAATTTGCTCCACTTTGAATTATCATCAATACCCATAAATCTCAGTCTTTTTGCTGCTGGACTTCCTTTTCTTCTTTGAGCTAAGGGAATGTTCACCATAGCATATGAACCAAAAATATGGATGTTTTTAAGATCAGGCTTGTAGCCATACAACATGAAGAAAGGAGTCTGATTTGTTACACTGCTCCAAGTACGGTTGACAATGTAATTTGCATATTTTATAGCTTCACCCCAGTATATAATATCAAGGTTGGCGTCTTCTAGGAGACAACGCATCATGGTTTGCAGTACCCCTTGTCTTCGTTCTGCGACTCCATTATGAGCCGGTGTGTAAGGCGCCGACGTCTGATGAATAATTCCATTCTTACGCATCCAGTCCTGGAAACGCTGAGACATGAACTCGGCACCACGATCACTCTGGATTCTGGCAATGCGAACTTGGTGTTGGGTAGAAACAAGGGTTGCAAAGTCTTTAAAGATCTGAAAAGTCTCTGATTTTTCTTTCATAGGATATACATATCCATATCTAGAATAATTATCAACAATTGTTAGAAAATATTTTCTACCACCAAATGATGGCGGGAATGGACCAACTATGTCAATGTGAACCAAATCAAAAATGCGTGTTGACAGGCGTGTAGCGTGTTTGGGAATGGCTGCTGCTTTGGATTTGGCCTTCTTGCATACAGCACAATCCAAAAACACCTTACACCCCTTTAGATCCAAACCTTTTGCGAACTCCGGCATCTTCCTAAGAACACGGAAACTGGCATGCCCCAATCTTCTATGCCATTTGTGGATACACCTGGAATGCAAAGGTTTACCTGTTAGTGAATTCTCAACATTAACATTTTTATGCGGAACCTCAGGCTTGCTCTGAGCAACCTGTTTATCAACTCTCTTTTTGTTGGCTTTAGGAGCCTTAGGGGTAGCAACAGCATCTCTCTCTGGGCCTGTGCTCTGCCCTTTTGGAGTTTGCATACTTGCCTGTGTTTGTGTTTTAGGCTTTGGCTTTAAGTAATAAACACCACCAATTAATATGGTTTCAGCAACAATATCTCCATCTTTAACTATGTAACTTGCTTTTTCAAGGTGGTGAACTTGGAACTTTAACATTCTAGACAAGTGAAACTGACTAAGCAAATTACTGGTTGCTGTTGGTATGTAATAAACATCAGGAATGAATGCATCGAGCTCTTCAACATAAACAGTTCCTTTTCCTTTGACCTGACAAGGATGATTTGAAAAAGAATAAAGTTCACGTAGTTCTGGTTCAGGCTCGTGCATTTCTGTGAAAAGTTCCTTTCTGTAGGTAACATGCAATGCTGCACCACTGTCCAAAGTCCACAGGAGTCGTCTGTCGTACTCTGGTTGAGGTTGTGGATCATTGGTTAAAGCCAATGTGGCGAGTGGAGTTTGTGGATCACGCCGGGGACCATGACGACCTTGTCTACCGCCTCTGCCTCTGCCTCTGGAATCTGTTCCTCTGGGCTGGTACGTGACGGGAGCTGGAACTCGTTGGGGACAATCCCGGGTGGCATGTCCCACACGATTGCAGGTGTTGCATCTTGGCGTCCTTGGAGCGTAGGTCCTTCCTCGGAAGGGGCGCCTAGCTGGAGCTCTTGATGCGGGTGGTCCTCTCAAGTGTGGCGTGGCCAACATGAATGCCTCTTCTTCAATTAAAAGTCTACAAACATTGTCCACTGTGCGTTGAGCAATTGGGACTTGGTTAATTTTTGTAACAGCATCTTTCCATTCATAATTCAAAGAGTTAATAATGATGCTGATCATTTGAATATCTTCAATGTTATGGCCTCTTTCTCTCAATTCTGTTCTCAGACCTTTCAGTTTGGTCAAATGTCCTCCAATTTGTTCACCAGGTTTCAATCTCGAACCGTGGAGTTCAGACATGAGTAAACATGAAGATTCAATTGAGATAGGCCTGTAGCAATTTTCCAATTCAGCCCAAATTTGTCGGGCTGTTGTGTTTGGTGGAAAAGTGACCTGCAGTTCAGTATCCATGGACATCAATAATGTTGTACGAGCCCTTATCTCTAGATCTCGTATTGCAAAGTCCCATGGTTGTGCAGGAGGGTTAAAAACCATAAAATGACTGCCTTCTCTAAGAAGCAATAGTGTAATCTCACTGACCCAGGCTTTGTAATTGTGTCCTGACATTTTTAGTTTTGACTCACCAGTTAGTGGAGAGACAGAAAATGCCTGGTGAGGAGCCTGCACTTGGTATGCTGGCTGTGCTGGCAGAGGTATTTGCTGTGCCTGTTGTGGACCTAAAAAAGGTCTTGGTTGTGCCATTGGAGGTGGGCCAGGAGGTGGCCCTATTTGCACTTGTGGCTGGGGCACATATGCAGGCATTTGTAGCTGCTGTGGCTGATGCACTGGAATCTGCTGTATTCCAGTTGCCATTTGTGCTTGATCTGCAATATTGGCATGACCTGCTGGAGATGCAGTCATTTGCCTTTGCTTTGTTCCATCTAAAAGGACACCAACACCGCCAGGGGGTGTTTGAGTTTGGGCCTGTGGAAACACTTGTGGCATTTCAGCTTCCTGTAGTAAATTACTTTTGCCAGCAGATGGTGCTGCACCTTTGGGCAGCTTTGCATACGGGGCATTGTATGCTTTAGAGTAGGAGTGGTTATGTAAGACATGTGTAACTTGATCAGGGAGACTTTCATGTGACGTATGCAGTGCTCTTTGTCTTAATTGGCCTGACACAGAATCCACCAGGGGGAGTGTCTTTGGCTCTGAGGAAGAAGACAAGATGGCCTCTTTTGAAAATTTTAAGTTATCTCCCATATCTTGCTCAAGCATAGATATAGCCATTTTTGCCTGGGATAGCTGCTGTTCATAGAGTTTTATACGGTCACGATAGGTTTTCATGGCCATCTCACGCTGGGTGAGCTCAGGGCTTTGAGGAGAATAATGAATTGTTTCTCTCTCTGCGTGGGAGTAATTTTGCTCAGCAGTGTTTGCACCGAGCGTTACAAATTCAGAAGGTTCTGGGGAGACTTTTTTAGAGCTTGGAAGATCAGAAGAAAATGTTACTGACCTCAGTCGTAAATCATCATCTTCAAAAACAGCTTCTGTCTTATCTCCATCCATTTCTGTTCCCACGGCTTCTTCTCGTTCCAGGCGTGTGGCTGTAGTAAGGGGCTGGAAATCTGGAAACCTCCTGTCTGCCACCTCTTCGTTGGAAAGATCAATCAAATCATTTACGAAGAGTGGTCTTGGTTTCACTTTGCCTTTTTTCTTCTGTTTCGGCATCTCAGCAATATAATTAGCGTACCTCAGTAGCTAAAAACTAATTGCCTATGCGCTCTTATCAGAAGTAACAAAAAACAAGGAGAAAGCCATAAATCAGACCATCCTCGTGCTACCAGAATGTCAGGGCATTTATTAATCCCATGTTTGGCTCTGGGACTAATTACCCTGGTTTGGAGGAGATGGATCGTGGCTTATCCTTGTTTCAATAATCTGAAAAGAAACGCGAAGGAAGGTTTCTAATAAAACTCATTTATTTGTTATAAAGAAAATAAAACACCTCACTAACTAAGAAAAGTTAATTGTTACATTTTTGAAAGTAATTCGGGCCGGCTATGTGAGCCGGACCTCTGGCAAGAGAACAAAGGAAGGAGTGTGAGAAGGAATGTGGGTGGATACGGAAACACGTAGCTTACTGATAAGAAGTTGGCAAAGCTACGGAGAGTCTGACAGTCCAGAAATAATGAGCTCAGCTGGTAAATAAAATAACGCAGTGACATTGCCAACTCCTCTCCTTCACTTTCGAAGTCTTCTCCCTCTGATAAGATGGGCTCGGGGGTCGGAGTCACAACAGTCTTTTTCTTTTAATACAGTATTGTTTAAAGCCCATCTAAATTTTCTTTTTTGTCCTTTCCATTTCACTGTCACTGGGTTATGATTTGCCCAAGTACTTGTTTCTATCTCAATTTGATCTATGTTCAAGGTCAATTCCGATGTTATCCATATCATATCTAACCTCGACCAAGATGTATGTCTATCCGAGTAAAAAGTGTATTGTCGATTTTTACCATTTCTGTCTCTCCATACGTCTTTTAGATTTATTTCCTCGATCATCTTAAAAAAAGATTTCGGTAGTATCTTTCTGCTGTCTTGTTATTTTGTGTGTTTTATAGTCCAAGTCTCCATCTCCAATACCATTAAAGTCTCCCAACATGCAAATATTATCATATTCCATTTCTATTATTTTCATATGCAATTTTCTATAAAAGTCACTTTGATTATTATTTGGGGCATATATTGCTACTAAGAGAATTTTCATATTATTGCCCATAATCTCCACCATCAAAATTCTTCCTTCATCATCCACATATACTTGCTCGGCTGGTATTGTATTTTTAATGTATAAAACCACTCCTCTTTTTGTACATTGTGGTAATGATGTAAAGATTTCCCCTAATTTAGAATGTACAAGTATCTGTTCACATTGTTTTTTAATATGTACTTCTTGCAGGCAGACTATGTCACATTTTAATTTTTCTAATTTGTGGAATATCTTTCTTCTTTTTACTACTGAATTAAGTCAATTTATATTTATTGAAATTAATTTTTTTCTTCCATATTCATACTTTATATGTAGGCTTTGTTGCTCTAGTTGATCTTAATTCCCTTTGTTCTTTTTGTTCCACAGCCCCTCCTACTGCCCCTTCTACTTTTTCCATCATTACCAATTCCTCTTCTTGGAGTTGTATTGGAACAACTGTTGATTGAAATTCCATTTCAACTGTTTCTTTCTCTTTAAAAAAATCAGTATAGAATGCTCTTGCCTTGTCTATTGTATCAATTCTATATCTTTGAAGTTGCCACGTTAATATAAGACCCTCTGGTACCAGCCATCTGTAGCTCACGCCTTTTTGGAGTAATACTTTGATCAAAAATTGATATTCTCTCTGTATCTCTCTCACTCTTCTGGGTATTTGTTTCAAAACTGCAATTTCTTTCTCCTTATACTTTTTCTCTGGCAATTTGCCAGAGAAACGCTTTTTCTCTGGCAATTTGCAGTATTTTTGTTTTAATTGATTTCTTAGCAAATCTTATATGAACTTCTCATGGTAGCTTATTCCACTGTACTTTGTATAGACTCGCTATATCTCATCAACCCTGTTCATCATCTTCTCTTTGGTAATTTCTAATGCCTCAGCCAAAATTCCAATCATTATGTCCGCCAAATTCACTCCTTTTTCTTCTTCCACATTTTGAAATCTGAGGTAAAAGTCTGATTTATCCATCTCCCATCCAATTAATCTGCTCCTGTCCCGTTCAACTTCTCCCAATCTGTCTATATCTTTAATTTTTTCCTCTTTTTGCTCCTCTCTTTTCTTAAGCTTTTGCAACCTCTCGTCATATTTCACCATCATTTGCTGTGTGTTCTCTACTTTTTCATCTATTTTAAGTATTTGTTGTTCCATCCTCTGCATTGTTTGAAAGATCATTTGAAATGTTACTTCTCTGTCTTTATCCTTTTCCTTGTCCTTCTCCTGTTGAAGCATCAACTGAATTGATCGCTGTCCTCCAGCAGGAGATGAGGCCGGTGTGGTAGATGCAGATCCAACTGTCGCTACTATTCTACTCATTTTATCCAATAGTCAAAAACACCAACAGCCAAGGAAAAAATCCAAGAAAATAAACAATAATAAGTAAAAAAAGGAAAAAAGGAAAAAGAATAAAATTGAAAAGCATGAGAATGAAAAATCAATTCTTCAGGTTCTTCAATACCCTAATCCACTTTTTAAAAAAGAAAAAAGAAAAGAAACATAGGAGAGAAAAGAGAAAAAAAATAAGAAAATCAAAATATATATATCAGCAAGAAAAAGAAAAATTAATCCAAATAGTAGCAAAATTACGCCAAAACTTCAATCAATTTCAAAAATAGCCAACTTGAGGAAACAGCAAAAGAAAAAGAAAAAAAAAGAGAAGAAAAAAAATCAATATTTCATCTTCAGACTCTTGTAGTACTAATTCAATACAGTTATTTGAAACCAATTAAAAGAAGAGTGAATAAAAGTACCATCAAAAGTATTTAAACTAAGGGAACTTACAGAGTTATCATTTAGCTAAAATATTAGAAAAGAAAAATAAAGCCCAAATATTAGCAGGTCAAAAGAAAAAAAATCTCACTCTCTACAGCAATACATTAACAAGCCTCTCTCATTTGCCTCAGACTCCTGCTTCAAATATATCTCCAAAGAACACCTGAATAAACACAACAGATAACTCCAACTCTCTTAGATGTTCTTCCCACACTTCTTATCAGCAGTGAAAGTTCAGTTCAGAGTCTCTAATTGGCAACAATGTTATATAATTGTTTCAGCTTGTTACTAATAAAAAGGGAAAGTTAGCAACATTTCCGTCCAGCAGATGGCAGTAAATAGCAATGTTACACACTCTCCTAGTTCCCTTTTATAGTCCAACAATTCTTTGTTAAAAGAGAAAAAAGTCAAAAATTTTAACAAAACAATCCCCAAAAGAGAAAAAAAAAAGAGAATTAAATTCAAGTAAGAAGTTAACTCCAAGAGAAAAAATATTCACTTTTAAAACATAAAGGCCTACAAGTCTCAATTCAATCAGTTTTCTCGGTCCGGTCCCAGTCAGAAATAAAATTTTAAAACTCACCAACTTAACTAGGTAGAAGATAGAAAAAACAGCTCTTATTTAAATTTGCTGCTTGGTTTCTTTTGAATTCAATTCTAAGTCCATTTCAAGTCAGGGTGTTGTTAATTAAGTTAAAAGTCTCTCACCGCATTGGCTTACTATTATTTCTCTTCCTCTTCCGCAGCTTGTCCCAGCTTCAGCAGCTCAATGGCTACCACTCCGCTGTTAGAAAAAGGGCTTCTCCTGGGTCGATCAGGGACTTTGCGATGTCCCTGAGACTCACAGGATGTGCCCTCTGCTAACACAGTCAAAACGAGACTGTGTGGTCCAAAATGGACCGTCCAGCAGTGGAGGTTTCGGCGGTGTCCCTGGAGCCCAGGAATCACCCATCCCTTTTGCCACGATGTCAAGCCCCTCCCCTCTCGGTCTATAATTTTTAATCAGTTGTAAATCTGTATCTTCTTTAGCTTTGAGTGTCATGTATGCTTCTTTCCATGAATCTAGCATTTTAGCCTCTAGTAACAGTTCATTAAATAAGTCCAATATTATATTACTAATCACTTCTTCCAATGTTTTATACAACTCGGCTGGTAAGACATCTGGTCCAGGCGCTTTTCCATTCTTTTGTCTTTTTATTGCTTCTGTTAATTCCATCATTGTTATTCTTTCATCTAACATTTCTTTAAATTGTTCTGATATTTTAATTAAATCTGATTTTTCCAAATACTTTTGTATCTCCTCCTTGGGGATCTTTTCTTGTGAATAGAGTTTTTCATAGTATTCTTGAATTACTTTCTTTTTTTCTTCAGTTCTATATTGTGATTTCCCTTCTTCGTCTTGTAGATATTTTATAACTTTTTTCTCTTTCTCTTTTCTTAGTTTATATGCTAGCCATCTTCTTGGTTTATTTGCGTTTTCAAAAAAAATTTCAACACTCTCAATTTGTTTGCTAATAATTCTTGTTCATTTAAGATTATTTCATGCTTCTTCAGTTACATCAATTTCTTAATTTTTTTATTTTGGACATCTTTCTGAAACTTTTTCCCCAGGCTTTTATATTCTTCTTCCAATCTTACTTGTTTCTGCCGTTTCTTTTTGTTTTTTCCCCCAAATATGTTATCCCCAGACCTCTAATAAATGCTTTCATGGTGTCCCATACATTTTGGAGTGATGTATCTTTCCTTTTATTTAATTTTTTAAAAATGTTCAGTTCCTTTCCCACAAATTCCTGGAATCCTTTTTCATTTAATATTGTTCAAAGTCCATCTTGTCTTTTTCTTTTTCCCTTTCCATACTATTGTCATCGGACTATGGTCAGCCCAAATATTTGAACCAATATTCACTTCTTGCACCTCTTCTATAAGTCCAGTTGACATCCATACCATATCTATCCTTGACCATGATAAATGTCTATTTGAATAAAAAGTATATTGACTCTCCTTCAAATGTTTTTGTCTCCAGATATCTTGGATACTTAATTCTTGTGCCATTGTAAAGAAGGATTTTGGTACTGTTCTTCTAGTTTTTTTATTTGCCTTCAAAGTTTTATAATCCAAATCTAGGTCTATAACTGCATTAAAATCACCCATTATACATATATTTTAATAGTTCAGTGCTATAATTTTTCTGTGCAATCGACGATAAAATTCTTTTCATTTGGTGCATATAATGCTATCAAAAGTATTTGTTTAAAGTTCATTTTTATTTCCACCATCAAAATCCTACCTTTCTCATCTTCAAAAATCAATTTAGGTTCCAATTTTTCTTTTATATATAATGCCACACCCCTTTTACTTTGTTGTATCAGTGCCGTAAATAAAACTCTTAATTTGGGATATTGTAATAGTTTTGTGTGTTGTTTTCTAATATGAACTTCTTGTAAACATATAATGTCCATCCTCAGAGTATTTAATTTAGTCAATAGTCTGTTTCTTTTTATTGCTGCATTTAATCCATTTACATTTAAGGATATTGCTTTTATTTCTTCTTCCATGTTTACTTGTTTTAATTTCATTGCTCTCGTCTTTGTTCAATTGGGTCTTTGGCTCTTGCCCCCTCTCTCCGGGCCCTCTCTTCTTTCGCTTTTTCCTCCTTATCCTTTTCTTCATCTTTCTCTTTTGCAACGCCTACAGCTCCCAAGTCTTCTTCCATTGCTCCACAAAGTTGTTGATAAAATACCTTCGCTTTCTCAATTGAATCAAGTCTGTATCTTTGTTCTCTCCATGTCACCATAATCCCTTCAGGTATTAACCATCTAAAACTCACTCCTTTGGATATTAAAAATCTTGTTAAGAATTGGTATTCTCTCCTCAAATCTCTAACTCTTCTAGGTATTTGTCGTAGAACCACAAGTTATTTATCCTTGTGTTTCAATGCTGTGGTCCTTACTGCTTGCAGTATTTCTGATTTCATCGCTCTCTTTGAAAATCTTACATGTACTTCCCTTGGTAGTTTATTCCTTACTACATATCTAGTATATATTCTAAAGACTTCAACAATCTCTTTCAAAATCTTTTCTTTGGGTTGTTCCAAGGCTTCAGCCAAAATCTCTGCAATTATTTCTGGTAGATTTTCTCCTTTTTCTTCTTCTATATTTTGGAATCTTAAGTAAAATTCAGAGCGTTCCATCTCCAACAGGATAAAACAAAGTATCTTTTAAGCGATAAACATCGTAACAGTCCATTCAAAAAAAAGAAAGAAAAGATAATAGGTAATCCATTCAGTCATTCAAAGCTTTAATATCCAAATGTCCAAATATCCAGTTGTTTTTAAAGTCTCCATATCTTCTTTTTTTTCAGTTAAAGTTTAATAGAAAAAAAAAGTTAATGGGCTCTGTCACGCATTCCTTGCTGCCCCAGTTTTCCAGATGTAGTTGCGAGCACACACCCACACCCACTCCTCACTCTCAGCATCTCTTCTCCACCCTTTGATCATCCAGTTAGTTTAAGAGAAACTTTCAAGTGATAAAATCAAGTCAGTCTCACCTTGATGTCACAGGCTGTTTCTTTACTTTCTCTTCTGGTATAGCCTCCACAGCTTTTTAGCAACTTCCTGGTCGCTTTCCCACCGTGTCCAATTTGAGGAGCTTCTTCTAGTCTTCCTAGGGGGTTTGCAGCCCCCCGGATCAACCAGTATGTGCTCCTCTTGTTGGTTGTCTCTTCAGGACAACTTAGGTCACAAAGGACCCTCGGATATTGGAGATATTGACTACTCTTTAGGAGCCCCTAAAGAGTCCGTTGTGCCACTGCTTTTGGCCACGCCTCCCCCTCGGTGTGCTTTTATCTTGATTGATGCATATAATAAGGAGTAAAGCAAAGGAAGTAGGCAACATTATTTACCACCGTAGTTTCAGCTAGGCTCTGACATTACATGTAGATGGGGGTTTTCTGGATTCTCTTTGTATACTGGAAGTAGGAATACTTGGTTTTAATTGGTGCGAAATATTATAAGCATTGACAGAAACTGCAGTATAGCACACAAAGGCTATACAGGCATAGAAGCAGTACACTTGCTTTGATAATAAAAATACCTCCATGGGAAATACTGGATTGTTTTTAGCAAAAAAGAAAATGAATAGGAAAAAATGTCAGCATAATACATCTACCATCCAAGAGGTGAATGTGGCATTGCCATAGTAACACCTTGTTATGTCTTTAGAGAGGATGACCATTGGGTTGAAGTCCTTGATCAATAGAGACTAATATATTCATTGAAAATAATGAACTCTAATTTGATTGGCCATAACCTCCATCCATAACTATCAAAAATTAGTTGTGTAGTTTCCCATATGTTGAGGTGCAAATATATATTAAAATGGTAGTATGAATCTTATATCCATCTTAGCAATTTTTCTAAAAAGAAAACTGTCAACCCCCCCCCCCAAAAAAAACAGGGAGAAGGGAAAAAATTGTACACTCTACCTTTGATACAATGTCCTTTCCTCTGTGTTGTGGTTTTACCTTTAATTCTCAACTTCAAGAAATGTTAAGAGCATAACACTTGCCCTGAGATCTCCCACCTGTTTACCTGATGAGCAAACTTTACTTTGCCAGATGTATTATGAAGTAAAAAAGAAGTTGTTTAAAATAAGGACAGTACAATGCAAGAAACAAGATGGAGCTATGTAAAACAGAAATAGGAATGGAATCCACTTTGCTTGTTGAGAACAAAAGGCATCCCAAGGTAAGCATAAAGAAAAATTCTATAGCAGCTGATCAATTCCCAGGGCTTTGGGGTATCTACTGAGACCTAACATCTGTGGCAACCCTGCTAATGAATTCTGAATGCCTCAAATGGGACTTTCCCCTTCATTGTTATTCAGACATGATATTATGGAAACTACTGTATGTCCATAACAAACTGCTCAGGAAGACTGAAATTGTTGAGAGATGCCAATATTTTTGCCAACCAGCAATAGGATTGAATACTATATATCTGTGTTCTTATAAATAGAAGCAACTGAATAGGGTTTAAGACTACCAGTTAAACTACCAGTAAAAACGTCAAGATGAACTCAGCTTTTGAATATTTGATTTTGGAATTGTGTTTACATCTAAATCCTCATTGCACTAAGATGGATGGAATAAACTCCCCTTGTGAAATAATTGGAGATAAACCTGTGAATGAAAATGTTTTTTCCTGTGCACAGAAGCAAGCAAAGTACTAAACATCAGAGAATATAACAAATATCATTCTCCAGAGTGAAATAACATTCAAGCATGCATGTGTGAACTTCAAATATACATTCCTTCCTCCAATGTTGAGTCCACAAAGAAACCCAACCTCACCAGAAGGTTTTCCTTGTTTACAGAGATCTTTCTGTCTGTTCCAGCACTTTGGAGACTAGCAATCATTTAAAAATGGAAAATTGTCATATATATATTTGTAAAAGGAAGAGTAATTGTTATGTATCCACTTTTGGAGGGAAAATTAAGCCCAACCTAACAGTAATCATGATATTTCAAATGTTAAACTCCAATTCTCAACTGATCCTGTCAGGCCTCAGATAGCTATCAGCATCCTATCAAAATTTGATAGGATTTGGTCTTCCTCATGCCTTTTTGGAACACCACATATTTTCCAAATTTGCAGTTATGCTAGAGGAAAAACCCTTCAAAGAGAAGCTATATCTTTTAAGTAAAGAAAAGGTGGACTGACTTTAGAAGACACACAGGTTCCCTTCACTTTATGTAAATTTTCTTTATGCAAATTCAATATGGCAATTGATTATTTCATCCAATAATTCTGTGTAGGTATGCGTGCACACATGTGCAAAACAGTCTGGAAACATGTCAAGACTTCTTCCAGAAAAAAAATCACTTGAATATGTTGAATAATTTCCTTACAAAATCGCTTTTCTGCCCTCACTATCCTTATTTACTGTGGTTGTGCCAATTATATATCCTCTTTTCTATATCTGAACCTGTAATAGCCATGGTATCAAAATGGGCATCAACATTTTGTGTAACCCCCATACTTAAAAAGAAAAGGATCTCTCTAATCATGACTTTGGTGAAGGAACCTCACCCTAAGATAAACTTCCATTGAAAGCTGAGCAAAAATTCAG
Organism: Pantherophis guttatus; assembly: GCF_059756535.1. Classification (NCBI taxonomy): domain Eukaryota; kingdom Metazoa; phylum Chordata; class Lepidosauria; order Squamata; family Colubridae; genus Pantherophis; species Pantherophis guttatus. Next base: position 59,574,621 of record NC_142069.1, on the reverse strand, counting down.
TGTTGTGATGCATTCTAACTGCCTATCTACCATGATAACCATGCATATTGGATATGAAGAAAAGATGGAGAAAATAATTAAACTCATAGAACCTACAACATGAAAGAAATATATTTGAAACATAAATCTTTGGAATTTACAAGCACATTTGTCAGTATATTCTTCATAATCCTCCCTTTTTCTACCAGTTCAGTGTCTTGCTTTATGTAAATTCACTTTATGCAAGTTATGGGAAAACATAGCTCTAGTATAAAGCAAGGAAAGTTAGATAATTAAGCCAAATGAAACAACAGTCACTGACCAAATGTAACTATGTTGTCCACAGTCCATGGGCACTTCCCTAATTCATGCATTATAGGAGAATCATTTCTAAGTTCACATCCTACATATGTGAAGTATTTGTGCAATTTTAAAAGTGTTAAGCCATTCATAATATTTTCCCTAGTTTTATATTTTAATAAAGAAGAATTTTAAAGATCTGAAATATGAGTCCAAGTAGGAATGAGCAATATATACTTTCATTTCCCATCCAACTTATTCATCATTCTTGGTTCCAAAACAAAAATACTTATAGCCTCAGTGCTGTTATTTGTAATTCAATCCATACTATTGCTCAACCGAGAAATTGTTAGCCTAGGTACTGCAGAAAATCTTCATGGCATGCAGAAGTTGAGAGGAGATTTGTTGGTCCTTTATTAATATTGAATGGAACTTTCAAATATGGGGAATATCAGTGAAAGAACACCTTATATATAATAAGCTCTCATTCAATATTCTCTACTGGATTTGCATCTTTGCTAAAAGTGCAAAATTAGAAAGTCTATATTAGAACATATCAATTAATACTATCAATCTTGACATAGAGGTACTCATCTAGCAAGAGTATCTCATATTAAAGTATCCAAAATTGTAATAAATACCATTCCACTTGTCTAATAAAATAAATGTGAAAGTAAAAAAAAAAAAAAACACAAAAAAACTACCAGTTAAAAAATATCCCATTCTGAAAATGGGATTTATTTGGATAATTTTTATATCAAGTACACTTTGAAATCGGCACTTCCGGTCGGCACTGCAGGCTCCGTGGACGGTCTTTTAAGACCGCCAGCCCTGCGTCTTCGTAAAAGCCGCTTTGACAGCACAAACTGGCTGTCTGGCAGCTGAAAAACTCTCCTTCAGGAAAAGAAGGAGAGGAGAGCCGGTGGGCGAGAGTAGAGGGTGAGAGCTCCCCAGCCAGCCCGCCAAGAAGCTCCGAAGCCAGGACGACTCTGCGAAAGCAGAGCGAGAAGCCGCAATCCGATCCTGCTTCCAAAAGTGAGTTTGACTGATTACAAGTGCAGGCAGAGCGGAAAACAAGAGGACAAGCTTTAAAAGTACAGAGCTTAACTCCGAAGTTACTTTGTTTCAAACTGAATCTCATTGAGCTGGAGGCTGAAGATGGCGTCTTTGTTATGGTTTTGAAAGTGAAAGCCAGAAACTAAAGTGCTTGAGAACTTTGCGCTGGGAGAGTGGATTAGCTGCTTATTAACTGCTGAGAACTGAGAGCTTGTGGAGCGGGGGAAAAAACCTATTCTGCCTGACAAATTAGAGACTATAAATTACAAACCTCTTAAAAGACTTTGTGGCTTTTAAAGATCTCTTTAAAAGAGGGGGGGAAATGGCTTCTAGACAAGTGAAACCAGGAGTTGTTAAAGGAGGGGGAGGTTCTCCAGTTGTGTCAGTGGTGACACAGAAAGCACAACTTCCAGCTGATTCACAGAGCCAGACTCAGAGTCAAGATGCAGCACTTAATGATTTTAAAGAATTTATGAAAGAAGCCATGAATAATCAAGCAACAGCAATGAAAGAAGCTATGAATAATCAAGCCACAGCAATGAATAATCTAACACTACTTGTGGAAGGGAAATTAAAGAAAGTTGAGGAGGATATAAGTTCAATCAAGGAAGTGGTTGCAGAGAAACACGATGAGATAAGAGAGGATATTGTTTATGCTGTATCAGGATTGTCAAACCTTGTTATCCAGCTTGATGGGAAAGTTGAAGAAATTAATGAAGCCAATTTAAATTTGGAAAGCAAAATGGGAGATGTTATGACCAGAACAGAGAAAGTGGATGATGAATTGGTAATGTTATAATACAGGTCCATGGAGTTTGCTCTGAGATTGAGAGGCCTGAAAGAAAATAATAAAGAAAACCTAAAAGATATTTGTGCTGATGCTATTGCAGAGATAATTAAAGCAAGACCAGAAGATGTGGCAAGCCAAATTGATAAAATTTACAGGGTTAATTCCTGGCTGGCAAAACAAAGGCAGTTGCCAAGAGACGTGGTGATTTATTTTACAACTAGGAGGATCAGAAATGATATCTTACAAGCTTCCTACAAGAATAAAGTTCAGGTGGCTGGGCAAGAGGTAGTGGTTTTAAAAGAGATTCCTCCAAAGATGTTGAGAAGTAGAAAAGACTTTTGCTTTTTGGTAAATGAGCTGAGAAATCAACAAGTGGCATACAGATGGGACGTTCCAATTGGTCTAATAGTGACTTATAATGGAGAAAGATACCGGTTAAATACAGTCTGGAAGGCAAAAGATTTCTATGTAAATGTTTTAAAGGCTGGATACCCACCCTCACCAGGAGGGGGGGAGGAAGATGTTACAACAAGAAAAAGATGGAAAACAGATACAAACCTATGCTGAAGTTGCAGCTGGAGGAATTATCGTGGAAGAAGATTTGGATCTTGGGGGCTTACCCCCAACTTTGGAACCACCTAAGAAGGGAGAGCCGAAAGTACAACGACTGACCCGATCAACTTATAAACTTCAAGAACAACAATCAAAAAGGCAACAATCTCAAGATTTATCTCAAGAAGTTCAAAAAACAGAAGCAGTGGGGGGGGGCTAGGCCGAAGAGTAAGGTGGAGGAGGAGCTTCAGCTGATACTCACAAGGCTTCGAAAGGCTAAAGATGGCAACTAAATTCTTATCTTGGAATGTCTATGGCCTAAATTCACCACAAAAAAGAAAGAAAGTATTTCACTACTTGAAACAATTTAACAATGACGTTGCTTGCAAGAAACACATATCAGATTATCAGATCAAAAAAATTTGATAAATTCAAGATTAGGTACACATTTTGTGGCATCAGCACCAGAGAAGAAAAATGGACTAGTCATATATGTAAGGAAAGGACTATCAGCTAATTTAATTGAGGCAAATGATCAAGGAAGATATATTGCAATTGAATTATTAACACAGACTGGAAAAATGCTTTTTATTGGAATATATGCCCCTAATCAGCAACAAGACAAGTTTTATAAATTTTTACATACTAAAATAATACAATGGGACTATAAATCCTTTATATTAATGGGTGATTGGAATGGAGTAATAGACACACAGAAAGATTAAAAAAGCTTATCAAAGATCTCAACACGTGCAAAACTACCTAAATCTTTTTTTGATATGATGGAAGATATAGAACTGAGAGATATTTGGAGAGAACGTAACCTGGAGGAAAAAGATTTTACTTTTTTTTCTGATAAGACATCAATCCTTCTCCAGAATTGATTTTATACTAACCACAAATGATTTTATTTCCAGGGTGAAGAAGACGAAGATATGTCCAAGATCTTTAACTGATCACAGTCCGGTTTGGGTGGAATTTGAACAGGAGAGGGGAGAAAGGAGGTCTTGGCGGTTAAATGAAAACTTATTTAGATATGAAGAAAATGTGAAAGAGCTTAAAAAACAAATGAAAGAATTTGTTGTTATTAATATGAATAAGGGTACTCCTATGGAAATGGTCTGGGATGCTAGCAAGGCTTATATGAGGGGTATGTTAATACATATGAACAATAAATATAGACTAAAACAACAAAAGAAGCGTAAAGAGATAGAGGAAGAAATAAAAAAGAAAGAACAATTACTTATATCTAATCCAGGAGATAAGAAAGTAAAAGAAACAATAAATATACTACAAGGGCAATTTAATATGTTAATGGCTGATCAGGTGGCAATTAGCTTACAATATGCTAAACATAATACATTTTGTAATGCCAATAAACCAGGTAGGTGGTTGGCCTACGTGCTGAGGAAAAAACAGAAATCACGAGTCATTAGTAAGATAGAATATAGAGGTAAGGAAGTTTACCAACAGAATATGATTAAAAAGGCTTTTTTGGAATTTTATACAAAGTTATATGCTAGTGACTCAATACAAGGTATAGATATAGACAGATATCTAAAGAAAGGGAATATTTCGGAACTAACGTTGGAACAGAGGGAAGGATTGAATCAACCAATAACTTCTGAGGAGATCATTGCGGCAATTAAGCAGTTAAAAACAGGGAAAGCTCCAGGAACAGATGGATTAACAGCTGTTTATTATAAGAATTTACAGCTTGAAATGGTAGAACCGCTTAGAGCTCTATTTTGTAAAATTCAATTAGGGGGAGGAGTTCCACCCTCTTGGAGAACAGCTTTTGTTTCATTGATTCCGAAGGAAGATCAAAACTGTATCAAACCTGAAAATTTTAGGCCAATTTCACTTTTGAACACGGATTATAAAATTTTTGCTAAGATATTAGCGAATAGATTAATGCCAGTTATGCAACAAGCTATTCACAATGACCAATCAGGTTTCATAAAAGGGAGACAGATGAAATATAATGTTAGACAAATTATAAACCTATTGGAATATTTGGAAAAAAATAACCAGGTCCCTGCAGCGTTCATATTTTTGGATGCAGAGAAAGCATTAGATCGATTGAACTGGCAATTCCTGTTTAAGATAATAGAAAAAATGCACTTTGGGGAGTATTTCATACATTTAATTGGAGCAATATATCAGGAACAAACAGCACAAATAATAGTTAATGGAGGTTTAACAGATGCGTTTAAAATTGAGAAAGGTACTAGGCAGGGTTGTCCCTTGTCGCCATTGTTGTTTATTTTAACTTTAGAAGTTTTGTTGAATAAGTTACGTGACTCTGATAAAATAAAAGGAATTGTAATTAGACAGCAGGATTATAGACTAAGAGCGTTTGCAGATAAGATGGTACCGCCCCAGGCGCCTGATGGAAACTGATAGGTTCCAGACGGAGCTTGGGCCAATGCCTGAGGTCTTGGCTCACGCCTCGACTGGAGACTTAGTGGCCGCCTGGGATAGGGCGGCCGCTGGAGCTCTGGATCGAGTCGTGCCTTTGCGGCCTCTGACCCGGCGCCGATCTCACCTGGCTCCTTGGTTTACTGAGGAGCTGAGGGAGATGAAGCGCCGGAAAAGACGCCTAGAGAGTAGTTGGAGGGCCAGTCGCACTGAATCTGACCGGACACTGGTAAGATCTCATATTAAGAATTACCTAGTGGCGATAAAAGCAGCGAAATGTACTCATCTTGCTGCTCTTATCGCGTCATCAGATAACCGCCCGGCCGCCCTGTTTAGGGTGACCCGCTCCCTGCTCCACCAGGAAGCGAGGGAGGACCCCTTGGAGGGGAGAGCCGAGGATTTTGTTCAGTATCTGTATGACAAAATCACTCAGATTCGGGAAGATCTGGACTCTGACTGGGTAGATCCAGTGGGGATGACGGAGGCAGGTCCTGAGAATGTTATCTGGGATGAGTTTGACTCTGTGACCCCTGAGGACGTGGACAGGATTCTGGGTAGACTGAATGCGACCACATGTTTGTTGGACCCGTGCCCCTCCTGGTTAGTGCTGGCTTCCCGGGAGGTGACGCGAGGCTGGCTCCAGGGGATTATAAATGCTTCATTGAGTGAGGGTGTCTTTCCCGCCGCCTTGAAAGAGGCGGTGGTGAGACCTCTCCTCAAGAAGCCTTCCCTGGACCCGGCAATATTGGCAAATTATCGTCCAGTCTCCAACCTTCGCTTTGTTGCGAAGGTTGTTGAGAGTGTGGTGGTACGACAGTTTCCCCGGTACCTGGATGAAACGACGTATCTAGATCCGTTCCAGTCGGGCTTCAGGCCTGGGTACAGCACGGAAACGGCATTGGTCGCGTTGGTGGATGATCTCTGGAGGGCTCGGGACAGAGGTTGTTCCTCTATCCTGGTCCTATTAGATCTCTCAGCGGCTTTTGATACCATCGACCATGGTATCATGCTGCACCGGTTGGGGGGGTTGGGGGTGGGAGGCACCGTACTACGGTGGTTCTCCTCCTTTCTCTCCGACCGGTCGCAGTCTGTGTTGACAGGGGGGCAGAGGTCGACCCCGAGGCCCCTTATATGTGGGGTGCCACAAGGATCGGTCCTCTCGCCCCTTTTGTTCAACATTTATGTGAAGCCGTTGGGCGAGATCATCCGTGGTTTCGGGGTGGAGTACCATCAGTACGCTGATGACACCCAGCTGTACATCTCCACCCCGGACCACCCCAACGATGCCCTTGAAGTGATGTCCCGGTGCCTGGAGGCCGTACGGATCTGGATGGGGAGAAACAGGCTCAGACTCAACCCATCCAAGACCGAGTGGCTGTGGTTTCCGACATCCCGATATAGTCAGCTGGTGCCATCGCTGACTATTGGGGGCGAAGTATTGGCCCCCACGGAGAGGGCTCGCAACTTGGGTGTCCTCCTGGATTCACGGCTGTCTTTAGAAGAGCACTTGACGGCCGTGACCGGGAGGATTTTTCATCAGGTTCGCCTGATTCGCCAGTTGCGTCCCTTTCTGGGTCGGGACTCGTTACGCACGGTCACTCATGCCCTCGTCACCTCCCGTCTGGACTATTGTAACGCTCTCTACATGGGGCTCCCCTTGAGGAGCACTCGGAGGCTCCAACTGGCGCAGAGTGCGGCCGCGCGGGTGGTGATGGGAGCGACGTGGCGCTCCCATGTAACGCCTCTCCTGCGCGAGCTGCACTGGCTCCCGGTGGTCTTCCGAGTGCGCTTCAAGGTTTTGGTTATCACCTTTAGAGCGCTCCATGGCTCAGGACCTGGTTATCTACGGGACCGCCTGCTACCACCAATAGCCTCCCACCGACCAGTACGCTCCCATAGAGAGGGGCTCCTCCGGGTGCCGTCGGCCAAACAATGTCGACTGGCGGCCCCCAGGGGGAGAGCCTTCTCTGTGGGGGCACCTACTATCTGGAACGAGCTCCCCCCCGAGATACGGAGGATTCCGGATCTGCGTACCTTCCGTCGCACGCTGAAGACGTTCCTATTCCAGCAAGCCGGCCTGACCTAAACTTCTCCTCTTTTAAATGGGAATTTTAAATTTGGTTTTAAATTATTGGGGTTTTAAATATGGTTCAGCCAAATTTATCTAACTTGTTTTATTTCTATTTTAAATTTTGTATTGATATGTTTTATTTCATGGCTGTTCACCGCCCTGAGTCCTTCGGGAGTAGGGCGGTATACAAATCTAATAAACTAACTAAACTAAACTAAACCTGGTTCTTACTTTATCTCAATCTATAGAAGCGGCTCCCTATATGCTGGACATAGTAGCTCAATATGGCAAAGTATCTGGATTTAAAGTAAATCTTCATAAGACAAAGATAACTAAAAATATGTCCATAACTCAAAGAGTAGACTTAGGGAGAATAACGGGGTTTGAAGAAGTTAAAAAGGTTAAGTATCTAGGAGTATATATTGCAGCCTCAAACACGAAATTGTTTAAAAATAATTATGAAATTCTCTGGCAAAAAGTACAGAAAGAAATGGAAAATTGGAAAAAGTTACAACTATAATTACTGGGAAGGATAGCAGCAATAAAAATGAATGTACTACCTAGGTTTTTATTTTTGTTTCAAATGATACCAGTGCTTAAGAAAGATGGAAATTTGATGGAATGGCAGAAAGGGGTTAATACTTTCATCTGGGCTGGGAAGAAACCAAGAGTGAAACTGAAAATTATACAGGATATACGGGAGAGAGGAGGTCTTAAAATGTCTAACTTAAGATTGTATTATGAAGCAGCTGCTTTATCACAAATTAGTGATTGGTTTAACTTAACTGAAGAAAGAATGTTAAACATAGAAGGTTATGATTTGTTATATGGATGGCATGCTTATTTGTTATATGAAAAAAAGTGGATAAAGTGTTTAAGGGTCATATACTCAGAAATGCGTCGTTGAGGGTTTGGAAAAAGTACCAATACAAGCTAAACTATAAGATACCCATATGGGCAAATCCCAGACATGCAATAGAAAATATAAATATAGAGCAAAAAAAGAGGTGATTACTTATAAAGAGCTTCTTTTTTTGGAAAGGGGTAAGTTGCAATTGAAATATTTAGATGAATTAAAAGAAGAAGGGATAATTTATACTTGGTTTCAGTATGGTCAGCTTCAAGCTAGATGGAGGGAAGATCAAAAATTTGGTGTTATGCAAAATGAGGAAAATCTGGTGAAACAGATTAGAGATCAAAGCCAGATGCATATTAAAAGGTTGTATAATGCATTATTGGAAATAGACTCAGAAACGGAATTGGTTAAGGATTGCATGATAAAATGGGCACAAAACTTTCTGGAACCAGTGATGATGGAAACGTGGGAAAAGATTTGGGTCAGAAATGTTAAATTTACGCAAGCACAAAATTTGAGAGAATTTTTATAAAATGTTTTATAGATGGCACTTAGATCCTAAAAAATTATCATGTATGTACTCTAATTTGCAAGCTAAAAGTTGGAGATGTGAATGTAATGATGCAACCTATTATCATATATGGTGGACCTGTAAGAAAATCAAGGTATTTTGGATAAAAATTTGGTGGGTGATGCAGAATATTTTGAAAAGAAGGTTGAAATTTACTCCTCAATTGTTCCTATTGGGTATAACTATGGACTGTATAGTATCAGAGACTAAATTGATTTTGAATCTAATATCAGCAGCTAGGCTGTTGGTAGCACAATATTGGAAGAAGGACTCTTTGCCTACTATTGAAGAGTGGATACTGAAAGTAACGAACCTAGCAGAAATGGCGAAAATCTCAGCGTACTTATTTATTTATTTATTTATTTATTTATTTATTTTTAATATTTGTATACCGCCCTACTCCCGAGGGATTCAGGGCGGTGAACAGCCATAAATAAATACAAAGACATACAAAAGTTAAAAACTATTAAAAAATATTAAATAATTTAGGATTAGGTTCAAAGATTAAAACATCCAATTTAACTAAAAGAGATTTAAAACCCAATTTAAAGCCAATTTAAAGGCCAATTTAAAAGGGAGAGTTAGGTCAGACCAGCCTGTTGGAATAAAAACGTTTTTAGGGCGCGGCGGAAGATGCGTAGGTCTTGGATCCTCCGTATCTCCGGGGGGAGCTCGTTCCAGATGGCAGGTGCCCCCACAGAGAAGGCTCTCCTCCTGGGGGCCGCCAGTTGACATTGTTTGGCTGACAGCACCCCGAGGAGCCCCTCTCTATGGGAGCGAACTGGTCGGTGAGAGGCTGCTGGTGGCAGGAGGCGGTCTCGTAAGTACCCTGGTCCTGAGCCATGGAGCGCTCTAAAGGTAGTAACCAAAACCTTGAAGCGCACCCGGAAGACCACCGGGAGCCAGTGCAGCTCGCGCAGGAGGGGGGTTACATGAGAGCGCCACATTGCTCCCGTCACCACCCGCGTGGCCGCATTCTGGACCAGTTGGAGTCTCCGGGTGCTTCTCAAGGGGAGCCCCATGTAGAGAGCATTACAATAATCCAGGCGTGAGATGACAAGGGCGTGAGTGACCGTGCGTAACGAGTCCTGATCCAGAAAGGGACGCAACTGGCGAATCAGGCGAACCTGATAAAAAGTCCTCCTGGCCACGGCCGTCATATGTTGTTCTAAAGACAGCCATGAGTCTAGGAGGATGCCCAAGTTGCGAACCCCATCTGTGGGGGCCAACGACTCGCCCCCAATAGTCAGAGATGGTGCCAACTGACTATATTGGGACAACGGAAACCACAGCCACTCTGTCTTGGATGGGTTAAGCCTGAATCTGTTCCTCCCCATCCAGATCCGTACGGCCTCCAGGCATCGGGACATCACTTCGAGGGCATCATTGGGGTGGTCTGGGGTGGAGATGTACAGCTGGATGTCATCAGCGTACTGATGGTACTTCACCCCAAAACCACGGATGATCTCACCCAGCGGCTTCACATAAATGTTGAACAGAAGGGGCGAGAGGACCGATCCTTGTGGCACCCCACATATAAGGGGCCTCGGGGTCGACCTCTGCCCCCCTGTCAACACAGACTGCGACCGGTCAGAGAGAAAGGAGGAGAACCACTGTAAAACAGTGCCCCCCACCCCCAACCCTTCCAACCGGTGCAGCATGATATCATGATCGATGGTATCAAAAGCCGCTGAGAGGTCTAATAGGACAAGGACTGAGGAGCAACCCCTGTCTCGAGCCCTCCAGAGATCATCAACCAATGCGACCAATGCTGTCTCTGTGCTGTATCCGGGCCTGAATCCCGACTGGAACGGATCTAGATAATTCGATTCATCCAGGTACTGAGGCAGTTGTCGTGCAACCACACTCTCAACAACCTTCGCAACAAAGCGAAGGTTGGAGACAGGACGATAATTTGCTAACACAGCTGGGTCTAGGGAGGGCTTCTTGAGGAGGGGCCTCACCACCGCCTCTTTCAAGGCGGCGGGAAAGACACCCTCACTCAAAGAAGCATTTATAATCTCCTGGAGCCAGCCTCGTGTCACCTCGCGGGAGGCCAGTACCAACCAGGATGGACACGGGTCCAATAAACATGTGGTCACATTTAGTCTGTTCAGTATCCTGCCCACGCTTTCGGGAGTCACAGGATCAAACTCTTCCCAAATAATATTCTCAGGACCTGCCCTTGTCATCTCCCCTGGATCAACCCAGTCAGAGTCCAGCTGTTCCCGAATCTGAGCGATTTTGTCATACAGATATTGTACAAAATGCTCAGCTCTACCCTCCAAGGGATCTTCCCGCGCCCCTTGGTGGAGCAGGGAGCGGGTCACCCTAAACAGGGTGGCTGGGCGATTATCTGATGATGCAATAAGAGCAGAAAAGTAGTTACTCTTCTCTACTCTTATCGCCACTAGGTAATTCTTAATATGAGATCTTACCAGTGTTCGGTCGGATTCAGAACGACTAGCCCTCCAACTGCTCTCTAGGCGTCTTTTCCGGCGCTTCATCTCCCTCAGCTCCTCAGTATACCAAGGAGCCAGGTGAGACCGGCGCCGGATCAGAGGCCGCAAAGGCACGACTCGGTCTAAAGCTCCAGCAACCGCCCTATCCCAGGCGGCCACTAAGTCCTCAGCCGAGTCGTGTGCCAGAACCTCAGGAAATGGCCCAAGCTCCATCTGGAATCTCTCAGGATCCATCAGGCGCCTGGGGCGGAACCACCTGGTTGGTTCCACCTCCCTGCGGCAGGGTGTGGCGGTTCGGAGGTCCAGGCGAAGGAGGGAGTGATCTGACCATGACAAGGGTTCAATCGCTATATCCCCTATCTCGAGATCACTCGACCACTGTCCAGAGACAAAAACCAGGTCCAGTGTGTGTCCCCCCATGTGAGTAGAGCCATAAATTAACTGGGTCAGGTCCATAGCCATCATGGAAGCCATGAACTCCCGAGCCACCTCAGACGTCTCGCCAACTGATGACAAGTTAAAATCCCCCATGACCATAAGACTGGGGGTGTCAACTGCCACCGCGGCTATAACATCAAGCAGCTCAGGCAGGGCTGTTGCCACGTGGCAGGGAGCCAGGTACGTGACTAGCAAGCCCAACTGCACCCTATGACCCCACTTCACAATAGTCACTTGAAGGACTATACACAAGAAAGATATGTATCGGAATGGAGAAGATGGATTGACTATATTCAAAATAAGTATCAGACAAGAAAATATCAAATAGCTTATGAATGAACGTTAAGTATTAGAAGTATTTTGTTATCTATAGTGGAGTTAAGGTTTCAGGAGGGGAGTTAGTAGTCCGAGGATAAGTAGGTTAATCTAGTTTATGATTGTTAAATGAAACACCTTGTATTTTGCTCTGGGAAGTCTGTGGGGGAGGGTGGGATGAGGGGAGGGAAAGGGTGGGGGGAATATGGGGGGGAAGAAAATTGTTGTTTTTTGTAAAACTTTTCAATTAATAAAAAAGAACGCTTTGAAATCTATAACTACATTAGCTAAGGATGGCTTTGGAAGAAATCTAAAGAAATTTTCAAAAGGTATTGTCTAAGCTTTTTTTTTTTTTTTTGTAAAGTAATCAGAACCAGCCATTTAATAAAGAAGGCGGGAGAAGTAGAAGTTAAAAAAAAATCATATTAATGGGAATGTGTTGGATTTTTTTTAAAAAATAGCATATATGACAATTTGTCAAATATTTGTACAGTCCTTTGTTGCCCTCTTGTGGCTTTCTCAAAAACGAAATTGATGAAAAAAATGGACAAAAAAACAAATGAATCTCATATAAGAGATTCATATATACATGTACAGTACATATAAAGAGTTTCTCTTAAGTGATTATTGATTCAAGAGACTCACTTTAGTACAGAACTGACTGATTGGTTTTTCTTGCATTCCACAGTACTCTTAATAATTGACTCCAGATTTATAATTTGAAGGCATACATATATTTCTTTCAATTTCTTCCAATATGCTTCCGTATGTATATTACTATTTTCCTGTCATAGAAAAATCTTTAAAATCATGATCACTATCTTTTTCACTGTATTTTTCCTAAAATTACTCCTCCAGAATACTAACCACCTTTATTTTTGATCTCAAGAAAATAAAACCACATTTTACTTCAGTGTCCACTACAAGTATGTCCTTTGCCATTAGTTTTATCTTAACATTTAATATTAATCAGGTTTTTTTTGTTTTCTATGTTTATTTTCAAAATTAACTTTATTTTCAGTTAAAGGGGGAATCAAATTACAATCATAAAAGCCTAAGGGTGATGGGCAGGGGTGGGTTCTAAATTTTTTTACTACTGGTTCTGTGGGCGTGGCTTATTTTGTGGGCATGGCTTGATGGTCATGTGACAATTATTTAGAATTTAGCAGAGGTATTGGTCTACCAGGCTTTTAACTGCTTGCAGAGCTGTACCAATCTATCCATTTATTTTTGTAGGCACTGATCAACTCATGTATTTTTGCAGGCACTGGTATACTCATTTGTTTTCTTTTAACACTGATCAGCTGTAGGGCAGCCCTTTGAAGCCCTAGGGCAAGAGTTTAAATATTTTTTTTCCCTCTAGCCATTAGCTGGGACTCAGGAGGCAGCAATAGATTGGGGGTGGGGCTAAATAAAAGGTAAGAATAACGCAGGGGGGCAGGGGGGCAGAACCGGTTCGGTGATATCATATCGTCACTGCTACCGGCTCGGGGGAACCGGGCTGAACTGGGAGGAATCCACCACTGGTGATGGGGTACAATCAATTAAAAAGCATATAAGATATATCAGAGTCCAAAAATAAAAAAATAAAAATTAGGAAAAGCTAGAAGGAGAGCTGTCTCAAATAATTACTTTTGTTGGTCTATCTGGAGTCTACTTCCATCCTATACTTGTGTACAAGCTGAACAGACAAGGCAACAATATGCAATATTCTTGTCTCCTTCCTATTTTGAACAACTGTTTTTCCAGATTCTGTTCTTGCAGGAACTTTTCTTTTACTGTATTTACTATAACATTTCTTCAGAGGAATAATCAGGTAAACTGGTACTCCATTAGCTCTAATATAATGTATCTTCTGGAATGATAACAAAAAAACCCCCATATTGCAGTAATGTATGTAATAAAAGTAAAGTACCTTATTAGTCTCCATTATCCTTTTTGTGATATCTATCTGATGTTAGCATTTTAACTACTTCTTCTTCAGCTTTAAACAGTTCAATGGGAATTTTATTTGTACTTCATGCTTTTTCTATTTAATAGCTACAGGTTCTCTTTGACTTACAATCATAACTGAGCCTGGAATTTGGGTTTATTTATTTATTTATTTGTCGCATTTCTATGCCGCCCAACTCCCTGGGGACTCTGGGCAGCTTACAACAAAAAATAATGCGAACAATATACCACAAAAGTTGTTTTAAAAAAACATTAAAAACCCATACACTCCATTCATGGCCAGGTCTCGCAAGATTGCAGCAGCGAGATCAACGGCCCCAGGCCTGCCGGTAAAGCCAGGTCTTCACCGCTTTCCGGAAGGCCAATAGGGTGGGGGCGGTCTGGACCTCAGGAGGTAATTGGTTCCAGAGAGCTGGGGCAGCCACAGAGAAGGCCCTCCCCCGCGGGCACACCAGCTGACATTGTTTAGCTGACGGGACCCGGAGGAGACCAACTCTGTGGGATCTTACTGGTCGTTGGGAGCAATGTGGTAGAAGGTGGTCTCAAAGATAGCCTGGCCCTAAGCCATGTAGGGTTTTAAAGGTAATAACCAACACCTTGAATTGTCTCCAGAGACCGATAGGGAGCCAGTGCAGCTCGTGGAGAATTGGTGTAATGTGGATGTATCTAGGTGCACCCACAATAGTTCGCGGGGCTGCATTCTGGACCAACTGTAGTCTCCGAACACTTTTCAAGGGTAGCCACATGTAGAGCGCGTTGCAATAATCCAACTGTGAGGTGACAAGGGCATGAGTGACTGTGAGGAGAGCCTCCTGCTCTAAGTAGGGTCACAGTTGGTGCACCAGGTGAACCTGTGCAAAAGTCCCCTTAACCACAGCTGACAGATGTTGCTCTAATCTTAGCTGTGAGTCTAGAAGGACACCCAGATTGCGAGCCCATTCTGAGGGGAACAATTTCTCCCCCCCCCCAGGACCAGAGATGGACAATCAACATAGTCTTTAGGAGGCAATACCCACAGCCATTCGGTCTTGTCTGGGTTAAGTCTGAGCCTGTTGACTCCCATCCAGACCCTCACAGCCTCCAGCCACCAGCACATCACATCCACTGCATCACTGAACTGATGCGGGATGGAGATATACAGCTGGGTATCATCAGCATATTGCTGATATCCTACCCCGTATCGTCGGATGATTTCACCCAGCGGTTTCATGTAGATGTTAAATGGGAGGGGAGAGAGGACCGAGCCCTGAAGCACCCTGCAAACGAGGGGCCTAGGGGTCGACCTCTGTCCTCCTACCAACACCGACTATGACCGACCAGAGACATAGGAGGAGAACCAACCGTAACACAGTGCCTCCCACTCCCAACTCCCTTAGTCGTCCCAGAAAGATACTATGGCCAATGGTATCGAAAGCTGCTGAGAGGTCAAGTAGCACCAAGATAGAGGAATGACCCCCATCTCGGGCTTGCCAGAGATCATCCATCAGTGTGACCAAGGCAGTTTCCATGCTGTAGCCAGGCCTGAAGCCAGACTGAAAAGGGTCTAAATAATTCATTTCCTCCAATGACCGCAGATGTCAGCGCCTCAACGCTGGCATAGAGAGCAGAGGAGAGAGATAAGCTCTGAACTTTTGCCTGCTAAATCCCTTTGAAGTTGGGTTGTCGTGGAAATGAGGAGGGGGAACATTCCTGGGAAATGACGAGATAAGAAGTCTGGAGAATGTCTTGGAAGATAGCCAATGAGAAGCAGAGATTTGGGGATCGGAAAGGGAGGGATTGGGGGGCAAAAGGTCAGTCTTCTCCGCATCGAGTCATGATCCGGTTGCTGTGCTCAATTAAAGAAAAGATTTCCTTAAAGATTGGCAGTTCGGAAATTCATTTATTGTCAGCCTCAGCTTGCCTGCTTCAGCTGCCATAAGAAACGGGGAGGGATTAGTTATGAAGCAAAGGGGGGGAAGGGAGCAGGAGGTGGTTTTGTCTTTGTAGGATGGGACTTCGTGAGAAATGAAATTGAATCTTCAAAAGGGGACGGCTGACCAACTGCCCTACATTCCTGATGAATGACGCTGCCAGACATGTTGCCACCTGATCTTTGGAAGACCTTTGGATTGGCTGATGATTTATGAACACGAGGGGGGGGGAGAAGCTTAGTAGATGCATTTCGCGCGTTTTGCTCACTTCCAGCTTTAACTGGGTTGCTATTCATTTCATATTCAGTAAAAGTACTAAATTCTTCAAAATGCTTGAGTTTGGGTTTTTCTTTCCTGGATACTGAAGGAAGCATTCCTGACATTAAGCTGGAAGTCACATCCAGTCATCCCGGACAAAAACCGAGGGGACTGAAAATCCAAAGTATGTCAGATCGAGGGAGTGATGAAGAAGGGAAGATGGGGGCAGCGAGTTCAACCGCCCTCCAGTCGGAAAGAGAAACTGCAGAATGGTTGGAAAAACTCCATTTGGAGCTGGAGGAAGCTAGATGGTCCAAAGGAGTGGGGACACTGCCGGACTGGGGAGAGGAACCCCGGGGAGTGACAACTTCCAGACCCCGAAAAAAGGAGGCAGTGTGGATGCAAGAACAAAAGGAACATCTCATGATAGACCAAGCCTTGCAGCTTATCCGTGATGTGGAAGAAAGCAGAAAAAACCGTGAGTCTTTTGAAATTCCTGTGGAGAAGGGGGAAGCAGACCCCAGGGGGGAGCCCGAAGAAACAGCCTGCGGGGGAGAGGAAGAGTTTGAGGAGGGAACATCCCAGGCTTCAGCAGCTCGAGGGAGAGATGCAGCCGGCCAGAGAACCCCAGCCCTGCAGGCCCCCCACACAGACGTAAAAAGCCAAAAATCCCCCCCCTTCCTGGGAAGTTTGATGGAAATCCTAAAGCCTTGGGATTTTTCCTAACCCAAGTGTGGAACCACATGCAGGATTGGGGGGAGGACTACGAAACAGAGGCGGCTAAAGTCAGAAGCGTTGCGAATGCCCTAGAGGGAGTAGTGGCTGAGTGGATGGTGGTTCTCCACAATAACAACTCCCTCTTGCTGAGAAATTACAACCAGTTCATGAGGACCCTTAGAAGGCGTTTTGAAGACCATTTAGCTGAACGAAAGGCGAGACTCAGAATGAAGAGTATTCAGCAGGGCCGGAGGCCGGTGGCAGAGTATATCCAAGAGTTTCGTGAACTGGCACCCTATATGACAGGCTGGTCAGAAATGGCTCTTTTGGAGAGTTTCAAGAATGGGCTGAATGAAGAGATATATCGGGACTACAGAAGCATGGGGGTCTCCAATGATTTGGATAGATGGTACATAGTAGCTGAGGACGTAGAGATCGAGCTGAGACGGAGCGAACTCCGAGGCAGGCGGATGGGGGACCAGTCATCCTCTTTCCACCGTAAGGGGGCACCCAAGATGACTGGCGGGAGGACCGAATTCAAATCCAAGTCAAAGCCCTTCACCTGTTTCAAATGTGGGAAAGAGGGTCACCGGGCTGCCGAATGTTTCTCCAAGCCACAGCCAAAAGTTTCCGGGGCCGGCCAAAAGAAAGGCGACAAAATACCCGCCAAAACCCGCGGCACCGCCCTGAAAGGAGAAGTCGTTGAGTTCACTCCCCAAAACCAGAGTGAGTTGGGAACTCCGACCAACGATGACGACAGCGAGACGGACTCCGACTCCGACACCGACGATCGGGTAAGTCACACGGAAGAACCCTTACTCATTCCCGTAGAAATAAGAGTGTCCTCCACAGGGGCTCACACACAATTGTTAGCCCTGCTGGACTCAGGGTGCACCAGGTGCATAATTAGCCCCAAAGTAGTGGAGGAGATGGAACTGAGACTAAAAACTTTAAAAAGACCCATTGCATTTTGTCAATTAGATGGGTCGATTGCAGGAGGGGGCCCAGCTAGCTTTATGACTGAACCCCTTGAATTGCAGTTGGGGAACCATGTAGAGAATCTCAGATTTATTATAGCCCCTGGTATGGAAAGACCCCTCATTCTAGGACTGCCCTGGCTTCACAAATGGAACCCACGAGTAAATTGGAAAACGGGGGTCCTACGCATCCGCACGGCAGAACCAACTCCGGGAAGGGAAGCCCCCCCCCCCGAGGGACGACATAAGACCAGAAAGGGCGGCAGTAGCCATTAACTATATTGAGGGAGAAGAGAAAATTCCAAAGGAATATTGGGACCTCAAGGAAGTGTTTAGCGAAAAAGCATCAGATGCTCTGCCTCCCCACAGGGCCACTGACTGCACCATTGAAATACTCCCAGGGGTGAAGCTTCCCAAACCAAAAATATGCCCCATGACACCTCGAGAATTGGGGGAATTGCAAAATTTTATTGACAAAAACTTAGAACGGGGATTTATCGAACGAGCCAAACCCAAGGTGGCAGCACCAGTAATGTTCCGCGAGAAGAAAGATGGATCCTTCCGGTTAGTAGTTGATTATAGAAACATGAACGCCATTTGCATAGAAAATGTCTATCCCCTCCCACTCATGAAGGACATGTTAGCCCATTTAGGGAAGGGAATTTTTTTTACCAAACTTGATTTAAGAGAGGCATACTACCGAGTGAGAATAAAAGAGGGAGATGAATGGAAGACAGCATTTAATTGCCCACTGGGATGTTTCCAGTTTAGAGTACTCCCTTTTGGACTACAGGGAGCCCTGGCTGTATTCATGCAGTTGATCAACGAAGTGTTGCATGAGCACCTATATAAGGGGGTGTTGGTCTATTTGGACGACATTCTAATTTATTCTGACAACATGGCCGACCATGTAAGACTGGTTCAAGCAGTCTTGAATAAACTCAGAGCAGCTGAACTCTATGCCAAACTTTCTAAATGTGAATTCCACCAAGACAAAATTGACTATCTTGGATATCGTATATCGCATGAAGGAATAGAGATGGACCCGGAAAAGGACCAGGCAGTGATGGAATGGGCCGCACCACGCACCCGTAAACAGTTACAGAGTTTCTTGGGGTTTGCAAATTTTTATAGACAATTTATCCCCTCCTTCGCAAAAATCGCAGTGCCAATTACAGACTTGCTAAAAACCAAAGGGGAAGTAAAACCCAAACCCTCGAAACCACTAGAATGGACTATGGACTGTCAAGCTGCTTTCGAAAAACTGAAATGACTGTTTGCAGCTGAACCGGTGCTCAAACACCCTGACATGGAACAACCTTTTGTAGTACAAGCTGATGCCAGTGACGTCGCCATAGGAGCAATATTCTTGCAAAAGAATGAGAACGGGATATTATAACCCTGTGCTTACACGTCTCGTAAACTATCAGACACTGAAAGGAGATGGGCCATATGGGAGAAAGAAGCGTTTGCAGTTAGATGGGCGCTGTTAACGTGGAGACAATTTTTAGAAGGGGCGAAACACCCTTTCGAGGTGTGGACTGATCATAAGAATCTAGAAGCATTAAAAACACCACACAAACTATCACCAAAACAAGCTCGTTGGGCCCAACACTTCAAGCGTTTCAATTTCACTTTACGTTACCTTCCTGGTGGAAAAAATTTCATGGCAGACGCACTTTCCAGATTGCCACAGTACAACAGCATAAAGAAGGAAGTGGTTCAACCAATGATCCCCTTGACGCAATTGGCAACACCTGTCACTACCAGAGCGCAGAGTAAAACCGAATCAGAACTCTCGGGAGATTTGCTCAAAAAATTACGAGAAGCGCTAAAAACTGACGAGTGGTTTAAGGCCCACTCGAATGAATGCACACTTCGCGACAGATTACCTTGGGTTGGATCGAAATTGTATGTTCCGGCCACATTAAGAACAACCGTATTGAAATATGCTCATGATGCCAAGGCCGCAGGGCACTTTGCATTTGTCAAGACTCTACATCTTGTTAAGAGACAATTTTGGTGGCCGGCACTTAAAAAGGACATAGAGACATATGTGGCTAGCTGTCCAGTATGTGCCTCAGCTAAAAGACCTCCAGGAAAATCCCCTGGATTACTGCAAAGTGTGGCTAGACCAAACGCCCCATGGAACGAAATATCGATGGATTTCATTGTGGACTTACCAGACAGTGAGGGCTGCACTGTCATTTGGGTAGTAACTGATTTGTTTTCCAAACAAGTGCATTTCATCCCTTGCTCAAAGATCCCTTCAGCAAAAACCCTCGCAAAACTGTTTATTCGGCAGATTTACCGACTACATGGCTCTCCGAAAAGAATAATTTCTGACAGGGGTGTGCAATTTACTTCCAGTTTCTGGAGAGAGTTTTTGAAATTGATAGGCTCCGCACAGGGGTTGAGTTCCAGTCACCACCCTCAGACAAATGGGGCTTGTGAAAGAACCAATGGGGTGCTCGAACAATACCTTAGGTGTTACGTAAATTACCAGCAAGACAATTGGGTAGACTTGTTGACATTTGCAGAAGTGGCATATAACAATTCTGTACACAGTAGCACCAGATTCACCCCTTTCAAGGTCGTATCGGGCCAGGATTTTGTACCCATTCCCGAGCTACCTCAAGATGATCCCCAAAATCCCTCCTTGATGGATTGGATTGAACAATTAAAGAGCACCTGGGCAGTGACTCGGAAGGCATTAGATGAGGCACACCGAGCTCATAAGGCGCAAGCCGATAAGAAAAGGTCCCCAGCTCACATTTATAAAGTGGGGGACAAAGTCTATTTGTCTACCAAATACTTACAAACCACCCAGAAGTCCAAAAAGCTGGGGCCTAAGTATGTAGGATCATTCCGTGTGATTAGACTGATTAATCCAGTAACAGTTGAATTGGAATTGCCAAAAACCTTGAGACGAATACATCCTGTATTTCATGTTAGTTTATTGAAACCTGAACACTCATCTCCCCTAAGGGCTGATCAAAGCACCCCTCCAATTCCCATTCTCATAGAGGGGGAGCAACATTTTGAGGTTAAGGAAATCTTGGACTCTAGAAAACACCATGGTAAAGTCCAATATCTGATTGCCTGGAAACATTTTCCTTTATCTCAGGCTGAATGGGTGAATAAACGGGATGTCCGAGCTCCCAAGAAAATACAACAATTCTATACCAAATACCCAGATAAACCATAATTATTGTATATATTCTGTTTCTCTCTCTTTTCTTTCCTTTTATTTAGGACTAACGTCTCTTCTGCAAGGGGGGCCGAATGTCAGCCTCAGCTTGGCTGCTTCAGCTGCCATAAGAAATGGGGAGGGATTAGTTATGAAGCAAAGTGGGGGAAGGGAGCAGGAGGTGGTTTTGTCTTTGTAGGATGGGACTTCGTGAGAAACGAAACTGAATCTTCAAAAGGGGACGGCTGACCAACTGCCCTACATTCCTGATGAATGACGCTGCCAGACGTGTTGCCACCTGACCTTTGGAAGACCTTTGGATTGGCTGATGATTTATGAACACGAGGGTGGGGGGAGAAGCTTAGTAGATGCATTTCGCGCGTTTTGCTCACTTCCAGCTTTAACTGGGTTAAATTTCATATTCAGTAATTAAATTAAATTTCATATTCAGTAAAAGTACTAAATTCTTCAAAATGCTTGAGTTTGGGTTTTTCTTTCCTGGATACTGAAGGAAGCATTCCTGACATTTATTTTGAGATAGCATCGAAGTCTGACAGACGGACAAGACTCAACTTTCCAAGCCAAACTGGCAAACCTCCAACCATCCAGCTCCCTACAAGATGTTTGGATGGATTGGAGGCAAGGTTCTGAAGCCATGGCAGAAAGCCAGCTCTCTACTGAAAGTCTACTCCAAACGGCTGTGAACCAGCCACCCCTCCCTACTCCAACCAGCTTGGATGCAACGGGGCCACCCACTCCCCCAGCAAAGCTGCAACCCCCCCTTCCCCCTCCATTGCCACAGGATTACCAAGGACAGACGATCGTGCTCCAGCCCAAGAGAAGGAAAAATGATGAACCTTGGTGGACTTTGCCAAAATCTGCAGAAGCTGAATTCCCCTTTCCAGATGCTAAAGGTAAGGGAAGCCCCTGAGTAAATTGGGAAGGGCGGATTGGTTATGGAATTGGCAGCAGGCCAGACAGAAAAAACCTTCAACCCTGCCACTCGAAAGCCCCATGGAGGAGTTAAAGCAAGATTTTGAATGTGCCGTCAGCCTGGAAGACGGTCCATCCTGCAGGCCCAAAGATAGAAGGAGGCCAGCTGACCCTGTTGAACTAAGCCACCATAGGAGAGGGCCCAGCCCTTCCCCCTCCCACACCAGAAGGAAGGAAAGTCCCAGTTTGCATCCATGGGTTCCTCTTCTGCCCAGCAAGCATACCAGCCTACGCAAGGCATCACCCCCCCCGCCTCCGGATGAGAGATGAGGAAGAAACCCAACGATACCCTAAACAGGCACACAGAGCCCCACTATGGGAGAACGGGCCACCGAGGGCAGAGCCACCCTGGTTCAGAGGAAAGTTTGATGGGGATCCAGACCAGGTGGCGCAGTTCCTTGACACAGCTGAGGTCTATATCGAGAGCTATGGGCACCTTTACCCATTCCCCAGAGCCCTGTTCAATGCCATTTCAGAAGGGCTGGAGGGAGAAGCAAAGACTTGGTCATCAGCCCTCTACAAGAATAGAGCCCCCCAACTGCAAGATGCAGATGATTTCTTGCAACTACTGCGGGCGAGGTACGAGGAAGTAGGAGAGGATCCATATGTGGAAGACAAACTCAGAAGCCTAATCCAGAGAGGGAAGCCCATCAAGGAGCACATTTGTGAGTTCCGAAGAGTCGTGGGTACCTTGCCTCCCCTACCTGAGTGACTGCTAGTGTATTTTTTCAGAACGAGCCTAGATAAATGGATCGCTCAAGTGACCACTTATCGGGACATCCTGAACCGACTCTCCGAATGGTTCCGCGTGGCGATGCAAGTTGAAAGGGGACTGTGCGTCAATGACATGCTAAAGCAACCAGAGACCAGGGAGAGATACCAATCGGACCGAAGGCCACAAACCAGACAAGGAACCATGGCACCACGGCCTACCCAAAGGCCTTTCGTTCCACGGAGCCCAATGAGATGCTATAGATGTGGAGGAATGGGCCATCTAGCAGCAGCTTGTGGAACCCCGGGCCCGAGGCCAAACCCTCAGCCAAAGGCACGATGAGAACGGGGCCCCAAGCGAGCCACCAATGCGCCATGAAGTCTCCTCCCCGGCACAGAGGTCTTCGCCCACCTGACCGAGACAAAGGGAGACCCGGATGATGGAGACCAATCCCCCGACCCGTATGACAGCGAGGACGAGGGTGAAGACGACCCAATGGTGAGTGGACCCATCCACCCTTTCCTTTTCCCCATATGCCTAACAACCCCAAAGACAGGTACCCAAGAGACTTTCCAAGCCCTGATAGATTTGGGCTGCACTAGGTGCCTGATTAATCTACCCACAGTCCTAAAATTGGGGATCCGAGCTAAGAAGCTCAACCACCCAATTCGATTTGAGCAAGTTGATGGGACCCTAGTAGGCGGAGCCTGCGCCATACACCTGACCAAAACCAGTGAAGCTAGAACTAGGGGATCACTGGGAAACGATACGGTTCATAATAGCCCCCAAGATGGCCGATCCAGTCATACTGGGACTTTCCTGGCTAGACAAGTGGGGTCCAATTATCTGGTGGCAAGAGGGGACCCGCAGATTGAGGATAGCCAAAGGGCCCCAACCTCTGCCGTTCCAACCAGAACAAACACCCCCCACACTCGAGCCCCAACGTCTCCCGCCTGAACAAAAGAAGATGGCACTGATGCAAGGGCCCCTCCCGAAGGGCACTGCGAAGCAGCTAGGGCCCACATCCAACAGTACCCATGAAACAGAGCAGATCCCAAAAGACTACCAAGACCTAGCACAGGTATTTAGCGAGACCGAGTGCGACGTCCTACCTCCCCACCGCGATGCTGACTGCGCCATCGAAATCATCCCTGGGGCGAAACTACCTAAACCTAAATTGTATGCCATGACGCCCCGTGAAATGCAAGAAATGCGAAATTACATAGACAAAAACCTACAAAGGGGTTTCATTGAGCCAGTCAAACCGTGGGTTGCGGCACCGGTCCTCTTCAAAGAGAAGAAAGACGGCTCTATGCGTCTGGTAGTTGACTTTTGGGGATCAATGCGGTCTGCGTACACAGCTTATACCCCCTCCCCCTCATGAAGGACTCACCTGCCCAAGGGGAAGATTTTCACCAAACTAGACCTCCGCGAAGCCTACTACTGAGTGCACATCAGGGAAGGAGACGAGTGGAAGACAGCATTCAACTGCCCCCTGGGAAGTTACCAATTCAAGGTGATGCCATTTGGGCTACAGGGAGACCCAGCTGTGTTCATGCAATTGATAAACGAAGTTCCACATGAGCACCTGTACAAAGGGGTCCTCGTCTACCTAGATGACATTCTCATTTACACAGAGACCATAGACGAACACATACCCCTCGTACGCAAAGTGCTGGAAAAACTGCTGAAAGCGAACCTCTATGTCAAACTGTCAAAATGTGAGTTCCACCGATCACGTCTGGACTATTTAGGTTACCGAGTGTCAAACGAGGGGATAGAGATGGACCCGGCTAAAGTACAATCAGTCCTAGACTGGCAACCCCCGCGCACCCGCAGGCAACTACAAAGCTTCCTGAGGTTCGCGAATTTCTACAGGCAATTCATCCCCTCCTTTGCAAGAATTGCCAAACCTCTGATGGACCTCCTAAAGACAGGAAGTCCGACAACGAAACCCCACCCAGGACAGCCTCTACAGTGGGACTCAGCCTGCCAACAGGCATTCGAGACACTAAAACAAATGTTTGCAAAAGAACCAGTCTTGAAGCATCCTGACCCCGAACAACCCTTCGTCATCCAAGCAGATGCCAGTGATGTAGCAGTAGGGGCACTCCTACTCCAAAAGAACAGCCAGGGGGACCTGCAACCTTGTGCCTACACATCCCGCAAACTCACCGACACAGAAAGGCAATGGGTGGCATGGGAAAAGGAAGCGTTCGCGGTGAGATGGGCGCTGTTAACCTGGCAACACCTGCTAGAAGGAGGCCGACACAGTTCGAGGTCTGCACTGACCACAAAAACCTAGAGGTCCTCAAGACTCCACGGAACTTATTGCCCAGGCAAGTCCGGTGGGCCAAATACTTCAATCGTTTCAACTTCGAGCTGAAGCACATCCCAGGGGGGAAGAACTTTCTGGCCGATGCCCTCTCCCGAATGCCTCAATACAACAGTGAACGTGAGCAGATAGTGAATCCCATCATCCCTTCTGCCCAAGGAGTGGGCCAAGTAACCACCAGATGGCAGCATTGAGACCAGCAGGGCCAACCCGCGAGTGACCTAATGACGGGGCTCAAGGCAGAAATGTTGGCGGACCCCTGGTTCCGAGACAATCAACATCTTTTGACAAAGAGAGATGGCCTAACATGGAGAGGGATGAAACTTTATGTCCCAGACACCTTCCGCACCTTAATCCTCAAGAGAAGTCACGATGTCAAACCAGTGGGACATTTTGACTTCCTAAAGACTCTGCACTTAGCACAGAGACAGTTTTGGTAGCCCCACATGAGAAAAGACGTGGACAGCTATGTAAAAAGTTGTACCATCTGTGCCACGATGAAAACCTGACCAGGAAGGCCCCCGGGGCTGCTGCAGCCAGTAGCTGAACCGTCAAGGCCATGGGAGGAGATTGCTATGGACTTCATAGTCGAACTGCCGAGGAGCGGCGGAAGCACAGTGATCTAGACTGTAATAGACTTGTTCTCCAAACAGGCACATTTCATACCCTGCAGCGGACTACCCTCAGCCCGCCAATTGGCCAAACTGTTCATAAAACACATCTACCACCTGCACAGAGTACCCAGAAGAATCATCTCTGATCGAGGTGTCCAGTTTACAGCGAAGTTCTGGAGGGAATTCCTTCGATCCATAGGATCATCCCAAGGCCTCAGCTCAGCGTTTCACCCGAGCACCAATGGGGGGGGGCGGAGAGATTGAATGCCATGATAGAGCAGTACTGAGGTGCTACGTTGACTACCAACAATCGAGCTGGGCGGACCTCTTATCGTTTGCTGAAGTCGCATATAACAATGCTGTCCACAGTAGTACAGGACTAACCCCATTTAAGATAGTGAGTGGCATCGATTTCATCCCCATGCCAGAGTACCCGAGGGAGCTTCCTTCCTCAGTTACCTTGACCAAATGGATGGCAATGCTAAGAGAAACCTGGGAGAACGTCAAGAGGGCATTAGACAAGGCAGCACGGTCTTATAAGAAACAAGCAGATAAGCACCGAGCCCCCCAGAGGCCATTCCAAGTGGGGGAAAAGGTCTACCTCTCCACCAAGTACTTGAGACTCAGACTCCCGACCAGAAAACTGGGGCCGAAATTCATAGGGCCATTTCCAATAGTAAAAGTAATAAACCCGGTCACAGTATAATTGCAGTTGCCCCGGTTACTAGGGAGGATACACCCCGTTTTTCACAGTAGCCTCCTGAAGCCTGTAGTAGGGTCAACTTTAAGGCTGGTGCCACGTGATCCCCCAGGGCCCTTAATTGTTAGAGGCCAGACCCACTATAAAATACAACGAGTTCTCGATTCACGGTGGCACAGAGGGCGCCTCCAGTACTTAATTAAGTGGAAGGGCTACCCCTTGTCAGAAGCTTCCTGGGTGAAGAGAACAAACATCCAAGCTGACCACCTCATAGCTAAATTCCATGCAGATCACCCGGACAAGCCGGGAGGGGGTGGGGTACCTCCTCGGAGGGGGTGAGGTACTAAACTTGTTGTTTATCTCACGCAGACCCCGCTGGGAGAGTGAAGGGAGAGGGGCCGGATGTCAACGCCTCAACGCTGGCATAGAGAGCAAAGGAGAGAGAAAAGCTCTGAACTTTTGCCTGCTAAATCCCTTTGAAGTCAGGTTGTCGTGGAAATGAGGAGGGGGGACATTCCTGGGAAATGACGAGACAAGAAGTCTGGAGAATGACTTGGAAGATAGCCAATGAGAAGCAGAGATTTGGGGTTCGGAAAGGGAAGGATTGGGGGGCAAAAGGTCAGTATTGTCCGCATCGAGTCATGATCCGGTTGCTGTGCTCAATTAAAGAAAAGATTTCCTTAAAGATTGGCAGTTTGGAAATTCATTTATTTTGAGATAGCATTGAAGTCTGACAGCAGGAGCTGAAGTGCCACCACTTTCTCTACAACCTTTCCCATGGAGGGTAGGTTGGAGACTGGCCGAAAGTTCTTTAATTCTGCTGGATCCAGGGAAGGCTTCTTGAGGAGGGGCCTTACAACCACCTCCTTTAATGGTTGCGGGAAGGACCCCTCCCTCAAGGACGCATTAACTAAAGCCTGGAGCCAGCCTCGTGTCACTTCCCTGCTGGCCGAAACCAGCCAGGAGGGGCACGGGTCTAACAAACAGGTGGAGGAACTCATCGCACCTACAGCCTTGTCCACTTCCTCAGGAGTCACTGGCTGAAACTCGTCCCACACAATAGGACTAAAACCCACCCCCATCATCTCTGTCAGTATTGCCCAGAGTCCAGGTTCATCCGAATCTGAGCAACTTTATCCGGCAGAAACTGCACAAACTCCTCAGCTCTACCCTGCAAGGGCTCCTCTGTTCCCCCTACATTAAGGAGGGAGTGAGTCACCCTAAATAGGGCGGCTGGGCGAGAATCTGCAGATGCAATAAGTGCAGAAAAATGGGAGCATTTTGCCGCCCATATCGCCACTAAATAAGTCCTAATAAAGGCTCTCAAGAGTGTTCGGTTAGATTCAGATTTACTGGTCCTCCAACGTCGTTCTAGACGTCTCTTCTGGCGCTTCATCTCCCGGAGCTCCTCAGTAAACCAGAGAGCTTTCCTAGATCCACTGCCATTGAGAGGTCGCAAAGGCACAATCCGGTCCAATGCCCCAGATGCTGCCCTATTCCAGGCAGCCACCAGGATCTTGGGCGGACTGTGGGCAAGGGACTCAGGTATCTTCCCAAGCTCCTTCTGAAACCCTTCCGGGTCCATTAGCCATCTGGGGCGGAACCACTTAATTGGCTCTGCCTACCTGCGATGGAGGAGTGGCGTCTTAAAGTCCAACCTCAACAGGAAATGATCTGACCACAACAAGGGAGAAGCAACTATACCCCTTAATTCCAGATCCTGTCTCCACTGCCCCGAGAGAAACACCAGGTCAAGCGTGTGTCCTCCCCTATGGGTCGGATCCTGAACTACTTGGGTCAGATCCATGGTTGTCATGGAAGCCATGAATTCCTGAGCCATATCTGAGGATTCTCCAAGTGATGGCAGGTTGAAGTCCCCCAGTACCATAAGCCTGGGGAACTCCACCGCCAACCCGGCTATTGCCTCTAGCAGCACAGGCAGGGCTGTTGTAACGCAGCTGGGAGGCAGGTATGTCAATAACAGGCCCAACTGAATCCTTGAGTCCAACCTCAAGAGGAGAGACTCACACCCAACAACCTCCGGGGCAGGGATCCTGCGAGGACAGAGACTCTTCCGGACAATAGCTGCCACTCCTCCACCCCTTCCCTGGAGTCGTGGCTGATGCAATATCTGAAAACCATCTGGGCACATCTCTGAGAGGGGAACACCCTCCTCCTGGCCCAGCCAGGTCTCAGTTATACATGCCAGGTCAGCCTCCTTCTCTAGGATTAGGTCCCGAACGAGGGGAGCCTTGTTAACAACAGACCTGGCATTAAACAGCAGCAGCCTGAGGCCAGGGCCCTGACATCCCAAGTCACCAGGTATACGAGGTAAGCCCGATGAACCAAAACCCAAGGGGCCGGAACAAGTAATTGCTTTGAGGCAGCGAGTCCTAGTTCCCCGAGAGCGGCCTACCCCTTGGCTCCCGCCATATCTACCTCTCCCAGTCATAACCACAATATTCCAGCTCTCCATCCCCCCAGAGATCCCCTTCCCCATCTCAGTAGCCCCCCTCCTCCCTGGCAGGCAAGACACCCCACTCATACCGAACCAGGGGTCATATCTGAGCCCCCATCTGCTTCTGCTTGCACACTCAGCAGAGGGGACTCCATTCCCTGCCCCCGGCTTCCTCATTCTCCCTAATTCCAGCCACTCCAAACCCACCCCTTCCATTCTAAAATAATTTAAATTTCAACCCATCCCAAACACACTCACACATACACACATACGCACCCTCCCAAGATAAAATTAATATATCGAGCAACAGTAAAAAATGGTCTAAGCTTCAAAAGATGTCGAATAAAATTGAAGCAAGTCTGGCAGTGCTCTAGGGACTCTACTGATGGCTTGTGAGGAGGCACATATTGAGGTATTCCAGCAAACAACGAATGTCCTCCAGTCATTGAGCCTTAGCCCTGTCCAATCATTTCCACAAGTCGATGGCCACTCCACCATCTTCCCTTGGGAGGCCCAGTGCATTTCACGGAGGCCTCCGGTTTTTTTCTTCAGATGGTCCTCCTGGTTGAAGTCCTGCTTTCCTTTCCACTAGGACAGTCTAAGGGGCCACAACTTGGCCCTGTTTAAAAACGTTTACACGGGAATAAATCCTAGTTCTTTCTAAAGACAACCTCTAGCCCAGGATAACTGTTTTATCAGCGGCGTGGAAAGCAAAGATTAAAAGACAATTTGGCTGAAAATTTTCCCAGAAGGAGCTCCCACTACAAAAAATGGTGATAAACTTAGTGGATTTCTCTGCGTCTACCTTCGGCTTGATTAGTAGTGTTTCAAATCCTAAAATTTCTGACTCACTCTTCAAGTAAACCACAACTGAGCTTGTCCATAGATTAAGGGTCATCCAAGCTTATGGTTGTTCCAGACGTTGGCTTCTTCCTCCCTGAGCTGCCTTAACTAGCCCGCCCTGTTAGAGCTGAGGCGATGAGGCGACAAACAACCTTAGGTGATGGGAAGGGCTCTAGGACCCAGGGGAGCACAGGCAGCCGAGAACCAAATTGCAAATTCGTCTCCGTGATTCCGTGACTCAGATTAGGAACCAAGAGTCTCAGATTCAAGTCTTATAATCTTTTTGACTTTGGAGGGCTCGAGGCTCTTCCCTTCCTTTCGATGGCTGATGGCCATTCTAAATGAGGGGTGTCAAATTCAATTTCAACCAGATTTCTGGTTTGACGTCGCAGTGAGATCAGACACAAGGAGCAGGGCTCTGCGAACTTGCGCCAAATCCTCCTTGCTGGAGGGCCCCCTAAGGGGCTAAAGTCACTATTTATTTATTTATTTATTTATTTATTTATTTATTTATTTATTTATTTATTTAAAATTTATATGCCGCCCTTCTCCCGTAGGACTTGGGGCGGCGCACAGAATTAAAAACATATGACAATAAAAATCCTAAAAACAGCCAATATAAAACCCCAAACAAAATAAAATCTTGTAGCAGATCAGGGAAATTGCTGAAACAGCTATGTCTTCAGGTTGGTGCAGAAAGGAGTGTAGGGAGGACCATCAAGAAGCCGTCCCTGGATCCGGCAATATTGGCCAACTATCGTCCTGTCTCCAACCTTCGCTTTATGGCGAAGGTTGTTGAGAGTGTGGTCGCGCGACAGTTCCCACAATTCCTGGAGGAAACATCTTATCTAGATCCGTTCCAGTCAGGTTTCAGGTCTGGGCACAGCACAGAAACGGCATTGGTCACGTTGGTTGATGATCTCCGGAAGGCTCGGGACAGGGGTTGCTCCTCTGTTCTGGTCCTGTTAGATCTCTCAGCGGCTTTTGATACCATCGACCATGGTATCATGCTGCACCGGCTGGAAGAGTTGGGGGTGGGAGGCACCGTGTTGCGGTGGTTCTCCTCCTTTCTCTCCGACCGGTCGCAGTTTGTGTTGGCAGGGGGGCAGAGGTCGACCTCGAGGCCTCTTATCTGTGGAGTGCCGCAGGGATCGGTCCTCTCGCCCCTTCTGTTCAACATTTATGTAAAGCCGCTGGGCGAGATCATCCGTGGCTTTGGGGTGAGATACCACCAGTACGCTGATGACACCCAGCTGTACATCTCCACCCCAGGCCACCCCAATGATGCCCTTGAAGTGATGTCCCAGTGCCTGGAGGCTGTGTGGATCTGGATGGGGAGGAACAGGCTCAAGCTTAACCCTTCCAAGACTGAGTGGCTGTGGCTCCCGGCATCCCGATATAGTCAGTTGACTCCATCACTGACTATTGGGAGAGAGTCTTTGGCCCCCACAGAAGGGGCTCGCAATCTGGGAGTCCTCCTGGATAGGCAGCTGTCCTTGGAGGAACATCTGACAGCTGTAACCAGGGGGACCTTTTGTCAGGTTCGCCTGATTCGCCAGTTGCGGCCCTTTCTTGATCGGGATTCCCTGTGCACAGTCACTCGTCACCTCTCGCCTTGACTACTGCAACGCTCTCTACATGGGGCTCCCCTTGAAGAGCACCCGGAGGCTCCAACTGGTCCAGAATGCAGCAGCGCGGGTAGTGATGGGAGCAGCATGGCGCTCCCATGTAACACCGCTCCTGCGCGAGCTGCACTGGCTCCCAGTGGTCTTCCGGGTGCGCTTCAAGGTGCTGGTTATCACCTTTAAAGCACTCCATGGCATTGGGCCTAGCTATCTTCGAGACCGCCTGCTGCTACCAACGACCTCCCATCATCCCGTGCGCTCCCACAGAGAGGGCCTCCTCAGGGTGCCATCAGCCAATCAATGCAGGCTGGTGACCCCCAGGGGGAGGGCCTTCTCTGTGGGGGCACCTACCCTCTGGAATCAGTTGCCCCCAGAGATAAGGAGAATCCAAGACCTTAGCGCCTTCCGCCGTGCCCTTAAAACCCACTTTTTCCAGCAAGCCGGGCTGGCTTAAGAAGAAATTTTAAATGTTTTAATTGGTTTGTATTTTTAATTTTGGGCCAAATTTATATATATTTTAATTGTTTTTAATATTTGTATTTCATGTTTTTTAATTCTGGCTGTACACCACCCTGAGTCCTCAGGGAGAAGGGCGGTATATAAATTTAAATAAAGATAGATAAAGAAAGATAAAGACAAAGAAAAGAGGGGCACCCAGAAAGTTGCAGAGAGCGGCGGCTCTCCAGCTGGACTATACCATCCAATGACAAAAAAGAGAGACAGCTATTATGTCTGCCGTGAAGCTGGGACAGCTGAAGAAACAAAGAATGTGCTGGAGCAATGTAGATGAACAGTGGTTGGAATTGGGTGAGATGATACTTTTTTTTAAACTAAAATCTAACCCCAAAGACAATAAACCCTGGAAAAGAGACTCTTTGGTTTACATTTTTAAAATTTTATATTATTTATACATATCGATATGTGAATGGTGTGATATCTGACTTTATACATTTCAATAAAAATAAACATCATATTATTATGCACAATTATTACACTTCATTTTTATTGTTTCAAATTGTTTGCACATATCCTTTACTTCAGTTCTAAACCTTCTTCTTACTCTTACTCTTCCATATATCTTAATATATTGGTGTATATATACTATAATTCCCCTCTTATTTCTATCTCTATTTTAACTTTTTTCCCCTCCTATCACTATAATATTCAAAGACGTGATAATAACATTTCTTTTCTGTTCCCTACTATTACTATCATTCAAATTCTAATTTTCCAATTAAAAACTTAATTCTTCCTCATATCTCTGTTCATATTTCCCATCCTTGAAATTCTAGTATTAATACACATGTTTACATTAAGATATATTCTTCCATTAACTAATCACCTGTTATTTAATTTTAGCATTTCACTATTAGCCATATTTTTATACATATTTAACTTGTACACTACAAAGTAATTATCTATTATATAGTTCTAATATTAATGCACATTATTAAAATATTTTCATGAAATATCTTTTGTTTTGCTTTGCCTTTCTTTTTCCTTTATCCCTCTTCTCTTACCCATAACCCCATTTTTATTTTATTTTTTTCTTTTGGGTTGCCTCCCATATCCTTCTTTTAATTCTTTTATTTCATCTACATTTAAGTCTATTTTTTGGCTATGTGTTCTAGCTTTTTCCCCCCTCTCTACCTTTCCCCACTGTCTAGTTTTGAAGTTGTCTGTTCCAGCCCCTGTCCCTTTTCTCCAACTATCTTCCTGTTTCTCCCATTCCCTTTTTAAATCTTTTAAAATATTTTTCTCTTGTTTTAGTTCCTTACTCACTATTAATTTTATTAATGTCTCCTCCTTGTAGTCTTCTTCTTGCTGGTTTCCCAGTTCTGCAGTCTCCTCCATTTCCTCGAGTAGCTCTATTTCTTCCTTATCCTGGTCTTTGCTCATTGTTCCTTTTGTTATATTTTCCCATTTTTGGTCTATGCAATCAAATATTTCCATCATCTCTTTATGTTGTTCTTTTATGAAATCCTTAATGTTTTCATACATCAGCTCCATTTCATTATCTCCACTTGCTTCCATCTTATATTATGTCTTTGCTTAACAACTCTCCTTTTAGACCAATTGTCCAGAAATTATTAAAATCACAATTCTAAATGTCTAGTCAACAAGCAGTAAATCCAATAGAAAAAACCAGGGGGTTATCCATACCTCTTCCAATCACTTTTATTTATTCAACGATGTTCAGGGGTCTCTTAACTAAAGAACTTGTTTACTGTCCAATGATTTTGAAGTAAATACTTGTAATCCAACAAAATGTAGATGATTATTCCCAAGATTGCACAGTTCTCTAACTTCACAGCGCTCTAACTTCAACTTGCTGGAGCCTCTTTTAACTTTAACTTTAACTTTTATTAAATTTCTATACCGCCCTTCTCCCGAAGGACTCAGGGCGGTGTACAGCCATATTAAAACACAGATAAATTACAAAATTTAAAAAACCATTAAAATCAAATATACAAAAATTTGGCCCACAAATTAAAACTAACATACACCCATTTAAAATTCAAATTCATATTAGGCTAGCCTGGCTTGTTGAAATAAGAGGGTCTTCAGGGCGCAGCGAAAGGTGCGCAGGTCGGAGATCATGCATACATCTAGGGGCAGCTCATTCCAGAGGGCTGGTGCCCCCACAGAGAAGGCTCTCCCCCTGGATGTCGCCAGTTGACATTGTTTGGCCAACGGCACCCGACGGGTCGCACCCATAATCACCCGCATGGCCGCATTCTGGACCAGTTGGAGCCTCCGAGTGCTCTTCAAGGGGAGTCCCATGTAGAGAGCGTTGCAGTAGTCCAGACGGGATGTGACGAGGATGTGAGTGACTGTGCGCAGGGCATCCCGGTCCAGAAAGGGCATATCAGGAGAACCTGATAAAAAGTTCCCCTGGCCACAGCCGTCATATGCTCTTCCAAAGACAGCCGTGCATCCAGGAGAACACCCAAGTTGTGAGCCCTCTCTGAGGGGGCCAAGATCTCACCCCCAATAGTCAGCGATGGAGCCAGCTGACTATACTGGGACGCCGGGAACCACAGTCACTCGGTCTTGGAAGGGTTGAGTTTGAGCCTGTTCCTCCCCATCCAGATCCGCACGGCCTCCAGGCACTGGGACATCACATCAAGGGCATCATTGGGATGGTCCGGGGTGGAGATGTACAGCTGAGTGTCGTCAGCGTACTGATGGAACCTCACCCCGAAACCATGGATGATCTCACCCAGCGGCTTCACATAAATGTTGAACAGAAGGGGCAAGAGGACCGACCCTTGTGGCACCCACAAACAAGGCGCCTCGAGGTCGACTTCTGTCCCCCTGCCAACACAACCTGCATACGGTCAGAGAGGAAGGAGGAGAACCACTGCAACACGGTGCCCCCCACTCCCAACCCTTCCAATCGTCGCAGCATGATACCATGGTCGATGGTATCAAAAGCTGCTGAGAGGTCTAATAGGACCAGGACAGAGGAACAACCCCTGTCCCGAGCCGTCCAGAGATCATCAACCAATGCGACCAATGCCGTTTCCATGCTGTACTCAGGCCTGAAGCCCGACTGGAACAGGTCTAGATAATCAGCTTCATCCAGGTACTGGGGAAGTTGTCGCGCCACCACACTCTCAACAACCTTCGCAACAAAGCGAAGGTTGGAGACTGGACGACAGTTCACTAATACAGCTGGGTCAAGGTAAGGCTTCTTGAGAAGGGGCTTCAGCACCGCCTCTTTCAAAGGGAGGGTTTCTTCCCTCCCTTTCAAAGAGGGAGGGAAGAAACCCTCACTCAAAGAAGCATTGATAATCCCCTGGAGCCAGCCTCGTGTAACCGCCCGGGAGGCCAGCACCAACCAGGAGGGACACGGGTCCAATAAACATGTGGCAGCGCTAAGCCTACCCAGAATCCTGTCCACGTCCTCGGGAGTCACAGGGTCAAATCCCTCCCAGATAACATTCTCAAGACTCACCTCTGTCACCCCATCCAGGAATTGCACAAAATCCTCAGCCCTGCCCTGCCCTCTCTGCATTATTGCTGACAGTTCTGATTTTAATTATTTATAATTATAAATCCAATAAGTGGGCAGTATTAATACAAAAAAGGGTTCAGGATCTAATTCCAACATTTTACAATGCCTTTTCAATACCACATTTTGCACTTTGAGGGTTCAAATTTCTTTTTAGTTTTTTTTTTTTTAAGAAATTTTCTCTTCTTAAATTATCCATATTTTTTTTAACCTTCTTATCCACCGCTGGCAAATGCTTTCCCCTAAATATGCTTCCCTCTTGAATTTCTTGGGGTCATTTTCCAATAAAAGTAATCTCTCACCTAGTTCACACACCACTCACTTTCTTCACTCCTGCACTGTCTTAGGTGTTCAGGCTGTCTTCCGGCTTCATGGCATTTGCTGCCGCTGCTCCAAATCTTCATGAGGGGGCTTTCCTAGTCAGGGAAGAGAGATGCTGCTCTCCTCGACCTGCCAGGCGGTCCCCCTTTACTTCACCACTCCTCCAGGGTGGCTATGGATTTCAAGCCCTCTGACAAGGAGAGATTGGAGTGGGGCTGCAGAGGTTGTGGTCCAGCTTCCAAAGGTGCTGGAAGTACAACCGAAGTCAAAAAGACACTCTTTGAAATGCTTGTCAAAGTGGCAAATAATTACAGAGAGAAAAATTATAGATCCAAAAGAAAAGAAAGGAAGAGTGCAAAATCTTTAAAATATAGAAAGATTGGATTTTTAAACTTTATTGACATAAAGGCATTTTAAAATGCTGAAATTATTTGTCTGAATATTGACTATTTGCAAAGAACTGAAATATTTGCCAGATTTTGTGCAACATTAAAATTTAAGCTGAAGGTGCCATTTACTAGTGAATGGAATATATACTAAACTCCTACAACCTTGGGAAGTACTGATACAGTGGCCAGCTCCCACTGCTGCTGTGCTCGCTTTCCTTGGCCAGGTTGCTCATGGTGTGTGTGGGAGGGCAAAGTGTGTGGGTCAGAGGGAGGCCCACTCCATCTCCTTATGAGAAGACCTGGCTTTGTAACCAAAGCATCCTCAGTGATAGGATGGGAGACCACTAGGAGAGGTCAGGAGGGGACAAGGGAATGGCAAAAGGCAGCAAGGCTGCTGGTGGACAAGTGCTAAGGCAGGATTTACCCTCACTCTCTCATTATAATCTTCCTTCCTTCCTTCCTTCCTTCCTTCCTTCCTTCCTTCCTTCCTTCCTCCTCTTCCTTCCCTTCCCTTCCCCTCCCTCCCTTTTTTTCCTTTCCTCTTCATTCATTCTTTCTTCCCTTCTTTTTTTCTGTTTCCTTCTTTGCTTTCTTCCCCTTTCCTTGTCTTGTTTTCCCCACTGGAAATAGTTGTTTGCAACACACAAGGAGGGGATACTTTCCTAAGAGCTCACAATTCAAAAATACCAATGTGTACATGCGGTATCTCAGGGTGGGGAAGGCTATGGGGGACCTAGTGATAGAACAGGCTCTCAAGGCCTCCCTGACCCAGTAAGATACCTCATGCTTCTCCTTCCCTTCCTGCCACAAGGGCTCACTTACTTTGCAAACATCTGTCTCCTTTCTTTGTTTCTCTGTTTCTTTGTCTTTGCTTTGAGGAAGGGAGGAGAGTTGGCTGGGAAATGCTTTTCTTGCCAAGAATGGACACTCCTGGGTGCTTTAATATCGCACAGATTCAGGCACCCATCCTCTTTTGCAGAGTCAAGGATACAGTCTGCAGAATCCATCGTTCTGATGTGGACGCCTCCCACTGGTGGACAAACTGGTTGAGGCGGCCGCCAATGGGAGACGGGGGGAGTGAGTCACTTCCCTCGCTTGATGGGCCTGGAACCAGTACCACAGGAAGGTCTCCTGACTGGGGGCTGGTATCTGCCTCTGTCCCTAAATGATTGTCTATCGGAGTACCTGTCCCAACCTTGACTGTAAGACCTGTTAGAGAAGGACCCACTGGGTCCTGAATCGTAACGAAAAGGCTGTCTCTGTGGATATGGTGTAAAGCGTCTTTCTGGTCTACGGTAAGACACTGGCAGCACCTTACGCTTATCCTTCCCCTCAACTAAAATAAGGTCTAAAGTTGCCCCAAACAAATCTGAACCCTTGAAGGGAGCAGAAGCTAACTTCCATTTTGATTTTAAATCAGCTCTCCAAGGGCGAAGCCAGAGGAGACTTCGGGACGTAACTGCAGAAGCCATAGGCCTGGCAGCAAACTTTGCTGCATCGAGGGACGTGTCCGCTGAGAATATGGCGGCGACCACCATTTTGTTAATATCTTGTTGAAACCTTAAATTGTCAGGCAGAAGGCGATCCCTTAGTTGCTTCAACCAAATAAGATTGGCCCTATTAAAAAAGGATGCTGAGGTGGCAGATTTAACCGCCCAGGCAGCCGCCTGGTGGGTTTTTCGGAAAGCAATTTCCGCCTTTCTATCTTCTGCTCTCAGCACATCCACTACATCATTAGATAACACAGTAGAGGAAGTCAGATTGACCACTGGGGAATCTACAGAAGGGAGCACCAATAACCCTTCTAAACTAGAGTCAACACAGTACATCTTTTTATCATGGCTCGAGGATGCAGAAAATGCCCCTGGGTGGTCCCACTGTTTTTTAATTACTTCGGAAAATAATTCCGGACAGGGAATGAAATCCTGATCCTGAACTGGAACAGCAAAAAATTCACTTTGGGGTCCCTTTGCATCCTGATCTGAAGGGCTTGTAAGGGCACCCATATTGGTTGCCAATTTGGCCTTACGAAGTAATGTTTTAAATACAGATGGCCGAAACAGAGTAGTGAACGCAGGCTTATCTGGTGGTGCTCCCTCGTCCTCCGAAAATTCTGGAACCTCAGTCTCCTCATCATGATGCCATGACTCCTCCCCTTCTAATGATTCTTGCTGGGTGGTGGGTGGTGGACGAGAAACAGGGTGTGCCAAGTGGGGCTGGCACGCCGGTGACCTGGATGGCATCTGCATCTGCTGAGAGAAACCTGAAGCCAAGGCTTGGGCCAAAGCATTAGTGAGGAGCGTTTGAAAATTAAATGGCTGAGAAATGTCCTGCCCCTCCCCCATTCGAAGGCCAGCAGCTGTTGGGGTAAAGGTAGCCTCTGGTGGAGGACTACTCTTGGATTGAGAGGCCCTCAGCCCTCTAAGAGCTTCTTGTCCATTGTCCTGCACCCGTTGTGGAGGTAGTTCTGAAACAGAAGAAGCCTGATCAATATTTGGCTGAGGCAAAACCTCCTCCTCCTCCGAAAGAGGCGAAGAAGGATCTACAGGCAATTGAGCCCTCTTTTGAGCTTTTTCACATTGCTTCTCTAAGGCATTATGCCTTCTCAGTGCATCCCTGTCTAGTGTGTTCTGTTTAGACACAATCACTCCCTGTTCCTTATTGGCCGAAGGAACCATGGTTTTAGACCTTGACTTAGAGGTCTTTTTTGTCCTGGGAGGAGTCTGGGGCTGTTCAGGATCTGAGGAGAATTCCTGTCTGCCATGTCCAAAGGTCTGGATATGATCAGACAAACAGCTCACAAGTATAACTGTAAAATTAAGAAAAGTTCTTCAAAACAGTTCCAATAATCAGGATCCACACCAACAGTCTAAACAGTTATGTACAGTTAGCAAAGTTTAGCTGCAATAGTCATTAACAGTGTAAACAGTCCTGTATAGCCAGCAAGCTGAGCCTCGAGAGTCATAAATAGGAGTCAGAGGAGATCAATTTCCTCACGTAGCTCCAATCAGCTTCTTGACCGTTGAAAATGGCGCGAAAATTTGGAGCCTTGAAGATCGCGTCCCTAGCAGTTCCAAACGCTTCCACACAAGTCAGATATTCAAGTCCCACAAAGATCTACTCTAAATTAGAGCAAATCCATCCAGATTCTCTTTCAAATGAGAAAAATAAACCTCAGAGTTTGTCTCCCTAAGGAGCAGTGACTCCAGAGCTGCCCTCACTAAACGGAGCCCAAAATGGCGGCCGCAGTCTTTCCAGATCCCCGGAGACTCACGCGCTCGCCTGCAGCTGAATCCACACTCAAATTCGACTAGAGCTGCCCAGCCGGGTCAGGCTCTGTCGCTGCTAAAGTTAATCACAATAGTGGGGATGTTCTGGAGCCCCAGGAACACTCACCCACCACGAGCAGCAAGGAGTAGCTGCAGCCGCAAGCTGCCCCTTTGAAATCTTTGGCTCCACTAAAGAAGTCCCGAGAAGATCGAACAAAAATAAGAAAACCTACAAATCTAAACTAAAAAAGATTAAATACTGCTCAAACAGAGTAAAAAAAACCAACCCCTAACTGTTAGAGCAGAGCAAAAACACAGTCTTGACAGCAAGACTGAGTGAAATCTCTGGGACTCCCGAGGAGAAGAGAGGCGTGGTAAAGAAATTTAAAGAAACACCACACTCAGTCTTCTGACAAGCAGACAGCGAAAGCCCAACAGATGAATTGACTGGGCAGCTCTATGGAAAATATCAGAGCCTTTTAAAAGCATTTTTTCTACAACCTCAAGAGGTTTTAGAAAAAATGCTTTTAAAAGGCTCTGATGATCCCAGCTGATCAGCACGATCATCAGAGCCTTTTTTTTACTTTTAAAAGCATTTTTTCGGCTGAAGAGGTTGTAGAAAAAATGCTTTTAAAAGTAAAAAAAAGGCTCTGATGATCGCACGGCTCAGCTGGGCATGGGGGGGGGCTGGGATTTTTGCTACCAGTTCTCTGAACCACCCGCCACCATCGCTACTGGATCAGGCAATCCAGTCCGAACTGGGAGCATTTCAACCTTGTCCCACTTTATTTGCTCTGGACACGGCGATGGAGAACTGCGCCTGCTGGGATGGTGAGGGCTGGGCCGAAGTGACCGGGCCAGACCCTCACAGTTTCCAGGATGGCCACATGGGCCGGATTCAGCCACATCACGGGCCAGATCTGGCCCATGGGCCTTGGGCCCTGTTCTAAATGAACAGGGAAAATGCAGTTTCAACTAACTTTAAAGAACTTTTGATTGGAAACTAGAATAGACTGTCCAATTTGAAAATCCTTCAGATGTGTTCAGTATTGTCAGGGAATTGGGCAACTGGTGTCCAAATGGAGTCAGAGATATTGACACAAACCAGCTTATTCTATAAATAAATATATTTACAGTAAATAAGGTAGGGAAACAGGAGCATCGGCAGGTAAATCAACACAGCAGGTACATCACTAGGAAAATCACAGAGCACATAGGGGCACGTAGAGGAAAAAAGGCAGGAAACAAGGGGAAAAAAACCTTTACTCAACTTCCCTGTTATTCTTTGAGACCTTGCATGTACCTTTTGCAAACATTATCTTGTGCCCTTCATTGGCTTAGCAACACACACTCAACTAATTGTGATCTAAATCTGGTACACATAAATCTGGTACACATATCAAATGATTTACCAATACATTATACATATACTGTTCCTTGCCCCTGTACAAAACAAAGATTACCATTTTGCCAGAGTTACATATTCCAGGGCAGTAGTCCTAGACTACAGTGGTGGGTTGCTACCAGTTCGGTCCAGATCTTGTGAACTGGTAGTATCGGTGGCGGGAGGCTCCAGCCACCCACCTGGATATCATCACGGATGCTCTGCGCATGCACAGAAGCACTGCGCATAAGCGAAGGATGCTCCCGTTGCGAACCGGTAGTGAAGGTAAGTGGAACCCACCCCTACTAGACTAGAAAAAAGTTTTGGGTTATTTACAATATGCTCACTTGCCCCACTGTCCAACAACCAAATGTTTTTAGTGACTTTGTTGTTTGCCTTCACCACAGAAATCTGTGTGTCTTCTTTCTTCCATTGTTATGCTTTCTCTTTCCTGCTTGAATCTTTTAATATTCTTGCTCGGCAATTTCTTTAGATATGCAAAGTGAATACACATGCAAAGCAGCATTTTACTACCCAAACTTTATCTCCCATCTTGTTATTTCTCTTGAAAACAGTTCCTTTCTGACTGAGGTGTAAATTACTTTTGTTTCCCCTGGATGCATTGTTCTTTTCCAATTGTTTCTATTCTTCTTCCAAAAATCTCCCAGTCACATAGCTCATAGTTATATCACACTCGTCCATGGACTCCAGGCTTGTTACTAACATGTCCCATATATCATTAAGGGAGCTTAATATAACATACACTTTGTGCACTTCTGAAAACACGATTCCTTGCTCGTTTAACTCAACAAAGTTTTTCCTCATAAACTGAAGGTGACCTGACAAACTTTCTCCAGACTGCAATCTTCCTCTATAAAATTTTCTGGTGAGAGTAACTTTGCTGCTTCCAGTCTCCCTTATATAAATTCTGCATAAGGCCAGCCAGCATTCTCGAGCAGATGTAAATCCATGCACATGTATTATCTTCCAAGCACAATCTTCCAAGTATCTTCCAAAGCACAAAACTATTTTGTCTTTGCCTCTCCTTATTGAGATCTGCTGGAGGAATGCTTACAACTCACCACAAATCCTCCCTCCACAGAAAAATCTTCATCTTTAGGCTCCATGAGAGATAATTTGTCTCATACAAGGGGAAAGAGAAAAAGAAAGAAAAGGGGGCATTGACTTCCAACTCTTCTTAGCACAGTACAAGATAAACACACTCCAACCTCAACCTTTTGCTTTTACACATTAATATATAATTAGCCATTCCTATAACACCAAATCTTTCTAATCAACAAAACCAAGGTCAAAGTTTCTTTTTTTTTCTTCACAAGCACAAATTCCAGAAGTGATATCCAAATAATAAAAAATAATAACATAATAACTCTTTGAATAAAATAATCAATTTAACCATTCCTGCTTTATCTTCCTTGCTATGGAAATATGTGTATTTCTATTTGCATCTAGTAATCTTTGTGAACTGTCACCATTTCTATTTACAAAATTTATTGTATTCTTTCAAATTCTTTGACCTTACTGAAAAAAGGGGGAAAAGGGGGGGGAAACCCTTTTTTTCACCCTTTTTATCCTTCAAAGTACTAAACTTAAAAACCCCCACTTTTTTAAAATCAAAACTTTCTACTTCTTTGACTTCTTGACATACAAGTTTTAAACCAGGGTGGATAAAAATAAATGATTTTTTTAAAAAAAATCATAAAAATCAGATTTTTTTATTTAAATCGGATTTTTTTTATTTTTATTGATTTTATTTTAATAAAAAACTTTGGGGGTAAAAATCTATCTTAAGATAGTTTTCTATTTAAGATACATAAATAATTTAGTTTATTCAGCATGAAATGGAGCTTAGTTATGTAGCATGAGGCTGTATATTCTGCAACACTGGGAATATCAGTGAGTCAACAGTGGGTCAAAAAAGTAGCAGAGATGACAGTTGCTCTTTAAAAAATTATGATTTAAATCGACTTCCGGTTGGCACCGCAGGCTCTGTGGACGGTCATTTAAGACTGCCAGCCCTGCGTCTCCGTAAAAGCCGCTTTGACAGCGCAAATCGGCTGTCTAGCGGCTGAAAAACTCTCCTTCGGGAAAAGAAGGAGAGGACAGCTGGTGGGCGAGAGTAGAGCTCCCCGAAAGCCCTCTGGAACATTTCCAGAGGCTTGGAGGGTGAGAGCTCCCCAGCCAGCCCGCCAAGAAGCTCCGGAGCCAGGACGACTCTGTGAAAGCAGAGTGAGAAGCCGCGATCCGATCCTGCTTTTAAAAGTGAGTTTGATTGACTACAAGTGCAGGCAGAGTGGAAAACAGGAGAACAAGCCTTAAAAGTACAGAGCTTAACTCCGAAGTTACTTTGTTTCAATTTGAATCTTAAGCTGGAGGTGGAAGATGGCGTCTTTGTTATGGTTTTGAAAGTGAAAGCCAGAAACGAAAGTGCTTGAGAACTTTGCGCTGGGAGAGTGGATTAGCTGCCTATTAACTGCTGGGAACTGAGAGCTTGTGGAAGAAAGAGAAAAAAAAACTACTCTGCCTGGCAAATTAGAGACTATAAATTACAAACATCTTTAAAGACTTTGTGGCTTTTAAAGAAAAGGGGGGGAGAAAAAAATGGCTTCTAGACAAGTGAAACCAGGAGTTGTTAAAGGAGGGGGAGGTTCTCCAGTTGTGTCAGTGGTGACACAGAAAGCACAACTTCCGACTGATTCACAGAGCCAGACTCAGAGTCAAGATGCAGCACTTAATGATTTTAAGGAAGTTATGAAAGAAGCCATGAATAATCAAGCAACAGCAATGAGAGAAGCTATGAATAACCAAGCCACAGCAATGAATAATTTAACACTACTTGTGGAAGGGAAATTTAAGAAAATTGAGGAGGATATAAGTTCGATCAAGGAAGCGGTTGCAGAGGAACACAATAAAATAAGAGATGATATTGTTTTTGCTGTATCAGGATTGTCAAACCTTGTTATCCAGCTTGATGGGAAAGTTGGAAGAAATTAATGAAGCCAATTTAAATTTGGAAAGCAAAATGGGTGATGTCATGACCAGAACAGAGAAAGTGGATGATGAATTGGTAATGTTATAATACAGGTCCATGGAGTTTGCTCTGAGATTGAGAGACCTGAAGGAAAATAGCAAAGAAAATTTAAAAGACATTTGTGCTGATGCTATGGCAGAGATAATTAAAGCAAGACCAGAAGATGTGGCAAGCCAAATTGATAAAATTTACAGGGTTAATTCCTGGTTGGCAAAACAAAGACAGCTGCCAAGAGATGTGGTGATTTATTTTAGAACTAGGAGGATCAGAAATGAAATCCTACAAGCTTCTTACAAGAATAAAGTTCAGGTGGCTGGGCAAGAGATGGTGATTTTGAAAGAGATTCCTCCAAAGATGAGAAGTAGAAAAGACTTTGGCTTCCTGGTAAATGAGTTGAGAAATCAACAAGTGGCATACAGATGGGATGTTCCAATTGGTCTAATAGTGACTTATAATGGAGAAAGATACCGGTTAAACACAATTTGGAAGGCAAAAGATTTTTATGTAAATGTTTTACAGGTTGGATACCCACCCTCACCAGGGGGTGGGGAGGAAGAAAATGGAGATGTTACAACAAGAAAAAGATGGAAAACAGATACAAACCTATGCTGAAGTTGCAGCTGGAGGAATTATCATGGAAGAAGATTTGGATCTTGGGGGCTTACCCCCAACTTTGGAACCACTTAAGAAGGGAGAGCCAAAAGTACAACGACTGACCTGATCATCTTATAAATTGCAACAACAACAATCAAAAAGGCAACAATCTCAAGATTTATCTCAAGAAGTCCAAAAAACAGAAGCAGTGGGGGGGAGGGGCGCTAGGCTGAAGAGTAAGGTGGAGGAGGAGCTTCAGCTGATGCTCACGAGGCTTCGAAAGGCTAAAGATGGCAACTAAATTCCTATCTTGGAATGTCAATGGCCTAAACTCACCAAAAAAAGGAAAGAAAGTATTTCACTACTTGAAACAATTTAACAATGATGTTATTTGCTTGCAAGAAACACATATTAGATTATCAGACCAAAAATATTTGATAAATTTAAGATTAGGTACAAATTTTGTGGCATCAGCACCAGAGAAGAAAAATGGACTAGTCATATATGTAAGGAAAGGATTATCAGCTAATTTAATT
Source organism: Pantherophis guttatus (assembly GCF_059756535.1). Taxonomy (NCBI): domain Eukaryota; kingdom Metazoa; phylum Chordata; class Lepidosauria; order Squamata; family Colubridae; genus Pantherophis; species Pantherophis guttatus. The sequence goes on along the minus strand of NC_142069.1, from coordinate 59,529,965 downwards.
GAGGCAGATGATCAAGGAAGATATATTGCAATTGAATTATTAACACAGACTGGAAAAATGCTTTTTATTGGAATATATGCCCCTAATCAGCAACAAGACAAGTTTTATAATTTTTTACATACTAAAATAATACAATGGGATTATAAATTTTTTATATTAATGGGTGATTGGAATGGAGTAATTGACACGCAGAAAGATAAAAAAAGCTTATCAAAGATTTTAACACTTGCAAAACTATCTAAATCTTTTTTTGCTATGATGGAAGATATAGAACTAAGAGATATTTGGAGAGAACGTAACCTGGAGGAAAAAGATTTTATTTTTTTTCTGATAGACATCAATCCTTCTCCAGGATTGATTTTATACTAACCACAAATGATTTTATTTCCAGGGTGAAGAAGACAAAGATATGTCCAAGAACTTTAACTGATCATAGTCCGGTTTGGGTGGAATTTGAACAGGAGAGGGGAGAAAGGAGGTCTTGGAGGTTAAATGAAAACTTATTTAGATATGAAGAAAATGTAAAAGAGCTTAAAAAACAAATGAAAGAATTTTTTGTTATTAATATGAATAAGGGTACTCCTATGGAAATGGTCTGGGATGCTAGCAAGGCTTATATGAGGGGTATCTTAATATATATGAACAATAAATATAGACTAAAACAACAAAAGAAGCGTAAAGAGATAGAGGAAGAAATAAAAAAGAAAGAACAATTACTTATATCTAATCCAGGAGATAAGAAAGTAAAAGAAACAATAAATATACTACGAGGGCAATTTAATATGTTAATGGCTGATCAGGTGGCAATTAGTTTACAATATACTAAACATAATACATTTTGTAATGCCAATAAACCAGGTAGGTGGTTGGCCTACATGTTGAGGAAAAAACAGAAATCACGAGTCATTAGTAAGATAGAATATAGAGGTAAGGAAGTTTACCAACAGAATATGATTAAAAAGGCTTTTTTGGAATTTTATACAAAGTTATATGCTAGTGATTCAATACAAGGTATAGATATAGATAGATATTTAAAGGAAGGGAATATTTTGGAATTAACGTTGGAACAGAGGGAAGGATTGAATCAACCAATAACTTCTGAGGAGATCGTTGCGGCAATTAAGCAGTTAAAAATAGGGAAAGCTCCAGGAACAGATGGATTAACAGCTGTTTACTATAAGAATTTACAGCTTGAAATGGTAGAGCCGCTTAGAGCTCTATTTTGTAAAATTCAATTGGGGGAGGAGTTCCACCCTCTTGGAGAACAGCTTTTGTTTCATTGATTCCGAAGGAAGATCAAAACTGTATCAAACCTGAAAATTTTAGGCCAATTTCACTTTTGAACACGGATTATAAAATTTTTGCTAAAATATTAGCGAATAGATTAATGCCAGTTATGCAACAAGTTATTCACAATGACCAATCGGGTTTTATAAAAGGAAGGCAGATGAAATATAATGTTAGACAAATTATAAACTTATTGGAATATTTGGAAAAAAATAACCAGGTCCCTGCAGCGTTCATATTCTTGGATGCAGAGAAAGCATTTGATTGATTGAACTGGCAATTCCTGTTTAAAATAATAGAAAAAATGCACTTTGGGGAGTATTTCATACACTCAATTAGAGCAATATATCAGGAACAAACAGCACAAATAATAATCAATGGAGGTTTAACAGATGTGTTTAAAATTGAGAAAGGTACGAGGCAGGGCTGTCCCTTGTCTCCATTGTTGTTTATTTTAACTTTAGAAGTTTTGTTGAATAAATTACGTGATTCTGATAAAATAAAAGGAATTGTAATTAGACAGCAGGATTATAGACTAAGAGCGTTTGCAGATGACCTGGTTCTTACTTTATCTCAACCTATAGAAGCGGCTCCCTATATGCTGGACATAGTAGCTCAATATGGCAAAGTATCTGGATTTAAAGTAAATCTTCACAAGACAAAGATGATAACTAAAAATATGTCCATAACTCAGAGAGAAGATTTAGGGAGAATAACGGAGTTTGAAGTAGTTAAAAAGGTTAAGTATCTAGGAGTATATATTGCAGCCTCAAACACGAAATTGTTTAAAAATAATTATGAAATTCTTTGGCAAAAAGTACAGAAAGAAATGGAAAAATGGAAAAAGTTACAATTATCACTACTGGGAAGGATAGCAGCAATAAAAATGAATGTACTACCTAGGTTTTTATTTTTGTTCCAAATGATACCAATGCTTAAAAAAGATGGAAATCTGATGGAATGGCAGAAAGGGGTTAATACTTTTATTTGGGCTGGGAAGAAACCAAGAGTGAAACTGAAAATTATACAGGATATACGGGAGAGAGGAGGTCTTAAAATGCCTAACTTAAGATTGTATTATGAAGCAGCAGCTTTATCACAAATTAGTGATTGGTTTAACTTAACTGAAGAAAGAATGTTAAACATAGAAGGTTATGATTTGTTACATGGATGGCATGCTTATTTGTTATATGAAAAAAAGTGGATAAAGTGTTTAAGGGTCATATACTCAGAAATGCATTGTTGAGGGTTTGGAAAAAGTACCAATATAAGCTGAACTATAAGATACCTATATCCCAGACATGCAATAGAAAATATAAGTATAGAGCAAAAAATAGAGGTGATTACTTATAAAGAGCTTCTTCTTTTGGAAAGGGGTAAATTGCAACTGAAATCTCTAGATGAATGAAAAGAAGAAGGGATAATTTATACTTGGTTTCAGTATGGTCAAGCTAGATGGAGGGAAGATCAAAAAATTGGGGTTATGCAAAATGAGGAAAATCTGGTGAAACAGATTAGAGATCAAAGTCAGATGCATATTAAAAGGTTGTATAATGCATTATTGGAAATAGACTCAGAAACGGAATTGGTTAAGGATTGCATGATAAAATGGGCACAAAACTTTCAGGAACCAGTGATGATGGAAACGTGGGAAAAGATTTGGGTCAGAAATGTTAAATTTACGCAAGCACAAAATCTGAGAGAGAATTTTTATAAAATGTTTTATAGATGGCACTTAGATCCTAAAAAATTATCATATATGTACTCGAATTTGCAAGCTAAATGTTGGAGATGGGAATGTAATGATGCAACCTATTATCATATATGGTGGACCTGTAAGAAAATCAAGGCATTTTGGATAAAAATTTGGTGGGTGATGCAGAACATTTTGAAAAGAAGATTGAAATTTACTCCTCAATTGTTTCTATTGGGCATAACTACGGACTGCACAGTATCAGAGACTAAATTGATTTTAAACTTAATATCAGCAGCTAGGCTGTTGGTAGCTCAATATTGGAAGAAGGAATCTTTGCATACTATTGAAGAGTGGATATTGAAAGTAACAAACCTAGCAGAAATGGCGAAAATCTCAGCATACTTGAAGGACCACACACAAGAAAGATACGTATCAGAATGGAGAAGATGGATTGATTATATTCAAAATAAGTATCAGACAAGAAAATATCAAATAGCTTATGAATGAATGTTAGTATTAGAAGTATTAGGTTATCTATAGTGGAGTTAAGGTTTCAGGGGGGGAGTTAGTACTTTGAGGATAAGTAGATTAATCTAGTTTATGATTGATTAAATCAGCAGTTCTCAACCTGGGGGTCGCGACCCCTTTGGGGGTCAAACGGCCATTTCCCAGGGGTCGCCAAAGCCCTCTCTCACCCACCCACCCCCCGCCTTCACTCACCCTCTGCCTCTGCTGGATCGCCCGGTCGCCGTTTGCTTACCCCGCCCACTCCCAATCTATTGCTGCTTCCGGAGTCCCAGCTGGTGGCTAGAGGGAAAAAAAACTTTAAATTCTTGCCGAGGGGCTTCAAAGAGCTAGCTGCAAAGAGGTAAATTCCTGGAGCAGATTTTTTTCCCCCTAGCTATACTGAAAAGAGAAAGAGAAAGCAGGGTCTTAGCTGCAACGTGACAAAATGAGGCAGAGAGGTTTCTTTTTCTTTTTCCTCACCAAAAAAGGTAGGTACAAAACTGCAAACAATGGGAAATTTAGGGCAAGAGGAGGTTCAAGATTTTAAAACACAAAAGAAAAAAAGCTCTATTTAACTAGGGAATTGTAATAATTGAGATACTATTAATTGTATATTGTGTTGAAAGCAGAAATGGTTAAGTTGTGGTTTGGAGGAATATATGGGGGAAATTATTTGGTTTATTATTATTGGTAAATATAATTAATTGATTTGTAAGAAATTGGATTGCATGGAAATAATTGGAATATTCATGTTCATATTGATTAATATACAAAAAAGATAGTTATATAACTAATTGATTTATATTAAAATGTTGAATTTGTATTAAACAACTGTATTACATAATTAACCAATGTGAGGATGGATATAAAAATAGATGACAATGTGAAGGGGTATAATATAGAATAGAAGGGAAAAATTGAATTTGATTAAGATTAGAGATGAGGATGAAGGGTAATATTGGTTTTTTTAAAAAATAGATGAGGAATAAATATGGTAAAAAGGAAATATAGAAATTGTAAATTTAATTGAAATGACTAAATACTGTGTTGGAAGAAATATCCTTCTGGGTTCTGCTCCAAGTGGGGAAAAAGACACTGGAAACATGGAGACTGCTTGGAAAGATGTTTTAATGGTGGACAGGATCACATGGCTTGATGGGCCCCATTATGTTAGTTTCTGTTGCTATTGTGTTGCAAATGTCCTTTGACAAAGGATTGACTTTCTGCCTCTGGCCCATTAACAAAGGGTGGGGGGCAGGAAGGTGGAAGCTGCTTTGTCTGTAAAATATGCTTCTCCATTTCTCATCCAGGGAAATATAATATTCTGCCTTTTTAATATTTCCCAAAATATTTCATTCTTCTAGGAAAGGGGTGGGTGCTAACCTCCTACAACTGTTTAAATTTGTGGACCGGCCAAATACTCTGTTCAAAGAAAATACGTTGTATGTTTGTATGTGTGTTTCTAATTATTGCTATTTATTCCTATTTGTTCTCTTTTATTCTTTAATGAGTTTAACAATTCATTCTTTATCTTAATATCTTTATATTTGTTTGGGGTTGGCTTTCTTCCCTTTCATCTTTTTTATTGTACAGCAATAAAAGTAGGTTTGAGGTTTCTCCTCAAACCTACCACCTCTGTCTTTTCTTTCTTACTTACTTTCTCTTCCCCCCCTCTTCTTCTTCTCCCTACTTCCTCTTTCTCCTTCTCCTCCTCTCTTTCTCCCTCTCTTACCTTCACTCCTATTCTAATTTCCCTTCCCTTCCTTCATCCCTCTCTATTGCTGTATCCTTTTATGCATATGGGCTACTCAGAGGGCTGAAAAAGTTATTTTTGACTGGTCCTCGCACTTTTGACCAGTCCTCGAACTTACGACTGTCCTCACATTTTACGTTCTTTGCCCTATCTTATACCATGTTGAAGAGAAGCAGTTGTGAAATGAGTGACATGGTTGTTAAGAATGCTGCACAGGCATAAATGTGAGGATGGTCATAACTGCGAAGACCGGTCAAAAGTGCGAGGACCTGTCAGAAATGACTTTTTTCAGCCCTCTGGGTAGTCCTTTTGTGCACAGGGACTGCTCAGAGGGCTGAAAAAGTTATTTTTGACTGGTCCTCGCACTTTTGACCAGTCCTCGAATTTACGACTGTCCTCACATTTTACGTTTTTTGCCCTATCTTATACCATGTTGAAGAGAAGCAGTTGTGAAATGAGTGACATGGTTGTTAAGAATGCTGCACAGGCATAAATGTGAGGATGGTCATAAGTGTGAGGACCAGTCAAAAGTGCGAGGACCTGTCAGAAATGACTTTTTTCAGCCCTCTGAGTAGTCCCTATACACATAGCCACGCCCACCCAGTCACATGACCTCCAAGCCACGCCCACAAAATAAGCCACGCCCACAGAACCAGTAGTAAAAAAAAATTTAGAACCCACCCCTGGTTGGGGGTCACCACAACATGAGGAACTGTATTAAAGGGTCGCGGCATTAGGAAGGTTGAGAACCACTGGATTAAATGAAATACCTTGTATTTTGCTCTGGGAAGTCTGGGGGGGAAAGGGTGGGGGGAATATGGGGGGGAAGAAAATTTTTGTATTTTTTTTTTGTAAAACTTTTCAATAAAAAAAATTATGATTTAAATCGAGTTGATTTAAATCAAGCCTTTTTACTAGTGATTTAAATCATGATTTAAATTGTGATTTAAATCAACTTGATTTAAATCAAATCCACCCTGCTTTAAACTTCAATATTGCATTTAGCTCCCTCCCTCCAAACTACCCTTATAGATTTTTTTTTCTTTTATAAACATTCTTTTTAACATAGAGTTTTTCTTTAAACTGGTACATCATTTTCTTTAACATTCTCTTAATACAGGTACTCTCAAATACATTTTCAATAGCTTTTGCCTACTTTAAGAATTACTTAAGCAGTGTGTGTGTGTGTGTGTGTGTGTGTGTGTGTGTGTAAAAAATATGTTTTCAAATTTTGGGTTAAACTTTTCTTTCAGTTGCACATATCAACCAGAAAAAAATGTATCCTGATTCCAGTTAACTCATTAAGTTTAAGTCACTCCTTTCAACTTATCTTCCTGAAGTAAAATCTTTTTCTTCTCTGGAAGTTTTCTCAAAGTCTTCTAGGCCTTTCTTTTTAGCACAGTTAATGTCCTTAAAGAAAAAGTCCCAAATTTGTTTTGTTCCCTCAATGCTCTTCTTTCAGTTATGTTGAAAGGTTTACATTTGAACCATAGTAGTGAAAGTTAATATCCAGTTCTTCCAAAACTGTGATAAACTCCTCTGCATTTTCAGTTACTTGTGAAGTTGCCTCAGCAATTTGGTAACATTCTCCAAATGTAACAGCTGGTCAACAAATTGGCATATTTTATTTAGAGACCTTTCAAATATATCTCTAATACTTTGCTCCAACATCTTGGCTTCCTCTTTTAATCAGAATCAGAAGATTTTAGCCATCCACAGCTAAGAAGATCAAACTATCAGTTACTACAAATAGTAAACTAAAATCACAGCTTTCAATCTTTATCTTTCTCCATCAGCTCTCTCTCTCTCTCTCTCTCTCTCTCTCTCTCTCTCTCTCTCTCTCTCTCTCTCTCTCTCTCTCTCTCTCTCTCAGCATACTTCCTTATTTGGCTTGCTTAGCAGCCTTCTTACTTGTTCTTTGAGACAAAAAGATGTGTGAGACAAATGGTGTGAGTCTTCAAAAAGGTATAGCAGGCTGTTGCTAGAAAGAGCCTCTTAAGAAAGAATAATAGTCGGGGATTCGACCGGAAGCATCGTGGCAAGACAGTCAGGGAATTAGCAGGCTCTGATGAGCTCTGCGAAAACCCGGACTGACATGTCACTGCATTTTTTTATTTACCAGCTGAGCTCTCATTTCTGGACTATCAGACTTTCCGTAGCATGCCAAGAATTGTTATCAGTAAGCTAAACTGCACAAGTCTGTCTACCCACATTCCTTCACACTCTTTCCTTTGTTCTTTTGCCAAGAAAGGTCCAGCTGCTGAGAAGCAGCTGGCACGAACTTTATTTCAAAATGGAACCAATTAGATCAGTAAGATGTTTTATTTTCTTCTTTACAATAAATATGAGTTTAATTAGAAGATGTATTCCGGTTTTATTTTTCAAAAGTATACACAAGGAAAATGTCACGATCCAGGCAATTACTCCAGGAAGGTAACGGGGCTGATTGCCTCTGACACTGGTAGCAGAGGATGGTTGATTTATGGTTTTTTTCCTTGCTTGTTACTTTGATGATAAGCACATAGGCAATTAGTTTTTAGCTACTGAGGTACGCTAATTATTTTTTGCAAAATGCCGAGAAAGAAGAAAAAGGGCAAAATGAAGGAAAAGGGCAAAATGAAGGAAAAGGGCAAAATGAAGCCCAGAGCTTTATCCTCTTCGGATGAAGAGCAGGAGATAGAAAGACCCTCAAGATTTCAGCCCCTTGCAACAGCCACATGCCTGGAACTAGAAGCCGTGGGAGCCGTGGGAGGAGAAGAAACAGATGAAATGCTCTTAAAAAGGCATCAGGAGAGGGATAAGAGAGAAAATACTTTTGAAGATAAAGGCAAAACACTACGACTGAGGTCAGTAACGCCCCCTTCTAATTATGCAAGCTCTCAAACTGTCTCCCCAGAACCATCTGAATTTGTAACGCTTGGTGCAGGGCCAGATTTTCTACAAACGGCTGAGCATTTTCACCCCCACGCAGAGAGAGAAATAGTTCATTATTCTCCTCGAAGCTCTCAGCTCGCCCTGGATGAGCAAACTATAAAAGCCTATCATAGCCATATAAAGTTTTATGAACATGAGCTATCTGAGGCAAAAATGGCTTTGTTTATGCTTGAGCAAGATAAGGGAGAATCTCTTGACTTCAAAATCTTTAAAAGCGCCATTTTGGCTTCTTCTTCGGAAGACACTCCCCCTGGTGGATTTTGTGTCAGGCCAATCAGAACAGAGAGCTGTGCCCACGTCACATTTGTCACATGGTGTTCTCTCTCATCAAATTACATACAATGCCACGTATGCAGAGAGATTAGCTGAACTGCCTGAAACTAAAGGTGCAGCACCATCTGCTGGCGAAAGTAATTTATTAGAGAAAGCTGCAATGCAACAAGTGTCTCCACAGGCCCAAACTCAAGCACCCCCTGGTGGTGCTGGTGCCCTTTTAGATGGAACACAACAAAGCTTAATGCAGCAAAGGCAAATGACTGGGTCTCCAGCAGGCCATGTCAATATTGCAGCTCAAATGCCACAGCAGCCACAAATGCATGCACACGTGCCTCCAGCTGCACAACCAGGGCCAGCTCCTAGTCCACCTCCAGTGCAACAAGTGCCTTTACTTCCACAGCCAGCACCTCAAATGCACATTCCTCAACAGGCATCTTCTGTTGCTCCACTGGCTGGTGAGTCAAAATTAAAGATGTCAGAACAGAATTATAAGGCCTGGGTCAGTGAGATTGGATTGTTACTTTGCAGAGAAGGCACTCACTGTATGATTTTTAATCCGCCTGCTCAGCCATGGTCTCCTGCAGTAAGAGATTTAGAAACTAAAGCTTGCACAACATTATTGATGTCCATGGATACTGAACTGTAGGTTACTTTTTCATCTGATGCAACAGCCCAACAAATTTGGGCCCAATTGGAAAATTGCTACAGCCCTGTCTCAATTGAGTCTTCATGTTTGCTCATGTCTCAATTCCATGGTTTGAGATTGAAACCTGGTGAACAAATTGGAGGACATTTGACCAAACTGAAAGGACTGAGAAAAGAATTGAGAGAAAGAGGCTATAACATTGATGATATTCAAATGATCAGCATTATCATTAACTCTTTGAATTATGAATGGAAAGATGTCATTACAAAGATTAACCAAGTCCCTATTGCTCAACGCACAGTGGACAATGTATGCAGACTTTTAATTTAAGAAGAAGCATTCATGTTAGCCATGCCACATTTGAGAGGACCACCCGCAACAAGAGCTCCAGCTAGGCGCCCCTTCCGAGGAAGGACCTACGCTCTAAGGATGCCAAGATGCTACATCTGTGATCGTGTGGGACATGCCACCCGGGATTGTCCCCAACGAATTCCAGCTCCCGTCACGAACCAGCCCAGAGGAACAGACTCCAGAGGCAGAGGCAGAGGCGGAAGACAAGGTCGTTGTGGTCCCCAGCGTGATCCACAAGCTCCACTCGCCACATTGGCTTTAACCAATGATCCACAACCTCAACCAGAGTATGACAGACGACTCCTGTGGACTTTGGACAGTGGTGCAGCATTGCATGAAAGGAACTTTTCACAGAGATGCACGAGCCTGAACCTGAACTACATGAACTTATTCTTTTTCCAATCATCCTTGTCAGGTCAAAGGAAAAGAAACTGTTTATGTTGAAGAGCTCAATGCATTCATTCCTGATGTTTATTACATACCAACAGCAACTAGTAATTTGCTTAGTCAGTGTCACTTGTCTAGAGCATTAAAATTCCAGGTTCACCACCTTGAAAAAGCAAGTTACATAGTTAAAGATGGAGATATTGTTGCTGAGACCATATTAATTGGTGGTGTTTATTACTTAAAGCCAAGGCCTAAGACACAAACACAGGCAAGTATACAAACTCCAAAAAGGGAGAGCACAGGCCCAGAGAGAGATGCTCCAGTGAGAGATCCTGTTGCTATTCCAAAGGCTCCTAAAGCCAACAAAAAGAAAATTGGGAAACAGGTTGCTCAGAGCAAGCCTGAGGTTCCTCATAAAACTGTTAATGTTGAGAATTCACTAACTGGTAAACCTTTGTATTCCAGGTGTATCCATAAATGGCATAGAAGATTGGGGCATGCCAGTTTCCGTGTTCTTAGGAAGATGCCGGAGTTTGCAAAAGGTTTGGATCTAAAGGGGTGTAAGGTGTTTTTGGATTGTGCTGTCTGCAAAAAGGCCAAATCCAAAGCAGCAGCCATTCCCAAACATGCTACACGCCTGTCAACACGCATTTTTGATTTGGTTCACACTGACATAGTTGGTCCTTTTCCACCATCATTTGGTGGTAGAAAATATTTTCTAACAATTGTTGATAATTACTCTAGATATGGATATGTATATCCTATGAAAGAAAAATCTGAGACTTTTCAGATCTTTAAAGACTTTGCAGCCCTTGTTTCTACCCAACACCAAGTTCGCATCGCCAGAATCCAGAGTGATCGTGGTGCTGAATTCATGTCTCAGTGTTTCCAGGACTGGATGCGTAAGAATGGAATTCTTCATCAGACTACGGCCCCTTACACACCGGCTCATAATGGGGTCGTAGAGAGAAGACAAGGGGTACTGCAAACCATGATGCGTTGTCTCCTAGAAGACGCCAACCTTGATATGATATACTGGGGTGAAGCTATAAAATATGCAAATTACATTGTCAACAGTACTTGGAGCAGTGTAATGAATCAGACTCCTTTCTTCATGTTGTATGGCTACAAGCCCGATCTTAAAAACATCCATATTTTTGGTTCATATGCTATGGTGAACATTCCCTTAGCTCAAAGAAGAAAAGGAGGTCCAGCAGCAAAGAGACTGAGATTTATGGGTATTGATGATAATTCAAAATGAAGCAAATTTATTGACTCTAAACATGTAATTGTGATTTCCCAATCTGCTAATTTTGAGGAAGATGTTGACTGGTCCAGGATTTATTCCAATGATCCTGGAGTTTATTTTCCTAGAGATGATACTGCTGATGCCACGCAGATTGATGATCAAGATTCCACTAGTTCTTCTCAACCCGATGTTCCGTCTTCGCAAGCCGCGGATGCTGACGCTAGCGACGAATGTGAGGACAAGGACGAAGCAGAAGAAGACTGGACTGATGTCCCGAGACATTCCAAGAGGGCCACAAAAGGAATCACTCCACAACGATATTCTTGGCAACTGACAAAAGCACCCTTGCCTTTGATTTGCAATGTTACACTTCCACCTGATAATTTCACACAAATCAAGCAGCTTCCTGATTCAGAGCAAGACAAATGGTATGAAGCAATGCAGGTTGAAATGGACAGTCTAAAGAAACTTAAAGTGTTTACACCTGCAAAACCTCCAGCAAACAAAAAGGTCATTGGCACTTGATGGGTCTACAGAATCAAAAAGAAGCCAAATGGTGAGTCATTATACAAGGCCAGACTTGTAGCTCAGGGTTTCGCTCAACGTTATCCTGAGGACTACACAAATACCTATTCACTGACAGTTCGAACTGAGAGTGTAAAAATTGCTTTAGCAACTGCAACTATCCTTGGTTTAGAAGTTTTCCAGTTCGATGTTGACACGGCTTATCTACATGCAGACCTAGATGAAGAGATCTACGTGAAAGGTCCTCCAGGATTCCGACAGCAAGAAGGGGATACCTGGTTTCTAAACAAAAGTCTTTATGGTCTGAAACAGTCTGGTTTAATATGGTATTTATGTCTTACTAACAAACTAAATTCAATGGGCTTTATTAAGTCTGAAACTGATGAGTGAGTGTTCACAAAAAGATCTAACAATGCATATGAGATCGTTCTTGTTTATGTTGATGATATTGTTTATATTGGTCCAAATAAGCAAATGAGTGAAATTTTTGCCAAAGCTTTGCAGAGATTCTTCACATTGAAATCATTAGGTCATATTAGCTTATTTAGGTGTTCAGATTGAAAAAACACAGAAGGGGTTTAGTCTTTCACAAGAGGATAAAATTGAACAAATTTTGCATCATTGCAACATGAAAGATGCTAACACAACAAAGACACCCATGCAAACAGATTTTCACAACTTGACACAAGAAGCAAGTCCTGAGTTCGAGGATCAAACACTTTATCATTCAGTTATTGGGTCACTGTTGTACATTAGTAGTTGGACCAGACCCGACATTGCACTTAGTGTTAATCTCTTGTCTCGACACGTAGGTTAGGCAAAACAGTTTCATTGGACATGCGTTAAGAAATTATTGAGATACCTAAAATACACTAAACACAAGAAGTTATTGTTAGAACCAACACATACTGATTATGCAGAATTATGTTGTTATGCAGATTCTGATTGGGCAAGTGATAAGAAATCACGTAAAAGTACTTCAGGTTATATGATGTTCTTAAATGGATGTCCTGTTTATTGGCAAGTACGTAAACAGAATTTTGTTTCTTGTTCATCTACCGAAGTTGAATATGCTTGTGTTTCAGATGCATGTAATTCTCTAACTTGGTTTGATGCTTTAGTCACAGATATCTGGACGCACGCGATCCGACCAATCACCATGATGGAAGATAATGAATCGGTGGTTTATATTTCTGAATCACATTTCACAGGTTCTAGGTCCAGACACATTGACATCCGTTATCAAAACATAAAACATTTAGTGAAAAAAGGTTTTGTTAAAATGCAGTATGTATCTACACATGATCAAATTGCAGACATGCTCAACAAACCACTTCCAGCAACTCAACACGAGTATCTGCGTAAGAAGATGTGCCTTATTTGATGATGTACCTGATATTCGCTCAACTGGCAAAAGAAGGGGATTGTCACTGCGTTTTTTATTTACCAGCTGAGCTCTCATTTCTGGACTATCAGACTTTCCGTAGCATGCCAAGAATTGTTATCAGTAAGCTAAACTGCACAAGTCTGTCCACCCACATTCCTTCACACTCTTTCCTTTGTTCTTTTGCCAAGAAAAGTCTGACTGCTGAGAAGCAGCTGGCACGAACTTTATTTCAAAATGTAACCAATTAGATCAGTAAGATGTTTTATTTTCTTCTTTACAATAAATATGAGTTTAATTAGAAGATGTATTCCGGTTTTATTTTTCAAAAGTATACACAAGGAAAATGCCACAATCCAGGCAATTACCCCAGGAAGGTAACGGGGCTGATTGCCTCTGACATGACGAACCGCTGCGGAGGGGGTCTTTGGACCAGAACCGTCCTGTAGGGACGGGGAAGAAGGAGAGGCACCTCGGAAGACCAAGAGGAACAGGCAAGTTCCTTGAAGGTCAGAGGAATCTCTCCAATTCGGCGGCGGAGGCAGCAGCCATTGTGGCTCTCAAGAAGCTGGGGCAACCGGACTAAGTATTGAGCAGGAGCAGTGAATGCAACAGAGTTTTTGAAGCCGGGTGAGTGACAGCCAACCCACAGGCGAAATAACAACAACAACAACAAAATTATTTTAAAACGTGAAACCCCCAGCGTAAAACTAGCGGCTAACAGGCATGGGGGAAGAAAAGAGGATGTAAGCGAAATTTAAAGGGACAAAACCCCAAAAAGAATATTGACTTTTGAATAAAATTAACTGGAAAATTTTAAGAATTAGAAGAAACAACCCCAAAATTGACTAAAGGATTGGAAAGAAAATAAATAGATCTGTTCTTGTTGAAGACTAAGAAAAATAAAACACAATTGGATATTAAGCCCTACAACAGAAGTGCTTTATACCTAAAAAAAATAAAAAAAATGAGGAGAAAAGTATTCTTTAATTTGGACTGGACTATAAAACTGATTTGGTATTTTTAAAGTTAAAAAGAAGAAAAAAGAAGCTAGATTGTTAACAAAGATTGATATAAAATGGACACTCTGTTAAACAATTAAGAGAATTGTGGATTCTAGTGAGACATCTTCAGGGGAAAAAAGAGCACTACAATTTGGAATCTTTGTTTTGGAAACTTTGAACTATCTATCAGTGATAATAGCTGTGAGAACTTTCGGGGAGGATTGCTTTGTCTGCTAGAGGCTTGACTTTGGGGAAAAAAAGGAAAACAACGGAACTTTTAAATCTGGAACAATAGTAATATAGAAAGAATAAAATGGCGCAGGAAATTAGAGAAATGATGGAAATGATGTATTTGTTGTGGAAAGCAGAAATAAGAGGAATAATTATGATGCTACATGGAGAATCGAAACTTGAGGATCCAAAAACTGAGAGAGAGCATGTTCAAGCTGACAAGGAAACAAAGATGGAGAAGCAAGACACAGAGACTGAAAACAAAGAAGATAAAGAGAATGAGATTAATTTTGGAAAACTAATTGAATATATGGATAGTAATAATAAAAAGGAGGTTTTTAGAGGTTACATTGGGATTAACAATGGAAAAAATAGAAAAGGCACAAACAGACAAAGAAGGAGAGAAGGGAGAAATAGAACACAAAAAATTTAAATGATTACACTGGGATTAACAGTGAAAAGAAAAAAAAGAGGAAAAGGATGGGAATCAGCAGGAAATGCAGGGCAAAATAGAAGAGTTCAGATTTGTGAAACACAGAATGATTACACTGGGATAAACAGTGGGATAAATAATGGGGAAGTAAGAAAAGGAGAAAAGAGATGGGAAACAATGGGAAATTTAGGGCAAAAGAGGAGAGCTCAAGATTTCAAAGTACAAAAGAAAAAAAGGGGAAAGAAAAAAGTAAAAATAAAAATGGGAAGGGAGAAAAAGAAATGAAAGAGAAAGATGCTATATGTATTTAGAATTGAAATATGAATTGTAGTAAAAAAAATGGGAAACCATATGATTGCAAAAATGAAATTAATAATAATTGGAATATTTGTATTGTATCTTTGAAACTTAGATAATGATAACCTTTGTTTTTTTTTTAATTTCATTTTTTTAAAAGAAATATGAATAAGTTTAAATTGTAACAATTGAAATACCTTTAATGGTATATGATGGTGAAAGTGGAAAGGATTAAGTTGTGGCTTGGATAACAGCTAGAATACTTTAAAGTTAATTAGGGAAACTGTAATGGTTGGAATATTTTTAACTCTTTAATTCTATAATGTGAAGAAAGTAGAAATGATTAATTGTAATAATTGAAATACTTCCAGTTGTCTATTATGTTGAAAGCAGAATTGGCTATAATTAATTGATTTGTAAGGAATTGGATTACATGGAAATAATTGGAATATTCATGTTTATATTGATTAATATAAAAAAAGATAGTTATATAACTAACTGATTATATTAAAATGTTGGATTTGTATTATCAAAGGAAATGTATGTTATAAAATAAGCGGATTTATTATAATCATAAGAATTAAACTGCTGTAACATTACATAACTAACCAAGGTGAGGAAAGATATACAAATAGATGACAATGGGAAGGGGTATAATACAGAATAGAAGGGAAAAACTGAATTTAATTAAGATTAGAGATGAGAATGAAGGGTAATATTGGTTCTTAAAAAATAGATGAGAAATGAATATGGCAAAAAGGAAATATTGAAATTATAAATTAAAATTGAAATGACTAAATACTATCTAAATTTGTGAACTGGCAAAATACTCTGTTCAAAGAAAATACATTGTATGTTTGTATGTCTGTCTGTCTAAAAAATAAAAAAAACTTGATTAAAAAAAAGAAAGAATAATAGTCATTGAAGGTGATTAAGAAGACAAAGGCATAATTTACTGTCCGTTTGAAAAGTGAATTTCAAAACTACAGCTTCTTCAATCCCGAACAGATTGCAGCCCCTCCCCTCCCAGCAGATAGCTTCGGAGTTCAACTCCAGAAGCCGTTTGCCAGCTTACAGCTGTACTGAAGGGTTCCGAGGGGAAGTTCTTTGACACACCCTGGCCGGATGGATCATAAAAGCTGATAGGATGCCAGTTCCTTCAGTTAGAAGGCAGAAGAGCAACACTCTAGGGAAAAATCCTTCGGAGATCTGTTCCCAGGCATGTGTTCAGTTAGCCGTGTTCCCATGTTCCCTTTCCCCCACTCCCTTTCCCTCCCTTAATTTCCTATTTTCTTTTCTTCTTGTAATATATAGTATATATAAAATATATTACATTTTATATAATAAAATAAAACGATAAATGAGAAAGATAAGTTGTCTCATTAAGATGAGCCACAGGAAATCCTTTTCCAATTCCTGTAACAGATAGCATCGTGCTGTCTTTACAGGCCAACAGTCCTCAGCCTTCCTCAGGCTCACGAAGAAACTTTTACCTCAGAAAAATACTCCTGGCTCTTAGGGCACTTCTGGTCCCATAACCTGTCAGGGAATTGTGTAGCCAGTGTCCAAATGGAGTCAGATACACTGACATGAACCAGTGGTTTTATATAAATAAATATATTTACAGTAAATAAGATAAGCAAATAGGAGCATCGACAGGTAAATCAACACAGCAGGAACATCATGAGTTAAATCACAGAGAGCACACAAGGCACACAGAGGAAAAAAGGCAGGAAACAAGGAAACTCCCCCCTTTACTCTCATAGCAACCAATTACAGCTCAGATTCCCTCATGCAGTGGCCCACTTTCTTTAACCAATTAGCTATAACTGTGTGTTCTTACTTATTATCCAATCCTTTACTGCTCTAGCTATTAACAGATATTTAAATCAGTAGCGGTTGGAATTTTTCTCCTATAGTTATTTAGTATTTTCTATTGGAAGGATATGAATGAATTAGTTCCCTGATATAAAACTTGCATATTTATCTATTTATAAAATTCTAATCAATGAGTTATAATTAACAAAAGTAATATCAGAAAACTACAGCCTACCTCATGTTACCTGCCATAAGAAGACATAGATTGTAGATATGAGAAAAGATGAAGAGAAAAAGTATGGTACTGAAAAACATTGTCATCCAAGACCCATGATCCTCTCGAAACATTTTCAACCGAAGTAGCTGACCTGCAAAGATAAGATATTAAAAATGTATTCAGATTTCTCAAAGAGCTTCCTACTATTCTAGAAAAGACAGAGAATGGTACAGATTTTGTAAACATGCCAAGGTTTAGCTTCAGCTCCATGAATGATTCCTACTTATACTGAAGCAGAGAGTAAACTTCTCTGCCCCTTGCAATGTGGCTTGAAAAGTTATGAGTCAAATTCATGTTTCATCCATGCAACATTCCCTAGACAATAGTTCTATTACAAAAAATGTTGTTTTTAAATGGCTCCCACTGAGCAAGACTTTCTTCAGAAATCCTTTTCCTCTACAGCAGTGGTTCTCAACCTTCCTAATGCCGCGACCCTTTAATACAGTTCCTCATGTTGTGGTGACCCCCAACCAGGGGTGGGTTCTAAATTTTTTTACTACCGGTTCTGTGGGCGTGGCTTATTTTGTGGGCGTGGCTTGGAGATCATGTGACTGAGTGGGCGTGGCTAGCTGGTCATGTGACCGGGTGGCCGTGGCTATGTGTATAGGGACTACTCAGAGGGCTGAAAAAAGTCATTTCTGACAGGTCCTCGCACTTTTGACTGGTCCTCACACTTATGACCATCCTCACATTTATGCCCGTGCAGCATTCTTAACAACCATGTCACTCATTTCACAACTGCTTCTTTTCACCATGGTGATAAGATAGGGCAAAAAACGTAAAATGTGATGATAGTCGTAAATTCGAGATCTGGTCAAAAGTGCGAGGACCAGTCAAAAATAACTTTTTCAGCCCTCTGAGTAGTCCATGTGCACAAAAGGACTACCCAGAGGGCTGAAAAAAGTGATTTCTGACAGGTCCTCACACTTTTGACCTGTCTTCGCACTTATGACTGGTCATCATTTATGCCCATTGTAGCATTCTTAACAACCGTGTCACTCCTTTCACAACTGTTTCTCTTCACCATGGTGACAAGATAGGGCAAAAACGTAAAATGTGAGGACAGTCGTAAGTTCGAGGACTGGTCAAAAGTGTGAGGACCAGTCAGAAATAACTTTTTCAGCCCTCTGAGTAGTCCAGCAATAGAGAGAGATGAAGGAAGGGAAGGGAAATTAGAGTAGGAGTGAGGGTAAGAGAGGGAGGAAGAGAGGAGGAGAAGGAGAAAGGAAGAGGAAGTAGGGAGGAGAAGAAGAGGGGGAGGAAGAGAAAGTAAGAAGGAAAGAAAAGAGAGAGGTGGTAGGTTTGAGGAGAAAGATTGCTGTACAATAAAAAAAATGAAAGGGAAGAAAACCAACCCCAAACAAATATAAAGATATTAAGATAAAGAATGAATTGTTAAACTTTAAAGAATAAAAGAGAGCAAATATGAATAAATAACAATTATTAGAAACACACATACAAACATACAATGTATTTTCTTTGAACAGAGTATTTGGTCGGTTCACAAATTTAAACAGTGTTTAGTCATTTCAATTAAATTTACAATTTCTATATTTCCTTTTTGCCATATTTATTCCTCATCTATTTTTTGTAAAAAAAACCAATATTACCCTTCATCCTCATCTCTAATCTTAATCAAATTCAATTTTTCCCTTCTATTCTATATTATACCCCTTCCCATTGTCATCTATTTTTATATCCATCCTCACATTGGTTAATTATGTAATATTACAGTTGTTTAATATAAATTCAACATTTTAATATAAATCAATTAGTTATATAACTACCTTTTTTGTATATTAATCAATATGAACATGAATATTCCAATTATTTCCATGCAATCCAATTTCTTACAAATCAATTAATTATATTTACCAATAATAATAGTCCAAATAATTTCCCCCATATATTCCTCCAAACCACAACTTAACCATTTCTGCTTTCAACACAATATACAATTAATAGTATCTCAATTATTACAATTCCCTAGTTAAATAGAGCTTTTTTCTTTTGTGTTTTAAAATCTTGAACTCTCCTCTTTTCCTTAAATTTCCCATTATTTGCACCTACCTTTTTTGGTGAGGAAAAAGAAAAGAAATCTGCCTGCCTAATTTTCCAACGTTGCAGCAACAGCAAAGCCAACAGCCTGCTTTAGTTTCAGTTTTGTTTTTCAGCATAGCTAGGGGGAAAAAAATCTGTTCCAGCAAGCTGCAGAGCCCTGAGCAAAACAGCTGAGAGCAAATCAGCTGAGAGTCGGGAGCCGATCTAATCAAGGGCTAATTAGCCTATGCTGAAGCTCTGCGGGCCAATAAAATTACAAAAAAACACTGAACCATTTCTTAAATTGCTGGCTCGCCCGCCCCTCGCCCACCACTATTTATTGGCAATAAATAGTGGTGCGGAGGGGTGGGGCAAGGCAGCAATTTAAGAAACGGTTGGGCTGAACCCTCTAGAATCGGCAGAATCCCACCACTGGCTATAGGGCAGCCCTTTGAAGCCCCGCGGCAAAAATTTAAACAGTTTTTTTTCCTCTAGCCATCAGCTGGGACTCAGGAGGCAGCAATAGATTGGGAACGGGCGGGGTAAGCGAACGGCCGGCGATCCAACAGAGCAGAGAGTGAGGGTGAGTGAAGGTGTGGGGGGGGGCGAGAGAGGGCTTTGGCGACCCCTGTGAAATGGCCGTTCGACCCCCAAAGGGGTCGCAACCCCCAGGTTGAGAACCGCTGCTCTACAGCCTGTTTTTCCACATTCAGTACTTTTTGATGGATCTGTTGATGTATCATATTGGAAAGTCGATCTGACAAACGTATTATTATTATCTGAAGCAGATATTTGAACAGTACTGCTTCCATTCCAGGTGCAGAAACACCCAATAGTTTAATCTTATTTGGCTTATATTACAATTTAAGGTGGAAAGCTATATTAGACTGTACATGGAACATTTATTTTTTCTTCACACGCAATGGTTTGCCTTCAAGGCTTCTGATATATTTGATCAAGAAGAACCTGTGAGAAAAATATATTAATACTAGTTGCCCTTAGACTATTTATGGGACAATGTCCAGGAAAACTTGGCTAATGAGAGGACAGTCCTGCAAAATGGGAAATCTTTCTAAGGATGCAAGAAAAGGAAAATGTAATATGTAGTATAGAATCATTTATCAGTTTAATTTGTTAATGTTGAAAGTTCTTGTTGAAGTATTTTGACTCTTGAAAGTTACTGCTTGAAACTATTCAGCACACAAATTATCAAAGCAATTATTACATGATTGAGTGACTGAATTTCAATGAGGATTTGACTGTAGTAGGACTAAGGCTAGATCTGTATATGCAGCAGTAAGATGAAGTGATTAATATCCTGGTGCTATTATTTGGCTGTCACACTTTAGGCAGCAGGTTGAGAGTATCTTGTTAAAAATTATCCCATTTATAGCCTCATTGCAATCAGAAATCTATGCTTCATATAGTGGCACATGGGAATGTAAGTGCAGGCTTCTCATCCACCTTATTTTTGTTGTGTATTTATGTGTGTGTGCATGTTCATATATATACAGTACATACACTATGTACCAAAGTTAGACCCTTTAGACAAGGATATAAATTATATAACATTTTTGAACTGATTGCCATTTTCTTCTAAACACTTCCTTACTTGTTTGATGCATGACTTTTAAATATTACTAAATATAGCAACATTTTACCTGAAAAAAAAAACTAATAAATTTAGGAACATATTTTATGTATGCGATTGGCATATGAGGTCTGATTTTTGGTACACCCTGTATATGCCACAAAATGCCGTACTGGTAGTCCCACAAAGATCACAAGGTTGTTTTTAAGCAAAGAACCAGAGAGAAAAAAATGGGATGTTGCAGCACAATTATTTGTTTGGAAATCTATTCATCTGCCCCCTGTAAGGTCATGGAAGCATGGCCAACAAAGGCCAACCGCTTTGACTTGAAGGGTTAGGTCAAGGTTACTACTTTGATATTATTTCAGGAACATCAGAACTATGTTTTAGACTAATGACTTATGGTGGTGTTGTAGTTAGAATGCAGTATTGCAGGCTAATTCTGCTGACTGCCAGCAGTTTGATTCTCACCGGCTCAAGGTTGACTCAACTTTCCATCCTTCTGAGATTGGTAAAATAAGAACTCAGATTGTTGGGGACAATATGATGACTATGTAAACTGCTTAGAGAGGGCTGTACAACACTATAGAGCGGAATGTAAGGCTAAGTTCTAAGTGCTAAGAAGAAGACTACAACAAGCCACCACTATATGGATATTCCTCACTTACTATCACAATTGGGACCAAAATTTAAATTGCTAAGCAAGGCAGTTGTTAAGTGTGCATTGTCTGATTTTACACAATTTGTGTAATATCACTACAGTTATTAAATGAATCACATGGTCATTAAACAAATCCAGCATTGTCCAATGACTTTATTGTTGGAAGTCTGCTGGGAAGGTCACAAATTGCAATCACATGATTCCAAGACAGTGCAACTGTCATAAATACACCGTTGCCAAGCACCTGAATTTTGATCATGTGACCTTGGGGATGGTTGTAAAGTGTGAGGACTGGTCATAAATTTCTTTTTTCAATGCTATTGTAACTTTGAACTTAAAGGAATGGTTGTAAGGAATGGTTGTAAGTCCAGGACAACCTGTATTGCAGCCAAGAAACTACATGGTTCATCAATGTAATCACTATGAGTTGACCTTGACTTACAAATACCTTTTAATGAGCGGTAACATAAAGCATCATAAGATATGGATTGGCTTAAGGCAGTAGTGGCAAACCTATGGCATGTATGCTAGAGGTGGCACTTAGAGCCCTCTCTGTGGGCACAGGGGCCATTGCCCCAGCCCAGCTCCATCAAGTTTCTCACCGTCATTTGCAGGGAAACAAAAGTTTGTGGAACTAAAAAAAAAATTACTCAATCAATTTCAACTTCTCTTGAAAGAAAAATATCTTGCAAAGTTGGAATTGATTACGTGAACTTTTCTTTTTAGTCCCACAATCTTTTGTTTCCCTGCACACGATGGCGAGAAATGTGACAGAGAAACACGACGGAGCTGGAAATCAGGTAGGCAAAGAAATGTTTGGGGTGGGTGTCGGCAACCCGTGGCTCCAGAGCCACATGCGGCTCTTTCATCCCTCTGCTGCGGCTCCCTGTCGCCCTGTTGCGGCAGTGGATGAAAGTGCTGTTGTCCTGTTGCGGCGGTGGTGATGGCTGGGGACTTAGTGCAGGAGCAAAGCGCCCCTGCACTTGCCTTTGTGCAAAACAGCATTCCGCCTTCATTGCAGTACATTTGCTGTTGCTGCCTCCATGGCCTGCCTGCTGCTCTCGCAGTGCCTTGCACAGCACAGTGAAATTTAGCGTGCTTCACAATGGGGGAGACAGGGTCCCCTCCTCCTGGAGCCCATTACAATGCAGAGCCACAATGTGACCCTGTGTCATTGTTGGCTCACTCTCACCTCCTGGATGTCAGTTGGCTAAAGAGCTGCCGGTGTTGTGATACCCCGCCTCCCCGCTGGCCAGCTGGTGTTTGGCTCTCCGCCACCAGAATCCCACCACCCATCACCAGTTCAGGGGTTCCTTTCCCCTCCGTGGGAGAGGGGGGAGGGAAAGAGAAAGAGGGGGGAGGGGGGAAACAGAAGGAGAGAAAGAGAGAAAGAGAAAGAGGAGGGAAGAGAGAGAGAGAAATTATATTACAAAAGTTTTTCTTTTTTATTGTTGCTAAACGTAATATTTCAAAAGCAGGAAAAAAAATGAAGGGGCATAAAAGTGCATTTATCACATTTTTCTTAGAACAATTAGATGAACTCTGCCTTGTTTATCTTTATTTTAAGTAGTAAAACCTCAGTATTCAGGTTAAATTGCTGTGTTGGCACTTTGCAATAAATAAGTGGGTTTTGGGTTGTAGTTTGGGCACTTGGTTTCTAAAAGGTTCACTATCACTGGTTTAAGGCATCCATTTTCTACCTTTAAATCTTCATTTGACAAAAACAAAATTATCAAAAGATCCTTAAAAAAATAATAAAAATTGGATGTTGGTATTTTCTGCAACCTCAAAACCAGTTGTCCATTCTTCTTCTATAGATATTTACAGAGATTAGTTTGTTCAGAAAATTATTTGAATGGTTATATTAATGTGCCATTATCAAAAGACCCAAAATAAACCCACACATTATATGAAAAATGGGAACAAAGTAATAGTTTACAACATCGTTTAATTACTGAGATAATTTCAACCTTTTTTCATTGATGTCAACGTTTCCTCATCAAACATTTGTTTTGTTGCAACACAGAACAAATAGCAGCATTTCTCTGTTTCCTATCAGCTTCCATGGTTTAATAGTTACGATTATCTTATGGAAAACAGCAAACACACATGATCAGTACATCATTCTGGTCTCATTTGAAAGTGTCAATTTGGCACAGCTCATAGTTAATTTCAGGCAACAATGTAATACAGTGATGACCTGAGAGGTTTTCTTTAATTGATTCCCATTTCTAAAGGTTTCCCAATGTATATCGCTGAGAAACTGTGCACATGTATCCAAGCAAGTCATTAAAAAAAATTAAATTAACAAAGCATTTGTTTTTGAAACCGTATTACTGGAACTTGAAAGTACAACATGGAAAGCTTTCTTTCGATTTGAAAGAAAGGGTGACAACCAAGAGCAGAATCCTAAACCATCCATTTCTATCTCCTTTAATTAAGTTTAGAACCAGAGGTTCTTGTGTCAAATCTATTTATTTGAAAGATGCCATCTGTTTCCCAAAAACTATGTCAAAATGTGAGCCTGTAAAAGGCGAAAGATTTATACGATCTGAAGAGAAACCAGAGAATCTGAAGAGAAACCAGAGTATGTCAAAATGTGAGTCTGGGGGGTGGAGCCTGACAGCCTGATGAGCCGGTAAGAGTTTTTCCTGGTTCCGGAATAGTGGGCCGATAAAATTTATCATCTAACTAAAATGGACAGAAAGTTGTGAAGGTCTGTATGATTATCTGGGCCAACAGCGGAGGAAAAAAGAGAGTTGTTTGGGACAGTGAAAAACCGATAAAGAGTGTTTAAAGTGTGGGGCCTAATCGCTGTTGTTGGAATGCCACAGAAGAATGTTTGAAATTGTTTTTAGACAGCAGCTAGCTTCAAGGAGTGATTAATAACTTTACAACCTCACACGGTTAAGCAGCCCGTTTTATTACGGACAAAAAAGAAAAACAGGAAAAAAAAAAAAACACCCGCTGGAAGCAGAAGGTTTATTTGATTGTTGCCCAGGCTTTGAAGATTTATGCCACTGAAAAAACAAAAAGGTGTTAGTAAATATAAGTGGCAACGTATCCATCCTTCAAATCACACCGCGGCACGATTAAAAAGACAATCTCTGGGTGAATTGGAGCAAGAGAGCTCAGAAAGTGAAACAATAATGGCAGCGAAAACTGGCTCACAGCCAGCAATAGTCGATGAACTCAGAGAAATGCTGACTAGCACTAAAGAAGCGATATTGAAAAGAATGGATGATTATGCAGAAAAAGTTGACAAGCGCATGGACCAATTAGCTATAAATATTAGTCATAATGATAAACAGATTAAGCTTCTTAGAATGGAAACTGACCAATTAGGGAAACAAATGAGGCAGTTGGAAGAAAAGCACTCTCTGGAGTTTGATGAGCATGAGAAAAGGCTGATTTCTCTGGAAGATCAAAGCAGAAGATCATCAATACGAATTTGAAATTTACCAGAGATGACAGGAGAGGACTTGAGGAAATTGATCCCACGATGGTTTAAAGAAATAATCCCTAATTTGGCCACGGGAGAAGAGGACATTGAACGCGTCCACAGAGTGGGCGTTTTCAGAGCTGGATTTCGCCCCAGAGACATTTTGGTAAAATTTTCTAATTATTATAAAAAAGAGCAGCTGATGATGAAACTGAGGTCGTTAGCTGTGCTGAAGTTTCAAGGATCTACAGTTCAAGTTTATAATGATCTTTGTTATCAAACAATTAAGTGGAGGCATAGCATTAAATCAATCACCGAAGAGCTCAAGAGAAGGGAGATAAAGTACGCATGGGGATACCCAGTATTTATGAGGTTCATGTATGATGGGAAACAATATAGGATTACCTCTTTGGAGCAAGGCATTGAGCTACTTAAAAGTCTGGGGCTGGAATTGCAGGACGATGCTGTTCCTAAAAGTGCCAATGGTGGAGGAAGAGGAGCCACGGCAAGTGGGAAGTGAAATCGACAAGACTGAGATGATAAATCTGTAAAATATTAATACTAGAAGGCTTGCTGGTTCTGGACTGTGGGCTTCATCTCCCCCCCACTTTAAGGGAATGGCTGGAGCATTAGACTACTGGGGATTTAGTGGGGGGAAAAGAGTTTGGGGAGATTTGGGGGTGGGGGGTGGGGAAGGGGGGTAGGTTATGAGTGTTATTTAGTTGAGGTCATTTTGTGTTTTCTTATATGTTGGTTTAAGTTAAAGTGCACAAGAGATCGTAAAGAATTTGTATGTGCTGAATATGGATAAAACTATAAGAATTGCAACACTCAGTGTCAAAGGTTTGGGGGCAGTAGTGAAAAGGAGGAGAATCGAACAATTGTTAAACAAGGAAAGATCTGACATCATTTTCTTGCAGGAAACTCACCAGGATAAGGAGGGAGTAAATGAAGTGCGTTTGAAGTGGTCACTTCCTTATGAAAAGTCACTGGGGACTTCAAAAAAATAATGGGGTGGCCATACTGATTTCTAAAAGAACTGGATTTATTATGGAGAGTATAAAAAAAGATGCGGTGGTTAGTTTAGACTTTATGGTAAAAAAAAGACTATAGAGAAGCAGTTAGATGGAAGGTGACTACAAGGAGTCTTAAAAATGAGAAAGTGGTTGAGAAAATGCAAAAGGAGATATCAGAATTGTGGGAAATTAATGAAAAAGGAGAAATAGCAACGAGAATGGTGTGGGACACCATGAAGGTGGTGATACAGGGAATATGTATTAGGGAAGCCTGTAGTGTTAAAAGGCAAGAAACTGCATTACGGGAAAAATTAGAGGAACAGATTAAGAAATTGGAAAAAGAGTACTGGCATACAAGAAATAAACAGAAAGTAATAGAATTACAAGCTAAAAAAAAAGAATTAGAGAATAAAAATTTAGAGGAAGTTCAGAATAATTTAATATACATGAAAAGAGATTTTTTTGAAAATAGCAATAAAAATTCTAAGATGCTTGCCAGGCTCACACAAAAGGAGAAAGCTAAAAATTCAATAGGTATAGTGAAAGATAAATTGGGGAATTATTGTAGTACAATGAAAGGAAAGTTAAAAATATTCCAGGAATTTTATCAAGAGTTGTACAAGGGTAAGGAGGTTAAGAAGGATAGAATGGAAGCTTATATTGGGAAATATATAAAAAGGGGTGTGGAAACGGAGCATAAAGAATTAATGGAAAGGAGTATACCGCAAAGGGAAATTGCAGAAGTAATTGAAAGTTTAAAGGTGGGTAAATCACCTGGGGTAGACGGATTAGGAACAGAATTCTATAAAACATTTAAAACATTATTAGTACCGAAATTATTAAAGCTGTATAATGCAATATTAGAAGGGAAAAGATTCCAGAATCATGGGAGCAGTCGTTAATAATATTAATACTTAAACCGGAAAAGGATTCGACGCTCCCTGACTCGTACAGACCAATATCATTAATAAATCAAGATGCAAAAAATTTTTCAACTATTTTAGCAAGAAGAATGAATAATTTTATAGGTAATTATATAAGGGAAGATCAATGTGGATTTGTAATGGGCCGTCAAATGCATAATTTGGTTGGAAGAATGCTAAATGTAATTCATGAGATCAAAAATCTAAAGCTTAAAGTGGGGATGTTAGCGTTAGATATCTTTAAGGCCTTCTATTGTGTGAGCTGGCAAGCATTAAAGATGGTAATAGACAGAATGGGGTTTGGAAATAAATTTAAAGGTGTAATAGATCAATTATATTCTCAAAACTCTGCTTTAGTGGTACTGAATGATGGAGTTACAGACAAGATACAACTCGCCAGAGGAACAAGGCAAGGGTGCCCACTCTCACCTGTCCTATTTGTATTGGTTATGGAACTATTGGCCAATGCATTAAGAGATGACGGGGAGATAGAAGGGATAGATAAAATAAAACTAAATATGTTTGCTGACGATGCATTGTTAACAGTTAAGAATATAGTGGATACGATGGAAAGAATTGGATGGCATCTAAAAGAATTCGAAGAAATAACTGGATTAAGAATAAATTGGTCAAAATCTGAGTTGATGCTGTTTAATTACACTAAAAGGGAAGAGAAGGATTGGGAAGGGAAGCAAAGCGAAATGAGAATTAAAGATCATATTAAATACCTGGGAGTTAGAATTACAAAAAATTTGGAGAAGTTAGAAAAGGAAAATTTAGCCAGTTTAAAGAAGGAGATTTTGGAAAGTTTGAATAAATATAAAAGGTTGAATTTATCATGGTTTGGAAGAATTGCCTTAGTAAAAATGAAGATTTTAGCAAAGATCAATTTTGCTTTTAGGATGCTACCAATAAAAATATCAGAATTAGAATTAAAGAGTTGGCAGAATATACTGAACAACTATTGTAACGGGAATAAGAAAGCGAGGATAAATAAAAATAAGTCGTATCTAAGCCAAAAAAAGGGGGGTTTAGGACTCCCAAATATTAAATTATATTATGTCGCTAACAGGCTTAGACATGTTATAGAGGCAATTTTAGGAATAGGGGAATTGGAATGGTTGGAAGATAAATCTAAAATTAAAACCAAATTAGAATGGAAGTTGGAAAATATATTTTTTATGGAAGATGGAAAGAAATGGGCTGAGAGAATAAGCAATCCTCTCCTGAAGTTTCACTGGGAAATTTGGAGTAAATATAAAGGGAGGTTGCTTCCAAAGAACTCTTCATTATCACCGGTAGTAATTTTGGAAAAGTTCCCAGGGAATTTGAAGAATAAAGTGAATGAAATTTTAAAAGAGAAAAATAAAATGAAATTAAGGGAATTGTTAGGAGGAATGAGGACACATGGGGAATTGGAAGAGGTTCTAGGAGGAAAACGATTGTCTTGGTTAAATTATAGCCAAGTGGAACAATGGACTAAAAATTGGATAAGAGAAAATGGAGAGTGTAGAGAGTTAACGAGATTTGAGGAATTAATTGAAAAAAATCAAACTGTAAAGGAAGAAAATACGGGATAAAAGGCTTAATGAGCGGAATCTATAAAATATTGTTGGAGGAAGAGGAGAGGGGAAATTTAGGAAAGATGGTATGGGAAACCGATTTGAAGATACAAATAGGGCAACAGAGTTGGAACAGAATTTGGCAACAAAGAGTGTTGAGAAATATGTCAGTAAGAATAAAAGAGAATTACTACAAAATGGTATCGAGGTGGTACTTAACTCCGGTTAAATTAAGCAATATGAATCAGCACTATTCAGATAACTGTTGGAGAGGTTGTGGGGAAAAAGGAACGTATTTACATATGTGGCGGGATTGTAAATTTGTGCAAAAATTGTGGAAGATGGTGTTTAAGGAGATAGAAGAAATTGTAGGAATAAAGGTAGAAGAGGCACCAAAGGTAGCATTACTCTCACTATTGGAAGATATAAAATATAAAAAAGAGACTAAAGAATTGATAATAAATTTGTTGACCACAGCAAGGCTAATGATTTCTAGGAACTGGAAGATACAAGGTGTTTATAATTTGGAAGAATTGTATAAGGAAGTTTGGGATATTGCCATAAATGATAAAGTGACTTGCAATATTAAAGTAAGGAGGGGCATAATGAAGGTAAACGAATTTAATGGAATCTGGAAACAGTTCCTAATATATTATATATTATATAATATAATATATATTGCTTAACGCATTGTAAGCCGCCCTGAGTCTCCGGAGAAGGGCGGCATATAAATCAATTTTTTTATATATACATATACATATACATATACATATACATATACATATACATATACATATACATACATACATACATACATACATACATACATACATATATATATATATATATATATATATATATATGTTTTCTGGAGGAAGAGGGATACCACCATCAGAAGAAGCTTTAAGATTCTGGAAGCAGGAATGATCCCGATGGGTGGGGGAGCACTTGTTGATTGTTTGTGTTGTGGGTAAAACTGCCCTCTGCAAAGTAGTGCAACAGACCAGACAGCGAATAGATATGATGCTTGGCAAAACACACAGATAGTCACAGACTCTGAACGTTTAAAGAAAAATAAACAGTCTTTACTTGTAGTATAAAAACAAACTTGGCTTCTCAAAACAACTTCTTCAAACAATCACGGTTTAACACAAAACATAGTTTGCTTACAATTCCAGTTCTCTTCAAACACAGACACAGTTCCTTCAAGCAGTTCAACCTTCAAATAGCAGGAGCAGAAGCAGAAGCAGAAGTGAGAGCAGAAGTGAACGAACTTCCTGCCTTCCTTTATATGTCTGCTTTTCACAGCCAATTAGTCATCTTTGTAGCAGTTAAAGTTACAGAACATAGTTTTCTATATATTATCTACCCAACTGTAGGATAAGCATCCAACATTCTCCCCTTTGGGTAGACTAATATATTTACAATCTTAAACCATACTGTTCACATGTATCTATGTTTCCTACTTCCCTGTGCTTTTGTGAAATGATCAGCCACATTGTTTTCTGATGCACAATATACAAGTTCTATCATCTTGTTCATTACACATTCTCTTACATTGAGATACCGAAGATCTGTATGCTTTGTTCTAGTCCTTACAGCTATATTTGTCACCATTTTTATCGCTGCCTGATTATCTTCGTATACTATTATAGGATCTTGTATATCTATTCCTAAATCTAGCATCAGCTGCTTAATACTGATCAAATCTGTACATGACAAAGATAAACAAGAAAACTCTGCTTCCATTGTAAACATACTTAAATGCTTCTGTCTTATTGAACGCCATCATATCAAAGATTTTCCCAGAAATACAGCGATTCCTGAGGTTGATTTTCTTGTATTCACATCTGTTGCAAAACTAGCATCTGCATAAGCGGTTACATGCAATTCTTCTGATGGTTGTAGATACAATGCATGATGCATGGTATATTTCAGATATCTAAGAATACGTTTTGCTTCTTGCCAGTGTCTTTCTCTAGGTTCCGTGTTGAATCTAGCTAATTGGTTAACACTGTAAGAAATATCGGGTCTAGACCAATTGCTAATGTATGATAAACTGCCAATCAACGATTGGTATATCCCTTTATCGAACACCGGACTTTGCACATCAGTGTTGCAATAATCTTGAACCATAGGTGTCTTTGATGGTTTACACAATTCCATTCTGAACTGTTTTAATAGATTATTAATTTTATCAGTTTGGGATAATTTAAATCCTCCCCTAGTTTTTTCAATTCTTACACCTAGGTATTGTTGTATCTCCCCTAGATTTTTAATCCTGACATGAGCTTTTAATTCATCAACAATCCTGTTGGCCTCTTGCTCATTCTTTGTAATCAGAGCTATATTGTCCGTAAAAAGAAGTAATAATGATACTATTCCATCCCTTTCCATTTTAAATAAACATGGATCTGCTAATCCTGCTTTAAATCTGATATTCTTCAATGTTTTTACAACGCACTAGTTCCATTTATAACCTGACTGTTTTAACCCATACAGACTTTTCTTTAATAACCAACAGTCAGCCTTCCCATTTTCCTCAAATCCTGAGGGTTTCTTTAAATAAATTTCATGCTGTAATGGTGCATGCAGATATGCGGTCTCTACATCTAAATGGGTAACTATATATTTATTTCTAGCTGCCCATACCAACGCTGCTCTTAATGTAATGGCTTTTAAGCTTGGAGCGAATACTTCATCGTAATCATTAGGAGACTGATTAAATCCTTGAGCTACTAGCCTAGCTTTATATATTGGTATCCCATCTATCCCAGTTTTTAATTTATATACCCACTTACTACCAAGTATAGTTTTTCCTTTTGGAATTGTTACAGACTCATATACTTTCAAATTCTGCAAAGATTGTAGTTCTTTAGTCATTGCACCTCTCCACACCTTCTGGTCTTCAGGTGGAAACGTGGTCAACTCATTAAATGTAGTAGGGACTTTATTTACTTGATAGACTGTAGTTGCCTGATACCTATCAGGTGGTCTTGTTACTCTACTCAACCTTCTTGGGAGTTCAGGACTTACAGATTGCCTCTCCACCTTAACCTCTTCCTGTACTACGTCTTTCGCTGGCATTTCATTGGTAGCTTCAGGCTGTGTTTCAATGATAACCTCATTTTCAATACCTAATTTATTCCACCCTACATGCTCCATAAACCTGGCATTTGCACTGTTAACTACCGTTGCTGTTCCTTTTACCCAAAATCTGTAGGTCCTGTGGTTTGAATTATAACCAACAAATATTAATTGTTGTGCCCTACTCTGGCCCTTACGCCTTAACTGGCTGGAGTATGTACCCATGCAGGTGATCCAAATGTGTGTATGTAGCTCAAATCTGGCTTCCTTCCATGCTATACGGTATATGGAATCTTGTTAGTGGTTGTATTTATGGTGCTGTTTAAGAGTGTATTTGCACACATAATTGCTTCTCCCCATAAATTAGCCGGTAAACCTGCATCAGCTAACATTGATCTCATCAATGCTTGTAGAGTTTGTCCTCTCCTTTCAACATACGAGTTATGCTGTGGCCGATATGGAGCTGAACATTTGTGCTTTATACCAGCATTATCTAACATTGATTTAAACCTTGTGTTGACAAACTCAGTACCATTGTCAATTACAATAGTAACTATTTTTTTATTTGTTTTTCTCTCCACAAACTTAATCCATTGAACAAAATACCGAAAAGTATCTACCTTAGACTTCAATAGGTAGCAAAAACCATACCTGGAATAATGGTCAACTATACTGAGAACATAGCAAGCACCCCCTAAACTAGCCTTCATTGGCCCTATTAAATCAGCAAATACCACTTCCAGTGGTCTCTTCGTTTTAAACCCGTCAAGCCTATTAGCAGGGATTGTTCTACTTTTCTGCTGATTACAAATATTGCAATTTAAATACTGGTTACGTGGTTTCAGCTTCAACCCATCAACTAATTTTACAGTTTTCTGTAACATCTTAAAACTGATATGCCCCATACATCTGTGAAGCAAGTAAACACATTCATCATGTGGTTTGATATTTGAGTATACAACATTTGTAACATGGTTACTAGATAATACATATAAACCATCTTTCAGTTTTCCAATAATCTTGGTTTCACCTTTTTCAATTAAACAATCATTGGTTCTAAATGTTACTGTATATCCTAGCTTAACCAATACTCTAACCGACATCAAATTAAAGTTTAGGTTTGGAACATATAACATATGCATTTTTTTCTTTTACATATGGACATATTGCCATTCCCTCACCACATTCCCTCACCGCTACCGACGACCTCCCATCGTCCCGTGCGCTCCCATAGAGAGGGCCTCCTCAGGGTGCCATCAGCCAATCAATGTAGGCTGGTGACTCCCAGGGGGAGGGCCTTCTCTGTGGGGGCACCTACCCTCTGGAATCAGTTGCCCCCAGAGATAAGGAGAATCCAAGACCTTAGTGCCTTCCGCCGTGCCCTTAAAACCCACTTTTTCCAGCAAGCCGGGCTGGCTTAAAAAGAAATTTTAAAAGTTTTAATTGGTTTGTATTTTTAATTTTGGGCCAAATTTATATATATTTTAATTGTTTTTAATATTTGTATTTCATGTTTTTTAATTCTGGCTGTACGCTGCCCTGAGTCCTCAGGGAGAAGGGTGGTATATAAATTTAAAAAAAAAAAAACATGCCTTTAGTACATTGTTTCTTATCTTTAACCATGGTCTTGGTTTCAGCCTTCTGCAAAACCTGGCTATATGACCCTTCTTGACACAATTAAAACAATGTTTTACAGCATATACATAGTTATTTGCCTTTACATTTATGTTAATCCTCAGCATCGTCAGCATTCCAGGAGGTCACATCTGGTGGATTCTGCACTACATCCCATAGCTCTTCTTTGCGCAACAGGAGACTGCACTTGGTGGACCAGGATTTGTAGTTGGTGCCATCCAGCCGGGTAACCAGCGATAAATTGGGAGCTTGACCTTGTGCCGTCCTCACCAGGAGATTTAATACATATCAGAACGTCTGGAGCAATAATGTGTGTCGCAACTCCCTTATTGTTGTAACTGGTACACACACTCTGGCACTGGGCCCATAACCAGTGTTGAGGGTAAAACTGCCCTCTGCAAAGTAGTGCAACGGACCAGACAGCAAATAGATAAGATGCTTGGCAAAACACACAGATAGTCACAGACTCTGAACGTTTAAAGAAAAATAAACAGTCTTTACTTGTAGTATAAAAACAAACTTGGCTTCTCAAAACAACTTCTTCAAACAATCACGGTTTAACACAAAACATAGTTTGCTTACAATTCCAGTTCTCTTCAAACACAGACACAGTTCCTTCAAGCAGTTCAACCTTCAAATAGCAGGAGCAGAAGCAGGAGCAGAAGTAGAAGTGAGAGCAGAAATGAACGAACTTCCTGCCTTCCTTTATATGTCTGCTTTTATTTATTTATTTTATTTATTTTATTAAATTTCTATACCGCCCTTCTCCCGAAGGACTCAGGGCAGTGAACAGCCAGAAGATAAAACACAGAGATACAAAATTAGAAATAGATTAAAGTGAATTAAATAATTTAGGCTGAATTTTAAAATACCCCATAATTAAACAGATTAAAATTTGTGTTTAAAATTTAAATTTAAAAAAGGAGAAGATTTAGGCCAGGCCAGCTTGATGAAATAAAAACGTTTTAAGCGTGCGACGGAAGGTGCGAAGATCCGGGATCCTCCATATCTCCGGGGGGAGCTCGTTCCAGATCGTGGGTGCCCCCACAGAGAAGGCTCTCCCCCTAGGGGCCGCCAGTCGACATTGTTTGGCCGACAGCACCCGGAGGAGCCCCTCTCTATGGGAGCATACTGGCCGGTGGGAGGCTATTGGTGGTAGCAGGCGGTCCCGTAGATAACCAGGTCCTAAGCCATGGAGCGCTTTAAAGGTGGTAACCAAAACCTTGAAGCACACTCGGAAGACCACTGGGAGCCAGTGCAGCTCGCGCAGGAGAGGTGTTACATGGGAGCTCCACATTGCTCCCATAACCACCCGCGTGGCCGCACTCTGCGCCAGTTGGAGCCTCCGAGTGCACCTCAAGGGGAGCCCCATGTAGAGAGCGTTACAATAGTCCAGACAAGAGGTGACGAGGGCATGTGTCGGGAATCCCGATCTAGAAAGGGACGCAACTGGCGGATCAGGCGAACCTGATGAAAAATCCTCCCGGTCACGGCCGTCAAGTGCTCTTCTAAAGACAGCCGTGAATCCAGGAGGATGCCCAAGTTGCGAGCCCTTTCGGTGGGGGCCAATGATTCACCCCCAATAGTCAGCGATGGCACCAGCTGACTATATCGGGACGTCGGAAACCACAGCCACTCAGTCTTGGATGGGTTGAGCCTGAGCCTGTTCCTCCCCATCCAGATCCGTACGGCCTCCAGGCACCGGGACATCACTTCAAGGGCATCGTTGGAGTGGTCCGGGGTGGAGATGTACAGCTGGGTGTCGTCAGCGTACTGATGGTACTTCACCCCGAAACCACGGATGATCTCGCCCAGTGGCTTTACACAAATGTTGAACAAAAGGGGCGAGAGGACTGATCCCTGCGGCACCCCACATATGAGGGGCCTCGGGGTCGACCTCTGCCCCCCTGTCAACACAGACTGCGACCGGTCGGAGAAAAAGGAGGAGAACCACCGTAGTACGGTGCCTCCCACCCCCAACTCTTCCAACCGGTGCAGCATGATACCATGGTCGATGGTATCAAAAGACGCTGAGAGATCTAACAGGACCAAGACAGAGGAGCAACCCCTGTCCCGAGCCCTCCAGAGATCATCAACCAACGCAACCAATGCCATTTCCGTGCTGTACCCAGGCCTGAAACCCGACTGGAACGGATCTAGATACGACGTTTCATCCAGGTACTGGGGAAGCTGTCGCGCAACCACACTCTCAACAACCTTCGCAACGAAGCGAAGGTTGGAGACTGGACGATAATTAGCCAATACTGCCGGGTCCAGGGAAGGCTTCTTGAGGAGAGGCCTCACCACCGCCTCCTTCAAGGCGGCAGGGAAGGTACCCTCACCCAATGAAGCATTTATAATCCCCTTGCATCACCTCCCGGGAAGCCAATTTTCACAGCCAATTAGTCATCTTTGTAGCAGTTAAAGTTACAGAACATAGTTTTCTATATATTATCTACCCAACTGTAAGATAAGCATCCAACAGTTTGTATTCTGTATATTGTTATATATTATATATTATGAT
Source organism: Pantherophis guttatus (assembly GCF_059756535.1). NCBI lineage: Eukaryota > Metazoa > Chordata > Lepidosauria > Squamata > Colubridae > Pantherophis > Pantherophis guttatus. The sequence goes on along the minus strand of NC_142069.1, from coordinate 59,494,429 downwards.
TCATGTATGTTATGTATGTTAATTTCTTTTTTTTTATATGTTAATAATAATAATAATAAAAAATTAAAAAAAAAAACCAAAATGTGAGTCTGGATGGGCAGCATATATGAAAACAAGAACTAACAACAAACATTAGGTGGGTTTGTCAAGACATCCACCCTTTTAAGGCTTCCCTCTTATAACATTCAGCTAGGACTAAGATATTTCAAAAGGAGACCCCCTTCTTTAATTACTATGCCTCATTCAGAGGAACCAGTCAAATTATTTCCATTTGTAAATATTGAGGTTTATCCTGACAGCAACTTTTCTTTCTAGCATTGAAAATTTGAGACGGAGGAAAAGGCAAAATAACAACACTTTTTTTTTTTATTGGTAAGTTCAGGCAGTGTATATTGGAAAGCCCCCTAGAATGTAAAACCAATATAGCCATGCCTTTCTATGCACACATTTTATTGCTTTGTTTCCTAGAAGTGGAGAAAATAGTACAGGTTTAAGATCTGAGGGAGCTGCTTCATTGCTTGAAGTGAGGAAACAATATATACAAATATCAGATCAATATTTACAGACCTAAATTTATTCCCTAAAAAACAGCTACCATTTAGAGAGCAATCAGCTCCACAGATTTTTTTTAAAAAACAGCAACAAACAAAATGTTATTATAAAAGTTCACAGAAACAGAAAAGAAGTAGCTTAGCCTCATTCTGTGAAAGGGAGGAGTCCAGAGGGTAGCTTTCATTCCTGCCCCTCTTTATCAGTGCTTTCTTACACATTGAGGATTGTCTCTGAATTATTAACATTAATGGAACAAGAGTGAAGATTAATGGGAATTTTAAAAGATGGTTTGGGACTCAGAACCATTTGCGACACAGGATTCTATCATTTTCAAACAAGGTAAGGAAGAATTTACTAGTTAAGCTAATGTTTTTAATCATACTTATATAGACAATAGAGAAAGAATATAGAATCATGCAAACTATGCATAATCTATGAATTATAGATAAGATAGAATGTAAAAGGCACTTTTATATATTTTACTAGAGTTGTGTTTTTGAAACTGTAAATTATTTTTTAATTATAATTAACAGCCAATTCTGGCAATTAGCTTTACCTTGGCTGCAATTTATATGGAATATTAATCTTGTTGACATAGCTAACTACACTTTATGAAATTGCACATAAAATATGGTCTGCTTTATGATTCCTAATCAAAAGGTAAAACATTAGATGTTGCAGGAGAAACACCATTTGCAAGCTGAGCATCTATTTTTGTTTATTTATAGTACTGCAATTCTTGAAAGAGTGCAACACATTTGTTAACAAGTTTCCCATAATGTACCAATGTAACCAAGTTAAATTGCAATATAATAGAATACAAACTAACAGAATTGATATAATACATGCAATAAACTAGCATCAGACATAATAGAAAACTGTTGTCTTAAGGAATTATGTAAAACAGGGATTCCCAACCCCCCTCCACAGCCCTACCAGTCACACCAGGAATCAGGCCGCACAAGCAAGTGAAGCCCCATCTGTGCATGTGTGGGATTCAGACAGTATGTGAAACCACACACCCCTGGTCCGCAGAAAAAATGCCTTCCACACAACTGGTCCCTGACACCCAAAAGGTTGGAAGTTGCTGGTGTAAAATATAGAACTATAGAAGATCTAAGAAATAAAATGTTTCAGTAGAAAAGGTTTCCTAAGAATAATGTAATATTTTGATACAAAATGTCCAATTGAATCTGTCAAAAAATTTTTTAGAACATTCTTGCATATTTGTAATTCTAGTTTTCTTCTGATTAAGCTAGATGCATAACTATCACATGCACAATCAGTGGTGGGCTGCTGCCAGTTGTAATAACCGGTTTGTCCGGAACCGATAATGTAAGCGCATACACACAGCATTGAAAAACTGGCGATATAGGATGTGATAGCGCCAGGGCAGGTGGGCGGGACCAGCTGCTGGTTGGAACTACCAGTTTGCCTGAACTGGTCTGAATCAGCAGTAGGCCACCACTGTACACAATCTAATAATACACCAGTGGAGAAAGTGTTATTACATTAATGCTACACTGAGAAAGAGACATGAAAATGTATATTGTCTCAAAGCAACATTCGTACAAAATAGATTGGAAGTAATCCTAGCTACAGATTTTTTTTATATAAAAGTTTTTTTATTTTTTAAAGACAAACAAACATACATTTTTTCTGAATAGAGTATTGACCAAGTCAAAATACATACAGCTTATTTTCCCCAAATTTAATTTATATAATTCAATTTCTGCCATTTATATTCCTTTTCTACTTCCTTTTTCATCTCTATTTTGTATTTAATATATAATCAATATTACCATCCGCCCTACCTCCTAATATTAATCTTCTTTAATTTCAATCTCTCTCACATATATTTTCCAATAATTCTTTATTCTATTGAAATCCTTTAACTCAAAGACAATCATTTTAATATTTCACACTTATTTCTAAATATCCATTGTTTCCTAAAGGTGGACCAGATTATCATATCTTATTTCCTTATTTTCATCATATCCCCTCTAAGTAAATAGTTTTAAGTTATCATTTAACATTTAATTCAATAAAGCATTATATTCACAATTTTATCTTAACCTCTTTTAAATGTTTCATTTTGTATTCAAATATTACAATCATCAATATTATATTAATAATCATCTTACCCTTTTGACAATATATTTCTTTTTATTTTCACAATTTATATAATCATTTCCCCTCTAAGCACGTAAATTCAAATTATCATTTTGCATTTAATTAAGCCTATCTTTCCATTTCCAATTTATTTAAATTTCCTTTTCTAAGTAAAACATTATATTCACCATTTTATCTTAACCTTTTTTACATATATCATTTTTATCATTCAAATTAAAAAGTATATTTCAAATTATTAACATATTACAATCACCAATATCAATCATAATGCCATTATCATCATACTTATATCTCATATTACTTTTAACCATTTTCTCCTGGTCCATCTAGCCAATCTCTTCTTACAATTCCCGTTTCTCCAATTGAATATGTTCTGACAAAATTCTTTTTTTCTTTCTGTCCAAATCAAATGATACACGTATCCTTTTAACCAGTTCAATTAATTCCTGCCACATTTTAATGTCTGCTTAGGCTTTAGTTTCAATTTAAAGTTTATCTGCTTTTTTGGTTATCAAAGTCAAAGAGCTGAAGAGCAAAACAAATCCTCCTTAGAACTTCTCACGGCTCTTTACCCAAGGTCAGCGTATTTTTTTTTCCAGATTTCAAAATGTTCAATGTAGTACTTTTTTCTCCAGTAGATGTCTCTCTTCAATCCACAAGTTTCAAATCAACAGTTTAACAAAGTATCCAATTTGTGTATTAAATCCAATTATCTAATGTCTCTCTGAATTCTTCTTTCTCTTAATTTTTGCTAGCCTTCGGCGGCGGCGGTGCCTTTTGAAGCTCCGCCAGCCCCGCCGCCTGTAGAGCCGCTTTGCGATCGAGAAGCGGCTCGAAAACTTCAAAATCCTGAGGATTGTTGGAGGAGAGATAGCAGGGCACAGGTCGAGCCCCTGTAACCCCCCAGGGAATCGTTTCTGGGGAGGAAACAGGCGCGGCTCCCTTCCAACCTGCTGAGACTCCGGGCGGCGTGGGACGATTCTGCTTCTGCAGAACAAGCCGGCTGCAGTAAACATTTAAAGCGAAAGGAACCAATTTTAACAAGCAGCGGATATACACTTGAACCCTGAAACTTGGAACTGCAAGTATTAGCGCTTTGTTGACTTTTCAATTTAAGAAAAAATGCGAATGAGTGAAAGTGACTTGAAAAAATATGGCGCCCAGCATTAGAGTTAACGAGCCAGTAAGTGTGGATTGGTGAAGTTATCTTGCTTTGTTACAAAGTTACTAAGTTGCTTCGCTTGTAACAAGAGAATAACAGAGAAATTTCTCCCTTTTTTAATACTGGACTTTGCTTTACTTTGGTTTTTATTTGATTAAATCTGGGGGACTTTTTCAGAGGTCTTTGTGGAGGTGGGAGAGGAAGAAGAACTTCCCTTTTTAGTAAAACCAGCCTACGTGGCAGGATGGCCTCAAAGAAGCAGGAAGCGAAGGCAACAGGAGGTGGATCTCCCACACATAAAGCACAGCCTCCCCCAGCACAACAGATACAGACTCAGAAAAAAGATTTTGATGTGGGAGATTTAAAAGAATTTATTTCTAAAACTTTGGATGATAAATTTCAAAAATCTCAACAGGAGATAGATGATAAACTTCAAAAATCACATCAGGAATTTATGCAGGAAATTAATGAAGTTAAAGATATGGTGAAACAGAACCAAAACAAGGTGACCAAAAAAATATCAGAAGTGGCATCTGGCCTGGCAGAATTTATTGGGAAAGTTGATTTTAAAGTTGAAGAACTTAAATCAGAAGTTAATGTTAAGATGAAAGACAATGATTATAAAATTGCTGATGTTGACAATAAAATGCAAAGAGTTGAAAATGAGATTGTGATGGTACAATTCAGGGCAATGGAGTTTGCCATACGGCTTCAAGGAATTCGAGAGGAGGAAAGACAGGATTTGAGACAAGTTTGTTCTGAGGCCCTGGCCAAGATTCTACAAGTTAATCCTGATGTGGTTTTTCACAAAATAGACAAAATTTACAGAGTGAATTCCTGGGTGGCCAGACAAAGACAATTGCCTAGAGATGTGGTCATATATTTTACAGATAGAGAAATAAGAAACGATATCCTGCAAAAATCCTTTTACACTTCTGTGCAAGTGGGGGGCTCACGAATTGGAATTTATAAAGAATTACCTCCTAAAATGCTGAAAGCTAGAAAAGAATTTGGCTTTCTTGTTAAGGAATTGCAAAATTTACAGATACCATTTCGGTGGGACGCCCCAGTTGGTATAATTTTCAGATATAAGGGAGAAAGATATCGTTTGAATACCTTGGAGAAGGCACAGCATTTTTACACTACTATTCTTAAGGAAAGAACACCATCTCCACGTACATCTACAGTTTTGGAGATTAAGGAGAGTGAAGAGAAGCAACCTCAACGAGAACCGCAAGAACAGTCTAAGCAGGAATTAGAGGAAATGCAAGGCGCAGAAGGAGGTTTTCTGGATGAGCCTTTGCTGGAATCTTCTCCAATCTTGGACCCGGTTCGGATGATTGAAGTTAAGGATCAACGTATAACTCGAGCTCAATCTAAGTTACTTAAACAAAAGCAACAACAACAACAGGAAAGACAAGACAAGGAGGCAGTTAAGAGTACTGCACAAGAGACTGGAGCCATGGGGGGAGCGAGATCGAAGCTTTCGGATGACCTTCGATTATTCTGCTCTTTGTTCCAGAAAGATGAAGATGATGTTTAAGTGTCTATCTTGGAATGTTAACGGGTTGAATTCAGCACAGAAAAGGAAGAAATTATTTACATATTTGAAACAATTTAATAATGATATAATTTGTTTACAAGAAACGCATATCACAACTCAAGATCAAAAATATTTGACAAACTCCAAACTAGGAACACATTTTATATCTTCAACTTCGCAAAAAAAGAATGGTGTGGTTATTTATGTAAATAAAAAGCTAACAGCTAAAGTTATAGAAGCAGATGAAGATGGTAGGTTTGTAGCAATTGAATTGCTTACAGTAAATGGCCAAATTCTTCTGATTGGAATTTATGCTCCCAATCAACAACAGGACCATTTCTATAAGATGTTACATACTAAAATACTGCAATGGGACTACAGATCTATTTTAATTATGGGAGACTGGAATGGAGTAATTGATTCTAAATTAGATAAAAAGAGTTTGGCAAAGTCTAGGATCAGATTACCACAGACCTTTTTTGACATGAAAGAATATATGGAACTAAAAGATGTTTGGAGAATACATAATCCAAAAGAATTGGACTACACTTTTTTTTCTGACAGACACAGATCCTTCTCTAGGATTGATTTCATTTTGTTGTCAGATGACTTACTTGTTAAGACAAAAAGAACAAAGATTTTTCCAAGAACTTTGACTGACCATAGCCCAGTATGGATAGAAATTGAGATGGATAAGGTTGAGAGACGTTCTTGGAGATTAAATGAGAATTTGTTTAGATACGAAAAAAATATAACAGAACTTAAAAAGCATTTGAAAGAATTTTTTGAAATAAATTTGAATAAAGGTACCCCAATTGAAATTGTGTGGGATGCAAGTAAAGCTTATATGAGAGGGGTACTTATCTATATGAACTCTAAACATAGACTGTTTCGACAAAAGAAAAGATCTGAATTGGAAATAGAAATAAAGAATAAAGAACAGTTACTTATTAAAAATCCAACAGATGAAAGAATATGTAGTGCTATAAAACTGTTGAAAGACCAATTTCAAATGCTTATGGCGGAACAAGTTGCAACAAACTTACAATATGCGAAGCATAATACATTTTGTAACGCCAATAAACCGGGCAGATGGTTGGCTTACACATTGAGGAAAAAACAAAGTATACGGACTATTGATAGTATTGATATTGGAGGGAAAGAAATCTTTCAACAAAAATTAATTAAAGAAGCTTTTGTGGACTATTATACCAAACTATATGCCAAAGAGGAGGTGCAGAATGGACTTATAGAAAAATATTTAAACGATAAAAGAGTTACAAAAATTACTGATCAACAAAAGGAAAGAATGAATTATCCTATAACAGAGGAGGAGATAATAGTAGCAATTAAACAGTTAAAAACAGCCAAAGCTCCTGGCACGGATGGTTTGACCGCAGTGTATTACAAAACTTTGCAAGCTGAAATGGTGGGACAACTCAGAGATCTATTTTGCAATATTCAACAAGGGGGTAAAATACCCCCATCATGGACAACTGTTTATATATCTTTGATACCAAAAGAACAAGTCGGTCCTAAAAAACCAGAGAACTATAGACCAATATCTCTTTTGAATACAGATTATAAAATCTATGCGAAAGTATTAGCCAACAGGTTGATGCCAGTAATCCAAAAGGTGATTCATGATGATCAAGTGGGATTTATCGAGGGCAGACACATGAAGGATAATGTAAGGCAAGTAATAGATTTATTGGAATATCTTGAGAAGAATAAACAGATTCCTGCAGTGCTGGTCTTTTTGGATGCAGAGAAGGCCTTTGATAGAGTGGATTGGAATTTTCTACTAAAGACTTTTAAAAAGATGGATTTTGGGGATCAATTTATACAGGCGATTTCAGCAATTTACCAAGAGCAAAAGGCACAGATCATTATTAATGGAAGTTTGACAACAGAGTTTAAAATTGAAAAAGGAACAAGACAGGGATGTCCATTGTCCCCACTTTTATTTATTCTAACATTAGAAGTCTTGTTAAATACAATACGGGACTCTAATATCTTGAAAGGCATAATGATTAGGCAAGAGGATTATAGAATAAAGGCATTTGCAGATGATCTGGTTGTTACCCTATCACAACCAATGGAATCAATAAACTTGATGAAGGACATTATTCAAGACTATGGTAAAGTTTCAGGTTTTAGACTGAATCCAAAAAAGACTAAAATGATAGCTAAAAACATGACACAAGATCGTAAACATGAGCTAGAAAGGAGGGCAGGTTTTGAGACTGTACCTAAGGTAAAATATCTAGGAGTCCAGGTTGCAGAATCAAACATGAAATTGTTTCAAAATAATTATGAGGTGTTGTGGCGAGAGGTGCAGAAAGATATGGAGACTTGGAAAAAACTGCAGCTGTCTCTACTTGGAAGAATAGCAGCAGTTAAGATGAACATTTTGCCAAGATTTCTTTTTTTGTTTCAAATGATTCCGGTGCTTAAAAGTGATAAACAATTGAAAGTCTGGCAAACTGGAGTGAATAAGTTTGTCTGGAACGACAAAAAGCCAAGAGTGAAATTGAAAATTATGCAAGATGTTTCAGAAAGAGGAGGTCTTAAACTTCCAAACCTACAGTTATATTATGATGCAGCAGCTTTAACTTTAACAAGTGATTGGTTTGGAAGGAAAAAGACTGGAATATTGAATGCAGAGAGTTTTGATCTCGAATTTGGATGGCATGCTTACTTATTTTATGATGACAAAGTTGATAAAGTATTTAAAAGTCATATACTTAGAGACTCTTTGATGAGAGTTTGGAAGAAGCACCGATTCAAATGGGATTATAAAATACCGCTATGGCTGGATCTTGGTCATATTTTGTGGAATACAAATATAATGTCACTCGGGGGGGTTTATACAAAGAGGTTCTTTTTACAGATGCGGGCAGATGGCAGCTGAAGACATTGCAGACACTGTTGGATGAAGGGATTAATCTAACGTGGTTACAATATAATCAATTACAATTGAGATGGAAAGAGGACCAAAAAACTGGTATTATGTTGCACGAAGAAGAATTGGTTAGACATATAAAAGAGAAAGGTCCAATGCATATCAAAAGGCTTTATAATGTTTTGTTAGAAAGGGATTCAGAAACTGAATTAGTTAAAGATTGTATGATTAAGTGGGCACAAAATTTTGAAGAACCAGTGATGTTGGAAACATGGGAAAAAATTTGGGTTCAGAATGTTAAATTTACACAGTCGCAGAATTTGAGGGAAAATTTCTATAAAATGTTTTATAGATGGCATTTAGATCCCAAAAAGTTGTCATGTATGTACCCTAATGTTCAGCCAAAATGTTGGAGATGCGAATGTTTGGATGCTACGTATTATCATGTTTGGTGGACCTGTAGGAAAGTTAAAGCTTTTTGGATAAAAATTTGGTGGGTCATGCAGAATGTTTTGAAGAAAAAAATTCAATTCTCTCCACAATTGTTTTTATTGGGTATAGTTAAGGGTTTTACATTGGGTGAAACAAAATTGATATTGTATATGATAACAGCAGCAAGATTGTTGATAGGTAAATATTGGAAAAATGAAGCTTTGCCCACTATTGAAGAATGGACTTTGAAGATGGCCAGTTTTGCAGAGATGGCGAAGATTTCAGCATACTTAAAAGATTGCTCACAAGAGACTTATGAATGGGAATGGAAAAGGTGGATAGAATATGTTCAGAACAAATATCAAACTAGAAAGTATCAAATAGCTTTTATTTGAAAATAATATATTAGAAATATTTTAATGAAATGAGGTAAAAAGAAAAATTATACAGGGGAGGGAGTGTCATTCTAAGGGGTTTTTTTTGTGTGTGTGTGTGTGTTTTTTTTACCAGTTATGAGTATATTATAGGGAAGTCTGGGGGGAGGGGAGGGTTAGGGAGGGTTATGGAGGTTGGGAAGTTTGGGGGGGGAGGTGAGGGGGGAAAAAGGGGTGAAAATGTAATTGTAAAACTTTTGCAATAAAAAAAAAAAAGAACAAAGCTATCTTGTGCACAATTGCTGCCTGGATTTCCATTTTGATAGAGTCCATTCCAGACTTTTACTATACATTTACAATCCAAAAGCAAATGGTGTCTACAGTTTGCCTGAAAACAATTGGGGAACCCCTGTACTTTGTGGTGCCTTTTACGACTGTCAGAGTCATTTTTGGATTCCTTATTCCCATCACTGTAATCTTTACATGTTATACACTGACTCTTAAAGCCTTGTGGAAAATGAAAAAAGGCCATCAAGGCAGGAACAGTATCCTAAAGCCCTTAGTGTTGGTTTTATCTGCAATGATTGTTTTTGCTGTAGCATTTATTCCTTACCACCTCATGATGATGTCAGTACTGATTTTCAGAATGAAAAACCAACTCACCTCTGAGAATGTTAGCCTGGTATTTACCATATATAAGCTCACTGGAATTATTTGCACTATCAGTAGTTGCCTAAATCCTATCATTTTTATGGTTACTAGTAAGAAATTCCAAGCAAAAATCAAAACCATCAAGTGCTCCTTTAAGCAAAGATGGCTTTGCCAATCACACAAAGTGAGCAATATTACAGTTGAACACTGATATATAGTATACACCATGGGGGGGATATTTGCAGAAAGCAATTCCATGAGGTCACCATTTTTCTTTTGATCATCCTTCTGAGACTTACTCACTCCAAATCTGGAAGCTTGTCATAAACTTCAGAAAGTCAGAGTACCATTCACAAATGGTGAGCTTAAAATTCGAAGTTACTTTCTCCAAAAGGTTTAAGTCCAAACAACTATTATACAAATTCAAAAACTTTTTAAAAATGCATTTTCATTCCTTTTTTTAATGTTAAACTGATGTTATCGGACAATTTATGCCTCAACATTTATTTAAAATTTTATGGAAGATCTGAATGCATACCTTTTTATTATAGTTACACGTTAAAAAGATAACTATTTGTCAATTGCCACCTTACTGCCAGTATTTATAATTACATTTCTTGACATCAGCATTTAGACAGGGAGCATTTTCAGCTTCAGAGACACACAAGTTATTAGAAGAGATCATTAATCCTGCGGCGGGGAGGGGGAACCCAACCAGTAAATATCTGAAACCAATAAGTCAATCTCCTATGTAAACTTTAGACTTTGTGGAATAAGGAACTGAAAATACCCATTTTTTTTTCTAAAAATGGAAAAGAATTTAACATTAATGTTAGACTCCTTATTAGGTTATGGATTTATCACAGATATTATATTTTTTTATTTATTGGTCCCACCACATTTGTACAAAAAAAGAATGAGTGAATTATGTAAATGGAAAAATGTTTCGTTAAAACATGTTTTTGCAGTTATAATGTTCTAGGAAGATACGTATACGTATACGTATACATATACATATACCGTGTTTCCTCAAAAATAGGACATGTCCTGAAAATAAGGCCAAGCCTGGTTTTTGGGATGGCTGTAAATATACGCCCTCCCATGAAAATAAGCCCTAGTGACAGGGTGGGCATGGCCAGCACAGGAGGCAGCACTTTCTTTCCCCGGTCACCTCAGGGCTTCTCGCCCCACATGCCATCCCCCTCGATAAAGAGCCGGATGCTGTGGAAAAGGGAGCCAGGGGGGGCGCAGGCTTTGGATGTCTGGGGTGGCCGGGGGTCGCCCGGTGGAAAGACAGGATCGGGGCAGGAGTTTGCAGGCAAGGGGAATGGATAGATGGATGGGAGGCGGGTGAGTGCCAAGAATGCAGGGGAGATTCCCACTTTTGGTTTCCCCAGCGAACAGCTGATGGCAACAGCCATGAGGTGGCTACGCTCACCACCTCCTGCATCCCCCAAATAATACATCCCCCACCCCACCCCCCAATAATAAGGCCAAGCTCTTATTTCGGGGTTCAAAAAAATATAAGACAGGGTCTTATTTTGGGGAAAACATGGTACATATACATAGACATAGACATACACACATATATATTGCAGCCATAAATATTAAAAGTCATATACATATGAATTTTCTTTTGAAGCATGTATTTACTTACACGGAAACTGACAATTGAGTGGCAAAAATGGATTTTCAATGCCCTTATTATAGCCAAGAAATTAATTCATCATTGAAAAGGCAGCTTTATGCCCCAAATACTAATTGGAATAAAGATTGGTGTTAGCTGCAATTCCTGAGTATCTTATACATATAAATTGTTTGTATAAGATTTTATTGGCAATATGTGTTTACACCTTGTGCTATATATGGCCTATAGGCTAATCAAAGCTATCATTTTAAACTGTATTTTATTCCAATTTCATTTTAAATCATATTTCATCCAATTCCATTTTATATTGTTTTTATCAGATTTTAGTATTAATTTGTCTGGAACTCTGCACTTTGATATGGCCCAAGGGCTAATCAATGAAATAAAGTAAGTAATATAGATTATGCATGAATAATAATGAAATATAGTTATTTTTATTGAAACTGCAATTTTAAAAAATCATATACACTCAATATATCTCATTATCACATCTTTTTTCTTTTTAATTATTTGTTGTTTTTCCTTTGGGCCATATTGGTTAGGTTTTGAGAAGGAAACCCATGAATATTTAACTTTTTGGAAAAATTCTATTTTAAAAATAAATGATAAAAAGTTTATTAGAAAATTTAGGCAGAAGTTGGGATGGTAACTTTAATTACCATTAAAGTTGGGGCCGTCTTGGGACTGGTGGTGGATTTCCCCAGATATATGGTTGTGGGGGACTTCATTCTGCCATCCCTGGATGAGGCCTCAAAAGAAGCCCAGGAGTTCATGGCCACCATGGTGACCATGGGCCTATATCAGATTATAACTGGCCCAACTCAGGACAGCAACCACATGCCAGAGTTTATCCTTTTGTCAGAGCAATGGCAACATGATTTGTGGGGGAATGTAAGATTACCCCCCTTGTCATAGTTAGAGCACACCCTGGTTTCCTTGAGGTTCCACCCCCAGCAACTGATGGACCTGATGGGTTCCAGAGGGAACTAGGGGATATCCCATAAGTGTTGCTGTACAGTCCTGTTGAAGCTATGGCAGTGGCCTGGAATTTAAGGGTGGCTGCGACTTTGGTCAGGATCGAATCTATGTGGCCTCTCTTGACTCATCACTCCCAACCTTCCCCATGGTTTACAGAGGACCTACGGAAAAGGGCCTAGAGTGCTGCTGGAAAAAAACAAGGGATGACTCCCACCAGACATGACTTAGAGCCGCTATTAAGGACTACCTTGTAGTGCTAAGTATTTCTCCACTTTTATTGTGTTCTCAAAGTGCCGCCCAGAGGCCCTGTTTTGGGTTGCCCGTTCCTCCTAGGTAAGGGGTCTTGGGCAACCTTTTGCAGGGCTGGGCAGAGGAATTTGTTCAGCACCTGATGGACAAAGTGGCTCGGATTCATTCCCAGTTGGACCCCATACATGGATAGTCCATGTGAGATACCCGGGGGAGATTTTGTCTTGTTATCTGAGAACGGTTTGATTTGTTTGGCCCTGATGCAGCGGACAGGGCCATTGATGTTGTCAGTGCTACCACCTATCAGTTAGATCCTTGTCCCTCCTGGATTGTGGAAGCCTCCAGGATGGTGACTAGTGGGTGGGTCCAGACAGTGATTAATACATCACTGGAGGAGGGGACATTTTGGGATGCTTTTAAGCAAGCCCTGGTTTGTTCCTCCTTAAAATGTCATCACTGGATCTCACCTGCCTGGACAATTTTCATCCAGTTTCCAACCTCCCAAAGGTGGTGGCCTGGCAGCTGCAGAGGGTCTTGGATAAAATGGATTATCTGGACCCCTTACAGTCAGGATTCAGGCCTGGTTATGGGATGGAATCAGCATTGATCATGCTTGTTGATGATCTCTGGCCAGAGCAAGATATGGGTACTATAACCATCCTTGTCCTCCTTGACCTTTCAGCAGCTTTTGATACCATCTACCATGGTATCCTTTTGAGCCGGCTGCAGGGAATGGGGCTAGGTGGCGCAGTTCTGCGCTGGTTTGGCTCCTTTTTCTGTTGCAGGTCCCAATTGGTATTTATAGGAAATGAGAGATCCAGCCCTTGGCCACTATTCTGTGGTGCAGGGCTCAGGGCTGGGTGTGATCATCTGTCGCCACAGGTTGAGATATATATTGTATGCTGATGACACCCAACTCTATATTTGCACTCTTGGTGACCAAGTGATGATGTGGCCACCATTTTGTGGTGCCTGGAGTCTGTGGGGGCCTGGATGGGGGACAACAGGCTTTCACTGAACTCTGGTAAGATCGAATGGCTTTGGGTACACAGGACTCCAGGATCTGGGACTTTTGTCAACTTTGACTCTGGATGGGGTGGCACTGCCTCAGAAAGAACTGGTCTGTAACTTGGAGGTTCTCCTGGACTCACAACTCCAGTTCAAGAAACAGGTGGCAGTCGCAGCTAGGAGACCATTTGTACAACTTTGTGTTGTGTGCCACTTATGGTCTTTCCTGAACCAGGATTCCCTGTGCTCAGTCATTCAGTCCCTAGTCATCTCATGGCTGGACTATTGTAATGCACTTTACATGGGACTACCGTTAAAGAGCATTCAGAAGCTACAGCTGGCGGAGACTACGGCAGCAAGGATAGTTTTGCCACCCCCACCCCCCAGAATGGCCCCTGTAACAGCACTGCTCTGCGAGCTGCATTGGTTACCAGTCTGCTTCTGGGTGCAATTCAAGGTGTTGGTGATCACCTTTAAAGCCCTTCATGGCATGGGTCCAGATTACTTGAGGGATCGTCTTGCCGCATTGGGATTGGCCCGTACCACTCATGCCAGCAAAGGAGACATGCTGCATGGGGGATCAGCACAATAGAATTGGTTGATTAATAACAGATCCCACCTGCCCCCCATTCTGCCCCCACCCTCCCCATGTGTCTTTGGTTTTTAAAATTTGGTTTGACCTTTTTATGTTTTAACTTATATGTAACTGTAAGCTGCTGAGAGTTACCCTATGGTAAGATGGGTGGCCAATAAATTTTATAAATCAATCAGTAAAATCAATTATGTGTTATTTTAATGATATTCCCAGGCTTCAAATCAAATTAGATCATCCTAGTTTATAAAAGTGGCAGTATTTCAACTTAAGCATTTTTAATGGCTCAATATGGGCCAGATCCTTTGGCTGTTTAAAAGATCCTTATTATCATATTTGATGGAATCCATAACAGAAGATAAACCTATAAACATATCATTATCAAAGCCTCAAGAAAATGTTTACATTTGATATTACTGGGATATATCAAACGTGTATTAAAGAATTAGAATTTTTGATTATAGTGCTCCATCAATGGCTGTATATCCTTAAAAAGATTATTGAAGGACTTTAGATTAAGAAGGTTTCATTTAATAGAATTGTACATTGGCTTTTAATTTTAATTAAACATGGTAATTGTGTTAACTTATATACCAAAACTTTAGAATTGTACTGTATATAAGGAACTATGGTTTTATTGGACATGCAAACATGGCTGAAAGAATATTCATTTTCTCATATTGAGAAATTGGAAAAATGATAATTTTCCAAACATTAAGGATCATCTTTTGTAAATGTGTAACTTATATATTCTGAAAAACACTATATTTTCTACTAATCAAAGCATTAAGCAATATATTCTTCTCTGGCATATATTTTAAGATATTTACAAAAATACAGTTGTATCATTAGATAATTTTTATTTATTTATTTTTGTATGTGATCATAATATAATACTATAGCCAGAGACTATAAGTTTAGCATATATGCTAGTCTTTAGTTTGAATTTAACCTTTAGTATTGTAATTTATTAATATTAGTTAGAGTTTTGTAGGCATCTTATTTTCTTTCTTTCTTTTTTTCTTATCTTTTTAACTTTAATTTTTATTTCTTGAATTCTTTAATTTTATTATATGCCTGGATGTCTGCTTATATTTTGCTATCTTCTAAAATAAAAAAATAATCTTGGCGGAAATTTCATATATGTAACTTATATATTGCACAGTTTTTTATTTTTCTTTGTTTTTCTTTTTTCTTTGCTCAATTTTATTAAATAAAGTCAAAAAAAGCCTTCAATTGCTATTCAATTTGAACATTTGCCTCGAAGATATTCACATAGCTGAGATTGAATTCTTGGGTATTGAAACTTTTTTATATATGTACATATGTGTTTGTGTGTGTGTGTTTTTGTTACTACATATTTCTCTATTTCCTTTTATTTTTTCTCCCTTTCTTCTGTTCTGTTAAATTAGTAAAGCAAGGAGGAAGAGAATGAAAATTCCAAACCACTAAATTTATTTTACTTATCTCTTCATGTTCTTTCATATATGAGTTAAACCTATTAAAATATAATCTGAAGAAATCCCAATGGGTTAGACATTTGTATGTGATAGATCAGTGTCTTTAATTTGCTATCCCATTCTGTGTTAAAAGGAAATCAATAAATTACCTCCTTGGGAACTTTTTAAGCACATATTAGAAGTTTAGATGCCCAACCATGCTTCTTGTTAAAGATTCAGCATAACCCTTTGGAATACCTTCCTGGGTCAACTGCATGTAAAGATAATGATTTTACAGTAGCTCTACTTTAAAAGCTCTACTACAAATATAAATACTAACTTTCCTTGAGCTTGTTTTATATTCTATATTCTTTAGGTCAACTTGTGTACTTGTGTCCACTGATTAACATCAACCACTAGATACAGTATATCACAGAAGTGAGTACACCAACTCACATTTTGTAAATATTTAAGTATATCTTTTAATGTGACAACACTAAGAAATGACACTTGGCTACAATGTAAAGTAGTGAGTATACAGCTTGTGTAACAGTGTAAATATGTTGTCCCCTCAAAATAATGCAACACACGGCCATTAATGTCTAAACTGGTGGCAACAAAAATGAGTACACCCCTAAGTGATAATGTCCAAATGGGGCCCAAGTAGCCATTTTCCCTCCCAGGTATCATGTGACTCGTTAGTGGTACAAGGTCTCAGGTGTGAAGGGGGAGCAGGTGTGTTAAATTTGATGCTATTGCTCTCACTCTCTCATAATGATCACTGGAAGTTCAACATGCCATCTCATGGCAATGAATTCTCTGAGGATCTGAAAAAATGAATTGCCAAAACGGGAGTGTGTGCGCATGCACATACACCCACATGCAGGAAACCGGAAGAGGAGCAATTTTAAGGTGTTCTTTGATCTTTACAGAAATTAGCAATTAGCAATTAAGTTTTCTGTGTGTTTTGTTTTTACTTTTCTTTGACAATGCAGGCATTTTTAATTATCCTTTTTTTTAATTTTTTTTATTTTTTTTAAATATTTTTTTATTACTTTAACATTACAAACAACATATACAATATTTCACCCTGTGCTATACATAAGAAAGGAAGATTTGGTTCTTCGAATATATCCTCATGATCGCCAAAATCCACGTTCTCGGGGTACAGGTACCGAAGCATCCAATTTTCCCAGCGCATAGTCCACAAATGGTTTCCAAATTTTCCAGAAAATATCTTCTTTATAGTCACCATTTCTAATTTTAATATCACATGTCATTTTATCATTTAAAGCTAATTTCCACATTTCACAATACCATTCTTCTATTCTAAAATTCACATCTAATTTCCAATATCTGGCTATTATAATTCTACCCATTATAATCATAATTCTAATCAATTCTTTCTCATATTTTGTTGGTTCTATTTCCTTAATTATCAACCGTAATATAGTTTCTGGTCTCAATATTATTGCTTTCCCCATCATTTCAAATATTATTTCCTCCAATTGTTGCCAAAACTTTTTAACTTTATCACATTTGTACCACATATGTTCATAAGTCCCTAATTCCATATCACATCTCCAACATTGTTTACTAATTTTGTTATCCATTAATGACAGTCAATTAATGGAGTCAAATACCATTTCCAAACAACCTTATAATTATGCTCTTTAATCCTTACAGATAAAGTCTTCATAATTCTACTCTTCCAATTCACATTCCAATCTAAATCTGATATTTTAATATTAAGTTCTTTTTCCCAATTCGTCTTCATCACCCTTTGTGGTTTTCCATCAAAATTTATAATCTTATATATCTTACTAACGAGCCTCTTTAGCCCAATTTCATCTTTCATAATTTGGAATACTAAATCTTCAAATTCAATTTTACTTCTACTTATCGAACAATTGTCCCTTACCTTCTTAGTCCATTTTTCTATCTGTATTTTTTCAAACCAGCCTAAACCCAATTTTTCAATGATTTCTTTTTTCCTCCTTTCATTTTCTGAAGTTTTTAACCAATCTATTATAGTTTGTATATTTTCATCTTCCATTACCCTATCACGACTTATATTAGTTTTAATTGGCCAATTTTCAATTGTCTTCCCTAAGAAAATTATATCTGGAATTAAAATTTTAACAAATTTGTTCCAAATTTTACTCAATCCCTTTAACCAATAGCTATTAATTACACATTTTGATTTTGCTTTATTTAAAAACCATGTTGAGCCAAATCTCTTAATGTCTTTTAATTCTAAATCTCTCCAATGACTATCAATGATATCCCTGCGCATGCGTAAGATGGCAGACCTCCGAGGGGCTCGCTGTTGAGGTTGATGGGGAAAAGGAGAACTTTGGAAACATCGGAGGCCGTTTTAGTGATCTTGGGCCCCACGTTCAGCATGCCGATGGTCTGACGGTTCGGATGTGCCATCCCTTATTGGGATTGGTCCTGGGATGGCAGAGCTACAGCAAGGAGACGTAATCGGAGTGCTGTAAGGAGGGCGGCGGCGGCGGCCTCCACGATGACTCCACAGCCGCGGAGCCCCGGAGATTGGGCATTTCATCCTACGGACCGACTGTAGGAGGTGAAGGAGTTAAGGTGGTCCGGGGAGTCTAACTGAGCCAGATGGAGAACTGAGGGAGCCGAGGGAATCATCTATAGCGACCCAAGCCTCCCTTCGATTTGACGGTGGCCGGAAAAAAGCTGGGCTGCCGGGGGAGGGGGGGTGCGGGAAGCGGAGGGCGATGGACCCGGCACCCGGAGGCTCGGAGGCCTGTTGGCCGCTTCAAACAGTTATTTAGCCCAGATTTGAGGCTCGGGGTGTATGGTCCAGCGGTCAGCTGCGCCTGAAAACCCCCCACATGGACCGAGACCTGGGAAGATCGTGGCAGAATTTGCTCGGAGAAAACGGGCAGGACTATTGGGGGTGATTTGGCCCGGAACATCGAAGGGAGTTGGGGAGTGATATTTATTTATTTATTTATTTATTTATTTATTTATTTGTTTAAATTTCTATACCGCCCTTCTCCAATATAGGACTCAGGGCGGTGAACAGCCGAAAATAAAAACAAGACATACATACAAAACATACAAAATCTAAAAACTGATTAAAATAATTAAATCTTTTGGCCGTGATTAAAACAATTCCAATTTAAAATCAGTTTAAAATTTGACTCAAGCCAGCCCAGCTAGTTGAAATAAATGGGTTTTCAGGGCCCGACGAAAAATCCGGAGGTCTGTTATTGTACGTAACTCTGGGGGGAGGTTGTTCCAGAGGGTGGGCGCCACCAGAGAAGGCTCTCCCCCTGAGGGTCGCCAGCTGAAATTGTCTGGCGGACGGCACCCTGAGGAGGCCGACTCTGTGTGAGCGCACTGGCCGGTGGGAGGCTATTGGTGGCAGAAGGCGGTCTCGTAAGTACCCCGGCCCTAAGCCATGGAGCGCTTTAAAGGTGGTCACCAATACCTTGAAGCGCACCCGGAAGACCACCGGGAGCCAGTGCAGCTCGCGCAGGAGAGGTGTCACATGGGAGCGCCTCGTCGCCCCCATAATCCCCTGCGCGGCCGCGTTCTGGACCAGCTGGAGCCTCCGGGTGCACCCCAGGGGGAGCCCCATGTAGAGAGCGTTACAGTAGTCCAGGCGGGAAATGACGAGTGCCTGAGTGACTGTGCATAGGGGGGGGATAGAGGGGGATTGCCAATTACCATCTGGTTTCCCCCTTGGATTCGCCCCCCCCCTATGAAAATGGCCTCCCCCCGTTGCTACCTGGACTCTTTATTAGGTCGGCCCATTTTTCCATCACTACTGACTCTGGGACTTCATTATCACCCTCCTGGATTTTTATGTTTGTTCTCTATCTCCTTCTGCTGCTGGCTAGTTTATTCCTGCCACCCGATTTCCACCTTTAGGCCTTGGCTCAGGGGAGGAGAGATTGCAGGCTGGAGGGAGAAGCTGAGAGTCCAGGTCAAGGACTGCTGCTCCATCTGCAGGGAGACAGTGACTATTGTTGGCCTTTTACATCCAGCCGCGGTGAGAGAACGGCTGTGGCCATCCGCCTGCACTGCAACCATCTGATCTGGTCGCCCCATCACTGTGAGAGAGTGAAGGGGCCCCAGCTTCATCCTGGCCAGCCTCTTTTGCCATCTCTCACCTCAATGACTATCTTTAAATATCGCTGACATCCAAGGTTCCCCTTTTCCATCTCATCATTTGCTCACGCTGCGAGATGCCCTCTATCGAAGGCCTACCTTAAGGATGGGCTTTGGAGCCCCGAGAGGTGGCATGTTTTAAAGCGGAGATTGAGGGGTTTTTTTAATTAGGGTTTTTAATAATCTTTTAAGGGGAACTGGGAGGGCGACCAAAGGGGATGGGGGGGTAATCCACCTAGGTCAGGGCCCAGCCCGGCACAGGGTAATGGTTTGGAGGGCGCAGGACGAGGGATTGGGGATGTCATCAGCACGGTGGATGGGAGGGGCAGATATGGCGGGAGCAGAGGACCTTAACTTGTGCCGGGGGTGCGCACTCGCTACTTGAGAGCGATTGCGCGCCCCGGTCCTCAAGGCTCCCCTTGGATACTAGGTGGCTCAGATACTCAGGACCTGGGCCTCCGGCTGATGCTGTGCAACGCCAGGTCCATGGTAAATAAGGCCCCCCTCATTTACGATCTTATTCAAGAGGGGGGGAGCGGACCTGGCGGGTATTACGGAGACCTGGTTGGGCCCAGAGGGAAGGGTCCCTCTGGTTGAGATGTGCCCACCAGGCTTCAGAGCATTCCATCAGCCGAGGGCCCAGGGGAGGGGCGGGGGGGTGGCGGTTATTATTAACAAAGGTCTGGGTCCGAGGGAGACCACTGTGCCACAGATTGCCGGATGTGAGTCCCTCTTTGTGAGATGGGGTCATGGGGTTCAGATGGGCTTGCTGCTTACGTACCTGGCTCCCTGCCGCGTGGCAACGGCCCTGCCCGAGCTACTCAACGTGATAGCCACGGTGGCAGTTGATACACCCAGGCTTATGGTCATGGGTGATTTCAATCTGCCGTCCGTTGGTGAAACGTCGGAGATGGCTCGGGAGTTCATGGCTTCCATGACAGCCATGGACCTGACCCAGTTAGTTCATGGCCCCACTCACAGGGGGGGACACACGCTGGACCTGATTTTTGTCTCTGCCAGTGGTTGAGTGGTCTTATTATAGGGGATATAGACATGAAAACCTTGTCATGGTCAGATCACTCACTCCTTCGTCTGGACCTTCGAACCGCTACACCCCGCCGCAGGGAGGCGGACCCAATTAGATGGATCCGCCCCAGGCACCTGATGGATCCTGATAGGTTCCAGATGGAGCTTGGGCCAATTCCCGAAGATCTGGCACACAACTCGGCCGAGGACCTGGTAGCTGCCTGGGATCGGGCGGCTGGTGGGGTCTTGGATCGAGTCGTGCCTTTGTGGCCTCTGACCCGGTGTCGATCCCTTGCGGCTCCTTGGTTCACCGAGGAGCTGAGGGAGATGAAACGCTGGAAAAGACGCCTAGAGAGCGGTTGGAGGGCCAGTCTCGCTGAATTTGACCGAACACTGGTAAGGTCGCATATTAAGACCTACCTAGTGGCAATAAAGACGGCAAAGTCTAACTACTTTTCTGCCTCTATTGCGTCATCAGGGAATCGTCTGGCCGCCCTGTTCAGGGTAACCCGCTCCCTGCTCCATCCGGGAGTGCGGGAAGATCCCTTGGAAGGCAGGGCGGAGGATTTCGGACAATACCTGTATGACAAAATCGCTCAGATCCGGGAGGATTTGGACTCTGACTGGGTAGATCAGGGCAGGGTGACGACGAATAGTCTTGAGAATGTTACCTGGGAGGAGTTTGATGCTGTGAATCCCGATGATGTGGACAGGATTTTGGGGAGACTTAGTGCGGCCACATGTTTACTGGAACAGTGTCCCTCCTGGCTGGTACTGGCCTCCCGGGAGGTTACACGAGGCTGGCTCCAGGGTGTTATCAACGCTTCGTTGAGTGAGGGTCACTTCCCCGCTGCCTTGAAAGAAGCGGTGGTGAGGCCTCTCCTCAAGAAGCCGTCCCTGGATCCGGCAATATTGGCCAACTATCGTTCTGTCTCCAACCTTCGCTTCCTGGCAAAGGTTGTTGAGAGTGTGGTTGCGCGACAGTTTCCACAATTCTTGGAGGAAACATCCTATCTAGATCCATTCCAGTCGGGTTTCAGGCCTGGACACAGCACGGAAACGGCATTGGTCGCGTTGGTTGATGATCTCTGGAGGGCTCGGGACAGGGGTTGTTCCTCTGTTCTGGTCCTGTTAGACCTCTCAGCGGCTTTTGATACCATCGACCATGGTATCATGCTGCACCGGTTGGAAGAGTTGGGGATGGGGGGCACCGTATTACGGTGGTTCTCCTCCTTTCTCTCCGACTGGTCGCAGTTCGTGTTGGCAGGGGGGCAGAGGTCGACCTCAAGGCCTCTTATATGTGGAGTGCCTCAGGGGTCGGTCCTCTCGCCCCTCCTGTTCAACATTTATGTGAAGCCGCTGGGCGAGATCATCCATGGCTTTGGGGTGAGATACCACCAGTACGCTGACGACACCCAGCTGTACATCTCCACCCCAGGCCACCCCAACGATGCCCTTGAAGTGATGTCCCAGTGCCTGGAGGCTGTGCGGATCTGGATGGGGAGGAACAGGCTCAGGCTCAACCCTTCCAAGACTGAGTGGCTGTGGCTCCCGGCATCCCGATATAGTCAGTTGACTCCATCACTGACTATTGGGGGCGAATCGTTGGGCCCCACAGAGAGGGTTCGCAATCTGGGAGTCCTCCTGGATAGGCAGCTGTCCTGGAGGAACATCTGACAGCTGTAACCAGGGGGACCTTTTGTCAGGTTCGCCTGATACGCCAGTTGCGGCCCTTTCTCGATCGGGATTCCCTGTGCACAGTCACTCATGCCCTCGTCACCTCTCGCCTTGACTACTGCAACGCTCTCTACATGGGGCTCCCCTTGAGGAGCACCCGGAGGCTCCAACTGGTCCAGAACGCAGCAGCGCGGGTAGTGACGGGAGCAGCATGGCGCTCCCATGTAACACCACTCCTGCGCGAGCTGCACTGGCTCCCAGTGGTCTTCCGGGTGCGCTTCAAGGTGTTGGTTATCACCTTTAAAGCGCTCCATGGCATAGGGCCTAGCTATCTTCGAGACCGCCTGCTGCCACCGACGACCTCCCATCGACCCGTGCGCTCCCACAGAGAGGGCCTCCTCAGGGTGCCATCAGCCAAACAATGCAGGCTGGTGACCCCCAGGGGGAGGGCCTTCTCTGTGGGGGCACCTACCCTCTGGAATCAACTGCCTCCAGAGATAAGGAGAATCCAAGACCTCAGTGCCTTCCGCCGTGCCCTTAAAACCTTCCTTTTCTAGCAAGCCGGGCTGGCCTAATATTTTAAGTGTTTTTAAGTATTTTGTTTATTGTTTTTAATTAATGGGGCCAAATTTATATATATATATATTAACTGTATTTTAATATTTAATATTTTAATATTTGTACTTGATGTTTTTACTTGGCTGTTCACCGCCCTGAGTCCTCAGGGAGAAGGGCGGTATACAAATTCAATATATAAATACATATATATATCTTCACCTTTAAATATTTTTACCACAGTCCGAATAGCATAAACCCAATAATAATTGAGTAGTTTGGGGATTCCTAATCCACCTTTCTTTTGATTTTGATACCACATTTTCTTCACTAATCTAGGTCTTTTCCCACCATTGCAAAATTTATCCAATTTCTTCTGATATCCTTCAATATCTTTCTCTGTCAAGTTTAATGGTAACATCTCAAATAAAAAATTGAACTTTGGCAACAACATCATCTTACACATTGCAATTCTACCAAACCAAGACAACTTTATCATTTTATATTTATCTATCTTTTTCTCAATTTCATTCATCACATCATAATTTAGTTTTTTCATTTCTTTAACTTTGAGTGAAAGTGTTATGCCCAAATATTTCAATGTTTTTTTAATCCTTATCCCAAGTTGTTCTTGCATATTCTCCCACTCCTTACCATTATTATTCATTAATAGTTCAGATTTTGACCAATTTATTTTCAAACCTGTCATTTCCTCAAATTCTTCCAAATGCTTATGTATCTTTTTCAAATCTTTCTCTATATCTTTCAAAATAATCAAAGTATCATCCGCATACATATTTATCTTATATCTCTTATACCCTTCCAATTCTTCATCTTTTTCTATCATTTTTGTCAAAATTTCCATAACTAATAAAAATAATGTTGGAGACAGGGGACATCCTTGTCTCATACCCGCTTCCAATCTTATCTCTTCTGTCAGCTTTCCATTCACCTTCACTCTTGCACTACTTTTTTGAAATAACATGTATAAACTTATTACCAAAACCTAGTACCTCAACAATTGTTTTACCCATTGTACAGAGTCAAAAGCTTTAAAAATATCTAATGATACTATACCTATTTTATCAGCATTATATTCAGCAACATCTATAATATTTAAAGTCTTCTGACAATATCACTCATGTATCTACCCTTCACAAAACCTACTTGGTTATGACTTATATATCTATCTATAAATCTACTTAATCTATTACTTATAATGGCAGTAAATATCTTTGCATCTTGATTAATTAAGGACATGGGCTGATAGGACTCAATCCTTTCTAAGTCTTTATCTGGTTTAGGGATTATAGATATCACTGTTCTGTTCCATGACAACGGAACTTCTCCACCATGTAAAATTCCGTTAAATAGTTTTTGCAATTTTGGTATTATTATTTCTTTAAATTCTTTATAAAACTCAGCAGGTAATCCATCTTCACCTGGAGCTTTCCCTAATTTTATTTTTGTATTACTCCATTAATCTCGTCTTGTGTTATATCTTCTTCCATCAAGTCTTTATATGTTTGGTCAATTTTCACATGTTTTTCTAAACTTCTCAGTTTTTCCCGATCAATTAATTTTTTCGAATATAAATTTTGAAAACAGTTCCTGACCACTTCACATTTTTCTAATTTTTTATAGCATCTTATACCCTTATCATCTATCAAGGCTCCAATTTCTCTCTTCTCTCTTTTATTTTTCGCCATCCTTGCCAATAACTTAAGAGTTTTTATTGCTAAATTCAAAAAAATTCCTATTTAAATATCTCATATTCTTTTTTACCAATTCTATATCTTCTATCAATTTATTTTTTAGCAAATTTAGTTCCTCCAAAATTTTTTTTTCTTTAGTAAGCAAAAATTGATTCTCCAATTCCTTAATCTGGCTTTTATCTTTTTCAATTTTATTTTTATAATTTTTATATTTTCTGCTTGTTAACTTGATACTTTCCCCTCTAAACACTGCTTTCATCGCATCCCAAACAATTTCAAATTGTTTCAAATTATCATTCAATCTCCAACATTCTTCCCATTTTTTAAATATCCATTTTTTATCCTCCATTTTTATACAGTTTTTCATATCTCCAACAACTTCCTTTTTTCTCAAAATTAAAATCTATTTCCATCGTAACTTCTGCATGATCAGAATCCTTAAAAATTCCCACATCTATCTTATCCACATTATTCAACAAATCTTTAGAAACTAAGATATAGTCAATTCTTGAATATGTATTATGTATCTTAGAGTAAAAAGTGTACACTCTTTCAGTTCCTTTCACTTCTCTCCAGACATCCACCACGCCGTTTTGAAACATCCATTTATTTAAGGTCTCCATTTTATTTGCTCCTCCACAACGAGTGGGGTTAGTACTATCTATTTTATCTCTAATTAAATTAAAATCCCCAGCCACAATTACTTTCCCTACACTTTCAATTTCCAAAATTTTAGTTATTTTTTCAAGAAATTCTTTTTGCTTCTCATTCGGTAAATATAAATTAACCAGTGTCACTTTTTCCTCATTAATATTTCCCACAATTATTACATATCTTCCTTCTTCATCCACAATTACTTGTTCTTTTTCAAAATATACCCTATCTGATATCAATGTTGCAACTCGATTTTTCATAAATTTGCATACCCTTTATATACATTTTATTTGAGTCTTCAGATTTCTGATGGGTTTCTTGCAAAAATAATATATCTGGTAGATCTCTTTTAATTTTAAGTTCCAGTCGTCTTCTCTTGATCTGATTCCCTGTACCCTTCACATTCCATGTCATTATTTTTATTAAACCCATTTAAACTGTAACGTTTTTAATCCTTTCCCCTCCTCTTCCTTTCTGTGCCCAGATCCCAACACCAATCTCCCATATTCCAAACAACATTCAACATAGAAGAAAAAAAATTAAAAAAAATAAAAAGGGACAAAAGACACATCAAACATTAAATAACAAACAATCTTCATCCCCCACATCCTCAATTGGTTTCCGCCTCTATAAAGAGAGTGGGGAGAGGGGACGTGCTAATGGTCGGGTCACTTCTTTCGGGTAGTCTACTTAAATTCATCTCTCAGAGAAAAGAGTGGTAACTTCTCCCCGCACTCAGCTTCCTGCAATTCTTTTTCAAGATCCTACAATTTCTTATCTGCTCCATCTCCCATTATATCATCACGACTTTTCTTTTGTTCAACCATCACAGGTGAGATTTCCTTCCGCTTTAATCCTTTAGGATCTTGTCCTCCAGCAGCCCCTTTTTCTTCTGGTGTTGATGTTTTTGCATATGTTCCACCCATCTTGAGCATTTGATCTTTTATCTCTGTTATGTCCTCATACTTTACAATCAATCCAAGTTCATGTAAGTATGACACTGCATCTGTTTCCAAAGTAATTATTTGCATTCTTCCTTTATAAAAAAAATTTAGTTGCTGTGGCAGCCTCCAGTTATATTTAATTCCATTGTCTCTCAGAACCTTTGTAATTGGCTTCAAAAAAAATCTCCACGCCCTTTCTTCTCTTGATATATCCTGAAAGACTTGAATAATTTTCTCCTCAAATTTCAAAGCTTCACCCATCTCTCTCACTTTCACCATCACTTCCAGTTTGTCACTAAGATTTGCAAATCTGACAAGTACATTTCTATTTAAGCCGTTTTGTCTTTTAAACCCAATTCTAAAAACACTTGCCAGATTTGTTGCTGTAAATGTGATTTGTGTATCCAGGTCATTGAGCCATTTTAAAACTCGTTGTTTCAAATTGTCCACTTTTTCTTCTTGAATTCCTCGAATAACCAGATTATATTTCCTTGCTTCTTCTTCCAAAAGACAATTTTTTTTATCTTGTTGTTCATTTTTAAAAAAGATTTCTCCAATTTGCCGATCTATCTTTACATCATGTGTATGAATCTGCTCAATTTCATCTTTAATTATTGTCATTTCTACTGTTTGCTTTGCAAAATTTTCATTCATTTCTTGCTTCATTCTTTTAATTTCCAATATCATATTATCCATACTATCTGACAGTCCTGATATCTTTTCATCAATTTTAGTTAAGGCCACAGCAACTTGTTGCATTTCTAAAGATTGTTGGGTCGCCATTTTTTAATAAGTTTTAATTATCCACTTTTGCCAAGAGGGTCTGTAATGAAGATTAAGGGACAGCAATCCACAATTGAAGCTGAGACAGCTTATTATTGCACTCAAAAGGGCCAGCAATAAAAGTTTATAGTTCTCAATTCACCTTACATAATTTCCCTAAAAAAAAAAAAAAAAAAAAAAAAAGCTAACATCCGTTGGAAGGCACTGCCCAGAAATGCGTTTTGCCGCTTCGGCTCAGGCACTTTCACAAACAAAAGATCAACTTAAGATTCACATATTCTTCCAAGAAAAAAAAAAAAACCTTTCCACCGGTCTTTTAATGTTCCGTGCCTTTATCTCCCAGCAAAAACAAACACAGATCGCGGTAATAATGAGAACAAAGGCAGCTATTTGCTCCAAATACGCAATCGCGACTGCCTATCTGGTCACCCCTCGCTCCTTCCACTTTCCCACGCTATGAAAAGCTTCAAAATTTGAGTCGTTCAGGGTGACCTACTGATTCCAAAGTCAGTCTGCTGGGCCAGTAGCTCTTCCGATACAATTTATAAAATTTTGGTCCTTATCGGTGCATTTCAAACACTTTAATCCACATTTATCTTCCGTAAAATGCCCTGCGAAGTGGAGAAAACGTCCTCACACCACGACGGCCATAACCACGCTATTTTTTTTAAAAAAAATTAAACTTTTATTAATTTAAGAAACCACATAATACATTTATAAATGCAAGTAAAACAATTTACAACAAGCATCATCTTAATGACATCTATCTATAATATCTGAATTGTTACAATATCAATATCCTATATTCTTCAATATACATTATTTCTCTCACCTTATATAATGATATTATTTTATTGATATCTCGTGTCTCTTTCTTAAATTTCATTTGATGTAAAAATTTATTTTACTCTATTGATACCTTTTCTTTTCTTTTTCTTTCTTCTCTTTTTTTTTTCACTTCCCTCTAACCATTTATACCACTTTTGCCAGACCAGATAATATTCAGATTCTTCCTTTCCTTGGATCTCCTTGGTGAGTCTATCCATCTCAGCGCATTCCATAATTTTGGATATTAATTTCTCTTGAGTCGGGATCTCTTCTTGTTTCCAATTTTGTGCGTATATGATTCTTGCTGCAGTCAAAATGTGTGTTATTAAATATATTATTTCTTTTTCATATTTGCTTGTAGGTATTCCTAATAAGTACGTTTCTGGTTTTAATGGTACCTTTTGAGTTATTATTTGTTCCAGTTGCATTTTTATATTGTTCCAGAATTTTTTAGCTTTGGGACATGACCACCATATATGATAGTATGTCCCTTTATGCGCTTTACATTTCCAGCAGAGTGGAGATGTACTGGGAAACATTTTAGAAATTCGCGCTGGTGGTAGATGCCACCTATAGAACAATTTATAAGCATTTTCTTTGTATGGTACAGATAATGTTAATTTATTAATACTTTTCCACAATTTTTCCCACTTATTTAATTCTTTTGCATACTCAAAATTCGTCACCCATGTGATCATATTCTCTTTAACTATTTCCTCTGCTAGTTTATATTCCAATAGAAAATTATAAATTTTGGTTATTAATTTCTCATTGGGGCCTAATAAAATTTTATCCAACTGATTTGGTTCCATATGAATTCCAGTTTTTTCCATATCAGATTTATATCTGGATTTTAATTGCAAATATGACCACCACTCTATTTCCACATTTTGCATTCTCAATTCTTCTCTTGTTTTTAGTTTTCCTTCTTCATTTAAGATGTCCTTATATGTTTTTAATTTATTTGTATCTATTATATTTGGATAAATATGTACTTCCATTATGGAAGTCCACCTAGGAATCCTATCATAGTGATATTTTCTGATTTCATTCCATATTTTAAGCAAATTGTCTCTTACAATATGTCTGCGAAATTGTTCTTGTTTTGTAATTTTCTCTCCCCAAAGATATGCATGCCATCCCCTTGTTAAGTCAAAACCTTCCAATATTAATGTTCTTATGTTTTTGAGTTCGATCCAATCTTTTATCCATATTAACGCTGAGGCTTTGTAATAACTCTGCCAATCAGAGAGTCCCATTCCCCCCCCCTCTCTCTTTTGTCTTGTAGATGTTTTAATTTGATTCTTGCTTTTTTTCCCTGCCAAATACATTTTAATATCATTCTGTCTAAATCTTTAAAATATGTTCTTCCTGGGTTTACTGGTATTACTCTAAATAAGTATAACACTCTTGGCAGAATATTCATTTTAATGGTAGCAATTTTGCCTAAAAGAGACAATTGGAGTTTTGCCCATCTTTCCAAATCCTTTTCTATTTGTTTAGCCAATTTAATTGTCTTCCTTCAACGTTGATATTTTGTTTGTAATCCATACTCCTAAGTATTTAACTTTCTTTGCTGTTTGTATCCCTAATATATTTTCCAATTCTTCTTCTTGATACTTGTTAAGATTCTTTGTTAAAATTTTAGTTTTTTGTTTATTAATTTTCAATCCCGCTACTTCTTCATATTGTTGTACTTTTATCATTAATTTTGGTCCAGATTGTATGGGTTTATCTAAGATGAATACTACATCATCCGCAAAGGCTTGCAGTTTATATTCTTGATTTTTTATTTTTAGTCCAGTTATTTCTGTATCTTTCCTGATTTCTTCTAGTAATATTTCCAATGTTAATATAAACAATATAGGAGATAATGGGCATCCTTGTCTCATTCCTTTCTTTATATCAAATTGTTCAGTTGTATCTCCATTAATTTGTATTTTTGCTGTTTGGGTGTTGTATATCTTTTTAATCATTTTTATAAATCTTTCTCCAAATTTCATCTTTTCTAATTGTGCTAATAGAAATGTCCAGTTGAGATTATCAAACGCTTTTTGCGCATCTAGGAAAATTAGAGCTAACTGGTTTTCCGATCTTTGCTCATAGAATTCCAGAGTGTCAATAATTGTTCTTGTATTGTTATGAATTTGTCTTCCAGGAATAAAACCATTTTGATCAGGATGTATATAGTATTTGATTAGGTTTTTCAATCTCTGCGTTATAATTGATGTGATATAATCTACATTGAGAAGAGAAATTGGTCTATAATTTTTAATTTCCGTGGGATCCGAATCTTGTTTTGGTATTAATGTGATTATTGTCTCATTCCATGACTGCGGAATTTCAGCTTCCATTATTGCATCATTGAAAACTTGTATTAATATATCATCTAATGGTTGTTGGAATGTCTTATAAAACTCTACCAGTATACCGTCTGTTCCCGGTGTCTTGTTATTTTTTTGTTTCTTCCTCGCTTCTATTAATTCTAACATTGAGATTGGTCGGTTCAATAATTCTATATGTTCTTCTTCTAATGCTTGAATCTTTATTTTATTTAAATATTTTATGATATTTTATTCTCTAATCTCTTCCTTTGCGTATAAGTTTTTGAAAAATTCCTTTGCAATTCGTTTTTTGTCTTCAATATTCTGGTATAAACAACCATCTACATCTTTTAACTGTATTATAATATTCCTCTGTTTTTCTATTTTCAATTTATATGCTAACCACCGTCTGGTTTTGTTTGCATGTTCAAATTGGTTTTGTTTAGCGATTTTTATTTTTCTTGCTATTTCTGTTGTTGTGATCAAATGTAATTTATGCCTTGTTAAATTTATTTTCTCCTTAATTTCTTGGTTCTGTAGATCTAATTCATATTGATGTACTATTTTCTGTAAATTTTGTTTTATTTGTTGTTTGTTTTTATTTTTTTTTGTGCAATATAGGCAATTGTTAAGCCTCTGATATATGCCTTGGTTGTGTCCCATAGATTTTGTAGACTGGTGTGCTCTTTAACATTAATTTGTAGAAATATTTTCAATTCTTTTTGGATCATATCCACATATTGTTTGTCATTTATAATATCTCTATCCATCATCCATCTTTTACGCTTTTGGTATCCCTTCCATGTTATTTCAATGGGGCTATGATGAGCCCATGTGTTAGTTGTAATTTCTATTTGTTTAATGTCTGCTATAAGCTTTGCCATCATCCAAGCCATGTCAATTCTGGACCACGATTGATGTGAATTTGAATAGAATGTGTATTGTTGTTTATTATAATTGAGTTCCCTCCAGGCATCTTGTAATTTAAATTCTTCTACTATATCATAAAATGTTTCTGGAAGTGTTTTTTTCCTGGATTTATTATGTTTACAACTCCTATAGTCCTTCTCTATGTTTACAATTGCATTAAAATTTCCAATTATGCATATGTTTTGGTATTCCAGTTCCTTAATTTTGTTGTGTATCTTTTTAAAATAATCAATTTGGGTTCCATTTGGTGCATAAAGTGATTATCCTTTTTTTATTTTAAATTATTTCAGTTGATATAAATAAAAGTGACACAACAGTCAGTCCTGGACACTTGAACACTGGCTGGATAGGGAAGTTACACATCAAAAGGATTAGGGAATCTGTTGGGTGTGTGTGTGTAAATGAATGAGATGATGTTAAATGCTTTAAAAGAGTGAACCAAAGTGGGAAAAAAGGTTAAGGTGTTTTATCCAGGCTGCTGCAATACAATCATTCAAAGCTGGAGATGATTAAAACAGTTATTCCCTACAGGTGACTGGTGGCCAGTGTCACCACCCGGGCACAAGCCAAAATGAAAACCCAACTAGCTGATGTCTCACAAAGCCAATGATTAATGGTTCTACAAAAAAAAAAAAATGATTCAAAACTGGCGGGACATTTTGGCTTCATAAAAACTCTGCACCTAATCAAGCAGCAATTTTGATGGCCATCACTGAAAAAGGACATAGATAGCTATGTAGCTAGCTGCCCCATTTATGCCTCTATCAAGAGATGACAAGGGAAAATACTTGGGCTTCTCCAACTGGTAGCAGAGTTTAAAGCCACATGGAAAGAAATATCAATGGACTTTATTGTAGAACTGCCTGAAAGAGTGGGAAATATAGTGATTTGGCTGATAACAAATTTGTTTTCCAAGCAAGAGCACTTTATATCCTGTCAAAAAATCCCCTCAGCATGTACTTTGGATAAAATATTTGTGCAGCATGTCTATTGGTTGCATGGTGGTCCAGAAAGAATAATATCAGATCACAGAGATCAATTCACTTTGCAGCTTTGGCAGAAGTTCCCAAAATGTTTGGGGACCATTCAGGGGCTCAGCTCCTTGCTTCATCTGGCTACTAATGGGGGCTGTGAATGGACCAATGGCATCCTGGAGCAGTACCTCAGATACTATATTAATTACCAACAGGACAATTGGACGGACCTCCTCTCTCTCACAGAGGTCTCCTACAATAACTCAGTGCATAGTAGCACATGGTTTACTCCAGTGGTAAAATCCAGCCGGATCTATCCAGTTTGTGTGAGCTCTGCCCACCTACCAGGATGTCATTACATCCCGTTTTTTATCCTCTGCACATGCACAGAAGACTCTACACATGCGCAGAAGAGGTGCACGCACTCACATTTCTGATCTGGTAGTGAAGGTAAGTGCATTTCACCGCTGGTTTACTCCATTTAAAGTGGCCACAGGACAAGACTTTGTATCTATCCCTGAACTACTTCAGGCTACTCCATTAACAGTATCACTGAAAGTTTGGATTGCCCAATTACACAACACCTGGCCAATGGTTAGAAAAGCTTTGGATGAAGCTAGGGAAGGTTAGCTTCATCAAAAAACAGGCTGATAAAAAGTGCATTAAGCCAAAGGACTTTAAGAAAGGAGATAAGGTCTATCTCTCTACCAAATTCCTGCAATTTTATTTATTTATTTTATTTTATTTGTTTGTCAAACATGTACAAGATAACAAGTATAGGTATGAACATAAACATAAACAAAGGAAGTAAATACAAATAAATGGGAACAGTAAGACAGGGATGGTAGGCACACTGGTACACTTATGCACACTCCCTTTATGGACCTCTTAAGAAAGGAGTGAAGTCCATGGTAAACAGTTTGAAGTTGAAGCTGTGAGGATTTGAGACTGTAACAATGGAGTTGGGTAAAGCATTCCAGGCATTGACCACTCTGTTGCTAGACAATCTAGACAACTGTCAAAAAAAAAATAGGCCTGAAATACGATAGACCTTTTCCCATCAAAAGGATTATTTAACCCAGTGACTGTAGAACTTGAGCTGCCAAAAACGCTCAGATGTGTATACCTGGTATTTCATTGTAGCCTACTAAAACCAAAAATCACATCTTCCTTGTGTCCCAACTGCATTATGATCAAGGGAGAGCAGCACTTTGGAGTCAAAGACATTTTGGATGCTCATATACATTGGGAAAAAACCCAATATTTGGTAATCTGGAAAGACTTTCCTCCCTCAGAAACTGAATGGATCGACTCCCAACATACTGAAGTCCCCAAACTGCTTAAAAATTCCATGACTGATAACCAAGTAAGACGTATTTTGCTAATAGAGAAGTTTTGTGTATCTCTCTCTCCCCTCTTTTTTATTCTTCTTTTGCAGGATTAACGTCTTTGTCAAGGGGGGCAGAATGTCAGTTCTGCCTGGTTCGGCTTGGCACCTCACAGGCATCCTGCCATCAAAAGCTGGAAGGGGGAAGGAGGCAGGGGGAAGGATGAAAGAAGGGGGAAGAAAGGGGGAAGGATAAACAGCAACAAAGCTTTATGTGTATGTGATAGGAAATCAGGACGGGGGAAAGACAGGTGAGAAGGACCAGTGCAGCCGGATCCTGTTTGTACCAACATCCCATGGCCAGGAACCCTAAGATTTACCACCCAACATCTCAGAGTTCTCAAATTATCTTGGCAAGCTCCAGTTGGCTAGAAATGGACTGGTCATGGGGGGAAGGGTGGGCATGGGCAAATCTACATCTTTTTTTATATCTAGTGAGCATGAGAGTTCTCAGAGCTGGCTTCATTTTACTTTAGTAAATGTAACAGCTTTAGTAAAAGACCCCTTTACTTTAGCGAAATGGAGTCAAAGGCCTTTCTTTCCTAAGGGATCAATTTGGGGCCGGTCTGACACCAACTTACTATTTGGATTGCTGCAAATAACAATCACATGACCCAGGGACACTGCAATTGTTGCAGTGTCCCTGCAACATATATCAATTTTTGCAGTGTTGTAACTTTGAAAACTCACTAAGTGAATGGTTGTATGTCAAGGACTACATTCTGAAGCTTCTGAATATTCATTTTATGTCCTCTTTCCTTATTGCAATTGTGTCAACTGTCACGGTTCCAACCTAATTAATGCCCTAATTAAATCATGAGCCTCAAGCCTAACTTCAAAAGAAATCCAGTTGTTTATTAGGAGTGTCATGGTCAGCATGGACCAAGTAAAGCTAACTCTGACCTCACTTAATTCCCGCCTTGGCTCTGACCCGGTTTCCCCCTCCCTCCAAGGTGTGTCATCAGTCACATTCCCCAGCAAAGCAATTTTGCGGGTTGTAGAAGTCACTCCCTCTGGCCACTCCCTGGAGATGCCTTGACATTGCTGGCTGGAATGTGCTTTGTTTTGACTGAAGTGCAAGTTCCTTGATGCAGCTGCGAAGCTCGATTCTCCATTCCCCTGCCTATGGCAACCCCCCTCTACAAACTAGAGCCGAGGAAGATCACCAAACACACCAAGCACAGGCATACAGGGGCCAACATGGTGAGGTAGGAGCAGTGCTGAATGAACCACTCTGATTCAGGGGGACATTCGATGGGGACTCAGATCAACTGGCTCTATTCCTTGACTCTGCTAGAGTCCACCTAGAGTGCTACTGACACCTTTACCTATTGCACAGAGCCATCGTGAATACCATCACTGGGTGGCTAGAGCGAGAAGCAAAGGAATGGCTAGCAGCTCTCCATAAGAGGAGAGCCCCCTAGCTGCAAGATGTCGATGACTTCCTACAAGAGCTAGAAGCCAGATTTGAGGAGGCGGAGGAGGATCAGTACATAGAGGATGAGCTTCGAAACCTAAAACAGAGATGGTGACCCATTAAGGAACACATCCGTAATTTCAGGAGAGTCATGGGGAAGCTACCCCCTTTACCGGAGTAGTTATTAGTTCATTTTTTCAGAACAAGATTGGACAAGCAAATTGCCCAAGTAACCGCCTACTGGGACATTCCAAACAAACTCTTTGAGTGGTTCCAAGTAGCCATAAAAGTTGATGGCGGATTGTGTGCCAATGACATGAAAAAGCAAAAAAAGCAAGGAGAGAGGACAACCAAACCGGAGACTATCCAGCCGACGGGAAGGCGCACCAACACAGCTGGCTCCAAGACCAACCCTCCCACAAAGCCAGTTGAAATGCTACAGATGCAGAGGCATAGGGCACATTGCATCAGCATGCGCAACCCCAGCTCCGAAAACCAAACCAGAGCCACCACCCAGGGCACAACCAGAATGAGGCTTCAGGCATGCCACCAACACACCCTGAAAAGCCCTCCAGGCTATAGAGGTCCCTCCTCACACAGCTGAAGGGGGAGAAACTCCAGCCAACAACGACCAATCACCAGATCCCTGTGACAGTGAGGACGAAGGTGAAAACGACCCGATGGTGAGTGAACCGATCCACCCCTTCATTCTCCCAATATACCTCACAACCCCAAAAACAGGGACCCAAGGTACTTTTCAAGCCCTAATAGACTCAGGTTGCACTAGATGCTTGATTAACCTAATCACAGTTCTGTAACTGGAAATTAGAGTGAAGAGACTGGCCCACCCGATCAGATTGGAACAGGTCAATGGATCCCTACTGGGGGGAGCCTACACCACCCACCTGACCCAACCAGTGAGGCTAGAGCTAGCAGGCCACTGGGAAGCAATTCAATTTGTAATAGCCCCCAAAATTACAGACACTGTCATACTGGGACTCTCTTGGCTAGACAAGTGGGGCCCAACAATCTGGTGGCATGAGGGCACCCGGAGGCTGAGGATAGCATGTGGACCCAAACCCCCTCCGCATCAGCAAACAGAAGCATCACCCATGCAGGAAATCCCCCTCAAAGGCCCCATCAGAACAATTGGCAGCCACCTCTGACAAAACCTCAAGGGTTGAACAAATCCCTAAAGAATATCAGGACCTTGCAGAAGTGTTCAGCAAGGCTGAGTGCAACATCCTACACACGCCACCCCCCCCACCGCAAGACAGACTGTGACATTGAAATCATCCCTGGGGCAAAACTATCGAAAGCCAAACTATACACCACGACACCCCAGGAAATGCAAGAAATGTGCAAATACCTAGACAAAAGCCTAGCAAGGGCGTTCATTGAGCCAGCCAAACCATGGGTCCCAGCCTCAGTCCTATTTAAAGAAAAAAAATGGAACTATGAGATTATGTGTTAACTTTAGAGGTATAAACTGTGTGTGTGTGTGCACAACCTATACCCCCTCCCTCTCATGAAGGACATGCTATCTCACCTAGCCAAGGGAAAAGTCTTTACCAAATTAGACCTCAGAGAAGCAAACTACCGAGTACGCATCAGGGAGGGAGATCAATGGAAAACAGCATTCAACTGCCCCCTAGGAAGCTTCCAATTCAAAGTAATGCCTTTCAACTGCAATGGGTCTGCCATTGTTCAGGCAGTTAATAAATGAGGTACTGCCCAAGCACCTCCATAAGGGGGTCCTCATCTACCTAGATGACATCGTCATTTACACTGAGACCATGGAGGACCACATACCCCTAGTCCTCCAGGTACTGGAAAAACTTTTGACGGCAAACCTATATGTCAAGCTGTCAAAATGTGAATTTCACCATGCATAGCTAGACTACCTGGGCTACCAAGTATCAAATGAGGGCATAGAGATGGACCCAGCCAAAGTACTAGCCATCCTAGGATGGCAGCCCCCTCGCACCTGAAGACAGCTACAAAGGTTCCTAGGATTCACAAACTTTTACAGGCAAATCATCCCTTCCTTTGCGAAGATTGCCAAACCCATGACAGACCTCCTAAAGACAGGGGGCCCAGGGATGAAGCCCTGCCCAGGACAACCCCTACAGTGGGACCTAACCTGCCAAAAGGCATTGGACACACTAAAAGAACTTTTTGCAAAGGAACTGGTGCTGAAACATTCTGACCCCAAACAATCCTTTGCCATCCAAGCAGACGCCAGTGACATGGCAGTGGGAGCAGTGCTACTCCAAAGAAATAGCCAAGGAAAATTACATCCCTGCACCTACACCTCCTGCAAATTAATGGACACAGAGAGGCGATGGGCCGCATGAGAAAAAGAGGCTTTTGCAGTAAGATGGGCACTGCTAACCTGCTGGAAGGGGGGGGGGAAGAGAGAAATTGTAGTCTGGACTGACCATAAAAATCTGGAGACCCTTAGGACCCCACAGAGACTATTGTCCAAACAAGTCCACTGGACTCAACACTTCAACCAATTCAATTTCATGCTAAAGCACATCCCAGGGGGGAGCATTTCCTAGCTGATATCCTCTCCCATATGCCCCAGTACAAATGTGAATGGGAGGAGGTAGTAGATGCCATCATCCCCCCTACCCAAACAGCAGCCCAAGTGACCACCAGACAACAACGCCACAACCTGCAAGACCAACCCCCAAGCGATCTAACCATAAAACTCAAAACCGAACTACAAGCAGACCCCTGGTTCCATGACAACCAACATATCTTGACAAAAAGGGAGGACCTAGCATGGAAGGGTACGAAACTCTATGTCCCAGAGTCCCTATGCACCTTAATCCTCCAGAGGAGCCACCATGTCAAATTGGCGGGCCAGTTTGGGTTCCTAAAAACTTTACACTTAGCACGGAGGAAATTCTGGTGGCCTGGCATAAAGATGTGGACAGTTATGTGAAAAGCTGCACTATCTGCACCACTATGAAAAAGCGACCAGGAAAACCCCCCGGAATGCTGCAACCGGTGGCAGAGCCAATGAGGCCATGGGAGGAAATCTCAATGGACGATTATAGTGGAGTTGCCAAAGAGCGGGAGGAACACTGTGATTGACTTATTCTCCAAGCAGGCACACTTCATACCCTGCAGAGGACTATCCTAAGACCACCAGTTAGCCTGAATCATATCTACCACCTGCATGGAGTACCAGAAAGAATCATCTCAGACAGAGGGGTCCAGTTCACGGCTAAATTCTGGAGGGAGTTCCTGCAGTCCATTGGGTCTGATCTGTCCCCGTCCACACACACACACAAACACAGCCAGCCGAGGGTTAAGGAAACACTTTGGAACACAACCAGTTTCTTTATCTCCAACTTGGCAGCGATAGACACACCGTCTGCCAAGTGCTTTTATTTCCACAGAAAAACAGAAAGATAAATACTCAGCTTCCAAATGCCCAACAACAATAAATATTTCTCTCAGCAGTTCCGAATGAGGCTTTAGTGACTATCCAAGGTTAGTTTTGTTCGTCACAAGGATCACTGACCACCACCCTCTATTATATAGTCTCTGGGGTGTGGTCCAGTGACTCAGTTCTAATCCCTAGCAAGCCTCCTGAGCTGCTGCAATCGTTTATCACGCCTTCGGAGGCGTGCGTCCAGGAATGATGTTTCTCCTCTGCTTTCATCTGAGCCACCTGTCTCTCTGCTAATCTCCTCTCCCTCGGCCGGCACCTGAAACAGTGCCAGAGGGGAGGGGCCTGGAGAGGGAGGTCTGGCTGACTCCTCTTCCTCATGCTCGGAGCTTTCTTCCTCCGATGGGACAGGCTCAGAGGGCGGGGCCACAACAGGGTCATCCCAGGGCCTTAGCTCAGCTTTTCATCCAGCAACCAACAGGGGGTGCAGAACATTTGAATGCCATGGTAGAGCAGTACCTAAAGTGTTAAGTGAACTATCAGCAGTCCAATTCAGCGGACCTCCTGCCTTTCACTGAGATTAGAGACAATAATGCTGTTCAAAGTAGCACGGGACTAACTCTGTTCAAAGTAGTGAGCAGCATGAACTTTGTCCCAATGCTAGAATACCCACGGGATCCCCCCTTCTCAGTCAGCTTGATAGACTGGCTGTCAATGCTAAAAGCAGCATGGGAAAATGTCAAGAAAAGTCAAGAAATAAAAAAAAAATAATTAAAATTGCCCTGACTGCTAGGGAGGATACACCCGGTATTCCATAGCAGCCTCTTAAAACCTGTGGCCGGGTCAACTCTGAGATTACTACCCGTGAGCCCCTGGACCCAGTGGTCATAGGGGGCCAAACCCATTATGAGATGCAATGCATCGTCGACTCGAGGTGGCACAGGAGAGAGCTCCAACAGCTAATCAAGTGGAAGGGCTACCCCTTATCAGGGGCAGAAGTCTTGGGTAAAGAGCAGAAGCATCCAAGCTGACCACCTCATAGCTAAATTCCATGAAGACAACCAAACAAAGCCAGGGGGGGAATCACACCCCTAAAATCTATACCTGTACTCAAACTGTTTTTGCTTTGCACAGGTCACCTTCAGGAAGTGAGGGAAGCCGAATGTCAACTCGCGAAGCATTCCTGACCTGCTCTCGAGTTGCCATAGGCAGGGGCATGGGGAATCAAGCCTCCCAGCTGCATCGAGGAACTTGCACTTCAGTCAAAACAAAGCACATTCCAGCTGGCAATGACATGGTCATCTCCACGGAGATCCACAGTGGCCGGAGGGAGTGACTTCTACAACCCACAAAATTGCTTTGTTGAGGAATGTGACTGATGACACACCTTGGGGGGAGGGGAAAACAGGGTCAGAGCCAAGGTAAGAGTGAGGTCAGTTAAGTGAGATCAGATTTGGCTTCACTTGGTCCATGCCGACATGAAGTGCTTAATAAATAACTGGATTTTTTTTTGAAGCTTGGCTTGAGGCTCATGATTTAATTAGGCATCAGTCGGAACCTTGACAACATGAATGAAAAGAGAAAGTTACTGATAATTTTAAAGTTCTACAAGAATTCAATGACCACTCCATCATAAGAGTATGATTTTTGGTGGTCTCTTAAAAGTGACAGGAAGGTTATAACAGAATAATCAACCTTGGAATAAATTCCATCTAGTATTTATAATTATGGTTATATAGTTACTAGCTGAATACCCATGCTCCTCTATGAAACTATGTGATCAGGCTTGATAAATCGACACTTACAGCTTGAAAATTAATGAGTAGTTATGATCGGCCTCTCCTCTCCCCTTCTCTCCCTCAGTCTTGCCCCACAGAAGCCTCCCCTATCCTATCCCCATTCTCTCCCTCAGCCTTGCCCATGGAAGCCTCCCCTATCCTATCCCCTTCTCTCCCTCAGTCTTGCCCCACAGAAGCCTCCCCTATCCTATCCCCATTCTCTCCCTCAGCCTTGCCCCACAGAAGCCTATCCTATCCTCTCCTCCTTCTCTCCCTCAGGCTTGCCCAACAGAATCCTATCCCATCCCATCCCATCCCATCCCATCCCATCCCATCCCATCCCATCCCATCCTCCTTCCCTCCCTCAGGCTTGCCTCATAGAAGCCTCCCCATCCTATCCCCTGCTTGCTGCTGTGAAAGTAAAACTGAAACTGAAACTCCTCTCCTCTGCTTCTGTTTTGCATTTGGAACACATTTCTTTTCAGGTGGGGAGGGGGGTAGAACTTCTTAGCATCAAAGTGTGTTAATAATAATATAGGAAATACTAATGGTCTGGTGGTCATTTTGAAAAATCCTTTCTTAGTGAGCACCTAGAAGCCAAGAGGAACATATGTGGCAAATTTCAAATTTGTAGGCTTTTACAGTTCTGGAGATTTTGTGATGATGCATGAGTGGTATTTCGCTTTTATATATATAGATACAATTAGTTCATTCCTGTTTCCCTACCAGCATTATTTATTTATTTTAAATTATATTGCCACCTACTCGTTCATGGCAACTGAAGGCAGCTTATAGAAGATAAAAATACAATATAAAAAATAAATTGGTCGCGTTGGTGGATGATCTCTGGAGGGCTCGGTATAGGGGTTACTCCTCTATCCTGGTCCTGTTAGATCTCTCAGCGGCTTTTGATACCATCGACCATGATATCATGTTGCGCCAGCTGGAGGGACTGGGAGTGGGGGGCACTGTTCTGCAGTGGTTCTCCTCCTATCTCTCCGACCGGTCGCAATCTGTGTTGACAGGGGGGCAGCGGTCGACCCCAAGGCGCCTTGGTTTTTTTTATTATTAAAAAGTTTTATGAAAAATACAAACATTTTCACCCCCACCCTTCCCCCCTCAACCCCTCCCTCCCCTTTCCCACCCCCCTCCCTAGACTTCCCAGAACAAGCACAGGGTATAGCATTCACAAATCAAAAGCTAGAATATGCTAACAAATTGTTACATCTCATATTCTCCCTAGATCCTTAACTCCTTATAATTCAAAAAACAAACATAAACTACTCAAAGTTACTTCATTCATATGCTATATGAATCTTCTTATTCGGATATTTCTTCTGTATGTAATTGATCCATCTTCTCCATTCCGATATATATCTTTCATTTGAATGGTCTTTAAGATATGATAAAATTTTCACCATTTCTGCCAAATGCACAACTTTTAGTGTCCATTCCTCAATGGTGGGTGGATCTTCCTTCTTTCAGTACTGTGCCAGCAGTAACCTGGCAGCCGTTATTAAGTTCAAAACCAACTTAGTCTCTATTACAGTACAATCCATGACTATTCCCAACAAAAAAAAATTGTGGTGTAAATTTAATTTTTTTCTTTAAAATGTTTTGAATAATCCACCATATTTTTATCCAAAAAGCCTTAATTTTTTTACATGTCCACCATATATGAAAATATGTAGCATCTTCACACTCACATCGCCAACACTTAGGTTGTAAATTTGGATACATACAGGCTAATTTTTTTGGGTCTAAATGCCATCTATAAAACATTTTATAAAAATTCTCCCTTAAATTTTGTGCTTGTGTAAATCTTACATTTCTGACCCATATCTTTTCCCATGTTTCCATCATTATTGGTTCACCTATGTTTTGTGCCCATTTTATCATACAGTCCTTGACTAACTCTGTTTC
This sequence comes from Pantherophis guttatus, assembly GCF_059756535.1. Taxonomy (NCBI): domain Eukaryota; kingdom Metazoa; phylum Chordata; class Lepidosauria; order Squamata; family Colubridae; genus Pantherophis; species Pantherophis guttatus. The sequence continues at coordinate 59,452,290 of NC_142069.1, read as the reverse complement.
TGAATCTATTTCCACTAATGCATTATACAACCTTTTTATATGCATTTGACCTTTATCTCGTTTGCTTTATCAAATTCTCATCCTGCTGCAAAATACCAATTTTTTGATCTTCTCTCCATCTGACCTGCAGCTGTCCATACTGAAACCATGTCCTAATAATTCCTTCTTCTCTTAATTGCTCCATTGGTTTTAATTGTAATCTGACTCCTTCGTTATAAAGAAGTTCCTTATATGTAATCTTATCCTGCTTTTGCTCTAAGTTTATATTCTCTATCACGTGTCTGGGTACTGTCCATATTGGTAACTTATCACTTAATTTATATTTGTACTTTTTCCAGACCCGCAATAGAGAATTTCTTAATATATGACTTTTAAAAGCCTTATCTACTTTCTTGTCATAGACTAAATAAGCATGCCAGCTGTAGACCAAACCATATCCTTCAATATTCAATATCTTTTCCTCCGTTAAATTTATCCAGTCTGTAATTGCTGAGAGGGCAGCGGCTTCATAGTACAATCTTAAATTGGGCATTTTAAGACCACCTCTTTCTCGGATATCTTGCATTATCTTTTGTTTGACTCAAGGTTTCTTCCCTGCCCACACAAACTTGTTTATGTCCTTCTGTCATTCCTTCAAATTTTCATCTTTTTTAAGCATAGGTATCATTTGAAAAAGAAATAAAAATTTTGGTAAAATATTCATTTTTACAACGGCTATCCTTCCCAGCAAAGACAATTGTAGTTTTTTCCAGTTTTCCATCTCCTTTGTATTTTGTGCCATAGTGGTTCATAATTGTGCTGATATAATTTCATATTTGCAGTCATAATATAAACCCCTAAGTATTTAACAAGGCGCCTTGTTTGTGGGGTGCCACAAGGGTCGGTCCTCTCGCCCCTCCTGTTCAACATTTATGTGAAGCCACTGGGTGAGATCATCCGTGGTTTTGGAGTGGAGTTCCATCAGTACGCTGATGATACTCAGCTGTACATCTCCACCCCAGACCATCCCAACGATGCCTTGGAAGTGATGTCCCAGTGCCTGGAGGCCGTGTGGGTCTGGATGGGGAGAAACAGGCTTCGACTCAACCCTTCCAAGACCGAGTGGCTGTGGCTGCCGGCGTCCCGGTATAGCCAGCTGGCGCTATCGCTGGTTATTGGGGTCGAATCATTGGCCCCCACGGAAAGGGCCTGCAACTTGGGTGTCCTCCTGGATGCACGGCTGTCTTTAGAAGAGCAAGTTACGGCCGTGCCCAGGGGGGCTTTTTATCAGGTTCGCCTGATACGCCAGTTGCGCCCCTTTCTGGATCGGGACTTCCTACGCACAGTCACTCAAGCTCTTGTCACTTCTTGTCTGGACTATTGTAATGCTCTCTACATGGGGCTCCCCTTGGGGTACACCCAGAGGCTCCAACTGGTGCAGAATGCGGCCGCGCAGGGGATTATGGGAGCGACGGGGCGCTCCCATGTGACTCCTCTCCTGCGTGAGCTGCATTGGCTTCCGGTGGACTTCCAGGTGCGCTTCAAGGTGTTGGTGATCACCTTTAAAGCGCTCCATGGCTTAGGGCCGGGGTACTTACGGGACCGCCTTCTGCCACCAATTGCCTTCCACCGGCCAGTTCGCTCCCACAGAGAGGGCCTCCTCAGGGTGCCGTCGGCCAGACAATGTCGGCTGGCGACCCCCAGGGGGAAAGCCTTCTCTGTGGTGGCACCTATCCTCTAGAACAATCTACCCCCAGAGATATGAGTGATCTCCGACCTCCGGACTTTTCGTCAGGCCCTAAAAACCTATTTTTTTCAGTTAGCCGGGCTGTCCTGATTTTACGGTTGATTTTAAAATTTGATATGGATTTTAATTGAAAAGTTTTAGATTACAGGCCAAATTTATTTAATTATTTTAAATCTATTTTTAACTTTTGTGTATAAATGTTTTTTATCTTGGCTGTTCACCGCCCTGATTCCGAAAGGAGAAGGGTGGTATAGAAATCTGAAAAATAAATAAATAAATAAATAAATAAATAAATAAATAAATAAATAAATAAATAAAAATAATAGCAGCAATAGCACTTATGATTTATATACCACTTCACAGTGCTTTACAGCCCTCTCTAAGTGGTATTACAGAATCAGCATATTGCCCCCAACAATCTGGGTCCTCATTTTACCAACTTCAGAAGGATGGAAGGTTGAGTCAATCTTGAGCCAGTGAGATTTGAACTGCCAAACTGCTGGCAGTCAGCAGAAGTAGTCTGCAGTACTGCATTCTAAGCACTGCACCACCAAAGCTCTAATAATAAAATAACCCCCACCCCATACACACACCAGGTGTGTGTTGCAACAGGTCTCATAATAGTTTATCAGCAATGTGGTTTAATAATCAGGTATCTAAAAACTGCAACCGCAAGAGTTCTCAAAATGCATGTTCACATTTTGAAGTCTAAAGCATATTAAACCTGACCATATCAGAACAGATGTGTATTAGCATATTTTAACAAGATAGACAATTAGAAAATTAACCCTCCCACATTCATTTTGATACAATGAACATGATGCAGTACCTTTCATTTAGAATTTAGTTTTGAAATATGGGACTAATTTTTATAGATATAGAAATCAATAGACAATAGGAATCTGCTAAGGCCAACTCACTGAGGAACAATTCACCATAGCCAACTTCCATGGCCAACTCTCAATGGGCCAATCCATGTGGGATAACTCAACACAATAACTGTTATCCACCAGTTTCTTCTACCGTGTTTCCCCGAAAATAAGACCCCGTCTTATATTTTTTTGAACCCTGAAATAAGTACTTGACCTTATTGTCATGTGCTCAAAAGCCCAATTGGGCTTATTATCATGGGATGTCTTATTTTGGGGAAAACAGGGTACATTACTTCCATTTTTGTCAATGGAAATAATGTTGAAGAAACAGAGGTGGATATTATTTATTGCATTGAGTTATACTGCATGGAACTGTCCCACAGCGAGTTGTCCCATGGTGAGCTGGCCACAGCAAGTTGAATCATGGCAAGTTGGCTCTGGTGACATGGCAGCAGTGAGATGACTGCATCAGGTTGGCCGTGATAAGATGTCCATGGCAAGATGGCTGCAGAAAGTTGGCCGTGGTGAGTTGTCCCATTTCGAGGGAATGCCATACATTTGGAAATCAGATGATCACCAATCACCAAAGCCAGAGTTTAAATGGTAGATAACAAGACAAAAAAGTTCTTTAGTACACTGTGAATATAGGTAGAAAAACTGGACATTACTAATTAGATATTATTTACATAATCCAAGCAGATAAATGCTGTACTATAGTGCAGTATATTACACTGAGACGTGGCAAGGACTCTGTTGCATTTTTATTTAAATATAAAAGTGTTAAATAGCAACATAACCAAAATGCTTTTAACACATTTTGGGACTTACCAAATAGACGCTGGTGGAAGAGAAACTTGCCAGTTATGAGTCCTGTGAGAATGGCAAATAGCCACAAAGTCACTTTTAAAAAGTTCCAACCACCTCCGTCAGGGTATTTATTTGCAATGAAGGAAAAGCAGTTTCCAACAACAATGACATTTGCTTCTGTCTGGCTGTGGGATACTGGATCTTCAGCAAATATTAAAAAATTAAAGAAGATCACTAGGTAGGCCACAATTAAGCGAGACCACGGATGCTGGAAATAGTAGCGGAAGTCTTTTTCCATTCTTAAATGCTTCAATCCCTGTACACAAAAACAAAGTATGGGAATATTCTGTTTAAGAATTCTTCTGTTTAAGAATTAAGTTTAAGAATATAACTTAGGAAACTACATTAATTTCCGTCTCTTTCCTCCAAATCTTTTTCCTTTAGTAGGCCTCTCAGGAGCAGCTATTTGTTTTAACCAGTTTTCTCCCCAACAGGTGATTTATTAAACACATTGTTGACAAATCCAACTATTCAATCCTACTATTGAATGAAGCCACTTTATAAATGTACATTTTAATGTGTTAGGCAAAAGAAATTAGAAATTCTGAAGAAAAATATATTTCACAAAGACTTACCTAATCTATATACGTGCCTATAGAAAAATAACCAGTGTTTGGATTAATAGCATATAAGCATATAAAAACATAAGATGTAGGCAGTATTCATTCATAATATCACTATCATTTTTATTTCCCTTCTGCATTAACTGTGTCCAAATTTCAACACAATGGATATGGGTAAAGTCCCATTGGAATTAGTGGCCTGTAAAATATTGCAACTAACTTGTTCAATTGAATAAAAAGTGTTTCTGTTACATTTGAGCTAACATTCAGGTAAATGTAATAATATATAAAATTGAGTACAATTGTTAGTGGCTACGTGGAACTTCTGTATAAAAATGCAAGTGATTGTAGCTTTTGTTGGAAGTATTATGATACACACTGGAATGTTGTGGGTAGGAACACAGACAAGGAGCCAGACTTCCAGCAGCAATTTTTATTTTAGATAAGGACTCAGTAAAACCAACATGCAATTTCCGGCTGACAGCCCCTTTTAAAGGAAAACTGTCAGCCTTTAATCAATAACTTTAAAATATGTCCCGCATTGTGTGGCAGGAAGGAAAGCCTCTGCTCACACTTGCGCGGACATAACACCCCTTCCCCCTCCCTCAGGGAAACTTCGTACACTACAAACATAATCATCCAGATACAAGGCAATTTTGCGTCGACTGGCGGTTCTCCTGTATTTCTGTCGGGCCCTCACATGTTCACCTCATTCTCAACGATTCTTCAACTACATCAGATGCCTTACAAATACTCTATGTCCCACCCCCCCGGAGTATATCCCTTAGTCAGAGATGGAGAAAAGCGAGACGGACTCCATGGCAATGGACCCTCAATAACATGTTTCATTCTGCACTGGCCTCAGCCCTTCAGATACACTTTCACTGCGTTGTTGTCCCTCTCGCTCTTCTGGATTCCCACCCCGGTTTACTTCTTCCAGCTCCCTAATGGCTGTCCCCCTTGCTTGGCTCCGAAGCTGATCAATATTTTGGTGCCACAGGCGCCCATCCTCGAGCTCCACCCAGAATGAACGGGGACCCGTAACTTCTGTAATCTGTGCTGGCACCCATATGGGTTGACCGGTATAATTCTGGGCGTATTCTAGATCACCTTGCTCAAAGGGTTCTGACCGTACTTTCCCAGTCTGTGAGGGTTTCTGTTGAATAATCAGGGTGTATTCTGTCTAAATTTGTTCTCAGCCGGCGACCCATAAGTAATTCGGCTACGCTCTTTCCGGTGGCTACACAGGGAGTGACATGTTGGTTGACTAAATACTTATCAAGTTTCTCCTGATAGTCCCCTGGACACATTCGAGTCAACGCCTCTTTCGTCGTTCGTCGTTCACTCCACCTGCCCATTACTCGCAGGGTGAAATGGCACAACAAGGGCGTGACGTATTCCTCGGTTTACTAGGAATACAACGAATGCCGTTGCCGTAAATTGCAGCCCATTGTCCGATACCAACACGTCCGGCAACCCACGTGTTGCAAACATTTTGTTTAATGGTCTAACAACAGCATCTGTCATGGTTGACATTATGGCCACCTCCAGCCATTTGGAATATGCATCAACAATTAGGAAAGATAACCCCTTTATCGGCCCTGCAAAACCGAGGTGTATTTTAGATCAGGGGCCTTTCGGTGTTTCCCAGTCCCATGGTGGTGCTGCAGGAGGTGCAGGTCTCGATTCCTGGCATGCTTGACACGTCACCCACTCCGCAATATCTCTATCTATATTTGGCCACCACAGATAACTACGGGCCAACACCTTCATCCTTACAATTCCGGGGTGGCCTTCATCTAGAGTCTCTAATAATTATTTCCTTAGCCTTGAGGGTATCACTACCCAATTCCCCCACAATAGGCAACCCTTCTGCACTGAAAGTTCATATTGCCTTGCCCGGAATGGCTTAAACTCTACACTCCCTGTCCCTTTTGGCCATCCCCTCCACACTCAGTTTAACACTTGCATGATAGTTCGGTCTTTTCTCGACTGGGTTGCCACTTCTGCGGCTGTAACAAGAACAGACAGCATGGTCTCAATCAGTAGTACTGATGCTGCTGGAGCTGGATCCTCCACTAGATTAGGTAGCAGACATCGGTTTAGGCTGTCAGCATGGCCCAGTTCTATGCCGGGTCGATGTATAAGTCGATAACTATATGCTGCTAAAAACTCTGTCCAACGCATCATTCTTGGGGACAGGATCTGAGGTGTTTGCCAGTCCCCTGCAATTAGTCCCAACAGCGGCTTATGATCTGTCACTAAATCAAATCTCCTTCCATAAGCATATTAGTGAAATCTCTTAATTCCAGCCACCGCAGCCAAGTCCCCTTTATCAAGTTGGCTGTAGTTCCTCTCGGCAGATGATAAGTGTCCTGGAAAAGAATGCTATTGGAGCCTCACGATTGTCTGGAAGATGATGACTCAAAACTCCCCCGACTCCAAACAGGGATGCATCACACGTCAGGACTAACGGCAGATGTTCATTAAACTGAACTAAGATGCTATCTGAGGAATTTAATTTTTTCACCCTCACAAATGCAGCTGCTTCTCTGTGCCCCCATACCCACGGCACCTTTTCCCCTAACAATCGATGTAGTGGTTCAGCGTTTAACCAATAACTTTAAAATATGTCCTGCACTTGTGTGGCAGAAGGAAAAGCTTCTGCTCACGCTTGCGCAGACATAACACACACTGAGTTTATTTGCTGCATAAAACTGACATATGTCAGATACATGTTGGAATCTTGAAGCAAATTTTTATTTCACTGTTAAATTGTGCATATATTTTTGTATATATTTTTGAAAGGAAAAAAAGAGAACGAATGCCTCTTAAAATAATGTTTGCCATCTGACAGTTAAAAGGTATTCCTCTTTAAAATTATACATTAGTTACTATAGAATGGAAGATTGTTGCTGTCATTTTCTATCAAACACCAGTTAATATTTCAGAACATTTAATTGGTCTGATTAATTGGCTACAATCATGTATATTGATGGCTTCAAAACAGTGTTGAGTCCTGGCAACCACTACACTACACTAAGCTGGCATGCATTTTTATTTGTATGTACTGCACTAAAAGTGATTTCCATTAATTCTTGCAATCTTGCCTATAAGCCAAAAAACCTTACTATGAAACAAGAAATACCATATTTTTCATAGTATAAGATGCTCCGAACTATAAGACACACCTACTTTTTTGGTGAGGAAAACAAGAAAAAGAAATCTGCCTCTGCCTCCCAGCAATTTTGCCTCTTTGCAGCAAACAGCAAGCTTTACTTTCATTTTCGTTTTCAGCGTAGCTTGATTAGCACAAGAAAAGAAAATCTGTTCCCAGCAATTTACCTCCTTACAGCAAGCAGCAGAGGCCCACACAGCAATAGGCAATGCAGCCTGCAGCCTGAAACAGCTGAGAGTCAGGAGGCTGATCCAATAGACAATCAACTTGTGCTAATTAAGCTGTGCTGAAGCTGAAATGGGCTGTTTCTTCTTGCTGCTTGCTGCAAGGAGGTAAATTGCTGGGAGGCAGAGGCCAAAAGGTGGGGGCAGGGGTGAAATATACTTACCTTCCTTACCAGTTTGGAAGTGTACGCACCACATACGCGTCACACAGGTGCACAGACCTTCTGTGCATGCACAGAAGGTAAAAAACAAATTACTTCCTGGTTAAAACCAGGAGGTAAAGACACCCAGGCTTCGCTCTGCCATTACTACCAGATCACCGAACCAACGACCAAGATTGCTACTGGACTGAGCTATCCGGTCTGATCCGGGAGCATTTCACCCCTGGGTGGGGGCCAGTGGGTGGGTGGGGCTACATTCGGTGTATAAGACGCACCCAAATTTTCACCCCCCTTTTAGGGGGGGGAAAGGTGTATCTTATACTCCAAAAAATATGGTATTTGTTTCGCAAGATATGTTTGATTTTTGCCAGGTTTCATTTTCAAATTAATACTGAGAACTAAGACAAGAGAATCATTCCATTTCTTATTGTTAATAAAGCCCTTTCGAAAATCTCTATAATGAAATACTAGTTCCATCAAATTTGATTGCTATTAATTATAATAGCATTAATGGTTAGCTAATACTCTTATTTGTACAATTGTCATTTAGGATAGAAATATATTGAATATAGATGTTTAAAATGTTTATCAGATTACACATACTTATCTCTATCTGTACTTACTTGTAACATTCTAAGTATTTTACTTATTCTTCAGACATTCTTTAGTCTATTTTTTAATTTTTCATTAGTTTTATTTATAACTATTTCTCTTTAGTGTTTCTTTTCAATTTTGCACAACAATAATAGTTAAATAAAAAATGAGATGGAACACTTACATGAAAGTTTTCAACTATAAACATTTGTTGATACCTCAACTTTACTTTAACTTAGATATATAGGGTGCATTTCAACCCAGAGAACCCTCACAGTTGTTATTGTAAAATCATGAAAAATCATAAAACACTATAAAATACAAATACAATATAAGCAAATAGCAATTCAGTTGCTAAGGGAATATAAATGCTCCTTACCACTAATTACCACTGGACCTTTGCTACCCGAAAAACAACTTTACAGGTACTGTTTTGTGGTGAAAAGTCAAGATAGGCAATTAATTTGGCCAGGGGATCCATAACATGGCCTGCCAAGTGACAGTATTTCTAAGGAAATAATGTGTGCTCTTCTAGATTATGGGGAGCAGAGATTTCATTTCATTCATTTCATTTATTAAATTTTTATACCGCCCCTCTCCTGAAGGACTCGGGGCGGTGAACAGCCAGGATTAAAAAACATACAATATAAACATTAAAATAATTTAAAACATAATTAAATCTATATTGGCTTCCCCCAATTTAAAACCCCTTACCCATAAAATTAGCCAATTAAAAATTTTAAGCCAGCCCGGCTTGCTGAAATAAAAAAGTCTTCAGAGCCCGGCGAAAGGTACGGAGGCCCAGTGAAAGGTACGGAGATTAATGGTTTTTAACATTTTTAAATGAGTTTTGTTAAATTTTTCATTATTTTGAGGTATTGTCTGCTTAGAGTCACCTATATGAGATAGGCAGCTATATAAATTTATCCAATGAATAAATAAATACAAATATAACCAATCACCAATCATGACAACTACACATAAAGCAAAATACAGATTTAAAACAACCATAGATTACAATCTGTATGCAGGGTTCAAAATATTTCCTACAGTGAACTGCTTCCCACGTAACAAATATCAGGTAAACAAAAGTGTGATATTATAATTCCCATTAAAAATAGCACAGGTCCCGGACTTCCGGAGTGAAGTCACTGTGTTGCGGTCTGAGAAACGGAGCTCCGCTATCTTGGACCAAATTTTTGTGTTTGGAAGCCAGTACCAGCGAGAGCTGACCCTGGAGAGGTCGGCTTGGTAGAGGGGAAATTCTCAGGGTAACAGGGAGCTGCACAATCCGCTGTTACAGAAGGAAGAACCCCTTAAATTTCGGCACAGAAGAAACCGGCTGCAATGGTCGGATCCAGAGGCGTGATGGCCCATGTGAATAGTGAAGGAAGCATGAAGTTGAAAAACTGCTAGATACATCAGTGATCAGAGATGAGACAGAGTGAGTTACTGGGTTAATTCTCTAATTTGGTGGAAATTAAAAGGTGTGACGAGGAAGTCTCCAAAGAGAGGAAAAGCAGTGCAGTGGCGGTGGAGCAGAATAGTGAGAAGGAGGTTGAAAAGAGAAAAGGAGTTTGGAGGAGTTGAAAGGAAAAGAGAGGAAGAAAGTTGGAAACTGCGGTAAGGAGTGTGACTGAATGAACTGGGACTGGAAGTGAAAGATTGGAGAGTGCGGACATAATAATTGTAATGACGAGGATTGAAGTGTGGATTGAGAGCTACAGTGACAGTGCATACTAATAGGAGCAGACATCTTGGAGGAAAGACTTGGAAAGTAGCAAACGGAAGAGTTTGGGACAGTGCAAGGAAGGAGGAGACTGGAAGAAATTAGTAGGAAATTGTGTATATTGTATATTTATATTTAGAAGCAAATATCATGGTTATCCTTAGACTTTCTCTATTTTTTATTTATTATTATTGTTAACATCTATTATTCAATTGACTCTTGAAAGCATTGAGATAAAATAAGATATTGTATATAAATTTATTAATTTAAGTAATTTAAGAGGAAAGATTGTATTAAATTGTCTGGCCTTTCTATTTATACATCCTTTCTTTATCCTGAAGTAATATACTTTTGTTTAATTAGTTATTGTTATTACTTATTTGATTCCTGAAAGTATTAAGATATTATATATAAATAGATAAACGTATTAATTTAAGGAATTTAGTTAACATATTATCTAAGAGGAAAGACTGTAATAAACTGTCTGGCCTTTCTATTTATATACCCTTTCTTTATACTGAGGTAATATATTCTGGTTTGTTTAGGTATTGTTAATTTAATTTAGAGTGATAATAATTACAGAGATTGTGGGAAGACAGAATCAATTATATTAATTAACTATTTGAGTACTCTATTTAATGAATTCTAAAAAATAAAATTTGATGGCTAATTAAGTGGGTAAGACCATAAAAGGAAGGAATATTCAATAACTAAAAGAAATTAAGAAAGGAGGAGAAAGGAGACAAATTTTTTATGGTCTTGTGGAAGAAGTTCTTTGGGAAATTGGATATGACAAGTACAACATCAGTAACTAAACTGCAAAAAAAAGTTATACAAATGACTGCCTCTCCAGCAGGACAAAAACTGATAGGAGATATGTTGGGAGAAGAAAAGGCAGGAGCTACAATGAATGTACAAAGTATGCAGACAACTCTGAATATGATTCAGGAGATACTTCTTAAGACCCAGGAATTTATTGGAAAGAACCATGAAGAATTAAAGAACAATATGGACGAAGTGAAAGGTGACATAAGAAAACTAGATGACAGAATGGGAGAAATACAAGAGACAATTGTCAAGAATGAACAGAGGATAAAGATAGTGGAAGAAAGAATGGAACTGACAGAAAAAAAGTTGGAGGAGACAGAAAAGAAACTGATGGCAACAAACCGAGAACTCGAAGTGGCAATAACGTTTCTTGAAATGGACAAGGCCGCATTTTACTTAATGTTCCAAAATATACCAGAAAATAAGGAAGAAGACCTCCTGAAACTTATGATAGAGTTGTTGGGGGACAATTTGAAGATGAGTAAGAGTGAGCTGCAAAATGGTATTGGCGAATTGTATAGGGTGCATATTAACTATGCACGGCGAAATAAATTGCCACGTGAGGTATACATATGATATACTAAAAAAAACAATTAAAGATGAAATTTACAGCAGAACATGAGATACAATGATGACATAAAAGGGAAAGAGATTCCGACTCTCAAACAAATACCAAGGAGGATAAGGGAGCAAAGGCGGAGTTACCACTTCCTCTCCTCCCAACTTATCAAATATAAAATAATGTTCCAGTGGCTTAACCCAGAAGGCTTATTAGTGACCTGGCAAGACAAAAAAAAATTAGATTGGATACACCAGAGAAGGCTCAGGAATTTTATGATTGGTATATAGCAATAGATGAAGAGAGGGAGAGTGGAGAGGAGACGGAAGATAAGAGTCAGGAAGAAAGGAAGAAGTCAGAATTGGAATCACAGAAGAGGATTGAAAGAGAACAGCGGGAAAGAACAGGGACAAGGTCGAGGACACAAATAGAAACAAGATTAAGGAAAGGAACCAGGGCCATTAGTCGAAGGTAAAATGGAAGGAGAAAGTAATTTAATTTCAATTAATATAAATGATTTAAACTCCCCAGCCAAAAGGAGACAAATTTTATCCAAAATACAAAAACACAATTCAGACATCGTGTTTACAAGAAACCGATATTAAAAAGCAACAAGGACATTAGAAGCCCCTAAATTAGGAAAATTATATTCAGCTCTTGCATCACAAAAAAAGAGAGGAATAGTTTTATACATTAAAGATTGGTTACAACCGAAACAAGTTTATGCAGATGAGGAAGATAGAATTTTACTAATTGAGATATAAAACAAAAAAAATGTTATTGGCGGCTATCTACGCACCAAACATTAGACAGGGGGAATTCTATTATAAATTACATAAAAGAATAGTGGAATTGGAAATTGAAAATATTAGTTTATTGGGGGACTTTAATGCGGTCGTAGATACAAAACAAGATTACAGATTGGGAAAGAAATATAAAAAACAGAGGAGGATACTGCTGACCACTTTTTTTGACATGGTGCAAAAGCTGAATTTTAAAAAGCTGAATACATCTGGAGAGAACGGAATCCACAAAATATATATATACTTTTTATTTTAGCCCACATGATTCATGGTCCAGAATAGATATGATTTGGACAGATTTGGAATCAAGTAAAAATATAGATGAAATAGAAATAGCAACTAATATGGGTGGATCATAGCCCATTGATACTAAAATGGAAAGGAAGACCTAAATCGAGAAGGAGATGGACCATGAATCAAGGAGTCATAAAAGAAAAAAAGTATATAGAATGGATGGAAAGAGTTGGATTTCTTCTTGAAGGAAAATACAAATGAAGAGACGACCCTTCAGAACTTTTGGGATACAATCAAGGCTTATATCAGAGACCTAACAATAGCTTACTGGGTAAGGAGAAATAGAGAAAAAAGGAAACAGCAATTGGAATTACAAGAGAAATTGGAGGAATTAGAATATAAGGTGCAGGAATCCCTGGTTAAAAAAATTAGAGAGGAAAGGGATCTCATTAAGCATAAAATAAATCTGCTTTCCCAGGAGGAAATGGCACAAAAACTCAGAGCAACAAAGCAGATATATTTTGAACATGCCAACAAGCCAGGTGGATGGGAATTAAAAAAGGATAAGGAGAAAAGGCTAATAACACAACTACAAGACGAAGAGGGGAATATTCACCATCAATTAGAAGAAAAAAAGAGAATAGCCCAAAATTATTTTGAAACACTCTATAGCCAAGAGAAGGTAGAGGAGAAAGATATAAAGAAATATTTAAAAGATAGGAATCTCCAGATAATACCAGAGAAAATGAAAGAAATGTTAAACAGCAGGATTACTATGATGGAAATGAAGGTGGCTATTCAAAAACAAAAAAATACACCAGGACCTGATGGCATCCCCTCTGAGTTTTATAAAAAGATACAGGGACCTCTGGAAGTGTTATTGCTGAATCTATATAATGAAGCCTTAGGGCAATCGAAATTACCAGAGACATGGAGAGAAGCATTAATATCACTCATCCCAAAGGATTCTACAAATATGCAGCAGATCAAGAACTACCAGCCAATCTCACTGCTTAATGTGGACTATAAAATTTTTGTAACAATAATAGCTGAAAGAGCCAAAAAATTTTTAAGTTAAATTATTGATTCAGACCAAAATGGATTTCTTCCAAACAGATATATAAGGAATCATACATGGACAATTCTGGATACATTAGAATATTATGAGGCCCATCCGGATAAGCAGCTGGCATTGATGTTTGTAGACGCCCAGAAAGCATTTGATAATTTAAACTGGAACTTTCTGATTAAACAATTGGAAATTATGAAATTTGGGGAGAAATTTACGGAGTTAATTAGAGCAATCTATTCGAAACAATCGGCCAGAATAATAATGAATGGGGAAACGACAGAGAGGATTGATATAACTAAGGGGGTAAGACAGGGATGTCCCCTGTCACCCCTCTTATTTTTATTATCCTTGGAGATACTATTAATGCAAATTAGGAAAAATCAAACAATTAAAGGATTGAAAATCGAACAGGAAGAATATAAGTTCAAGCATTTGCAGATGATCTGGTATTTATTTTGGAAGACCCTTTGGAGATGGGAACCATCTTGATGCACGAAGCTGAAGAATTTGGTAAGGTATCAGGGCTTAAAATAAACAAGGAAAAAACTAAATTGTTAATGAAGAATTGTACTAAAAGGCAGGGGGAAGAATTGGAAAGGAAATTGGGGATTCAAATTGCTAAAAAGGTAAAATACTTAGGAATTTGGCTTACGGCAAAATGCCCTACCGTAAAAGAGGATAATTATGACAGGGGTGAAATGCTCCTGGTTCGGACTGGATCACCCGATCCGGTAGCAATGGCGGCGGGTGGTTCGGAGAACCGATAGCAAAAATTCCTGCCCCCTCCCCACCATGCCCAGCTGAGCCGCACAATCATCAGAGGCTTTTTTTTTTACACTTTTAAAAGCATTTTTTCTACAACTTCTTCTGCCAAAAAAATGCTTTTAAAAGTAAAAAAAAAGCCTCTGATGATCGCGTGGCTCAGCTGGGATCGTCAGAGGCTTTTCAAAGCATTTTTTAATCACCTCTTCCCCGGAAGAGGTTGCAGAAAAAAATGCTTTAAAAGTCTCTCTGATGATCCCAGCTGAATTGCCTGATCGGCAGAGCCTTTTCAAAGCATTTTTTTGCATTTGCAGAAAAAAATGCTTTGAAAAGTTTTTTTTTTTAAAAGTTGGCCACACCCATCCAGTCACATTACCCCCCGCCCACCAAGCTACGCCCACAGAACCGGTAGTAACAAATTTTACATTTCACCCCTGAATTATGATAAACTGATTCAACAATTACAAAAAGACCTGGATATATGGGCCAAATTGGCCTTGCTTGAAAGATTGCTCTTTGCGGTCCTGTATACCGGTAAATGGGAGGCAAGCCACCCATCTGCCTGGAAATTCTTGGAATGGCCCTGTGTTGTTTCTCTCAACAAAAGACCGTCAAAGAAGAAGATATATTGCTTGTTGCTCTCACAGACTAATTAAAAATAAGGAGCCTCCGATGGGGCCTCAGCTTTGGGAGTGTTTTGCTGCTGCTTCTTTGTTGCTATTATGTAGGCTTTACTGCTTTAACCTGGAGGTAGTAGTAGTATTGCCTAGCTTTGATGTGATTTTTTTTAACTTGATTTACTTTATTTTTATCTACCATTTTTATTACTCTATTTATTTTATCATTTTTACTTACTTACTCCCTGCTCCCTGCTCTGCCGGGAGGGTAGGATCTTTGCCTTACTTGTGAGGAGTTCTGTTATTATTTGAATCAGGGTTTGTTTCCTCTCGACTCCTCTCCCTCTGGATTCTGGACTGGCCTCAGAAACTAGACTTTTTGCTATTTTATACAGCTCCCCCTCTGTTGTGTTATTTAACATAATGAAGTCAAGGAAAAGGACCAGATCCTTTACTGACCTGGCTCCCCAACCTTCTTTGAAACAATCCAAGATTGAGGACTTTGCTTTAACTCGACCTCCCTGTTTGGAAACTCTAGCTCCCTTTTGTCTGACTGCTGCTGGTCGTCGTGATCCTCCGTTGGCTGAGGGTGTTGTCCCCCGAGTTAAGAACAAAGGCTCTCCAAAAACTACAGTCTCCACTCAACCTTTAAATGAGCCTACCCTTATTGAACTTTTGGCCCAGCAATGTTTCTTGGTTGCAGAAACAATAGCGAGCATAGTCACAGCTTGATAAATAATAAGTACTTAAACTGCCTAGTTTCCTGGGTTACTGGTGGTTGCCCTGGATTGACTGCTCGGCAGCCTGATGCAGTGATAGGGCCCTCCCTGTTGGGCCCCAGCGAAAGTACTGGTCGGTGTGGCCCTGCCAATCGGTCGAACTCCATACCTCTGGACGTGGGCAGCCACTTGGTTTTACAGCCAAAACAGACGACCCTTAATATTAATCCCATTAATGGCAATTTGCCTCAATGGGGTTCAATACAGCTGGCAAGGGGCCATATACTACAGTTACTGGGGTTGACTGCTGGATGATTTGAAGGAGGTTGAACTTTTACCCTCCCCTGTATATTGTACCAGAGTGTTACTCAATTTTGACAACCCCAACACCCCTAAATTATTCTTCAGGAGAAGATCTCTGCTAAGAGTTTTCAACATCTTGCCAAATAGAGTCTTCAAAGCTATGTCGATTAAGCCACTTTTAAGAAATCGACAACCTGTGAGCATCAGGAGTTTTATAGCCCCAAAAGATCCTCAGCAACACATATTAATGGGCCAACTTTGAATGCCATCCCCGATACTAGTCCATCTACTAAATACTCATCCATTCCTGTAAGACCTCCTGATGGCGTCCTCTCAGATGGTACCTTGGCTGTTCTTCCTACAGCCGGTCAAACCAACCCCCCTCAGCGAGGCACATCTCATCAGGAAATTTCCCATGATTTGATCAGCTGGGAAGAAATAGCTCCAAAGGAAGCGACACCAGCCCAGGGCTTCCAAGCTCCTTAGTGAAAAAGCTTCAGGCCAGTGCCTCTGGGATTCCATCCATCCATGAAATAGATTCATCTTTAGACAATTTCTGGAATCTGGAGGAGATACAGCTTTTTGACTCTTTCCATGCGCTCCCACAATCAGAAAGGGCCCAAATTATAAAGTGTCTGACTGCAGTTAAATCCAAGCTTTGGAGTCTTTTACTACCTGATAAGGATCCCCTTGGACTTCAGGGAGTCCACACCGATTTACCAGAGGCAGTTTCCTCGGCCCTTTCTCCAGAATGTCCAATTCGTAAATTTGAAGATCCAGAGTTACTTCAAACCCCGTCTGCTGATGTCACTGAATACCTGCCAGGTAAGCAACCAACTAATGTTACAAGCACAAACTGGACTGTGTTCAGAGCCCTACAGCCTCATGAATGTGACTTTAATGCCCGATTGGGAGGCCAAGTTCCCCCATCGATTGAGGCACTCTACTCCCAAGAAATCTGCCAGGCCATAGGACACCAGATTTCAGCCAGACATTCTAAGGATGAATTAACAAATTTTGCCGGCATTCAGCTAGCCCTTTTAGCATCCCAACATAATAAGATAATCCTTAATGGGAGTACCCCAGGCGATCTAGCGGTTGAATTTACTTTCAGTTCCTCACGGGGAAGTAGTGTTATCGATTTTGTGCAGATTTCCCAGCTACTAAGACAGGCAGTCCATGTTTTTTTTTGTGGACTGCCCCATGGAGAGCGACCACTACCCCCTGGTTACAATCATTGGGCTCTTTTCAAATATACATCTGCCTAGTGGCCCCCAAATACTGGATCCCTATGTGGCCTCGTAGGCAAGGAGGATCAAATGGTCTTCCAAGACTGAAAGAAAGTTCCACTCTCTTTTATCATCTCCGGAGTGTCTTAGCCTATACAATCAGGCCCTAACATGCAGTGACTCAGAGGCAATCTCATCCTTCGAATCACTAATTAATAGTGTCCAAAGGGAGCTAGGAGCTGACCGTAGGCCAAGTGGCCCATATCATCCAAGAAGCAATCCCTGGTTTGATGAAGAATGTCTGCTGTTTAGGAACAAGATTAGTCAGGTTTACCTGCTTTATCATAATCGAGGGGATAAACGCCCACCTGAGGACTATTATCGCCTGAAGAGGGAGTATAAAGGATTAATTGTTAAGAAAAAGAGGGCTAAAGAAAATGAGACGTGGGATCTACTTCTCATCTCCATCCAGCAGAAGAACACTCGACTATTTTGGCAAATTGTTGCCAGCTCATTGCCTGGTCACCAAGAACTCCCTCTCTGTTGTATCTCCAACAGAGATTTGGAAAACCATTTTGGGTCAATCTTCCAGGCTTCAATAGTCACGACCGGACTTGGACCACAACTGCCCCCTGAAATTCCGGACTGGCATCCCATGACTCACGCTGAGATTAATGAGTTTATCTCTGAACTCAAGTCAGGCAAAGCCCCTGGCCCTGATGCTATATCCCGATTTGCTAAAATCTAATCCCGAGTGGTGGATTCCTCTTTTAGCAACTCTTCGCCCATATTAATACCTCTGGCAGGATTCCTACCTCCTGGAGTCTAGCAATCATTGTTCCTGTTTTTAAACAAGGAAATAGGAACAACTCAGCCAATTATCGTCCTATAAGTCTGTTCTCCACCATTGGAAAATTGTATGCTAAATATCTCCAACGCAGACTCCTCACCTGGGTCGAGGAATCCAACATCATTGGTGCTGAACAGATTGGGTTTAAAGCGGGCTGTGCCACATTGGACCACTGCTTTGTCCTAGTGTACCTGGTTGATAAATATGCCACCATACCAGATAGTAAACTTTTATTGATCTAAAGGCAGCATTTGATTCAATCCCAAGGGAATTGTTGTGGTCAAAATTGCTCAAAAGTTCCACTGATAAGACGTCTTCTGTTCTTAATTAGATCCCTACATAATCAGACTTTTAGTCAGGTCAGGTGCGGTTTGCAGGGCGAACTCTCAAATCCTATCCCAATAAAGAGCGGAGTAAGGCAGGGCTGTGTCCTGGCTCCTCTTCTGTTTAACTTATCTGACTTGGCCTCTTACATTGGAGTCCCACGCCCCAAAGTTGTACTGAGTCCCATGCCCCAAAGTTGTCAACTACAAAGATCCCGCTTCTCCTTTATGCTGACGATGCGGTCCTCCTATCACTGTCAAGGCTTGGTCTGAAAAGGCTACTTTCTGCATTTGGGTCCTACTGCACTGAGAACCACTTGTCCATTAATTATGACAAATCAAAAGTATTGGTGTTCTCTAGAGCCCGGAAGCTATACAACTGGGCTATTAAGGGTAATGCTGTTAAGGAGGTTTTCCATTTTAAGTATTTAGGTATCCATTTTCAGAACACCGGTGCTTGGACTACACATCGAACTCAGGTGCTGAATTCGGCCTCCTGTAACCATCAGCAGATTCTAAGATTTTTCTATACCCAAGAAAGCCAGTTTATTCCTTCTGCTCTGCATATTTACAAAGCCAAAACCTTGGCCCAAACTCTTTACGGAATTCCTATATGGATATGGGACTTCAAGGAGTATATTGAAAGAACTCAGGCTGTTTTTTTAAGGAAACTTTTGGGTCTCCCTCCCTGTGTTGGCTTTGCTCTAAGGTACCTGGAATTGGGCGTTTGATCAGTCGAATGCATGGCGTAGATTAACACTTTAAATGGTGGTTTTGGGAGCTCTTTTTGGCAGTCCCTGATAGCTACCTCTCCCTGGTGTTAGCTGACTCCTATACTTCTCGATGGGAGAGGGAGCTGACGAAGAAACTCCACCTGCTAGGTTTTTCGGGGGATGCCTTGGGAGACTATGGCCTTAAGGACGCCCAATCTAGGGTAGTCCAATGGCTTGTGGATATAGACTTGCAATATCTAAGAGCTAAAGCTAATAAAACCTGCTCCCCTCTGATCTTCAGCCAATTTAACAATTATGGACTGAGGATGGCCTCATATTACACTTTAACCATCCCTAAGTATAGAAGAGTCTTCTTTCAACGTCTTGCCCTCAGCATTGCTGGATGGACGATTTAAGAGGCTCCCGATAAGTGAGCGGTTATGCCCCGGGATAGAGCTGAGGTTGAAACTGTGGAGCATGTTCTTTTATACTGCCCTATGTATAACGCAGGCAGGACTAAATTATTGTCTCTCCTAGAAACAGATCTCTCTGGATCCAATGCTAGTAATTTGACATTATATCGTTTAGGGCAGGCATCCTCAAACTACGGCCCGCGGAACAGATCCGGCCCACCAAAGCCATTAATCTGGCCTGTGCAGGACCACAAGGCTGCCCTGCCCACATTGCCACACCCACCTGCCATCCCCCACCCTTTGGCCATGGGAAGGGCTTAGGTTTGCGAGGGCCGGCAGAGTGCTTCTGAGGGGTGGGGGAGGCAATAAAAGGGGAGGGCGGAGGCCCCAGAAAGTGTCCACATGTCCTGTTCTTGGCTGTCAAGAGTGCTTCTGGGGGACGTGGGGGAAGCCAAAAATGGACCGCGCCTTTTGACAGTGGAGGAAAGAACTCTTTCCGCGGAGCTTCAGTTTCCAGCGGGACTGGGGTCCGGCTGGCGGGGACTGCTGGCACAAGCGGGACCCCCGCAGTTCCTCCTTCCCCCACCCCCCACAAGCAGAACCCCCCGAGTCTTCCTCTCCGCTAGCAAAGTGGGACCGTGATAGGCAGAAAGGACGCCCCCTCCCCAAGTCGGTGAAAGCTTGCTCCAGGGACCCATCATGCCCAGCCGCGCAGTTCCAAAGTCAGCAGAGTTCTCCCTCTGGCCTTGAGAAAGCCCACCTCTCCCACAAGTTTGGGAATGGGAATTGTAGTCCCGCCGACCACCCCCCTTCAGTCAGGAAAAGCCCAAGAGAAACCCACCATGCCCAGCCACGGAGTCCCGAAGACAGCGGCGTTCCCCAGCTGCCATAAAACCCACCTCTCCAGCGAGCCTTGGGATGGGAACTGTAGTCCCGCATTGCCCCCCTGCCCCACTCTCCAGTCGGGAAAACCCCGGAGAAACCCATCTTGCCCAGCTGCCAGAAAGGTCACCTCCCGCGACTCTGGATGATGGGACCTGTAGTGGTGCGCTACGGCAGCGTACGTGAAGGTCTCCCGTGCTGCCTCCCCCCTCCAGTCCAGAAAAGACACCGTGACCCATCACGCCCAGCCACAGAGTCCCTGGCTGCCATAAAACCCATCTCTCCAGCGAGCCTGGGGATGGGAATTGTAATCCCGCACCACCCTCCTACTCCGGAAAAGCCCCCGAGAAACCCATCCTGCCCAGCCGCGGCATCTCTCGGCAGCCAGAAAGATTTGCCAGATCCACTGTCGCTCCACAGAGATGGGGGGGACCAAAGAGTCCCAACAGGAGAGCCTGCGTCTGCTGCGTAATTACACCGCGTGATGCTTTGTGGAGACAGCTTTGCTCAAACAGGAGTGGGGAGGACTGGGTTTCAGCTGTCACAACTGTCTCCTGACTGTTTCTTCACGGATCAAGGGGGGAAATCTTTATTTGCTCGGAAAGTCAATTTTCTCTGGCAGTTGGTAAGGCAATTTGCGTTTGGGAGAGATTTCAGGCTTGGAATGAGAATCAGTCAGGAATCAGGTGAACCTCCCTCCTTTCTGTGGAACTGTGCAACGTAGGATTCTTTGAACGCCCCCGACCCCCATTTCAGTTTCTCTCCTCGCACTGCTTCACAGCTCTGGTGGATGGCTGGCAGTTCCCCAGATATGGCTGCCCAGAGGGTGACGAACCTGGAGCAAAAGTAGAAGAAAAAAGGCTATGCCGCACAGAGAAAATGTCAGCACGCAGACGCCATTATCTTCTGGGGTTTCCAGGATTTTTGCGCTTCCTGATCTCCCACGTGGGACAGGTAGAAACAGGGGTTCCCTGCACCTTTACGACCGATGGACTCCAACTCTCAGAATTCTCAGGGCTATGAAAAAACTAGGGCTGAAGCCAAACTGTGGGGGGGGGGGAATATAACAAGAAACATTCCATCAGAATGTTCAAATGCACAATAATCTACTTGTAACAGCTGAATTTCTTCACTCTTTCTGTTTTTTGGCTGTTCCGCCCTTCTGCCCCCTCAAATCTCTCATTATGACTATAGGAGCCATCGGGGTAGCACTACCAGTGGATGCAAATTCAACTATCCCCCCCCCTATTAAAGCAAACATTCTTTTGCATAGTCCCCCACCCCCACCCTGATAAAGAGTGGAGCTTGCTGGCCTTTGTTCTAATGATTGGGGGAGGATGCTAGGCTGAGGCTTCAGGAGGTCCTGGAGGGCGGATTTCAAGGAGGATGGAAGAAGTTGGGACATGCACATCCCCCTCCCCTCCATTAGATAAAATGTACTTTCACTCATCCTTCATTCCAGAGTTATCCAGATCGGAGATGTGGAGTTAGTTAAATGGGGGCGGGATGGGGGGTGTTCAAAGAATCCCACGTTGCGCAGATCCACAGAAAGGAGGGAAATTCGCCTGATTCCTGATTGATTCTCATCCAAGCCCGAAATCTCTCCCAAACTCAAATTGCCTTACCGTTGCCAGAGAAAATTGACCTTCCGAGCAAGCAGATTCCCCCCTTGATCCTGCTAAATTGGCAGCACCCACCCAGTCACATGGCCACCTAGCCACACCCATATGGCCACCTAGCCACGCCCACCCAATCACATGGCCACCTAGCCATGCCCACCCAACAGGTCCGGCCCCCCCAACAATCTGAGGGACTGTGAATTGGCCCCGTTTAAAAAGTTTGAGGACCCATGGTTTAGGGGATGGCTCCTCACACATTACTTTTCAAGTTTCTAAATTTTTTTTAAGAGCTGTAACTATTAGAGGAGAAAACTGTAATTCCTCTTAGCCAAAGCTTCTGGTAGCCAACTGTTTATGATGTTAACTTTCCCCATGTTCTTTTACAATTATATTTGTATTTTGGTCTGTGACCGCAAATAAAAGTTATTATTATATGGGCCAAATTACAGCTTTCTTTAGTAGGGAGAATAGCTGTAATAAAGATGAATGTATTACCCAAATTGTTATATTTGTTTCAATTGATACCAATTAGATTGGGGAAACCATTTTTTGAACATTTAAATAGAATGATAGGTAAATTCATTTGGCTGAAAAAAGCCCGGATAAAATGTAAACTTCTGCAAGACTCCAGAACCAAAGGAGGCTTTGTCCTACACGATTGGGAATTATATTATCAGGCGGCAGCAATAACTTGGTTAAAAGATTGGGTACAATTAAGAAACAAAAGAATATTAACATTGGAAGGCCATGACCTTCAATTGGGATGGCATGCATTTCTTTGGGAAGGAAAAAATAAGATGCATACATATTTCCAGAGAAATCTGGTGCAAAATGCTCTGATAAATATTTGGGATACTATAAGAAAAAGTCATTATATGAAAGCTCCAGTTTGGATATCGATGGAGGAGGCCATAATTTATCCCAACGTGCTGGACCTAAATAAAACTGTAAGATATTCAGAATTATTAGATGAACTTGGAAATTTAAAAACAGAACAGGATTTTAAAAAACAAGGAATAAAAATTGACTGGTGGCCATATTTGCAAATTAGGATAAAATATTAAAAAAGACAGGGAACAATATGGTATACACAGAGAACAATTGGAATTGGATAAGATATTATTAGGACCAGGGCAAAAAATGATCACAAAAATGTATCATTTCCTGTTAAAATTTAAAATGGAAGAAGAAAGCGTGAAGGAAACAATGATTAGCTGGGCAAGAAATTTTGGATACAACATTCATTTGGATCAATGGGATAAATTATGGGAGAGAAACTATAAACTAACAATGTCTTTCTTTTTGGATTAGGTTGGTGATCTTATTTCTTTGGAATCCATTGGATGTTAGTACGTTAGTGATTGGATTCCAAAGAAATAAGATCACCAACCTAATCCAAAAAGAAACCCCCACTAAAATCCAAGACAGAGAACAAGAAAACGGCAAAGCCCTCCTCCCATACATAAAAGGCACCACAGACAGAATAAGCAAAATCCTCCACAAACATAACATCAAGACAGCATTCTGCACAAACCGAAAAATATCCACCATCCTAAGGAACCCCAAAGACAAAATTGAATTAGAAAATCAAGGAGTATATGAAATCCCATGCACCGCCTGCCCCACCACATACATCGGACAAACCAACAGACGAATAAGTGCACGCATAGAAGAACATAAGAACTCAGTCAGAAAAGAGGAACCAACTTCTTCCCTGGTCCAACACCTTAAAGCCACAGGACACGATATTGACTTTAAAAAGACCAGAACTATCGCCAAAACTGAACACTTTAACAACAGAATAATCAGAGAAGCCATTGAGATAGAAAAACGCCCACACAGCATGAACAAACGAGACGATACCTCCCGCCTACCAGCCATTTGGAAACCCGCCCTTATTGACAAACGAGTCCCTAACACGACGAATGACACCAGACCCACACTCACGAGAGCCACACAGGATGTCACCACCATACATCCACGCAGAAAGCAGACTCAAACCCACACTGATAATGAGCCACGACCAAGGACCAGAAGCCAGACCGCAGCCGCATCATTAGCCACTTTAAACCCCTCCAATCTATACATGAAGCAGACTGACACCCACCATGAAGAGCTCGCACGGCCACAAACACGAAGCCAAACAACAACAACGCAGCTCACCAGCTCAAATCCCCCTGCAACTCAGACTAAGCTGAGCACAACCAAGCCCCCACCCAAACAGAACACACCCCCAGCCAGAGCACAACCAACCCCCCATCCAATCAGAGCACAGCCAAGCCCCTAACCAATCAGAACACACCTCCACCCAATCAGAACACAGCCAAGTCCCCACCCAATCAGCTCACACCCCCACTAGCAGTTAAAAGGAAGAGACAGCTACGATCTCACATTGCTCCTGGAAGCACGAAGCCGAGAACACCAGCCTGAAGATGACGAATGAGACTTCGTCGAAACGTCGCCAAGACACTTCCAATTTTACGTGGGAGAAGACCCGCGAAAACCTGAGAAAACATATATATATATCTCGGTGTGGATTCTGGAGCTCCAGAAGAGCACCAATATCCCAGCTGATTTCATAGGGATCATAGGTTTCTTGTAGGGACAGTGAAGAAAGAAGATGCAGGCTGGCATGGATAGGGAAAGAGCAAGTTCCCTGAAGTGCCAGCATTAGTATTCGACACATCAGCGAAGGAAGGCAGCCATGGAGCTGTCAAAAGCCGGAGCGGCCATGATCAGAAAGAGGAAGTGCAGGAGTGGTGACTGAACAGAGTATTGTTACTGGATGAGTGATTGGCCAACTCACAGGTAAGAAGAAAAAACTTTTAAAAGCTTGAAAGAAGTCCCAATGAGCAATTAGCGGCTAATTTGCACTTGGGAATTTAAGCAGAGGGGGAAAAAAAAGAGGAACTTTAAAGTTAAAATGAAAGCCCTAAAAGGAATCTTCCACCTGGATTTAAAATTGGATTTTGAAAGAAATAAAAACAAGACAAGGGAAAAGGAGACAGAGGAACATTTTTTAAACAATAAAAAGATTTAACTCGGAAGAGAGGAAACAGGTGTTCCCGTGGAGTTATAAAATGGCTTTGTTGCCAAAAGAGTTGTGAATTGAAGAGAGACATCTGCTGGAGGAGAGATTGTGGGAAAGAGCCATAGGAGTATACAGCTGAAAAGATTAAGAGAAGCAAAGAGGACGAGGACTGAGATTGTGATGGCTCAAGTGAGCATTTGAACTGGACACTATCTGGAAAGAAAAAGGACATATCGCATGGACTTTGAAACTAGAAGTATAAGTAAATGAAAATAATAAATTGGAAAATTTTAGCCTTCTAATGTGACAATATGGAGAATTGGGAGGATGAATGTGAGATATTAAGGGAGATGTTTGAAAAAATAAGAGAAGCATTTAAGGGAAATAAGGAAGCAGAGGATTGGTTAGAATGCAAGAGAAAAAGAGAAAAGATGAATGAAAAGCAAGAGAAACAAGGAGAAAATATTGAAAAGGAAATAAATGAAAATAAAGAT
Organism: Pantherophis guttatus; assembly: GCF_059756535.1. NCBI lineage: Eukaryota > Metazoa > Chordata > Lepidosauria > Squamata > Colubridae > Pantherophis > Pantherophis guttatus. The sequence continues at coordinate 59,426,925 of NC_142069.1, read as the reverse complement.
AAAGATGATTACACTGGGATTAACAGCGATAGAATAAAAATGGATAAGAGAGAATACATCTCAAAACTGAAAAGAAGAAAAAAAATAGGGAAATATTGAGAGGGAAAATTAACAGAGTGAAAATTAAAGAAAAGAGGCAGAAAGGGAGATATAAGAAAAGGAAGAGGAAGAAGGTAAGGGAATGGGAGAAAGGGACGAAAGCATCAAGAAATGGGATTGTGGAGAGTTTAAAAGAAAATGGTTAAGAGTCAGTGAAAATATTAATATGTTAACAAAGAGAAGGATGTTAGCTGTAGAAATTATATGTGAAAATACTGTTTAATGTAAAATAGATCAGTAGATGAAATGTGAAAAAAAATGAACTGTTTTTGATGTTGGACGAAGCACTAAGTGGAGAGAAATAAAAGCAACAAAAGAATTAATTGAAATTAAGATGAAAATTGAAATTGAAATGTAAAATTGAATGAAAATGAAATGTTAGTAAATGATGAAAATGACAGACTTGTAAGAAGTAAAACGGAAGAAATACATTGTTAAAGGGAAAAAAGCAAGGGTTGGAAGATTATTTTAACAAAGGTTTCAAGGAAAAAAATGCAGTAAATTGAAATATTTGTTAATAATTAAAAAGAGGAGGGGAATTTCGAGTTAATAAATGAGAAAGATCGGGGTTGCCTGGACACCATAGTGGAAAATATTAAATTGAAAATGAATACAGCAATAGAGAGAGATGGAAGAGGAGTAGAGAGATGGAAGAGAAGGGGAGAAGAGAGAGGGATGGAAGAGAGGGGAGGAAGGAAGAGAGGGGAAATCAGAGTAGGAGAGAGGGCTAGACAGGGAGAAAGAAAGGAGAAGGAGAAAGGAAGAGGAAGTAGAGAGGAGCAGGAGAGGAGGGAAAAAGAAAGTAAGAAGGAAAGAAGAGAGGGAAATGGCAGAATTGAGAAGAAAGATTGCTGTACAACAAAAAAGATGAAATGGAAGAAAGGCAACCCCGAACATATATAAATATACTAAGATAAAGAATGAATGGTTAAAAAATAAAAGAGAATACATATGAATAAGCAGGAAAATTAGAATTTGAGGGCGAATGAAGATGTTGTTTATATAAGTAAGCAAAGAAATATCGAGATATGATTAAAAAAAGGGAAAAAAGAAAATTGTGGCAAAAATTGTAATTGAATAAAATGTATTTGAATTTGATAAATTGTATAAGATAAGATATGGCCAATACTCTGTTCAAAAAAGATGTGGGTGAATGTGGGGGGAACCAATAAAACTTGATTTAAAAATAAAACCTATGCTGAACAGGTATTCTGGGAACTGTAGCCATACACACAACCTAGTGTAAATAACACACTGCACAAGAAGTGGAGCACATTGAGCATTTTTTTTTAATTCAAAAGCCACACAGCACTTTCATATGCAAAAAAAGATTGCCAAAGAAAGTGATACTATGTTTTGAACATTAAAAAAGTGTTTTAGGTATTAGTAAGTGGAATTTTCACAAGATCAATTTGTATGCCTGGTTTGAGCACCACAACTCATCTGAAGGCTTGTGTTAAAGAAGTTTTACCATTATTATGGATAACTTAGTGCAGCAGAATTATTTCACACAGTGTTTCTATTAATGCCAGAAAGAGCTAAATTATTAATAGGAAAAGTTTTCAAATATCAATACTAAATGGCAGGAAAACCCTACTTGACACTTTTACTCATGTTACTAACATGAATCTTTTCACCCATTTCAATTAAAATGGGTAAAATATGAAAATGTGGGTTAGACAGCATCACCACCAGATGGATTCGTAACTGGCTGACCAACCGCACTCAACGTGTAGTCCTCAATGGAACTGCATCTACATGGAGGGATGCAGTGGAATACTCCAAGGCTCTTTTTTAGGCCCAGTAATCTTCAACATCTTCATCAATGACTTGGACGAGGGGATAGATAGGAAACTCATCAAATTTGCAGATGACACCAAGCTGGCAGGAATAGCCAACACTCCAGAAGATAGGCTCAAGATACAGAAGGATTTTGACAGACTTGAACATTGGGCGCTATCCAGGTGTGAAATCTAAAATTTTTTGCTACCGGTTCTGTGGGCGGGGCTTAATTAGTGGGCGGGGCTTGGTGGTAAGGTGACTGGGTAGGCGTGGCCAAGTCAATGTCACTTCTTTGCCCTTTTTTAACCTATAAAACACAACACAACACAACTGGCTCACCCACAATGTAAAAGCAGCTGTGCTAGACTCAAAATGGCCCCGCAACAAGCAGGAACCTCACACAGCCACAAAAAGCCCAAAAAAACAACTTTCACACTTTACACACACAAAATTCCATACAGCTTTGTGAGATTTTGTGTGTTTGTATAGCTAGAGTGAAACATTACAGAAACACACTAAATCCCAGAAAGCTGCCCAAATATTATTTTATTTTATTTTATTTTTATTTTTATATAAAAGCAGCTAAATTTAAAACTTCCTAAACTTTAAATGGCTAGGTCTAAAAAAAGAACTAAAAAAAACCCAATTAACTTTTTTTTTAAAGCTCCCAAAGGGGGAAAAAACTTACCCAATAGAACAGGGATCTCCAACCTTGGCAACTTTAAGACTTGTGGACTTCAACTCCCAGAATTCTTCAGCCAGCTTTGCTGGGAGAAGTCCACAAGTCTAGGCAGGAAGGCAGGCAGGCAGAAAGAGCTGCTCACCGATGAGCTTGATTGCAGGCAGGGAGATTCAGTTGCTTGCTGATGCATGGATTGCGATCGTCATGCGATCAGCAGCTAAGGTAAGCAAGCTGGAGGCTGGGGGGGGGAGAAAAAAAGAAACTTTTTTTCTTTTACATGGCTCTGGCAAGCCAAGCTGAGTTGCCTGATTAGCAGGCAACTCAGCTGGGATGTCAGAGCTTGGCTGGTCAGAGCCATTTAAAAGGAAAAAAAGGCTCTGATGATCGCGGGGCTCAGCTGGGCATGTGGGGTGGGGGCAGGGATTTTTGCTACCGGCTCTCCGAACTGCCCACCGCCATTGCTACCTACTCGCCTGAGCCGGTCCGAACCGGGAGCATTTCACCCCTGGCGCTATCTAACAAAATGAAATTCAACAGTGAAAAAAGTAAGGTTCTATATTTAGGCAAGAAAAACAAAATGTACAGGTACCGTATATGTGGTACCTTGCTCAATAGTAATAACTGTGAGAGGGATCTTGGAGTCCTAGTGGACAACCATTTAAATATGAGTCAGCAGTGTGCAGCAGCTGCCAAAAAAGCCAACACAGTTTATAATGCCTTGGTAAGGCCACACTTGGAATATTGCATTCAGTTTTGGTCGCCACGATGTAAAAAGATGTTGAGACTCTAGAAAGAATGCAGAGAAGAGCAACAAAGATTAGGGACTGGAGGCTAAAACATATTAAGAATGGTTGCAGGAACTGGGTATGTCTAGTTTAATGAAAAGAAGGACTAGGGGAGACATGATAGCAGTGTTCCAATATCTCAGGGGTTAGCACAAAGAAGAGGGAGTCAAACTATTCTCCAAAGCACCTGAGGGTAGCATAAGAAGCAATGGGTGGAAACTAATCAAGGAGAGAAGCAACTTAGAACTAAGAAGAAATTTCCTGACAGTTAGAGTGGAACAACTTGCCAGCAGAAGTTGTGAATGCTCCAACACTGTTAATTTTTAAGAAGATGTTGGATAACCATTTGTCTGAAGTGCTGTATGGTTTCCTGCCTTGGCAGGGGGTTGGATTAGAAGACCTCCAAGGTCCCTTCCAACTCTGTTATTCTTCTAAATTCAATTAAGTACTGTAATTCCTCAAAATGATAAGCCCCATTATAATGAGGCAGAATATGAACGATATATGACTTTTAAATAATGTACTTTATGCCCTTTACTGGGTAGAACTTTAAAAAGTGTAAAGTAGAATATTATACCTTTGCAGATGAGTAACTAACATAACTTCTAATATCAAATTTAAACAGAGAAATCCAAGGCAGCTTCTTAAACTTTATAAATATAACTTCACTTCATATTGAAATTCTACTCCTATACAGAACCCCCACACAAAACTGTTGGAACTTATTATACATATGCAAACATTCCTACAAAAGCATTTTCAAATGAAATTGAAAAATTCATTAAAAATCCAAACCTTCTATTGCCCACAAAAGAAAAGAAAAGAAAAGAAAGAGGGGGTTAAAAGTGAAAGATAAGGTAAAAAGAATTTACCACATCTTCGTCTGGTGGCCTAGTGTTAATTCTGGGTAATGTAGAGTTAAGAATAAGGTGCCACCAAAAACAAAATGACAAGTGCCATTCCTTCGCAGGGAGTACATAAATAGCTGAGATGATAATGGATTGGAAGGCGAAGATACGCTGTAAGTTTTCTGTCTGAGGCTCTTCTTAATTTGAATGGCTTTTAAAAAGAACAGGAACCAAAGAAACGCGGAAAGGATTAAATATTTTCCCACGCATTTATTTCTAACTCCAATCTCGAGGAATTTCCTTATATAACAAAGTAATGTTAAAAGGCATAACTGCTCTCCTACAAGGCCAAAACAATGGGTCTTCGAAAACGATGCAAGGAGGAATAAGACCCACTCTGTCTATCTAGCGAGGAACTATCCTCGCTAAAACACGTGTCATACCCCCGCATTTTTCCTTTGTCCAGGGCACACACTGGCACACACTGGCTAGTCAAAGTCAGGGACCATTTCTTCGAAAATAAAGCGTCGTCAACTACCTCCCTACTTAAAAATTCCCGGAATTAATTCCACTAGGCAGCAGCTTTTCAGCCCTACAATTCAGGCGCCAGCATGTGCAGAGCGCTTTCCTCTCAGCACCGGCTAGTCACGCTGGTCCCCCAAACCTCTTACCCGGCTTAGAGGATGCAACTCCCCGGCACTCTGAACTGATATTAGCGCTGCCTTTTAAATGCTAATTAAAGAAAAGCTAAGTCACGGCGGGAAATCGATCAAGGCCAAACAGGCCAAAACGCCTGGCTGGGGCTGTTACTGGAGGCAGAGGAAAAGAAGGAGGAGGCGTTTTTTACTCACCCCTCCCGAGCCGCCAAACGCGTTTTATTTTTGGACTGAAACGGATCCTCCTTGCCGTTTGTTCCCGGCAAGATTTTACCGCGATGCAGAAAGCTGTTCTCATCATTTCTGAATGTAACACTAACCCCTAAGTAGCCTACGCTCTCTTCTCAGCCCCAGAGTGGCGTGAGTGACCTTAGCGGGTGTCCCCTGCTTGCATCTCCCGGGTCCGGCCGCGCTTTTTTCTCGACAAGGGGAAGGACGAGTAGGAGCTGCGCCAAGGCCGATTTACGGCTGTCGTCAATAGCTCCCAAAGGCAAATGCTGTTCCTTTCTCCCTTCCGGGCCTCAATGCAAGTAACTAATTGTGGGGAGGAGGAAGGAGCTACTATGTTGATGTCCAAGGGAGGAGAGAAATATAGTAACTGATCTGGGGAAGGGGCCATAGTCAAAGAACTGATCTAAGCGTGCAAACACAGGTACAGATTTTCCAAGTTCGCTTTTCTCCTCCTGCAAGCCGAATTGTTTATTTTGATCTTTTGCACCTACCAATCTCGGAAAATCCACGCATCATTCCCACATTGAATTTTCAGGCAAGGAACCAATCCCAGGAATAATAGTCGTCCTTCAATCACAGGTGAGCTCTAAGAGGTAAGACGATGTATATCATCCGGGCCAATATCGCTGGGAGCTTCTTAAATAAGTGAGGTTGTGAATTTTAGACTTTTCCCCACTACAAAATATAGGGTTCCCCACCCTATACTTAGGCATCAAACAACTTTACCACAAGATTTGCTGTTAAGTTAAGGTGACCAGACGTCCCGCTTTTGGCGGGACAGTCCCGCTTTTGAGCAATTTGTCCCGCGTCCCGCGGCGTTTCAAAAAAGTCCCGATTTTTCTTGAGCCCCAGCTGATGGCTAGAAGAAAAAAAAACTGTTTAAACTCTTGCCCGGGGCTTCAAAGGGCCGCCCTACAGGCAATCAGTGTAAAGCAGTTTTTTTTTCCCCTAGCTAAGCTTCAGAAACGAAACCGAAACCGAAACCAGGGTCTTTGGTGCAGCGTGACAAAATGAGGCAGAGAGAGATTTATTTTTATTTTTATTTTTCCTCCCCAAAAAAGGTAGGTGAAAAACTGCAAACAATGGGAAATTTAGGAGGAGAGTTCAAGATTTTAAAACACAAAGGAAAAAAAGCTGTATTTAACTAGGGAATTGTAATAATTGAGATACTATTAATTGTATATTGTGTTGAAACCAGAAATGGTTAAGTTGTGGTTCGGAGGAATATATGGGAGAAATTATTTGGTTTATTATTATTGGTAAATATAATTAATTGATTTGTAAGAAATTGGATTGCATGGAAATAATTGGAATATTCATGTTCATATTGATTAATATACAAAAAAGATAGTTTTATAACTAATTGATTTATATTAAAATGTTGAATTTGTATTAAACAACTGTATTACATAATTACATAATTAAACAATGTGAGGATGGATATAAAAATAGATGACAATGGGAAGGGGTATAATATAGAATAGAAGGGAAAAATTGAATTTGATTAAGATTAGAGATGAGGATGAAGGGTAATATTGGTTTTTTTAAAAAATAGATGAGGAATAAATATGGCAAAAAGGAAATATAGAAATTGTAAATTTAATTGAAATGACTAAACGCTGTTTAAATTTGTGAACCAGCCAAATATTCTGTTCAAAGAAAATACATTGTATGTTTGTATGTGTGTTTCTAATTATTGCTATTTATTCATATTTGTTCTCTTTTATTCTTTAAAGTTTAACAATTCATTCTTTATCTTAATATCTTTATATTTGCTTGGGGTTGGCTTTCTTCCCTTTCATCTTTTTTATTGTACAGCAATCTTTCTCCTCAAACCTACCACCACTCTCTTTTCTTTCCTTCTTACTTTCTCTTCCCCCCACCCTCTTTTTCTCCTCCCTACTTCCTCTTTCTTTCTCCTTCTCCTCCTCTCTTCCTCCCTCTCTTACCCTCACTCCTACTCTAATTTCCATTCCTTCATCCCTCTCTATTGCTGTAATCCTTTAATGCATATGGACTACTCAGAGGGCTGAAAAAGTTATTTTTGACTGGTCCTCACACTTTTGACCAGTCCTCGAACTTATGACTGTCCTCACATTTTACATTTTTGCCCTATCTTGTCATCATGGTGAAGAGAAGCAGTTGTGAAATGAGTGACATGGTTGTTAAGAATGCTGCATGGGCATAAATGTGAGGATGGTCATAAGTGTGAGGACCAGTCAAAAGTGTGAGGACCTGTCAGAAATGACTTTTTTCAGCTCTCTGGTTAGTCCTTTTGTGCATATGGACTACTCAGAGGGCTGAAAAAGTTATTTTTGACTGGTCCTCACACTTTTGACCAGTCCTCGAATTTACGACTGTCCTCACATTTTACATTTTTGCCCTATCTTGTCACCATGTTGAAGAGAAGCAGTTGTGAAATGAGTGACATGGTTGTTAAGAATGCTGCACGGGCATAAATGTGAGGATGGTCATAAGTGTGAGGACCAGTCAAAAGTGCGAGGACCTGTCAGAAATGACTTTTTTCAGCCCTCTGGTTAGTCCTTTTGTGCATATGGACTACTCAGAGGGCTGAAAAAGTTATTTTTGACTGGTCCTCACACTTTTGACCAGTCCTCGAACTTACGACTGTCCTCACATTTTACATTTTTGCCCTATCTTGTCACCTTGTTGAAGAGAAGCAGTTGTGAAATGAGTGACATGGTTGTTAAGAATGCTGCACGGGCATAAATGTGAGGATGGTCATAAGTGTGAGGACCAGCCAAAAGTGTGAGGACCTGTCAGAAATGACTTTTCAGCCCTCTGAGTAGTCCCTATACACATAGCCATGGCCACCCGGTCACATGACCAGGTAGCCACGCCCACCCAGTCACATGGCCTCCAAGCCACGCCCACACAATAAGCCACGCCCACAATGGTGTCCTTCTTACCAATGTTAAAATCTGTTCACCTTACCCTATAGACATAGCCATGGCCACCCGGTCACATGACCAGCTAGCCACGCCCACCCAGTCACATGACCAGCTAGCCACGCCCACAAAATAAGCCACACCCACAATGTCCCTCTTTACCAATGTTAAAATCTGGTCACCTTATGTTAAGTAGTTCCATTCTGTGTTTATGGCATGTTTCCTAGCTTTGGCTGGCCACATTTCAAGTGTCCCAGTTATTATGGGCAGGGTTCCTGGCTTTCTGTTATGGCTCTGCTGCCTTCCCATCTCCCATGGTCAATCAGGACCCTGCAGCAGAAAGAGGGTGGTTTTCTCTTGAGACTAACTTGTAGATTGCCCCTTTGGGCACTAAAATAAAAATAAATTTCAAAGAAAAAAATGACAAGATTCTAGGACAGTGTGGAGACAGGTTTGCTATGGTGGGCTGCTCCTGCTATGATTGTGCAACTGATTAAATGCAGTAGAAGAGAGCTGAAAATGACTGCAGCTGCTGAGCAGCCCCCTCTCCTCTCTGATTGATGATCAGAGTGTTCCCATGTGCTTGGCCCTTGGGGGCAGGGCCGCCCCCATGCAGACCCAGAGACCTCCATGGGGAGCTGGAGGGGGCATAACGGGGTGAGCACTATGTTCCATCAATTGGAAGTTTTGAGAGATTGAGGGGGCTGGAAAATGTCTGTTGGCACTTGCTACCTATATTTCCCCCTCCCCTCCTTCCTTTTAACCGAGTTAAGACCTTGTTGGCCTCATTATGGCTACTGCTATCCAGCCTATCCTGGCCTGCTGAGCTGTTCCTACTTTCCCCCATTTCCATCAAGCCATCTCTGAATCTCCTGCCTTGTAAGATTTCTCCTGAACTAAATTTTGAACTAAATCCTTCTTGTGAACTGGAGGATTGGGCTTTCTGACTTCTCCTAACCCATATGGGGCATTGGATCTATGGACTATGGACTCTAAGCTGATGGGAGTCGGTGTATGGCTGCCTTCACTCCCGGGTTTCCATCAAAGTTTTATTGGTCGGCCTTTGTGAGAGGATGGTCGGCCAAGAAATTTCCAGGGGTCGGATGGCATATCTCCCCCTCCACTGCTGTGAGAGGGCAATGGAATTCAGTTGCCTGTGCCATGGACTGGAACTTTTTCCCTGTACTATAACATCATGGTGGTCTCCTGACCATGGACTACTTTCACCCCTAATGATTTGATGTACTCAGTGTCTGAACTCCTTGCCCTGCGAGATTCCCCCCTCTCGCAGGTTTGGCCCTCCACTTTATCGAGGGCCTATCTCGATGACAGATTTTGGAATCCTGAGAGATGGCATGGCGTGAGGAAGGGCTTGTGGGGCTTTTTGGGAAAGTGTTTTAATAAGATTTTAAAGGGTTCAGGGAGGGGTCTTTTAACAATCTTTTAAGGGGAACTGGGAGGACGACCAAAGGGGATGGGGGGGGATCCACTAAGGTCAGAGCCGAGCCCGGCACGGGGTAACGGTTTGGAGGGTGCAGGACGAGGGATTGGGGAGAGGATGGAGGGCTATACCAATGAGGGGTGTACCATTAGCATTAGGATGGGAGGGGCAGATATGGCGGGAGCGGGAGACCATATCACGTGTCGGGGGTGCACACTTGCTGTTTGAGAGCTATTGCGCGCCCCGGTCTCCAAGGCTCCTCTCGGATACTAGGTGGCTTAGATACTCAGGAACTGGGTCTTCGGCTGATGCTGTGCAATGCCAGGTCCGTGGTAAATAAGGCCCCGCTCATCCATGATCTTATACAGGAGGGGGGAGCGGACCTGGCGGGTATTATGACTGTCGGAGACCTGGTTGGGCCCGGAGGGAGGGGTCCCTCTGGTTGAGATGTGCCCACCAGGCTTCAGAGCATTCCATCAGCCGTGGGCCCTGGGGAGGGGAGGGGAGGGGCGGTTATTATTAACGAAGGTCTTGGTCCGAGGGAGACCACTGTGCCACAGTTTGCCAGATGTGAATCCCTCTTTGTGAGATGGGGTCATGGGGTTCAGATGGGCTTGTTGCTTGAGTACCTGGCTCCCTGCCACGCGGCAACGGCCCTGCCCGAGCTCCTCGACGTGATAGCCATGGTGGCAGTTGATACACCCAGGCTTATGGTCATGGGTGATTTCAACTTGCCATCCATTGGTGAAACGTCTGAGACGGCTCGGGAGTTCATGGTTTACATGACGGCCATGGACCTGACCCAGCTAGTTCATGGCCCCACCCACAGGGGGGGACACACTCTGGACTTGATTTTTGTCTCTGGCCAGTGGTTGAGTGATCTTATTATAGGGGATATAGACATGGAACCCTTGTCATGGTCAGATCACTCACTCCTTCGCCTGGACCTTCGAACCGCTACACCCCGCCGCAGGGAGGTGGAGCCAATAAGATGGGTCCGCCCCAGGCGCCTGATGGATCCTGATAGGTTCCAGATGGAGCTTGGGCCATTTCCTGAGGATCTAGCACATGACTCGGCTGAGGACCTGGTAGCCGCCTGGGATAGGGTGGCTGGTGGGGCCTTGGACCGAGTCGTGCCTTTGCGGCCTCTGACCCGGTGCCGATCCCGTGCGGCTCTTTGGTTTACTGAGGAACTGAGGGAAATGAAGCGCCGGAAAAGACGCCTGGAGAGCGGTTGGAGGGCCAGTCTCGCTGAATCTGATTGAACACTGGAAAGGTCGCATATTAAGGCCTACCTAGTGGTGATAAAGACGGCAAAGTTTAATTACTTTTCCGCCTCTATTGTGTCATCAGGGAATTGTCCGGCTGCCCTGTTTAGGGTGACCCACTCCCTGCTCCAAGGATTTCGGACAATACCTGTATGACAAAATCGCTCAGATCCGGGGGGATTTGGACTCTGACTGGGTAGATCAGGGCAGGATGACGAGGAATAGTCTTGAGAATGTTATCTGGGAGGAGTTTGATGCTGTGACTCCCGATGATGTGGACAGGATTTTGGGGAAACTTAGTACAGCCACATGTTTACTGGACCCGTGTCCCTCCTGGTTGGTACTGGCTTCCCAGGAGGTTACACGAGGCTGGCTCCAGGGTGTTATCAACGCTTCGTTGAGTGAGGGTTACTTCCCCGCCGCCTTGAAAGAGGCGGTGGTGAGGCCTCTCCTCAAGAAGCCGTCCCTGGATCTGGCAATATTGGCCAACTATCATCCTGTCTCCAACCTTAGCTTTATGGCGAAGGTTGTTGAGAGTGTGGTCGTGCGACAGTTTCCACAATTCCTGGAGGAAACATCTTATCTAGATCCGTTCCAGTTGGGTTTCAGGTCTGGGCACAGCACGGAAACGGCATTAGTCACGTTGGTTGATGATCTCTGGAGGGCTCGGGACAGAGGTTGCTCCTCTGTTCTGGTCCTGTTAGATCTCTCAGCGGCTTTTGATACCATCGACCATGGTATCATGCTGCACCGGCTGGAAGAGTTGGGGGTGGGAGGCACCGTGTTGCGGTGGTTCTCCTCCTTTCTCTCCGACCGGTCGCAGTTTGTGTTGGCAGGGGGGCAGAGGTCGACCTCGAGGCCTCTCATCTCTGGAGTGCCGCAGGGATCGGTCCTCTCGCCCCTTCTGTTCAACATTTATGTGAAGCCGCTGGGCGAGATCATCCGTGGCTTCGGGGTGAGATACCACCAGTACGCTGATGACACCCATCTGTACATCTCCACCCCAGGCCACCCCAACGATGCCCTTGAAGTGATGTCTCAGTGCCTGGAGGCTGTGCGGATCTGGATGGGGAGGAACAGGCTCAAGCTCAACCCTTCCAAGACTGAGTGGCTGTGGCTCCCGGCATCCCGATATAGTCAGTTGACTCCATCACTGACTATTGGGGGTGAGTCTTTGGCCCCCACAGAAAGGGCTCACAATCTGGGAGTCCTCCTGGATATGCAGCTGTCCTTGGAGGAACATCTGACAGCTGTAACCAGGGGGACCTTTTATCAGGTTCGCCTGATTCGCCAGTTGCGGCCCTTTCTTGATCGGGATTCCCTGTGCACAATCACACACGCCCTTGTCACCTCTCGCCTTGACTACTGCAACGCTCTCTACATGGGGCTCCCCTTGAGAACGCAGCAGCACGAGTAGTGACGGGAGCAGCATGGCGCTCCCATGTAACACCGCTCCTGCGCGAGCTGCACTGGCTCCCGGTGGTCTTCCGGGTGCACTGTGCGAGCTGCACTGGCACTGGTGGTCTTCCGGGTGCGCTTCAAGGTGTTGGTTATCACCTTTAAAGCGCTCCATGGCATAGGGCCTAGCTATCTTCAAGAACGCCTGCTGCTACCGACGACCTCCCATCGACCCTTGTGCTCCCACAGAGAGGGCCTCCTCAGGGTGCCATCAGCCAAACAATGTAGGCTGGTGACCCCCAGGGGGAGAGCCTTCTCTGTGGGGGCACCTACCCTCTGGAATCAGTTGCCCCCAGAGATAAGGAGAATCCAAGACCTCAGTGCCTTCCACCGTGCCCTTAAAACCCACTTTTTCCAGCAAGCCGGGCTAGCTTAAGAAGAAATTTTTAAATTTTTAAAATGTTTTAATTGGTGTGTGATTTTTAAATTTTTGGGCCAAATTTATATATATTTTAATTGTTCTTAATTCATGTTCTTAATTCTGGCTGTGCACCGCCCTGAGTCCTTAGGGAGAAGGGCGGTATATAAATTGAAAAATAAATAAATAAATAAATAAATAAATAAATAAATAATAAACAAACAAACAAACAAAATGTCTTCTATATTTTTGACACCACGTATGTCAGTATTCTCAACCTTGGCAACTTGAAGATGTGTAGACTTCAACTCCCATAATTCCACAGCCAGCTTTGAGTTGAAGGCCACACATCTTCAAGCTGCCAAAGTTGAGAAACACTGACATATGTAAATACCTGCCTTCATCTCTATGGTAATGGGAGGCAAAATCTAAAATGTTTTATATAAAGGTGGTCCTTGACTTAGAAGTGTGAGCCCACAACTACAGTCAGAAGTTGTACAGTTATAAATTTTGTAATCTTTTTTGCAGCAGTCCTTAAGTGAATGCTGGTCAAAAAGCAAACATGGTTATAAAGTGAACCCATTGTTCTCTCCGGATGTTTTTTGCCAGAAACAAAAAATAAACACTGATTTCCAGCAAAAAAAAATTCATAAATTACAGTGGAAAGCTGCATATGGCTGTAAATGTGGGCCAGTTATTGAGCACCCAAAATGCAGCCACGTGACCATGGGGAGGAGCCATTGGAGCTTCGAATTAGATTATAACAGAGTAGAGTTACTTTATTGATTAGCCCTTGCGCCATATCAAAGTGCAGAGTTCCAGACACAAATTATTTACTAAAATCTGATAAAAACAATTTAAAATGGAATTGGATAAATACAATTTAAAATGAAATTGGAATAAAATACTGTTTAAAATGATTGCTTTGATTAGCCTATAGGCTCATGATGGCAAACCTATGGCATGTGTGCCACAAGTGGCACACGGAGGCATCTCTGCGGGCATGCAAGCTGTTGTCCTAGGTCAGTTTCACCACACATGCGCACGCGCCTCCTGTCAGCCAGCTGATTTTCGGGTCTCTGCCACGCATGCAGGAGATGCATGTGCATGCGGGGGGTGGGGGAGTCATGCATATATGCGGCACGACTCCCCCCCGCGCCCCATTTTTAGTCCCAGTAGGCTTCAGGGAGGCCTGCTAGGCCCAAAACGGGGTGCGGGGGGGTCGCACACACATGCACAGGGGAGTGCAGGGGGGTCGCATGTGCACGCCAGGGGCACAAGGGGGTATTGCATTATGGGTGTGGGCACATGATCACACGCACACACACGCTTTTGGCACCCGAGGGAAAAAAGGTTAGCCATTATTGCTATAGGCCATATCAAAGCACAAGGTGCAAACACATATCGCCAATAAAATCTTATACAAACAATTTAAAATAAGAGTAGGGTAAAATACAATAGTTATAGGATAAGATACAATATAATTTAATACATAAATATGTAAAATAGAATAAAATGACATAAAATTATATTTCGGTGTCACCCTTACAATCTACACCAATCAGTCCCACGTATTCAGATCTCAACCAAACCATTTTGTTTAAATACTATGCTGTGTTAGATGTTATTTTCAGGTTCTGGCCACTCATAAAGTAAGTTGGTTTGATATGGGGATCCCAATGGGTCATTTGTTTGGTATATAGACCAAGGTAGCTGCCTCACACCCCCTTATACAAGCAACAGTCAAATAGGATATGAGCCAGGTCTTCTACCTCTGCCGCTCTGCAAATGCAGAGACACTCGTTGTAGGATATACAATGGAATCTCCCATATCTGACCATTGTGTCAAGCTGCTCAAATCTCGCTCACGTAAATATCTCCCTAAGATGTTTTGGCAGGTGTAACTTTAAATAGCGGTCTGCTTGAAAAGTATGTATTTGCTCAGCCATTTCAAGTTGCCCACTTTACTAAGGATAGCTATATCATTTTGTGCTTCTATATCCTTAATTCTTTGGGCAGCTCCTTTTTTGAATTGTTCTCCTGTTACACAAGAGATAGGAAGGCCACAGCTTCTTACAAAATTTGTTAGTTTGGTGATCCAGAAAATTTGTGATTGTAATTTTATTTGCTCTAGTAGACATAACCTGGGGAGTTTATCAGTCTCCATTTCATTGACTATGCACCAGTAGTTATATGCTCTAATTTTGGATAGTGCATGAATTTTATGAATTCCCAGTTCAGCTCTAACAGCTGCAGCAGATGTTCTTGGATCTATACCCAAAATACATCTCAAATACTGGGACTGTGTTTATTCTGGGACTGTGATTGAATATAGACCCCAAACCTCTGCTCCATACAAGAGCATAGGGGTAACCTTAGCTTTGTATACTTTAATTAATGGGGCTAGGGACCCTAGGTAACTATGGTTTAGTTTAAGCAGTAAATTCAAATGTGTACTCAGTTGATGATAGCAAGCCCAAGATCCAGTCTTGGAAAAGGTTATGCATAAATATACAAAGCTGTTAACCTGTTCAATTGGTTCACTGTCTAATTGCCATCTATGTCTCTGATGCTGTTTTCCAAACACCATTATTTTCGATTTAGATTTACTAATGATTAGGGTGACTTCTGGTTTGCTGCTTGTAGCCGCCAGACATTCTTTCGGGATCGTCAGCCCCACTGCCTGTAAGAGCCGCCTTCACAACGGAATGGCGGCTCGAAAAAACTCCATTTCCATGAGGAAATGGAGATAGAGCCGGCTGGGGTGGGTAGAGCTCTCTGCATAGTCCCAAAAGTTTTTTTTTTACTTTTGGGACGGAGCGGATGAGACTCCCCATATCTCTAGCCGCTGCTCCGTGCTTTGGGAGACCTCTGCTATATGCAGAGCTAGGCGTCAAGAGCAAGCCTGCAAATTTAACAGATCAATTAAAGAAGACCTGAGCTGGACCTGTGCTCCTGAATCGCAAGTATTTTACTTATTTTACAAAAGCTATTTAAGAAAGAAAAAAAGGAAAGGGGAAAAAAAAAGATTTTTAAAATGGCGACTGCCGCGGCTTGAGAAGAGGCTGAAAGGGAAAGTCCTTCCGTTTTCTATTATTACAATGTAGCGGAATAAATACTTTTGGCTACAATTGAAGACAAAACTTCACTTTCATGTTTTTTTTTTCCTGGAGATCTGATATTGCTTTTGGTTGGAAAGAAGTTTTCTTCTCTTTTCTAATAAAGTTTGTCTGGGCGGAAACATGGCATTGAGACTTATAAAGTCAGACAAACAAGCAGCGGGGGGGGGGATTCCCCCATTAACAAATTACAAGAACAAGTTTTAAGTCTCCAGTCTCAGAAACCTGATTTTAACATAATAGAATTTCTCTTAGAGGAGATTGTAAGAAGGGATGAGATTGTGAATCAGCATCTTGAAAAATTTAAGCAGGAAATTAAAGAATTGGTGAAATCTAAGTTTGACTTTTTGGAGCGAAAGATTTTAAAAATGGCTAACAGTTTTTCAGAATTTATGATCCAGTTGTATGCAAATACTAAGTTATTAGAGTCTAAATTGGAAGAAATTCAGGATAATCTGGACAATAGAATCCAAAAAATTGAAAATCTTGACTTGACAAATACTCAAGATAATAGCTCAGAAGAAAAACCTAAAATGGAGGCTGATCAAAAGACTGGTAACGTAGAAAATTTGCAACAGAGGATGGAAAGAGAAGTTTTAATGATGCAGTATAATTTCACTGAATATGCGATTAGACTGAGAGGTTTGCAGGAAAATAACAGAGATGATTTAAGGAAAATATCTTCTGAAATTCTGGCTGGGATTTTTTTTTTTTAATTGCAAAAGTTTTACA
The DNA here is from genome assembly GCF_059756535.1 of Pantherophis guttatus. Lineage (NCBI taxonomy): Eukaryota > Metazoa > Chordata > Lepidosauria > Squamata > Colubridae > Pantherophis > Pantherophis guttatus. The sequence goes on along the minus strand of NC_142069.1, from coordinate 59,410,557 downwards.
ATTACATTTTCACCCCTTTTTCCCCCCCACCTCCCCCCCAGACTTCCCAACCTCCCTAACCCTCCCTAACCCTCCCCTCCCCCCAGACTTCCCTATAATATACTCATACTCATAAAAAACCCTTAATATGACACTTATGTATAAACTTGAACCCCTCCCTCCCCTGTATAATTTTTCTTTTTACCTCATTACATTAAAATATTTCTAAAACATTATTTTCAAGTAAAAGCTATTTGATACTTTCTAGTTTGATATTTGTTCTGAACATATTCTATCCATCTTTTCCATTCCCATTCATAAGTCTCTTGTGAACAATCTTTTAAATATGCTGAAATCTTCGCCATCTCTGCAAAACTGGCCATCTTCAAAGTCCATTCCTCAATAGTGGGCAAAGCTTCATTTTTCCAGTATTTACCTATCAACAATCTTGCTGCTGTTATCATATACAATATCAGTTTTGTTTCACCCGATGTAAAACCCTTAACTATACCCAATAAAAACAATTGTGGAGAGAATTGAATTTTTTTCTTCAACACATTCTGCATGACCCACCAAATTTTTATCCAAAAAGCCTTAACTTTCCTACAGGTCCACCAAACATGATAATACGTAGCATCCAAACATTCACATCTCCAACATTTTGGCTGAACATTAGGGTACATACATGACAACTTTTTGGGATCTAAATGCCATCTATAAAACATTTTATAGAAATTTTCCCTCAGGTTCTGCGACTGTGTAAATTTAACATTCTGGACCCAAATTTTTTCCCATGTTTCCAACATCACTAGTTCTTCAAAATTTTGTGCCCACTTAATCATACAATCTTTAACTAATTCAGTTTCTGAATCCCTTTCTAGCAAAACATTATAAAGCCTTTTGATATGCATTGGACCTTTCTCTTTTATATGTCTAACCAATTCTTCCTCATGCAACATAATACCAGTTTTTTGATCCTCTTTCCATCTCAATTGTAATTGATTATATTGTAACCAAGTTAAATTAATCCCTTCGTCCAACAGTGTCTGCAATGTCTTCAGCTGCCATCTGCCCGCATCTGTAAAAAGAACCTCTTTGTATAAAACCCCCCCGAGTGACATTATATTTGTATTCCACAAAGTATGACCAAGATCCAGCCATAGCGGTATTTTATAATCCCATTTGAGTCGGTGCTTCTTCCAAACTCTCATCAAAGAATCTCTAAGTATATGACTTTTAAATACTTTATCTACTTTGTCGTCGTAAAATAAGTAAGCATGCCATCCAAATTCAAGATCAAAACTTTCTGCGTTCAATATTCCAGTCTTTTTCCTTCCAAACCAATCACTTGTTAAGGTTAAAGCTGCTGCATCATAATATAGCTGTAGGTTTGGAAGTTTAAGACCTCCTCTTTCTGGAATATCTTGCATAATTTTCAATTTCACTCTCGGCTTCTTCTCGTTCCAGACAAACTTATTCACTCCAGATTGCCAAACTTTCAATTGTTTATCACTTTTAAGCACCGGAATCATTTGAAACAAAAAAAGAAATCTTGGCAAAATATTCATCTTAACTGCTGCTATTCTTCCAAGTAGAGACAGCTGCAGTTTTTTCCAAGTCTCCATATCTTTCTGCACCTCTCGCCACAACACCTCATAGTTATTTTGAAACAATTTCATGTTTGATTCTGCAACCTGAACTCCTAGATATTTTACCTTAGGTACAGTCTCAAAACCTGCCCTCCTTTCAAGCTCATGTTTACGATCTTGTGTCATGTTTTTAGCTATCATTTTAGTCTTTTTTGGATTCAATCTAAAACCTGAAACTTTACCATAGTCTTGTATAATGTCCTTCATCAAGATTATTGATTCCATTGGTTGTGATAGGGTAACAACCAGATCATCTGCAAATGCCTTTATTCTGTAATCCTCTTGCCTAATCTTTATACCTTTCAAGATATTAGAGTCCCGTATTGTATTTAGCAAGACTTCTAGTGTTAAAATAAATAAAAGTGGGGACAACGGACATCCTTGTCTTGTTCCTTTTTCAATTTTAAACTCTGTTGTCAGACTTCCATTAATAATAATCTGTGCCTTTTGCTCTTGATAAATTGCCGAAATCGCCTGTATAAATTGATCCCCAAAATCCATCTTTTTCAAAGTCTTTAATAGAAAATTCCAATCCACTCTATCAAAGGCCTTCTCTGCATCCAAAAAGACCAGCACTGCAGGGATCTGTTTATTCTTCTCGAGATATTCCAATAAATCTATTACTTGCCTTACATTGTCCTTCATATATCTACCCTCGATAAATCCCGCTTGATCATCATGAATCACCTTTTGAATTACTGGCATCAACCTGTTGGCTAGTACTTTCGCAAAAATTTTATAATCTGTATTCAAAAGAGATATTGGTCTATAGTTCTCTGGTTTTTTAGGACCGATTTGTTCTTTTGGTATCAAAGATATGTAAGCTGTTGTCCATGATGGGGGTATTTTACCCCCTTGCTGAATATTGCAAAATAAATCTCTAAGTTGTTCCACCATTTCAGCTTGCAAAGTTTTGTAATACACTGCAGTCAAGCCATCCGTACCAGGAGCTTTGGCTGTTTTTAACTGTTTAATTGCTACTGTTATCTCCTCCTCTGTTATGGGATAATTCATTCTTTCCTTTTGTTGATCAGTAATTTTTGTAACTCTTTTATCGTTTAAATATTTTTCTATAAGTCCATTCTGCACCTCCTCTTTAGCATATAATTTAATATAATAGTCCACAAAAGCTTCTTTAATTAGTTTTTGTTGAAAAATTTCTTTCCCTCCAATATCAATACTATCAATAGTCCGTATACTTTGTTTTTTCCTCAATGTATAAGCCAACCATCTGCCCGGTTTATTAGCGTTACAAAATGTATTATGCTTCGCATATTGTAAGTTTGTTGCAACTTGTTCCGCCATAAGCATTTGAAATTGGTCTTTCAAAAGTTTTATAGCACTACGTATTCTTTCATCTGTTGGATTTTTAATAAGTAACTGTTCTTTTTTCTTTATTTCTATTTCCAATTCAGATCTTTTCTTTTGTCGGAACAGTCTATGTTTAGAGTTCATGTAGATAAGTACCCCTCTCATATAAGCTTTACTTGCATCCCACACAATTTCAATTGGGGTGCCTTTATTCAAATTTATTTCAAAAAATTCTTTCAAATGTTTTTTAAGTTCTGTTGTATTTTTTTCATATCTAAACAAATTCTCATTTAATCTCCAAGAACGTCTCTCAACCTTATCCATCTCAATTTCTATCCATACTGGGCTATGGTCAGTCAAAGTTCTTGGAAAAATCTTTGTTCTTTTTGTCTTAACAAGTAAATCATCTGTCAACAAAATAAAGTCAATCCTAGAGAAGGATCTGTGTCTGTCAGAATAAAAAGTATAGTCCAATTCTTTTGAATTATGTATTCTCCAAACATCTTTTAGTTCCATATCTTCTTTCATGTCAAAAAAGGTCTGTGGTAGTCTGATTCTAGACTTTGCCAAACTCTTTTTATCTAATTTAGAATCGATTACTCCATTCCAGTCTCCCATAATTAAAATAGATCTGTAATCCCATTGCAATATTTTAGTATGTAACATCTTATAGAAATAGTCCTGTTGTTGATTGGGAGCATAAATCCCAATCAGAAGAATTTGGCCATTTGCGGTAGACAATTCAATTGCTACAAACCTACCATCTTCATCTGTTTCTATAACTTTAGCTGTTAACTTTTTATTTACATAAATTACCACTCCATTCTTTTTTTGCGAAGTTGAAGATATAAAATGTGTTCCTAGTTTGGAGTTTATCAAATATTTTTGATCTTGAGTTGTGATATGCGTTTCTTGTAAACAAATTATATCATTATTAAATTGTTTCAAATATGTAAATAATTTCTTCCTTTTCTGTGCTGAATTCAACCCATTAACATTCCAGGATAAACACCTAAACGTCATCAGCCTCTTTCTGGAGCCAAGAGCAAAATAATTGAAGATCATCCGAAATCTTCGATCTCGCTCCTCCCATAACTCCAATCTCTTGTGCAGTACTCTTATCTGCCTCCTTGTCTTGTCTTTCCTGTTGTTGTTGTTGCTTTTGTTTAAGTAACTTAGCTTGAGCTCGAGTTATACGTTGATCCTTAACTTCAATCATCCAAACCGGGTCCAAGATTGGAGAAGATTCCAGCAAGGGCTCATCCAGAAAACCTCCTTCTGCACCTTGCACTTCTTCTAATTCCTGCTTAGACTGTTCTTGCAGTTCTCGTTGAGGTTGCTTCTCTTCACTCTCTTTAATCTCCAAAACTGTAGATGTACGTGGAGATGGTGTTCTTTCCTTAAGAATAGTAGTGTAGAAGTGCTGTGCCTTCTCCACGGTATTCAAACGATATCTTTCTCCCTTGTATCTGAAAATTATGCCAACTGGTGCGTCCCACCGGAAAGATATCTGTAAATTTTGCAATTCCTTAACAAGAAAGCCAAATTCTTTTCTAGCTTTCAGCATTTTAGGAGGTAATTCTTTATAAATTCCAATTCGTGAACCCCCCACTTGTACAGAAGTGTAAAAGGATTTTTGCAGGATATCGTTTCTTATTTCTCTATCTGTAAAATATATGACTACGTCTCTAGGTAATTGTCTTTGTCTGGCCACCCAAGAGTTCACTCTGTAAATTTTGTCTATTTTGTGAAAAACCACATCTGGATTAACTTGTAAAATCTTAGCCAGGGCCTCAGAACAAACTTGTCTCAAATCCTGTCTTTCCTCCTCTCGAATTCCTCGAAGCCGTATAGCAAACTCCATTGCCCTGAATTGTATCATGACAATCTCGTCTTCAACTCTCTGCATTTTATTGTCAACATCAGCAATTTTATAATCATTGTCTTTCATCTTAACATTAACTTCTGATTTAAGTTCTTCAACTTTAAAATCAACTTTTCCAATAAATTCTGCCAGGCCAGATGCCACTTCTGATATTTTTTTGGTCACCTTGTTTTGATTCTGTTTCACCATATCTTTAACTTCATTAATTTCCTGCATAAATTCCTGGTGTGATTTTTGAAGTTTATCATCAATCCCCTGATGTGATTTTTGAAGTTTATCATCTATCTCCTGTTGAGATTTTTGAAATTTATCATCCAAAGTTTTAGAAATAAATTCTTTTAAATCTCCCACATCAAATTCTTTTTTCTGAGTCTGTAACTGTTGAGCAGGGGGAAGCTGCGTTTCATGTTTGTGTGTGGGGGATCCCCCCCCCTGTTGCCTTCCCTTCCTGCTTCTTTGAAGTCATTCTGCCACGTAGGCTAGTTTTTCTGAAGAGGGAAGTTCCTTTTCCTTTCCCTCCTGGACAAAGACTTCTAAAAAAGTCCCCCAGATTTAATCAAATAAAACTGAAGTAAAACAAAGTCAAATTTTTAGAAAAAGAAATTTTTCCTTTAGATAAAGCAACTTTGTAGCAGCTCTGTAACTTTATAGCAAAGCAGGAAGGCTTCACAAATCCACTTTCACTAGCTCGTTAACTCAAATGCTGGGCGCCATATTTTTTCAAATCACTTTCACTCACTCACTTTCTCTTTTGATTTAAAAAGTCAACAAAGCACTAATACTTGCAATTTTCAAGTTTCTGGATTCAAGTTGGTATTTCCGCTGTTTGTTAGGGTTAGTTCCTTTCACTTTAAAAGTTTGCTGCTGCCGGCTTGTTCTGCTGAAGGCAGAATCATCCCGCGCCGCCCGGAGTCTCCGCAGGTTGGGAGGGAGCCGCGCCTGTTTTCTCCCCCAGAAGCAATTCCCTGGGGGGGTTACAGGGGCTCAACCTGTGCCCTGCTGTCTCTGCTCCTACAATCTTCGAGATTTCGGAGTTTTCGAGCCGCTCCTCGTTCGCGGGGCGGCTCTACAGGCGGCGGGGCTGGCGGTCTTTAAAAAATCACCGCCGTCGCCGAAGCTTGCAAACCGGAAACTGGCTGGGATTTTAAAGGTTCAACCTGAGGAAGTGTTTTGTAGGATTGACAGAGTTTATAGAATAAACTCCTGGATTGCAAAGCAAAGGCAATTGCCTAGAGATGTGGTGATCTATTTTACAGATAAAGAAATTAGGAATAATATTGTACAAAATTCCTTTAATTCTACTTTGCAATTGTATGGAAGAAAGATTTGGATCTATAAAGAGCTCCCGCCCAAGATGCTAACGGAAAGGAAGAAATTTGGTTTTTTGGTGACTGAGTTAAAAAAAAGAAATATTCCATTTAGGTGGGATGCCCCAGTTGGTATTATATTGAGATATCAAGGAGAAAGATACCAACTAAATACTGTTGAAAGAGCTGAAGAATTTTATCAAAAATTTTTGAAAATGAACTTAACATCTTTAGGCACAATACAGGATAAGCAGAAGGAGTTGGAAATAAAGGGAAAACACCGAATTACAGAGGTTGCGGTAGATAAACTGCCTTTGGATTCTTTAGATACCCCAGCTGGATTATCTACAAATATGAGAGGGGTGGCATCTGACTCCAATGTGATGATTCATCAAGTCAAAGACAAGTATGGAAACCAATTAGCTGATATACAATTGGCAAAAAAGAAATATGAGATACAAAAACAAAACCAACAAGATCAACTTATAAAGCAGAATGAAAACCGATTAGTTGATACACAACTTGTAGAAAGGAAACCAGGATGGAAATTAAACCCACAAAAAGAAAGGAAAAAAAGAAATAGGTCTCACAAAAACAGAAACTTCTTAATCACGCAACAGTGAAGCCAGTGATTCTAAAAAAATGAATGAATATGTGAAAAGATAGTGGAGGCGAAGTATTGGTTAATATTATCCTGAGGACAGTGACAGACCTCTGCAATGCCGTAATTTTGGGATGTGAAAAGAGCCTTAAATTGTTGGATTTGAATTATCTACTTTGGATTTCTTTCTTATATCGATAAATATATTATAACTATCCTGAGCTACAAGGCAAGAGAGCTACGCTGGGGCATGCAGAAGATCTGGTTGTTACCCACTAGGATGACAGGAATTAATAATCCTGATGAAAGCCACAATTACAACTATATGGAATATAATTATAATGTCACTCGGGTGGTTGTTTTTACTTTTATATATATATGAGGATATTTACTACTGATGGGGGCAGATGATGACTGAAGATTTTGAACAAACTGTTGCATCAGGAAGCTATGTTACCCTATTATGGATGATCGACTCAACAATCCAGTGGAAAGACATCAAAGAAGATATTACATGGATTATAAATTTAAAGTCATTGTCTTTTTTTTATAATGGAATATATACATATATATATATATATATATACACATACATATACTTTTAAGTAGAGTGGGAAGTGGATATTAAGAATTGTTGTGTATGGCAATTTTGTAGGAAAGTGGGTGGAAATAGGTTAGTCTAAATTGATTAGTCTAAGAAAAGGGATGTTTAAGTGATATATTTAGAGGAGTGGAGGAAATGGATAGAGTTGAATAAATGTTAAATTAGGATTTATGGGGAAGGCTGCATTGAAATGTTATATTAATATACACAAAAGATTAAATGTTAAAGTAGGATTTATTATATAGTTTTAAAGTGGAAGGTGGTTATGAAATGTAATAATATACAGATATAAGTTTGGGGGAGGAGAAGAAGGGCAGATTATTGCTAAATTGGGAGTTATAATAATATTACGCTAAATTAGAAGTTATCACACAATGTTATAGTAGAATGTTCTTTTTTTTGAAATGTATGGTTAAAGGGGGAAGTAACAATATTAATAATATATTTCGTAAGTAAGGGTTAGTATTTAGAGGAGGGAGTAAGGGGATGGTAAAATATTATGTAATCTGTTATGAATTAGGTCTTTGTTGTGAGGAAGTCACGGGGGGATGGGTGGTGAGGGGGGGTTAGGGAAGAGGGGGGAGAAAAAAGGGGGGAAATTTGTATTTGAAAACTTTTTCAAAAAAAAAAAGATTTACTAATGATTAGGGAGTTATCCTGGCAATAAGAGCTGAATCTTCTTAATAGCCTACGTAATCCTACTAGTGAATATGATAAAATCATATCATCAGCATAAAGCAAGCTGTTACAGTAAGTATTTAGGATCATCGGCATGTGTACCATGGGATCCTTCATTAACCCTGGCAAGTCATTGATATATAAACTAAATAATAATGGGGCCAGGATACACCTTTGCCTTACCCCTTTATTTGTGTGAATCCTGTTAGTCAGAGTCCCATTAACCCCATATCATACCCTTAAACAGGTCCTTGTGTAAAGGGTTTTAATCAAAGCCAGCAGTCTAGGTTCTATTTTAAGAGATGTCCATTTACTCCATAGTACTTCTCTGTTTATCAAATGCTGCTGTAAGGTCTATAAAAGCAGCAAACGGGTCTCCTCTTATATGCATATTTGACAATTAAATGGTTTAAGACAAAGCAGTTATCAATAGTGGATCGGCTTTGACTAAAACCTGCTTGTTCTTTTGTGAGGATATTGTTTTCTTCTACCCAGATTTCAATTCTGTTCAAAAAGAACCTAGCATATATTTTTGCTGCAATGTCAATCAGGCTAATAGGCCTATAATTACTAGGATCCTTTTTATTTCCTTTTTTATATATGGGGACAACTATTGCCATCTTCCACCCATCTGGTATATGGCAGGTGTTATTTATATGTGTAAAAAGACCTGCCAATACTGGCCCACACCAATTGGGAAATTTCTTGAATAATTCTGCTAGTAAAAAATCCTCACCTGGGGCTTTATTGCTCTTTAAGCTTTTAATGATGGATTGTATCTCCTTTTCTGAGACTGGTTGCCAAGGGGGCGATCTAGGATTTACTAGATCGCTGCTTAAAGACAGTTTCTCTGCAGGTTCCGTGGAGGCAAACAAACACTTGTAATAATTCTCCCAGTCCTCAACAGAGACTGGTATGTCAAACGCAAATTTCCGTTCATTCAGGATACCTGCTACAGAGTGCCAAAATATTACTGAGTTATGACTTCTGGCAACCAATTTGAGTTCTGACCAGATTGAAATCACAAAACTTTTTTTCTTTAATGTTATAATTTTTTTATATTCCCGTCTTGTGTGCAACATCTCAGCTTGTATATGAGCGGTAGGATTCCTCTGGGCGAGCCTCATGGCTGCCTTCAATTTCTTTTTCAGTCGCTGGCATTCAGGATCAAACCAATAGGATCTACCCACTTGGGCTCTTTTTGTAGCAGGTTTAGTTGTTAGGTGTTTCTTCAGAATATTACAGAGATTAAAGAAAGCATTGAAGGCTGACATCCAGTCAGTAGTAGAAGACTGGATTGTTCTAGCCCACTTAGTAGAATTCTCTGTTTTAAGGCATTCTAATATTGCCTTAGTATCATCTTTGGCCCAAATTAACCTTTTATTTTGGGTCACCTCTATCTTTTTGGTGAGCCATATGTCAGCCATGTTATATGGTCTTAAATCTGAGCGGCCTCGCAATGTCACGCTTACAGGCTGATGATCACTGTTGTCGCTAAGGTGTACTGTGACCTCCGAAAAGAGGTCAACTTTATCTCTAGACACACAAAAGAGATCTAGTACACTGAATTGGCCGAGTGGTATGTGTAAGAATATGTGTAATTCTTATCCTTACCCCCCCAGAATTTGGAGATTACCCTTAAAAATTAAGGAGATTAGGAGCAGGCCAGCAGCATTACTTATGCGGTCTTTCGAGAGCCACTGAGGATGGTTATCAAAAAGCTCCCCTGGGACTCCCTTCTTCTGGGCAATCTCATACAAAGAGGGACCCAATCTAGCGTTCAAATCTCCTAGTAATACCACTATGGACTGAGGGTACAATATAGATATATCATCTAGGATAACTTCCAAGCCCATCAAGTATTCAGAGTTATAATACCGGGATGTGTTTCAAGGGATATACACATTTACCAGTATTAGCTCAAACTCTTCATATCCAAATTTAACAGCTAGAAAGTATGAATACTTGTCTTCGTTGTAGAGTTTCTCCCCCTGCCATTGCAACTCTTGCTTTATAAGAATGCATAGCCCACCAGAGAGTCTCCCTTTGTTTTTTGTTTTTTGGGCTGGGGAAGCCCATCCCTGAAAGCCTGGCAGTTATAGTGGTTTGTCCACTTCGGTTAACCAGGTTTCTTGAAAGGCTATTACATCAAATCTAGGGAGAAAGCTCATTAGTCCACTATCAGCCATCCCTTTCCAACCAGCTACGTTCCAGGTCAGCATCTGTATGGGGTTCCTGGAGGCAAGGTGGTCTGGCTTGGTTGGTTGGCTAGATGGTAAAAATGCCGGATGTCAACTTGATGTTGGAGCTGGGTTGATATCATCTATGCTTCCCATATAAACACAGTTATTGTGAGGTTCAATATTTCTCCTCGTGGGTTGCAGAACATGTTGTTGCTCCTCTATATCTTGATTGCCAGTGTGCCTCTGCCCTTGCTCCAAGAATGAATTTTTTTCAGATGGGCAGGTATTCCGTCTTAAATCTATAACTGTATTTATTTATTTATTTATTTATTTATTTATTTATTTATTTATTTATTGCGATTTATATGCCGCCTTTCTCCCTAGGGACTCAAGGCGGCTTACAAAATGACAACTTCAATACAAATCACAATACAATACCAAATTAAAATCAGTAACCCAATTAAAAAAATGATTTAAAATTATACCAGTGTACCCCCAAATGGATCAGTCTAATTGGCGGAAGAGCCACGTCTTCAGCTCGCGACGGAAGGAAAGAAGGTCGGGGGCTGTCCTGAGCTCAGTGGGCAATCCATTCCAGAGGGTCGGGGCTCCCACAGAGAATGCCCTCCCCCTGGGGGTCATCAGCCAACATTGTTTGGCCGACGGCACCCTGAGGAGGCCGACTCTGTGAGAGCGCACAGGATGATGGGAGAACGGCTGGAGATGGTTCTGCAAGTACCCCGGGCCTAAGCCATGAAGGGCTTTATAGGTGAGCACCAGCACCTTGAAAGGTATCCGGAGTGCCACCCGTAGCCAGTGCAGCTCACGCAGGAGAGGTGTTACATGGGAGTATCTAGACGCCCCCGTAACTACCTGCGCGGCTGCATTTTGGACTAGCTGAAGCCTCCGGACACATCCCAAGGGCACCCCCATGTAGAGGGTGTTACAGTAGTCCAACCTAGAGGTAACAAGGGCGTGAGTGACCGTGGCGAGGGCATCCCGGTCTAGGAACGGGCGCAACTGGCGCACAAGACGGACCTGTGCGAAGGCCCCCCTGGTTACGGCCGTCAGATGGTCATCTAAAGACAGCCGAGAATCCAGGAGGACACCCAAGTTGCGGACCCTATCAGAGGGAGCAACTGTAGATTTATGTCCATTTTTGGAGGGACATAGTTGAGGATTCATCTTGTGAGATGATGTTGTGGGAACTTCTAAATCAAATGAGGATGCAAACTAGATTATATCCTTAGTGTTTGTCAATTTAGGGGGCATTGTGCAATGAAGCCCTTTGTCTTTCAGCTGTTTCTCAGAGTCTGGGTCAGTCAGTGCAGTTACCCCACTGTCAGCCTGTGTGACACTACCTTTTTTTACTATTGAGGTAAAGGCAGATTGTTGATTAAATATATTGTCACAAGGTTAAGCGATTAGTGGAGCCAAATTAAATAGAGGCTTTGCTGTAGATTGAGTTGTTGTCAGAGCCTCTTTTAGATCATCCAATCTTTAGATACTATTAACTTGCTCAGGTTCTGGCAATGCACTGAATAGGTCAATCAGCATTTCTTCTGGCACATCCTCAGCAGTTTCTGCAGCTATGGGTAACACTGTATATCACTCCTTTGCCTTCTCAGGATCAATTCAGCTGCAGCAGCCTCAGGCTTAGCAGCGTGAGGGCTGTGATAGCCTGGATTTAAAGCAACAGTTCCCTCTTAGTGACACTGTTTCAGGGGTGGGCATGCTTTGTCTGAGCAAAAGACCCATATTAGAAATATTGAAAAAGTGCTCAGAAAGAGCTTTGTTCTAAAGAGCATAGAGGGAATTGTGGGCTGCTTGAATGATAGGAGAATTCTCATACATTGCCTTCTCGCTGCCAGCCACTCTGTGTAGTAGATATCAGAGTGAATTCACAGTGGAGCAGCTGGTTCAGGGACAGCCTAACAGCTGCTCTATCACTCCAATGTCCTCTATTCACTCTGTTGTCATAAATTTCCAAGGTAACCTGGTTAGTCTGCAGATTGTAGTTATATTAGTCATCTTTTAGGCCTTTACCTGATTGAGTGTTTTCTTTATGAGCGTTCACATTTTTAGAAGGAAGACAAGGGCCTTCTCTAGTTTCATTTTCTGAATTAGCCATCCCATATCTATCCCTGGTTGTCCTCCCAAGTCCTTCTGCAGTATTTGGGTGGCTCCTAACAAACTTCGCAAAATATTATTTCAGGCAGTCAACCTTATTTATGACAGTTGATAAAAGTTCATAGATTAAGTTTACAGTTTGAGCTGTAAACAAACATTGTTTAGAGAGGGAATCTGTCACATTTCCCCCTTTTAAATTTATTACATCTCCCTCCTGTGCAAGGAAGGCTGCTGCTGAGTTCCAAGGAGGGGAACCATTCTCTTGAGAGAGAGGAGGAAAGTTCTACATGCTGTTTGCTTTCAAGTTTGGTTTGTAAGTCCCATTCCAATGAGTCATATAAATTAAATTTATCTGATAGGCCGACTGCAGGTGAGTTGCTTACTGGAACAGACTGTCTGTTTGCGGTATAATCTTCCATTTTCTGCTGCTTCAATGGCTTGGATGAACTCTGTGTTGCAGAGTGCAGTCTCTTTCTCCTTTTCCCCATTCTTAAAAATCCTGGCTTGTAGTGTTGTTAAAATATATCTAAAACAAATGGTAGTCACACTATATGTGCTTTTGTAAAAGTCCGGTACAGATTAAACATAGATAAAAATAAGTTAAAAATATAAAAATACTTATATATATTAAAAAAAGAAAAACCTAATTTACTTTTGGAAGAGCTCTTTACAGCCTTTGCTGCCTGTCCTCCATCTTAGCTCCACCCCCGAATTAGGTTATAAATTTTTCAGGGTCTTTGAATGATCACTGGTCTACTGGCCATAAACTAAGAACTATCTGTAGTCCTTGAATGTTTAGAATAAGGGTTATTAAGCCACTCCAACTGTCTTGCTATAAAAATGTCGAATTGTAAAGGCTTTTAAAACCAGTGAAGAAGGCATATTCTTTTTCTAGAAAAGGAATTCCAAACTGATGAGACCATCATGGAAAAGCCATGTGTTCAGTACTCTGTGTTTCTAAACCTCAGCAACTTGAAGATGTGCAGATTTGGACTCCCAGAATTCTCCAGCCAACTTGCAGTGTAGTATCCTACCTATAAGCCTCCTATTAGGCTTTGTGCCACACTTAACTTGCAAACTTTTAAAAGATTCTTTTGCTTAAAAAATAATAACATGGAACTCTGAATATCGTAATACAATAAGTCATTCCTTCACTAGCCTCTTTATTTAATGTCTCTGGGTGACTGGAACATATTCTTAAAAAATAAATCTGGTTTGGGGATGTAAGCCAGTGCACTTGTTTGAAAAATGCATCTATGTCTTAGGAGAAAATAAAAGACAAGAAAATGACGAACAATCCTAGAGGCTGGCTGGAAGCCATCTAACTTGCTTGTTTCTGGTAAATGTTTTAGTACTAGAAATACTTGGCCTGTCAGTCATTTTGTGCCTTGAAGTCCATTAAGAAGTTGTAATTGATTCAAAATACATCTGCTCATTTGATTAGTGCAGCAGAATGACAATCTTGTTGATCTGCATTGGGTATCACTAGGCTTCTGAGCTAAATTTGGTAGTAATCACCAATAAAACAGGGTTTGGATTCTGATTTTGTTCAGGACCAGCTAGCTAGGTACAGCTTCCTATGTCAACTTCGAATCTAACCTGGCAGAAGCCATTTTTCTATTCCTCAGTTGCCTCACAGAGGGGGAGGATGAAATAAGTTGCTAGTCAAAACACAGAACTTTCTCATGGGAACCAAGATCATCTCTACAGGTGGTGGATAGAGACAGGGAGGAATGCCTGTAGAACCTGCCAATTAACCTAATTGGCCAACATGACCTGTGACTTTGGGAGGGAGTTATTTTCTATTTTAATTATACTGAAACCGTGGGAAACATTTAGAGTTGGTTTTCCATTTGATCATGCTGATATAATGTACCCAATAAAGAAATTCTTAGAGGAAGACCTCAGCCTCAGAGTGCTGATTTGCTTGGGTTCATTAGTTGGGATCATGACATTAAACCAATTCTCAAACTAAACTTTGCTCTGCAAAAGGAGCAATCCTCTGGGGTCCTGAGCTTACCCAGCAACTCCAGGGGGACAGAGAAGACTCAAGGAAGATTCGGAGATGGAGAAGAAGGGGGAGGCTGCTGCCAACCCTGGCATAGTCCTGGTTGGTGGAGCGCAACCGGTAGGTCAGGCTGGAGAGGGAATCCCCCTCCCAGTGGCCAAACTGAAGGTTGTTGCGGAGAGGACCAAGAGGCCACTGGTATAAGGAGAAGCCCTAGCTGCTGAGGACTTCTACTGAGCAGAGGGGGACACCTGGCACAGGAGGATCCCAAAAGCCTCCAAAATGGAACTCCCCTTGACATCCCCTCGGGTGATGGCCGCTCCCCTCCTGAGATAGAAAACAAAGAGAATGACTGGGACAAGCAGAGGGAATGGAGATACCTGGCTGCCACCCACAACCCATCAGTTGAGTGGCTGAGAGAGATTTGACCATGTGGAGTGGGGCCAATGCACAGGTATGAGCTGCCGGTGGAGACCATGGCCTAGGCAGTTCTGCTACCTCCAGTTCACTGGAGCCCAAATCCAGCTGCAGCAGCCAAGCAGCCAGCCCACCTCCCCAATCAGCAGCAGTGGCAAGCCCAGGACTGAGGAGGAGACCCAGCGGCAGCAGTGAGCAGCAAGCCCAGCTGGCCAACCTCAGTTTCCCCCAGGATGGCCCGGCCACGAACCATGGCTTTACTACCCAGGCTCTGGTTGGTTCCCCAGCCCATGGGCACCTCTACCTCTGATAGATCCTCCACCAATGAAAGCCACATTTGATGGGGACCCGGAGAAACTGGTGTTTTTCCTGAACCAACTAGCTCATATAGATTCCTATGCTCCAGCCTACCCATCGGAGGCTGTGATGGTGAATGACCGCAAATCTTGATGGGGAAGCCGCAGAGTGGGTGATAAAACTCTATGACGAGGACACGTCAGAGTTTGGGGAACATCAATGTTTTCTTGGATGAGCTGAGAGCCAGATTTGAGAACTGGTCCTAAGCCTTACAAGCTGAGGTGGAGATTCAGGACCTGAAGCAGAAAGGCTGGCTGGCAAAAGAATTTCTTCAAGAGTTCCACAGGGTTGCTGGCAAGGTGAGGCAGTGGCTGGAGTGGCTACTGGTCTACTACTTCAAGGAGGGCCTAGACTGAGAGCTTCTCCAAGTCTGCATTTACCAGGGAGTCCCCAAGCTGATCCATGTATGGTACCAGATGGCCATAGCACTGGACCTTGAGTTGAAACAGTGTAAGAAGCAGAGCACAGCCGAGTAGAAACCGAAGCAGAGCCAGAAGAGGCACCAGTTCAGGCGATGACCCGTCATTACCACAACCACCAACTCCCCTGCTGCTCCAGCCAGAGCCCTCATCAAATGCTTCAGGTGCGGCCAGCAGGGTCATCGAGCCTAGCATCTGCTCTCCAACCAAAGAGAAACCCACCCACTGTGGCCAAGCCAAAAAAGCCACAGAGAAAGATTTGGGAGAAGTTGAATCTGGTGCGCCAGGCCATTAAGGTCTCCTCCCCCTCAAGCGAGGAAGAGGGAACTCCGACCGAAGGAAACCGGCAACCGGCCCTCTATGACAGCAAAGATAAAGGTGACCCAATGGTAAGTGAAGCCATCCACCCCTTCGCCATTCCTGTGAGAATCATG
This sequence comes from Pantherophis guttatus, assembly GCF_059756535.1. NCBI lineage: Eukaryota > Metazoa > Chordata > Lepidosauria > Squamata > Colubridae > Pantherophis > Pantherophis guttatus. The sequence goes on along the minus strand of NC_142069.1, from coordinate 59,394,595 downwards.
ATGCCAAAGTCAGGGTTTCAGGGAGAGGTGGATGCCCTAATAGACTCAGGATGCACCTGGTGCCTAATTAGCCTACTGACAGTGCTGAGGCTGGGGATTTAAGGGAAGAAACTGCCCTGAGCCATGAGGTTCAAGCAAGTTGACAGGTCACTGATAGGTGGATCCCCAGCGACACACCTAACTGAGCCAATGCGGCTAGAGATGGGCCAACATTGGGAGACTATTCATTTTGTAATAATCCCCAAATGACTGAGGCAGTGATCCTGGGAATATCCTGGCTAGACAAATGGGGCCCAATGATCTGGTGGGAAGGGGGAGAGAGGAAAATGAGGCTAGGAAGTGGCTCTCTCCCCTCCTTGAAGCAACCACGGAAGGGGGACAACCCAGCAGAAAGCAGGAACCAAAGAGAGCTAGTGCCTGAAAGCAGCATTAGAGCGACCGCTGGGGATCCCCCTCATTCCCAAGAAATGCCAGGACCTGGCGGGGGTGTTCAGTGAGAAGGAATGCAATGTACTCTCCCCCACACTGCCCCACAGACCGTGCAATTGAAATCCTGCCTGCAGTGAAGCTCCCCAAACCAAAGATATATTCCATGACCCCAAGGTAGCTAAGGGAATACATTGATAAAAACCTAGCCAGGAGTTTCATTCAACCAGCAAAATCCCACGTGGCAGCCCCTGTGCTGTTCAAGGAAAAGAAAGATGGTACTATGAGATTATGTGTGGGTTTTAGAGAAATAAATGGTGTGTGCATGGAGAACATGTATCCCCTCTTTATGAAGGACATGCTGACTCACCAGGCAAAAGAAAAGATCTTCACCAAATTAGACTGAGGGAGGCATACTACAGAGTGGGGATTAAAGAGGGAGACAAATGGAAGACAGCATTTAACTGCCCCCGGACAGTTTCCAGTTCAAAGTGATGCCTTTCAGTTTCCAAGCGGCCCCTGCTGTGTTCATGCAACTGATTAACGAAGTGCTGCATGATCACTTTTATAAGGGGTCCTAGTTTATCTAGATGACATTCTCATCTTTACCAAGATGATGGAGGAAAACGTAAAGCTGGTTTGCCAGGTACTTAACAAACTCCTGGCCGCAAACCTCTATCCTAAATTGTCTAAGTGTGAGTTTCACAAAACCCACCTTGATTACTTAGGGTGAATAGTATCAAGCAAGGAGGTGGAGATGGACCCAGGAAAAGTGAAAGCCATCCTAGAATGACAGCCCCCTTGAACCCACAAGCAACTACAAAGCTTTCTAGGGTTTACAAACTTTTACCATCAGTTCATCCTCTCATTTGCCAAGATAGCCTTGCTGATCACCAAGCTGCTAAAGACAGGAAAAGTGGGGACCAAGCCACAGCCCAACCAACCACTAGAATGGACTATGGAATGCCAGGGGGCATTTGCTTAAATGACCCTTTGTGAAGGAGCTGGTCCTAAAACATCCCAACCCCAAGGAGCCTTTTGTTATCCAAGCTGATGCCAGTGATGTAGCCCTGGGTGCGATGCTCCTCCAGAAAAATCCAAAAAAAGAAGGGGAACCTGCAACCAAGCACATATAACTCCAGAAAACTCACCAACCCTGAAAGGAGGTGGGCAGTGTAGGAGAAGGAAGCTTTTGCCATCCAATGGCAGCATTGACCTGGCACCATTTCCTGGAGGGAAGCAAAGTGCCGTTCAAAGTATGGACTGATTACAAAAATCTGTAGGCACTTAGGACCCTTCGGAAGCTCTTGCCCAAACAAGTCCGATGGGTGCAATACTTTAACCAGTTTGATTTCACTTTAAAGTACATCCCAGGGGAGGGGGGGGTCTTAGCAGATGCCTTGCCCCAAATTCCACAATAAAAAAGCAATTGTGAAGAAGTGGTCAATTCCATTATTCCCCTTCCCCAGAAGGCAGCACAAATCACTACGAGGCGGCAAGCCTGAGGGAGGTTGACTGAGACTGATGGAGAATTAATCCAGAACACATAAACCAAATTACAGGTGGACCCCTGGCTGAGAGATAACAAACAACTCCTGATTCTCAGGGAGTGTTTAGCATGGAAGGATCCCAAATTGTATATAATAAAAAACAGCACCAAAAAAAAAACCCAGCAACAACAACAACAACAACAACAAAAGGCAGCAAAATGTACCCATTTTGCTGCTCTTATTGCGTCATCAGATAATTGCCCGGCCGCCCTGTTTAGGGTGACCCGCTCCCTGCTCCACCAGGAAGCACGGGAGGACCCCTTGGAGGGAAGAGCCAAGGATTTTGTTCAATATCTGCATGACAAAATCACTCAGATTCGGGAAGGTCTGGACTCCGACTGGGTAGGTCCAGCGAGGGTGATGGAGGCAGGTCTTGAGAATGTTATCTGGGACGAGTTTGATCCTGTGACCCCAGATGATGTGGACAGGATTCTGGGTAGATTGAACGCGACCACATGTTTGTTGGACCTGTGTCCCTCCTGGTTAGTACTGGCTTCCCGGGAGGTGACGCGAGGCTGGCTCCAGGGGATTATAAATGCTTCATTGGGTGAGGGTGCTTTCCCCGCCACCTTGAAGGAGGCAGTGATGAGGCCTCTCCTCAAGAAGCCTTCCCTGGACCCGGCAGTATTGGCTAATTATCGTCCAGTCTCCAACCTTCGCTTTGTTGCGAAGGTTGTTGAGAGTGTGGTTGCGCGACAGCTTCCCCAGTACCTGGATGAAACGTCGTATCTAGATCCATTCCATTCGGGTTTCAGGCCTGGGTACAGCATGGAAACAGCATTGGTCGTGTTGGTTGATGATCTCTGGAGGGCTCGGGACAGGGGTTGCTCCTCTGTCTTGGTCCTGTTAGATCTCTCAGCGGCTTTTGATACCATCGACCATGGTATCATGCTGCACCGGTTGGAAGAGTTGGGGGTGGGAGGCACCGTACTACGGTGGTTCTCCTCCTTTCTCTCCGACCGGTCGCAGTCTGTGTTGACAGGGGGGCAGAGGTCAACCCGAGGCCCCTCATATATGGCGTGCCGCAGGGATCGGTCGTCTCGCCCCTTTTGTTCAACATTTATGTAAAGCCGCTGGGCGAGATCATCCGTGGTTTCAGGGTGAAGTACCATCAGTACGCTGACGACACCCAGCTGTACATCTCCACCTCGGACCACCCCAACGATGCCCTTGAAGTGATATCCCGGTGCCTGGAGGCCGTACGGATCTGGATGGGGAGGAACAGGCTCAGGTTCAACCCATCCAAGACTGAGTGTCTGTGGTTTCTGATGTCCCGATATAGTCAGCTGGCGCCATCGCTGACTATTGGGGGCGAATCATTGGCCCCCACGGAAAGGGCTCGCAACTTGGGCGTCCTCCTGGATTCACGGCTGTCTTTAGAAGAGCACTTGACGGCTGTGACCGGGAGGATTTTTCATCAGGTCCACCTGATCCGCCAGTTGCGTCCCTTTCTAGATCGGGACTCCCTACACACAGTCACTCATGCCCTTGTCACCTCTCGTCTGGACTATTGTAACGCTCTCTACATGGGGCTCCCCTTGAGGTGCACTCGGAGGCTCCAACTGGCGCAGAGTGCGGCCGCGTGGGTGGTTATGGGAGCAACGTGGAGTTCCCATGTAACACCTCTCCTGCGCGAGCTGCACTGGCTCCTGGTGGTCTTCCGAGTGCACTTCAAGGTTCTGGTTATCACCTTTAAAGCGCTCCATGGCTTAGGACCTGGTTATCTATGGGACCGCCTGCTACCACCAATAGCCTCCCACCGGCCAGTACGCTCCCATAGAGAGGGGCTCCTCCGGATATCATCGGCCAAACAATGTCGACTGGCGGCCCCTAGGGGGTGAGCCTTCTCTGTGGGGCACCTACGATCTGGAACGAGCTCCCCCCGGAGATACGGAGGATCCCGGATCTGCGCACCTTCCGTCGCACGCTTAAGACTTTTTTATTTCATCAAGCTGGCCTGGCCTAAATCTTCTCCCCTTTTAAATATAAATTTAAATATAAATTTTAATTTGTTTTAAATTATGGGGTATTTTAAATTCAGCCAAATTATTTAATTTGTTTTTAATCTATTTTAAATTGTTGTACTTATGTGTTTTATCTTGTGGCTGTTCACCACCCTGAGTCCTTCAGGAGCAGGGCGGTATAGAAATTTAATTAAAAAAAAAAAGTATTATCAGGGGATCATTGTACAAAACATGGCAAGAGATTAGAAAGCAGTACTACACCAAAATTCCGCGATGGCTATCGACCATGGAAGCACTGATTTACCCAAATGTCATGGACATAGAGAAAATGAGAAGTTATAAAGAATTATTGAATAATGAAGGAGATTTACAAACAAGACAAGAATTAAAAAATCAGGGTATAGACATTGACTGGTGGCCATATTTGCAAATAGAATCAAGATATAAAACAGATCGGGCACAATTCGGATTTCAAAATGAACCAAACGAATTAGATAAGATATTACAAAGTACAGATGAGAAAATGATAACCAAAATTTGTAAGTATTTAATAAATTACAAATTAGAAGAGATGGTTAAAGAAAACATGATAATCTGGGCCAAAAATATAGGATATAACATTGAATTGGATAACTGGGAAAAATTATGGAAGATAAATTATAAGATGACAATGTCTATACCCTATAAGGAAAATCTTTACAAAATGTTCTACCGATGGCACCTCCCACCGGCGCGGCTGGCCAAGATGTTCCCAAATACATCTCCAATGTGTTGGAAATGTAAATCACAGAAAGGGACATACTATCATCTCTGGTGGTCATGCCAAAAGACAAAACAAGACTGGCAAGAAATTAATAAAATGATTGAAGAAATTACAAAACAAAAGCTGGAAATGAGGCTGGAAATCTTTCTATTGGGAATAATCACAGCACAATATACCAAAGAAATAAAATATCTAATTATTCATATTCTTACAGCAGCACGCATACTCTTTGCCCAAAATTGGAAATCTGAGCAATTACCGACAGAATATAAAATAATCACAAAAATTACAGAATGCGCAGAAATGGATAGGCTTACAAAGGAATTACAAGAGAAAGATGATACTGATTACTGTTTAGTGTGGCAACGATGGTACAGCTGGCTGGAGGGAAAAATAGGAATATAAAAATAACCTTGACTATCTAACAGGAAATGTATAGTATTAAATAAAGAGCGGACTATAATGTTCTATATACAAATATGTAAATATGTAAATATAGATTTTTGTTTTGTACGTTGTCTTTTTTTTTTAAACAAAACTTTATTATTAAAAAAACATTTAAAACATACAAGTTTCTCTCAATCAAGAAACAAATTTACATATATAGTACATAAACATAAACTATTGACTAATTTCCATTATTCTATATACATATATTATGTGTATTATATGTACATATATACAAACATACAGTAAGATATTCCATATTCTATCCCTCTGACAGTGCTGTTTTTTATTATATTAATTTCTTCTAAATTTCATCTCTACCCATTTCCTTTCCTCTGGTTTATCCATTGGTACCATCTATTCCATATTGCATAATATTTAGAGTCCTCCTTATCCTGTAACTCTAAAGTTAGTTTGTCCATTTCTGCGCATGTATATATTTTTTGTATTAGTTCCTGGTCCGTTGGCAGTCGATCGCTTTTCCAAAATTGTGCTAGTGCTAATCTTGCCGCCGTGATTATATGAAGCATTAGGTATTTTATGTCATTTCGGATGGTCTTTTTGATCATGCCTAATAGAAAAATCTCAGGTTCTAATTCAATTTCATAATCTGTTATTTCTCTTATCCATATCCTTACCTTGTTCCAATATTTCTTAATTACCGGGCAGAGCCACCAAGCATGGTAAAAAGTTCCCTGTGTTTTTCTGCACTTCCAACAGGTCGGATTTACATTTGGGTACATTTTCGCTAATCTTGCAGGGGCCAGATGCCATCGATACCACATCTTATAATGATTTTCTTTGTAGGCTACCAATTTTGTCATGCTGTAGTTAGTTTCCCACACTCTTTCCCATTCTTCTAGCTGTATGCTGTGCCCAATGTTTCTCGCCCCTGCTATCATCTGCCCTTTAACTAATTCTTCTGCCAAATCATATTCAAGTAAGTATTTATAAATTTTCAAAATTAATTTCCCTTCTTTAGATTCTAATAATTTATCCAATCTGTTTTGTTTCAAATCTATTCCCCCCTCCTCCTGATCTTTCCTGTATCTTATTTTTATTTGTGAATAGGGCCACCAGTCTATTGCTATTCCTTGTTCTTTTAATTTTTCCCTAGTTTTTAATTTACCCTGTGTATCTAATATTTCTCTGTATCGTAATATATTTTGTTTTGATAATATATTGGGGTGGGTGATTGCTTCTATTGTCGACAACCAACCGGGGATTTTCATATAATGTTTGCATTGAATTTGTTGCCATGTACTAATTAAAGATTTCCTAATGGTATGATTGTTAAAATGTTTATATGTCTTGTTTCCAGAGTTCCAAATAAAGGCATGCCATCCTTTCATTAGGTCATGTCCTTCCAGATTTAACAGTCTTTGATTATCCAGAGTTATCCATTCCTTGATCCATAGTAAACTGGCAGCCTTGTAATATTTTTGCCACGCCGGGAAACCGAAACCGCCTCTAATTTTATCATCTTGTAATATATTTAATTTTATTCTCGATTTTTTTCCCCTCCCACACAAATTTTGTAGTTATTTTATCCAAATTGTCAAAAAATTTCTTATCCAATTTTATTGGAATCGTTTGGAATAAGTAAAGGAGCTTGGAAGTATGTTTGATTTTACCACTGCTATCCTCCCCAGCAAAGACAACCTTAGTTTCCCCCATTTATCTAAGTCTTCTTTGATTTTCTGGACCAAGGGTTCATAATTGTCCTGTTTTATTGTTGCTGTTCTAGCCGTCAAATGAATCCCTAGATATTTCACTTTTTTAACTGCCTGTAGTTGTGAGTCATTTACTAATTGCTCTACTTGTTTTGTTGTCATATTTTTTATTATCATATTTGTTTTTTCTTTGTTGATTTTTAGGCCTGCTACTTTTCCAAATTTTTCAATTTCTTTTATTAACTTGGGGGTTGTTTCTATTGGGTCTTAATAAAGAAGACAAGGTCGTCCGCAAAAGCTTGGACCTTGTACTCCTCTCTCTTAATCTTTAGTCCTTGTATCTCTTTATTTGCCCTAATTCTAATTAGCAGGTTTTCTAGCGTTAAAATGAAAAGCACAGGGGACAGCGGACATCCCTGCCTTACTCCTTTATTTATTCCAAAAAATCCTGTTGGATCCCCATTTACATGCTTTTTGGTCCTGGTATATTGATGATATCATTTTTGTAAATTTATCACCGAAATTCATACTTTTAATTTGTTCTTTCATAAATTGCCAGTTTACCTGATCAAGCGCTTTTTGTGCATCCAGAAAGATCAGGGCCACCTGTTTTTCTGAATGCACTTCATAATACTCTAAAACAGCGGTTCTCAACCTGGGGGTCGCGACCCCTTTGGGGGTCGAACGGCCATTTCACAGGGGTCGCCAAAGCCCTCTCTCGCCCCCCCCCACACCTTCACTTACCCTCACTCTCTGCTCTGTTGGATCGCCGGCCGTTCGCTTACCCCGCCCGCTCCCAATCTATTGCTGCCTCCTGAGTCCCAGCTGATGGCTAGAGGAAAAAAAAACTGTTTAAATTCTTGCTGCGGGGCTTCAAAGGGTTGCCCTATAGCCAGTGGTGGGATTCTGCCGATTCTAGAGGGTTCAGCCCAACCGTTTGTTAAATTGCTGGCTTGCTCCACCCCTCCGCACCGCTACTATGCCCTTGAAGTGATGTCCCGGTGCCTGGAGGCCGTACAGATCTGGATGCGGAGGAACAGGCTCAGGCTCAACCCATCCAAGACCGAGTGGCTGTGGTTTCCGACGTCCCAATATAGTCAGCTGACGCCCTCACTGACTATTGGGGGCGAATCACTGGCCCCCATGGAGAGGGCTCGCAACTTGGGCGTCCTCCTGGATTCACGGCTGTCTTTAGAAGAGCACCTGACGGCTGTGACCGGGAGGATTTTTTATCAGGTTCGCCTGATTCGCCAGTTGCGTCCCTTTCTGCATCGGGACTCGTTACGCACGGTCACTCATGCCCTCGTCACCTCCCGCCTGGACTATTGTAATGCTCTCTACATGGGGCTCCCCTTGAGGAGCACCCGGAGGCTCCAACTGGCGCAGAGTGCGGCCGCGCGGGTGGTAATGGGAGCATCATGGCGCTCCCATGTGACACCTCCTGCGCGAGCTGCACTGGCTCCCGGTAGTCTTCCGGGTGCGCTTCAAGGTTTTGGTTACCACCTTCAAAGCGCTCCATGGCTTAGGACCTGGTTATCTACGGGACCGCCTACTACAACCAATAGCCTCCCACTGGCCAGTACGCTCTCATAGAGAGGGACTCCTCCAGGTGCCGTCAGCCAAACAGTGTCGGCTGGCGACCCCTAGGGGGAGAGCCTTCTCTGTGGGGGCACCTACCGTCTGGAATGAGCTCCCCCCAGAGATACGGAGGATTCCAGATCTGCGCACCTTCCGCCGCGCTGTGAAGACTTTCTTATTCCATCAAGCGGGCTTGGCCTAATCTCCTCCCTCTTTTAATATGTAAATTTTAATCTGTTTTTAAATTATTGGGGTGTTTTAATCTGTCTGGGCCAAAATGATTTAATTTGATTTTATCTGGTTTTAAATTTTGTGTATTTATGTATTTTATTGCTTGGCTGTTCACCGCCCTGAGTCCTTTGGGAGTAGGGCGGTATACAAATCAAAAAATAAATAAATAAATAAATAAATTTATTGCCAATAAATAGTGGTGGGCGAGGGGCGGGCGAGCCAGCAATTTAAGAAATGGTTCAGTGTTTTTTTGTAATTTTATTGGCCCGTGGAGCTTCAGCATAGGCTAATTAGCCCTTGATTAGATCGGCTCCCGACTCTCAGCTGATTTGCTCTCAGCTGTTTTGCTCAGGGCTCTGCAGCTTGCTGGAGCAGATTTTTTTCCCCCTAGCTATGCTGAAAAACGAAACTGAAAGTAAAGCAGGCTGTTGGCTTTGCTGTTGCTACAACGTTGGAAAATTAGGCAGGCAGATTTCTTTTCTTTTTCCTCACCAAAAAAGGTAGGTGCAAATAATGGGAAATTTAGGGAAAAGAGGAGAGTTCAAGTTTTTAAAACACAAAAGAAAAAAAGCTCTATTTAACTAGGGAATTGTAATAATTGAGATACTATTAATTGTATATTGTGTTGAAAGCAGAAATGATTAAGTTGTGGTTTGGAGGAATATATGGGGGAAATTATTTGGACTATTATTATTGGTAAATATAATTAATTGATTTGTAAGAAATTGGATTGCATGGAAATAATTGGAATATTCATGTTCATATTGATTAATATACAAAAAAGGTAGTTTTATAACTAATTGATTTATATTAAAATGTTGAATTTATATTAAACAACTGTAATATTACATAATTAACCAATGTGAGGATGGATATAAAAATAGATGACAATGGGAAGGGGTATAATATAGAATAGAAGGGAAAAATTGAATTTGATTAAGATTAGAGATGAGGATGAAGGGTAATATTGGTTTTTTTACAAAAAATAGATGAGGAATAAATATGGCAAAAAGGAAATATAGAAATTGTAAATTTAATTGAAATGACTAAACACTGTTTAAATTTGTGAACCGACCAAATACTCTGTTCAAAGAAAATACATTGTATGTTTGTATGTGTGTTTCTAATAATTGTTATTTATTCATATTTGCTCTCTTTTATTCTTTAAAGTTTAACAATTCATTCTTTATCTTAATATCTTTATATTTGTTTGGGATTGGCTTTCTTCCCTTTCATCTTTTTTATTGTACAGCAATCTTTCTCCTCAAACCTACCACCTCTCTCTTTTCTTTCCTTCTTACTTTCTCTTCCTCCCCCTCTTCTTCTCCTCCCTACTTCCTCTTCCTTTCTCCTTCTCCTCCTCTCTTCCTCCCTCTCTTACCCTCACTCCTACTCTAATTTCCCTTCCCTTCCTTCATCCCTCTCTATTGCTGGACTACTCAGAGGGCTGAAAAAGTTATTTCTGACTGGTCCTCGCACTTTTGACCAGTCCTCGAACTTACGACTGTCCTCACATTTTACGTTTTTGCCCTATCTTGTCACCATGGTGAAGAGAAACAGTTGTGAAATGAGTGACACGGTTGTTAAGAATGCTACAATGGGCATAAATGATGACCAGTCATAAGTGCAAAGACAGGTCAAAAGTGTGAGGACCTGTCAGAAATCATTTTTTTCAGCCCTCTGGGTAGTCCTTTTGTGCACATGGACTACTCAGAGGGCTGAAAAAGTTATTTTTGACTGGTCCTCGCACTTTTGACCAGATCTCAAATTTACGACTATCCTCACATTTTACGTTTTTGCCCTATCTTATCACCATGGTGAAAAGAAGCAGTTGTGAAATGAGTGACATGGTTGTTAAGAATGCTGCACGGGCATAAATGTGAGGATGGTCATAAGTGTGAGGACCAGTCAAAAGTGCGAGGACCTGTCAGAAATGACTTTTTTCAGCCCTCTGAGTAGTCCCTATACACATAGCCACGGCCACCCGGTCACATGACCAGCTAGCCACACCCACCCAGTCACATGATCTCCAAGCCATGCCCACAAAATAAGCCACGCCCACAGAACCGGTAGTAAAAAAATTTAGAACCCACCCCTGGTTGGGGGTCACCACAACATGATGAACTGTATTAAAGGGTCGCGGCATTAGGAAGGTTGAGAACCACTGCTCTAAAACATCCATTACCATCCTTAAATTATTTTTTATTTGTCTTGTGGGCAAGAAACCGTTTTGATCCTGATGTATTTTATTATGTAATATTTTTTTCATTCTATTAGCGATTATATTCATTAAAATCTTGTAATCGGTATTCAACAAAGAAATCGGCCTATAATTTTTTATTAATGTGGCATCTGCCCCTTCTTTTGGTATTAGGGAGATATACGCTTCCTTCCATTTGTTTGGTAGTTTTGCCTCCAACAGGGCTTCATTATATACTTCTAATAATATTCCATTTAATAATTCTCCAAATGTTTTGTAAAACTCTGTTGGTAAACCATCGGTCCCCGGAGTTTTATTATTTTTCTGTCTCTTCAATGCTTCTTTTAATTCACCCATCGTAATCTCCCTATTTAATAATTCTTTTTCCTCCTCTGTTAATATTTGCACTCCCTCTCCTTTTAAATACTGTTCAATTTCCTCTGTTGTTACTATGTCCTTCTCATAAAGCTTTTGATAATATTGAAGTATTATTTCCTTTTTCTTCTCTATGTTTTGTTGGATCTTCTCCTCATCATCTTGTAGTTTCTGAATTGTTCTTTTTTCCCTTTCCTTCCTTAGCCTATACGTCAACCACCTCCCTGGTTTGTTTGCGTGTTCAAAATGGTTCTGCCTTATATATTTCAAATTCAGTGCGTATTTCCCTTGTTCTAATATATTGAGCTTATGTTTTGCCGCTATCCACTTCACCCTTATTTCTTCATCACCTGGTTTTCCTTGCAGTTTATGTTTCCAATTTTGAATTTCATCTCGTATTTTATTGTATTCTTTTTCTCTCTCTTTTCTCCTTTTTGCGTTATATGCTATTGTAAGGCCTCTTACATATGCCTTAGTAGTGTCCCATAAATTTTGTAGGGAGGTGTGTTGTTTTGTATTTTCCTTATAGAACAATTCTAATTCTTTTTCCATATACTTCTTATATTCTTTCTCTTTTATTACCTGTAAATTCATTGTCCATCTATTTTTCTTTCTCTGGTGCCCCTTCCACGTCATCATTAATGGATTGTGATCGGCCCAATCGTTTGATAAAATTTCTATGGTTTCTATCTCTCTCATTAACATACCAGATACCCATGCCATGTCTAACCTGGACCAAGATTTGTGTGGATTCGAATAATATGTAAAATTTTTAGTTTCAGGGTTGTAAAACCTCCAATTATCTATCATATTTAGCTCTTCGACCATATCTGTAAAGGTTCTGGGTAATATGTTTTTCTTATTTTTATTTTGATGGTCACATTTATAATCTTTTCTTACATCCGAAATGGCATTAAAATCTCCAATTAGACATACATTTTCCATTTTTTGATCTATAATTTTCTCATGCACTTTTTTATAGAATTCTAATTGTTTACTATTTGGTGCATATATTACAACGAATAATATATTTTTGAAGTCAAATTTTAACTCTATCATCACAATTCTACCTTCAGTATCTGTATATCTTATATTACTATCTATCCCTTCCTTGATATATACCACTACTCCTCTTTTTTTCTTTTCTGCCAGCGATGAATATGCTATTCCTAATTTCTTATATTGTACATAATTTATATCTTGTTTTCTTATGTGTACCTCCTGGAGGCATACTATATCAGATTTTTGTTTCAGAATCTTTTTGAAAATTTGGTGTCGTTTCGATGGTGAGTTGAGACCATTTACATTTACTGATAGAATTCTTAGGGTTCTTTCCATATCTTACTGACTTTCCTGTTGTTTCTTCTTTGTTTCTTCTAGTTCCTTTTTTTTGCCTCTTGTTTGTACTCCTTCCTCCTGAGTCTCTCCTTCCTCCTCTTTTCCTCCCTGTGGTGGGGTTCTTTCACATTCCTGTCTCTGTTTTCCTTTGATATTTCTTCCTCCCTCCTCTTTGCTGTCATTTGTTATCTCACTGCCCGTCATTTGGTCATATAGTTCCCTTGCTTTACTCTGCGAATCAACCTTTATTTTCCTTCCCTGCCATGTTACCAACATTCCTTCGGGTGTCGTCCATCTAAAAGGTATATATCTCCTGTTTAGCAACGTGGCCAGGAACCAGTAGTCTTTTTGAAAGTCTCTTATTCTTTTGGGAATTTGTTTCAAAGTTATTATTTCTTTGTTCTTGTAAAGCATAGGTTCATCCTTTGTTATTTTGTACACGATATCCCTCACCTTTCTTCTTACGAATCTTATGTGTACCTCCCGCGGAAGTTTGTGTTGTCGGGCATAATTTGTGTGAACCCGGTACACTTCATCTAATTCATTTATTATTTCTTCCCTTTCTCTTTGGAGAGCCTCAGCTATCATCTCCGCCATTATCATCGTCAAATCTTCTTCTCTTTCTTCAGCTACATTTTGGAAACGCAGAAAGAATGCCGCTTTTTCCATTTCCAGTTGGGCTACTGTGTTCTCGAGTTCTTTATTTAATCCCATCATTTTTGTGTCCAATGTTTCCAACTTTTCTTCTGTCAATTCAGTTTTTTGTTCTATTTCTTTTATCTTTTGATCATTTCTTTGAATAATTTCTTGGATCAGATCCATTTTTTCATCGATCTTTTGAAGTCATTCTTAACTTCCCTCTTTACCTCATCCATATGTTTTCTAGATTGTTCATGGTTTCTGGTCATGCATTCTTGCATTTTAACCATTGTTTCTTGGATTGTCATTAAAGTAGCTTGCATTGCTGGCAAACTGGGTGTACTGGGTTGTTTTTCTGATGCGAACATTCCCTCCAGGGTTTTCTGTGATACTGGTGAGGCCGATGGTCCAGCTAAAATTGATGTCGTTTTCTTCGCTGTCTTCAACGTTGTCGTAGTAGTACTCGTCATCTCTTTCAGAATTCTATATTGTTCCACCAGTATTTTATCAACTTTCTCCCAAATCACCACCCAACTTTTGTCTAATTTCTTTCTTTCCCTTTCCTTTTCCCTTATAAAGATTCAATTCAATAATCTCTCATTCACTTTATCTATTTTCTTTAAGTAAGGTTCCTTTAACTGATTAATTATCTCTTATAAAATACTTCGTAAAAATGCAATAAGAATATAAATTTAGATATAATATAGATATTACAATATAGATATTAATATAAATTAATCTAAGTAGTTAGTATAAATATAAATATATATATATTTATAAATATATATATATATATATATATATATATATAGTTTAGATAATCACAGACTTATTCAATTAATCAATTCTTACTGCTTAATGTTTAGTTCAATAGATAATAATTAATAATTATAATACTTAAATTACATAAAATCACGAATATGTTATATATATATATACATACATATATATATATATATATATATTGTTACAAATCAATTACTTCCCACTACTTACTTCTGTAGCACTACAACTATTATAAATCCTAGTTTGTTATATACTATATACTAATTTATTTATTAATAAACAACAAATATCACTATAGTTCTTAATCAATTCCAATACATATCAATAGCAATAGCAATTATCTATGTTTAAAGAAAAGAGGATTGTATAGGAGTAATATATTTCAGTTTTCTATGACTTCTATGAGTCTTTTTCGTCGTATTTTCAACAAAGGAGAGGTGCAACTCGTTTCTTTTTTACGTTGAGATCTTTCCCTGTTTCAATATGGCGATCTCCAATCTGCAGTCACAGTCCGCAGTTTTTTCTTTGCCAAACTACCTCTCTCCTTCCGTTAGAGCAGCCAAAAAAAGGGAGGATACAAGGAATGTTTGTTTTCTTTAAATCTTTAAATCTCTGCACTTTAAATCCACCTCTCCTCACCTTTGTCTTCGCTGTTTTAAAGTCTTTCTCCGCTTGTCTATGTCTCGTCCTCTTCCTTTCTGCTCGCCTCTTCAGTTGCCGCCCCTTTACGCTCTGAGATATTCTCTTTCCGTGCTGCTCCTCCAGAAAAATATTTCCTCCTCGATTGTGCCAAATTACTCCAAAATAACGATCCTCACTTTCTGCTCACCCTCGGCAGTCTTGCACTGTACTCACTCCTCTGCTCCCGATGGTCTCAATCGGCTCATCAGGCCTCCGGGCCAGCTGCACTCGCCACGCCAGCTAGCTTCTTCCCGAGCCTGGAAGGAAGGGATCTTCTCGGTACGGCGGGAGATCGCACCTCTCCTCGCCTTCCCCGAAGTTTCCCTCTTTATTCCCGATCTCTCGAGGATCGGTCTTCGCCAGAAAAGGCACCAAAAGCTCAGAAAACCGGCAACAGAAAGAGAGCGCTTCTCTCCTGCGCCGCCACAGCCCTACATCACCGCCGGAAGTCTCTTGTTTTGTACGTTGTCTTAATGGATCTATGTTTGTTTGTACATTTTTTTTATCAATAAAAACTTTTTTAAAAAAATAAAAATAAAAAGTGGTTGAAGGAAATGACTGAGCAAAAAATTGACATGAAACCAGAACTATTTCTTTTGGGGATTATAAAAGAAAAAATGAGAAAAATATTCAATACCTCACGCTCCACATAATCACCGCCACCAGAATTTCATTTGCCCAAAATTGGAAACAACATGCTCCATCAAACACGGTGATTATAAAAAAGGTGCTAGAGTGTGCAGAATCAGATAAGTTAACAATGGAACTCAAAGACAGAGAGGAAATGATTTATTATGAAACATGGAATAGGTGGTATAATTGGCTGGAAAAGAAATCTAAAATCAATGTATAGTGACTGTTAAGAGAAGATATTATAATGAAAAGGAATATTTAATGTGTAGTAGGTATTTATATAATGTAGTGATTATATGAATAAGTATGTAACAAACAAAATGCATGTGTATACAATTGGCCAAAGGATAAAATGGATATTACTAAAGATGCCGGTATTGGAAAGCTGTAAAAGTGTAACTAAGATTTTAAAGATGTAAATGTTGAATAAAAATAAATTTTTAAAAAATGTGGCACCTAGCTAGGAGGCAGTTTTGGTGGCCGGGAACGAGGAAGGACATTAAGAGCTATGTAAAAAGCTGTGCTATATGTGCTGCAATGAAGAAAAGGCCAGGATGTTGATATACAACTCCTAGAAAGGCAACCAGGATGGAGATCTAAGCCACAAAAAGTTAAGAAAAGAAGAAGCAGGTTCTACAAAAATAAAAATTTTTAGGCTAAACAGCAGTGTAATGCCAGTTACTTAAGAGACGATTAAAAACATGAAACTATAGCTGAGGCAAAGTATTGGTTTTTACTATTTTGAGGAGAGTGACAGATCTCTGCAGTGCTGTGCTTTTGGGATGTGGAAGATGGCCTTTAACTGAGTGGATTGGAACTTTCTATTTTGGACTCTTTGATAAATGGATTACGTTTATGCTGAGCTATAAGGCAAGAGAACTATGGGACTAGGGCATGCAGAAGATCTGGTTGTTACCCTAATACGGTGGTTGGAATTAATAATCTAGATGAAAGACATTACAGAAGACACTATATGGAATATAAATATAAAGTCACTCGGGTGGTTTTTTATATATGAAAACATTTATTATTGATGGGGGCAGATGGTAATTGAAGATACTGAATATACTGTTGGAACTAGAATTTGATGTTACCCTAACATGGGTGATGGAATTAACAATCCAGTTGAAAGACATTACAGAAGATACCATATGGATTACAAGCTTAAAGTCATTTGAGGATTTTATCTATATATGGAAATATTTTTTAGTGGTGTGGGCAGAATAACAAAGATATTGAAAATATTATGTATGGTAGACCTGCAGGAAAGTGGGTGGAGATAGGCTAGCTTACTGATTGTTTAGTTTAGGAAAAGGGATGTTATGTTATATTAATATACGTAAAAGATTTGAATTAAGAGATATATGTATGGGGGAGGAGGAAATGGATAGATTATGAGTTGAAATTGCCAAATTAGGATTTATTATATAATTTTACAGCTGAATGTTGCTTTGAAATGTATATATAAGGGAGATATAATAATATTGTTAGAAAGACTTCCTGTCTGGCTTCCGTCGCCGCCAGACGGTCCTCCATGACCGCCAGCCCCGTTGCCTGTAAAGAGCCGCCTTTACATCTAAAAGGCGGCTTGAAAAACTCCATTTCATGATGGAAATGTGAATCAGAGCAGGCGAGGGTAGGTAGAGCCCTCTGCGAAGTCCCCAGAGTTTTTTTTTTGCTCTTGTGGACGAGCAGAGCGGGGCTCCCTATTTTTCCTCGCCGATGCTCCGGGCTTTGGGAGGACTCTGCTTTTTTTGCAGAGCTAGGCGCCGGGACTGGATCAATTAATAAAATAACAGATGGTTTAATTGAAGAGAGCGAGATTTGTACCTGGGACCCTAATCGCAAGTATTTTTAATGATTTTACAAGTGTTTCTATTTGAACGGAAAAAATAAGTTTAAAATGGCGACTGCTGAGGCTTGAGAAGAAAGCCGAAAGTGAAAGTCCTTCCGTAATAAGCTACACAGTAGCGAAATATACAGTGCCGGCTAGACTAGAAGGAAAATATCCATTTTAAGTTTCTTTTTTCTTGGAGATCTGTATTTGATCTTGTTTGGGGAAAAGTTTTCTTTTTTAAAAAAAGAGCTTTTTTGTGTGGCAGGATGGCGTTAAAGTTAATGAAGCCTGACAGACAAGCAGTGGGGGGGGTGCTCCCCCATCCACAATTATCTGAACAAGCTCTGAGCCTACAGACTTTGCAGAATGGTTTTAATTTAAAAGAATTTCTTCAGGAGGAAATGGCAAAATATCATGAGACTGTGAACCAGAAATTTGAAAAATTAAGGCAGGAAATTAAAGAAATGATACAACTAAAGTATGATAATCTGCAACGAAAGATTGCAACAGTGACTAATGCTTTTTCAGAAGTTGTTATAAAGATGGATACAAATATCAAATTATTAGAGTCTAAAATGGAGGAAGTTGATGATAAGATTTATAATTTGGACAATAAAATACAAAGAATTGAAAATGATTTGATAAATATTCAAGACAATAGTTTAGAAGTAAAGTCTAAAAAGGAAGCTGGTCACAAGACTTACAATGCAGAAGATATAAAGCAAGGGATTGAAAGAGAAGTTGTAATGATGCAATACAGGCTCACAGAATTTGCGGTCAGAATGAGAGGGTTACAGGAAAATAACAGAGATGATCTAAGAAAAATATCTGCTCAAGTTCTGGCTGGGATTTTAAAGGTTCATCCTGAGGAGGTATCTTGTAAAATTGACAAGCCCTATAGAGTAAATTCTTGGATTGCAAAGCAAAGGCAACTGCCTAGAGATGTGGTGATTTACTTTACAGATAAAGAAATAAGAAATGATATTGTACAAAAATCCTTTAATTCTACTCCACAACTGTATGGGAGAAAAATCCGGATATATAAAGAACTGCCGCCTAAGATGTTAAAAGATAGAAAGAAATTTGGACTCTTGGTGACTGAGCTAAAAAAACAAAATATTTTATTCAGGTGGGATGTTCCAGTGGGTATAATATTGAGATATCAAGGAGAAAGATATCAGTTAAATACTGTTGAAAAAGCGGAAGAATTTTACTACAAGGTCCTTAAAAAGCAAAATCAACAAGAGATAGAAATTCAAGAAAAGCAGAAGGAGATGCAAGTAATGAAGAAACAACAAGTTACAGAGGTCTCTACAGATGAGCCGCTTTTGGATTCTCTTTCAGAGGTCTCAGCTGGACTATTTAATACAAGAGAGGCGGTTCCGGATTCTAATGTAACAACTTATCAAGTCACAAACCAGCATGGAAATCAATCAGTTGATATACAATTTATAGAACCAGAAAGATTTAAGCCACAAAAGCAAAACCAACAAGATCAAGTTATAGATCAGCATGAAAACCAAATAGTCGATATACAATTTACAGAAAGGAATTCAGGATGGAGATCCAACCCACAAAAAGTCAAGAAAAGAAGAAGCAGGTCTCACAAAAACAAAAACTTTTAAACTAAACAACAGTGTAATGCCAGTTATTTAAGAGATGATTGAATATATGAAAAGATAATTGGCAAAGTATTGGTTTATTTTATCCTGAGGAGAGTGACAGACCTCTGCAGTGCTGTACTTTTGGGATGTGAAAAGGGCCTTAAATTGAATGGATTGGAACTATCTTTTTTTTTCGGATTCTTTGATAAATATACTACGTTTATGCTGAGTTACAAGGCAAGAGAGTTATGGGATTGGGGCACGCAGAAGTTCTGGTTGTTACCCTATTACGGTGGTTGGAATTAATAATTTGGATAAAAGACACCTCTACAGACACTATATAGAATACAAATATAAAGTCACTCGGGTGGTTTTTTTTTTTTTTAATATGAAGATATTTGCTATTGATGGGGGCAGATGGTAATTGAAGATACCGAATATACTGTTGGAATTAGGATGTGATGTTACCCTAACATGGGTGATGGAATTTACAATCCAGCTGAAAGACATTACAGAAGATATTATATGGATTACAAGCCTAAAGTCTTTTTAAGAGGATTTTATTTACATAAGGGAATATTTTTTAGGGGAGTGGGCAGAAGAATAAAGATATTAAGATTTATTAAGTATGGTAGTCTTGTAGGAAAGTGGGTGGAGATAGGTTAGTTTATTGATTGTTTAGTTTAAGAAAAGGGATATTATGTTTAGATATGAATATATGTAAAAAATTTGAGTTAAGAGATATAACGATGAGGGTGAAGGAAATGGGTAGACTATGAACTGAATAAATGTTAAATTAGGATTTATTATATAGTTTTATAGCGGAAGGTTGTTTTGAAATGTTAGATTAATATACATAAAAGATTTGATTTATTATTATGCTAAATTAGGAGTTATTATATAATGTTATAGTAGAATGTCATTTTGAAATGTATAGTATAAGGGGGATATGCTAATTTTATTAGAAATAAAGGGTCAGTATATGGGGATGGAGCAAGGGGATGGTAAAGTATTATATAATCTGTTATGAATTTGGGTTTTATTATGAAGAAGTCACAGGGGGAGGGGAGGGGGAGGGGGGGTTAGGGAGGAGGGGGAAAAAGGGGGGGAAATTTGTATTTGAAAAACTTTTTCAATAAAAAAAATAATATTGTTAGAAAGAAAGGGTCAGCATATGGGGGGTGGAGTAAAAAGGATGGTAAAGTATTATATAATCTGTTATTAATTTGGGTTTTATTCTGGAGAAGCCACAGGGGGAGGGGAGGGGGAGGGGGGGTTAGGGAGGGGGGGGGAAAGGGGGAAAAATCTGTATTTGAAAAACTTTTTCAAAAAAAAAAAAAAGAAAAGAAAAGGCCAGGAAAACTTCCTGGACTGTTACAGCAAGTAGCCGAACCATCCTAACCCTGGGAGGAGATAGCAGTGGACTTTATAGTGGAACTCCCGGAAAATGGAGGAAACATAGTGATTTCAACAATGATCAACCTTTTTTCCACGCAGGCTCACTTTATAGCCTATCCTGGGCTCCCATCTGCCTATAAGCTAGCAAAACTGTTCCTGAAGCACATCTACCAATTGCACGGAGTCCCAAGAAGAATCATATCAGATCAAGGGGTTCAGTTTATGGCCATGTTCTGGAGGGAATTCATAAAACTAATTAGGTCTTCTCAGGGGCTTAGTTCAGCATTTCATCTGAGTACTAATGGGGTCGTGAAATAAGCTAATGCAATGGTAGAGCAATACTTGAGGTGCTATGTCAACTACCAACAAACTAATTGGTGAGACCTACTGCCTTTCGCAGAGGGGACATACAATAATGCTGTGCACAGCAGCCTGGGGCTTACTCCCTTTAAAGTGGCCACTTGGGCCGAGTTCATTCCCATACCCAAATACCCTCAGGAGCCTCCTTCCTCAGTGAGCCTAACAGAGTGGGTGGACTCACTGCAGAACACTTGGGGAAATGTGAAATGGGTGCTAGCCAAAGCCACAAAAATGCAAAAAGAACAAGCAGACAAAAGGCAATCCCCTCAGATATCATTTCACATAGGAGAGAAAGTTTACCTTTGTACCAAGTACCTGAAACTGAAGTCCTGCAAAAAACTGGACCCCAAGTTTATAGGACCCATTGTAAGAATCATCAACCCACTCACAGTAGAGCTCAAACTCCCATGCCTCCTAGGGAAAGTGCACCAGGTCTTTCATAGTAGCTTATTGAAGCCAGTAATAAGATTGGCATTGAAGCTGGTAGCTCAGACTGCCCAGGGTCTTATCGTAGTGGAAGGGGAAACCCACTATGAAATATGAAAGATCCTATTGTGATGACCCAGGGCTGGGCATGAAAGCAACACAGCCGGAGTGAAGGCTTAACTCCTTTTTATTGCTCTAACTTTTACCCCCAAAGTTCCCACAGTTCACTGTAAGTCCAAGACGGGTGAAATCTAAAAATTTTTGCTACCGGTTCTGTGGGCGGGGCTTAATTAGTGGGCGGGGCTTGGTGGTACCGTGACTGGGAGGGCATGGCTTGTTCAGATAGGCGTGGCCAAGTCAATGTCACTTCTTTGCCCTTTTTTAACCTACGAAAGACAACACAACACAGCTGGCTCTCTCACAATATAAAAGCAGCTGTGTTAGACCCAAAATGGCCCCTGCAACAAGCAGGAACCTCACACAGCCACAAAAAGCCCAAAAAAACAACTTTCACACTTTACACACACAAAATTCCACATACAGCTTTGTGAGATTTTGTGTGTTTGTGTAGTTAGAGTGAAACACTACAGAAACACATTAAATCTCAGAAAACTGCACAAATATTATTTTATTTTTATTTATTTTTATTTTTATATAAAAGCAGCTAAATTTAAAACTTCCTAAACTTTGGAAGACCTAGCCATTTAGACCTAAATGGCTAGGTCTAAAAAAAGAACAACTAAAAAAAACCCCAATTAACTATTTTTTTAAAGCTCCCAAAGTGGAAAAAAACTTACCCAATAAAACGGGACTCCAACCTTGGCAACTTTAAGACTTGTAGACTTCAACTCCCAAAATTCCTCAGCCAGCTTTGCTTTGCTGGCTGAGGAATTCTGGGAGTTGAAGTCCAAAACTCCCTGCCTGCTTGATTGCAGGCAGGAAGATTCAGTTGCTTGCTGATGCAATGGATTGCAGGGATTACAGCAAGGAGTTGCAACCAGCAGCTAAGGTAAGCAAGCTGAGGGGGGCAGGGGGAGGAATTTTTGCTCCCGATTAGCAGGCGATCGTCAGAGCTTGGATCGTCAGAGCCATTTAAAAGAAAAAAACATTTTTTTTAAATGGCTCTGACGATTCAAGCTGAGTTGCCTGATTAGCAGGCAACTCAGCTGGGATCGTCAGAGCTTGGCTCGTCAGAGCCATTTAAAAGAAGAAAAAGGCTCTGATGATTGCGTGGTTCAGCTGGGCATGGGAGCGGGGCAGAGATTTTTGCTATCTGTTCTCCGAACTGCCCGCTGCCATCGCTACCTACTCGCCCGAGCCAGTCCGAACCGGGAGCATTTCACCCCTGGTCCAAGAGCATTGTTTCATACACACACCTCCACTAGTTCCTTGCTATTGTGAGTTCAGAGGAGCAGCCAGTTCTGAGAGCAAACAAAGTTCAGGAAACTTGGTTCCAGGAAGACTTCATCGCACGAAGGGGTTGCTGGGGCTGCAGCACAACCCGAAGCAGAGCTGTGTCACTGAACATTTGCCCACGACCA
Organism: Pantherophis guttatus; assembly: GCF_059756535.1. NCBI lineage: Eukaryota > Metazoa > Chordata > Lepidosauria > Squamata > Colubridae > Pantherophis > Pantherophis guttatus. The sequence continues at coordinate 59,372,145 of NC_142069.1, read as the reverse complement.
GGCTAGGCAAAGCCAGGCAAAACAAGGCTAGGCAAAGTGTCAAGATGTCAATAACTGCAAGTGTGGCTGAAAAAATGCAACACTTGTTCCCAACAAGTGCCCCTCCCCACAGCAGCTCTTTAAATCTTATTCCCCAAGTGAGCCTTGTGATGAGAGGCGGGCTCCCTCCTCCTAAGTCATCTGTTCACCCTGCACTGATCCTGCCTCCATTCTCCATGCTCGAGGATCAGGAGGCAATTGTTTTGCTCCGGAGCTCCTCTGCTGCACTGCCTACTCTTTCCTAGCCACAGCTGACAGATGTTGCTCTAATCTTAGCTGTGAGTCTAGGAGGACACCGAAATTGCGAATTATCTTTGGGAATTAAGGTTATCAGTGCCTCAATCCAAGATTTTGGTATCATTGCTCGCTCTAGTACTTCATTATATGTTTGTAATAGTAAATTTTCTAATGGTTTTTGTAATTCTTTGTAAAATTCCACTGGAATTCCATCTGGACCCAGTCTTTTATTGCTTTTTTGTTTTTGAATTGCCCTTTTTAATTCTAACATTGTTATTTTTCTATCTAATGTTTCTTTTGCGGTTTCTGGTAAGGTTGGGAGGTTTCTCTGCTGTAGATATCTTTTAATGTCATCCCCCTCTATGTTCTCCCAACTATATAAATTTGGGTAGTATCTTACTGCTGTATTTTCTTTTTCTTCCTTCTGATGGTGTGCTATCCCTTTTTCATCTTCTAGTTGTATTAGGTTTTTTTCTTTTTTTTAATTTGTAGGCCAACCATCTCCCTGGTTTATTCGCATTTTCAAAGTAGTTTTGTTTGGTTGCTCTAATTTTTTGTGCTATTTGTTCTTGTGTGATTAAGTTAAATCTATATTTAATTATCTCTTTTTCATCTCTAATTTCCTGGTTGTGGGGTTCTTTCTGTCTTCTAATTTTCCCAATTTCTCTTGTAATTCTATATATTGTTTCTTTTGTTTTTATTTCTTCATATAGTATATGCCATTCAGTGGTGGGTTGCTCTTGGTTTGCACCGGTTTGCAAGAACCGGTAGTAAAAAAATTTAGTAGTTCGGAGAACCGATAATAACATTGGCTAGCCATGCCCCCAAACCAGTTCCCGGCCCAGTTGCTGCTCGCTTACCCTGCCCACCATCATTGCCCGCATGCAGCCCCAGGACTCTGCCCTTTGCCAGCCAGGAGCACTGCCACCAGTTGCTCCCGTGCACCTGGCTGCCTGCCTGCCTCGTCACCACCACCGTGAGGAAAGGCCCCAAAGTTACGCTGCCTGGGATCCATGTGGGCTGCCGCAGGGAGAAGCCAGGTAAGACTGGCTGGACGCTGCCCAGAGCTGAGCTCGAGGCTGGCAGGAGGAGGAACATTGCCTCTTAGCCGGCTCAAACTGTCTGCTGCCACAGTCTGCTGCCATCCCCTCTCCCCTGCCAGCTGCTCCTGTGCGAGAACCGCTGCTGCCAAGGGCGAGGGGGCAATGGTGGCAAGGATGGGCCATCCGGGGCTTCCTTGTCTCCCCACCTGAGCAGACTTCTGGCATAGCCCCAGGCCTATGGAGGGAGGGAAGCCCTGGCCTGCTGCTCCTGCCGCCGCCATCCCCTTGCCCCCAGCAAGAACGGTTCTCATGCTGCCACTTCTCCAGCAGCACCAGGAGCAACTGCTGGGGCTGAGAGGCCATTCTCACTGGGTAACAGACAGGCTGCTCCTGGAGCAGCCAGGAGAAGGAGAAGCCACCAGCGGGGAGGTGAGCTGCCCCAGGAGGACTGGAGGAGAGCGCAGCTCCTCACTCATGGAGATCCACCAGCAGGGAAGTGGTCGCGGAAAGCGGTAAGAAATGCGCTGGCCAGGAAGCGGTTGTAATGGTTGTAAGGGTGAAAAATTGTCATAAATGAACTGTTGTAAGCTGAGGGCTACTTGAATCACAAACATTGATGAGTCTCAGTCTAGGATGAATTGGCCAGATACTGCCTCCTGGTTGTCTTTATAAATGGATGTCAGTCCTCACAGTTAAACCAGATAGGAAGCATGGTTAGATAAACCTATTCTAACTTTATTGTAAAGCTACAGCAGAACTATTGTAAGGCTGGAAAAGAATCTTGCTAATCTAAAACTACAAATTTCCCACTGCGACTTCTAACTGCTTGTGCCATTAGGGTGGGTCCTTCCTAAGCTTCTTTCTCTGACCCTTAAGATGCTGGGGTCTCCTGCCTCTGTTGTATATTTCTTAGACAGCATCTCTTTCTCTCATTCCCCAAGGTCATCCACATAGTCCATTACTGTGAATTAATAGAATAAGATGTACAATATGGCCTTTGAATAAGACAAATATTTTTTTCTCTGGGCTCCCTGCTCCCAGTTAAATTCTACTTCTTGCCTCAAACTAGTTTAGGAAAAGCTAACAGATAATAAGGCAATATAATCTTCTGGGAGGGGGATAAAAGAGAGGATAACTATTCCAAAGTATAGTTGGCTGTCACCAAGAAGCCATTTCAGAGATCAATATAGCATGAGTAGGATATCATGATCCCGACTAACAAACTCAAGCAAATCAGAACTTCCCAGAACTTCTTTACTGGGTACATCATATTAGCACAATCAAGTGGAAAACTAACTCTAAATGTTTCTGAAGTTTCAGTATAATTAAAATAGGAAATAACTCAGGTAATGTTGGCCAATTAGGGTAATTGGCGGGCTCTCCAGGCACTCCTCCCTGTCTTTATCCACCACCTGTAGAGATTATCTTGGTTCCCATGAGAAAGTTCTGTGTTTTGTCTAGCAATGTATTTCATCCTCTTTTCCGCTCCCCCCTCTGGCTGGCAACTGACAATAGAAAAATGGCTTCTGCCAGGTTTGATTCGAAGTTGATAGTCGGATCTCCCCTAGTGACTGAGGAACACCTGGAAAATATCAAATATAGATAGGTTAATTTCCTATTACCACCCCTCCCATGATCAGGTTCCTTTGACTTCTGGGAATATTTTTCATGGAATTTCCTAACATCTCTGTTCTAATATCTCTGCTGTAACATCCCTACTCTTCACCCAGGTGGCTTCTGACAGAGGGTAACTCTTCCACTACAGTAAGTATTGCAGTTTTCCCTTACAAAGTCTCAGAGTCTAGGTGTTATGGCCCTGTCAGAGCCTGGGCCTGAGGAGGACAACGAGACAGAGCCAATGCGAATGGAGGAGGATGGTGCGGCCTCACTGGCCCCATAGGAATGACTGGAGGAGCAGGACGAGGCAGTCCTGGGTCCCTCAGGCCTTGGAAGGGTTGCCAGTCACAGAGAGAAGGTGCAGGATGACTGAGCAAGGGGGAAGTAGAGGGAAAGAGTAGGCAGTGCAGCAGAGGAGCTCCGGAGCAAAACAATTGCCTCCTGATCCTCGAGCATGGAGAATGGAGGCAGGATCAGTGCAGGGTGAACAGATGACTTAGGAGGAGGGAGCCCGCCTCTCATCACAAGGCTCACTTGGGGAATAAGATTTAAAGAGCTGCTGTGGGGAGGGGCACTTGTTGGGAACAAGTGTTGCATTTTTTCAGCCACACTTGCAGTTATTGACATCTTGACACTTTGCCTAGCCTTGTTTTGCCTGGCTTTGCCTAGCCTGGTCGTGGGCAAATGTTCAGTGACACAGCTCTGCTTCGGGTTGTGCTGCAGCCCCAGCAACCCCTTCGTGCGATGAAGTCTTCCTGGAACCAAGTTTCCTGAACTTTGTTTGCTCTCAGAACTGGCTGCTCCTCTGAACTCACAACAGCAAGGAACTAGTGGAGGTGTGTGTATGAAACAATGCTCTTGGACCAGGGGTGAAATGCTCCCGGTTCGGACTGGCTCGGGCGAGTAGGTAGCGATGGCAGCGGGCAGTTCGGAGAACAGATAGCAAAAATCTCTGCCCCGCTCCCATGCCCAGCTGAACCACGCAATCATCAGAGCCTTTTTCTTCTTTTAAATGGCTCTGACGAGCCAAGCTCTGACGATCCCAGCTGAGTTGCCTGCTAATCAGGCAACTCAGCTTGAATCGTCAGAGCCATTTAAAAAAAATGTTTTTTTCTTTTAAATGGCTCTGACGATCCAAGCTCTGACGATCGCCTGCTAATCGGGAGCAAAAATTCCTCCCCCTGCCCCCCTCAGCTTGCTTACCTTAGCTGCTGGTTGCAACTCCTTGCTGTAATCCCTGCAATCCATTGCATCAGCAAGCAACTGAATCTTCCTGCCTGCAATCAAGCAGGCAGGGAGTTTTGGACTTCAACTCCCAGAATTCCTCAGCCAGCAAAGCAAAGCTGGCTGAGGAATTTTGGGAGTTGAAGTCTACAAGTCTTAAAGTTGCCAAGGTTGGAGTCCCGTTTTATTGGGTAAGTTTTTTTCCACTTTGGGAGCTTTAAAAAAATAGTTAATTGGGGTTTTTTTTAGTTGTTCTTTTTTTAGACCTAGCCATTTAGGTCTAAATGGCTAGGTCTTCCAAAGTTTAGGAAGTTTTAAATTTAGCTGCTTTTATATAAAAATAAAAATAAATAAAAATAAAATAATATTTGTGCAGTTTTCTGAGATTTAATGTGTTTCTGTAGTGTTTCACTCTAACTACACAAACACACAAAATCTCACAAAGCTGTATGTGGAATTTTGTGTGTGTAAAGTGTGAAAGTTGTTTTTTTGGGCTTTTTGTGGCTGTGTGAGGTTCCTGCTTGTTGCAGGGGCCATTTTGGGTCTAACACAGCTGCTTTTATATTGTGAGAGAGCCAGCTGTGTTGTGTTGTCTTTCGTAGGTTAAAAAAGGGCAAAGAAGTGACATTGACTTGGCCACGCCTATCTGAACAAGCCATGCCCTCCCAGTCACGGTACCACCAAGCCCCGCCCACTAATTAAGCCCCGCCCACAGAACCGGTAGCAAAAATTTTTAGATTTCACCCGTCTTGGACTTACAGTGAACTGTGGGAACTTTGGGGGTAAAAGTTAGAGCAATAAAAAGGAGTTAAGCCTTCACTCCGGCTGTGTTGCTTTCATGCCCAGCCCTGGGTCATCACAATAGGATCTTTCATATTTCATAGTGGGTTTCCCCTTCCACTACGATAAGACCCTGGGCAGTCTGAGCTACCAGCTTCAATGCCAATCTTATTACTGGCTTCAATAAGCTACTATGAAAGACCTGGTGCACTTTCCCTAGGAGGCATGGGAGTTTGAGCTCTACTGTGAGTGGGTTGATGATTCTTACAATGGGTCCTATAAACTTGGGGTCCAGTTTTTTGCAGGACTTCAGTTTCAGGTACTTGGTACAAAGGTAAACTTTCTCTCCTATGTGAAATGATATCTGAGGGGATTGCCTTTTGTCTGCTTGTTCTTTTTGCATTTTTGTGGCTTTGGCTAGCACCCATTTCACATTTCCCCAAGTGTTCTGCAGTGAGTCCACCCACTCTGTTAGGCTCACTGAGGAAGGAGGCTCCTGAGGGTATTTGGGTATGGGAATGAACTCGGCCCAAGTGGCCACTTTAAAGGGAGTAAGCCCCAGGCTGCTGTGCACAGCATTATTGTATGTCCCCTCTGCGAAAGGCAGTAGGTCTCACCAATTAGTTTGTTGGTAGTTGACATAGCACCTCAAGTATTGCTCTACCATTGCATTAGCTTATTTCACGACCCCATTAGTACTCAGATGAAATGCTGAACTAAGCCCCTGAGAAGACCTAATTAGTTTTATGAATTCCCTCCAGAACATGGCCATAAACTGAACCCCTTGATCTGATATGATTCTTCTTGGGACTCCGTGCAATTGGTAGATGTGCTTCAGGAACAGTTTTGCTAGCTTATAGGCAGATGGGAGCCCAGGATAGGCTATAAAGTGAGCCTGCGTGGAAAAAAGGTTGATCATTGTTGAAATCACTATGTTTCCTCCATTTTCCGGGAGTTCCACTATAAAGTCCACTGCTATCTCCTCCCAGGGTTAGGATGGTTCGGCTACTTGCTGTAACAGTCCAGGAAGTTTTCCTGGCCTTTTCTTTTCTTTTTTTTTTTTTTTGAAAAAGTTTTTCAAATACAGATTTTTCCCCCTTTCCCCCCCCCTCCCTAACCCCCCCTCCCCCTCCCCTCCCCCTGTGGCTTCTCCAGAATAAAACCCAAATTAATAACAGATTATATAATACTTTACCATCCTTTTTACTCCACCCCCCATATGCTGACCCTTTCTTTCTAACAATATTATTTTTTTTATTGAAAAAGTTTTTCAAATACAAATTTCCCCCCCTTTTTCCCCCTCCTCCCTAACCCCCCCTCCCCCTCCCCTCCCCCTGTGACTTCTTCATAATAAAACCCAAATTCATAACAGATTATATAATACTTTACCATCCCCTTGCTCCATCCCCATATACTGACCCTTTATTTCTAATAAAATTAGCATATCCCCCTTATACTATACATTTCAAAATGACATTCTACTATAACATTATATAATAACTCCTAATTTAGCATAATAATAAATCAAATCTTTTATGTATATTAATCTAACATTTCAAAACAACCTTCCGCTATAAAACTATATAATAAATCCTAATTTAACATTTATTCAGTTCATAGTCTACCCATTTCCTTCACCCTCATCGTTATATCTCTTAACTCAAATTTTTTACATATATTCATATCTAAACATAATATCCCTTTTCTTAAACTAAACAATCAATAAACTAACCTATCTCCACCCACTTTCCTACAAGACTACCATACTTAATAAATCTTAATATCTTTATTCTTCTGCCCACTCCCCTAAAAAATATTCCCTTATGTAAATAAAATCCTCTTAAAAAGACTTTAGGCTTGTAATCCATATAATATCTTCTGTAATGTCTTTCAGCTGGATTGTAAATTCCATCACCCATGTTAGGGTAACATCACATCCTAATTCCAACAGTATATTCGGTATCTTCAATTACCATCTGCCCCCATCAATAGCAAATATCTTCATATTAAAAAAAAAAAAAACCACCCGAGTGACTTTATATTTGTATTCTATATAGTGTCTGTAGAGGTGTCTTTTATCCAAATTATTAATTCCAACCACCGTAATAGGGTAACAACCAGAACTTCTGCGTGCCCCAATCCCATAACTCTCTTGCCTTGTAACTCAGCATAAACGTAGTATATTTATCAAAGAATCCGAAAAAAAAAGATAGTTCCAATCCATTCAATTTAAGGCCCTTTTCACATCCCAAAAGTACAGCACTGCAGAGGTCTGTCACTCTCCTCAGGATAAAATAAACCAATACTTTGCCAATTATCTTTTCATATATTCAATCATCTCTTAAATAACTGGCATTACACTGTTGTTTAGTTTAAAAGTTTTTGTTTTTGTGAGACCTGCTTCTTCTTTTCTTGACTTTTTGTGGGTTGGATCTCCATCCTGAATTCCTTTCTGTAAATTGTATATCGACTATTTGGTTTTCATGCTGATCTATAACTTGATCTTGTTGGTTTTGCTTTTGTGGCTTAAATCTTTCTGGTTCTATAAATTGTATATCAACTGATTGATTTCCATGCTGGTTTGTGACTTGATAAGTTGTTACATTAGAATCCGGAACCGCCTCTCTTGTATTAAATAGTCCAGCTGAGACCTCTGAAAGAGAATCCAAAAGCGGCTCATCTGTAGAGACCTCTGTAACTTGTTGTTTCTTCATTACTTGCATCTCCTTCTGCTTTTCTTGAATTTCTATCTCTTGTTGATTTTGCTTTTTAAGGACCTTGTAGTAAAATTCTTCCGCTTTTTCAACAGTATTTAACTGATATCTTTCTCCTTGATATCTCAATATTATACCCACTGGAACATCCCACCTGAATAAAATATTTTGTTTTTTTAGCTCAGTCACCAAGAGTCCAAATTTCTTTCTATCTTTTAACATCTTAGGCGGCAGTTCTTTATATATCCGGATTTTTCTCCCATACAGTTGTGGAGTAGAATTAAAGGATTTTTGTACAATATCATTTCTTATTTCTTTATCTGTAAAGTAAATCACCACATCTCTAGGCAGTTGCCTTTGCTTTGCAATCCAAGAATTTACTCTATAGGGCTTGTCAATTTTACAAGATACCTCCTCAGGATGAACCTTTAAAATCCCAGCCAGAACTTGAGCAGATATTTTTCTTAGATCATCTCTGTTATTTTCCTGTAACCCTCTCATTCTGACCGCAAATTCTGTGAGCCTGTATTGCATCATTACAACTTCTCTTTCAATCCCTTGCTTTATATCTTCTGCATTGTAAGTCTTGTGACCAGCTTCCTTTTTAGACTTTACTTCTAAACTATTGTCTTGAATATTTATCAAATCATTTTCAATTCTTTGTATTTTATTGTCCAAATTATAAATCTTATCATCAACTTCCTCCATTTTAGACTCTAATAATTTGATATTTGTATCCATCTTTATAACAACTTCTGAAAAAGCATTAGTCACTGTTGCAATCTTTCGTTGCAGATTATCATACTTTAGTTGTATCATTTCTTTAATTTCCTGCCTTAATTTTTCAAATTTCTGGTTCACAGTCTCATGATATTTTGCCATTTCCTCCTGAAGAAATTCTTTTAAATTAAAACCATTCTGCAAAGTCTGTAGGCTCAGAGCTTGTTCAGATAATTGTGGATGGGGGAGCACCCCCCCCACTGCTTGTCTGTCAGGCTTCATTAACTTTAACGCCATCCTGCCACACAAAAAAGCTCTTTTTTTAAAAAAGAAAACTTTTCCCCAAACAAGATCAAATACAGATCTCCAAGAAAAAAGAAACTTAAAATGGATATTTTCCTTCTAGTCTAGCCGGCACTGTATATTTCGCTACTGTGTAGCTTATTACGGAAGGACTTTCACTTTCGGCTTTCTTCTCAAGCCTCAGCAGTCGCCATTTTAAACTTATTTTTTCCGTTCAAATAGAAACACTTGTAAAATCATTAAAAATACTTGCGATTAGGGTCCCAGGTACAAATCTCGCTCTCTTCAATTAAACCATCTGTTATTTTATTAATTGATCCAGTCCCGGCGCCTAGCTCTGCAAAAAAAGCAGAGTCCTCCCAAAGCCCGGAGCATCGGCGAGGAAAAATAGGGAGCCCCACTCTGCTCGTCCACAAGAGCAAAAAAAAAACTCTGGGGACTTCGCAGAGGGCTCTACCTACCCTCGCCTGCTCTGATTCACATTTCCATCATGAAATGGAGTTTTTCAAGCCGCCTTTTAGATGTAAAGGCGGCTCTTTACAGGCAACGGGGCTGGCGGTCATGGAGGACCGTCTGGCGGCGACGGAAGCCAGACAGGAAGTCTTTCTAACAATATTATTATATCTCCCTTATATATACATTTCAAAGCAACATTCAGCTGTAAAATTATATAATAAATCCTAATTTGGCAATTTCAACTCATAATCTATCCATTTCCTCCTCCCCCATACATATATCTCTTAATTCAAATCTTTTACGTATATTAATATAACATAACATCCCTTTTCCTAAACTAAACAATCAGTAAGCTAGCCTATCTCCACCCACTTTCCTGCAGGTCTACCATACATAATATTTTCAATATCTTTGTTATTCTGCCCACACCACTAAAAAATATTTCCATATATAGATAAAATCCTCAAATGACTTTAAGCTTGTAATCCATATGGTATCTTCTGTAATGTCTTTCAACTGGATTGTTAATTCCATCACCCATGTTAGGGTAACATCAAATTCTAGTTCCAACAGTATATTCAGTATCTTCAATTACCATCTGCCCCCATCAATAATAAATGTTTTCATATATAAAAAACCACCCGAGTGACTTTATATTTATATTCCATATAGTGTCTTCTGTAATGTCTTTCATCTAGATTATTAATTCCAACCACCGTATTAGGGTAACAACCAGATCTTCTGCATGCCCTAGTCCCATAGTTCTCTTGCCTTATAGCTCAGCATAAACGTAATCCATTTATCAAAGAGTCCAAAATAGAAAGTTCCAATCCACTCAGTTAAAGGCCATCTTCCACATCCCAAAAGCACAGCACTGCAGAGATCTGTCACTCTCCTCAAAATAGTAAAAACCAATACTTTGCCTCAGCTATAGTTTCATGTTTTTAATCGTCTCTTAAGTAACTGGCATTACACTGCTGTTTAGCCTAAAAATTTTTATTTTTGTAGAACCTGCTTCTTCTTTTCTTAACTTTTTGTGGCTTAGATCTCCATCCTGGTTGCCTTTCTAGGAGTTGTATATCAACATCCTGGCCTTTTCTTCATTGCAGCACATATAGCACAGCTTTTTACATAGCTCTTAATGTCCTTCCTCGTTCCCGGCCACCAAAACTGCCTCCTAGCTAGGTGCCACATTTTTTAAAAATTTATTTTTATTCAACATTTACATCTTTAAAATCTTAGTTACACTTTTACAGCTTTCCAATACCGGCATCTTTAGTAATATCCATTTTATCCTTTGGCCAATTGTATACACATGCATTTTGTTTGTTACATACTTATTCATATAATCACTACATTATATAAATACCTACTACACATTAAATATTCCTTTTCATTATAATATCTTCTCTTAACAGTCACTATACATTGATTTTAGATTTCTTTTCCAGCCAATTATACCACCTATTCCATGTTTCATAATAAATCATTTCCTCTCTGTCTTTGAGTTCCATTGTTAACTTATCTGATTCTGCACACTCTAGCACCTTTTTTATAATCACCGTGTTTGATGGAGCATGTTGTTTCCAATTTTGGGCAAATGAAATTCTGGTGGCGGTGATTATGTGGAGCGTGAGGTATTGAATATTTTTCTCATTTTTTCTTTTATAATCCCCAAAAGAAATAGTTCTGGTTTCATGTCAATTTTTTGCTCAGTCATTTCCTTCAACCACTTTTTATTTTTATTTTTTTAAAAAAGTTTTTATTGATAAAAAAAATGTACAAACAAACATAGATCCATTAAGACAACGTACAAAACAAGAGACTTCCGGCGGTGATGTAGGGCTGTGGCGGCGCAGGAGAGAAGCGCTCTCTTTCTGTTGCCGGTTTTCTGAGCTTTTGGTGCCTTTTCTGGCGAAGACCGATCCTCGAGAGATCGGGAATAAAGAGGGAAACTTCGGGGAAGGCGAGGAGAGGTGCGATCTCCCGCCGTACCGAGAAGATCCCTTCCTTCCAGGCTCGGGAAGAAGCTAGCTGGCGTGGCGAGTGCAGCTGGCCCGGAGGCCTGATGAGCCGATTGAGACCATCGGGAGCAGAGGAGTGAGTACAGTGCAAGACTGCCGAGGGTGAGCAGAAAGTGAGGATCGTTATTTTGGAGTAATTTGGCACAATCGAGGAGGAAATATTTTTCTGGAGGAGCAGCACGGAAAGAGAATATCTCAGAGCGTAAAGGGGCGGCAACTGAAGAGGCGAGCAGAAAGGAAGAGGACGAGACATAGACAAGCGGAGAAAGACTTTAAAACAGCGAAGACAAAGGTGAGGAGAGGTGGATTTAAAGTGCAGAGATTTAAAGATTTAAAGAAAACAAACATTCCTTGTATCCTCCCTTTTTTTGGCTGCTCTAACGGAAGGAGAGAGGTAGTTTGGCAAAGAAAAAACTGCGGACTGTGACTGTGCAGATTGGAGATCGCCATATTGAAACAGGGAAAGATCTCAACGTAAAAAAGAAACGAGTTGCACCTCTCCTTTGTTGAAAATACGACGAAAAAGACTCATAGAAGTCATAGAAAACTGAAATATATTACTCCTATACAATCCTCTTTTCTTTAAACATAGATAATTGCTATTGCTATTGATATGTATTGGAATTGATTAAGAACTATAGTGATATTTGTTGTTTATTAATAAATAAATTAGTATATAGTATATAACAAACTAGGATTTATAATAGTTGTAGTGCTACAGAAGTAAGTAGTGGGAAGTAATTGATTTGTAACAATATATATATATATATATATATATATGTATGTATATATATATATAACATATTCGTGATTTTATGTAATTTAAGTATTATAATTATTAATTATTATCTATTGAACTAAACATTAAGCAGTAAGAATTGATTAATTGAATAAGTCTGTGATTATCTAAACTATATATATATATATATATATATATATATTTATAAATATATATATATTTATATTTATACTAACTACTTAGATTAATTTATATTAATATCTATATTGTAATATCTATATTATATCTAAATTTATATTCTTATTGCATTTTTACGAAGTATTTTATAAGAGATAATTAATCAGTTAAAGGAACCTTACTTAAAGAAAATAGATAAAGTGAATGAGAGATTATTGAATTGAATCTTTATAAGGGAAAAGGAAAGGGAAAGAAAGAAATTAGACAAAAGTTGGGTGGTGATTTGGGAGAAAGTTGATAAAATACTGGTGGAACAATATAGAATTCTGAAAGAGATGACGAGTACTACTACGACAACGTTGAAGACAGCGAAGAAAACGACATCAATTTTAGCTGGACCATCGGCCTCACCAGTATCACAGAAAACCCTGGAGGGAATGTTCGCATCAGAAAAACAACCCAGTACACCCAGTTTGCCAGCAATGCAAGCTACTTTAATGACAATCCAAGAAACAATGGTTAAAATGCAAGAATGCATGACCAGAAACCATGAACAATCTAGAAAACATATGGATGAGGTAAAGAGGGAAGTTAAGAATGACTTCAAAAGATCGATGAAAAAATGGATCTGATCCAAGAAATTATTCAAAGAAATGATCAAAAGATAAAAGAAATAGAACAAAAAACTGAATTGACAGAAGAAAAGTTGGAAACATTGGACACAAAAATGATGGGATTAAATAAAGAACTCGAGAACACAGTAGCCCAACTGGAAATGGAAAAAGCGGCATTCTTTCTGCGTTTCCAAAATGTAGCTGAAGAAAGAGAAGAAGATTTGACGATGATAATGGCGGAGATGATAGCTGAGGCTCTCCAAAGAGAAAGGGAAGAAATAATAAATGAATTAGATGAAGTGTACCGGGTTCACACAAATTATGCCCGACAACACAAACTTCCGCGGGAGGTACACATAAGATTCGTAAGAAGAAAGGTGAGGGATATCGTGTACAAAATAACAAAGGATGAACCTATGCTTTACAAGAACAAAGAAATAATAACTTTGAAACAAATTCCCAAAAGAATAAGAGACTTTCAAAAAGACTACTGGTTCCTGGCCACGTTGCTAAACAGGAGATATATACCTTTTAGATGGACGACACCCGAAGGAATGTTGGTAACATGGCAGGGAAGGAAAATAAAGGTTGATTCGCAGAGTAAAGCAAGGGAACTATATGACCAAATGACGGGCAGTGAGATAACAAATGACAGCAAAGAGGAGGGAGGAAGAAATATCAAAGGAAAACAGAGACAGGAATGTGAAAGAACCCCACCACAGGGAGGAAAAGAGGAGGAAGGAGAGACTCAGGAGGAAGGAGTACAAACAAGAGGCAAAAAAAAGGAACTAGAAGAAACAAAGAAGAAACAACAGGAAAGTCAGTAAGATATGGAAAGAACCCTAAGAATTCTATCAGTAAATGTAAATGGTCTCAACTCACCATCGAAACGACACCAAATTTTCAAAAAGATTCTGAAACAAAAATCTGATATAGTATGCCTCCAGGAGGTACACATAAGAAAACAAGATATAAATTATGTACAATATAAGAAATTAGGAATAGCATATTCATCGCTGGCAGAAAAGAAAAAAAGAGGAGTAGTGGTATATATCAAGGAAGGGATAGATAGTAATATAAGATATACAGATACTGAAGGTAGAATTGTGATGATAGAGTTAAAATTTGACTTCAAAAATATATTATTCGTTGTAATATATGCACCAAATAGTAAACAATTAGAATTCTATAAAAAAGTGCATGAGAAAATTATAGATCAAAAAATGGAAAATGTATGTCTAATTGGAGATTTTAATGCCATTTCGGATGTAAGAAAAGATTATAAATGTGACCATCAAAATAAAAATAAGAAAAACATATTACCCAGAACCTTTACAGATATGGTCGAAGAGCTAAATATGATAGATAATTGGAGGTTTTACAACCCTGAAACTAAAAATTTTACATATTATTCGAATCCACACAAATCTTGGTCCAGGTTAGACATGGCATGGGTATCTGGTATGTTAATGAGAGAGATAGAAACCATAGAAATTTTATCAAACGATTGGGCCGATCACAATCCATTAATGATGACGTGGAAGGGGCACCAGAGAAAGAAAAATAGATGGACAATGAATTTACAGGTAATAAAAGAGAAAGAATATAAGAAGTATATGGAAAAAGAATTAGAATTGTTCTATAAGGAAAATACAAAACAACACACCTCCCTACAAAATTTATGGGACACTACTAAGGCATATGTAAGAGGCCTTACAATAGCATATAACGCAAAAAGGAGAAAAGAGAGAGAAAAAGAATACAATAAAATACGAGATGAAATTCAAAATTGGAAACATAAACTGCAAGGAAAACCAGGTGATGAAGAAATAAGGGTGAAGTGGATAGCGGCAAAACATAAGCTCAATATATTAGAACAAGGGAAATACGCACTGAATTTGAAATATATAAGGCAGAACCATTTTGAACACGCAAACAAATCAGGGAGGTGGTTGACGTATAGGCTAAGGAAGGAAAGGGAAAAAAGAACAATTCAGAAACTACAAGATGATGAGGAGAAGATCCAACAAAACATAGAGAAGAAAAAGGAAATAATACTTCAATATTATCAAAAGCTTTATGAGAAGGACATAGTAACAACAGAGGAAATTGAACAGTATTTAAAAGGAGAGGGAGTGCAAATATTAACAGAGGAGGAAAAAGAATTATTAAATAGGGAGATTACGATGGGTGAATTAAAAGAAGCATTGAAGAGACAGAAAAATAATAAAACTCCGGGGACCGATGGTTTACCAACAGAGTTTTACAAAACATTTGGAGAATTATTAAATGGAATATTATTAGAAGTATATAATGAAGCCCTGTTGGAGGCAAAACTACCAAACAAATGGAAGGAAGCGTATATCTCCCTAATACCAAAAGAAGGGGCAGATGCCACATTAATAAAAAATTATAGGCCGATTTCTTTGTTGAATACCGATTACAAGATTTTAATGAATATAATCGCTAATAGAATGAAAAAAATATTACATAATAAAATACATCAGGATCAAAACGGTTTCTTGCCCACAAGACAAATAAAAAATAATTTAAGGATGGTAATGGATGTTTTAGAGCAGTGGTTCTCAACCTTCCTAATGCCGCGACCCTTTAATACAGTTCATCATGTTGTGGTGACCCCCAACCAGGGGTGGGTTCTAAATTTTTTTACTACCGGTTCTGTGGGCGTGGCTTATTTTGTGGGCATGGCTTGGAGATCATGTGACTGGGTGGGTGTGGCTAACTGGTCATGTGACCGGGTGGCCGTGGCTATGTGTATAGGGACTACTCAGAGGGCTGAAAAAAGTCATTTCTGACAGGTCCTCGCACTTTTGACTGGTCCTCACACTTATGACCATCCTCACATTTATGCCCGTGCAGCATTCTTAACAACCATGTCACTCATTTCACAACTGCTTCTTTTCACCATGGTGATAAGATAGGGCAAAAACGTAAAATGTGAGGATAGTCGTAAATTTGAGATCTGGTCAAAAGTGCGAGGACCAGTCAAAAATAACTTTTTCAGCCCTCTGAGTAGTCCATGTGCACAAAAGGACTACCCAGAGGGCTGAAAAAAATGATTTCTGACAGGTCCTCACACTTTTGACCTGTCTTTGCACTTATGACTGGTCATCATTTATGCCCATTGTAGCATTCTTAACAACCGTGTCACTCATTTCACAACTGTTTCTCTTCACCATGGTGACAAGATAGGGCAAAAACGTAAAATGTGAGGACAGTCGTAAGTTCGAGGACTGGTCAAAAGTGCGAGGACCAGTCAGAAATAACTTTTTCAGCCCTCTGAGTAGTCCAGCAATAGAGAGGGATGAAGGAAGGGAAGGGAAATTAGAGTAGGAGTGAGGGTAAGAGAGGGAGGAAGAGAGGAGGAGAAGGAGAAAGGAAGAGGAAGTAGGGAGGAGAAGAAGAGGGGGAGGAAGAGAAAGTAAGAAGGAAAGAAAAGAGAGAGGTGGTAGGTTTGAGGAGAAAGATTGCTGTACAATAAAAAAGATGAAAGGGAAGAAAGCCAATCCCAAACAAATATAAAGATATTAAGATAAAGAATGAATTGTTAAACTTTAAAGAATAAAAGAGAGCAAATATGAATAAATAACAATTATTAGAAACACACATACAAACATACAATGTATTTTCTTTGAACAGAGTATTTGGTCGGTTCACAAATTTAAACAGTGTTTAGTCATTTCAATTAAATTTACAATTTCTATATTTCCTTTTTGCCATATTTATTCCTCATCTATTTTTTGTAAAAAAACCAATATTACCCTTCATCCTCATCTCTAATCTTAATCAAATTCAATTTTTCCCTTCTATTCTATATTATACCCCTTCCCATTGTCATCTATTTTTATATCCATCCTCACATTGGTTAATTATGTAATATTACAGTTGTTTAATATAAATTCAACATTTTAATATAAATCAATTAGTTATAAAACTACCTTTTTTGTATATTAATCAATATGAACATGAATATTCCAATTATTTCCATGCAATCCAATTTCTTACAAATCAATTAATTATATTTACCAATAATAATAGTCCAAATAATTTCCCCCATATATTCCTCCAAACCACAACTTAATCATTTCTGCTTTCAACACAATATACAATTAATAGTATCTCAATTATTACAATTCCCTAGTTAAATAGAGCTTTTTTTCTTTTGTGTTTTAAAAACTTGAACTCTCCTCTTTTCCCTAAATTTCCCATTATTTGCACCTACCTTTTTTGGTGAGGAAAAAGAAAAGAAATCTGCCTGCCTAATTTTCCAACGTTGTAGCAACAGCAAAGCCAACAGCCTGCTTTACTTTCAGTTTCGTTTTTCAGCATAGCTAGGGGGAAAAAAATCTGCTCCAGCAAGCTGCAGAGCCCTGAGCAAAACAGCTGAGAGCAAATCAGCTGAGAGTCGGGAGCCGATCTAATCAAGGGCTAATTAGCCTATGCTGAAGCTCCACGGGCCAATAAAATTACAAAAAAACACTGAACCATTTCTTAAATTGCTGGCTCGCCCGCCCCTCGCCCACCACTATTTATTGGCAATAAATTTATTTATTTATTTATTTATTTTTTGATTTGTATACCGCCCTACTCCCAAAGGACTCAGGGCGGTGAACAGCCAAGCAATAAAATACATAAATACACAAAATTTAAAACCAGATAAAATCAAATTAAATCATTTTGGCCCAGACAGATTAAAACACCCCAATAATTTAAAAACAGATTAAAATTTACATATTAAAAGAGGGAGGAGATTAGGCCAAGCCCGCTTGATGGAATAAGAAAGTCTTCACAGCGCGGCGGAAGGTGCGCAGATCTGGAATCCTCCGTATCTCTGGGGGGAGCTCATTCCAGACGGTAGGTGCCCCCACAGAGAAGGCTCTCCCCCTAGGGGTCGCCAGCCGACACTGTTTGGCTGACGGCACCTGGAGGAGTCCCTCTCTATGAGAGCGTACTGGCCAGTGGGAGGCTATTGGTTGTAGTAGGCGGTCCCGTAGATAACCAGGTCCTAAGCCATGGAGCGCTTTGAAGG
Source organism: Pantherophis guttatus (assembly GCF_059756535.1). Lineage (NCBI taxonomy): Eukaryota > Metazoa > Chordata > Lepidosauria > Squamata > Colubridae > Pantherophis > Pantherophis guttatus. Next base: position 59,354,408 of record NC_142069.1, on the reverse strand, counting down.
TGGTAACCAAAACCTTGAAGCGCACCCGGAAGACTACCGGGAGCCAGTGCAGCTCGCGCAGGAGGTGTCACATGGGAGCGCCATGATGCTCCCATTACCACCCGCGCGGCCGCACTCTGCGCCAGTTGGAGCCTCCGGGTGCTCCTCAAGGGGAGCCCCATGTAGAGAGCATTACAATAGTCCAGGCGGGAGGTGACGAGGGCATGAGTGACCGTGCGTAACGAGTCCCGATGCAGAAAGGGACGCAACTGGCGAATCAGGCGAACCTGATAAAAAATCCTCCCGGTCACAGCCGTCAGGTGCTCTTCTAAAGACAGCCGTGAATCCAGGAGGACGCCCAAGTTGCGAGCCCTCTCCATGGGGGCCAGTGATTCGCCCCCAATAGTCAGTGAGGGCGTCAGCTGACTATATTGGGACGTCGGAAACCACAGCCACTCGGTCTTGGATGGGTTGAGCCTGAGCCTGTTCCTCCGCATCCAGATCTGTACGGCCTCCAGGCACCGGGACATCACTTCAAGGGCATAGTAGCGGTGCGGAGGGGTGGAGCAAGCCAGCAATTTAACAAACGGTTGGGCTGAACCCTCTAGAATCGGCAGAATCCCACCACTGGCTATAGGGCAACCCTTTGAAGCCCCGCAGCAAGAATTTAAACAGTTTTTTTTTCCTCTAGCCATCAGCTGGGACTCAGGAGGCAGCAATAGATTGGGAGCGGGCGGGGTAAGCGAACGGCCGGCGATCCAACAGAGCAGAGAGTGAGGGTAAGTGAAGGTGTGGGGGGGGGCGAGAGAGGGCTTTGGCGACCCCTGTGAAATGGCCGTTCGACCCCCAAAGGGGTCGCGACCCCCAGGTTGAGAACCGCTGTTTTAGAGTATTATGAAGTGCATTCAGAAAAACAGGTGGCCCTGATCTTTCTGGATGCACAAAAAGCGCTTGATCAGGTAAACTGGCAATTTATGAAAGAACAAATTAAAAGTATGAATTTCGGTGATAAATTTACAAAAATGATATCATCAATATACCAGGACCAAAAAGCATGTAAATGGGGATCCAACAGGATTTTTTGGAATAAATAAAGGAGTAAGGCAGGGATGTCCGCTGTCCCCTGTGCTTTTCATTTTAACGCTAGAAAACCTGCTAATTAGAATTAGGGCAAATAAAGAGATACAAGGACTAAAGATTAAGAGAGAGGAGTACAAGGTCCAAGCTTTTGCGGACGACCTTGTCTTCTTTATTAAGACCCAATAGAAACAACCCCCAAGTTAATAAAAGAAATTGAAAAATTTGGAAAAGTAGCAGGCCTAAAAATCAACAAAGAAAAAACAAATATGATAATAAAAAATATGACAACAAAACAAGTAGAGCAATTAGTAAATGACTCACAACTACAGGCAGTTAAAAAAGTGAAATATCTAGGGATTCATTTGACGGCTAGAACAGCAACAATAAAACAGGACAATTATGAACCCTTGGTCCAGAAAATCAAAGAAGACTTAGATAAATGGGGGAAACTAAGGTTGTCTTTGCTGGGGAGGATAGCAGTGGTAAAATCAAACATACTTCCAAGCTCCTTTACTTATTCCAAACGATTCCAATAAAATTGGATAAGAAATTTTTTGACAATTTGGATAAAATAACTACAAAATTTGTGTGGGAGGGGAAAAAAATCGAGAATAAAATTAAATATATTACAAGATGATAAAATTAGAGGCGGTTTCGGTTTCCCGGCGTGGCAAAAATATTACAAGGCTGCCAGTTTACTATGGATCAAGGAATGGATAACTCTGGATAATCAAAGACTGTTAAATCTGGAAGGACATGACCTAATGAAAGGATGGCATGCCTTTATTTGGAACTCTGGAAACAAGACATATAAACATTTTAACAATCATACCATTAGGAAATCTTTAATTAGTACATGGCAACAAATTCAATGCAAACATTATATGAAAATCCCCGGTTGGTTGTCGACAATAGAAGCAATCACCCACCCCAATATATTATCAAAACAAAATATATTACGATACAGAGAAATATTAGATACACAGGGTAAATTAAAAACTAGGGAAAAATTAAAAGAACAAGGAATAGCAATAGACTGGTGGCCCTATTCACAAATAAAAATAAGATACAGGAAAGATCAGGAGGAGGGGGGAATAGATTTGAAACAAAACAGATTGGATAAATTATTAGAATCTAAAGAAGGGAAATTAATTTTGAAAATTTATAAATACTTACTTGAATATGATTTGGCAGAAGAATTAGTTAAAGGGCAGATGATAGCAGGGGCGAGAAACATTGGGCACAGCATACAGCTAGAAGAATGGGAAAGAGTGTGGGAAACTAACTACAGCATGACAAAATTGGTAGCCTACAAAGAAAATCATTATAAGATGTGGTATCGATGGCATCTGGCCCCTGCAAGATTAGCGAAAATGTACCCAAATGTAAATCCGACCTGTTGGAAGTGCAGAAAAACACAGGGAACTTTTTACCATGCTTGGTGGCTCTGCCCGGTAATTAAGAAATATTGGAACAAGGTAAGGATATGGATAAGAGAAATAACAGATTATGAAATTGAATTAGAACCTGAGATTTTTCTATTAGGCATGATCAAAAAGACCATCCGAAATGACATAAAATACCTAATGCTTCATATAATCACGGCGGCAAGATTAGCACTAGCACAATTTTGGAAAAGCGATCGACTGCCAACGGACCAGGAACTAATACAAAAAATATATACATGCGCAGAAATGGACAAACTAACTTTAGAGTTACAGGATAAGGAGGACTCTAAATATTATGCAATATGGAATAGATGGTACCAATGGATAAACCAGAGGAAAGGAAATGGGTAGAGATGAAATTTAGAAGAAATTAATATAATAAAAAACAGCACTGTCAGAGGGATAGAATATGGAATATCTTACTGTATGTTTGTATATATGTACATATAATACACATAATATATGTATATAGAATAATGGAAATTAGTCAATAGGTGAAGTTTATGTACTATATATGTAAATTTGTTTCTTGATTGAGAGAAACTTGTATGTTTTAAATGTTTTTTTAATAATAAAGTTTTGTTTAAAAAAAAAAGACAACGTACAAAACAAAAATCTATATTTACATATTTACATATTTGTATATAGAACATTATAGTCCGCTCTTTATTTAATACTATACATTTCCTGTTAGATAGTCAAGGTTATTTTTATATTCCTATTTTTCCCTCCAGCCAGCTGTACCATCGTTGCCACACTAAACAGTAATCAGTATCATCTTTCTCTTGTAATTCCTTTGTAAGCCTATCCATTTCTGCGCATTCTGTAATTTTTGTGATTATTTTATATTCTGTCGGTAATTGCTCAGATTTCCAATTTTGGGCAAAGAGTATGCGTGCTGCTGTAAGAATATGAATAATTAGATATTTTATTTCTTTGGTATATTGTGCTGTGATTATTCCCAATAGAAAGATTTCCAGCCTCATTTCCAGCTTTTGTTTTGTAATTTCTTCAATCATTTTATTAATTTCTTGCCAGTCTTGTTTTGTCTTTTGGCATGACCACCAGAGATGATAGTATGTCCCTTTCTGTGATTTACATTTCCAACACATTGGAGATGTATTTGGGAACATCTTGGCCAGCCGCGCCGGTGGGAGGTGCCATCGGTAGAACATTTTGTAAAGATTTTCCTTATAGGGTATAGACATTGTCATCTTATAATTTATCTTCCATAATTTTTCCCAGTTATCCAATTCAATGTTATATCCTATATTTTTGGCCCAGATTATCATGTTTTCTTTAACCATCTCTTCTAATTTGTAATTTATTAAATACTTACAAATTTTGGTTATCATTTTCTCATCTGTACTTTGTAATATCTTATCTAATTCGTTTGGTTCATTTTGAAATCCGAATTGTGCCCGATCTGTTTTATATCTTGATTCTATTTGCAAATATGGCCACCAGTCAATGTCTATACCCTGATTTTTTAATTCTTGTCTTGTTTGTAAATCTCCTTCATTATTCAATAATTCTTTATAACTTCTCATTTTCTCTATGTCCATGACATTTGGGTAAATCAGTGCTTCCATGGTCGATAGCCATCGCGGAATTTTGGTGTAGTACTGCTTTCTAATCTCTTGCCATGTTTTGTACAATGATCCCCTGATAATACTTTTTTTTTTTAATTAAATTTCTATACCGCCCTGCTCCTGAAGGACTCAGGGTGGTGAACAGCCACAAGATAAAACACATAAGTACAACAATTTAAAATAGATTAAAAACAAATTAAATAATTTGGCTGAATTTAAAATACCCCATAATTTAAAACAAATTAAAATTTATATTTAAATTTATATTTAAAAGGGGAGAAGATTTAGGCCAGGCCAGCTTGATGAAATAAAAAAGTCTTAAGCGTGCGACGGAAGGTGCGCAGATCCGGGATCCTCCGTATCTCCGGGGGGAGCTCGTTCCAGATCGTAGGTGCCCCACAGAGAAGGCTCACCCCCTAGGGGCCGCCAGTCGACATTGTTTGGCCGATGATATCCGGAGGAGCCCCTCTCTATGGGAGCGTACTGGCCGGTGGGAGGCTATTGGTGGTAGCAGGCGGTCCCATAGATAACCAGGTCCTAAGCCATGGAGCGCTTTAAAGGTGATAACCAGAACCTTGAAGTGCACTCGGAAGACCACCAGGAGCCAGTGCAGCTCGCGCAGGAGAGGTGTTACATGGGAACTCCACGTTGCTCCCATAACCACCCACGCGGCCGCACTCTGCGCCAGTTGGAGCCTCCGAGTGCACCTCAAGGGGAGCCCCATGTAGAGAGCGTTACAATAGTCCAGACGAGAGGTGACAAGGGCATGAGTGACTGTGTGTAGGGAGTCCCGATCTAGAAAGGGACGCAACTGGCGGATCAGGTGGACCTGATGAAAAATCCTCCCGGTCACAGCCGTCAAGTGCTCTTCTAAAGACAGCCGTGAATCCAGGAGGACGCCCAAGTTGCGAGCCCTTTCCGTGGGGGCCAATGATTCGCCCCCAATAGTCAGCGATGGCGCCAGCTGACTATATCGGGACATCAGAAACCACAGACACTCAGTCTTGGATGGGTTGAACCTGAGCCTGTTCCTCCCCATCCAGATCCGTACGGCCTCCAGGCACCGGGATATCACTTCAAGGGCATCGTTGGGGTGGTCCGAGGTGGAGATGTACAGCTGGGTGTCGTCAGCGTACTGATGGTACTTCACCCTGAAACCACGGATGATCTCGCCCAGCGGCTTTACATAAATGTTGAACAAAAGGGGCGAGACGACCGATCCCTGCGGCACGCCATATATGAGGGGCCTCGGGTTGACCTCTGCCCCCCTGTCAACACAGACTGCGACCGGTCGGAGAGAAAGGAGGAGAACCACCGTAGTACGGTGCCTCCCACCCCCAACTCTTCCAACCGGTGCAGCATGATACCATGGTCGATGGTATCAAAAGCCGCTGAGAGATCTAACAGGACCAAGACAGAGGAGCAACCCCTGTCCCGAGCCCTCCAGAGATCATCAACCAACACGACCAATGCTGTTTCCATGCTGTACCCAGGCCTGAAACCCGAATGGAATGGATCTAGATACGACGTTTCATCCAGGTACTGGGGAAGCTGTCGCGCAACCACACTCTCAACAACCTTCGCAACAAAGCGAAGGTTGGAGACTGGACGATAATTAGCCAATACTGCCGGGTCCAGGGAAGGCTTCTTGAGGAGAGGCCTCATCACTGCCTCCTTCAAGGTGGCGGGGAAAGCACCCTCACCCAATGAAGCATTTATAATCCCCTGGAGCCAGCCTCGCGTCACCTCCCGGGAAGCCAGTACTAACCAGGAGGGACACAGGTCCAACAAACATGTGGTCGCGTTCAATCTACCCAGAATCCTGTCCACATCATCTGGGGTCACAGGATCAAACTCGTCCCAGATAACATTCTCAAGACCTGCCTCCATCACCCTCGCTGGACCTACCCAGTCGGAGTCCAGACCTTCCCGAATCTGAGTGATTTTGTCATGCAGATATTGAACAAAATCCTTGGCTCTTCCCTCCAAGGGGTCCTCCCGTGCTTCCTGGTGGAGCAGGGAGCGGGTCACCCTAAACAGGGCGGCCGGGCAATTATCTGATGACGCAATAAGAGCAGCAAAATGGGTACATTTTGCTGCCTTTTGTTGTTGTTGTTGTTGTTGTTGCTGGGTTTTTTTTTTGGTGCTGTTTTTTATTATATACAATTTGGGATCCTTCCATGCTAAACACTCCCTGAGAATCAGGAGTTGTTTGTTATCTCTCAGCCAGGGGTCCACCTGTAATTTGGTTTATGTGTTCTGGATTAATTCTCCATCAGTCTCAGTCAACCTCCCTCAGGCTTGCCGCCTCGTAGTGATTTGTGCTGCCTTCTGGGGAAGGGGAATAATGGAATTGACCACTTCTTCACAATTGCTTTTTTATTGTGGAATTTGGGGCAAGGCATCTGCTAAGACCCCCCCCTCCCCTGGGATGTACTTTAAAGTGAAATCAAACTGGTTAAAGTATTGCACCCATCGGACTTGTTTGGGCAAGAGCTTCCGAAGGGTCCTAAGTGCCTACAGATTTTTGTAATCAGTCCATACTTTGAACGGCACTTTGCTTCCCTCCAGGAAATGGTGCCAGGTCAATGCTGCCATTGGATGGCAAAAGCTTCCTTCTCCTACACTGCCCACCTCCTTTCAGGGTTGGTGAGTTTTCTGGAGTTATATGTGCTTGGTTGCAGGTTCCCCTTCTTTTTTTGGATTTTTCTGGAGGAGCATCGCACCCAGGGCTACATCACTGGCATCAGCTTGGATAACAAAAGGCTCCTTGGGGTTGGGATGTTTTAGGACCAGCTCCTTCACAAAGGGTCATTTAAGCAAACTGGTAAGATGGTTCTGCCCCAGGCGCCTGATGGAACCCGAAAGGTTCCTGATGGAGCTTGGGTCATTTCCCGCCTCCTTAGCCCACGATTCATCCAAGGCCCTTGTGAACAGGCTGCGGTGGGGGCCCTGGATCGAATCGCGCCTTTGCAGCCTCTGATCCGACGCAGATCCCAGGAGGCTCCTAGTTCACCGTGGAGCTCAGGGAAATGAAGCATCAGAAAAGACGCCTGGAGGGTGGTTGGAGATCCTCCCGATCCGAGTCCGACCGAACACAACTAAGAACCCATATTAGGTCTTATCTTGTGGTGATGGAAGTGGCGAAAAGTAACTATTTCACCACTCTCATTGCATCTGCAGAAAACCGCCCAGCAGCCCTGTTTAGAGTGACCCTAATTAAGGGTCACTCCCTGATTAAGGAGGGAGCCCTTCTTAATCAGGGAGTGAGGGAGGACCCCTTGCAGGGCTGTGCTGAGGATTTTGCACAGATTCTGCAAGATAAAATCACTCAGATTCGGACCGGGTTGGACTCCGACTGGACAGTGTCTGTTGAGGTGACGGGGGCTAGTCTTGGTGGAGACATCTGGGTTGAGTTTGAGCCTGTTTTGCTGGATGACATGGACAGGATTATGGGTAGGCTGGGGTCCTCCATGTGTTTATTGGACCCTTGTCCCTCCTGGCTAGTTTCGGCAGCCAGAGAGGTGACTGGAGACTGGATCCAGGCTGTTATCAATGCTTTGTTAAAGGAAGGGGTCTTCCCCGCTGCACTCAAAGAGGCGGTGGTTCGACCCCTCCTTAAGAAGCCTAACCTGGACCCTGACGTTCTTAACAACTACCGTCCAGTCTCCAACCTGCACTTTTTAGCAAAGGTTGTTGGGTCCATGGTGGCGCAGCAATTCCCTCAATTCCTGGAAGAAACAGACTACCTCGATCCTTACCTGGTTTCAGGCGTGGTCACAGCACGGAAACGGCATTGGTCGCCCTAGTAAATGATCTCTGGTGGGCCAGGGATGGGGGTTGTTCCTCCATCCTGGTCTTTCTTGACCTCTCAGCGGCTTTCGATACCATCAACCATGGTATCCTGCTGCAGCGGCTCAGGGGGATGGGGTTAGGAGGCACTGTTTTACAGTGGTTCTCCTCCTATCTCTCTGGTTGCCTGCAGTCTGTTTGGGCGGGGGGTCAGGGATCCTCCCAGAGGCCTCTCACTTGTGGGGTGCCTCAGGGATTGGTTCTCTCCCCTCTGCTCTTTAACATCTACATGAAACTGCTGGGTGAGATCATTCGTGGTTTTGGGGTGAGGTATCATCAATATGCTGATGATACCCAGCTTTACATCTCCACCCCTGACCACCCTAGGGATGCCCTTTCCGTGATGTCCCACTGCCTGGAAGCGGTGCGGGTTTGGATGGGGAGGAACAGACTTAGACTCAACCCTTTCAAGACTGAGTGGCTGTGGATGCTGGCGTCCTGAGATCTGGAGGTTCTATCTTTAATGATCGGGGGAGAAACTCTTGCTCCCTCTGAGAGGGTCCGCAACTTGGGTGTCCTCCTGGATTCTCAGCTGTCCTTAGATGACCATCTGATGGCCGTAACCAGGGGGGCCTTCGCACAGGTGCATCTTGTGCGCCAGTTGCGTCCTTTTCTAGACCGGGATGCCCTCGCCACGGTCACTCATGCCCTCGTTACCTCTAGGTTGGACTACTGTAACACCCTCTACATGGGGCTGCCCTTGGGATGCATCTGGAGGCTCCAGCTAGTCCAGAACGCAGCCGCGTGGGTAGTTATGAGGGCGTCTAGATACTCCCGTGTAACATCTCTCCTGCGTGAGCTGCACTGGCTGCTGGTGGCGCTCCGGATACATTTCAGGGTGCTGGTGTTTACCTATAAAGCCCTTCATGGCTTAGGCCCGGGGTACTTGCAGGACCATCTCCAGCCGATCTCCCATCGTCCTGTGCGCTCTCACAGAGTCGGCCTCCTCAGGGTGCCGTCGGCCAAACAATGTCGGCTGACGGCCCCCAGGAGGAGGGCGTTCTCTGTGGGAGCCCCGACCCTCTGGAATGGATTGCCCACCGAGCTCAGGACAGCCCCCGACCTTCTTTCTTTCCGTCGTGAGCTGAAGACGTGGCTCTTCCGTCAACTCAACTGATCCGTTTGGGGGTACACTGTCATAATTTTAAACTGTTTTAATAGGGTTGTTGATTTTAATTTTATTTCATTGTGATTTGTATTGGAATTTGTCATTTTGTAAGCCGCCTTGAGTCCTCAGGGAGAAAGGCGGCATATAAATCGCAATAAATAAATAAATAAATAAATTCAGCGCAAGCCTGGGCGTCCTGGATCTGCATGCCATGGATGGCCTCCCTCATGAGGTCATGGCTTCCCTCAGGAGTTGGTTGGGCTGGTTGGAGGCTCCTTCCAGTCTATCATTGTTGTAAAGGTCTGCCATCTCCTGCTTCCAACTAAGTCGGCGGCTCCCATGACATCCTTGGTCCTGCGGCCCCAGCCTTCCTTCTTCCCAACGCTGATGGACCACCTCTGCTTAGCAAGCAGTGCTTGAGGCAATGTTTTCCTCGACCAAGGCATTGAGGGCCTCAGTTGAGATTTTGGGGGATGGGGTTCTCCCCCAGTCTTCAGCCTCTTCATGGTCACTGCCCTGGGCAGACATGGGGTGCGTGGTCCCCATGGTAGGGCGGTTATCGCTCCGGGTTGACCAGTTTGCAGTTCTTGCCTAATGTAAGGTCTTACCTCTCCAATCTTCCCAAGAAAGCAGGACTCTTGAAACTGCAGTTGTTCCAGAAGGAGCTTTTATTGAAACGTTTGTGATAACAAGAGATCTAGGCAAGAACTAAAGCTTCTCACTTAAAACCAGCTATTTAAAGCAATGATAACCAAACCCCTGCCACACTACATCATTGCAGGGAAACAGAAACTTCATATAGAGATTAACACAGTAATGCAAGAAATAGAAACAGAAACTCCCATATACAGGTACTCCATTCCGCCCCACTTCCTCCCACCAAAATGCCAGCATCCTTGTAGAAATATCTGGGACCTGACAACAACTAAGATTATCAAAGGCCTGGAGACTAAAACATGAAGAACGCCTGCAGGTTTTGCGTTTGGCTAGTTTAAAGAAAAAAAGAATTAGGAATGACATGATAGTAGTATTCCAATATTTGAGGGGCTGCCACAAAGAAGAGGGGGTAAAATTATTTTACAAAGCACCAGAGGTCAGGACAAGAAACAATGGTTGGAAACTAACCAAAGAGAGAAGCTACCTGGAATTAAGGAAACAGTGAGGACAATTAACCAGTGGAATAGCTTGCCTTCCGAGATCGTGGGCACTCCATCACTGGAGGTTTCTAAGAAGAAACTAGATAGCCACTTATGTGAAATAGTATAGATTCTCCTGCTTGAGCAGAGGGCGGGACTAGAAGATCTCCAAGGTTCCTTTCTATTCTGTTCTGCTCTGCTCTATTCTATTCCACTCTAAATTACTATTTGGCTTTGGGGTCCTTACCTTTTTTAAAAATTGAGTTTCAGTTTATTAATTCCTATTCAGTTCATTTTTAACTGAAGCACCTATCAAGGGCATCCACTTTCATTCTTAGATTAGACAAAAGGAAGGAAGTTCTGAATCAGTGGTGGGTTTCAAATTTTTTTACTACCGGTTCTGTGAGTGTGGCTTGGTGGGCATGGCATGGCTTGGTGGGCGTGGCAAGGGAAGGATACTGTAAAATCTCCATTCCCTCCCCAATCCAGGGGAAGGTTACTGCAAAATCTCCATTTCCTCCCAATCAGCTGGGACTTGGGAGGCAGAGAATAGATGGGGATGGGGCCAGTCAGAATTTTTACTACTGGTTCTCTGAACTACTCAAAATTTCCGCTACCGGTTCTCCAGAACTGGACAGAACTTGCTGAAACCCACCTCTGATCTGAATGCTACTTATATACCAGCAGCACCTGAGACTGAATCCTTGAAATAACTTCACTGTGGTTTCCTATAAATACTACATACAGAATGAAAGTAAATAATTCTGTTAGACCCTATATCACTAGGTATATGCACATATGTAAAGATGGGAAGGTTTATACTGTTTATCTTGATAACATACAAGATATACTCTATTATATCTAGAGACACTTGATGGCAAATGGGCAGCATATCAATTTAATAATATAAATAAATGATCATATAAATATATTTCATATTAAATGATACTGCTAAAAGTTTAGTTCTGTTCTGTTCAGGCCAAAATTGCTTGAAAGAAACCATGCAGCCCCTGTTATGCTTGTTATTTTATTATTACGCTTCATGAGCTTAAGACTGCTGCACCTGTGCTGGCTATCTACATGATTTGAACAGTAGAAAACAAAGTTTGTGTTACATGGTGAATCATATATACAGTTTATGCTAGCAGTCAAACAGAGGTTGCCAGGCAACACGGAGACCAGAGCTAGCATATTATCTTACTCTCAAGAATGTGCAGTTCTATGCCTGAATAAAGCTGATGCAACTTCAGAAACTGGTTGCTGTAATGATTTGTTTTGCTTTCCCTCTCTATTATTTACCATTTTGAATTAGTATCATGCATATTCAATTGTGAGCCTGCAAATGGCTGATTTAGATTTCTGTGCATTAATTGCAGATGCAATCAATTCTAATTCTAAATAATTCTACCTCATCAGAGATTTAATGTATTGAGACAATGTAATTATAATTGCTTCAGAGAAGATATGAAAAGTGTTCTAATCTGCTGGACAAGTAATATCACAATACAATGATGTCATGCAAATAATGCAAATTACAGAATGTGTCATCATCATGGCTTAAACCAGTGGTTCCCAAACTTTTTCAGTCCACCACCCCCTTGGTACTACAAACTCATCCTCAGTGCCCCCCACCCAGGGGTGGGTTCTACTTACCCTTACTACCGGTTTGCAGCGGGGTCGCTTGCACATGCACGCGCTCTTCTGCACATGCGCAGAAGCGTTTTGGTAATGTCGGGGTCAGTGGGCGGGGCCTCCGGCCAGTTTTATTACTGGTTCTATAGAACCGGTGAGAACCGGGGCAACCCACAACTGCCCTCACCCCCACCCCCTATAAATAGCATTGTTTGGAATAGCAGTTTGCACGACCCACTAAGGAAGATAGTAACAGTAAAATACATAGAATACAGCCATTTTTGGCCTCCTGAAGCCTTGCCCCACATGTCCCGTTTTTGTGAAAAATGGGCCTGTTTTTTGTAAAAAAAGGGTGCCTAGAGCCTTTGGGAGGCCTGCAGGCTTCTCCAATACAAATCTATCCCTGTAACAAAAATAGCTTACACTATTAGTTAACACTAAAGAAATCCCCTGAATCAACCAATCTAGAGCAGTGATTCTCAGCTGGGGGTTCCTTTTGAATTTGCTGACCACCAGCGAGTGGGAGAAAGCAGTTTCACAGAGGAGGGGATGGAGAGGACTGTGGGATGAATTCACACCCATTCCCAGACCCCCTTGGGATCAACCTGCAGCCCTCCCGCCTCCTCAGGCAGTAGAGCGTGTTGGGGGGGGGGATGCTTTTCAAGAAGTCACAAGGAGGGCTGAGATCCGGTTTCTGTCCCACAAGTAAAATTTGGTCCAGAACCAACCCCAACATGAAGGTCTTTTATTTGCTCCTTGTACTCCTTGTCTTTGCATTTTTAACAGGTAATAAATTAAATTTCTGATGATGTAAAAATAGCTCATAACTCACCTTTCTAGACAGCTATTATCATGTCTAAAAGCAAGATACTCTTCTCCATCTTTTGTCTGGAGTACCATTTAATTCAGAGCCTTTTAATTCCAGAAGTCCAAGTTTAAAGAATGGACTTCTGGAATTAAAGCTCCATTTTTTAGCTAAAACTTAATTCACACCTGTTAGTTTTGCTTGAGCAGTGTGAACAATTGACAGTGTGATCCTCCAAAGGTCTGAAAACTATATCATTGATTTTTCTTTGGCATTTAAACTAGATAACCAATGTGAAAAAGTGCATCAAGGAAGGACTGGAAAGCCAATTCATACTGAACTGTATTGGGTTTTCTGTTGTTATTTGAATAAAATGAAAAGAAATCAAACAGTGGTGCCTAGTGCGAAAAAAGAGACAAAATAATGGGTCATTCTCAACACTTGAATTCTCTGCACTTAAAATATCTAGAAATTATTATGGTTAAGTGAGTTTTGCCCCATTTTATGATTTTTCTTGCCATAGTTCAAATCAAAGTTCAAATCAAAGATTTGATAGTTCAAATCAGAGATTTGATAGTTCAAATCAAAGTTGAATATTTAAATTTCAGTAGTCACCAATCCCAGTCTTAAAATGAGTTTAGAATCAGTGGGAGTCACTGATAACAATGAACTAACTAGCTACTGATAATGAGTCCAGTCCTGCCTTTCTTTTCCTTCTGTCCAAGTTTTGCAAATACTTTTTCCAGGTATATGTTTTATTCCAAAGTATACAAACCATTATTAGGGAAAAAATGGGTCTTCCAAGCAATTTTAAAAGACACTGTCAGAATGACTCTGCTCTCAGCCCCCCTTGTGGCTCCTTGAAAAGCATCCTCCCCCCCACATATGTAAATGAAAAGAATAAGCTTAAAAATCCTAGCCTTTTAAAATTGAAAATATGGAGAATTGGGAGGATGAATATGAGACACTAAGGGAGATGTTTCAAAAAGTAAGGGAGGCATTTAAGGGAAATAAAGAAGCAGAGAATTGGTTAGCTTGCAAAAGAAAAAGAAAAAGAAAGAGAAAAGATGAATGAGAAGCAAGAGAAACAAGGAGATAATATTGAAATAATTGGGAAAAAAGATAAAGATGATTACACTAGGTTCAATAGAGATAGAATAAAAATGGATATGGGAAAATACTCTCAAATATGAAGAAAAGAGAAATAAATGGGGTAAGATTGAGAATGAAAAGTAATAGAGTTAAAATTAAAGAAAAAAGGCTGAAGGGGAGACATAAGAACAGGAAAAAGAAGAAGGTAAAGAAATGGGAGAAAGGGAGGAAAACATCAAGAAAGAGAACTGTGGAGAGACTAAGAGAAAATGGTTAAGAATCAGTGAAAATGTTAATTTGTTAATAAAGAGAATGATGTTTGTTGTAGAATTTATATGTGAAAATGCTGTTAAATGAAAAATAGAACAATGTAATATGAAAGAAAGAATGATATTGGAAGAAGCACTAAAAGAAGAAAATAAATTATAATATAAGAATTAATTGAATAAGATAGAATATGGAAATTAAATGTAAAACTGAATGAAATTGAAATGCAAAAAATGATTCAAATGATATATTTGTAAGAAGTAAAGTAAAAATATATTGTTAAAAGTAAAAAGTCTAAGGATTAGAAGATTGTTTGAGTAAAGATTTAAAAGAAAAAATGTAATAAGATGAAATATATTGCTAATAATTAAAAAGATGAGGGGACTTCCGGTGGCACCACAGGCGCCGAGGACACTCTTTTCTTGAGCGCCAGCCCCGCGATCTCGTAAAGCCGCTAGAACAGCGCAAATCAGCTGTCTAGCGGCTTGGAAACTTTCTCCCTGGGAAAACGGGAGGAAGAGAGCAGACGGGTGTAGGTAGAGCTCTCCAAGGAGCCCCAGGAACAATTCTGGGGCTCGAAGGGTGAGAGCTCCCTGGAAGCCCGACAGAGTTCCGGATCCGGGACGTTTCTGCTTTAGGCAGAAGAAGACCACCCCTGCAAACAACGCTTGGAATAAACATCATTTGGAAGCAGGCTGAGCAAACTCAGGAGAGATTAGATCTGCAAGTACTGAACTTTAACTCCAAATGTGTATTACTTCCTTCTGACTTATTAAGGGGAGAAAGTAAAACCAAGATAGCGATTGAGCTTTAATGGGGCGTGAAAGCGAAAGTTAAAAAGGAAGTTTCTTTTAGTGTTGGCAGCCCCTGTTCAAAATTAGAGATTTGTGCTTTAAAAAAAAGGAGAAGATCAAAGATTACAGCAGTGATTTTTTTAAAAAAGGATTGATATTATTTAAAGACTGATTTCTGGATTTGGTGGATTTATTGTTCTGGCAGCTGATTAAATTTAAATTGGAAACTAAAAATGGCTTCAAAACAAATTAAAGCTATTGTCCCCAAAAGTGCTGGGACTTCACCAGCTCAAACGTCCAGATTGCAATCTCTCTCTGTTCCAATGGAACCAACAATATTAACATTTGAAATGTTGCAGGAAGCCCTCAAAACATAAGCCTCTGTTACAGAAAAAAAAATTGCTTCAATGTTTCAGGAGCAAACTCGAGAGGTTGCTGAAGAGATAGCTCAAGTCAAAGAGACTATTCAAAAATGAAACCAAGAAATTAGAGAAGATATTATCATGTCAGTACAAGGATTGGCAGGACACATTGAAGCAATAGATGAAAAAGTGGAAGAAATTAAGCAGTCTAATGAGAACTTGGAAAATATAATGGGGGAGGTCCAGGACAAGATGGAAAGAGCAGAGGCTGATGTGATAATGATACAATATAGAGACATGGAATTTGCTCTGAGAATAAGAGGCCTCAAGGAAAATAAGCAAGAGAATTTGAGAGAGATCTTTTCAAAAGCATTTGCACAGATAATGGGAGATCAAAAAGCAAATTTTGAATAGCAAATTGAAAAAATTTATCATGTATGTTAGGGTGTGTGTAAAAAAGTATTTGTTGCTTGTGCAACGAGCAGAGCAGAAACACACAGGGAAGGAGATAAACGTGCAGCTCGTGTGAGAAAAATACTTTATATACAAGATAATAAGCAGTCTCGGTGTAGGTAAAACAGTCCAAGGTCATAAACAGTAATATCAGTCCAGTAAGTATCTTCCCTTACCAAAGCAAACAGACTTTAGTAACTCTCGGTATACAGTACCATATAACAATCCAGTCTAACACTAATCAGCAGAAAGACACAGGAAGCAACAGGAACAGGTACAATCAGGAACAAAGAACGCTTCTCTGCGCTGCTTATTTATGCACTGTAGCCTAATTACAGGGTTCAGCAAACCCTGATTACGTGGCTCAGTTGTTTCTTAAAGAAACAGATATATTGCCTGACCAACAAGTTAGGAGTAAGCTACAAGCTGAACCTAACAATGTCAATTCATGGATGGCCAGACAGAAACATCTACCAAGAGACATTGTAGTTTATTTTACAACAAGGAGACTACGCAATGACATCCTACAAGTCACTTTTAAAAATAAACTTCAAGTGCAGGGGCAGGAGGTTTTAACATTGAAAGAAATTCCCCCCAAAATGTTGAGAGCCAGAAAAGATTATGCCTTTCTGGTGGAAGAACTGAGAAACCGTCAGATACAGTATAGATGGGAAGTTCCAGCTGGTCTAGTGGTGAATTATTCAGGAGAAAGATATCGTCTCAATTCAGTGTGGAAGGCAAGAGATTTCTATACCAATGTATTAAAGGCTGGATGCCCACAGCCCCAGGAAGCTATAAGGAAGACGGAAATAGAGGGGGCAAGAAAGGGGGAGAAAGAAGAATTGTTGGCACAGGCCCAAAAGGGTAATTTGATTATTCAAGATGAATTAATACAATTTTCAACTACTGTTCAAGCTTTGGAGATAGAAGAACCTAAGGATAAAGACAGACTTGAGCGGCAGCCAAGTCAAGAAGAATTAAAAGTGCAGCAACTTCAAATGATTCAAGATACTACAAAAACAGAAGCAGTGGGAGGAGCAAGGCCAAAAAGTAAAATGCATGGAGATTTCCAGCATATGCTCCAAATGCTTCAGGGGGCCAAGAATGGCAACTAGATTTTTGACCTGGAATGTTAATGGCCTAAATTCACCACAAAAGAGGAGAAAAATATTTCATTATTTGAAACAGTTTAAAAATGAAGTAATTTGTTTACAAGAGACTCATATTAGAAGTAAAGATCAAAAGTACTTAATAAATGCAAGGTTAGGTATACATTTTGTTGCATCTGCTCCCGAGAAGAAGAATGGTATAGTTATATACCTAAAAAAAGACTTAATTGCCAAATTAATTGAAGCAGATGATCAAGGAAGATTTATAGCAATTGAACTTTTAATAAAAGGAGAAAAAATACTTTTAATTGGAGTCTAAGCACCGAACCAACAACAAGAAAAATTTTATAAGCTTTTACATTCCAAGTTACTACAATGGGATTATAAATCATGTATTTTGTTGGGTGATTGGAATGAAGTTTTGGACACTAAAAAAGATAAGAAGGGGCTCTTGCAGAACATTTCAACGTGTGCCAGATTGCCAAAATCGTTTTTTGAAATGATGGAGGATATGGAGCTGAGAGATATCTGGCGAGAGAGAAACCCCGAAGAAAAAGACTTTACCTTTTTCTCTGATAGACATCAATCTTTCTCCAGGATTGATTTTATATTAATTACAAATGAACATTTTTCCAGGGTGAAGAAGACGAAGATTTGTCCAAGAGTTTTAATGGATTATAGTCCAGTTTGGATGGAATTAGAGTATGGAAGGGGATCTAAGAAGTCTTGGAGGTTAAATGAAAATCTGTTTAGATATGAGGAAAATGTAAAAGAATGTACAAAATTTATGAAAGAATTCTTTATCATAAATATGCATAAGGGTACATCTATGGAAATGGTTTGGGATGCAAGTAAAGCATATATGAGAGGCATTTTGATATATTTGAATATCAAATATGGTTATGGGAGCAACATGGTGCTCCTGTGTAACACCTCTCCTGCGCGAGCTGCACTGGCTCCCGGTGGTCTTCCGTGTGTGCTTCAAGGTTTTGGTTACCACCTTTAAAGCGCTCCATGGCTTAGAACCTGGTTATTTATGGGACCGCCTACTACCACAAATAGCCTCCCACCAGCCGGTACGCTCTCATAGAGAGGGTCTTCTCCAGGTGCCGTCAGCCAAGCAGTGTCGACTGGCAGCCCCCATGGGGAGGGCCTTCTCTGTGGGGGCACCCACTATCTGGAACGAGTTCCGCCCGGAGATACGGAGGATCCCGGATCTGTGCACCTTCCGCCGTGCTCTTAAGATCCTCTTATTCCAGCAAGCCGGCCTGGCCTAATTTTTCTCCCCTTTCTTTTAAATTTTAAATTGAAATTTTAATTTGTTTTAAATTTATTGGGATTTTAATTGTCGTGGGCCAATATTATTTAATTTGGTTTTAAATTGTTTTTAACTTTTGTATTTCTGTATTTTATCTTGTGCCTGTTCACCGCCCTTTACAAATTTACAAATTTAATAAAACTAAACTAAATTAAACTAAATATAGACGCAAACAGGAAAAAAAAAGGAAGGATTTAGAAGAGGAAATTAGAAAAAAAGAACAAGCTTTGATATTGAATCCAGCAGATAAGAAAATAAAAGAGGCAATTAATTTATTGTGAGGGCAATTTAATACGTTAATGGCAGATCAGGTCGCAACTAATTTGCAATATGCTAAACATAATATTTTTTGTAATGCTAATAAACCAGGGAGGTGGTTAGCATATTTGTTAAGGAAAAAACAAAAGTCACGGACTATAGAGAAAATAGAATATAAAGGTAAAGAGGTTTATCAGCAAAATATGATTAAAAAAGCATTTTTAGAATTTTATACGAAGTTGTATGCTAGTGATAAAATTCAAGGTACAGATATAGATAGATATTTACAGAAAGAGAATGTTCCTACAATTACAAAAGAGCAAAGGGAGGGTTTAAATCAACCAATAACCACTGAGGAGATTATGTTTGCAATTAAGCAGTTGAAAGTGGGTAAAGCTCCTGGGACAGATGGCTTGACAGCTGCTTATTATAAACATTTGCAGTTAGAAATGGTGGGACGACTTAAAGAATTATTTACTAATATACAATCTGGAGGAGATGTACCCTCATCATGGAGGACAGCTTATATTTCTCTGATTCCAAAGGAGGAGCAAAACCATACCCAGCCAAAAAATTATAGGCTCATATCACTCTTAAATACAGATTACAAGATTTTTGCTAAAATATTAGCAAATAGGTTAATGACAGTCATGCAACAAATATGCAACAAACATAATGATCAAACTGGTTTTATAAATGGTAGACAAATGAAGAGTAATGTAAGGCAAGTTGTTAACCTATTGGAGTATTTTGGGAAGAACAACCAAATCCCTGCGGTGCTGATATTTCTTGATGTGGAGAAAGCATTTGATCGATTGAATTGGCAATTTTTATTGAAAATAATAGAAAAGATGCAGTTTGGAGAACATTTCACAAAATCTATTAAGGCAATATATCAGAAACAAACAGCGCAAATAATAATTAATGGTAGTTTAACAGATACTTTTAATATAGAAAAAGGAACAAGACAAGGATGCCCTTTGTCTCCATTATTGTTTATCTTGACTTTGGAATTTTTGTTAAGTAAGATATGTGGGTCGGACAAAATAAGTGGAATTAAGATTAGGCAGTATGTCTATAGATTACAAGCATTCGCAGATGACTTGTTGTTACTTTAGCCCAACCATTACAGTCAGTTGTAGGTCTAATGGATATAATTAATCAATATGGAGAAGTATCTGGGTTTAAAATAAATGCAGGGAAAATGAAGATAATAACTAAAAATATGACTATAATTCAAAAAGAAGAATTAGAAAGACTAATAGGATTTGAAATTGTAAAAAAAGTTAAGTATTTAGGGGTCTATATTATGACATCAAATACGAAATTATTTAAGTATAATTATGATCCGTTGTGGCAAAAAATACAGAGAGAGATGGAAAACTGGAAAAAATTACAATTATCCTTGTTAGGAAGAATAGCAGCAGTAAAAATGAATGTTTTGCCTAAGTTTTTGTTTCTTTTTCAAATGATACCAATACTTAAAAAAGATGAGAATTTGAAGATATGGCAGAAGGGTATTAATAATTTTGTTTGGGCAGGGAAGAGACTGAGAATAAAACAAAAAATAATGCAGGATATACGTGAAAGAGGAGGTGTCAAAATGCCTAATTTAAGACTATATTATGAGGCAGCTGTCCTATCAGCAATGAGTGATTGGATGAATTCAACAGAAGAAAGAATATTGAATATTGAGGGATATGATTTGGTTTACAGGTGGCATGCTTATTTATTATATGATAAGAAAGTGGACAAGACTTTTAAAAGTCATATATTAAGGAATGCTCTATTGCGTGTCTTGAAAAAGTATAAATATAAACTAAACGAGAATGGACGTTGACTCACCTGAACGTTCCTTTTCTTGGCGATGCAAAGCAATTCATCATTGGGATCATCTCATTCCTGTCTGATAGGGGCTGAGAGTGTACTGTGCCTTTAAATCTTTCCTCTGGCCACTCCTCCCTGCTCTGTGGCTCGTCAGTTATTTCTTGAAGTCGGTCGACAGAAGTTGTGATCTAAAGCCAAAACAGAAGAAACCCTCTCCCCATCCCAGACAGCCTGAGAGGTGGGATGAATTGCTTCGCATCGCCAAGAAAAGGAACGTTCAGGTGAGTCAACGTCCATTTTCCATGGCGATGCTACGCAATTCATCATTGGGATATGCCCAAGCACCCTTTTACTGGGAGGAAGGCTGGCTGGGCCCTCGGGTCCTGGGGGAGTGGACAGACTGCAATACCCTTCGGCCAAATGAGGCCTCTACCGAAGCAAAGGTATCGATCTTGTAATGCTGGACGAATGGAGAGAGCGATGTCCATGTAACCGCCCGACAGATGTCAAGAATGGAAGCTTGCGTGGACCAAGCAGCCGACGTGGCAGCGCTACGGGTTGAATGTGCCCAAATTCGCCCAGGTAGCTGCCGGCCCTGAGTCCCATAGACCGAGGAGATGCACGCCTTAATCCACCTGGCCACAGTCTGAGATGACACCTTTTGGCCCATGGATGCCAGATGGAATGAAACCAAGAGCACCTCTGACTTACGGAAGGAAGCGGTCCTGGCAATATATCTGCGTAAGGCCCTCCGTACATCTAGCGTATGCCACTGAGTCTCTAATGGATGACGAGGATGGGGACAAAAATCAGGGAGGATAATTTCCTGTTGTCTATGAAAAATGGAATTTACTTTGGGGACAAAGGAAGGGTCCAGTCTGAGGATAACCATATTGGGTCTAAATATACATAGGTCGCTGCGAATAGATACGACAGCCAGTTCCGAAACCCTCCTTGCTGATGTAATGGCAAAGAGGAAAGCCAATTTCAGGGTCAAAAACTGAAGGCTAACCGATGCCAGGGGTTTGAATGGAGAAACAGTGAGGGCCCTCAAAACAAGAGACAAGTCGCAGGAGGGATATCTGTGACTGGGCGGAGGACGAAGATTCGTGGCACCCCACAAAAAACTCCTGATTCTGGGATCCTGGGTGAGCGACCGCAAGTCCCCTGGGCCCAGGACCGTTGCTAAGGCAGCCACTTGTCTTTTGAGAGTGGATGGAGCCAGACCCCTCGTTAACCCCGCCTGTAAGAAATCTATAACGTCAGGAACTTCTGCCGACGTAGGGTCAATATGGTGAGAGCCACACCATAGGCAGAAAGCCTTCCAAGAGGCATCGTAGATCCGAGTAGTTGATGGACGTCTAGCCGCCTGGATACTACGAATGGCATCCCCTGAGATGTTATCCTTTCTCAGGCGGATCCGCTCAAGCGCCAAACGGCTAATTGTAGCCACTGGGGGTTTGGATGGAGTACAGCCCCCTGGCTGAGCGATAGTTGGGCCTGAGGAATGCGCCATGGTGGTTCCGCGGAGAGATTCACCAGGTCGGCGAACCAGGGACGCCGAGCCCAGTGAGGTGCGACCAGAAGCAGCTCTGTCTTCTCCAGCAACAGTTTGCGGATCACCCCCGGGATGAGTGGGATGGAGGGAAATGCATAAAGCAGGCCCGGTGGCCACGGGCATTGCAGAGTATCGCAGGCCTCGGCTCCCTGGCAAGGGAATTGTATGACAAACCTGGGCAACTGAGCATTGTCCTGATGGGCAAAGAGATCCACCAGAGGCCAGCCGAAGCAGTGAGTCATCTCTTGAAACAACTCTGGATGTAACTTCCACTCCGATGGATCCAGGCACTGTCTGCTGAGCCAGTCTGCCCTGACGTTCGCCTTCCCCAAAATATGCTCCGCCCTCAGAGACAACAGATGAAGCTCCGCCCAGTCCAATAGTGCTTCTGCCTCCCGCAGAAGGGGGAGAGATTGGGTGCCCCCCTCCCGGTTTATGTGGGCCTTTGCTGACATGTTGTCTGTGAGGACAAGGACATGGCGGTGACACAGGGACTGCTGAAAATGAAGCAGGGCCAGACGCACAGCTCTCAACTCTAGAACATTGATATTGTCCTGAGAGTCCCTCTGCATCCAGGTTCCTTGGACCACCTGATTTCCCAGGTGACCCCCCCAGCTGGAGAGGCTCGCGTCCGTGGTGAGAACTATCCTGGTTGGCATATGAAATTAACAACCCTTTGCCAGGGCCCCCGACACCCACCACCTGAGGGACACACGTACCTGAATTGGAAGCAACACTGTAGTCCTGGATGAACCCTGGCCCAGTCTCTGAAATGGTAGAAGGAACCACTGGAGTGGTCTCGAGTGACGGTGAGCCCATGGCACGATCTCTAAACAAGAAATAAACTTGCCAAGCAACCGAGATAAGTTTATCAGAGACACTCGCCTCAAAGCCAGGGCATGCTGGACCAAGTCCCTGATGTTCTGCTGTCGCTCCTCCGAAAGAAAAACTTAGAGCGCCTCTGAGTCGATCCGAGCACCCAGATGGACAATGGACCTGGAAGGGAGAAGGTGACTCTTCCTGCGATTTATGGAAAAGCCATGGAGCTCCAGGACCCGGCAAACAGTCCTCATGTCCTGCTGGGCTTGGAGAAGAGGATTGGACAAAATTAAAATGTCATCTAGATAACATAATATGCGGATGGGAATCTGCCGAATGGTGGCCACCACTGCTGCTAACAGTTTGGTGAAAACCCTCGGGGCGGACGAGAGACTGAACAGCATTGCTCAGTATTGGTAATGCTGCCCGGTGTACACAAATCTGAGGTACTTGCGATGATGAGGGTGTATCGGGACATGTAGG
The DNA here is from genome assembly GCF_059756535.1 of Pantherophis guttatus. Taxonomy (NCBI): domain Eukaryota; kingdom Metazoa; phylum Chordata; class Lepidosauria; order Squamata; family Colubridae; genus Pantherophis; species Pantherophis guttatus. The sequence goes on along the minus strand of NC_142069.1, from coordinate 59,331,436 downwards.
TACGCTTCCTGCAAATCGATCGAAGTCATTACGTCCCATTTCCGAATACAACCCAAGATGGTTTTGAGGGACTGCATCTTGAATCTCTTGTATTGGATTAATTTGTTGAGATGTCTGAGATTCAAGATGGCCCTCCACCCCCCAGAGGATTTTGGTACCAAAAATAGGATCGAATAGACTCCCTTCCCTTCCTGAGAAGTGGGGACCTTCTCTATTGCCCCTATTTCCAGTAAGTGTTGTATTTCTGTCCTGAGATTGTCCTGCTTGACCTTGTGTCGGGACACTGGGGAACAAATGAAAAAAATTTTGGGCACTGTATGAAATTCCAGGGTTAGTCCATCTCCCACAGTCTGATGAACCCAGGGATCGGACATGGATGCCTCCCACTGGGGCAGAAAGTGAAGGAGCCGCCCCCCAATGGGAGTGAGAGGGAGGGAGTCATTTGCCCCGTCTAGCGGAGCGGGGACCAGAACCTCTAAAACCTTCGTCTTGAGGTGGACTGGAATCTTCCTCTATCACTACCGCCCTGTCTGTTGGCGAAACGGTCATACCCTTGTGAAGACGCTCTATTGTAATAGGACCCCCTGGGTCCTGAGTCCCCACGAAAGGGCTGCCTCTGGCTATAGGGGGTAAACCTGCGCTCTTGTCTATTAAGTGTTACAGGTAACACCTTCTTTTTGTCTTTCCCCTCTACTAATATTGGCTCTAGAGCTGCTCCAAAGAGAGAGGACCCTTGGTAAGGGGCGGATGCCAGCTTCCATTTTGATTTGGAATTGGCCTTCCAGGGCTTAAGCCATAGAAGCCTGCGTGAGGTGATAGATGATGCCATTGCTCTGGCCGCAAATCTGGCCGCATCCAAAGATGCGTCCGCAGAATATTCTGTAGCGGCCACTAACTTGTTCAGGTCTTGGTTAAGCCTGGTGTCCTCAGGAGACAAGCTTTCCTGCAACTGCCTGAGCCAAATCAATGTAGCTCTTTTAAAGAAAGATGCAGAGGTCGCGGCCTTCACTGCCCAAGCTGCGTCCTGATGCGTTTTCCGGAAGGCAATTTCAGTCTTACGTTCATCGGACTTCAAGACTTCCACAGCGTCCGATCACAGCACAGCCAATGAGGAGAGGCTAACGACTGGTGGATCTACAGAAGGCAAACTGAGAAGATCTTCCAGAGATGGGTCAGTACAATAAAGCTTTTTGTCATGTCCACTAGGGGCAGATAGTACCCCTGGTGAATTCCATTGCCTCTTAATCACTTCTTTAAACAGATCAGGACATGGAATAAAGTCCTGATCAGGGGAGGGAATGGCAAAAAGTTCGCCATGAGAGTGTGATTCTGCTGACCCCTGGGCAGACGGATTAACAATTGTGCCCATGTTCGTTGCAGCCTTAGCCTTTCTAAGCAACATTTTAAATACAGCAGGCCTGAACAAAGTGGTAAATGCAGGTCTCTCTGGGGGAGCTTCATCATCATCTGAAAATTCAGGTTCAACCTGATCTCCTTCAGCAGTGTAAGAGTCCTCACTAGGTGATACATCTAGGGCTTGAGGTGCTTGAGCTAGCACTGGAGGAGGAGGTGGAATGGGAGGAGGAGGGGGAGGCATGGGAGGAAGGGGCAAAGGAGCTGAAACTGGAGGAGCTGGCAATGGCATCTGCCAGGCAGGCAAACCCGCCTGAGGAAGCCTCCCCTGTTGAAGGCCGGAAGTGATGGCCTTGGCCAAGGCATCTGTAAACAGAGCTTGAAAGTCCAATTGAGAGGGCCAAACCAGTCCCTCTGGAGGACGGAGGCCAGCTGCAGTGGGCATAAAAGTAGCCGAAGGTCCTGGTCTACTCTCTGGTATGGCTTCTTGAGAGGGGCCGGGGAAAGAATCCCTGGGATCAGAAGTTGCCATCTGGGAGGTCTGGGGGGCAAATCTAAATCCTGCTCCTCCACTATCTGCTGGGAGGATTCCTCCACTAACTCCCCCTGTTGCTGAGCCTCTTTCTGAGCTCTGGTAAGTTGTTTTTCCAGAGCTTTGTGCCTTCTCTGCTCCTCCCTGCCAGTGGTGGAAGAATGTCCTGTAGTGATGGAATGACACCTAGATTTCTTCTTGGAAGTCTTCTTAGGCCTAGGGGTAACAGGCACCTGTTCAGGATCTGATGAAAATTCCTGATCAGCCATGGCAAAATCCCAAGCACAACACCAGGTGCGAAAGGGTAGCCAAACCTTGCAGTAAGACTACCAAGGTCCTTTAAAATTGCAGCCCCAACAGTCAAACTGGCAATAAAAAAATTGTTTTTGAAAGTCCACCAAGTCCCAAAACCAAAATCTGTACTCACGACAAGAAGTCACTCTTGGTAAGTCTGGAGTAAAGATGCCAGGGGCAGACAATCCCTGAAAGCGCAGCCTCGCTTTAAAGAGTCTTCAAAATGGCGCCAAATTTCAAACGGCTCAGCAACTACACAGCAGAGAAAATGGCGCTCAGAAAAAGTGCGCGAAACTCCAGCAGCTCCTTTCCTCAAAATAGCCAGCAGTAAAAAAGGCTTGGCAACCAAGGTGCGAGAGACAGCAGTCCCCTAAGCGCCGCGAGGCAATTTCCAAAGCAGAGTTTGAACTTGGGTCCCCGAGCAGGAACTCTGCAGCCGCCAACTAAGGAGGGAGCGAAATGGCGGCGAAGGGAGAACCAGCGGATCAGCAATCCTGAAATGCATGCCGGCGGCCAAGAAATTCAGCTGTCAAGCTGGTCGGAGCTTCAAAAGACTCTCCGATAGCTGCAATTTAGAACGGGGCAGTCAAGCCGGCTTCCCAGCAATGCCCACGTTAGCAGCTAAAGGCTAGCTGCCTGAGCAGCAGCCTCTCACGTTCATGCTCTCAATTCTAATTTTAAAATCTCTAACTATACTATTTACAAATATATACAAAAATATCTACAAAAATATACAAGGCTATGTACAATATTAACAAAAAAACTACAAGGCAAAATCTCACAATGTGAGAGAACTATACTCACGTCCCTATACTAAGGCTGAGAAAAATAACTGACGAGCCACAGAGCAGGGAGGAGTGGCCAGAGGAAAGATTTAAAGGCACAGTACACTCTCAGTCCCTATCAGACAGGAATGAGATGATCCCAATGATGAATTGGTTACAATCGCCATGGAAAAGTTACCATTGTGGGCAATACCCAGACACGCGATAGAGAATATAAGTGTAGAGCAAAGGCAGGATGTGATTATATATAAAGAGCTTCTTAACAAGGAAAGAGGTATACTACAATTAAAATCTTTGAATCAATTAATCAATTGTTGTAATGATTGTTAAAACTTTTTAAATAAAAAAATTAATTAAAAAGATGAGGGGAAATTCTGAGAAATATATTTGATAAATGAAAGAAAGACGAGAGTTGCCTGGACTCCATAGTGGAAAATATAAAATTGAAATGAATACAACAATAGAGAGGGATGAAGGAAGGAGAAGAGAGATGGAAGAAGGAAGGAGAGAGAGGGAAGGAAGAGAAGGGAGGAAGGAAGGGAAATTAGAGTAGGAGTGAGGGTAAGAGAGGGAGGAAGAGAGGAGGAGAAGGAGAAAGGAAGGGGAAATAGGGAGGAGAAGAAGAGGGGGGAAGAGAAAGTAAGAAGGAAAGAAAAGAGAGAGGTGGTAGGTTTGAGGAGAAAGATTGCTGTACAATAAAAAAGATGAAATGGAAGAAAGGCAACCCCAAACAAATATAAAGATATTAAGATAAAGAATGAATTGTTAAACTTTAAAGAATAAAAGAGAACAAATATGAATAAATAGCAATAATTAGAAACACACATACAAACATACAATGTATTTTCTTGGAACAGAGTATTTGGCCGGTTCACAAATTTAAACAGTGTTTAGTCATTTCAATTAAATTTACAATTTCTATATTTCCTTTTTGCCATATTTATTCCTCATCTATTTTTTAAAAAAAACAATATTACCCTTCATCCTCATCTCTAATCTTAATCAAATTCAATTTTTCCCTTCTTTTTTATTTGTTTTGTTTTGTTTTGTTTATTTTATTTTATTATTTTATTATTTTATTTTATTTTATTTATTTTATTTTATCATTTTATTTATTTTATTATTTTATTTTATTTTATTTTATTTTATTTATTTTATTATTTTATTTATTTTATTTTATTTTATTTTATTATTTTATTTTATTATTTATTTTATTTTATTTTATTTTATTTTATTTTATTTTATTATTTTATTTTATTTTATTTTATTTTATTTTATTTTATTTTATTATTTTATTTTTTTTATTTTATTATTTTATTTTATTTTATTTTATTTTATTTTATTTTATTTTATTTTATTTTATTATTTTATTTTATTTTATTTTATTTTATTTTATTTTATTTTATTTTATTTTATTTTATTTTATTCACTTTGTATACCGCCCTTCTCTTAGTAGACTCAGGCACAGCCAGAACTAAAACACATACCAATACCAAATTTAAATTTTTTAAAAGAATTTCATGACTTTGGCCCAAAATTTAAAACATTCAAACTAAAACCCATTGACAATTTAAAAAGCTAAAAAGGGGGGTGGTGGTGGTTCACGCCAGCCCTGCTTGATGGAAAAGAAAAGTTTTTAGGGCACGGCGAAAGACCCGGAGATCCGATATCCTTCATATCTCCGGGGGCAAATCGTTCCAGAGGGCAGGAGCTGCCAGAGAAGGCCCTCCCCCTTTACTTTACTTTACTTTAATTTGATTTGATTTGTATACCGCCCTACTCCCGAAGGACTCAGGGCGGTGAACAGCCAACAATAAAATACATACATACAAAATTTAAAAAACAGAAATAAAATCGAATTAAATAGTTTGGCCCAGACAGATTAAAACCCCAATCAATTTAAAACAGATTTAAACACCGACATTGCCTGGCTGACGGCACTCTGAGGAGTCCCTCTCTGTGGGAGTGTACTGGTCGGTGGGAGGCTATTGGCGGCAGAAGGCGGTCCCACAAAGACCCAGGTCCTATGCCATGGAGCGCTTTACAGGTGGTGACCAACACCTTGAAGTGCACCCGGAAGACCACTGGAAGCCCTTATTATACCCCTTCCCATTGTCATCTATTTTTATATCCATCCTCACATTGGTTAATTATGTAATATTACAGTTGTTTAATACAAATTCAACATTTTAATATAAATCAATTAGTTATAGAACTATGTTTTTTGTATATTAATCAATATGAACATGAATAGTCCAATTATTTCCATGCAATCTAATTTCTTACAAATCAATTAATTATATCTACCAATAATAATAAACCAAATAGTTTTCTCCATATATTCCTCCAAACCACAACTTAACCATTTCTGCTTTCAACACAATATACAATTAATAGTATCTCTCTCTTTTTTTTTTTTGAATTTGATTTTTATTATAACATATAGTAATACAATCGGTACATTTTCGGTTCATTGGTGCAATTATATACATATATACATCTACATGCATTATTGCTTGTCTTTTGTTGGTATTGTTTCTTGAAGCTAAATTTAATTTCAATACACTTAAAGATAATGGTGCTCAACTCTCTAAGACTAAACATAATACTATTCATATAGATTTTGTTCATTAGTTGATATTTAATCTCTATTACCTTCTTTATTTCTTTCCCCCATCCATTCGTACCACATATCCCACACGCTATAAAATTCTGAATCTTCTCTGTCATTAATTTCTGAAGTCAATTTGTTCATTTTGGCGCACTCCAATATTTTTCCAATAACATGTTCTTGAGGTGGTATTTGTTTTTCTTTCCAATACTGGGCAAAGGAAATTCTAGCAGCTGTCAGAATATGTATAATTAAATACTTTCTGGAGCTCAATAGCATCATTAGGAAATTTATTTGGGAGGGAAAGAAACCAAGGATAGCAATTAGGAATTTACAGGACAAGAAGGAAAGAGGGGGTTTCGGATTACCTAAATGGGAGTTATATCAAAAAGCTGCAAACCTAGTATGGCTGAAAGAATGGGCAACCCTGAGAAATAAAAGACTGTTAACCTTAGAAGGGTATGATCTCCAGAAGGGTTGGCATGCATACCTCTGGGATACTGGGAAGAAGATAAAAACTTACTTCCATAGACATAAAATAAGGGAGATCTTGATGCAAATATGGGGAGAGATAAGACAGAAGCACTATAGGAAAATTCCGAGATGGCTTTCCACCATGGAGGCTATAATATATCCAAATGTATTAGAAATGGGTAAAACGGTCAGATACAATGAATTATTAGATGGGGGAGGGAACCTTAAAACAAGGGAAGAATTGATGGAACAAGGTATTTCTATAGACTGGTGGCCATATAACCAAATTAAATCCAGATATAAAAAAGATAAGGAGGAATTTGGCATTGAGATGAGCATAAATGGATTCGACAAGATATGGATGGGTACGGACAACAAAATTCTAGCTAAATTATATAATTACTTATTGGAGTACGATATGGCAGAGGAAGTAGTTAAAGAACCGATGTTAGCATGGGCCAAAAATATAGGACAGAATATAAATCTGAACGAATGGGACTCAATATGGAATAATAATCTTAAAATGACAAAGGCGACGGCTTATAAGGAAAACCAATACAAGCTGTTTTATAGATGGCACATGGCCCCAGCTAGGATAGCGAAGATCTACCCCAATTCGAGCCCTAAATGTTGGAAATGTGACCATCAGCAGGGTACTTTTTATCATTGCTGGTGGACATGTAATCAGGCACAAAAATTCTGGAGGATGATATGGGTGTGGATTAGAGAAATAATAAAAGAAAATTTTGATTTCGACCCAAAAGCTTTTCTCCTGGGAATTTTGAAAACTGAATATGCAAAATAGTATCTCAATTATTACAATTTCCTAGTTAAATAGAGCTTTCCTGTTATATTACTCATTTTCACATCTTAAACTCTCCCAATAATCCAAATAGTTTTGCCCATATAATCCTCCAAATCAGAACTTAATCATTTCTACTTTCATCACAATATATAATTAAAAATATTTCAATCGTTACAATTTCCCTAATTAAATTTAAAAATGTTCTAGTTGTTATCCAAGCTATAACTTAATCCTTTTTACTTTCACCACCATATACCATTAAAGGTATTTCAATTGTTACAGTTTATACTTATTCATATTTCTAAAAAAAATAAAAACTTATCAGTCTAGATTTCAAAAATACAAAGACAAATATTCCAATTATTATTCATTTCATTTTTACAATCATGATTTCCCATTTATTTCTTACTACTATTCATATTTCAATTCTAAATATGTATAACAGCTTTCTCTTTAATTTTTCTTTTTCTCCCTTCCCATTTTTGCCTTTTTCTTTCTCCTTTTTTTCTTTTGTGTTTTAAAATCTTGAACTCTCCTCTTTTGCCCTAAATTTCCCATTGTTTGCACCTACCTTTTTTTGTGAGGAAAAAGAAGAAAAAGAAATCTGTCTCTGCCTAATTTTCCAACTTGCAGAAAACAGCAAACAGCCCACAGCCTGCTTTACTTTCAGGCATAAACCACCAGAAATAGGTAGTGCCTCAAATATCCTGCTCAATGCCAGTGCTTTATGGACAAGACCTTGAATTGTATCTGGAAACCTGCTTGGAAGTCAGTGCAGCTCAAGTCCAGAAATATTGTATGATGCATCTAAAACTCACTGCCATTGCATTCTGGAGCAGCAATAGATTCTGAACACTACTCAAAGGGAATCCCATGTACACCATATTGCAATAGTCCAATTGAGAAGTGACTCAATTGGGCTTGAGTTTCCCAATTCAGAAACAGGAGCAACTGGTGCACAAAAGGAATTCTGCAAATGTGCTCTTGGTCATGGCTGCCACCAGCTCCTTGAGCAGGAGTTATTACTCTAGAAAAGACCCCAAATTATGTACCAACTTGATCTGGGGGAATAGCATACTGTCCAGAATTAACAATGGAAGCTTCCACATTTGTCAGGAAAGTAAAATCCATAGCCACGCCATCTTGCTAGAACTTAGATGCTTAAGTTCTGGTTAAAGCTTCTCATCCACAGCTTTAACCAGACCCTCACTGGGAAGGAACAGCATCATTTAGGTGGTGAGGACAGTAATATGTAAGTAGCATACTTCTGAGAATGGCCTCATTCTATGGCTTTTTATAGATGTTCAATAGACATGGGGAGAAATCATATCTTATACCGTGTTTCCCTGAAAATAAGACAGGGTCTTATTTTCTTTTGAACCCTGAAATAAGGGTTGGCCTTATTATCGATGTGTGTGTGTGTGTGTGTCTAATTATCTTGGGGGTGCAGGAGGTGGTGAGCATGGGACTGGATGTCCCGTTGTTGCTGTAGCCTCCCCTCCCTGTTCTTTGCGCAGGCCGAGCAGCTCGCTGGCACTGCCCTGATACCATGGAGCAGGACTCTTCAAGGCTTGTTGTGTCATTGCACGCATGAACTGCAGCACCGCCACGAGCTTCATCATACTGGCACAGCTGGAGTCCTGCCACTCACGGCTGCGCCTCTCAGCAGTGCTGCCATTCATGCATGCAACAGCACAAGCCTTGCAGAGACCTGCTCCATGAGGTGTTGTGGCTCCGATCCCCGAGCTCATTTTATCGGAGGAAGAAGGCTCTGAACATGAAGGAGAGGAGCCGGCCAGGCCTCCCTCTCCAGGCCCCTCCTCTCTGGCAATGCCTCAGGTGTCTGCTGAGGGAGAGGAGATTGACCAGGAGCCAGGTGTCTCCGATGACAGTGATGTGGAGGATAAGTCGTTCCTGGATCCACGCCAACGAAGGCAAGATAAACGTTTGTAGCAGATGAGGAGGCGTGCCAGGAATTAAGCTGAGTCACTGGACCACACACAACAGGCTATATAAGAGAGTGTGGTGGCCATTTAGACTCTGTGACGGACAAAGCTAACTTCTGGCTAGTCACTTTGTACAACGCCTGATCTGCTGAAGGTTTCATGTTTGAGCTGGACTGTTTTGAAAACTGTATGTATTAGTTGGTGTTATCTGGTGGAGGAACACTCCCTCTTCTTGTAGTAAAGCACTTGGCAGACGGTTATCGTATTGCTGCCAAGTTCCTGATAACGAACCTTGTGTGGGCCGAGTACTTCTTTAACCCTCGGCTGGCTGTTTGTGTGTGTGTGGGGACGGGGACAGAACACGAGGTGGCAGCACCAGTGGCACGACGAATCTCACAAAGACTCATTTCTGGCATCTGTGGCAGATGGGGAGGGGAAAAAGTGAGATGTGTGGAGCGAGATATGGCTCCCCTTGACGTCTCTTCTCCCCCTCCTTGCAGGGCAGGGGTGGAATGCTCCTGGTTCGGACCGGATCGCCCGATCTGGTAGCAATGGAGGTGGATGGTTCGGAGAATCAGTAGCAAAAATCCCTGCCTCCCCTATGCCCAGCTGAGCCGCACAATCATCAGAGGCTTTTTCTTTTAATCTTTAAAAGCATTTTTTCTACAACCTCTTCAGCCGAAAAAATGCTTTTAAAAGTAAAAAAAAAAGCCTCTGATGATTGCGCGTCAGCCTCCATTCTTTCATTGCTTACTTGCTCAGCTGCCATGAAACAGAGGGAGGGGGGAGCTCTTGGGATTCTTGGGGGGGGGAAGTGAGCTGGAGGAAAAGGAAAGTGAATCTTTGCTGCAGCGTTTTCTTTGAAGCTGATAACGTCTCAAGGTCAACGGTCGTGGCATAGCAGGATGATGACACTGCCAGACGTTTGCTCCCACATGACCCCTGGAGAACCTGTGGATTGGATGATTTGCACTGGACAGTTGGGGGGGATGCTTTCTATATGTGATTTTCGCGCCTTTGCTTCAGACCTAGCTTTTCTTTGACTGCATTCAGTTCTTATCCAGTAAAAGTTACCTTTCTCTATGAAAATAGAGTCGGGGTTTTTCTTTCTAACTTAAGGATTAAGTTATAGCTTGGATAACAACTAGAACATTTTTAAATTTAATTAGGGAAATTGTAACGATTGAAATATTTTTAATTATATATTGTGATGAAAGTAGAAATGATTAAGTTCTGATTTGGAGGATTATATGGGCAAAACTATTTGGATTATTGGGAGAGTTTAAGATGTGAAAATGAGTAATATAACAGGAAAGCTCTATTTAACTAGGAAATTGTAATAATTGAGATACTATTTTGCATATTCAGTTTTCAAAATTCCCAGGAGAAAAGCTTTTGGGTCGAAATCAAAATTTTCTTTTATTATTTCTCTAATCCACACCCATATCATCCTCCAGAATTTTTGTGCCTGATTACATGTCCACCAGCAATGATAAAAAGTACCCTGCTGATGGTCACATTTCCAACATTTAGGGCTCGAATTGGGGTAGATCTTCGCTATCCTAGCTGGGGCCATGTGCCATCTATAAAACAGCTTGTATTGGTTTTCCTTATAAGCCGTCGCCTTTGTCATTTTAAGATTATTATTCCATATTGAGTCCCATTCGTTCAGATTTATATTCTGTCCTATATTTTTGGCCCATGCTAACATCGGTTCTTTAACTACTTCCTCTGCCATATCGTACTCCAATAAGTAATTATATAATTTAGCTAGAATTTTGTTGTCCGTACCCATCCATATCTTGTCGAATCCATTTATGCTCATCTCAATGCCAAATTCCTCCTTATCTTTTTTATATCTGGATTTAATTTGGTTATATGGCCACCAGTCTATAGAAATACCTTGTTCCATCAATTCTTCCCTTGTTTTAAGGTTCCCTCCCCCATCTAATAATTCATTGTATCTGACCGTTTTACCCATTTCTAATACATTTGGATATATTATAGCCTCCATGGTGGAAAGCCATCTCGGAATTTTCCTATAGTGCTTCTGTCTTATCTCTCCCCATATTTGCATCAAGATCTCCCTTATTTTATGTCTATGGAAGTAAGTTTTTATCTTCTTCCCAGTATCCCAGAGGTATGCATGCCAACCCTTCTGGAGATCATACCCTTCTAAGGTTAACAGTCTTTTATTTCTCAGGGTTGCCCATTCTTTCAGCCATACTAGGTTTGCAGCTTTTTGATATAACTCCCATTTAGGTAATCCGAAACCCCCTCTTTCCTTCTTGTCCTGTAAATTCCTAATTGCTATCCTTGGTTTCTTTCCCTCCCAAATAAATTTCCTAATGATGCTATTGAGCTCCAGAAAGTATTTAATTATACATATTCTGACAGCTGCTAGAATTTCCTTTGCCCAGTATTGGAAAGAAAAACAAATACCACCTCAAGAACATGTTATTGGAAAAATATTGGAGTGCGCCAAAATGAACAAATTGACTTCAGAAATTAATGACAGAGAAGATTCAGAATTTTATAGCGTGTGGGATATGTGGTACGAATGGATGGGGGAAAGAAATAAAGAAGGTAATAGAGATTAAATATCAACTAATGAACAAAATCTATATGAATAGTATTATGTTTAGTCTTAGAGAGTTGAGCACCATTATCTTTAAGTGTATTGAAATTAAATTTAGCTTCAAGAAACAATACCAACAAAAGACAAGCAATAATGCATGTAGATGTATATATGTATATAATTGCACCAATGAACCGAAAATGTACCGATTGTATTACTATATGTTATAATAAAAATCAAATTCAAAAAAAAAAAAGAGAGAGATACTATTAATTGTATATTGTGTTGAAAGCAGAAATGGTTAAGTTGTGGTTTGGAGGAATATATGGAGAAAACTATTTGGTTTATTATTATTGGTAGATATAATTAATTGATTTGTAAGAAATTAGATTGCATGGAAATAATTGGACTATTCATGTTCATATTGATTAATATACAAAAAACATAGTTCTATAACTAATTGATTTATATTAAAATGTTGAATTTGTATTAAACAACTGTAATATTACATAATTAACCAATGTGAGGATGGATATAAAAATAGATGACAATGGGAAGGGGTATAATAAGGGCTTCCAGTGGTCTTCCGGGTGCACTTCAAGGTGTTGGTCACCACCTGTAAAGCGCTCCATGGCATAGGACCTGGGTCTTTGTGGGACCGCCTTCTGCCGCCAATAGCCTCCCACCGACCAGTACACTCCCACAGAGAGGGACTCCTCAGAGTGCCGTCAGCCAGGCAATGTCGGTGTTTAAATCTGTTTTAAATTGATTGGGGTTTTAATCTGTCTGGGCCAAACTATTTAATTCGATTTTATTTCTGTTTTTTAAATTTTGTATGTATGTATTTTATTGTTGGCTGTTCACCGCCCTGAGTCCTTCGGGAGTAGGGCGGTATACAAATCAAATCAAATTAAAGTAAAGTAAAGTAAAGGGGGAGGGCCTTCTCTGGCAGCTCCTGCCCTCTGGAACGATTTGCCCCCGGAGATATGAAGGATATCGGATCTCCGGGTCTTTCGCCGTGCCCTAAAAACTTTTCTTTTCCATCAAGCAGGGCTGGCGTGAACCACCACCACCCCCCTTTTTAGCTTTTTAAATTGTCAATGGGTTTTAGTTTGAATGTTTTAAATTTTGGGCCAAAGTCATGAAATTCTTTTAAAAAATTTAAATTTGGTATTGGTATGTGTTTTAGTTCTGGCTGTGCCTGAGTCTACTAAGAGAAGGGCGGTATACAAAGTGAATAAAATAAAATAAAATAAAATAAAATAAAATAAAATAAAATAAAATAAAATAAAATAAAATAAAATAATAAAATAAAATAAAATAAAATAAAATAAAATAAAATAAAATAAAATAAAATAATAAAATAAAAAAAATAAAATAATAAAATAAAATAAAATAAAATAAAATAAAATAAAATAAAATAATAAAATAAAATAAAATAAAATAAAATAAAATAAAATAAATAATAAAATAAAATAATAAAATAAAATAAAATAAAATAAATAAAATAATAAAATAAATAAAATAAAATAAAATAAAATAAAATAATAAAATAAATAAAATGATAAAATAAAATAAATAAAATAAAATAAAATAATAAAATAATAAAATAAAATAAACAAAACAAAACAAAACAAATAAAAAAGAAGGGAAAAATTGAATTTGATTAAGATTAGAGATGAGGATGAAGGGTAATATTGTTTTTTTTAAAAAATAGATGAGGAATAAATATGGCAAAAAGGAAATATAGAAATTGTAAATTTAATTGAAATGACTAAACACTGTTTAAATTTGTGAACCGGCCAAATACTCTGTTCCAAGAAAATACATTGTATGTTTGTATGTGTGTTTCTAATTATTGCTATTTATTCATATTTGTTCTCTTTTATTCTTTAAAGTTTAACAATTCATTCTTTATCTTAATATCTTTATATTTGTTTGGGGTTGCCTTTCTTCCATTTCATCTTTTTTATTGTACAGCAATCTTTCTCCTCAAACCTACCACCTCTCTCTTTTCTTTCCTTCTTACTTTCTCTTCCCCCCTCTTCTTCTCCTCCCTATTTCCCCTTCCTTTCTCCTTCTCCTCCTCTCTTCCTCCCTCTCTTACCCTCACTCCTACTCTAATTTCCCTTCCTTCCTCCCTTCTCTTCCTTCCCTCTCTCTCCTTCCTTCTTCCATCTCTCTTCTCCTTCCTTCATCCCTCTCTATTGTTGTATTCATTTCAATTTTATATTTTCCACTATGGAGTCCAGGCAACTCTCGTCTTTCTTTCATTTATCAAATATATTTCTCAGAATTTCCCCTCATCTTTTTAATTAATTTTTTTATTTAAAAAGTTTTAACAATCATTACAACAATTGATTAATTGATTCAAAGATTTTAATTGTAGTATACCTCTTTCCTTGTTAAGAAGCTCTTTATATATAATCACATCCTGCCTTTGCTCTACACTTATATTCTCTATCGCGTGTCTGGGTATTGCCCACAATGGTAACTTTTCCATGGCGATTGTAACCAATTCATCATTGGGATCATCTCATTCCTGTCTGATAGGGACTGAGAGTGTACTGTGCCTTTAAATCTTTCCTCTGGCCACTCCTCCCTGCTCTGTGGCTCGTCAGTTATTTTTCTCAGCCTTAGTATAGGGACGTGAGTATAGTTCTCTCACATTGTGAGATTTTGCCTTGTAGTTTTTTTGTTAATATTGTACATAGCCTTGTATATTTTTGTAGATATTTTTGTATATATTTGTAAATAGTATAGTTAGAGATTTTAAAATTAGAATTGAGAGCATGAACGTGAGAGGCTGCTGCTCAGGCAGCTAGCCTTTAGCTGCTAACGTGGGCATTGCTGGGAAGCCGGCTTGACTGCCCCGTTCTAAATTGCAGCTATCGGAGAGTCTTTTGAAGCTCCGACCAGCTTGACAGCTGAATTTCTTGGCCGCCGGCATGCATTTCAGGATTGCTGATCCGCTGGTTCTCCCTTCGCCGCCATTTCGCTCCCTCCTTAGTTGGCGGCTGCAGAGTTCCTGCTCGGGGACCCAAGTTCAAACTCTGCTTTGGAAATTGCCTCGCGGCGCTTAGGGGACTGCTGTCTCTCGCACCTTGGTTGCCAAGCCTTTTTTACTGCTGGCTATTTTGAGGAAAGGAGCTGCTGGAGTTTCGCGCACTTTTTCTGAGCGCCATTTTCTCTGCTGTGTAGTTGCTGAGCCGTTTGAAATTTGGCGCCATTTTGAAGACTCTTTAAAGCGAGGCTGCGCTTTCAGGGATTGTCTGCCCCTGGCATCTTTACTCCAGACTTACCAAGAGTGACTTCTTGTCGTGAGTACAGATTTTGGTTTTGGGACTTGGTGGACTTTCAAAAACAATTTTTTTATTGCCAGTTTGACTGTTGGGGCTGCAATTTTAAAGGACCTTGGTAGTCTTACTGCAAGGTTTGGCTACCCTTTCGCACCTGGTGTTGTGCTTGGGATTTTGCCATGGCTGATCAGGAATTTTCATCAGATCCTGAACAGGTGCCTGTTACCCCTAGGCCTAAGAAGACTTCCAAGAAGAAATCTAGGTGTCATTCCATCACTACAGGACATTCTTCCACCACTGGCAGGGAGGAGCAGAGAAGGCACAAAGCTCTGGAAAAACAACTTACCAGAGCTCAGAAAGAGGCTCAGCAACAGGGGGAGTTAGTGGAGGAATCCTCCCAGCAGATAGTGGAGGAGCAGGATTTAGATTTGCCCCCCAGACCTCCCAGATGGCAACTTCTGATCCCAGGGATTCTTTCCCCGGCCCCTCTCAAGAAGCCATACCAGAGAGTAGACCAGGACCTTCGGCTACTTTTATGCCCACTGCAGCTGGCCTCCGTCCTCCAGAGGGACTGGTTTGGCCCTCTCAATTGGACTTTCAAGCTCTGTTTACAGATGCCTTGGCCAAGGCCATCACTTCCGGCCTTCAACAGGGGAGGCTTCCTCAGGCGGGTTTGCCTGCCTGGCAGATGCCATTGCCAGCTCCTCCAGTTTCAGCTCCTTTGCCCCTTCCTCCCATGCCTCCCCCTCCTCCTCCCATTCCACCTCCTCCTCCAGTGCTAGCTCAAGCACCTCAAGCCCTAGATGTATCACCTAGTGAGGACTCTTACACTGCTGAAGGAGATCAGGTTGAACCTGAATTTTCAGATGATGATGAAGCTCCCCCAGAGAGACCTGCATTTACCACTTTGTTCAGGCCTGCTGTATTTAAAATGTTGCTTAGAAAGGCTAAGGCTGCAACGAACATGGGCACAATTGTTAATCCGTCTGCCCAGGGGTCAGCAGAATCACACTCTCATGGCGAACTTTTTGCCATTCCCTCCCCTGATCAGGACTTTATTCCATGTCCTGATCTGTTTAAAGAAGTGATTAAGAGGCAATGGAATTCACCAGGGGTACTATCTGCCCCTAGTGGACATGACAAAAAGCTTTATTGTACTGACCCATCTCTGGAAGATCTTCTCAGTTTGCCTTCTGTAGATCCACCAGTCGTTAGCCTCTCCTCATTGGCTGTGCTGTGATCGGACGCTGTGGAAGTCTTGAAGTCCGATGAACGTAAGACTGAAATTGCCTTCCGGAAAACGCATCAGGACGCAGCTTGGGCAGTGAAGGCCGCGACCTCTGCATCTTTCTTTAAAAGAGCTACATTGATTTGGCTCAGGCAGTTGCAGGAAAGCTTGTCTCCTGAGGACACCAGGCTTAACCAAGACCTGAACAAGTTAGTGGCCGCTACAGAATATTCTGCGGACGCATCTTTGGATGCGGCCAGATTTGCGGCCAGAGCAATGGCATCATCTATCACCTCACGCAGGCTTCTATGGCTTAAGCCCTGGAAGGCCAATTCCAAATCAAAATGGAAGCTGGCATCCGCCCCTTACCAAGGGTCCTCTCTCTTTGGAGCAGCTCTAGAGCCAATATTAGTAGAGGGGAAAGACAAAAAGAAGGTGTTACCTGTAACACTTAATAGACAAGAGCGCAGGTTTACCCCCTATAGCCAGAGGCAGCCCTTTCGTGGGGACTCAGGACCCAGGGGGTCCTATTACAATAGAGCGTCTTCACAAGGGTATGACCGTTTCGCCAACAGACAGGGCGGTAGTGATAGAGGAAGATTCCAGTCCACCTCAAGACGAAGGTTTTAGAGGTTCTGGTCCCCGCTCCGCTAGACGGGGCAAATGACTCCCTCCCTCTCACTCCCATTGGGGGGCGGCTCCTTCACTTTCTGCCCCAGTGGGAGGCATCCATGTCCGATCCCTGGGTTCATCAGACTGTGGGAGATGGACTAACCCTGGAATTTCATACAGTGCCCAAAATTTTTTTCATTTGTTCCCCAGTGTCCCGACACAAGGTCAAGCAGGACAATCTCAGGACAGAAATACAACACTTACTGGAAATAGGGGCAATAGAGAAGGTCCCCACTTCTCAGGAAGGGAAGGGAGTCTATTCGATCCTATTTTTGGTACCAAAATCCTCTGGGGGGTGGAGGGCCATCTTGAATCTCAGACATCTCAACAAATTAATCCAATACAAGAGATTCAAGATGCAGTCCCTCAAAACCATCTTGGGTTGTATTCGGAAATGGGACGTAATGACTTCGATCGATTTGCAGGAAGCGTACCTACATGTCCCGATACACCCTCATCATCGCAAGTACCTCAGATTTGTGTACACCGGGCAGCATTACCAATACTGAGCAATGCTGTTCAGTCTCTCGTCCGCCCCGAGGGTTTTCACCAAACTGTTAGCAGCAGTGGTGGCCACCATTCGGCAGATTCCCATCCGCATATTATGTTATCTAGATGACATTTTAATTTTGTCCAATCCTCTTCTCCAAGCCCAGCAGGACATGAGGACTGTTTGCCGGGTCCTGGAGCTCCATGGCTTTTCCATAAATCGCAGGAAGAGTCACCTTCTCCCTTCCAGGTCCATTGTCCATCTGGGTGCTCGGATCGACTCAGAGGCGCTCTAAGTTTTTCTTTCGGAGGAGCGACAGCAGAACATCAGGGACTTGGTCCAGCATGCCCTGGCTTTGAGGCGAGTGTCTCTGATAAACTTATCTCGGTTGCTTGGCAAGTTTATTTCTTGTTTAGAGATCGTGCCATGGGCTCACCGTCACTCGAGACCACTCCAGTGGTTCCTTCTACCATTTCAGAGACTGGGCCAGGGTTCATCCAGGACTACAGTGTTGCTTCCAATTCAGGTACGTGTGTCCCTCAGGTGGTGGGTGTCGGGGGCCCTGGCAAAGGGTTGTTAATTTCATATGCCAACCAGGATAGTTCTCACCACGGACGCGAGCCTCTCCAGCTGGGGGGGTCACCTGGGAAATCAGGTGGTCCAAGGAACCTGGATGCAGAGGGACTCTCAGGACAATATCAATGTTCTAGAGTTGAGAGCTGTGCGTCTGGCCCTGCTTCATTTTCAGCAGTCCCTGTGTCACCGCCATGTCCTTGTCCTCACAGACAACATGTCAGCAAAGGCCCACATAAACCGGGAGGGGGGCACCCAATCTCTCCCCCTTCTGCGGGAGGCAGAAGCACTATTGGACTGGGCGGAGCTTCATCTGTTGTCTCTGAGGGCGGAGCATATTTTGGGGAAGGCGAACGTCAGGGCAGACTGGCTCAGCAGACAGTGCCTGGATCCATCGGAGTGGAAGTTACATCCAGAGTTGTTTCAAGAGATGACTCACTGCTTCGGCTGGCCTCTGGTGGATCTCTTTGCCCATCAGGACAATGCTCAGTTGCCCAGGTTTGTCATACAATTCCCTTGCCAGGGAGCCGAGGCCTGCGATACTCTGCAATGCCCGTGGCCACCGGGCCTGCTTTATGCATTTCCCTCCATCCCACTCATCCCGGGGGTGATCCGCAAACTGTTGCTGGAGAAGACAGAGCTGCTTCTGGTCGCACCTCACTGGGCTCGGCGTCCCTGGTTCGCCGACCTGGTGAATCTCTCCGCGGAACCACCATGGCGCATTCCTCAGGCCCAACTATCGCTCAGCCAGGGGGCTGTACTCCATCCAAACCCCCAGTGGCTACAATTAGCCGTTTGGCGCTTGAGCGGATCCGCCTGAGAAAGGATAACATCTCAGGGGATGCCATTCGTAGTATCCAGGCGGCTAGACGTCCATCAACTACTCGGATCTACGATGCCTCTTGGAAGGCTTTCTGCCTATGGTGTGGCTCTCACCATATTGACCCTACGTCGGCAGAAGTTCCTGACGTTATAGATTTCTTACAGGCGGGGTTAACGAGGGGTCTGGCTCCATCCACTCTCAAAAGACAAGTGGCTGCCTTAGCAACGGTCCTGGGCCCAGGGGACTTGCGGTCGCTCACCCAGGATCCCAGAATCAGGAGTTTTTTGTGGGGTGCCACGAATCTTCGTCCTCCGCCCAGTCACAGATATCCCTCCTGCGACTTGTCTCTTGTTTTGAGGGCCCTCACTGTTTCTCCATTCAAACCCCTGGCATCGGTTAGCCTTCAGTTTTTGACCCTGAAATTGGCTTTCCTCTTTGCCATTACATCAGCAAGGAGGGTTTCGGAACTGGCTGTCGTATCTATTCGCAGCGACCTATGTATATTTAGACCCAATATGGTTATCCTCAGACTGGACCCTTCCTTTGTCCCCAAAGTAAATTCCATTTTTCATAGACAACAGGAAATTATCCTCCCTGATTTTTGTCCCCATCCTCGTCATCCATTAGAGACTCAGTGGCATACGCTAGATGTACGGAGGGCCTTACGCAGATATATTGCCAGGACCGCTTCCTTCCGTAAGTCAGAGGTGCTCTTGGTTTCATTCCATCTGGCATCCATGGGCCAAAAGGTGTCATCTCAGACTGTGGCCAGGTGGATTAAGGCGTGCATCTCCTCGGTCTATGGGACTCAGGGCCGGCAGCTACCTGGGCGAATTTGGGCACATTCAACCCGTAGCGCTGCCACGTCGGCTGCTTGGTCCACGCAAGCTTCCATTCTTGACATCTGTCGGGCGGTTACATGGACATCGCTCTCTCCATTCGTCCAGCATTACAAGATCGATACCTTTGCTTCGGTAGAGGCCTCATTTGGCCGAAGGGTATTGCAGTCTGTCCACTCCCCCAGGACCCGAGGGCCCAGCCAGCCTTCCTCCCAGTAAAAGGGTGCTTGGGCATATCCCAATGATGAATTGCGTAGCATCGCCATGGAAAATGGACGTTGACTCACCTGAACGTTCCTTTTCTTGGCGATGCGAAGCAATTCATCCCACCTCTCAGGCTGTCTGGGATGGGGAGAGGGTTTCTTCTGTTTTGGCTTTAGATCACAACTTCTGTTGACCGACTTCAAGAAATAACTGACGAGCCACAGAGCAGGGAGGAGTGGCCAGAGGAAAGATTTAAAGGCACAGTACACTCTCAGCCCCTATCAGACAGGAATGAGATGATCCCAATGATGAATTGCTTTGCATCGCCAAGAAAAGGAACGTTCAGGTGAGTCAACGTCCATTCTCGTTTAGTTTATATTTATACTTTTTCAAGACACGCAATAGAGCATTCCTTAATATATGACTTTTAAAAGTCTTGTCCACTTTCTTATCATATAATAAATAAGCATGCCACCTGTAAACCAAATCATATCCCTCAATATTCAATATTCTTTCTTCTGTTGAATTCATCCAATCA
The DNA here is from genome assembly GCF_059756535.1 of Pantherophis guttatus. Lineage (NCBI taxonomy): Eukaryota > Metazoa > Chordata > Lepidosauria > Squamata > Colubridae > Pantherophis > Pantherophis guttatus. The sequence goes on along the minus strand of NC_142069.1, from coordinate 59,311,392 downwards.
CTCATTGCTGATAGGACAGCTGCCTCATAATATAGTCTTAAATTAGGCATTTTGACACCTCCTCTTTCACGTATATCCTGCATTATTTTTTGTTTTATTCTCAGTCTCTTCCCTGCCCAAACAAAATTATTAATACCCTTCTGCCATATCTTCAAATTCTCATCTTTTTTAAGTATTGGTATCATTTGAAAAAGAAACAAAAACTTAGGCAAAACATTCATTTTTACTGCTGCTATTCTTCCTAACAAGGATAATTGTAATTTTTTCCAGTTTTCCATCTCTCTCTGTATTTTTTGCCACAACGGATCATAATTATACTTAAATAATTTCGTATTTGATGTCATAATATAGACCCCTAAATACTTAACTTTTTTTACAATTTCAAATCCTATTAGTCTTTCTAATTCTTCTTTTTGAATTATAGTCATATTTTTAGTTATTATCTTCATTTTCCCTGCATTTATTTTAAACCCAGATACTTCTCCATATTGATTAATTATATCCATTAGACCTACAACTGACTGTAATGGTTGGGCTAAAGTAACAACAAGTCATCTGCGAATGCTTGTAATCTATAGACATACTGCCTAATCTTAATTCCACTTATTTTGTCCGACCCACATATCTTACTTAACAAAAATTCCAAAGTCAAGATAAACAATAATGGAGACAAAGGGCATCCTTGTCTTGTTCCTTTTTCTATATTAAAAGTATCTGTTAAACTACCATTAATTATTATTTGCGCTGTTTGTTTCTGATATATTGCCTTAATAGATTTTGTGAAATGTTCTCCAAACTGCATCTTTTCTATTATTTTCAATAAAAATTGCCAATTCAATCGATCAAATGCTTTCTCCACATCAAGAAATATCAGCACCGCAGGGATTTGGTTGTTCTTCCCAAAATACTCCAATAGGTTAACAACTTGCCTTACATTACTCTTCATTTGTCTACCATTTATAAAACCAGTTTGATCATTATGTTTGTTGCATATTTGTTGCATGACTGTCATTAACCTATTTGCTAATATTTTAGCAAAAATCTTGTAATCTGTATTTAAGAGTGATATGAGCCTATAATTTTTTGGCTGGGTATGGTTTTGCTCCTCCTTTGGAATCAGAGAAATATAAGCTGTCCTCCATGATGAGGGTACATCTCCTCCAGATTGTATATTAGTAAATAATTCTTTAAGTCGTCCCACCATTTCTAACTGCAAATGTTTATAATAAGCAGCTGTCAAGCCATCTGTCCCAGGAGCTTTACCCACTTTCAACTGCTTAATTGCAAACATAATCTCCTCAGTGGTTATTGGTTGATTTAAACCCTCCCTTTGCTCTTTTGTAATTGTAGGAACATTCTCTTTCTGTAAATATCTATCTATATCTGTACCTTGAATTTTATCACTAGCATACAACTTCGTATAAAATTCTAAAAATGCTTTTTTAATCATATTTTGCTGATAAACCTCTTTACCTTTATATTCTATTTTCTCTATAGTCCGTGACTTTTGTTTTTTCCTTAACAAATATGCTAACCACCTCCCTGGTTTATTAGCATTACAAAAAATATTATGTTTAGCATATTGCAAATTAGTTGCGACCTGATCTGCCATTAACGTATTAAATTGCCCTCACAATAAATTAATTGCCTCTTTTATTTTCTTATCTGCTGGATTCAATATCAAAGCTTGTTCTTTTTTTCTAATTTCCTCTTCTAAATCCTTCCTTTTTTTTTCCTGTTTGCGTCTATATTTAGTTTAATTTAGTTTAGTTTTATTAAATTTGTAAATTTGTAAAGGGCGGTGAACAGGCACAAGATAAAATACAGAAATACAAAAGTTAAAAACAATTTAAAACCAAATTAAATAATATTGGCCCACGACAATTAAAATCCCAATAAATTTAAAACAAATTAAAATTTCAATTTAAAATTTAAAAGAAAGGGGAGAAAAATTAGGCCAGGCCGGCTTGCTGGAATAAGAGGATCTTAAGAGCACGGCGGAAGGTGCACAGATCCGGGATCCTCCGTATCTCCGGGCGGAACTCGTTCCAGATAGTGGGTGCCCCCACAGAGAAGGCCCTCCCCATGGGGGCTGCCAGTCGACACTGCTTGGCTGACGGCACCTGGAGAAGACCCTCTCTATGAGAGCGTACCGGCTGGTGGGAGGCTATTTGTGGTAGTAGGCGGTCCCATAAATAACCAGGTTCTAAGCCATGGAGCGCTTTAAAGGTGGTAACCAAAACCTTGAAGCACACACGGAAGACCACCGGGAGCCAGTGCAGCTCGCGCAGGAGAGGTGTTACACAGGAGCACCATGTTGCTCCCATAACCATATTTGATATTCAAATATATCAAAATGCCTCTCATATATGCTTTACTTGCATCCCAAACCATTTCCATAGATGTACCCTTATGCATATTTATGATAAAGAATTCTTTCATAAATTTTGTACATTCTTTTACATTTTCCTCATATCTAAACAGATTTTCATTTAACCTCCAAGACTTCTTAGATCCCCTTCCATACTCTAATTCCATCCAAACTGGACTATAATCCATTAAAACTCTTGGACAAATCTTCGTCTTCTTCACCCTGGAAAAATGTTCATTTGTAATTAATATAAAATCAATCCTGGAGAAAGATTGATGTCTATCAGAGAAAAAGGTAAAGTCTTTTTCTTCGGGGTTTCTCTCTCGCCAGATATCTCTCAGCTCCATATCCTCCATCATTTCAAAAAACGATTTTGGCAATCTGGCACACGTTGAAATGTTCTGCAAGAGCCCCTTCTTATCTTTTTTAGTGTCCAAAACTTCATTCCAATCACCCAACAAAATACATGATTTATAATCCCATTGTAGTAACTTGGAATGTAAAAGCTTATAAAATTTTTCTTGTTGTTGGTTCGGTGCTTAGACTCCAATTAAAAGTATTTTTTCTCCTTTTATTAAAAGTTCAATTGCTATAAATCTTCCTTGATCATCTGCTTCAATTAATTTGGCAATTAAGTCTTTTTTTAGGTATATAACTATACCATTCTTCTTCTCGGGAGCAGATGCAACAAAATGTATACCTAACCTTGCATTTATTAAGTACTTTTGATCTTTACTTCTAATATGAGTCTCTTGTAAACAAATTACTTCATTTTTAAACTGTTTCAAATAATGAAATATTTTTCTCCTCTTTTGTGGTGAATTTAGGCCATTAACATTCCAGGTCAAAAATCTAGTTGCCATTCTTGGCCCCCTGAAGCATTTGGAGCATATGCTGGAAATCTCCATGCATTTTACTTTTTGGCCTTGCTCCTCCCACTGCTTCTGTTTTTGTAGTATCTTGAATCATTTGAAGTTGCTGCACTTTTAATTCTTCTTGACTTGGCTGCCGCTCAAGTCTGTCTTTATCCTTAGGTTCTTCTATCTCCAAAGCTTGAACAGTAGTTGAAAATTGTATTAATTCATCTTGAATAATCAAATTACCCTTTTGGGCCTGTGCCAACAATTCTTCTTTCTCCCCCTTTCTTGCCCCCTCTATTTCCGTCTTCCTTATAGCTTCCTGGGGCTGTGGGCATCCAGCCTTTAATACATTGGTATAGAAATCTCTTGCCTTCCACACTGAATTGAGACGATATCTTTCTCCTGAATAATTCACCACTAGACCAGCTGGAACTTCCCATCTATACTGTATCTGACGGTTTCTCAGTTCTTCCACCAGAAAGGCATAATCTTTTCTGGCTCTCAACATTTTGGGGGGAATTTCTTTCAATGTTAAAACCTCCTGCCCCTGCACTTGAAGTTTATTTTTAAAAGTGACTTGTAGGATGTCATTGCGTAGTCTCCTTGTTGTAAAATAAACTACAATGTCTCTTGGTAGATGTTTCTGTCTGGCCATCCATGAATTGACATTGTTAGGTTCAGCTTGTAGCTTACTCCTAACTTGTTGGTCAGGCAATATATCTGTTTCTTTAAGAAACAACTGAGCCACGTAATCAGGGTTTGCTGAACCCTGTAATTAGGCTACAGTGCATAAATAAGCAGCGCAGAGAAGCGTTCTTTGTTCCTGATTGTACCTGTTCCTGTTGCTTCCTGTGTCTTTCTGCTGATTAGTGTTAGACTGGATTGTTATATGGTACTGTATACCGAGAGTTACTAAAGTCTGTTTGCTTTGGTAAGGGAAGATACTTACTGGACTGATATTACTGTTTATGACCTTGGACTGTTTTACCTACACCGAGACTGCTTATTATCTTGTATATAAAGTATTTTTCTCACACGAGCTGCACGTTTATCTCCTTCCCTGTGTGTTTCTGCTCTGCTCGTTGCACAAGCAACAAATACTTTTTTACACACACCCTAACATACATGATAAATTTTTTCAATTTGCTATTCAAAATTTGCTTTTTGATCTCCCATTATCTGTGCAAATGCTTTTGAAAAGATCTCTCTCAAATTCTCTTGCTTATTTTCCTTGAGGCCTCTTATTCTCAGAGCAAATTCCATGTCTCTATATTGTATCATTATCACATCAGCCTCTGCTCTTTCCATCTTGTCCTGGACCTCCCCCATTATATTTTCCAAGTTCTCATTAGACTGCTTAATTTCTTCCACTTTTTCATCTATTGCTTCAATGTGTCCTGCCAATCCTTGTACTGACATGATAATATCTTCTCTAATTTCTTGGTTTCATTTTTGAATAGTCTCTTTGACTTGAGCTATCTCTTCAGCAACCTCTCGAGTTTGCTCCTGAAACATTGAAGCAATTTTTTTTTCTGTAACAGAGGCTTATGTTTTGAGGGCTTCCTGCAACATTTCAAATGTTAATATTGTTGGTTCCATTGGAACAGAGAGAGATTGCAATCTGGACGTTTGAGCTGGTGAAGTCCCAGCACTTTTGGGGACAATAGCTTTAATTTGTTTTGAAGCCATTTTTAGTTTCCAATTTAAATTTAATCAGCTGCCAGAACAATAAATCCACCAAATCCAGAAATCAGTCTTTAAATAATATCAATCCTTTTTTAAAAAAATCACTGCTGTAATCTTTGATCTTCTCCTTTTTTTTAAAGCACAAATCTCTAATTTTGAACAGGGGCTGCCAACACTAAAAGAAACTTCCTTTTTAACTTTCGCTTTCACGCCCCATTAAAGCTCAATCGCTATCTTGGTTTTACTTTCTCCCCTTAATAAGTCAGAAGGAAGTAATACACATTTGGAGTTAAAGTTCAGTACTTGCAGATCTAATCTCTCCTGAGTTTGCTCAGCCTGCTTCCAAATGATGTTTATTCCAAGCGTTGTTTGCAGGGGTGGTCTTCTTCTGCCTAAAGCAGAAACGTCCCGGATCCGGAACTCTGTCGGGCTTCCAGGGAGCTCTCACCCTTCGAGCCCCAGAATTGTTCCTGGGGCTCCTTGGAGAGCTCTACCTACACCCGTCTGCTCTCTTCCTCCCGTTTTCCCAGGGAGAAAGTTTCCAAGCCGCTAGACAGCTGATTTGCGCTGTTCTAGCGGCTTTACGAGATCGCGGGGCTGGCGCTCAAGAAAAGAGTGTCCTCGGCGCCTGTGGTGCCACCGGAAGTCCCCTCATCTTTTTAATTATTAGCAATATATTTCATCTTATTACATTTTTTCTTTTAAATCTTTACTCAAACAATCTTCTAATCCTTAGACTTTTTACTTTTAACAATATATTTTTACTTTACTTCTTACAAATATATCATTTGAATCATTTTTTGCATTTCAATTTCATTCAGTTTTACATTTAATTTCCATATTCTATCTTATTCAATTAATTCTTATATTATAATTTATTTTCTTCTTTTAGTGCTTCTTCCAATATCATTCTTTCTTTCATATTACATTGTTCTATTTTTCATTTAACAGCATTTTCACATATAAATTCTACAACAAACATCATTCTCTTTATTAACAAATTAACATTTTCACTGATTCTTAACCATTTTCTCTTAGTCTCTCCACAGTTCTCTTTCTTGATGTTTTCCTCCCTTTCTCCCATTTCTTTACCTTCTTCTTTTTCCTGTTCTTATGTCTCCCCTTCAGCCTTTTTTCTTTAATTTTAACTCTATTACTTTTCATTCTCAATCTTACCCCATTTATTTCTCTTTTCTTCATATTTGAGAGTATTTTCCCATATCCATTTTTATTCTATCTCTATTGAACCTAGTGTAATCATCTTTATCTTTTTTCCCAATTATTTCAATATTATCTCCTTGTTTCTCTTGCTTCTCATTCATCTTTTCTCTTTCTTTTTCTTTTTCTTTTGCAAGCTAACCAATTCTCTGCTTCTTTATTTCCCTTAAATGCCTCCCTTACTTTTTGAAACATCTCCCTTAGTGTCTCATATTCATCCTCCCAATTCTCCATATTTTCAATTTTAAAAGGCTAGGATTTTTAAGCTTATTCTTTTCATTTACATATGTGGGGGGGAGGATGCTTTTCAAGGAGCCACAAGGGGGGCTGAGAGCAGAGTCATTCTGACAGTGTCTTTTAAAATTGCTTGGAAGACCCATTTTTTCCCTAATAATGGTTTGTATACTTTGGAATAAAACATATACCTGGAAAAAGTATTTGCAAAACTTGGACAGAAGGAAAAGAAAGGCAGGACTGGACTCATTATCAGTAGCTAGTTAGTTCATTGTTATCAGTGACTCCCACTGATTCTAAACTCATTTTAAGACTGGGATTGGTGACTACTGAAATTTAAATATTCAACTTTGATTTGAACTATCAAATCTCTGATTTGAACTATCAAATCTTTGATTTGAACTTTGATTTGAACTATGGCAAGAAAAATCATAAAATGGGGCAAAACTCACTTAACCATAATAATTTCTAGATATTTTAAGTGCAGAGAATTCAAGTGTTGAGAATGACCCATTATTTTGTCTCTTTTTTCGCACTAGGCACCACTGTTTGATTTCTTTTCATTTTATTCAAATAACAACAGAAAACCCAATACAGTTCAGTATGAATTGGCTTTCCAGTCCTTCCTTGATGCACTTTTTCACATTGGTTATCTAGTTTAAATGCCAAAGAAAAATCAATGATATAGTTTTCAGACCTTTGGAGGATCACACTGTCAATTGTTCACACTGCTCAAGCAAAACTAACAGGTGTGAATTAAGTTTTAGCTAAAAAATGGAGCTTTAATTCCAGAAGTCCATTCTTTAAACTTGGACTTCTGGAATTAAAAGGCTCTGAATTAAATGGTACTCCAGACAAAAGATGGAGAAGAGTATCTTGCTTTTAGACATGATAATAGCTGTCTAGAAAGGTGAGTTATGAGCTATTTTTACATCATCAGAAATTTAATTTATTACCTGTTAAAAATGCAAAGACAAGGAGTACAAGGAGCAAATAAAAGACCTTCATGTTGGGGTTGGTTCTGGACCAAATTTTACTTGTGGGACAGAAACCGGATCTCAGCCCTCCTTGTGACTTCTTGAAAAGCATCCCCCCCCCCAACACGCTCTACTGCCTGAGGAGGCGGGAGGGCTGCAGGTTGATCCCAAGGGGGTCTGGGAATGGGTGTGAATTCATCCCACAGTCCTCTCCATCCCCTCCTCTGTGAAACTGCTTTCTCCCACTCGCTGGTGGTCAGCAAATTCAAAAGGAACCCCCAGCTGAGAATCACTGCTCTAGATTGGTTGATTCAGGGGATTTCTTTAGTGTTAACTAATAGTGTAAGCTATTTTTGTTACAGGGATAGATTTGTATTGGAGAAGCCTGCAGGCCTCCCAAAGGCTCTAGGCACCCTTTTTTTACAAAAAACAGGCCCATTTTTCACAAAAACGGGACATGTGGGGCAAGGCTTCAGGAGGCCAAAAATGGCTGTATTCTATGTATTTTACTGTTACTATCTTCCTTAGTGGGTCGTGCAAACTGCTATTCCAAACAATGCTATTTATAGGGGGTGGGGGTGAGGGCAGTTGTGGGTTGCCCCGGTTCTCACCGGTTCTATAGAACCAGTAATAAAACTGGCCGGAGGCCCCGCCCACTGACCCCGACATTACCAAAACGCTTCTGCGCATGTGCAGAAGAGCGCGTGCATGTGCAAGCGACCCCGCTGCAAACCGGTAGTAAGGGTAAGTAGAACCCACCCCTGGGTGGGGGGCACTGAGGATGAGTTTGTAGTACCAAGGGGGTGGTGGACTGAAAAAGTTTGGGAACCACTGGTTTAAGCCATGATGATGACACATTCTGTAATTTGCATTATTTGCATGACATCATTGTATTGTGATATTACTTGTCCAGCAGATTAGAACACTTTTCATATCTTCTCTGAAGCAATTATAATTACATTGTCTCAATACATTAAATCTCTGATGAGGTAGAATTATTTAGAATTAGAATTGATTGCATCTGCAATTAATGCACAGAAATCTAAATCAGCCATTTGCAGGCTCACAATTGAATATGCATGATACTAATTCAAAATGGTAAATAATAGAGAGGGAAAGCAAAACAAATCATTACAGCAACCAGTTTCTGAAGTTGCATCAGCTTTATTCAGGCATAGAACTGCACATTCTTGAGAGTAAGATAATATGCTAGCTCTGGTCTCCGTGTTGCCTGGCAACCTCTGTTTGACTGCTAGCATAAACTGTATATATGATTCACCATGTAACACAAACTTTGTTTTCTACTGTTCAAATCATGTAGATAGCCAGCACAGGTGCAGCAGTCTTAAGCTCATGAAGCGTAATAATAAAATAACAAGCATAACAGGGGCTGCATGGTTTCTTTCAAGCAATTTTGGCCTGAACAGAACAGAACTAAACTTTTAGCAGTATCATTTAATATGAAATATATTTATATGATCATTTATTTATATTATTAAATTGATATGCTGCCCATTTGCCATCAAGTGTCTCTAGATATAATAGAGTATATCTTGTATGTTATCAAGATAAACAGTATAAACCTTCCCATCTTTACATATGTGCATATACCTAGTGATATAGGGTCTAACAGAATTATTTACTTTCATTCTGTATGTAGTATTTATAGGAAACCACAGTGAAGTTATTTCAAGGATTCAGTCTCAGGTGCTGCTGGTATATAAGTAGCATTCAGATCAGAGGTGGGTTTCAGCAAGTTCTGTCCAGTTCTGGAGAACCGGTAGCGGAAATTTTGAGTAGTTCAGAGAACCAGTAGTAAAAATTCTGACTGGCCCCATCCCCATCTATTCTCTGCCTCCCAAGTCCCAGCTGATTGGGAGGAAATGGAGATTTTGCAGTAACCTTCCCCTGGATTGGGGAGGGAATGGAGATTTTACAGTATCCTTCCCTTGCCACGCCCACCAAGCCATGCCATGCCCACCAAGCCACACTCACAGAACCGGTAGTAAAAAAATTTGAAACCCACCACTGATTCAGAACTTCCTTCCTTTTGTCTAATCTAAGAATGAAAGTGGATGCCCTTGATAGGTGCTTCAGTTAAAAATGAACTGAATAGGAATTAATAAACTGAAACTCAATTTTTAAAAAAGGTAAGGACCCCAAAGCCAAATAGTAATTTAGAGTGGAATAGAATAGAGCAGAGCAGAACAGAATAGAAAGGAACCTTGGAGATCTTCTAGTCCCGCCCTCTGCTCAAGCAGGAGAATCTATACTATTTCACATAAGTGGCTATCTAGTTTCTTCTTAGAAACCTCCAGTGATGGAGTGCCCACGATCTCGGAAGGCAAGCTATTCCACTGGTTAATTGTCCTCACTGTTTCCTTAATTCCAGGTAGCTTCTCTCTTTGGTTAGTTTCCAACCATTGTTTCTTGTCCTGACCTCTGGTGCTTTGTAAAATAATTTTACCCCCTCTTCTTTGTGGCAGCCCCTCAAATATTGGAATACTACTATCATGTCATTCCTAATTCTTTTTTTCTTTAAACTAGCCAAACGCAAAACCTGCAGGCGTTCTTCATGTTTTAGTCTCCAGGCCTTTGATAATCTTAGTTGTTGTCAGGTCCCAGATATTTCTACAAGGATGCTGGCATTTTGGTGGGAGGAAGTGGGGCGGAATGGAGTACCTGTATATGGGAGTTTCTGTTTCTATTTCTTGCATTACTGTGTTAATCTCTATATGAAGTTTCTGTTTCCCTGCAATGATGTAGTGTGGCAGGGGTTTGGTTATCATTGCTTTAAATAGCTGGTTTTAAGTGAGAAGCTTTAGTTCTTGCCTAGATCTCTTGTTATCACAAACGTTTCAATAAAAGCTCCTTCTGGAACAACTGCAGTTTCAAGAGTCCTGCTTTCTTGGGAAGATTGGAGAGGTAAGACCTTACATTAGGCAAGAACTGCAAACTGGTCAACCCGGAGCGATAACCGCCCTACCATGGGGACCACGCACCCCATGTCTGCCCAGGGCAGTGACCATGAAGAGGCTGAAGACTGGGGGAGAACCCCATCCCCCAAAATCTCAACTGAGGCCCTCAATGCCTTGGTCGAGGAAAACATTGCCTCAAGCACTGCTTGCTAAGCAGAGGTGGTCCATCAGCGTTGGGAAGAAGGAAGGCTGGGGCCGCAGGACCAAGGATGTCATGGGAGCCGCCGACTTAGTTGGAAGCAGGAGATGGCAGACCTTTACAACAATGATAGACTGGAAGGAGCCTCCAACCAGCCCAACCAACTCCTGAGGGAAGCCATGACCTCATGAGGGAGGCCATCCATGGCATGCAGATCCAGGACGCCCAGGCTTGCGCTGAATTTATTTATTTATTTATTTATTGCGATTTATATGCCGCCTTTCTCCCTGAGGACTCAAGGCGGCTTACAAAATGACAAATTCCAATACAAATCACAATGAAATAAAATTAAAATCAACAACCCTATTAAAACAGTTTAAAATTATGACAGTGTACCCCCAAACGGATCAGTTGAGTTGACGGAAGAGCCACGTCTTCAGCTCACGACGGAAAGAAAGAAGGTCGGGGGCTGTCCTGAGCTCGGTGGGCAATCCATTCCAGAGGGTCGGGGCTCCCACAGAGAACGCCCTCCTCCTGGGGGCCGTCAGCCGACATTGTTTGGCCGACGGCACCCTGAGGAGGCCGACTCTGTGAGAGCGCACAGGACGATGGGAGATCGGCTGGAGATGGTCCTGCAAGTACCCCGGGCCTAAGCCATGAAGGGCTTTATAGGTAAACACCAGCACCCTGAAATGTATCCGGAGCGCCACCAGCAGCCAGTGCAGCTCACGCAGGAGAGATGTTACACGGGAGTATCTAGACGCCCTCATAACTACCCACGCGGCTGCGTTCTGGTCTAGCTGGAGCCTCCAGATGCATCCCAAGGGCAGCCCCATGTAGAGGGTGTTACAGTAGTCCAACCTAGAGGTAACGAGGGCATGAGTGACCGTGGCGAGGGCATCCCGGTCTAGAAAAGGACGCAACTGGCGCACAAGATGCACCTGTGCGAAGGCCCCCCTGGTTACGGCCATCAGATGGTCATCTAAGGACAGCTGAGAATCCAGGAGGACACCCAAGTTGCGGACCCTCTCAGAGGGAGCAAGAGTTTCTCCCCCGATCATTAAAGATAGAACCTCCAGATCTCAGGACGCCAGCATCCACAGCCACTCAGTCTTGAAAGGGTTGAGTCTAAGTCTGTTCCTCCCCATCCAAACCCGCACCGCTTCCAGGCAGTGGGACATCACGGAAAGGGCATCCCTAGGGTGGTCAGGGGTGGAGATGTAAAGCTGGGTATCATCAGCATATTGATGATACCTCACCCCAAAACCACGAATGATCTCACCCAGCAGTTTCATGTAGATGTTAAAGAGCAGAGGGGAGAGAACCAATCCCTGAGGCACCCCACAAGTGAGAGGCCTCTGGGAGGATCCCTGACCCCCCGCCCAAACAGACTGCAGGCAACCAGAGAGATAGGAGGAGAACCACTGTAAAACAGTGCCTCCTAACCCCATCCCCCTGAGCCGCTGCAGCAGGATACCATGGTTGATGGTATCGAAAGCCGCTGAGAGGTCAAGAAAGACCAGGATGGAGGAACAACCCCCATCCCTGGCCCACCAGAGATCATTTACTAGGGCGACCAATGCCGTTTCCGTGCTGTGACCACGCCTGAAACCAGGTAAGGATCGAGGTAGTCTGTTTCTTCCAGGAATTGAGGGAATTGCTGCGCCACCATGGACCCAACAACCTTTGCTAAAAAGTGCAGGTTGGAGACTGGACGGTAGTTGTTAAGAACGTCAGGGTCCAGGTTAGGCTTCTTAAGGAGGGGTCGAACCACCGCCTCTTTGAGTGCAGCGGGGAAGACCCCTTCCTTTAACAAAGCATTGATAACAGCCTGGATCCAGTCTCCAGTCACCTCTCTGGCTGCCGAAACTAGCCAGGAGGGACAAGGGTCCAATAAACACATGGAGGACCCCAGCCTACCCATAATCCTGTCCATGTCATCCAGCAAAACAGGCTCAAACTCAACCCAGATGTCTCCACCAAGACTAGCCCCCGTCACCTCAACAGACACTGTCCAGTCGGAGTCCAACCCGGTCCGAATCTGAGTGATTTTATCTTGCAGAATCTGTGCAAAATCCTCAGCACAGCCCTGCAAGGGGTCCTCCCTCACTCCCTGATTAAGAAGGGCTCCCTCCTTAATCAGGGAGTGACCCTTAATTAGGGTCACTCTAAACAGGGCTGCTGGGCGGTTTTCTGCAGATGCAATGAGAGTGGTGAAATAGTTACTTTTCGCCACTTCCATCACCACAAGATAAGACCTAATATGGGTTCTTAGTTGTGTTCGGTCGGACTCGGATCGGGAGGATCTCCAACCACCCTCCAGGCGTCTTTTCTGATGCTTCATTTCCCTGAGCTCCACGGTGAACTAGGAGCCTCCTGGGATCTGCGTCGGATCAGAGGCTGCAAAGGCGCGATTCGATCCAGGGCCCCCACCGCAGCCTGTTCACAAGGGCCTTGGATGAATCGTGGGCTAAGGAGGCGGGAAATGACCCAAGCTCCATCAGGAACCTTTCGGGTTCCATCAGGCGCCTGGGGCAGAACCATCTTACCAGTTCCGCACCCCTACAATGGGGGATGGCAGTGGGAAAGTCAAGCCTAAGGAGGGAATGATCAGTCCATGACAGAGGGTCAATAGATAAAGTCCCCTCCCCACAATCATTTATCCACTGTCCAGAGACAAAAATCAGGTTGAATGTGTGTCCTCCAATATGAGTTGGGCCCTGTACAATCTGAGTTAGGTCCATGGCTGTCATGGAGGTCATGAACTCCCGCACCAACTCAGATGTCTCACCAGCCGACGGCAGGTTGAAATTTCCCACAACCAAAAGGTTGGGGAGTTCCACCGCCAGTTTGGCTAAGACATCTAGTAGTGCGGGCAGGGCTTAGGCCACGCAGCTGGGGTAGAGGTACGTGATCAACAGCCCTGACTGAACTCCAGTGTCCCATTTCAAAAGAAGGGATTCACACCCGCCTATCTGAGGAACAGTGACCTCCCTAGGACTGAGACTTTCCTTAATAACTACCACCACTCCTCCACCCCTCCCCTGGGATAGTGGCTGGTGAAGTATCCGGAAACCTGGGGGACATAAATCTATGAGAGGGACACCACCCTCCAGCCCCAGCCAGGTCTCAGTAATACAAGCCAGGTCCGCGTCCTCCTCGTCAATAAGATCTCGAACGAGGAGGGCCTTGTTCACCACGGACTGGCATTCAAATATACCAGCCAGAGTCCATGGCTCCACACTCCGTCACCATCGGGAGAGCAGGATGAGCTGAGGGGGCAGGAGAGCACCACTGCTTGAACAAAGCGGGGGCGCTCTCCAAGCCCCCCCCTCTCCTGACCTCTGCCCTCTCCCAACTGTCACAGGGATTGGAAGACCCTCTCTCCACCGAGCCTCTTCGTTCCCCCCCCCCCACAACCATCTGACGGGCCCAATTGCTGAATCGTAAGAGGCTCATCCCTCACCGCTTGCCTCCTGGGTCCCCTTAAAATTTGGTTAAAATCCTTAATTAAAAAACCCCTCAGACCATGCTTAGAAGCATGCCACCACTCGGGGTTCCAAAACCCGTCCTTGAGGTAGGCCTTCAATAAATTCAAAGGCCATGTCTGCGAGAGGGGGGCATCTCACAGAGCAAGGAGGGTCGCTGAAGTGTAAGCCAGAATAAATATGAGAAGTGGATGGAAGACAGTGACAGGGGACCGAGATGGTAAACAAGAGGGAAAGATAATGACAAAATAGGAGTAAACCAGGCCGGCATGACCACCACTCTCTCACAGCGGTGGGGGAGTCCAAAAGCTGCAGCGCATGAGTCCAACAGAACCAGCCGCAACCACCCTCTCACGGTGGCTAGGTGGGGAACAACCACCAGTGGAGTCATAGAACAGTTCCTAGGAACATGATGCAGCAGCAGTCCACCAGGATTCATAGCTCTTCAGCCTGTAACTCCATGTCTCTGTCCAATACATCGAGTCCAATGAAGGCAGTGATAGGGGTAAAAAGATGAGATGTAACAAATCACGATGAGAGAGGAGCCAGGGATCAGATAGCAGTTCAAGAAGGAGGAAGATGACAAAGGTCCCAATAAACAACTGAAGATGAGTAAGCAGGCGGGCCAAACCAAGACAGGCAACAGTCCGGGGTGGGGGGCATTCAAAAGTGGGGGAGGAAGAGACCCCAGGGAAGAGCAAGATGGATAATTACCACTTCCCCTCCAGCCAACTCCCAACCCCCCAGATTTTCTTCAGGTCCACCCACCCAGCAGTCATAGCCTGTCCTTGCTGGGCTATTACAACCCAGATCTTCCTGGCCTCACGCCCTTCAGGCGCTATTAGATGTAATCCCAGCAGAATAGTCTGCTGGGCCATAGTCCCTTCATCTCTGGTGTGGCACTCACTGCCATCGACAAGGCCTCCACAATACCCGCTGTCTTAACCTCAGCAGATTTACCAGGGGGGCTAACGATCTTACAGCAGCCCTAGCGCCTGTAGCATCCCCCGATGTAGAATCGCCGAGTGTATACAGTATCTAAAAGCACCAATCCGGCCGATTAAGCTTTAATGGCCGCAGTACTCTTGCAGAGGCCGACGCCGCCCTCCCAGCGGCGCCCAGCTGATGCAATCCTCTCATCGCCCTCCCCGGGTCGTCCAAGAGCCGTCTTCTGCTGGAGACGGCTCATTTGAACTGCCGGAGGCTCGGCATATTGGGCAGGGGGGCGAAGAATGGGAAAATGGCCTCCCCCCGGTTTCCCGTCGCTCGTTAGGAGTTTCCTGTCACTCGTTCCTGCCAGTTAGGAGTACAAAAGGAGACTATCGATGAATGAAAGGGATCCCCAACGCCAGGGGCATTGGCTGAAACCATGGGGACTACTGATGAATCCATTTCCACCATGGAAGATCCACCCAGGAGACATCTCAATGCAAAGCAAGATTTGCAAGTCAACAAGAGGCAAGAATTCAATGCTATCCCTGAGTTACCCGCACATGAACTAGATCAGTGGTGAAATCCTCTGAAGTCTGCTACCGGTTCTGTGAGTCTGCTACCAGGCGTGCACTTCACGCGCGCAGGTACGCCTGAGATGTGCCTCCGCAGCACTAAAAAAGGAACATTTTGAAGCCTTCTGAGTCTGCAAAGGTAAGTAAAACAGCGATGGGGGAATCCGCTGTGCCACACGATTTAGATTAGCTAGAAAGCAGGAAATCTGATGATTCTAGCTAATATAAATTGCATATCACAGCTGATCATCGCCTAGCTGATTGGAAATACCAGTTCGCCTGAACCAGTAGCATTTTTTTTACTACCGCTTCAGGAGAACTGGTCCGAACTGGTAGCATTTCACCCCTGAACCAGATATACTCTCCTTGAAACAGTGGATCAGTCATTTGCAAACCATTTGGCCAGTGGTCTGCAAAGCCTTGAATGAAGCCAAGGCTGCCTATAAAGCACAAGCAGACAAGAAACAAACTGAACCTAAACTTTATTAAGTGAGGGATGAAGTTTACCTTTCCACCAAGTTTCTAAAATCTTTGCAGCAGTCTAAAAAGTTGGGTCCTAAATATGGTAAGTATGGGCCTTTCCCCATAGTTCGTATTATTAACCCTGTCATGGTAGAATTACAACTTCCTAAGTTATTACAGAAAGTCCACCCCATTTTCCATTGTAGCTTATTGAAGCCTGCAGTCACCTCTGATCTTCATCCGGCTACTACTCCTGTTCCGCCCTCTATTATGGTAGAGGGTGGACAATATTTTGAGGTTCAGGAAATTCTTGATTCTAGGAAATTCCATGGGACCACTCAGTACCTGGTGACTTGGAAACACCTCCCCTTCTCACACAATGAATGG
Organism: Pantherophis guttatus; assembly: GCF_059756535.1. Classification (NCBI taxonomy): domain Eukaryota; kingdom Metazoa; phylum Chordata; class Lepidosauria; order Squamata; family Colubridae; genus Pantherophis; species Pantherophis guttatus. The sequence goes on along the minus strand of NC_142069.1, from coordinate 59,295,087 downwards.
GTTCACAAAAAACATGTGCATGCCCTAAATTAGTAGGCATATTTCATCAACCTGTTTAGGGTGACCCGCTCCCTGCTCCACCAGGAAGCGCAGGAGGACCCCTTGGAGGGTAGAGCCAAGGATTTTGTTCAATATCTGTATGACAAAATCACTCAGATTCGGGAAGATCTGGACTCCAACTGGGTAGTCTCAGGGGGAGGGACTGGGGCAGGTCTTGAGAATGTTATCTGGGATGAGTTTGATCCTGTGACCCCTGAGGACGTGGACAGGATTCTGGGTAGACTGAACGCGACCACTTGTTTATTGGACCCGTGTCCCTCCTGGTTAGTGCTGGCTTCTCGGGAGGTGACACGAGGCTGGTTCCAGGGGATTATAAATGCTTCGTTGGGTGAGGGTGTCTTTCCTGCCGCCTTGAAAGAGGCGGTGGTGAGGCCTCTCCTCAAGAAGCCATCCCTGGACCCGGCAATGTTGGTAAATTATCGTCCGGTCTCCAACCTTCGTTTTGTGGCGAAGGTTGTTGAGAGTGTGGTCGCGCAACAGCTCCCCCAGCACCTGGATGAAACGACATATCTGGATCCGTTCCAGTCGGGCTTCAGGCCCGGGTACAGCACGGAAACGGGATTGGTCGCATTGGTTGATGATCTCTGGAGGGCTTGGGACAGGGGGTGCTCCTCTGTCCTGGTCCTCTTAGATCTCTCAGCGGCTTTTGATACCATCGACCATGGTATCATGCTGCACCGGTTGGAAGAGTTAGGGGTGGGAGGCACTGTGTTGCGGTGGTTCTCCTCCTTTCTCTCTGACCGGTCGCAGTCTGTGTTGACAGGGGGACAGAGGTCGACCCTGAGGCCCCTCATTTGTGGGGTGCCGCAAGGGTCGGTCCTCTCGCCTCTCCTGTTCAACATTTATGTGAAGCCGCTGGGCGAGATCATCCATGGTTTTGGGGTGAAGTACCATCAGTACGCTGACGACACCCAGCTGTACATCTCCACCCCGGATCACCCCAATGATGCCCTTGAAGTGATGTCCCGGTGCCTGGAGGCTGTACAGATCTGGATGGGGAGGAACAGGCTCAGGCTCAACCCCTCCAAGACCGAGTGGCTGTGGTTTCTGACGTCCCGATATAGTCAGTTGACGCCATCACTGACTATTGGGGGTGAATCATTGGCCCACACGGAGAGGGTTCGCAACTTGGGCGTCCTCCTGGATTCACGGCTGTCTTTAGAAGAGCACTTGATGGCCGTGACCGGGAGGATTTTTTATCAGGTTTGCCTGATTCGCCAGTTGTGTCCCTTTCTGGATCGGGACTCGTTACGCACGGTCACTCATGCCCTTGTCACCTCCCGCCTGGACTATTGTAATGCTCTCTACATGGGGCTCCCCTTGAGGAGCACCCGGAGGCTCCAGCTGGCGCAGAGTGCGGCCGCGCAGATGGTAATGGGAGCGTCATGGCGCTCCCATGTGACACCTCTCCTGCGCGAGCTGCACTGGCTCCCGGTGGTCTTCCGGGTGTGCTTCAAGGTTTTGGTTACCACCTTTAAAGCGCTCCATGGTTTAGGGCCAGGGTATTTACGGGACCGCCTACTACCACCAATAGCCTCCCACCGGCCAGTACGCTCTCATAGAGGGGGACTCCTCCGGGTGCCGTCAGCCAAACAGTGTCGGCTGGCGGCCCCTAGGGGGAGAGCCTTCTCTGTGGGGGTACCTACCGTCTGGAATGAGCTCCCCCCAGAGATACGGAGGATCCCGGATCTGCGCACCTTCCGTCGCGCTGTGAAGACCTTTTTATTCCATCAAGCGGGCTTGGCCTAATCTCCTCCCTCTTTTAATATGTAAATTTTAATCTGTTTTTAAATTATTGGGGTGTTTTAATCTGTCCGGGCCAAAATGATTTAATTTGATTTTATCTGGTTTTTAAATTTTTTGTATTTATGTATTTTATTGTTTGGCTGTTCACCGCCCTGAGTCCTTCGGGAGTAGGGCGGTATACAAATCAAATAAACTAAACTAAACTAAACTAATTGCACCCTGACAAACTCATTGATTTTATGTTTCCTTTGTTTCCCCTTCCCTCTTTTCTTTAAGGTGGACTTCCTGTTTTTTTAGGGGGGTGGCATGTCAGGTCCCACATATTTCTATAGGGACACTGGCATTTTGGTGGGAGGAAGTGGGGAGGAATGGAGTGATCTGTATATGAAGTTTCTGCTTCTGGCATTACTGTATTAATCTCTATATGAAGTTTCTGTTTCCCTGCAATGATGTAGTGTGACAGGGGTTTGGTTATCATTGCTTTAAATAGCTGGTTTTAAATTAGAAGCTTTAGTTCTTGCCTAGATCTCTTGTTATCACAAACCTTTCAATAAAAGCTCCTTTTGGAACAACTGCAGTTTCAAGAATCCTGCTTTTTTGGGATGATTGGAGAGCCAAGACCTTACAGTTGCTCTTCTTTGAACTTTTTCCAAGGACTCAACATCTTTTTTGTAGCATGATGACCAAAATTGGTTGCGGTATTCCAGGTGTGGTCTTACAAGGTTTTATAAAGTGGTACTAGTACTTCATGTGATCTTGATTTTATGCCTCTGTTTATACATCCCAGAATTGTATTTGCTTTTATGGCTGCTGCTGCACACTGCTGGCTCATATTCAAGTGATCATTCACTAGGACTCCAAGGTCCTTCTCATAGTTACTGTTTTTGAGCCAGGTCTCGCCTAATCTGTACTTATACCTTTGATTTTTTCCTGCATAAATGTAAAACTTTGCTTTTCTCCACATTAAAATTCCTTTTGTTGGACAAGGCTCATTGTTCAAGTTTGTCAAGACCTTTTTGGATCCTGAGTTTGTCTTCTGGGGTGTTGGCTATTCCTGCCAGTTTAGTGTCATCTGCAAATTTCCCTCATCTAAGTCATTTATGAAAATTTCACAATCCATTATAAATCAGGTGCACAACTTAGACAATGTGATGTTTAATATGCTTGTATTAGATTTGTGCACAGAATCTATTTTCCTAAAGCTCAACTGAATGAAGAAGTCCTAGGCAGAATTGCCAACAACCTCAAATCTGAACAGACTAGGAGCTTATCATAATTATAATAGAAATCTGCCAATGAGGAGTTACTTTTGTAATGTTTATGGGATCTTGGGAGACAGGAGGAAGAGCAAGACTAGATAATTGATATGTAAAAGATTTCTGAGTTTGCAGAAGGGGAGGCAGACATGGGAAGCATCTCAGAAGGGACCCTCCTTAGCTTTCAGAGAGTAAAAGGAACGGAGAATAAAAATACAGCACTGTGAGTCTTAAAATATTCTGTTAATGTAACATTACAATGAAGACAAGGTTAGTGGTTATGTTTGTGTTCTTCTCTGAGTATCTCAATGGGTTAACACCTTATATATTGTAAAACAATAATGCCACAGGATGACTTTGAGAGAGAGAGGATCTCTTTCCAAAGCTTTTGTTTCTACCATCATCCCTTTGACTATTTTTTAAAAAATTATGTTCAACTTCAATAGGCTGTTGGGTATTACTCAGTTCCCGAAACCTACAGTCTCGTAACTCACTGCCAAGCTTCAAGATGAGTCACTGATTATAAAGATACTGTCAGCACTTCAAGCTGCATTTACTCTAGTGCTGACATAAGAAGGAGAAGTGGAGACGTCTGGAAAGGGACATTTGACTTTTCACCTACTTATTTTCCCTGGAGATAATATCCCCTAGGACAGTGATGGCTAACCTTTTTGCCATCGCGTGCCAGGAGAGGGGGCGCAGGGGAGGGTCGCGTGCGCACGTGCCCACGCGCATGTGTGTGCAACCCCCTCCCCCCTCCCCCCCACTCCTGGCACATGATGGCCTGGTAGGCCCGTTTTTCTTTCTTACCTGGTTCCAAATCCTCTCTGTGTATCTGAGAACGGCAAAAACAGCCTTTCCCACTCCCTTGGAGGCCCTACGGAGGCTGAAAGGGCCCATTTCCCAACTCCCGGTGGGACAGGAAATGACATTTTTTGCTGTCCCCAGCCTCCAGAACCTCTCTAGGAGTCTCTAGGAGCCTCTCTAGGAGTCTCTGGAGGTTGGGGACAGGAAAAAATGTCACTTCCTGTCCCACCGGGAGTGGGGAAATGGGCCCTTTCAGCCTCCGTAGGGCCTCCAAGGGAGTGGGAAAGGCTGTTTTCGCCGTTCCCAGATACACAGAGATGATCTGGAGCCAGGTAAGAAAGAAAAACGGGCCTTCCCCACCCCCCCAGGCCCTCCAGAGGCAGGAAACAGCCTGTTTTCCTACTTCTGGTGGGCCCAGAAGGCCCGAAAATCAGCTGGCCAGCGTGCGCATGCACCCCAGAGTTGAGCTGGCATGCCCACTAATATGGTTCCGCATGCCACCTGTGGCACGCGTGCCATAGGTTCGCCATCATGGCCCTAGGAGATGGGATGGGAGGAAGGAAATAACTTTGAGCTGGAGCGGTAGATTAGGGGTAGAATGGCCACTTGGAAGATGGCCAATGAGTGCAGGGGAGTGGGGAACGGAAACCGAGGGTTTTGGGTCTGGAAGTCAGAGTTGGCTTTGATGAGTCGGAGGTAGAATGTCGTGCTTAATAAATGGGAATTTTGCTTCAAAGACTTTGTTTGAAATGCAATTTATTTGAGATGACCTCGAAACCTGACAGAAAGCCAACACTCCTTTCCAAGCCAAACTGGCTGACCTCCAGATCTCCAGCTCCCTGCCAGATGAATGGAGTGAGTGGAGAAGAAGTCCGGACGTCATGGCGGAAAGCAAACTGTCCAAAGAGAGTTTAATTCAGGCAACTGGAAAAGAGCCAATCTTGATCCCAGCCAGTTTGGATGCTACGGAGCCTCAACCCCTCCCTCCTCCAGCGAAGCTGCAAGACAGCCAAGGTCAGACGATCATGCCACAAGCCAAGGAAAAAAAAGATGAGTATTGGTGGGCTTTGCCAAAATCCGCAGATTGAGAAATTAATAACCAAAATTTATAATTTTCTATTGGAATATAAACTAGCAGAGGAAGTAGTTAAAGAGAATATGATCACATGGGCGATGAATTTTGGGTATGCAATAGAATTAAATAAGTGGGGAAAATTGTGGAAAATTATTAATAAATTAACATTATCTGTACCATACAAAGAAAATGCTTATAAATTGTTCTATAGGTGGCATCTACCACCGGCATGAATTTCTAAAATGTTTCCCAGTACATCTCCACTCTGTTGGAAATGTAAAGCGTATAAAGGGACATACTATCATATATGGTGGTCATGTCCCAAAGCTAAAAAATTCTGGAACAATATAAAAATGCAACTGGAACAAATACTAACTCAAAAGTACCATTAAAACCAGAAACTTACTTATTAGGAATACCTACAAGCAAATATGAAAAAGAAATAATATATTTAATAACACACATTTTGACTGCAGCAAGAATCATATACGCACAAAATTGGAAACAAGAAGAGGTCCCAACTCAAGAGAAATTAATATCCAAAATTATGGAATGCGCTGAGATGGATGTCCAAGATTATTCTTATATTGTCTCGGATTTGTCTTTTAGGTAAAAATCCATTTTGATCGGAGTGTATAAAATTATTCAGGTATCTCTTAAGTCTTTCTGCCAATATCGTAGCAAAGATTTTATAATCTGCATTTAGCAGGGATATCGGCCTATAGTTTTTGATTTGTTGTGGGTCTGTCTCTTCCTTATGAATCAAAGTGATGTATGCCTCAGTCCATGTCTTGAGTATTTCTTTTTTTATCATTACTTCATTCATAACCTCCAGCATTGGGATCAATAGAGAATCTTGTAGAGTTCTATAATATTCGGCTGGCAGTCCAGGCCTGGTGCCTTTCCATTCTTTTGTTTCTTAATTGCCTCTGTTAGCTCCATCATCATCATATTTCCATCCAATAACTCCTCAATCTCTTCGGAAATTTTTGGTAATTTAGCTTTTTGTAAATACCTTGCCACTTTATCCTCTTCTATCGCATCTTTCTTATATAGTTGTGTATAGTATTCCTATACTATTTCCCCCATCTCTTTGTTTCCAAATCTACTTTGTCCTTGATGATCAATTAATTGCCTTATTTTCCTTGATTCTCTCTTTTTTCAGTTTATAAGCTAACCATCTACCAGATTTATTTGCGTTTTCAAAATAATTCTGTTTAGCAATTCTTATTTTTTCCGCTAATTCTTCCTTCTCCAGTAGATCCATTTTGTGCTTTATAATATTCATTTTAATTTTTACATCTTTCTTATATGGATCTTTCTGGAGTTCTTTTTCAAGTCTTTTATGATCCTCTCTCAGAGCTTTAAGGGTTTGTCTTTCCTTCACATTTCTTTTCCTTGTATAATCGATGATTAATCCTCTGGCAAAAGCTTTCATTGTATCCTAACGGTTTTGTATCGATGTTTATTTCTTATTCTTCTTTTTAAAAAAGTCCAATTCTCGATTCATTTTCTGTGTAAATTTTTTTTTTAATATTGTATTGTTCAGTGTCCATCTAGATCTGCCTTTTCACCCTTTCCAAATAGCAATCACTGGATTGTGATCCGCCCGTGTATTAGTATCTATATTCACTTGTTCAATATTTAAAGTCAATTCCATTGTTGCCCATATCATGTCCAGTCTGGACCAAGATAAATGTCTGTCAGAGTAGAAAGTATATTGTCTACTTTTCCCATTTCTCTCCCTCCAAATGTCTTTCAAGTTTATTTCCTCTGTCATTTTAAAGAAATTCCTCGGCAATATCTTTCTACTATATCTTGTTGTTCTACTTGTTTTATAGTCCAGTTTTTCATCTACAATTCTATTAAAATCCCCCATCATGCAGACATTTTCATACTCCATTTCAATTATCTTGTTATGTAATTTCTTATAAAAATCACTCTGATTATTATTAGGGCCATATATTGCTACTAAGAGTAATTTTGTATTATTATCAATTAATTCCACCATCAAAATTCTGCCTTCTGGATCAGCATACTTTTGTTCAGCCGTAAGTGTATTTCTAATATACAGAGCAATACCTCTTTTTTTACTTTGCGCCAATGATAAAAAAGTTTTACCAAGTTTTGGTTGAATCAGTATTGTTTGTGTTGCTTTTTAATATGCATTTCCTGTAAACAAATTATATCAAATTTTAATTTTTCTAATTTATGAAATACCGTTCTTCTTTTGTTGACTGAATTAAGTCTATTTATATTTATTGAGATTAATTTCCTTTCATCCATATTCATACTTTTTTCGTCGGGCCCTGAAAACCCATTTATTTCAACTAGCTGGGCTGGCTTGAGTTAAATTTTAAACTGATTTTAAATTGGAATTTTTTAATTACGGCCAAAATATTTAATTATTTTAAACAGTTTTTAGATTTTGTATGTCTTGTTTTTACTTTGGCTGTTCACCGCCCTGAGTCCTATATTGGAGAAGGGCGGTATAGAAATTTAAACAAATAAATAAATAAATAAATAATACTTTATAATTAGGTTTTGTTGCTCTAGTTGTTCTGGCTTCACGTTGCTCTTTGTATTCTATGACTCTGCCCACAGCTCCTTCTGTTTCTTCCAGCGTTATCAATTCCTCTTCCACAGGTTTTATTGGGCTAGTGTTGCTTGAGCTTCAACTTCCATGTCAGCATCCGTCTCTTTAAGAGCTTTCTCGTAGAAGGCTCTTGCCTTATCAATTGTATTTAGTCTGTATCTTTGAGAGTTCCATGTTAAGCCTACTCCCTCTGGGAACAGCCATCTGTAATTAATCCCTTTTTGCAACAAAACTTTAGTCAAGAATTGATATTTCCTTCTTATCTCTCTCACTTTCCTTGGAATTTGTCTCAAAACTGTAACTTCCTTCCCTTTGTATTCCAAAGCCTTGTCACGAACAGCCTGTAAAATCTGTGTCTTAATTGATTTCTTAGTAAATCTTATATGTACTTCTCTTGGAAGCTTATTGCGCATTGCGTATCCAGTATAAACTCGATAAATTTCATCAATTCCGTCCATCATCTTCTCTTTAGTTACTTCTAAGGCCTCAGATAAAATTGTATTCATAATCTCAGCAAGATCCTCCCCTTTTTCTTCTGCAACATTTTGAAATTTTAAGTAGAATTCTGCTTTATCCATTTCCCCATCCAATTAAGCCAGATGTTCCTTGTTCAACCTCTTTGAGTCTATTCTCAATTTCCTTCATTTTTTCTTCTTTTTGGCCATCTTTTTCCTCCAATTTAACCAGTCTTTCTTCGTATTTCATCATTGTTTGTTGTATGCTAACCACCTTTTCATCAGTTTTAAGTAACTGTTGCTCCATTCTTTGTTGTTGTTTTTCCATTCTTTGAAGTGTTTGTAGAATCAAGTGTTTGTAGAATCTTTCTCTTTCTCTTTCTCTTGCTGTATCATTGTCTGAATGAAGCGTTGGCCTCCAGATGGTGATGAAGATGGTGTAGTCGCTGCAGCTCCCACGGTCACTACTTTCTTGCTCATTTTGGAGTTGGCTAAATTCGCTTTGAGTTCAAAAAATATTTAAAGGGTCCCACAAAACAATGGGGCGGGAAAAGAAAAAAAATAGAAAAAACTAGGGTAGAAAAGGGGGGAAAAGAGGAAAGAGGAAACAAATAATAAAAAGGAAAAAAAATAATCCAATTCTTCAGGTTCTTCCAAAGACCCTAATCCAAAAGGAGGGAAAAAGAATATAGAAAATAGTGATTTGGGATGTCACTTAACTATGGCTATACAAACATCTTGATTTACGTAGGAAAAACCCTGGCTAGAACAGTAATGCACATATAGACCTACGAAAAAAGAACAAAATAAATATTTGACCATTACAGGGAGGAGTCATAAAATGAGGGTGTGGCTAACTGATGAAGGCAAATAAGCCAGAAATAGATCTATTTTAGTCTCCATTAAATCTTACAGCAGACAGCATAATGCTGCTTAAATGTCTGATAAAGCCTGATTTGGGATGTCACTTAACTATGGCTATACAAACATCTTGATTTACGTAGGAAAAACCCTGGCTAGAACAGTAATGCATATATTATTGGTAGGATTTTAGCTAAGGTTTTAAAGGACCTTGCAGAGTGCTCTGTAAGGATTTTTAGAAGATTTTAAGCTAGGATTTTAACCAGAATTTTAAACATTTTAACTAACTTATTTAACATGATGTGGGAAAACACACGAGATTTTAATTTTTTGCATATATATATATATATATAAGAATATATATAAGAAAATTGATACTGTGCCTTTACAGGGAGGATATGGGTGTGGCCTACTGATGACAGCTAACGAGCTAGAAATGGATCTATTTAGGTCTCCCACCTAGCAGTGAGAGCTTGCTAGGTGTTAGAAAAGAAAAAAGCCCAGAACCGAGTAGATGAGATTCTACTGAGCTGGAGCTACAAAAAAACCTTGGCTACGTAGGGAAAACCTGGCTAGAAGAAAAACACACATAAACCCTACGAAGAAGTAAGAAAATTGATACTGTGCCTTTACAGGGAGGATATGGGTGTGGCCTACTGATGACAGCTAACGAGCTAGAAATGGATCTATTTAGGTCTCCCACCTAGCAGTGAGAGCTTGCTAGGTGTTAGAAAAGAAAAAAGCCCAGAACCGAGTAGATGAGATTCTACTGAGCTGGAGCTACAAAAAAACCTTGGCTACGTAGGGAAAACCTGGCTAGAAGAAAAACACACATAAACCCTATGAAGAAGTAAGAAAATTGATACTGTGCCTTTACAGGGAGGATATGGGTGTGGCCTACTGATGACAGCTAACGAGCTAGAAATGGATCTATTTAGGTCTCCCACCTAGCAGTGAGAGCTTGCTAGGTGTTAGAAAAGAAAAAAGCCCAGAACCGAGTAAATGAGATTCTACTGAGCTGGAGCTACAAAAAAACCTTGGCTACGTAGGGAAAACCTGGCTAGAAGAAAAACATATATATATATATATATATATATATATATATATATATATATATATATATATATATAATTTTTATACCGCCCTTCTTCCGAAGGACTCAGGACAGCCTGATTAAAAGCACAAAGACAGACAATTTTAAAATAATTAAAATTATTAAATAATTGGCTCAATTATAAAACCCCCAAATTTAAAATCCCATATTTAAAACCAATTAAAATCTTTACATTGGTAGCCCAGCCTGGCGGAACAACAAGGTTTTTAGGGCACAGCGAAATACACGGAGATCAGAGATCTTATGAATTTCTGGGGGCAGTTCATTCCAAAGGGCAGGGGCTCCCACAGAGAAGGCCCTCCCCCTGGGTGTCGCCAGCCGACATAATTTGGCCGATGGCACCCTGAGGGGACCCTCTCTGTACATACATACATACATACATACATACATACATACATACGTATGTATAGGAAGAGACAAAAAAATTGAAATACTCCTCCAAATAAAAAGTAAAAAAAAAAAAAGAAGAAGAAAAAAAATAAAAAAAATAAAACCAAAATTAAAGTTAAAAATTAACAATAATTCTTCAGGCTCTTGAGTGCCTTAATCCAATATTTGTATATAAATCAAAAAAGGGGGGGGGGAGAGAACAAAAAAACAATAGCAACAAAGAGGAAAAAAAAATAGTTCTTCAAATCCTTTATGTCCAGAGAATCTACAGGGAGTGGTTTTTCTTTTTGCCTCTTTCCAAGTCACACATCTCACTGGAGTTAAGATAGTTACTCAACAAAGAAGTAAAGAGACAATAGAAAATAAATTCAGGGCCTTCCAGTATATTCCCAGGCTTTAACAGTTTAAAAGAAGAGCACCTGTGTAAACAGCGTTCAGTAACTCTTCAGTCTCTGTATTTGTTTTGACTACAATATATCCTTTCTTCTGCTACAAAATTTCTCTTCCAGTGGGTGGCAGCACTACACTCCCCTAATTCTCCTATCCTTATAAGGGAAAGGGGGAAAAAAGGGAAAGAGAGAAAAAACTTTCTTTTAAATAGCCCAAAAGTAAAAAAGTAAAAGTAAAAAAAAAAGGTCCCAATCCAAATTTCAACTCAGAAGGTATTACAAACCAGGATCCACAAGTTCCAAAGATTTAAAAAGTGTCCCAATACTGCTTTCCTGCTTTCAACCCAGTCCAGTTATCCAAAACGGAAATAAGCCAATTAAGTAATTTCAAGTCTTTTAAACTATACACTTGGGAAAAATAAAATCAATCCAAAATAAGTTCGCCGCTCCTCTTCATTTACTGCCCATCATAGTACCATGCACTAATAAGGGTGTTCTTAGTAGAGAAAAAAAAAGTAAAAGTTTCTCACCGATCTAATCACTGTCGTTCCGATCTTCCTTCCTAAAGTTGCCACAGCCTCCGCAGCCTAATGGTTGCTGCTCCGCTGCTAGAAAAAGGGCTTTCCCGGCTCAACCAAGGACTTAGCGATATCCCTGGGAGTCTCAGGACGTGCCCTCCGCTATCAGAGTCAAAATAAGACTGTGTGGTCCAGTTCGGACCGTCCAACAGCGGAGTTTCTCGGCGGAGTTCCAGGAGCCATAGAAACCCCGTGCGTGTCGCTGCAGCGCCCAATTAATGAACATTTTGACATCAGCCAAATTCCCAGATAGTTAACTTTCTTGGTTATCTGTATTTCCAGTACCCTCTCTTAATTCCTTTTTTTTTTTTACTATTGATAAGAGTTTTGATTATTATCTTTGTCTTTTATTTATTTTAAGCCCTGCCACCTTAACCAAATTTCTCTATTTCTCATACTAATTTGGTTCCTGTTTCTAAAGGCTCCTCTATAATAAATACTAGGTCATCCGTGAATGCCTGAATTTTATATTCTTCTTCTTTTTTTTTTTTTAGGTCTTTTATTTCTTGTTCTTGTCTAATATTTGTTAATAGTACTTCTAAAGATAAAATAAATAATAGAGGTGACAGGGGGCATCCCTGTCTTACACCTTTCACTATATTGAATTTTTCTGTTATTTCCCCATTTAGTAACACTTTTGCTGTTTGAATGGAATAGATTGCACTTATCATCCCCCCAAATTTTCCCCCAAAATTCATAGATTTTAATTGTTGAATAAGAAACTGCCAATTTGAATTATCAAATGCATTTTGCATGTCTAAAAAAATCAATGCTATTTGTTTCTCTGGGTGGGCTTCATAAAATTCCAGAACATTCATAATCATTCTAGTAGTATTTCTAAACTGCCTTTTTGGCAGAAATCCATTTTAGTCTGGGTGGATGATTTCATTTAATAATTTTTTTAACCTTTCTGCGATTATAGTAGCAAATATTTTATAGTCTGCAATAATGTCGACTATATAGTTGACAAACTATAGTTTGGAATTTCTCCTTTGGAATTAATATATGTCTCTGTCCATGATTTCAGTAATTTGGCATCTGCTAGTACTTTACATTTTTTTTAATGGCTAAGTTTAAATTTGTTTTTCTTATTTTCTTATATACTATATCTGGGCTACAAAAATTCAGGTGACTGCTATATAGCAGGAAAGCAATAATTAATGTTGGTACTTTTGAATGATTCCATGTAAACAAAACAGTATTTATCATGTCTTATAAAACTTAAATTTTGGAATAATAATGTGATAGTTATATTTATTACATTCCAGCTGAACATAGTAATTTTTTTCCCTCTAAAATTAAAACTTCTTATTTCACAAACACTCATTTTCAGGTTGCAATACTATGAATGTTTGTTTAGAAACCACTCTCTTAGAAATTAATTAGCTTTTCTTCCAGATAAATTGGAATGACAATGGTTCAGTTAAATGATGTTTAAAAACTTCTATATTTACTCATTTCATTTCTATGCATATTTACTCAACCTCTCAAAAAAAATTAATGGCAAACAACCTTATATGTAGGAAGTTAGCATCTACCCCTATCCTAGAAAAATGAAATATTCTAGGAAATATTAAAAAGGCAGAATATTTCCCCTAAAAGAGAAATAGAAATCTTAAAACAGAAACTCAGCCCCAGTTCACTGCCCCCAGCAGATACTTTGGTTATTTACAAGTCAAAAGGCTGGGCCAGTTTATCTACAACACAAAAGACCTTCACCCTCAAGGATTAGCCCTCTACTCATCTCACTACATGACACCTGGAAAGATTACATCACCCAGCAAGATTCAACCAAGCATGGGAGTCTAACAACCAATCAGGATACATTTCTTGCCTCAGGAACAGGAAGCAAGTTCAAAGCCCAACAGAGGGTATAAATCTCTCTCCCTCTCTCACCTATGTGCTCGTTTTGCCCATGACCCAAAAAACTCATGTGGGCCTGTCCACCATTAAACCATCTTTCCAAGCAGTCTCCATGTTTCCAGTGTCTTTCTCCCCACTTGGAAGTGAACCCAGATGGACATTTCTTCCAACACTTATGTTCCACTTGAGGGCTTCTTTACCTTTTTTAGTATACAATTTTGAAAGCTATATTTGTGAGTAAATCTTATGACTGCAGTCTTATTAACTGGGTGAGATTATTTTATAAGTGAATATATAACTGACTCAGGCTATTTCATACAGATTGTTAGGACTACAATCTTTCTTTCAAATTTTCCTGGAAGCAAGTCCCTCAAACAGATTCCGGGTTAGTGTTTGGACCTACAGTCAACATTATACAGTATTGGAAGGGTGGAGCTGATGGCACGACGGAAGATCCTGGGGCTCCAGGACCACCATCAATACTCCACCGCTGGACGGTCCTTTTTGGATCTCACCGTCCCGTTGAGATGGTGATAGTGGAGGGCACCTTCTGTCAATCCCAGGGACACCGCAAAGTCCCTGGTTGATCCAGGAGAAGCCCTTTTTCCGGCGGTGGGGTGGCAGCCATTGTAGCTGCTGAAGTTGGGACAGCTCTGGAACGGAAGAAGATCGAAGGAAGTGTGTCAACTCGGTGAGAGACTTTTAATCATAACCTATATGAGAGAGCACCCTGAGATTGAAAGGAAGATCAAATTGAAGACAGAAGAAAATTAAGCGGCGGAATTAAACTCGAGTCGAAGGTAGTTGTTTTTTACTTTCAAATTATTCGCATTGGTGGATGTTTAAATGCTTTTTGCTTTTCAACCTGGACTGGATTGGATTGGATTGCAGGTCTCTGACTTGCTATTGAATTTTTAAATTTTTAGTGCCTTTTTATTATAAATTTGTTCTGATTTCATTTTTTTGGTATTTTTTTTCTCTCCTTTTGGCTATTTTTACTCTAATGTACATTGAATATAGCAAGGGAAAGGGAAGAGAATATGTAACACTGCCATCTAGTGGATTGGAAATTTTGTTTCATTTTCTTTGATTAAAGAAGTAACAATTGTGTTACAATTCAAGGACTCTGAGCCTTTTTATAGATAAGATAGTGGGGAGAACATCAAAAGGACATTAAAACTGTCTGTAGAATTGTTTTTTCAGGTGTTCTTCTGGGAACTATCAGAGGCAGGAGCCTGAGATTGAATAAGAAGGAATTTGTAGTGACTCTGAAAGAGAATTGTAAATACTATTTGGGACCTAATAAAAGAATCCTTGGATTTTAAGCAGAAGTGATTTCTATTTAGGCATTTTTTTCTCTTTCTCTTTTTTTTTCTAAGTGGTAGTTTCTTCACCCTTCCCCTGTGTAAGCATTTTCAATTGGACTGTGAGTTGATGGAGGACCTTTAATTTTTCTTCTTTAATTTTTAAATTTCTTTTTTTACAAATATATATACTTTTTTAGTGCTTCTCTTTTGTTTTTTTTCTCCTTTGTTTTTTTTATTTTGCTTTTTTCCTCTCTTTTTTGGAGTGGAGATTGCCAAGGTGGTTAATATTTTTTTATTGGATTGAATTGGATTAAGGCATACAAGAGCCTGAAGATTGCTTCTTTGCTTTTTGTTGTTTTTTCTTTTTTCTTTTTTGCTTTTTGCGTATTTTATTGATATTTGGGGTAATACTTGCCCCATCCATAAACCGATTAAGGTATAGAAGAACCTGAAGAATTTTTTATTTGTTTAAACCTTTTGCAACTACTTTACAGAATGAGTAAAAAAGCAACGGCTATTGGCTCTTCCGCATTGACACCTTCTTCATCACCATCTGGAGGACAGCGGTCAATACAGATGATGCTACAACAAGAGAAGGAGAATGAAAGAGAGAAAGAAAAGGAGACGACACTACAGATGATTTTACAAGGAATTCAAAATATACAAACAAAAGTAGAGAAGATTGAAAAAAGAACAGAGAAAACAGATGAGAAAGTGGAGAATATACAACAGATGATGATGAAATATGAAGATAGACTCCAAAAAATTGAGGAAAAGGAAGAGCAAAGAGAGAAAAAAATCAGAGATATTGATACTAGATTGGATGAAGTTGAATGAGATAAGAGTGGATTAGTTGGATGGGAGATGGACAGATCAGAATTTTATCTCAGATTTTAAAATATAGAAGAAGAAAAGGGAGAGAATTTGGCAGAAATAATGATAGAAATCTTAGGAGAAGCATTAGAAATTACCAAAGAAAAGATGATGGATGGCATAGATGAGATATTTCGAGTCTATACAAGGTACGCAATGTGAAACAAATTACCACAAGAAGTCCATATAAGGTTTACCAAAAAATTGATTAAAGCACAAATATTGCAGATTGCAAGAGAAAAAACACTGAGGAGAAAGGAGAAAGAAATTGTGGTTCTGAAGCAAATACCGAGAAGAGTGAGAGAGATGAGGAGAGAATATCAATTCCTGTCTCGGCTCCTCTGATCCTCGCCTGGGCGGTCTTCCATTGAAACACCAAACAAACCACTGGTTTAGGAAATTAATGTTTAATCCGCAACAACTGGGCATCAGGAAGAACTAAGTATGAAGGTACAAAGTAAGTATGAAGTCCGTCAGCGCTTTTTGAAAACAGCGCGACAACTGCGCCCACGCCCCACCCACACGCATTCCTCTCTCTCAGCTGATCCTTGTTCTGACGCTTACAGCAGCATCCGTGGTTTGCTCCGCTCTCTTCCGCGTTTCCATTGCTCTGGGTGTTGCAGACAATTATCCTTCCATCAGCGAACCTGACCCAGTCTAATCATGAATTGTAGCCACCACCACCACCAGAATCAACTGAACCCGTCACCACCGCTAACCCGAGTAAGCGTCCCCCGCCTTCATGTTGTGTATTCCTTGGACGCCATTTGGATGCCTCTCACGCTGGTGATCATGTCGAGCAGATATCGGGCTCGACAGGCAGCCCCCTACCAGGTGCCCTCCTGTAAGAAATAAAGGAATGTCATTAACAGACTTTAAGTGACTTGTGGTTTATGTGGGTATTTCTTATGAAACTGTTGTACTAAACAAGGGGCTTTAACGTTGTGGGCATGCACTCATGATGATGACTCATAAGGATACCCTTTCCATTTCACTAAGTATTTCAGCCTTCCCCTCTTTATCTTGGAGTCTAAGATGTCCTCAAGTTCATATTCATCTTGGGTAATCGGACCTGGGCGGGTGGTAGAGGTGGTGTGTGCCACTGGTTTAAGTAAACTGATGTGAAATACTGGGTGTATTTTCCCTAGTAAGGAAGGGAGTTTCAATCTAATGGTTACGGGATTGATTACCTTGGTTACCATGAAAGGTCCGAGATATTTTGGGCTGAGCTTTTTACACGGATTTCATAGTTTGATATATTTGGTGGACAGAAACACATGTTCCCCTACATGGAGAGGTTTCAGTCTCTGTGTAGGAGACCTGGCGTTTGTATTCTGCCTGGCGTTTGTAGTCCTCTTCGGCTTTCTTCAAAACTCGCTTTACACTTGGCCAACTCATCCGAATTTTATCGGCCCAGGCGGCCGGGGACATGCCACTTATAGACTGGGTATCCAGTTCTGGAATTGCTGGGAAATCCTTACCCATTACTACATGGAAAGGGGTTAGACCTGTAATCCTATGCACTGTATTATTATATGCCATTTCAGCTAACGGTATCAGATCAGCCCAATCCGATTGTTGGTAGGAAACATAGCTCCTTAAGTACCATTCGATCATGGCATTGCTCGTTCAGCCGCCCCGTTGGTACTCGGATGGAAAGCTGAACTGAGAGCTTGTGATGACCCTATCGACTTTATGAAATCCCGCCAAAACCGGGTGGTGAACTGTACTCCCCAGTCTGAAATAATTCTACGGGGTGCTCTGTGTAACTGATATATATGGTGGATGAACATTCATGAGAACTTTTGTGCTGACAGAAGCCCCTTACAAGGAATGAAAGGGGCTTGTTTTGAAAAAAGGTCTATTACAGTCCATATTACTATTTGTCCATTGCTGTCTGGGAAGTCAACGATAAAGTCCATAGCTATCTCATCCCATGGCCTCCCAGGATTAGCAACTGACTGTAATAGCCCCAATGGTTTTCCTGGTCTTGGCTTGCACGTGGCACACGTCTTACAGGATCTGATGTAGTCCTCCACATCTCTACGCATTCGAGGCCACCAAAACTGCCTCCGTGTGAGGTGTAAAGTTTTAAGGAAGCCAAAGTGACTGGCGGGTTTAACATCATGGCATTGTTTTAATACTTTCATTCTAACAGTCTCTGGTATATACAATTTATCATTTCTCCAGGCTAGACCGTCTCTTGTGGAAATCAAGGTTTTGTTGTTCTGTACCCACTGATCGGCCAATAAAGCCTGTTTTACTAGGGTATGCCACGGGTTCGCTGTCCAAGCAACCGAAACTTGGCCTGCTGTCTGCGATGACGGTATCATTGCCTGTATTACTTCCTCTCACTTGCTGTCATATTGAGGCATTCGGGAAAGTGCATCAGTCAAAAAATTCCATCCGGCGGGAATGTATTTTAGTGTAAACTTAAAACGGGAAAAGTACTGTGCCCGTTTAACTTGTTTAGGCAACATCCGTCTAGGGGTTTGCAAAGCCTCTAAGTTTTTATGGTCCGTCCACACTTCAAAGGGAGGTTGTGCTCCTTCAAGTAAATGTCTCCAGGTGAGTAACGCCCAACGTATCACGAACGCTTCTTTCTCCCATATAGCCCATCATCGTTCTGTGGTTGTCAATTTTCTCGAGGTATAGGTGCAAGGCTGTCCTCTGGGAGTTCTCTTGAAGCAAGACCGCTCCAACAGCTACATCACTCGCATCAGTTTGAACTACGAAAGGAAAAGATGGATCCGGATGCTTTAGTATCAGTTCACAGGCAAACAGCCTTTTCAACTGCTCAAACACTTGTTTATTTATTTCTTTATTTAAATTTATATACCGCCCTTCTCCCGAAGGACTCAGGGCAGTGAACAGCCAAAGGTAAACACACAAAATACAAAAATTTAAGAACAGTTTAAAAAACATATTAAACAATTTTGGCCCAACAATTAAAATACCCCTTTTAAAATTCAAATTAGCAGTTGGAGAAGTTAGTCCAGCCCGGCTTGTTGAAACAAAAAAGTCTTGAGGGCCCGGTGGAAAGTACGTAAATCCGGAATCCTCCGTATCTACGAGGGGAGCTTGTTCCAGATGGCAGGTGCTCCCACAGAGAAAGCTCTCTCCCTGGGGGCCGCCAGTCGACATTGTTTGACCGACGGCACCCTGAGGAGCCCCTCTCTGTGGGAGCGTACTGGCTGGTGGGAGGCTCTCGGTTTGGTTTCTGGTATCAAATTCTATGGCACAATCGGTTGGGCGATTGGGGGGGGGGTAATTCCTCACATTTGTCCTCACAACATACCTCCTCCAGATCTCCGTAGATGCTAGGAAACGATTCATCTGTGGGGTGAGGAGTTCCAGCTGGTCCTGCTTTTGCTTGGTCTGTTACAGGTGGGTCAGGTCCCAAAGCGAACCTGAGTTTTCTGAATCCCTCTTCCCACCAGATAACAGGTTGCCACTTATCCAACCAGGTGAGTCCCAGAATCAGAGGTTCAATCATTCTGTCCACCACTATAAATTGTAGGTGTTCCCAGTGCTCCCCTATTTCCACCTTAATGGGCTCCATGACATGGGTAGCTGGGGCACCCCCCATAGTGGAACCGTCTATTTGTTCGAACCGAATGGGGGTGTTTAACGCTACAACCCATATATACACATATATGGCGTTCACAATAGAACGCCATATCAAACACAGTGTACACCCAGAATCTATCAAAGCCCCATGGTTACTACTTACCCCCGTGTGTGTATTCCGGATTACTACCTGGATTATAAAAGGTTGCACGGGTTTGCTCACCATTGGATCATTCGAATCGTCCTCGTCACTTCCATCGGCCTCCTCCGGTAATGGGTCCCCCCCTGCTGTAGGGGGATCTCTTCCATCAGTCCTAGAGATACCAGCCTTCCCAGCTAGAGTGTGAGCAGCTAGTCATGTTCTTTCTGGAGTGAATCTAGGCCGACCTCGGCTCCGGGGTTTCTCTCCAATCTTGGGGGCTTGTTGTCCTGCCATCCTTGGTGGTGCCATAGGGCAGTCAGCTGCCTGGTGTCCCGCTTGGTTACACTGAAAACACAAAGATCGTTCATTGTCCCAGGGCCTCTGATCTCATGGAAGGGGTGGTCTGGATACTGGGTGGTTTTGTTGGTAGCCTATCCACTGACCTGGGCTGATAAGGTACCCTGTTCTCCCCTCGAAGTCTGAACTCTCATAGGCCCACATCTAACTCCACCATGGCTTTGAACCATTCAGACAAGCGGGGTGGTGGTGGTAACCCCCTGTACAGACATGCCTGTCATAATTCCCTATCGAGGCCCAGATGAAAACGATGAACCAGCAAGCATTCTGACCACGTTCGTAGGTGGCCGGCTGCCTTTTTGAACTCTTTGATATAGTCCTTGGCAAGTCAACCCCGTTGCTTCATAGACACTATCTGTCCTTCCGCAGCCAACGTTCTGGTTCATCTTCAAACCTGCTCCACAGGCTTTCCAAAAACATACCTACATTAGTTAACTCCCTAGCGTGCTCACTGTGCAAATCGGACACCCAATCTGCTGCCTCTCCGGTTAACACTGTAGTAACAGCCACCACCATGGACCACTGAGAAGGATAAAACCGACCATATAGGTCAAAGTGACTAATAACCTGGCTCAAAAATAAAGCCACCCTATCTGGACTTCCATCAAATGAGGCCTGGATGGGAGGCAGGCCCCAAAATTGGGGTTGCTGAGGTGGCCACACAACCCCTGGCCATACAGGTAATTGCCCAGCTGCTATTAACCCATCCGGCATCCTGCCTATGCCCCGGGAGCTGTCCCCCTGCTTCTGTCCAGTAAAAGGTCTTCCGGTAAGCGTATCATACCCAGCCGCTGGACGGTGACCTGACCCATATCTACTATCCCCTCCTGTGGGTGCAGAAACCCCTCCACCAGGAGGTTGCTTTACCTTCTCTTTTTGGGAAACTTGTTCTCGTTTCAGATTTGGACTGATGAGGCGGAAGCGAGTATCAGACCCCGAACCCCCTCATTCTCTCCACGTACTTGAGGGGTCCAACCCTATTGCCCATGGTTGCCAGGAGGGGGCGTCTCTGAAGCTAGCCTCTCCAAACCTCTCCCTCAGAGACATGGAGGCAGTTCCAGGATCAGTCTTCCGTTGAAACACCAAATAAACCACTGGTTTAGGAAATCAATGTTTAATCCGCAACAACCGGGCATCAGGAAGAACCAAGTATGAAGGTACAAAGTCAGCACTGAATGTTGAAGTCCGTCAGTGCTTTTTTTTTTTATTGAAAAAGTTTTACAAGTACAAATTTTCCCATTTCCCTCCCTCTTTCCCTCCCTAACCCTCCCTAACCCTCCCCTCCTCCCATGACTTCCCCAAGGTGAAATCCAAATCCACATCATATTATATCATACTTTACCGCTCTTCTAATCTCCCCCCTGTGTACTATACATTTCTACATAACATTGAACTATTCTACCCCCTATATACTATACATTTCTACACAACATTCAACTAAAAGCTATCTGATACTTCCTAATTTGGTATTTATTCTGCACATAATCTATCCATTTCTTCCACTCCCATACATAAGTCTCTTGAGGCCGGTCTTTTAAGTATGCTGATATCTTCGCCATTTCTGCAAAACTGGCCACCTTCAAAGTCCATTCTTCAATAGTAGGCAAAACATCCCTTTTCCAATATTGACCAATCAGTAACCTAGCTGCTGTCACCATGTACAATATCAATTTTGTTTCACCCATTGAAAAACCCTTAACTATACCCAATAAAAACAATTGAGGAGAAAATTTGAGTTTTTTCTTCAGAACATTTTGCATAACCCACCAAATTTTTATCCCGAAAGCCTTCACTTTCTTGCAAGTCCACCATATATGATAATATGTAGCATCCAAACAATCACAGCTCCAACATTTTGGTTGAACATTAGGATACATGCATGACAATTTCTTAGGATCTAAATGCCACCTATAAAACATTTTATAAAAATTTTCCCTCAAGTTCTGTGACTGCGTAAATTTAACATTCTGAACCCATATTTTTTCCCACGTTTCCATCATAACAGGTTCTGCAAAATTTTGCACCCATTTTATCATACAATCTTTAACCAATTCATTTTCTGAGTCTCTTTCTAACAAAACATTATAAACCCTCTTGATATGCATTGGGCCTTTCTCTTTTATCTGTCTGACCAATTCTTCTTCATGCAACATTAAACCAGTTTTTTGATCTTCTCTCCATCTCAATTGAAGTTGATTATACTGTAACCAAGTTAAATTAATCCCTTCTTCCAACAGTGTGTTCAATGTCTTTAATTGCCATCTGCCCCTATCATTAAAAAGTACTTCTTTGTATAAAAACCCCCCGAGTGACTTTATATTTATATTCCGTATAATATGACCAAGATCCAACCACAACGGTATTTTATAATCCCATTTGAACCGGTGCTTCTTCCATACTCTCATCAAGGAGTTTCTAAGCATATGGCTATTGAATACTTTATCCACTTTATTTTCATAGAATAGATATGCATGCCAACCAAATTCAAGATCATGACTCTCTATATTCAATATTCCAGTCTTTGTCCTTCCAAACCAATCACTTGCTTGTGTCAACGCTGCTGCTTCATAGTACAGTCGCAGGTTTGGAAGTTTTAAGACCACCCCTTTCACGAACATCTTGCATAATTTTCAATTTCACTCTTGGCTTTTTCTCATTCCAAACAAACTTATTCACTCCTTTTTGCCATTCCATCAACTGTTTATCACTTTTAAGCACCGGAATCATTTGAAACAAAAATAAAAATCTAGGTAGAACATTCATTTTAACTGCTGCTATTCTTCCAAGTAGAGACAGCTGCAGTTTTTTCCAGGTTTGCATATCCTTTTGTACCTTTTGCCACAACACCTCATAATTATTTTGGAACAGTTTTATATTTGAATCTGCAACTTGAACTCCTAGATATCTCACCTTTGATACTATTTCAAAGCCTGCCTTCCTTTCAAGTTCTTTCTTTTGATCAAGTGTCATATTTTTAACTATCATCTTGGTTTTTTTTCTGATTCAGTCTAAATCCTGATACCATACCATATTCTTCTATAATGTCTTTCATCTGAATTATTGATTCCATCGGCCGTGTTAGGGTAACAACCAGATCATCTGCAAATGCCCTTGTTCTGTAGTCCTCTTGCCTTATAACTATTCCATTCAAAGTGCTCGAGTCCCGTATTGTATTCAACAAGACTTCTAGAGTTAGAATAAACAACAATGGGGATAATGGACAACCTTGTCTTGTGCCTTTTTCTATACTGAAGTTTGTGGTTAAGCTTCCATTAATGATAATTTGTGCCGTTTGCTCTTGATAAATTGCTGAAACCGCCTGCACAAACTGCTCCCCAAAGTCCATCTTTCTTAAAGTCTTTAATAGAAAGTTCCAGTTCACTCGATCAAAGGCCTTCTCCGCATCCAAAAACACCAGCACTGCAGAGGTCTGTTTATTCTTCTCAAGATGTTCCAATGAATCTATAATTTGCCTCACATTGTCCTTCATATACAGTATCTACCTTCTATAAATCCTGCTTGATCATGATGAATCACCTCTTGAATAACTGGCATTAATCTGTTGGCTAATACTTTTGCAAAAATTTTATAATCCGTATTCAGGAGAGATATTGGTCTAAAATTTTCCGGTTTTGTGGAACCTGCTTCCTCTTTCAGTATCAAAGAAACAAAAGCTGCTTTCCATGAAGGGGGTATTTTACCCCCTTGTTGTATGCTACAAAATAAATCTTTAAGATGTTCAATCATTTCTACTTGTAAAGTTTTATAATACACTGCAGTTAAACCATCCGTTCCTGGAGCTTTAGCTGTTTTCAGTTGTTTAATAGCAGCAATAATCTCCTCAGCCGTTATTGGTAAACTCGTTCTTTCCTTTTGATCACTAGAAATTTTCATAACTCTCCTTTCTTCTAGATATTTATTTATAAGTTCATTCTGTATATCATCTTTGGCATATAATTTGGTATAATAATCTAAGAAGGCTTCTTTAATTAGTCTTTGTTGAAAAACTTCCTTCCCTCCATACTCAATACTGCCAATAGTCCGAGTACTCTGTTGTTTCCTCAGTGTGTAAGCTAACCACCTGCCCGGCTTATTAGCGTTGCAAAATGTATTATGTTTTGCAAATTGTAAATTAGTTGCTGCTTGTTCCGCTGTAAGCATTTGAAATTGGTCTTTCAAAAGTTTTATAATTCCTTGTAATTTTTCATCTGTTGGATTTTTTATAAGCATCTGTTCTTTTTTCTTTATCTCTCCTTCCAATTCTAATCTTTTTCTTTGTCTATTTGATTTATGTTTAGAATTCATATGGATCAGTATCCCCCGCATATATGCCTTACTCGCATCCCAAACAATTTCAATAGGGGTACCCTTATTCAAGTTCATTTCAAAAAATTCCTTCATTTGTTTTTTAAGTTCATTTACATTCTTTTCATATCTAAACAAGTTTTCATTTATTCTCCACGATCTTCTCTCATTCTTTCCCATTTCTATTTCTATCCATACCGGGCTATGGTCACTTAAAGTCCTCGGAAATCTCTTTGTTTTCTTTGTTTTTAAAAGTAAGTCAGCCGTAAGTAGAATAAAATCAATTCTAGAGAAGGATCTATGTCTATCTGAAAAAAAAGTAAAGTCCAATTCTTTTGGGTTATGCATTCTCCATATATCTTTCAATTCCAAATCTTCTTTCATATCAAAAAAGATCTGTGATAATTTAACACATGACTTTGCCAAACTCTTTTTATCTTTTTTGGGATCTATTACTCCATTCCAATCTCCCATAAGTAAAATAGATCTGAAGTCCCACTGTAATATTTTAGAATACAATATTTTATAAAAATTTTCTTGTTGCTGATTAGGAGCATAAATTCCAATCACCAAAATTGGACCATTATCTGTAGAGAGTTCAATTGCTATATATCTTCCGCAGTCATCTGCTTCTAAAATTTTTGCTGGCAATCTTTTATTTATACAAATCACTACACCATTCTTTTTCTCCGAATTTGAGGCTATAAACTGTGCTCCTAATCTAGGATTTATCAAATATTTTTGATCTTGTTTTCTAATATGAGTTTCTTGTAAGCAAATAACATCATTATTAAATTGTCTCAGATAATGAAATATCTTCCTTCTTTTCTGTGATGAATTCAGTCCATTTACATTCCAAGATAAAAACTTAATTGTCATTTGTAGTCTCCTGAAGCGTTAAGAGCATTTGCTGAAGTTTCTGTTCCAGTCTGGTAGTTTTCGGCTTAGCTCCTCCCATAGCTTCTGATTTTTGTGCTTTACCATTGACTCCCTTCTTATCTTGCGATAACTTAGATCTCTGCTGTTGTTGTTTCTCTAGAATTTGTTTATAAGCTGCTCGAGTTATACGCTGGTCTTTAGCATTGTGCAACATCAGGTCAAGATCCGCTGCCACTTCTCTTGTGTTTTTAGGTGGTCCACCTATAGCCTCTAGAGGAAGATCCAGCAACGGTTCATCTAAAAAGCCCCCTGTTGCTCCTTGAGTTTCCATTGCCTCCATCTCCATCTGTTTCCGCTGCTCTTCGAGCTCTTGTTCAAATTGCTTCTCTTTTTCACCCTCCACTATACCTAACACTGAGGATGTACGTGGAGATGCTGCACCAGTTTTAAAAACATTGAAATAAAATTCTTCCACTTTTTCAACAGTATTTAATCGATATCTCTCTCCTTGATACCTCAATATTATGCCAACTGGAGCATCCCATCTGAATGGAATTTGTTGTTTCTTTAGTTCAGTCACCAAAAATCCAAAATCCTTTCTATCTCTTAGCATCTTAGGTGGCAACTCTTTGTAAATCCCAATCTCTCTTCCATCCACTTGAATAGTAGAAACAAAAGACTTTTGTAAGATATCATTTCTTATTCTTCTATCTGTAAAATAGATCACCACATCTCTAGGCAATTGCTTTTGCCTTGCCACCCAAGAATTCACTCTATAGACCTTGTCAATCTTGCAAAAAATCTCCTCAGGGTCAACCTTTAGCATCACAGCCAGGGCATCAGCACAAACCCTTCTCAAATCCTCTCTATTGTTCTCTTTTATTCCTCTCAGTCTTACAGCAAACTCCATGAATCTAAATTGCATCATTGTCACTTCATTTTCAATCCTTTGCATTTTATTATCAACATTAGAAATTTTATAATCAGCTTCCTTCATTTTAGATTCTACTTCTGAACTAAGTTCTTCCACTTTTTTTATCAATCTGGACAACTGCTTCTGACAAGCCAGTCACAACTGTCAGTATGTCACGCTTCATCTTGTCATACTTTTCTTGAACCACCTCCTTAATTTCCTGTTGAGATTTTTCAAATTTCTGGTCCAAAACTTCATTTTGATTCAACAGAGCCGCAGCAATAAATTCCTTCAAATCTTTAAAACCAGTCTCCTGTGCTTGGCTCTGAGTCTGCAAACTTAATAGCTGCTCTTGTGACTTGTGAGTGGGAGAAACCCCCCCCCTGCAGCTTTAGCGGCTGGCTTTGTTTGCTTTGAAGCCATTCTGCCACGCAATCTAATTCTTTCTAAAAAGGAAGTCTTCCCTCCCTTTTGACCACAAAGTCCTCTCAAAAATTTCCCCAGCTTTAATCAAATCTCTATAGGAGAAGAAACAGATCAGAATCACTTTGAAAAGAACTTTTCCCTTTTCTTTTAGCCAGCGCTGTTGCTTTAGATACTTTGTAACTTATTAGAACAGTCAGGCAAATCCACTTTCACTTTCAGCTTTTTTCCCTACCGCTGAAGCTGGACGCCATTTTAACAAACTTTCACTTTTTCTCAATTCTTAAATTCATTCACAGGGCTAATAAAAATACTTGCAGTTTAAATTTCAAGTCCAGATTCCACCCTGTTTATTTTTGGTAATTCTCTTGGCTTTCACTCGTTATGTTGGTCGCGTCGTCTGGCTCTGCTGGATGCAGAGTTGTCCCCGGAGTCCAGAGCCTCGGCGAGCTGGATAGGGAGCCTCACCCTGCTTCCTCCCCAGAAGCAAAAAAGACAGTCTGGGGACTTCGCAGGGGGCTCTACCTTGTCTCGCCGGCTCTCCTCCCAATTCCTCAGGATCGTGGAGCTTTTCAAGCTGCCTCTCAGCTGTAGAGGTGGCTCTTTACGGGCGGTGGGGCTAGCGGTCTTGAAAGGACCGTCTAGCAACGACAGCGGTGCCAACCGGAAGCCCACACGCTTTTTGAAAACAGCGCACCAACCGTGCCCACACCCCATCCATATGCATTCCTCTCAGCTGATCCTTGTTCTGACACTTATAGCAGCATCCATGGTTTGCTCCATTCTCTTCCGTGTTTCGGGTGTTGCAGACAATTATCCTTCCATCAGCAAACCTGACCCGCAGCCTAATCACGAATTGTAGCCACCACCACCACCAGAATCAACTGAACCCATCACTACCGCTAACCCAAGAGTCTAGTAAGTGTCCCCCGCCTTCATGTTGTGTATTCCTTGGACACCATTTGGATGTCTCTCATGGTGGCAATCATGTCGAGCAGATATCGGGCTCGATATCCTGACTAAAATACTACTTCAAAAAGGTGTGAATTACAGATGGCTGATACCAGAAGTATTAGTGCTTACGTGGCAACGGCAAAGATATAGAATAGATTCAATGGACAAAGCTAAAGCATTTTATGCAGAATTTCTCAGAGAGAAAGAAATGGAAACAAGAAAGGCAGAACCACTGATTGAAATTCAAGAAGAAGACTTAGCAATGATTGAAAAGGCAGAAGGAGCAGTAGGGGGTATTGTGGAATACAAAGAACAACGTGAACCGACATCTACTAGGGCAATAAACCCCTCATATAAAATATGAATATGGAAGAGAAAAAATTGATTACAATAAATATAAACGGACTTAATTTAGCCATTAAAAGAACAAAGGTATTCCATAAATTAGAGAAATTAAAGTTTAATATAATCTGCTTGCAAGAAGTGCACATTAAAAAGCAACATGAACAGTTACTGGTACAGCCTAAATTAGGGAAAATTTTTACTTCATTGCCACAATGTAAGAAAAGGGGAGTTGTCTTATACATTAGAAACACAATTCCAGCAGAGCAAATATATGCAGATGATGAGGGAAGAATTTTGATGGTGGAAATAATAGATAATAATATGAAAATACTTTTAATAGCAATATATGCTCCAAATAACATCCAAGGCGACTTCTACAGAAAGCTACATAAGAAAATAATTGGACTACGACAATATTTGTATGATGGGGGATTTTAATGGTATAGTAGATGAGAAATTAGACTACAATACACACAAGGCAATAAAGCACAGTAGAAAGATACTTCCAAAATCCTTTTTTAAAATGATAGAAGAAGCAAACTTAAAAGCTGCATGGAGAGAAAGAAATGCAAAAAATAGGCAATATACTTTTTATTCTGACAGACATTCATCATGGTCTAGATTAGACATGATATGGACAACAATTGAATTGACTTCTAATATAGAAGAAATTGAAATAGAAGCAAATACCTAGGCAGATCACAATCCAGTGACCGAGAGATGGAAAGGACAAAGGATATGATCTAGATGGACTCTAAATAATACAATATTAAAAGAAAAGGACTTTGTACAGAAAATGGAGAAAGAATTGGCTTTCTTTTTTAAAGAAAATAGAAAAGAGGACACATCGATGCAAAATATTTGGGATACAATGAAAGATTATACTAGAGGTTTGATAATAGACTATACAAGGAAAAGAAATATTAAGAAAAGACAAGCCTATAAAACACTAGAGGATGACTATAAGAAACTCGAAAAGGAACTTCAGAAATTTCCACAAAAGGAGGATATTAAAATGAAAATGGATACAACTAAGCATAAAATGGGATTAATAGAAAAAGAAGACTTAGCACAAAAAATCAGAAGTGCTAAACAGAACTATTTTGAAGATGCCAACAAACCAGGTAGATGGTTAGCATATAAATTGAAAAAAGAGAGAGAATCAAGAAAAATAACGCAACTAATAGATGACCAAGGACAAATTAGATTCGGGAACAAAGAAGAAAGAAATTATACAAGATTACTATAGAAAACTATATGCACAAGAAAATATAGAGGAGGAAAATATTAAACAATATTTACAAAAGGCGAATTTACCCCAGATTTCGGAAGATATTGAAATGATGTTAGAAGGAAATATAACAATGATGGAATTAACCGAAGCACTTAAAAAACAAAAGAATGGGAAGGCACCAGACCCGGATGGTCTGCCAGCGGAATATTATGAGACATTACAGGAATCGTTGAGTCTCCCATTGCTAGAAGTTATGAATGATGTTATGTTAAAGAGGAAAATACCCAAGTCATGGTCAGAAGCATACATTACACTTGTTCCAAAAGAGGATACAGACCCTCAACAAATCAAGAATTATAGGCCGATTTCCCTGCTCAATTCAGATTATAAAATTTTTGCTTCAATATTGACAGAAAGACTTAAAAGATATTTAAATAATTTTATACATTCTGATCAAAACGGGTTTCTGCCAAAAAACAGATTAGAAACAATATGAGGATAATTCTGGACACTTTGGAATACTATGAGGCACATCCTGAAAAGCAAATGGCTTTGATATTTCTAGATGCTCAGAAAGCCTTTGATAATGTCAACTGGCGATTTATATTACTTCAATTGGAGTAGATGGGCTTTGGCAGAAATTTTATTCAAGTAATAGAAGCCATATACTATAAACAAACAGCAAAAATAATGATAAATGGAGAATTGACAGAGTCTATCGAGATAAAAAAGGAACGAGACAAGGCTGCCCACTGTCTCCTCTGTTGTTTGTATTAACATTAGAAGTGCTAAATAGAAATATTAGAGAAGAAAAAGATATAAAAGGAATGAAAATTCAAAAGGAAGAATATAAATTGCAAGCGTTCGCAGATGACCTGATTTTTATTCTTGAAGATCCTCTAGAGTCAATAATTACATTGATAGATAAAATAGGAGAATTTGGGAAAGTAGCAGGTCTAAAAATTAATAAAAATAAAATGAAGATCTTGACAAAAAATATTTTAATAAAACAAAAAGAAGAATTGGTGGAAATATCAAAGATGCAGGTCACAAATAAGGTTAAATATTTGGGGATATATTTGACAGCAAGATGTAGCACAGTTAAAGAGAATAACTATAATAAACTCAAACAACAGATTGGGACAGATTTGGCAAAATGGGAAAATTTACAATTATCATTGATAGGGAGAATATTGACAATTAAAATGAATATACTATTTAGAATTTTATATTTGTTCCAGACAATTCCAAGTAGATTGGGGAAAGACTATTTTGAAGATTTGAATAAAATAATGTTAAAATATATTTGGCAGGGTAAAAAGGTGAGGATAAAATTGAAACTGTTGCAAGATGCTAAATAAGAGGAGGTTTTAGTTTGCCTAATTGGGAACTTTATTATCAAGCGACAAGTTTGATGTGGATTAAAGAATGGATAACGTTAAGAAACATTAGATTATTGACTTTAGAAGGACGTGACTTATGGTACAAGGGGTACTTTAGAAGACATTATATACTAGAGGCTTTGTTTCTAAATTGGGAGAAGATTAAAAAACAACACTATTTAAAAATTCCAGTCTGGTTATCGACGATTGAAGCATTTTCATATTCAATAATATTTAGAAGGGAACAAATTGTTAGATATAGTGAGCTATTGAATGAAAAGGGTGAACTCAAATCAAAGCAAGAATTGGAGGAACAAGGTTTAAAGATGAATTGGTTTTCTTATATGCAAATACATTCTAGTTATGATGAAGATTGTAAGACAGATGGTTTTTATAATAATTTGATTAACTTAGATAAAATTTTAACAGGTTCTGACGACTATGTAATTAAAAAATTGTATGGTTATTTATTAGAGGTAAAGTTGGAAGAAGAACAAGTTAAAGAAACAATGATTGCATGGGGGAAAAAATTTGGTTATGGAATTGATTTGGAGAAATGGCAAAAATTGTGGCTGCAAAATTATAAAATGACAATGTCAACACATATAAGGAAAACTTATATAAGATGTTTTACAGGTGGCATCTACCCCCGACAAGAATAGCCAGAATGTTCAAGAACAAATCCGAAAAGTGTTGGAAATGTCATCAGACACCGAGCTCATATTACCATATGTGGTGGACATGTGTAGAAGCTAAAAGATACTGGACTAAAATCCACACATGGTTGGAAAAAATGACAAAAAAACATAGACTTTAAGCCAGAGATTTTTTTATTAGGGATTGTGCCAGAAATATGCAATAGAGAATTGAGATATTTGATTATGAATGTTTTAACAGTTGCTAGAATTGTGTTTGCTAAAAACTAGAAAAATGAGAAAATACCAACACAAGATGAAGTTATTAAGAAAATCATGGAGACTTCCGGTGGTGATGTCATCGCGAGAGGGCAAGGAAACGGAGGCGCCGTTTCTGAAACCCAAAAATTCTTCATTAGTTGCTCTTTAAGGGCATTCCTGAACTTGGAGGGATCGGGAAACGAAAGAGGAATTCGCGAAGACTCCTGGCGTTGCGCTAGCATCAGGGAGGACAAGCGATTAACCTCCTAAATTGGTGGAGAAGAAGTCGGCCTTTCCGGCGGACAGGAGTGATGGTGCCCACCTAGATTGAAGCAAAGAGTGGAAAGCAATTTCAAGGAGCCTTGGTAGTACAGTGGTTCAATGCACCCTGTAATTAACACAGCTGCCTGCAAATTCTGCAGGTTCGAATCTTACCAGGCTCAAGGTTGACTCAGCCTTCCATCCTTTCTAAGGTAGGATAAATGAGGGCCCAGTTTGTGGGGGCAATAAGCTGACTTTGTATAAATATACAAAAGTATGAAGGCTATTGCTTAACGCATTGTAAGCCGCCCTGAGTCTCCGGAGAAGGGCGGCATATAAATCAAATAAAAATAATAATAATAAAAAAATAAGTGACGGTAAAAAGATCCCCTACAATAAAGGCGGTAAGCAGGAGACGCGCAACTGAAGCGAAGGAGGAAAATTGGAAATACGACAGCGGTGGTATAAAGGAGAAAAGAAAGTGAATGAAATAATACAGCGCGGAAGAGAAGGGACCCATAGAATGACTAAGCAAATATAATGAGACAGAGAGGGAGCGCTTGAAGAAGGCGAAGGCAGTTGAACTTGAGCGGAAGGAACAGGCTGCAGAATACGTGAGCATAGAAGCTTTGTTTGAACTCTGGGTTTATAATGATTTAAACTTAAAAAGACTTGAAAACTGAACACAGAGACTGAAATACCGGAACTCGAGCGGAAGGAACAAGTTGTGGAATTTGTGAGCATAGAAAATTTGCTTAGACTTTGGATTTATAAACTTAAAAAGACTTGAAAATCGAATGCAGTGATTGAAAGACCAGGACTACTAAAATTGATACAGATAGATATAGATCACGATTTAATTTAAGAGGGAAGTTAATACTATTCTTGGGGGGAAAAGTTAATACTTAAAAGCTAATACGTTTAATATCTATAGAATTAGAATTATATATAAACAATAATTTATATATAAATGTAAATTATACTGTGAAATTATAAGTGGTGATAAAAGAAAGATAAGGATTTGCTGTTAGAGTGATTGATTGGAATTTTGATATGAAATAGTGAATGAGCTGATTATACTCTTGTGATAGATAAATTGAGTGATTGAATAGATTGGTAATCAGAAAATTAAGAAAACTAAAAACTGTGATTGATGAAATAAGTATAAGTAAATTGATTTGTATTGTGAATAGAAATTAACTGTCTAAGTGGGGTAACTGGGAAATAATAGAAATAAGTCGTGTGAGGAATAAGTGGTTGTGTGGGGGAAAAGGAAAATACTAAGAAATAATCTAAAACTTTATGTTAAGGTGGGAAAGTTTTACACAAATATTGAAAATGTCTACAACATCCACCATAACAAAAACAGGGAAAAAACCTATAACAAGCACGACAGTAATGACTGCCTCCCCACTACAACAAAAAACAATAGATAGCATGGTAGGAAAAGAAAAAGAAAATTGGAAATGTCACCAAATGTAATACAGAATATTTTCCAAACAATTCAGGAATCACTACTCAAAACACAAGAAAAAATAGCGGAAAATCAGGAAGAAATGAGAACTTTCCATGCAGAGATTAGAAATGAAATAGGAGAAGTTAAGGAGGACATTAAGACCATGAATGATAAAATTGGGGGTATTCAACAATCTATAGTAGAGAATGAACAGAGAATTAGAAAAGCGGAAACGAAAATAGATCATGTAGAATTAAAAGTAGAAGCAATGGAACAAAAAACTTTACAACTAAATAAAGAAATGTCAGATTCATTAGCCATGCTTGAAATGGAAAAGGCCTCATTTTTTGCGCTTTCAAAACATACCAGAGGAAAAAGATGAGGATCTAGAAGGAAAAATGGTGGAGATCATCTCAGGAATGACTCAAAAAGACCAAAAGGAAATAAAAGGACAACTGGAGGAAACATATTGTGTACAAACGAATTATATAAGGAGGCATAGATTAGCGAGACGAGTCCACGTTAAATTTTCAAAAATATCTATTCGGGAGGAAGTCTATAGGAAATCCAGACAAGAAACAGTGACTTATAATGATAAAGAAATCATAATTTTAAAATAGATACCCCGAATAATAAGAAACATACGGCAACAATACCAGTTCTTAGCATCATTACTGATTAAGTATAAAATAATGTATAGATGGTTGCCAATAGAGGGGATCTTAATTATGTGGGAAGATAAAAAATATAAAATAGACACTCTAGAGAAGGCAAGGGAATTTCATAGCACACATTTTAGGCTGGAAGAAGAGCAGGAAAGTAAGGAAGAAATTGATAGTAGAAGTCAAGAAGAAGAGCTAACAGAAACAAGCCGAGAAAAAGAAACAAGAAAGAGGCAAGAAAAAGAAAGGGAGGAAAGAGAAGGCGCAAAAGCAAAGTCACGGATGGAAATAAGACACACAAAAAAACAGATACAATAGGCAATGGATGAACCAATTAAACTCTTTTCAGTAAACATCAATGGATTAAATGCTCCAAAGAAAAGAAATCATTTACAAAACTACGAAAATTAGAAGCAGATGTGATATGTCTGCAAGAAGTACATATCCAAAAAGAGCATCAGAAAATTATAGAAAACCCCAAACTAGGAAGACTATATACATCCCTGTCCCGAAAAAAGAAAAAAGGAGTAGCGATTTACATAAAAGAAAAAATACAATCTAAATTAGTTTATGCTGATGAGGAAGGTAGAGTGATGGTGGTAGAATTAGGAACAGAAAAAATATTAATAGTAGTGATATATGCACCCAATCAAAAACAACAGGAATTCTTTAAATATCTACATATAAAATTAGCAGAACTGGAATATAAAAATATCTGTTTAATAGGGCATTATAATGGAATAATAAATGTAAACAAGGATTACAAAACTGATAAAAAAACAAAAGAAAAAGGATATACTTCCAAAAGAATTTTTTAATATGGCTGAAGAATTAAACTTGAGAGATGTATGGAGGGAAATACATGAAGATGAGACCCAATACACTTTTTACTCCCACTCACACAATTTGTGGTCAAGATTGGACATGGCCTGAATGACCCCAAATATCCAAACAGCGGTAGAATCAATTAAGATAGGCATAAACCAATGGGCAAATCATAATCCATTACTCATAAACTGGAAAGGGGAAAAGAGGTTCAGGAGATGGACAATGAATCAAAGAATAGGTAAAGAAAAAGAATTTAATTTGATGTTAGAAAAGGAAATTAAAATATTCTTTCAGATAAATAAAAAAGAGGAAACTTCCTTACAAAATACATGCGATACCTTAAAAGCATATATAAGGGGCCTGGTAATTGCATATACAGGGAAGAAAAATAAAGAGAAGAAACAATTAGACAAATTAGAGAAAGACCTAAAACAAATAGAACAAAAATTGCAGAAAGAACCCCAAGATAAAACAATAAAAGAAGAGTGGAAAATAATTAAACATCAACTGAATCTGATAAACCAAAAGGAATTAGCCCAAAAAATAAAAATGGCGAAACAAAATTATTTTGAATATGCAAACAAGACAGGCAGATCTTTAGTCTATAAATTGAAGAAAGAAAGGAATAAAAGAATGATACATCAATTGAGAGATGATAAAGGGGAAATCCAACATAAAAGAGAGGCCAAAAAAGAAATTATTAAGAAATTTTATGCAAATCTATATAAACAAGAAGAAGTAGAAGAAGAAAAGATAAAACAATATATAGAAAAATCTGACATGCCAAAAATTACAGAAGATCAAAGAGAAATGCTCAATAGGCCAATAACTAAATTAGAATTAGGCGAAGTACTGAAAAAGCAAAAAAATAACAAAACACTGGGACCCGATGGGCTACCGGTGGAAATATATAAAACAATGCAAGAAGTACTGGGAGAAAATATGTTGATGTTATATAATGAAGCCATGGAGAAAGCTAAAATTCCAAAGACATGGACAGAAGCAATAATCACAATCATACCAAAAGAAGATACAGATCTTCAGCAAATTCAAAACTATAGACCTGTCTCATTACTGAACACCGATTACAAAATATTTGCAGCAATTCTGGCCGAGCGAATTACATTAGTACTAAATACATATATACATGCAGACCAAAATGGATTTCTTCCATGGACGCCAAATAAAAAACAATATGAGAATAATACTTAATACTCTAGAATATTATGAATACATCCGGAGAAACAGGCCTTGTTGGTTTTCCTTGACGCCCAAAAAGCTTTCGATAACCAAAACTGGAAATTTATGATTAGACAATTACAAAATATGCAAATTGGGGAAAAATTTGGAAAAATCATAGAAGAAATTTATACTAACCAAACAGCAAGGATAATTATGAATGACGACATAACAGATAAATTTAACATAACAAAAGGAGTCAGACAAGGCTGCCCACTCTCACCTTTACTGTACATACTATCATTGGAAATTCTTCTGAAAAAAATTAGAAAAGATCAAGGAGTTGAAGGTTTAAAAATTAATAAAGAAGAATACAAAGTCCAGGCCTTTGCTGATGACCTAGTGTTTATAACAGAAAACCCATGGAATCTATACCAAATCTGTTTCAAAAAATAGAAGAATTCGGAGAAGTGGCCGGACTGAAAATTAATAAAAGCAAATCGAAATTAATTGTAAAAAATCTTATGAAAAATCAAGAAAAAGAATTAACAGATAGTATACAAATCCAAACAACGAAAAAAATAAAATACTTAGGAATCTGGCTGTCAACAAGAACTTCAGCAATAAAAGAAAATAATTATGACAAGCTAATAGAACAAACAAAGAAGGATTTAGAAAAATGGAGTTGCACTCCAGATTGGGAGACATATTATCAAGCAGCAGTATTGTCATGGGTCAAAGACTGGATAGAATTAAAAAATCTTAGAACTTTAACAATTGAGGGACACGAACTTCAAATTGGCTGGCACTCCTTTATGTGGGATGAAAGATACAAAACACATTCATACTTTAAAAGACACACAATAAGAAACAAATTATTACAAATTTGGCTCAAAATTAAAAAACAACACTATATGAAAATACCAAATTGGTTATCACCAGTAGAATCAATTAGACACCCAAATCTAACAGATAAGACAAAAATAATTAGATATAAAGATTTAATTGACTATCAAGGTAAACTGAAGATAAAACAACAAGTGGAGACAGACATAGAAAGAGAAATAGATT
The DNA here is from genome assembly GCF_059756535.1 of Pantherophis guttatus. Lineage (NCBI taxonomy): Eukaryota > Metazoa > Chordata > Lepidosauria > Squamata > Colubridae > Pantherophis > Pantherophis guttatus. The sequence continues at coordinate 59,258,860 of NC_142069.1, read as the reverse complement.
GGTGGACTTATACCCAAATACAATCTAAATATAGAGAACATATAAAAATATATGAAATTCATAAACAAAAACAAGAAATAGATAAAATTATATTAGATTCAGAAAATAAACTAATTAGCAGAATTTACAATTTCTTTTATGCTATAAAATGGAAGAAGAGACAGTTAAGGAAACGATTAAATGGGCCCAAAACATCAAACATACAATAAATTTGGATAAATGGGAAAAGTTTTGGCAAGTAAATATAAAATTAACAAGAGCAGTGGCGTACAAGGAAAACCAACTGAAAATGTTTTACAGGTGGCACATGTCTCCAACTAGACTGGCAAAAATACAGCCCAAAAACAGTCCGATCTGCTGGAAGTGTAAGAAGACACAAGGAACCTTCTATCATTTATGGTGGACATGCCCGGCAGCAAAGAAATTTTGTTCTAACATCAAAAAATGTTTGGAACAAATAACAGAAACACAGATAGATAAAGAACCAGAAATGTTTTTATTAGGAATCTTTAATAAATCATACTCTAAAGATATTAAATATCTCACAATTCACATACTAACAGCTGCAAGAATAATATACGCAAAAAATTGGAAGCAAGAAAAAACGCCAAACGAAACAGATTTAATAGAAATTTTTTTAGAATGTGCTGAAATTGATAGGTTAACCAAAGAGATACAAGAAAGAGAAGAATCAGATTACTATAAAATATGGAATAAATGGTATAATTGGTTAAAAGGCTATTGCTGAGCACATTGTAAGTCGCCCTGAGTCTTCGGAGAAGGGCGGCATATAAATCAAATTAAAAAAAAAAATTAGAAACAAACAAAAAACCTAGAGGGGAAATATTACCGATATAGAAAATGTTATTATACTAAGGAGAGGTAAAGAAATATATAATAAGCAGAATGTCACTTTGGAACAATGCTTAAGAAGGAAACATAATTTCTTTTGTTTATATGTTGTATAAATGTTTGTTGTGTGTATGTTATGTTTTTTTAATATTTATACTCTAATAAAAATTTATTTTAAAAAAAATCATGGAATGTGCTGAAATGAATAAATTGACATTTGAAATTAGAGAACAAGAAGACAAACAATATTATAAGATATGGGATTTATTTTATCAATGGCTAGATAATAAAACATGGAAATATGAATTATGAAATGAATGTTATAAATATATTTGAAAATTTTTATGAAGCTATAAAGCCATAGTTAAATAAATGATAAATGAGGATGTCTATTTGTTTGACAATATGAGAAATTAGATAATTAGTAAATTCTGAATAAGGGGATGAAGCACAAAAAGATTTGTAACTGTTTGCAATTGTAATGGATGATGGATTTGTTTTATGTTTTGTTTAAAAAAACCATTATACAGTATTTAGGTAAACAATAAGTCTTGGTGCCATTCAAATGCCCTTATAGGTTCAAAAATGAAGACTATTGCAACAATAAAAACAGTCCATGACACCTTAAGAACTAGCCAATTTATTATTGTAAAAGGAAGATTTTGGGGCTGAATTCAAAGTTTTTGCTTTCAAACAAAGTGGATTTATTTTTTTGTTAAGTTTTTAGATTAAACGTTTAATATGGCCAGGTCACGTATAAGGAAAAGACCATAAACTAAGTTTCTCATTCTTATGTCTCTATGGATGTTTTTTTTTTTCTTTTCAGTTGACATACAGTTGTAGTAAAGAGGGAGTAAACTGTCCTAGACTAGGATTACGTTAAAAACTGGACTCTGGTGCAATTCTACCAAGAGGTATTGGAAATGACATGAATCAAAGCTAGTAAGGTTGACTTGGACGTCAGCACGTCCGAGATCGCCCGCTATCTTGTAAGAAATGTTGCAAGACGAGTCTCGGACCTCCCCTTTTTTCTCAGGGAGCGGCATTTCGGTGCAGTATGGTGGCAGAGGAGGGCGGCGCTCCCCATAGCTCCGAGTGCAATTCCAGCCGGAAGGAGCTGCCGGCTGGGCGAAGGCTGGCGAGTGGTTGAGTGGTGGCAAAGCGTCACGTGAGCGTCCCGCGCCGGGTCTGGGCTCTTGGTGGTGTCTCCTACCTTTGCCCGCTACCCAGAGTTGCAAGTGCGAATAATAGCTATTGCTGAAGTCATGTCTCACCAGACTGGCATCCAAGGTACAGTACAGTATCTTTCGGGGCAATCTGTGGTTTCGGATTTCCTCCTTTTATTTGTTTTTGGATTTCTCGCTGGGACGTTGAGAGACGCCACTAAGCCCCCCACCCCCCGTGCACCAGAGGGGCTCTGCCACTTGGAGTGGTGGTGGCGGGGGGGACTTCTGGCTTTAATTCATTCGCCCAATACGCAGACATGCGGTTCCCGTCTGTGGAATTTACGCCTATAACTTTTAGAAGAAAGCGAGGGATGCCTCTGCGTATATGCGGAGTGCTTTGGTTTACTGCTCAGTTTTGTGGATTGAGGAAGGGAGATTTAGGTGAGCAACTTAATTCCGGGCAAGGGAAGGGGAGACCTGCTGATAGGCTTTCAATATCCACTCTTTTCTCAGTTCTTCTCACAAAACACCGTGTAGCGACGGGCTTGTAGAGAAGCTCGTATTTTAATTGCCACCAGGTGACGTTGCGAAGGAGGTTGACAGGAGGAGGGAAGAGAGTGGAGGAGGCGGCTTGCGCTGGCTTCTTGGGAGTCGCACCTGCTTGCGGTCGAGCCGAAGCTTCCAAGCCAAACGATTAGTGCTGGAAACACATATGACGGAGGTTGTTTTGGACGACGCTTAGTTCCACTCTCGCGGGCTCTCATTTGACTACAGCGCCTTAATGGCAATTGCTTAACGCATTGTAAGCCGCCCTGAGTCTCCGGAGAAGGGCGGCATATAAAAATAAAATAAAATAATATAAAATAAAATAAAATAAAATAAAATAAATAAATAAATGCTAACTTTATCCTCATTTTTTTCTGTGTGTGAGCTAATTCGAAACAAACTCAGCTTCGGGATTTACCGTCCGATTGTCCTGCAATGGGAAAGAAACCTTGCTGAAATCCCAATAGCTGGCAAGAGGCTGAAACATCAGCTAGCCAGTCATAATTTAGCTTATTTTATTATTATTTATTTATTAATTTTATTTCTATACCGCCCTTCTCCCGGAGGACTCAGGGCGGTGTACAGCCTGATTAAAAGCACAAAGACAGACAAAAATTTAAAATTATTAAAATTATTAAATGATAGGCTCAATTTAAAACCCCAAATTTAAAATCCCATTTTTAAAACCCAATTAAAATCTTTACCTTGATAGCCCAGCCTGGCGGAACAACAAGGTTTTTGAGGGCACAGCGAAATACACAGAGATCAGAGATTTTACGAATTTCTGGGGGCAGCTCATTCCAAAGGGCAGGGGCTCTCACAGAAAAGGCCCTCCCCCTGGGTGTTTACTTTGTGGATTTGATTTATTACATGTACAGATAAATTATACAACACATAGAATGAAATTTCTGATTATGCTAGTTTATTTATTTTGTATTTATGACGTGAATAGGACATCATTTGTAGTATTAAATATCTAACAGTGCTGGTCATGTGAAAATATGTTTCAGTCATAACTGATGTAGAGCCACAGTGGCGCAGTGGTTAGAGTGCAGTACTGCAAGCTACTTCTGCTGCCTGCTGCCTGTCTGCAATTTGGCAGTTCAAATCTCACCAGGCTCAAGGTTGACTCAACTTTCCATCCTTCCGAGGTGGGTAAAATGAGGACCCAGATTGTTGGGGGCAATATGCTGACTCTGTAAACGGCTTAGAGAGTGCTGTAAAAGCACTGTGAAGCAGTATATCAAGTCTATGTAAGTGCTATTGCTAAATGGTTAGGTATAAACCAAAATGAATTCCTGAAATCCATTGTTCTTTTTCTTTGTTTTGTCTTTCGTTCAGCTAGTGAAGAAGTGAAAGAAACGTTTGCCAGAGCTAGGAATGGCCAATACAGGTTTTTAAAAATAGTTATTGAAAATGGTATGTATCATTTCCTTTTCTGATACTTTCTCACAGTGTTTCCTAGATGAATAAGGGAAAACCTGTGACTTCTAGTAGTGCCTTAGACTGGCTAGGTGTTTTGGGCCAGTCACTTTCTCTCAGCTGACCCCATTTCGCAGGGTTATTGTTGAAGCGAAAATAGGATTAGGAAGGGGAATTATGTATGTTCACTGTCCTGAGTTACTTATAAAGTAACATAACAATATAATTAATTATATTGTATATTTAGTAATTAATAAAAATAATAGTCCCAGTTCTGTAATTTTTAATTCCAAGGCAATAAAATAGTTGTTCATATGACACATTAATAACCAACTATATTTCAGTTTAAGGTGTATAAGTAGTTCATGATGCAGTTGGTTGAGTAAAATCAGTTAGGCTAATTGTAAGTCATGGCTAAGTTAATAGGGTTTCATTCCAATATAGCCATAATTCTGAATTATACATTCTCTTAAATCCTTTCTGTTGTCTTATTGTCCCATTTCAAAAAGGGCTAGAAATTGAAGTCTCTTATCTACCTTAATTGCCTTTTGTAAGGAATTCTTAATAGCATATTTTGGTTTTCATGAATTCCTGGATACTTTTCCTGGCCTGATGCCTTTTGGATATGTTGGGAATGATACATGCCAACTCTATAGTAGATCTTTAAGTAGTCTTCTGGGAAACATAAGTATGTTTATTTAATGTAAATGTTGCTATCATTAATAGTTTGTCATTCATGTTTAACATATTTTTACAGAGCAGCTTGTTGTGGAATGTGTTAAGCAACCTGGTTCAACCTGGGAAAAGGATTATGATTCCTTTATTCTCGCTCTGCTTGAAGACAAACAACCATGTTATCTTCTGTACAGATTAGATTCTCGGAATGCCCAAGGATATGAATGGATCTTTATTGCATGGTCACCAGATCATTCTCCTGTATGTAACAGAATTAAATTGATGACGACAAACCATATATTAAACTCTTTTAAATACATCTTTTACTGCAAATTATTATTTGGTTATTCCCATACTTCACAGATCCATGTGCATGTCTTCTACCTTCTAACCTTTAAATCATATCTTTCTTGGCTAACAGGGACCCATTGGAAAGGATAGCACCAATTGAAACAGAAATAAATGCACCTCTGTTCATGTGAATTTGTTATAATATTTGTTTTACTAGGCCTGGCATTCTAATATGCCTCCAGATGTTTGGACTTTAATTCTGAAGTGCTGTTGTCAGCATAGGCAGTGCCAATGAATTCTGTAACTAATAATTCATCAATTTGTGAAGAACAATGATTCTTATTCTTACATTATGAGGAGCCTTTCCATCTGATCTATGAATGACTTTCAGCCCTCCCAGGTAGACCAGACAGATGAGCTAATTCTACTTTATCCTAAGGTTACGTTAACAGAATGTTGTAAATCTGAAAGTATAAATCTCCTACTGTCTCTTTTACAGTCTGAGAACTGGAAGGGGGTCTCTTATTAGCCTCTTTCTTTGTCCATTATGCAGTTGTATGCCGTTTCCTAGGCAGCATCTCTCCCCTCCCTCCCATTTTCCAATACAATTGCAGGGGGTTGTTTCAAGTATGAAAATATGAAATTTTCCATCTGGGATTGTTAGTGTTCCAGATATTTTGCATTATAATTTCCAGCAAGATCAGTAGCTAAAGAATATTGAACCATATTGCCTGTCTATTTTAATGAATAATGTATTTAGGAGGTAGTGGATATTGTACCCAAAGTTTTAAACCTTTGTTGGGAGTAAGATAACATCAATAATGTTGTTTTATAAATGATAAATTATACTTTTTTATAAAGAAATCAGTAATTTAATTGTTCAAGTTTGCACCTAGCTCAACATTTTACTATTATGTCTTTCTTCCTATTATAATAAATTTCCAATAATTTTGTACATTTATCATATATACACTAATAAAAGGGAAAATTAAAATAAAGATTTTCAAAATTAAACATTTCTGTAAGAATAGAAGGATGGAAGAATTGTAAATCTATATGAAAAGTAGTTTTAGCATTTAATTTTCATTTAATTTAATTTTTAAAAATACAAATTTATCCCTTTTATGACCAACCAGGTTCGTCAAAAAATGTTATATGCAGCTACTCGGGCAACTTTAAAGAAAGAATTTGGAGGTGGACATATTAAAGATGAAGTATTTGGAACAAACAAGGTATGTATTCTATAGAAGCTAACTTAGCCATTTGTTTGTAAGTGATAATCTAAGAAGAAATCAGTTGTATTTTCATGTGTTAATTTATATTTTGGGAGGAGCAGGGAAATTTAAAGTGGTTGAAATATTTTTGTCTGGAGAGTATTTTGTTTGTTTCTTGGTTTGTTTTATCTCAGGGCAATTTGAGTTTTCCTTATTTTCTTTCTTGCCACATTGCCTTTTAAATGTCAAATGTTAGTAAAGCTGTTTTTGTATTCTGAGACAAAGAGAATGTAAGATATTTGCTCCTCTGAGGCTGGAGCATTTCTGAATTTGGTGGTCTGGAAACATTGTCGTAAGGGCTGTAAGACTGAATCTTTAATTAACTGTAAAGCAGTATGATTCTGAACTGAATTGCTTCAGAATAAAATGTTGCAATTTGAAATTACCAGTCACACAAAACTGATGGCTCTGTATTTTTCAGGATGATGTTTCATTAAATGGTTATCAGAAATATTTGATGACTCAGTCTTCCACTGCTCCTCTGACAACAGCTGAAGAAGAACTTCGACAAATCAAAATTAGTGAGGTACTGCATCTTGGTTTGGAAGCCAAACTCTTTTTGGAGGATTAAAGCGAAGCCTGGATGTCAAATTTTCTACAGCCTGAAATATTTTTTCTTAATCGTTAAACTCTTCCATTAAGTAAGATTTATTTCTGACCAAATGTTCTTTGAAAAGAAGCAAGCCCCCCTTCTTCTTCTGCGATCCAGTTTAGTGACTTTTTTTTTTAAATTATGAGGATTCTTTTAAACATAAAGCAGATAGAAAGAACATACCATTCAAAATCATGACTATAATTGAGGATTCTAATTTCTTCTCTTGTGCTTTGGATGAAGCACAAATATGCATTACACAATTGCCTTTCTTGAATCTGTTTTAAATTTTGGGTTCCAGGTACAAATTGAAGTCAGTGTTGATACTAAACATCAGACTTTGCAAGGAGTTGCATTTCCAGTAGCTCAGGATGCCCTTCAGGCACTAGAAAAATTGAAAAACAAAGAGCTTAACTATGTACAGTTGGTAAGATAAATTAATTCCTTAAACAAAATACATTTATCAGCATTGCATATTGAATTATAAGATCAACACAGAACGCAGACATTGTACTCCAATGAAATCCCCCTTACATCTTATTATTTAAGTGTGTATTAATCATAAAAAAATGTTGAGGCTCTGGAAGTAGTGCATAAGGCCAACAAAGATGATTAGAGGCTACAGGCTAAAACATATGAAGAACGGTTGTAGGAATTGGGTATGTTTAGTCCAGGGGTGTCAAACTCAAGGTCCGTGGGCCAGATCCAGCCCGTGGGTTGCTTAGATCTGGCCTATGGGGCTGACCTGGAAACAGCGAAGGACCAGCCCGCAGCTTCTGCCAGCGAAAATGGAGCTCCGTTTTTGCTGGCAGAGGATTGCAGGAAGCTGTTGCAGCCGAAAATGGAGCTCGGGAGCCTGTTTTCGCTGGCAAGAGTGCTCAGGCCAACATAGGTGCCCCCCGACACAAGTGACGTCAAGATGGCCACACCCACTCTGGCCCCCTGAGGTCAAACACAACCCTCATTCAGCCCTCAATGAAATCAAGTTTGATACCCCTAGTCTAATCTAATGAAAATAAAGACACGAGGTGACATGATAGCAGTGTTCCAATATTTGAGGGGCTGCCACAAAAAATAGGGGTCAACATGTTTTCCAAAGCACTAGAAGGCAAGACAAAAAGCAATGGATGGAAATTATCAAGGTGAGAAGCAATTTGGAACTAAGGAGAAATTTCCTAACAGTGAGAAAAATTAACCAGGGAATGGGTTGAATTCAGAACTTGTGGGTGCTTCATCACTGGAGACTTTTAAGGAAAGTCTGGACAGCTACTTGTCTAGAATGGTAAAAGGTTTCCTGCCTGAGCAGAGGGTTGGACGAGAAGACCTCTAAGGTCCCTTCCAACTCTGTTCTGTTATTAAAATAACAATTAAGTATTGTATCCAGTACCAAAGAGAGTGGTTTTTTTTTTTAGTAGAAATTAATATCCGCATAGCTTGACATCAAAATCTGTTTCTGATGGCTGAGAGCCTTCCAAACATGAGGGAAAACACAATAGAGATGGAAAAATCAGCAAAAAATGTCCATGCTTCATTCTACTTTAAACCTTCCTTTGGATCCAACCACCCTCTTTTGTCAGCAGAGTGAAAGTTTGAATTCCCACCCCTCATGTTTTATTATTTTAAATTTCATTCAACAAGAATATATTGTAGGGGTATTTAACATTAGCAACTTTAAAACTTGTAGATTTCAACTCCCAGAATTCCCCAGCCAGCATTTCCAAGGTTGAACACCCCTGATATATTATATACTTTTTTATAATCATTAGTATTGCATATGTTCACAGCAAATTGATATGAACAACGAAATTATTGTCCTGGCCAGGACACTTCCAACTGAAATAAAGGACTTGCCAAGAAGAATTCCTAAGAATTCTGCACGATACCATTTCTTCCTCTATAAACACTCACATGAAGGAGACTACTTAGAATCCATAGGTAAGTAAATACTTTCAGACAACCATGTAGATGGACAACTGAGTGATTAGAAGTTTTTTGGCTAAGTCTTTGAGCCAGTAATTTGCATAGCTACAAAATGTACTTATTTTTTTCAGTGAATGGGGCCCTAGCCTAACTACCAAGCACCTGTGTAACAGATGAATTGTATTCTCTGATAACAGCAACCTGCACTGTCCTGCAGTTTACTGCTTAGGACAGAGGTGGGGAACCATGGCCCCTTTCTGACTTGTAGACTTCAACTCCCAGAATTGAAGTCCCAGGAATTCTGGGAGTTAAAGTCCACAAGTCAAAAAAGGGCCATTGTTCCCCACTCCTGGCTTAGGAAAAAGATCAAAGAATAAGAAACTGTCTTTTCCTGGCCTTCATGATAGCCACATGATCCCCTTCCTTAACTCAGAAGTACAACAATAGAAGTACATAGGTACTTAGCACACCCAAGGTGAAGACACTTCAGAAGATGCCAGCAAGATTGATGTGCATGTCTACACCTGCTGTGAAATATCTTTTGAGCTTCCAGCCCCAAATTCTGTACAGGTAATCCTTGAATTATGACAGTTCACTTAGCGACCATTCGAAGTTACAACATTCCCATCAAAAGTACTTATGTCCGGGTCCCAAAGTTATGTATTTTGGAGCATCACAGTGGTCATTCGTACTTACAAACGACCACAGAGACGCTGCAACACGCTCCTTTAGTGCCATACCTGAGAGCCCCATGCTGCCCACGCTTGCCTCCTATGTGGCCTTGGGTGCCAGAGCCCTTGTCCACCAAATTGCTTGCTTAACGCATTGTAAGCCGCCCTGAGTCTCCGGAGAAGGGCGGCATATAAATCAAATTTAAAAATAAAAAATAAAAAATGGAGAAGCGCTGAGTCAGCCTCTCCCTTTCACTGCTGATCCCCAGCCTCTCACAAGCAGGCATGGCCCTGCCACTTGCTGGAGTCCTGAACCTGCCCAGATTTCACAAATTGCACTGCTGCAGGTTATCTGTATATATTTTGCTCCGTGCAGGTTTCATTTTGCCCTATCTACAGCTTCATTTAGCCCCAGTCAAATTGTAGGCCTCCAAAGCTTGATATACTCTCCCCATTTTTACCTATATTTTATCTTGATTGAGATTTCAATTTCTAAGATATTTATTAGTTAGGATTTTAATATTTTAATGCTGGAAGCCACCCTGAGTCATTCATTACAAGATGAGAAAGAAAAGAAAAGAGAAAGTCCTTGAAGAAGATTTTGTGTGCTACCTGTTTTGAGTTTGGCTACATTGCCCCTGTATATTTTATTGTTATAAAGGATTTAAGTATTTGCTGTTCTGGCTTATACCAACCTAGCTATCAGGTCATCTGCATGCCATTTAGATGACTGTTTATTTTGGCTTAATAAAGGGTAAGTGATTATATTGGAAATCAGGTGATCTGCAAAGAGGAAACAGAGAAACTAGTCACGGAAATTGGCTTCATTGGTAGATGGAAAGTATTTAAATGAAAACAATTCATTTAACTGTCTCACAGCCATAGAGTTTGGGGGCTACTTAGCTCTTTGCTTTGATCTATCATGTCTTTGCATTTTCTTAATGATGAGAATTAAAAAAACAATTTTCATTATTAAAATAATAAACTAAAACTACAGTAACAAAATTAGAAATAGTCTAATATTTAACTGTGTTAAAAGCTTGTTGGGCAATAAAGTGTTTCAGTACCAGTAGAATTCTAATTTAGATAACTTAAATTACTGCCACTTATGGCATGGGTTCCCACCCCCGGTTTGTGAGCTGGTACTGGGCTGCAGCATGCCAGAAACCAGGCTGCGCAAAAAAGCAAAGCCCCATCCACAGGATGTAGGCAGCATACAAAACCACATCCACTGTGGTCCAAGGAAAAACTTCTCTCCATGGAACCGGTCCCTGGTGCCCAAAAGGTTAGGGCCGTGATGGCGAACCTATGGCACGCATGCCAGAGGTGGCACGCAGAGCCCTCTCTGTGGACATGCGCCGTCGCCAGCTGCTCTTCTGGTTTCTGGCCAGCTGGTCTTTGCGGGTGCCGGAGTACCAGAAAACGGTCTGAAAACGGCCTGAAAAATGCCCCAAAAGCAGACCATTTTCCGGGCTGTTTTTTTGGACTGTTTTCCAGGCTGTTTTCCGGCCGTTTTTCAGTCTGTTTTTGGTTTTCCGGCGCTCCGGCACGTGACATGCACATACTTTCCGGTTTGGGCACTTGGTGCCAAAAAGGTTCGCCATCACTGGATTAGGGGCTGCTGTCTTATGGGATGCTGATAGAAAAAAGCCTATCCCACATATTACTACTCATTGTAACTCAGAAGGCTTTGATAAGAGAGCTGTTTCAGTTCATGCTAAGGGTCAAGCTGAGAAAACTGAGAAAAACTAAATTCCTAACTAATTTAACTCCAAGCTGTTTCATAATTTAAAAGTAAGAGCCATAAAATTGATTATGCCTGGAAAGTAACCAGGGGTGAAATGCTCCCAGTTTGGACCGGATTGCCTGCATTTCCTAATCTTGTGATAGATATTTACAAATTTTGTTAAATCTTATACTTTTTGTTTTTAAAAAAATTGGAATAACAAATCACTATTTGAAATACTTTGCAGTTTTTATCTACTCTATGCCTGGTTATGTGTGCAGTATACGAGAAAGAATGCTTTATTCTAGCTGCAAGAGTCATCTCCTAGAAATTGCAGAAAAACAACTGTGGATACAAATCACTAGAAAGGTAAGACCACGATTCCAGACACTCTACTTCTTGACAGACCCCTCAGATAAAGATCTCTGCAGATGATGTCTCTTTATTACAAAAAGAGGAAGAGTTTGAAACAATATTCAGTAGATTTATTACTGAATCCAAATGACTTTTGAAGAGAATAAAAATAGTTACTACCATGTGCCACAACCATTTGCCCAGGAATATTAAGCTGCTACTTAATATTCCTGGGCAAATAGGACAATATTCCTAAACTGCTCACTGTGAGATAACATTTTCAGTATATGGTATCAAATTATTAAACAATTCAGACAATAGTAGGATAATTCAACAATGCTATATTTGATAATACCATTCTCAAATTTTGTTCCATTTTCTGACGTAATACATTAGGGTAAAAGATGCAGAGAAAAAAAAAACTTTTAAGCATATAAAATATTGTCTCTGATGTCATCCATGTTCATGTAATTTAGGACTGAACAAAGTTTTGTGATTAGGAGCTATAGGTTTTCTTCAAATTATTTTTGGGAGGTATTGGGGATGGAGTATACCACACAAGTTTATGGGATTCAAATGGGGAAGTCAATGATAGCTTACTTAAAAGTTTTGTACACCTTTGTTTTTCTCAAAACAAACAAATCAGAAATAGCATGATGGTCTGTGATTTATCAATACATTTTGAAAATGTGGAGGTAAGGGTCCTCTAATATAAAAAAAGATTGGAGCCCATGAATTGCCCACCCAATATAAGTCAGATATGTAAATCTGACTGGAGTAGTTTTTAGTCATCCATGTTTCAATGTTGGTCTGAGTTTGACAGATAGGCACATGCCTAATGTATATTAAGTTCATACAGCTTTCTGAAAGAAGTTTGCCACTGCCATAACCATAACCATATTTTTTTCGCATTCCTAATTCAACCTACATCCCCTACCAAGTTTCTGCTAGTGTCTCATCCAATAACCGGATCTATACCTGTTAGCTTTTGGGTATCAGCTGAACTAGACATTATTTGACAACACTTTCAATATGGAGGGAGAAAATCCTTCAAAGCAGGATATGGAGTTGTACTTTCCTTCATTAGGATTGATTATACAAGCTAATAAATTTTAAAGATACTATAGGGAATTGGGTAGCTTTAAATTCATTTTAAGTAGATGATTTTAGTAGTTGTGTCAGCATTCCAACTAACTCATTGCAATTCAGTACTCTGAGACAAAGTCCATCAAAGTAAGACTTTGAGAAGTCATATTGGCACTCTCCCATTCCCACTGTGGCAGCCCTGTAAAGTCTGACCAAAGATGGATCCAGGGCTGACAGGCTGCCTCCCCTCAAGTGATGAGAACATCCTGAAAAGAGACAAGTGACAGGCGGTTAGGGACAAGGGTCTAAACTCTCTAATCACCTCCCCCCCGGGGGGGGGGGCGGCTGCTTTGGTCAGTCAGGAAATTTTTCATGAAACTGCTTCACCAATCTATCTCCCGTCGGCTGTTGAACTGTGATATTCTTGATAAAGCATCAGCTACTTGTTTTTTTCTCCTGGAATGTGTTTTAGCACAAAGTTGAACCACTTGAAGTATTGTGTTCAGTGTACTTGTTAAGGGGACAACTTCCTAGGAGTCTTCAATGCCTCTAGGTTCTTCTGGTCGGTCCAGACCTCAAGCTGATGCCTTCTAAAAAGTGTTGCCAAGAGAGGAGAGCCCATCTGACCTCTTTTTCCCATATGGCCTATTGCCATTCTGTGTCTGTGAATTTTTTGGACACAAAGGCACAAGGCTGCAGTTGGCCCTGAAGATTTCCTTGTAGAAGCACTGCGGTGACTGACATCACTGGCAATGGCCATTCAGAATCAGGGTGTCGTAGGATTGGTTCCTTGGAAAATAGTCCCTTTTACTTTTCAAACTCCTGTTGACAGTCAAGGGTCCAGTTTAAGGGTTGGTTGGGCCGGGGCTTTGGGCCAATTCCCTTCATCTTTAATAGCTCCGTAAGCGGCAGAGTAATCTCAGTGAATGCAGAAATGAACTGCCGGTAAAATTTTGCAAAGCCTAGGAAGCTTTGAAGTTGCTTGTGAGGGGGCTGCCAATCCAGTACTGCCTTAACTTTTCCTGGGTCCATTTCAATCCCCTCGTTTGACACTCAGTAACCCAGGTAGTTTAGAGTGGTCTTTTGAAACTCGCATTTTGACAGGTTAGCACAGAGCTTAATGGCTAGGAGTTTTTTCAAAACTTGCTGTAGTAGTTTCACTAAAGAATATTGTTCAAATACACTAAAACTCCTTTGTATGCAGCACCTTGTTAATGAGTTGCATGAACACTGCAGGGGCTCCCTGTAGCCCAAACGGCATGACTTTAAACTGGAAGCTGCCTAATGGGCAATTGAATGCTGTTTTCCATTCATCACCCTCCTTGATCCATATGCAGTAGTAGACTTCTGTGGAGGTCTAGCTTGGTAAATACCTTTCCCTTTGCCAGGTAGTTGAGCATGTTCTTCATGAGGGGGAGGTGTTTTCCACACACAGAGTGTTTATTTTGCAGAAATCAATGCAAAGCCTCACCCTCCATCTTTTTCCTGTTTAAAAAGTATGGGGGCTGTGACCTTAGATATAGCACACTGGATAAATCCTCTCTCTAAGTTTGCGTCAATGTATTTCCTCAATTCACCCATCTCCTTAGGGGTCATGGAATATTTTTGTTTTAGGCAGTTTTGCCCCTGGCATAAATTCTATTGCGCAGTCCGTGGGTCGATGTGGGGGGAGCACATTGCATTCGTCTTCACTGAAAACTCCTGCTAAGTCTCTGTACTCTGCGTATTCTCTGGCAGCCAGGCAAAGCCTCCGTGGTGGAGGCTACTCCTTCTCTTTGGCTGAGGTTGCATGGTCCTAAAGAGGGCTGGTTCTCGGTTTGCGGGAGGGGGGACAGCGGTCCGATGCCTTTTAGCTTCCAATAACAGTCTTCCCGTGTGATGGTCGGGGCCTACTTGTCTAGCCAGGACAAACCAAGGATGAGTGACTCAGCCATTTTTGGGGCAATAATGAATCATATGATTTCCCAGTGGTGCCCCATTTCCAGTCTTACAGGTTCAGTGACTATGGTTGCGGGTGCACTACCCACTAGTGATCCATCTACCTGCTCAAAGTTGGTGGGGCAGCTCAAAGTTCTCGTCTCTTATCTCTAAATCCTGCACGGTCTGGGAGCTGATCAAGCACCTGGTGCAACCAGTGTCTTATATGGACTCTAGGTCCCCATGGGCGCATGTCCTGTGTACTACTATGCAAGACTTTATGGCAAAGGGATGGATGACTTCACTTACCATTGGATCCTCCTCACCCTTTCTGCTGGTGTCGGTGGCCTCTGGAGCCGGAGTTCCCCCCTCCTGGTACAGTGGAGGGGGGACCTCCACGGCTTGCTGAACAAATTTGCCTTTGTCTTGTGGCTTTCTGGGAGTTCTCCTCCATTTTGCAGCTGCCAGCATTCGCGCCTGAGAGACTGGAGCTGGTGCGAGACATTCGGAGGCTTGGTGGCCCAGTTGGCTGCATCTGAAGCACTTTATAACGGGCATGGCTGCTGGTCTTGTCTTCACTGCCTGATTAGTGGCAACTTGACATCCCAATGGTCATTTGGGAGAGTTTTCCAATATGGATCTTTGGTGGGGGTAAATCTCTTAAGTCCATAGTCACTGCCATCCGATACCAGGCTTGGATCCGGTTTGATATTCCCCTGTAGGCACGTGCCTGCCTAAGGTCCTGATCCAGGGCCTCTTTGAAATAGTGGGTGAAGAGTCGTTTAGGCCAGTCCCGTAGTTTGCTGGCTACTCTTCTAAATTCCCACACAAACTCCTTGGGGGGCCAGCCGCGCTGCTTCAATCCCTTACTTTCTGCTTCAGCTTCCTTTTGGTTGGCTGTTCCTCAAACCAGGCCCTTAGTGACTGCACAAACTCATCTGCATCTTCTAACTCAGGTGCTCCGTCGTGGAGTTGGGCAATCCAGTCTGCTGCTTCCCTCTCCCTCATGTTATCTGCAGTGGCTGAGATAATCTGGTCTGATTGGTATTGAGCTTCCATAACAATCAATGTGGGCCCAGATGCGGTTTAGAAAGTAAGCTAGGTTCCCTGGGATGTCGTCGAAGATAGCCAGGAACGGTGGTGGGGCAACTGTGGGCTGTGCCACTGCGGGTGGCAGAACCAGTGGTTGGGCCAGAGCCGGCATCCGCAGGTATTGAATCCACCCCTGGCCTGGGTAGAAAGCCCATCCTGGAGGGATTTGGTCGACTGGCGGCAGTCCGGGGTGCTGCTGGTGGAAGCCGATGGGTGGGCCCCGGTAATCCCATCATTCCTCCCCAGTTGCCCGGGCTTGACTGCCCCAGAGGTCCAGGGTGTTTGCCAGCCGCTGCACCCTGCTGGGCTGCCGCGCTGATGGATCTAATTTGAGGGGGAAGGCTGAATCTTGGTCCACTCAGGGCTGAATGGAATGAAGCCGTGGTCCCACTTTGAACTGACATGTCCCCTTGCCCTGGAAAGCGGAATGTAGGCTGGGCTAGGCTCCAACCTGGCTGGATCAAGTGTGGGAGAGCTTGGGCGGCAGGCCCCACACTCAGCTGGTGGGGTGTGTGGTGGCCGAAAACGCAATGTGTGGAGGCCAAAAATGCTATGCCCAATGTGCTGTGGTGATCCCCGCTTTCTGGAACAGGTCTAAAATGGGGCATGCGGAGGCCGAAAATGGCCGAAGGGTGGGGGCCAGCAGGTGGGTGGGGTTTCAGAAACATTCATTGTATAAGATGCACAGACACTTCCAGCCACTTTTGGGGGGTGGGGGAGTGTGTCTTATACAGCAAAAAATAGATAGTTCCAACTAATTCCTCATTGCAATTCAGAACTCCGAGACAAAGTCCATCAAAGTAAGATTTTTATTAAGAAGTCATATTGGCACATCTGGAGAAAACCTGAATCTGAAATCCCGTGTTTCCCCCACCCACACTAAAACTCACACCCTGCCCTGTCCAGTGACATTCACATCACATGCCCCAATCAATCCCCTGTCTCAGCTGCCGCCAAACTTCTTTCACTTCCTTCCAGGTGCCAGCAGTTCGACTTTGATCTCATGTGAAAAAATGTTATGATTTATTCCCTTTGCTACTCTCCCATTCTTACTGTGGCAGCCTTGTAAAGTCTGACCAAAGATGCATCCAGGGCTGATAAGCTGTAGGAATATTTCATTACATTCACTAGGCTGTAAGTTTATCCTTTTAAAACTATCAAAATAACTGCAATAAAATAATCCTTAAATGGTAAGAAAATTCAGCAATTTATCATTTCTTATGTACTATTACCATTATATATATATATATATATTTGATGCTTAAAAATGGTCATAGGTGGTTTTGTTGAGTTCAACTATCGTGTTTTCTCGAAAATATGACCTACTCATAAAGTAAGTCCTATCTTGAGTTTTACACTTGTGCCCAATAGAAGCCCTTTCCACAAAATAAACCCTAATTAAGACCCCACTCACTGCAGGGTGCACAGGTAAAAATTAAGCTAGGATGGGGATGGGGGTGTGGAGCTGCCCTACTACTTCTCTTCAGATAGTTGCAGCCAGGCCTCGCACACCTCGGCCCATTTCTTCTGCTGCAGCCAGCAAGGCTTTCCTGAAGGCCTCCATAGCAGATAACAGAGCCCCTGATTGATCCGGAGCTCTGTTATCAGAGGCCTTCAGGAAAGCTTTGCTTCAGGCCTCTGATAGTGAAAAAGAGGCTGGGGATGATGCGTGCAAGTGAGGTGAATCAGTGGACATCCGCCCCCAAAAATAAGACCTGGTGCCTTTTTTGGTAGCCAAAAAAATGATAAAACTGTCTTATTTTCGGAGAAACACAGTATTAGGTGACAGATTTGATAAGATTTTTAAAGTATATAAAATGGTCATTTCAAGATTTATATCTTTAATAGTTATTTATATGCTGGATGGAGCCTTTTTCAAAATTAATTGGATTGTTATCTCCTCCTTTCATAACAGATTGAAATAGATGATGGAGATGAACTAACTGCGGAATTTCTCTATGAAGAAGTCCATCCCAAACGACATGCACACAAACAAGGTTTTGCTAAGCCAAAAGGGCCTGTGGGAAAAAGAGGAATCCGAAGGTTGATCCGAGATCCAGTTGAAACTGAAACACCTACTGACTAGACATCTATTGGATAGAAAAGCAAAGCATTATAATAGGAATGGAAGACTATGAATGTGTATGAATCTTTATAATGAACTGCAAGCATTCTGCATTTTCCAATGGAAAATAAATTACTTTCTATTGCACTTGTCTGGCCATGCCACTGTAGATCTTATAAGGTCCAAAAACTGTGCTTATAGCGTATTTGTTCAAAACAAAAATGCAACCTTGAAAAATATTCTGTCCTAAAAATCAACAGTTACTTTTATAATAGATACATGACTATTCTTCAATCTCTCTTAGTGACTTCATAAAATGTATTTTAATCATTTACCTTGTTTCTTAAATAGACTGTCTCTAAAAATGGTAACGAATAAGCCTTGCTTCTTTTCATAATTTCTTTGCTCCTATTCTGCAGGCTTGTATGTATGTTTTGTACCACAGCCTAAAATGCTTAGAGCAAGTTCCAATGAATTGGAATGTACAAGACTAGTTTACCATATTTTTCGGAGTATAAGACCCACCTTAATTTTTGGGGAGGAAAACAAGAATTCTACCTCTGCCTACCAGCAGCGTGATTTAAGGTGGCACTACTTTACGCCGCCGCCCTCCTCCTCCTCCTGCAAGTGAGAGGTGCCTCAGAGACTCAGCTGGGAAAGAAGGCGTTGATTACTGATAAGTTCTTTTCCAGAAAACTTATCAGGGTGTTCCTGTGATCTGTTTCGTCTCTAGTCAGTGGTTGAATGATCTTGGTAGAGGGGATTTAGACATTAAACCCTTGTCATGGACAGATCATTCTCTCCTTCGCTTGGACTTTCCTGCCGCTTCCCCCCGCCCCAGGGAGACGGAGCCGATCAAATGGTTCCGTCCCAGGTGCCTGATGGATCCTGAAAGGTTCCTAACGGAGCTTGGGCCATTTCCTGAGACCCTGGCACACGACTCGACTGAAGACCTGGTGGCCGCCTGGGAGAGTGCAGCCGCCGGGGCTTTGGACCGCGTCGTGCCTTTGCGGCCTCTGACCCGATGCCGACCTCAATTGGCTCCTTGGTTCTCCTTGAGAGAGATGAAGCGTCGGAAAAGATACCTAGAGAGCATTTGGAGGACTAGTCAATCCGATTCCGACCGAACACTGGTGAGGTCTTCTATCAAGACCTACCTAGTTGCGATAAAAGCGACAAAATCTAACTATTTTTCCGCTCTTATCGCATCTGCAGAGAACCGCCCAGCCGCTCTGTTTAGGGTGACCCACTCCCTTCTTCGGGGGGGAGTGCGGGAAGATCCTTGCAGGGTCGAGCTGAGGATTTTGTGCAATTCCTACATGATAAAGTCACTCGGATTCGGGAAGGCTTGGACTCTGACTGGGTGAGTCCGGGGGAGGAGACGAGGGCAGGTCTTGAGAACATTATCTGGGAGGAATTTGATCCTGTGGCTCCCGAGGATGTGGACAGGGTTCTGGGTAGGATTAGTGCCGCCACATGTTTATTGGACCCGTGTCCCTCCTGGTTGGTACTGGCCTCCCGGGAAGTTACACGAGGCTGGCTCTAGGGGATTATAAGTGCTTCTCTGAGTGAGGGTGCCTTTCCCGCTGCCTTGAAAGAGGCGGTGGTGAGGCACCTTCTCAAGAAGCCTTCCCTGGACCCGGCTGAATTAGCCAACTATCGTCCGGTCTCCAACATTCATTTTGTGGTGAAGGTTGTTGAGAGTGTGGTGGCATGACAACTGCCCAGGCACCTGGATGAAGCTATCTATCTGGACCCGTACCAGTCGGGCTTCAGGCAGGGGTACAGCACAGAAACGGCATTGGTTGCGTTGGTGGATGATCTCTGGAGGGCTCGGGTCAGGGGTTGTTCCTCTGTCCTGGTCCTGTTAGATCTCTCAGCGGCTTTTGATACCATTGACCATGGTATCATGCTGCAGCGGTTGTGGGGGTTAGGAATAGGGGGCACCATTTTGCGGTGGTTCTCCTCCTTCCTCTCCGACCGCTCGCAGTTCGTGTTGACAGGGGGGCAGAGGTCGACTTCGAGGTGCCTCGCATGGGGAGTGCCGCAGGGGTCGGTCCTCTCGCCCCTTCTGTTCAACATTTATGTGAAGCCGCTGGGTGAGATCATCCGTGGTTTTGGGGTGAGAGTCCACCTGTACGCTGATGATACTCAGCTGTACATCTCCACCCCAGACCACCCCAACAATGCCCTTGATGTGATGTCTCGCTGCCTAGAGGCCGTACGGGTCTGGATGGGGAGAAACAGGCTCAGACTCAACCCCTCCAAGACTGAGTGGCTGTGGTTCCCGGCGTCGCGATATAGTCAGCTGGTGCCATCGCTGACTATTAGGGGTGAGTCCTTACCCCCCCACAGAGAGGGCTCGCAATCTGGGCGTCCTCCTGGACACACGGCTGTCTTTAGAAGAACATATGACGGCCGTGGCCAGGGGGGCTTTTTATTAGGTTCGCCTGATTCGCCAGTTGCAGCCCTTTCTGGATCGTGACGCCTTGCGCACAGTCACTCACGCCCTTGTCACCTGCCGACTGGACTACTGTAATGCTCTCTACATGGGGCTCCCCTTGAAAAGCACCCGGAGGCTCCAACTGGTCCAGAATGCGGCCACGCGGGTGGTTATGGGCGCAACTCGTTGTGCCCACATGACCCCCCTCCTGCGCGAGCTGCACTGGCTCCCAGTGGTCTTCCGCGTGCGATTCAAGGTCTTGGTTACCACCTTTAAAGCGCTCCATGGCATTGGACCTATGTACCTTTGAGACCGTCTTCTGCCACCAGTAGCCTCCCACCGGCCAGTCCGCTCCCACAGAAAGGGTCTCCTCAGGGTGCCATTGGCAAATTATGTCGGTTGGCGACACCCAGGGGGAGGGCCTTCTCTGTGGGAGCCCCTGCCCTTTGGAATGAACTGCCCCCAGAAATGCGTAAGATTTCTGATCTCCATGTATTTCGCTGAGCCCTCAAAACCTTGTTGTTCCGCCAGGCTGGGCTATCAATGTAAAGATTTTACTTGGTTTTAAATATGGGATTTTAAATTTGGGGGTTTTATAATTGAGCCAATTATTTAATAATTTTAAAATTTTGTCTGTCTGTGCTTTTAATCAGGCTGTACACCGCCTTGAGACCTTCGGGAGAAGGGCAGTACAGAAATAAAATGAATAAATAAATGAATAAATAAATGAATAAATACTCGCTTTCCCCCAAAGAGACCCCTCGCATGCTCTGGGGGGAGGGACAGAGCACAGCCTGAGGAACAAACCTTTTTGGGATGGTCTGGGGGGGAATCAGCCCGGCAGCTTCAGGGAACAAGGCAGGCGCCACGATTTGCAGCTGGTTACCCCTCTGGCCGCCGAGCAGTCAGCTCAGGGCAGACAATGGTCGCAATGACTTCACTCCCCAGCAGTGTGAGGAGCCGCTGCCTAAGCCCTCTCCGCGCCCAGGAGCCGAGCGAGCCGAACGGGAGTTCCTAACGTGAATTGTCCCTCCTTTCCAGCCACCGCTGCCTGGATTCCCCAATGTAATTCTCAGAGCCGCGTTTCAGGGTTTGTGGGTCTGCCGCCCGAAAACGCTTTCCTTTGGAATCAGGAAAGCGTTTTCGGGCAGCAGACTCGCAATCTGCTTCCTGATTCCAAACATGGGGTGTGCAGAGGCAAAAAAAGTGCATTGCGTTTCAGGTGGCAGCGCTGCAATCCCCTCCCCAAATCCAAAACGGTTCCCAGTTCCCCGCTGTACATTGCAGGGGAACTGGCCGCCTGCCGCCTGAAACGCGGCTCTGAGAATTGCATTGGGGAATCCGGGCAGCAGTGGCTGGAAAGGAGAGATGTTTCACTTTAGGAGCTCCCATTCGGCTCGCTCGGCTTCTGGGCACGGAAAGGGCTTACGGCGGCTCCTCACATTGCTGGGGAGTGAAGTCATTGCGATCATTGACTGCCCTAAGCTGCCTGCTGGGCGGCCAGAGGGGTGACCAGCTGCAAACCGTGGGGCCCGCCTTGTTCCCCGAAGCTGCTGGGCAGATTCCCCCCACCCCCCACCATCCTGAAGCGGGTTGTTCCTCAGGCTGTGCCCCGACCCAGATTCCCGCCGCCTGGAACTGCCCGAAAATGTCTGAAGGGTGGGGGCTGACAGGTGGGCGGGGCTACAATCGGAGTATAAAACGCACCCAGATTTCACCCCCTTTTTGGAGGTCAAAAGGTGCGTCTTATACTCCGAAAAATACGGTATTTGCTACAGAAATGCAACTTTAAATTTTCATATAACTGAGTAACAATGCATTTATTGTTTCTTCTGAAAGAGTAATTTTTTTCAATAATTCTGACTCACAAATTTCATTTCTGCTTAAGGAAGAAAATGCTATTCATTAGGATGATTCTGTCATTAATATGCTATTAAGGAACACAGTACAGACTTTTCTATTCCCAGTAAATGAATTCCATTTCTCTACAAAAATTTCTACTTAGTCACTGTTAGTACCAATACTATTAAGAAGCAAGAAACAATGTGAGTCCTAATGCATTTCTATTATCTTAAGAAAATTAAAATATTCCCTTTTTTTTTCAAGTGTCTCAAATTGTGAAACTAATTGTGATTACTTTGAGTTATTTATTTATTTATTTTATTGGATTTCTATACCGCCCTACTCCTGAAGGACTCAGGGCGGTGAACAGCCACAAAATAAAACATATAAATAGAAAAATATAAAATAAAATAAAAACAAATTAAATAATTTGGCTGAGACAAATTTAAAATACCCCATAATTTAAAACAAATTAAAAATTACATTTAAAAAGGGGAGAAGATTTAGGCCAGGCCAGCTTGATGAAATTAAAAAGTCCTAAGCGCGCGACGGAAGGTGCACAAATCCGGGATCCTCCATATCTCTGGGGGGAGCTCGTTCCAGATCATAGGTGCCCCCACAGAGAAGGCTCTCCCCCTAGGGGCCGCCAGTCGACATTGTTTGGCCAACGGCACCCGGAGGAGCCCCTCTCTATGGTAGCGTACTGACCGGTGGGAGGCTATTGGTGGTAGCAGGTGGTCCCGTAAATAACCAGGTCCTAAGCCATGGAGCACTTTAAAGGTGATAACCAAAACCTTGAAGCGCACTCGGAAGACCACTGGGAGCCAGGGCAGCTCCCGCAGGAGCGACGTGCACCCACGTTGCTCCCATAACCACCCGCGCGGCCGCACTCTGCGCCAGTTGGAGCCTCCGAGTGCACCTCAAGGGGAGCCCCATGTAGAGAGTGTTACAATAGTCCAGACGAGAGGTGACGAGGGCATGAGTGACTGTGCGTAGGGAGTTCAAACAAATCCTTTGATTCTATAGAACATTATTCCTGTGAGTTGACCTAAACAATCTTATTAGTGTCTTCCAGATGAAGGAACATATATGCCCATTAGAAACTGAAGTCCCAAACTTATTAAAGAGGGCCTAATTCACAAAGTATCCATTCAAAATAAAAACACTGATTAATGTAGTCTTAATGTATGGGTTATTTATAGGAAGTAATACTCCTACATCCATTGGCTTTTGCTTCCTTGTAAATATGCAGGTTTTATATTTATTAAATAAGCATTTTATATGCAATGAATGTGAGAAATGTGTAAACTATATGTTTCTAGAGATTAATTTGTTAATTTCTATTTCTTTTCTCTCCTTGTCCCTATATAAAATGTATATCAATAAATTCAGTAAACTGATTAATAAATAAGGTTTAATTTGAATGAACAATCATTTGTAAATCAGCACTGATGCTATCCTTGATTTTAAACACATACTTGGTGATAAAATAGATTTTCAGTTAATTTATAAAACTACGTATTTCTGTAGAAACCAAACTGCAATTATTTCTGCAGTTTTTCACAGTATATGCTGTGGAATGTAACACTACAGTTTCAATGACAGTAAGGTCAATTATTACTTTATAATAGCGATAGGGTTGTTTATTTTTCTAATAATATACCTAATACTTTAGGGATTTTTGCCTATAATAATTATTCAAAAACAGCATCAACTGGAACAAAGGGAAGTGTAGTAACTGATCCAAAGCAAATAAAGATTGCCTTGTAAAGCAAAAATACTCTTGTCTACCTGAAAATAAGCAGTTTTGAATTCATTACAGTGTCAGGGTTCTGAGCAACCCCCTAATGCAGAGGTCTTCAAACTTGGCAGCTTTAAGACTTGTGGACTTCAACTCCACAACTCTCTTCAGCTGGCTGGAGAATTCTAGGAGCTGAAGTCCACAAGTCTTAAAGCTGCCAAGTTTGAAGACCTCTGCCCTAATGAAATCATGAGCCTCCCCGTCCCCCTTGCCTATAGCAACTCGAGAGCAGGTCGAGTTGACATTCAGTTTATTTCCTAATAATTGTACATGTGACTTCAATAAACTGATGAATTAGTGACTGAAAAGGCGCTTTCTATTGCAAAAATGCATAATGTGGTATAGGAAGGAAGATAAGATGGATTTTGTAGTCGTTATGAATACTGTTAAATAATTAAATAGATGAGTGCTTAAGGATGTGAATGAGGAAAAAATACCTGACTGCTACATTAATATATTCAATATTAATCTTGTAAAATCTATAGATACAAGATTTTTTGATGTGGTATGCTTATAGATATTGGAAGAAGATATCCTTTCTGCCCAAATTCTTAATTCATAAGCAAAATTAAAACTCTTCTAAGATCTGTACATACGGTTTCAGACCTCTCAGAACTAGAGCTTTTTCCTCAAAACAGATCCCAGCATCAAATACTTAAACTTTCCCAATTTTCTCACTTCAGATCCAGGTTTTCTTGACCTTTACTTAGTTCAAATGGTGAGGACAATAATCCTTGAGTTAGTCCTTATAATAAACCCTTATTGGGAGCCTTTTAATAAACTTTGAGATAATCCATAAATAACAAAGTTCTCTCCTACTTTAGCATCAAACTTACAATGAAACTTTTGCTAAGCTAAAATGAAGCAAATAAAGAGTTTCCTCCCAGCTATCCATTCAAAGCAAATCTTTCAATACTGAAAAGTATTGATAGTTTCTCCAGCCTCACCATTTTTTTTCATTCTTAGCAATCAGAAATGAAGTTACATAAGATTATAGTATTATTCTCTTAACAAGAATAAAACTAAATGTGACATTAATTTTGGATACCCTGAGTTTATGAAATTTGCTAAGGGAAAACAAGAATACTAGAAAAGAGACTATGTTTTTGAAAATAAATTATGTTTAGAATATATAGTAGAAGCATATATGATTTTAAAAAGACAAGACTTATGTGATCTTTGTTGCAGATTTCATTTTGGTATTACTGAATACATTTTTATCACTATATTTATGAATAGATCCTAATTTATGAATAGATCAAAGGGCACAAACCTTATTTTGTTCCTTTAAAAAACACTGAATAGTGTTCCTCATAGAGGAACACAAATATTCAAGTCAGGATATAGAAACAGGTTTGTTTAAACACCAAGTTAAGATACAGAACTGACCTTATTCAATCAACATTTCTTTTAAATGTTCTTTGACCTGAAACAGAAAAAATACAAAATTCAAGCTGGCAAATTTAAAAGGTGTGTGTATACATATATACATAGACATACCTACATACATATATACATATATGTACATAATGTATATGTACATATACATACACATACACACACACACACACACACACATACATACATATACCGTGCAGTGGTGGTATTCAGCAGGTACTATCCGATTCAGGCGAACCGGTGGCAGTGGCGGGAGGCTCCGGCCACCTGTCTGGACATCATCACGTCCTGTTATTGACACTCTGCGCATGTGTGGAAGGTCCTGTGCTTGCACGGAGGTGGTGTGCGGTCACATTTGTGAACCAGTAGCAAAGGTAAGTGAATACCACCCTTGATACCATGTTTCCCCGAAAATACGACCTCCGAAAGTCCTAGGTTGATTTTTACATGTGCGCCCAATATAAGCCCTATCCCCAAAATAAGCCCTAATTAGGACCCTGCCCACTCCAGGATACACAGGTAAAAATTAAGCTAGGGTGGGGAGGGGTGGTGGTGGAGCTGCCCTACTACTTACCTTTGGACAGCTGCAGTCAGGCCTCACACACCCCAACACCTGTCTTGCCAGCAGCCCATTTCTTCTGCAGCTGGCAAGGCTTTCCTGAAGGCCTCGGCCTCAATCCGGAGTCCTGTTATCGGCTGCAGAGGCCTTCAGGAAAGCCTTGCGGGCCACAGAAGTTCCTGAAGGCCTTTGACAGTGAAAAGGAGACCAGGAGCGACGCACACAAGTGAGGTGAGTCAGTGGATGACATCCCCCCCTCCAAAAAATAAGACCTGCCTTTTTTGGTGGCAAAAATATATATATGACAGGGTCTTATTTTGGGGGAAACACGGTATACATACATACATACATACATGCATACATACATACATATGTTTGTGTGTGTGTGTGTGTGTGTGTGTGTGTGTGTGTGTGTGTGTGTGTTGCATCACCATATTTAAAATTGGTACCCTTTCAATATCTGGCCTCCGGTTCTTCTTCTCATGCAGACACGGGGAAGCAATTGAATACATATGTTCAATTGAGGTGATGTTCAAATTGCTGATTTTTTTATCAACATAATCTTCTATAGTTTTTTCTTCATCTTCAATTTCCTCTTTGATGGACAGCTGAATGGAGCAGCAAAGTATTAAAATAATATTACTTAATGATATAGGAATTCCATAAAGAAGGAAGAAAAACAGATTGTTCTTGTGAATTGATTAAACGGAATAAAGCAAGCTGGGATAGTATGGTAGGATGGGACAATGGAAGAGGTCATATGTTTGTATCACCCTATCTATAGGTCATCTTGTACGTTCATTGCAAGAAGGGCTGTTGAGTGCCCCTACCCTATGAGGCTAAAGGAGTAGGAACCCCTATATTATAGAATGTAAATAAATAACAAAGTTTTCAGATTTCCATGTTATGTTTTGCTTAGATTCTGATAAAATGGGCATTGGTCTTACCTTAAATGCCAGATTTCTTGAGGGGGGTGACATTGTCCAGATGAGGGTTATATCAGTCGGATCTGATGCTGGCTGAGTCATAACTTTTGACCACTCCCCTTGCTCCGCCCCTTTCATGCTCAGTTTTGACGAAGGAAGGCCACCAGAAGTATCTCCAACAGGAACCACCGTTATCAGGAGGAAGTAATTCGGTCCAACGGGACAACTGGAAAAAAACTACTGAACAAGAACAATAAACTGTATAGGCACTGAGACAGAGGGAGGGGCTGGACAATGTCACCCCCCTCAAGAAATCTGGCATTTAAGGTAAGACCAATGCCCAATTTCCTTGATGAGGGTGTGACATTGTCCAGATGAGGGACATACCAAAGATTTGGCTGTCTCAAGGGCGGGATGTCGAAGGGCCTGGAGAGACCCTCGCACGATGCACCTGCTGCAAAACCCTCCTGCCAAATGACGCTTCAGCAGAAGCAAAGGTATCTATCTTGTAATGACGAATAAATGGCGAGGGGGTAGACCAGGTGGCTGCCCTACATACCTCCTCAAGGGAGGCCTGAGTTGCCCAAGCTGCTGAGGTAGCAGCACTCCTAGTGGAGTGGGCAGTAATGCTATTGGGAACAGGAATCGCCTGGGCCTGATATGCCGAGGCGATGCAAGCCCTGATCCATCTACCAATTGTGGCAGAAGAGACTTTGAGCCCTAGGGAGCCTGGCAAAAAGGAAACAAACAAAGCCTCTGACTTCCTGAAGGGAGCAGTCCTTTTGATATAAATCTTTAGGGCCCTCCGTACATCTAAGGTATGCCACCTTCGTTCCAAGGCATGAGAGGGCCGGGAACAGAAATTGGGCAAAATAACCTCTTGGGCCCTGTGAAAGGGGGAATTAACCTTGGGAATAAAGGAAGGGTCCAATCTCAAAATAACTGTGTCCGGCCGGAAAACACAGAGATCCTCCCTAACTGAGAGGGCTGCCAGCTCCGAAATGCGACGGGCTGAAGTTATGGCTATAAGGAAAACCACCTTAAGGGTGAGAAAGCGAAGGTGAACCGTGCGGAGGGGTTCAAAGGGAGTCTCAGTTAAAGCGTTAAGGACCTTGGGCAAATCCCAAGTAGGGTATCTATGAATCGAGGAGGGCCGCAAGAGCCTGGCTCCTCGCAGGAACTTTTTTATCACAGGGTGCTGAGTGAGTGGTCGGCCGGATGGACTGGACAAGGCCGTAGACAGAGCCGCCACATGTCTCCGAAGGGTACTATGGGCCAGACCACGGTCAAACCCATCTCTGAGGAACTCCAAGATCTGGGCAGGTGAGGCTGAAACAGGATCTATCTGCCGGGAACGGCACCACCTATAAAAGGCGAGCCAGGAGATATTGTAGAGTCTGACTGTGGATTTACGTCTGCAGGCTTGAACAATGTGAATCACCCTATCTGAATAATTGTCCTGCCTTAGACGGGCCCCTTCAAGCGCCATGCAGTCAGTTGGAGCCACTGAGGGTCCGGATGAAGAAGGTTCCCCTGACGCAGTACAATCTCGTCTGGTGGAATCCTCCAAGGGTGAAATGTGGAGAGACTGACCAGGTCTGCGAACCACGGACGGCGTGGCCAGTGGGGAGCCACGAGGATAATTTCTGCTCTGTCGGCGATGACCTTCCGAATCAGGGCCGGAATCAGAGGCAGCGGTGGAAAGGCATAGTGAAGACCCGGCGGCCAGGTGAGACGGAGAGCGTTGACCCCTTCCGCCCCTGGCGTCGGGAACCTCGAGAAGAAGCGAGGAAGCTGATTGTTCAGGTGTGTGGCGAAGAGATCTATGGCTGGGATGCCGAACCTGTTGCAAATCTGATGAAATATGTCGGGATGAATCTGCCACTCGCTGTTGTCCACCTCTGTCCTGCTCAGGAAATCCGCCTGTGTGTTTTCCGACCCCGCAATGTGGTCCGCTCTGATGGAGAGGAGGTGTTGTTCTGCCCACTTGCCCAGACGAAATGATTCCTCCATGAGGCGCTTTGAGTGGGTGCCCCCTTGACGGTTGACATGTGCCTTCGCCGCCATATTGTCTGTCAACACCAGAACATGACGGTGTTGCACGAACCGGTGAAAGTGCGTGAGAGCGAGACGAATGGCCTTCAGCTCCAGCCAGTTGATAGGGTTGGCGAGGTCTGATGCAGACCAACGGCCCTGAGCCACGTGTGATGCAAGATGAGCCCCCCCATTCGTGAAGGCTGGCGTCTGTAGTGAGTACAAGTTGGTCGTGATTCATGAAGAGACACCCCTTGTCGAGAGAAGGCGATGTCCACCAACCTAGCGATCGCCTGACTGAGAGTGGAACTTTGACTGTTAACATGGTGTGAGCTTGGCGTTTCTTTTGAAAAGGAAGCAGGAACCACTGCAAGTGGCGAGCGTGAAGGTGTGCCCATGGGACGATCTGGACGCAGGAGACCATCTTGCCTAAGAGCTTGGATAGAGTGGCCAATGGAACTGATGGAGTTCTGCGAATGAGAGCTACTAGGTCCCTGATGTCTGACCGTCGTTCCAAGGTTAGGTAGACGGTCCCCTGGGCTGCGTCTATGATGGCGCCAAGATGGGTGATCCTGGTGACTGGCACTAACTGACTTTTTTTGTAGTTGACCAAGAACCCATGGTTGTTCAGGGTTTGAATCGTGAGGTGTAGGTCGTGTAAGGCTTGCTCTTGAGAGTGAGCCTGAATCAGAATATCGTCCAGGTAAGCCTGGATCCTTACCGGTTGTTGTCTCAGGTGAGCCGCCACCACCGCCAGGACCTTTGTGAAGACCCTTGGTGCAGATGCCAGTCCGAAGGGAAGAGCCCGGTATTGAAAATGCTTTCCTGCATAGCTGAATCGGAGATACTGTCGATGCTTTGGCAGGATGGGAATGTGAAGATAAGCCTCCATGAGGTCTATGGAAACTAGAAAATCGTTGGGACGAATCCCTTGAAGAATAGAGGTTAGTGAACACATTTTGAATCTGCGATACACTATGTATGAGTTGAGATTTTTTAAGTCCAGAATGGCTCTCCACCCCCCTGACCGCTTTGGAACTACGAACAGGATGGAATAATACCCCTGTTTCCATTGATCGTGGGGGACCTCCTCTATGGCGTGAATCTGTAGTAGGTGCTGAACTGCTTGGTTCATTAATTGACGTCTGGATTCGCTTTTGGAAGTTGGACATTGAAGAAAGCGGGTTGGAGGCCTGGAGAGAAATTCCAGGGGGAGGCCGAATTTTACAACTGAAAGAACCCAAAGGTCTGAAGATGACCTTTCCCACCTGTCCGCGAAGAGGGACAGGCGACCCCCTACTGGAGGATTTGGTAGTGAGTCACTTACGACTGCGGGACTGGCGGAAACCAGAACCCCGAAAGGACCGTTTGGGCTGGAATTGTCTGCTCCTGTCCCGAAAATATTGACGGTCCGAGGATCGATAGGATCCCTGAAGATATTCCTGCCTGGAGGGGCCTCCCTGGGGGTAGGAACGAGAGGAAGGCCTTCTGTAATATGGAGAGGGTCTTCCTTCAGCCCGTTTGTATGTTGAGGGCAAAATTTTTCGCTTGTCCCGTGTCTCTACAAGAAGAGGGTCAAGTGATTCCCCAAATAGTCTGTTTGCAGAATATGGAGCTGCAGCCAAGCGCCATTTGGCCTTAAGGTCAGCAGGCCATTGGCGAAGCCAGAGCATCCTGCGGGCTGAAACTGTAGAGGCTAAGGCTCTGGATGCAAATTTGGCTGAATTCAAGGTTGCATCAGCCGAAAATTGAGTGGCAGCAATGATTTTATTAATATCCTGATGAAGGCGAACCTCCCTGGGGGGTACCCTTGCCTGTAACTGTTGAAGCCAAAGGATGGTAGTCCTATTAAAAAATGAGGCTGATGAAGCTGATTGAATTGCCCATGCCGAGGCCTGATGGTTCTTTTTAAACAGAAATTCTAACTTTTTGTCTTCTGGCCTTAGACCTTCAGAAGTATCCCCAGTTACGTATGAAGAAGAAGAGGAAAGGGCCGCTACAGGACTGTCTACAGGTGGAACTTGCAAGAGTTGAGTAAACTTTGGAGCAACAGCATAATATTTCTTATCTGAACCATGTGCAGATGCCATGGTTGCAGGCCCAGCCCACTGTTTCTTTACCACGTCTATGAACAGTTGTGGAGTTGGTACATAACAAAGTTCAGGGGGGGGCTCAGAAAAAGGTCCCTGTAGTCCACCCTTTTGAGCCTCCTGCATCTCTTGAAAGTATTCATCTTCCTTTAAGGCGGCTGTTAAGCGAGCCTTATGCAATAAAGACTTGAATTTATTGGGGGGAAATAATCCTGTAAAGGCAGGTTGATCTTGGATTATCCCCTCATCATCTGATAGATCAGAATGTCTCTCTTCCTCAAACACAAAGGCTTCACTAACTCTGGAGGCTGCAGGAGAATGAGAGCCAGTAAGACTGACTGCAGGAGAAATTCTAATACGGGCAGATCGCTCTGAAATAGCAGAGCCAGAGTGGTGACCATGAATATTGGCTGCCATTCTAGAAGCAATGGCCTGTTCAATCAGAATTCTCAATCCTTCTGGCACATTTTTTAAAGGATCTTCGGGGTTTAGCACAGGCATAGAGGATTCACCTGTTGAAGCAGCTGCAGCTGCAGGCCCACCAAATACAGGAGTTGCAGGGGTCATTAATTGACTTGCAAAGGGGTTTTGCAAATTGCTTTGGTCTTGTTGAAGAACATTACCCTCTCCCTCCGAAGACCAGGCCTGGCTAACAGTTGAAATGGGAGGAGGGGGGGTAGATGGGGGGGGGGTCCCCTTACCAGGCTCAGTTGCAGGCACTTCACTAGCTTGCTTTTCTAGAGATTTATGCCTCTTTGTTAAATCCTTCTCCTCAGGCTTAGAAAGGTGCTTACGTTTGGAAGTTGATTTCTTCCCAGTGTACATAGTATTTTCCTCCCCATGGGAAGAGCGATCCGCCATCTTTAGTATACTCACTGCGACCACGATGTCGACTGGAGAAATAGCTTTTGGTTTCAGTTTCGCCACGTGGTTGAAATTTGAGATGGCAACGACTCTGGCGTTAAGCACGATGGCTGCCAGGTCACACTTGAGCAGGAGGAAACTCTGCTCTGGAGGTATCTGTCTAGTCAAGCCTAGAAACGGACCTCCTCAGCGCCCCCACAGCCATGAAGAGAAAAAATAAAAAATACTGGCTGGAAATGCCACAGGGGGAGGCAAGAAGAAGCTTGCTGCCCCCCCCAAACTTGCAGACTCGTTGGTGGCAAAGCGGCAAAAATTTCCTTTTAAAATTGCCGCGGGGCTTCAATTAACCGCTCTACAGCTGATAAGCGGTTTTGGGATCGCTGTAGGGTGGGCGGCGGCCCCATTTGGCAATTTCCCTTAAATTAGGTAATTGCTATTATTGTTGGTGGTATTGTGGTCTAGGGCCCCTTAAACAATCGTTGGTGGGATAGATCAAAAAAATCCCCCCCAAAAAAGACAGGAAAAAGAAAAAGGAAAAAAGTTCCCTTTTAAAATGGGGCTTTCAAAATGGCCGCCGCCAGGAGCGAAGCAAAGCCTGCAGCTTAGGAGGCTCTAGCAAAGCAAAACCGGCAGGCTACAATAGAAGGGGGGGAAAAAATTTAAAGGGGAAGTAACAATTTTAAGCTATAGAAATAAAAAGGTGGTCAAAAAGACTTACAATTCTGTGATATTGAACAGACCTGGGCTGTATAGCCAGATCTGTAGGAGATGTTTCTCTCAGGCCGACTGAGTCTAAACTGAGCATGAAAGGGGCGGAGCAAGGGGAGTGGTCAAAAGTTATGACTCAGCCAGCATCAGATCCGACTGATATAACCCTCATCTGGACAATGTCACACCCTCATCAAGGAAATCCTTTTCTATCCTATTTTTCACAATATTACAGGTTCCCATCTTCTGGAATATTTTTAAGTTATATGGACAGTTATATTTCAATCACATTAAGCATTTGCTTATCTGAACTTGCATATTTTTATCTTACTTAGAATAGAATAAGCTGGAAGGGACCTTGGAGGTCTTCTATTCCAGCCCTCTGCTCAAGCAGGAGAACCTATACCAATTTAGATAAGTGACTGTCTACTCTTCTTAAAAACCTCTAGAGATGAAGCGTCCACAATTTCTGAAGGCAAGCTGTTCCACTGGTTAATTGTTAGGAAGTTTCTCCTTAATTGCAGGTTGCTTCTCTCTTTGATTAGTTTCCAACCACTTAACATCTTCACAAAGTTTTATTGATAAGAAATTATTATCTCCAATTAAGATAATGCCCAGTTTCCTTGATTCATATTCAGGTACTTCTTTCTTCAGTTTCCAAAAGGAATCAAGAAACTGCTTTATTCTATGACTTGATACTTCTGATATTACCAAAGAATCAACAGAAACACACTGCCACACTGGTTCTTATACCTACATGGATCTAACTTTAAAATAAACCAGCATAAGGGCAAAGTTTTTTTTAAAATTCCACAATATTGACATTACAAATATTTGATGTTCACTTCAATGATCACTCTGAACCCTTGTTTTAACTACAACTTGTTAAATAAGCCACAAGCAAATCATAATACAACTTAGGGCAATATGTAAATTTGGCAAAGCTTCTACTAGAATCTGCCAAACCCACTGAAACAGTAGACCAGCTTTTCTTAGCCTTGTGCCCTCCAAAGATGCTGAACTTCAGCAGGCGTGGCATTGGCATAGCACTGAAACTGATACATGAAACTATATATATGAACATACCAGTAACTGGGGATCCCGATTTTCATCCATAGGACTAAGCCCAGTTATTATTTCGAGTAATACCTGGAAACAGGTGAAAATTAATAAGTGAAATAGATGTCACAGATTTTCATCAAATATCACTGTACAACAATCAATATAAAAAAATACTATTTTATTTCAGCGAGGAACACTCAATTACCTTAGCAACAAAGTGAGCGACTTTGGTACAATTCCATAAAGACTTAGTTTATAATTATTGATCAAAAGTGTATCATTGAATATATGAATAAACCATTTTCAAAATCTCTGTATGATTATCAATAGATCCAGGATTACATCAGAAACTTCTTCAAATTCTACATTTCATAGAGGGGGATTTGAAGCCTTTTCACGATGAACAAATATTTAAATAATAGATATTTAATAAATAGATATTTAATAGATATTTTTAATAGATATATTTAATATATTTAAATATATATTTAAATATATATTTAAATATCTGATACCTGCCTGAGAAAAAAATAAATATTACTGTATGCCCTCTGACTACCAGGAGTCAGCCTCTTAGGAAAAACTCTGGCTTGAGATAAAATAATGGGCAATTCCCACTTAATCCCATTCATGACTTTCTTATTGAAGAAAAATGAAGTCTGTCTTCAAAAGCAGAGCAATTCAACAACAATTGAGACACTGTCATTACAGGAAACCTGGAGTTAAATTTAGTTGTGCATTGGACCATCCCAAAGTTGGAAAACAAGCTACAGTTTATAAGCTAACAATAATTTTTCATTAGGCAAGGTGGTTTAGGGAACAGAAAGGGAAAACAACCCTCATTTACTGACTTATTTTAAAAAATAGCAACTTACCACGCCAAAACTGAAGATATCCGATTTAGGAGTTATCTCCCCTCTTAATGCCTCTGGTGCCATATAAGCTGCTGTCCCAACTATTCTATCTGTTAGAATAGTGTGTGTAAATCTTACCGATGCCCTTGCAAGCCCAAAGTCAGAAAGTTTTGGTACAAATGTTTCTGTCAGTAAGATATTCGCACTGGGGAAAAAATAGTAAGCTAAAAGTTATTTTTTGCCCTTTTCCTGAAAGGGGGGCAATATATCAAGCAGAAATAACAGCTGGTTAAATCCAAATGGCAGGAACCTTTCTGGAATTCATTTCACAAGGAACTCAAAGGAAAGGGGTAAATCTTACAGCCTTTTTATCCTACTGTCACCCTTTAGAATGCTTTTCACAGAAATTAATTTTACAGGTTCTACCTTTTAACATCTCTATGAATATGGTTATTTTCATGCAAGAAGGAGATTCCATTTGATGTCCCGTACGCAATGTTGCATCTTGTTTCCCATGGTATTGGTGAAGAGTTGTCCTTTATAAACAGAGAGAGTAGAAAAATCTCAGCACTTTATTGGGATCACTTATTTTATTAAATAAAATTAAACTAACAAAAGAAGAAAAACAAAGTTGAGAGCATTCCATTCCCAAGAACAAGCAGCACTAACCAATTAAAGCTACAAAACTTCTGATATTTTTTTCCAAGATGAGCTGCAGTTTATAAATTTGGATCTTATTTTTTCATGTCAGTGATTCCATGAATTGAAAGGTCATATTCGGCAATTTGGAAAAGAAGTATATTTCTATCTCATTTTTATATATTGTATAAATCATATACTTTAATTCTTATAATAAATAATATAATTATATATTATAAACTCCAATCTTTAAAGTTTATCCTTAATTTGTTCAATTAGTATTAGCAGGATTAGTAGTCACTAGTCAAAGAAAACTGGTCATGTCATAATGAACTTTTTGACTACAGAATTTATGAATTACAATACAGGTAGTCCTCAAGTTACAACTATAATTGAGCCCAAAATTTATGTTGATAAGTGAGATATTTGTTAAGTTAATTTTGCCCCATTTTACAATCTTTTTTTTTTTTAATTTGATTTATATGCCGCCCTTCTCCGGAGACTCAGGGCGGCTTACAATGCGTTAAACAATAGCCTTCATACTTTCGTATATTTATACAAAGTCAGCTTATTGCCCCCACAAACTGGGTCCTCATTTCACCTACCTTAGAAAGGATGGAAGGTTGAGTCAACCTTGAGCCTTGGAGAGATTCGAACCAGCAGTAATTGCAGGCAGCTGTGTTAATAACTTTGGTTATTTGCCTCGGTTGTTAAGTGAATCACTGCAGTTGATAAATTAGAAACCTGGTAGTTAAATTAATCTGGCTTTCCCATTGACTTTGCTTGTCAGAAGGTCACAAAAGTTGATCACATGATCTTGGGACACAGCAATGGTCATAAATATGAACCAGTTGCCAACCATCTGAATTTTAATCACATGACGATGGAGTTGCTGGAATGGTCGTAACTGTTGTGGTCCGCCAGCAGCCTGCGGAGCTGACAGCGGAGTCAGACAGTGAGGAGGCTGAGGAAGAACATGGGCCAGTCCTGGAGGCTAGGGAAGGCCCAAATGAAGGCTCTGCGTCGGAGGCAGAGATGGGGCCAGGGCCATCTGGGAGTGATGTGCAGACTCCGGCACCTCCAGAGGCTGACTGCAGAGTGGCAGAGAAACAGGAGGAGCCTGTTCCTAGTGCACGCATGAGAAGAGCTGCCAGAAGGCAAGAGCAGCTAAAGCAAAAAGGATGACTCGGGAGTAAGGCCAAGAGATGATTGGCCCCTCCTATAAGGCTTAAAAGACCAGCAATGGCTCTTGGGCTCTTTGTCGGAA
This sequence comes from Pantherophis guttatus, assembly GCF_059756535.1. Lineage (NCBI taxonomy): Eukaryota > Metazoa > Chordata > Lepidosauria > Squamata > Colubridae > Pantherophis > Pantherophis guttatus. Next base: position 59,222,724 of record NC_142069.1, on the reverse strand, counting down.
AACAACGTTGACAGATTTGTTTCTTGTCTTGCTGCATTTATTTGTCAGCATCTTCTGCTTCTGAACTTTTGCCAAGAAAAGCCTTTGGCAGGTTGCCTAATTAGACCAAGGTTGGTGATAAGGCTGAAGAATTGTGTTATGAAGAATTTGTTTTGAATTAGTTTGGACTATGCTGAGAATGAGTTTATTTATTTTATTTATTTATTAATTTTATTTCTCTACCGCCCTTCTCCCGAAGGACTCAGAGCAGTGTACAGCCTGATTAAAAGCACAAAGACAGACAATTTAAAAATAATTAAAATTATTAAATAATTGGCTCAATTATAAAACCCCCAAATTTAAAATCCCATATTTAAAACCAATTAAAATCTTTACATTGATAGCCCGGCCTGGCGGAATAACAAGGTTTTGAGGGCACAGCGAAATACACGGAGATCAGAGCTTACGAATTTCTGGGGGCAGTTCATTCCAAAGGGCAGGGGCTCCCACAGAGAAGGCCCTCCCCCTGGGTGTCGGCAGCCGACATAATTTGGCCGATGGCACCCTGAGGAGACCCTCTCTGTGGGAGCGGACTGGCCGGTGGGAGGCTACTGGTGGCAGAAGACGGTCTCGAAGGTATCCAGGTCCAATGCCATGGAGCGCTTTAAAGGTGGTAACCAACACCTTGAATCGCTCCCGGAAGACCACTGGGAGCCAGTGCAGCTCACGCAGGAGGGGTGTCACGTGGGCACAACGAGTTGCGACCATAACCACCCGCGCGGCCGCATTCTGGACCAGTTGGAGCCTCCGGGTGCTTTTCAAGGGGAGCCCCATGTAGAGAGCATTACAGTAGTCCAGTCGGGAGGTGACAAGGGCATGAGTGACTGTGCGCAAGGCGTCGCGATCCAGAAAGCTGAGTTAATTCTCAGCTTTTCTAATAAAGTCTGTTTGTTTCAAACTGATTGCATCTGATAATACCTACTTGGGCCTGGATCACAACAGTAACTGTGGAAAATGGTCATGTCATTTTTTTCAGTGCCGATGTAACTTTTTTTTTTAAAAAAAAGTTTTTTTATTTTTTTTAAAACATAAACATAAAACACATCTTTTCCAAAACGAAGCATTGATCCGGTCACAAATTACTACAAATCACTAACAAGTCTTAATTTCCAATTAACACAACTTAATATTTTACCCAGTTATTTCCCTAAATTCTATCAATATAACTATGCCATTATTCTAAAAACCCGCTGTCGAGCCCGGCGTGCTCAGCATACAGAGGGGACGGGAAGGAGAAACGGTGGAGGACCGGTGGAGGATATTATTCACAACGTTCTATGGCGAAACAGCAAGACGTCGTAGCGGTGGAGGTGGCACGGGATATAGACAAGGCGACACACGAGGGGGTGGAAGGGCGTCGGGTTAGGATAACTACGGACGCTAGGAAAAACGCCGGAAATGCGATCCCAAACTACAATGGCGCAACTGATGGGACAACGCCCCGATCATTACGAAGTGGAGTAATGAGGGGTGGGGCGCGGAAATATAAAGCATTATGAGGCGGATGCTCGTAGCGCCAACTTTGAAAGACTTTGTAGCTTGGCGTTGTCTCGTATCTGACGAAAGCATTAAACCAGCATTCACCATTCAGTTGATGTGTCCAGCTGTGTTTTATTGCTGTCTCCGTGCCGTACGGGACAAGGAGCTGAGAGAAAGTTGGCGCTCCATTCGCTCTAGCTTCGCACTCGAGGTGCGTTTGGACGTCTGGCATGGCGGAAGGGATGGACCCCGAGGTGGAGGTGTTGGCAGAGATGCCGGTGGAGGAGGTGAGCGCACGACCGGAGGTCTCAGACGAGATGCAGCCAGTGGTGAGACCGAAGGAACGGCCCATAAGCCAAGACGAGGAGGGCGGAGGAGCGGGTGAAGTTGAAACGAAGCCAATGGAAGGGCATCATTCATCCGGAGACTGGTGGCGCAGCCCAGCAGTGGCTGGCGGGAAAGCCCCTACCATCACCCCACCGGCTGAGCCGTTTAGGCGTTGGAGAGAAAGGCGTTGGGTGGATGACGACGAAGGGGGCGAATGGAGCTATTCCACCGGCCTTGGCTCTTCTACTCTGGAGATTCTGAGGGAGCCGTTTGGGGAGAGTAGTTTCAGAGGCGCTCCCTCATGGCAACCATGGGCTGAAGGGGCGGAGACGTGGCACAGTTCGGGTACGTCCGGATCGACCCGGTTCCGGTTGGCTAGCCTCAAATTGCGCTTGGATACGTCTACAAGCAGAACACGAAGTCCGGAACGGGCAAAACCAGAGACCCGTCCTCGTCCTACGGGGCCCAATCCGGGATCTGCCGGCCAGGGCGGAGGACACGCCCCCGCCCCTCAGCCCTTCCAAGGGGATAACCAACACGGGGCGAGTTTCGGACGTCAACACCGGGTACAGCGACCGCCCCCACCTCAGGCTCACCCCGCTCCTGGATATGCAGGACCTCCTGGCCAGGGTCCGTGGCAGCCTCAACCAGTGTGGGGCCCGCCCCCACTACAAGCGTCATTTGATGGCAGCGCAGACAGGGTGGCTATCTTTCTAAGTCAAGTCCTCAGCTATTTTGACTTGTACGGGCAATTTTATCCTACCCAGTGGTCCATGGTGGTGGCAGTTACCACAGTGCTGCAAGGAGAGGCAGCCGATTGGGTGGCCGACCTGCACAGTGACCACGCTCGAGAGTTGACAGATGTGGGGCTGTTCCTAGAGGGCCTCTGGGCCCATTTTGAAGATGACTCCCGCATCCAACAAGCTGAAGGAGAATTGGTGGCCTTACGGCAGAGGGGCCGCCCAGCTAGAGAGTATGTGAAGGAGTTCCGCTCCGTTGCAGGGTGGCTGCAGGCGTGGCCGGAGCGGATGTTAGTCCACCAGTTCCACCTTGGCCTGGATAGGGAATTGTGGCAGGCTTGCATATATCGGGGTTTACCTCCCCGTTTGACGGAGTGGTTCAAGGTGGCCATTGACCTGGATTTGGGATTGAGGGAGTTCCGACTTCGAGAGACCACTGGAACCATGCTGAGACAAAGACCACCCGATAGGCCATCCACTACCCGAGATTCAGGGAGGCCCACTGCAACCCCTGGGTCCTCACGAAGGGCACCTTTTTGGTATTTCCGATGCAACCAGACTGGACATCGAGCTGCCGATTGCCCATTTCCTCCTCCTCAATCATTGACGGGACGCACACCTGATCGACCTGGCGGCAGAGGCGGAAGACGGATAACACCCGAGCGGTCCTGGGTGGCTTTGCAGGCCGTGACAATGGATAGCGATAGCCCCGTTAAGGAGGAGGGCACCCCCCCGGGACCTGGTGACTTGCCGGTGGTGCTGGGCGATAGCGACAAGGAGGACAACCGTGATCCGATGGTGAGTGCCCCCATCCGTCCGTTCATTATTCAAGTTAGTCTCCGGCATCCCCACACTAATACCATGGTTTGCCAAGGGGCACTTGTAGACTCTGGGTGCACTAGGTGCCTGATCCGAGCCTCTCTGGCCAAAGAGCTGGGACTACGCATGACCCCGTTAAAAGTCCCCATTCGTTTTGAGCAAATGGACGGGTCAGTTCTTGGAGGATCTCTGGCAACCCAAGTGACAGAACCCGTAAGATTAGAGATAGGGGAGCATTGGGAGCTCATCCGGTTCATAGTAGTAGAGTGCATCATAGAACTCCTTATATTAGGTCTGGCCTGTTTGGACAAGTGGAGACCTACCATATGGTGGGAGGGCGGATATAGAAAATTATGCTTAGAGCTAGGCCCTGAGCCAAGGGAGGAAAGGCCAATCGATCAGATCTGGGGTGTTCACCCACAAACAGAACCTCGATTAAAGGACACCCGGGTACCAGGGGTCCCCGATGCGTACGCGGACCTGTCTGATGTTTTTAGCGAGTACTGTTGTGACACCCTCCCACCACATCACGCCATTGAATTGATCCCAGGAGCTAAACTGCCGAAACCATGCATGTATGTGATGACTCCCAAGGAGATAGAAGAGTTGCAAAGGTATATCGACAATAACTTAGCTAGGGTTTTATAGCACCAAGCCGGGCTCCTATGGCAGCGCCCGTCCTTTTCCGGGAAAAGAAAGATGGGGGCCTTCGATTATGCGTTGATTTCCGTGGCCTGAACGCCGTAAGTGTCGAACCCGTATACCCACTGCCATTGATAAAAGACCTCTTAGCAACATTGGCCACAGGCCGAATATTCACTAAATTGGACCTAAGGGAGGCTTACTATCGGATCTGCATCAAAGAGGGGGACGAGTGGAAAACCATGTTCAACTGCCCCCTTGGGAGTTATAAATTCAAAGTGATGCCCTTTGGATTACAAGGAGCTCCCACCGTGTTCATGCAACTCATCAATGAGATATTGCATGAACATCTCTATCGGGGAATCTTAGTATATTTGGATGACATACTCATCTACACCGACACTATAGAGGATCATATATGCTTGGTCCGCCAAATGCTCGAAAAACTATTGGCCGCCAAACGTTTCGTCAAGGTATCCAAATGCGAGTTCCATTGCACCGAGTTGGACTATTTAGGGTATAGAATCTCGAAGGGAGGTTTGCGAATGGATCCCCAAAAGGTGATGGCGGTTATGGAGTGGCACGTGCCAAAGACGAGGAAACAAGTACAAAGTTTCCTCGGGTTCGCTAGTTTCTACCGTCAATTTATTCCAGCCTTTGCACATATAGCATTACCACTTACCAACCTTCTACAGACAAAAGGGAGCCACTCCCCCCCAAAACCAAGCCAACAGGTCCTCTGGACTACCGAATGTCAGAAAGCCTTCGATATTTTGAAGACATTATTCGCCAAGGAGCCAATCTTGCAGCACCCCAACCAAGATAAGCCATTTGTAGTACAAACCGATGCCAGCGACGTAGCGGTGGGCGCTGTATTGCTCCAATCAAACAAACAAGGGCAATTACAACCCTGTGCCTATACATCGAAAAAGTTTACCCCAACAGAACGCGGATGGGCCATTTGGGAAAAAGAGGCATTCGCAGTTAGGTGGGCACTTCTTACCTGGCGGCATCTCCTGGAGGGGTCAAAAGTGCCATTCGAAGTGTGGACCAACCATCGAAACCTGATGTCCCTGCAAACCCCTCGAAAGTTATTGCCTAAACAGGTGCGGTGGGCTCAGTATTTTCAACGGTTTAACTTCTCCTTAAAATATGTTCCCACAGGGAAAAACTTTTTGGCGGATGCCCTATCACGAATGCCACAGTATCACAGTCAAAGGGATGAAGTTGTACAAGCCATGATACCCGCCAAACATATAGCCGCCGGAAATAGGGCACCGAGCGAATTTGCACAAGGATGGAAGACCAAGCTTCAAGAAGCTTTACGAACCGATGATTGGGTAGCATCACATTGCCAATTGGTTGTTCGTAAGAATGGATATGCATGGAAAGACGACAAGCTGTACATTCCCAGGGTACTGAGAGATGACGTACTACAGCAATGCCATGATGTCAAGGCCGCTGGGCATTTCAGATTCCTGAAAACGTTACATTTGGCTAGATGACAGTTCTGGTGGCCTCGAATGAGACAGGAAATAGAAGAATATGTCAATAGCTGTAACATCTGCGCCAAAGCGAAGCCCAAACCTGGAAAACCTCTCGGTTTACTACAAACCGTGGCTAATCTGACGAGACCCTGGGAAGAGATAGCTATGGACTTCATAGTGGACCTACCACAAAGCAATGGCTGTAATGTTATCTGGACTGTTATCGATCTCTTTTCCAAACAGGCCCATTTTATACCCTGCGCTGGACTCCCGTCAGCCTGAAAATTAACTAAACTATTTGTCCAGCACATCTATCGACTTCATGGGGTACCCCGTAGAATTATTTCAGATAGAGGGGTACAATTTACAGCACGGTTTTGCCGAAACTTCCTTCAATTAATAGGTTCCACTCAAGGACTTAGTTCAGCGTTCCACCCTAGTACCAATAGCGCTGCCGAAAGGACTAATGCAATGGTGGAACGCTATTTAAGAAGCTATGTTTTGTACCAACAGACAGACTGGGCTGCTCTATTACCTTTCGCCAAAGTGGCGTATAACAATGCGGTACATCGCAGCACTGGATATACGCCATTCCAAATAGTTACTGGACAAGACTTCGTCGCTATCCCAGAACTCAGACCTACGCAACCAGAAATAGCGCCTAGCAAATGGGGAGAGAAAATACGAACTCTGTGGCCGCAAGTAAAATCTGCCCTTGATAAAGCGGCAGCCGAATATAAAATCCAGGCCGACAAAAAACGAGCCGTATCCAAACCTTTTAAAATCAGGGATATGGTCTACCTGTCCACGAAATATATCAAACTCCGACTACCTAATCGGAAACTGGGACCCAAATACCTAGGTCCCTTCCCCATCGAAAAAATTATTAATCCAGTTACAGTCAGTCTAAAACTTCCGCCCCCGTTAGGGAAAATTCATCCGGTGTTTCACTGCAGCCTCCTTAAACCTGTAACTATTGTGAGACCCACACCAGCCCCACCCCCACCAGTACATGGAGAACATTACGAGGTGGAGGATATCCTAGATTCCCGAATCCACCGTGGTAGGTTACAATACTTAGTGAAGTGGAAGGGATATCCACTAGAGGAAGCCACCTGGGTTCTAGCGACAGACACCGCAGCTGACCGGTTAACACGCCGGTTCCATAAAAAATACCCATGGAAACCGTCGGGCAATACTAATACATCTACTTTGTGTTTTCCAGAGAGGACCCTGGTGAAAGGGAGCCGCCTGTCGAGCCCAGCGTGCTCGGCATACGGAGGGGACGGGAAGGAGAAACGGTGGAGGACCGGTGGAGCATATTACTCACAACGTTCTACGGTGAAACAGCAAGACGTCGTAGCAGTGGAGGTGGCACGGGATATAGACAAGGCGACACGCGAAGGGGTGGAAGGGTGTCAGGTTAGGATAACTACGGACGCTAGGAAAAACGCCAGAAATGCGATCCCAAACTACAACGGCGTAACTGATGGGACAACGCCCCGATCATTACGAAGGGGAGTAGTGAGGGGTGGGGCGCAGAAATATAAAGTGCTACGAGCATCCGCCTCATAGCGCCAACTTTGAAAGACTTTGTAGCTTGGCGTTGTCTCGTATCTGACGAAAGCATTAAACCAGCATTCACCATTCAGTTGATGTGTCCGGCTGTGTTTTATTGCTGTCTCTGTGCCGTACGGGACAAGGAGCTGAGACCCGTTACTTAAATCTTAAATCCTAACCAAGTATCATTCAACTTTTCTCTTTCTTTTTGCTTAGATGGATATATTTTAACAATATAAATCATTACAGTTATTGTAAACATTTAAAAGATATTTTAACTATTGCTCCCAATATAATCATCTTCATTACTTTACTATTAATCCTAATACAATCATTTCTTTTTTATTACTGTTGAACTCAGCATTATCATCTTTATTTCGGTTGTTAAACCCAATTTATACATTTCATTTTTACTGTTAATCTCAACATACTCCTTTTTTTTGGCTGTCCTACCCAGCATAATTTTTATTTTTTGGCTGTTAATTCCAGCATTACTGTTACTCCCAGCAAAATCCTCTTTATTTTGCTGTCCTACCCAACATAATCATTTTTTGTTTTTTGGTGATTAAACACAGCATATTCTTTTTTGTTAATCACAGCATAATCATAGTTAACTTTATTGGCTGTTAAACACAGCATAGTCATTTTTGTTTTTTGCTGTCAAATACAGCATAATCATTTTTGTTTTTTGGCTGTTAATTTAATAATTTAATTTAATTTAATTTAATAATTTAATTTAATAATTTAATTTATTTAATTTAATTTAATTTAATTTAATTAATTTAATTAAATTATTTAATTTAATTTAATTTAATTTAATTTAATTTAATTTAATTTAATAATTTAATTTAATTTAATTTAATTTAATTTAATAATTTAATTTAATTTAATTTAATTTAATTTAATTTAATTTAATTTAATTTAATTATTTAATTTAATTTAATTTAATTTAATTTAATTTAATTTAATTTATATGCTGCCCCTCTCCGAAGACTCAGGGCGGCTCACAATACATTTAAAAAATCATTATAAAAAGACATTGAAAAATTAAAAAAACATTAAAAACATTAAAAACTCATTCACACCATTCATGGCCGGATCTCGCCAGATCACAAGAGCGAGATCAACGGCCCCAGGCCTGCCGGAAAAGCCAGGTCCAATAGAGTGGGGATGGTCCGGACCTCAGGAGGTAATTGGTTCCAGAGAGCTGAGGCAGCCACAGAGAAGGCCCTCCCCCGCAGGCCCACCAGCCGACATTGTTTAGCTGATGGGACCTGAAGGAGACCAACTCTGTGGGATCTTACCAGTCGCTGGGAGCTATGCGGCAGAAGGCAGTCTTGAAGATAACCTGGCCCTGAGCCATGTAGGGCTTTAAAGGTAATAATCAACACCTTGAATTGTGACCAGAGACCAATAGGGAGCCAATGCAGCTCAAGGAGAATTGGTGTAATGTGGGTGTACCTAGGTGCACCGACAGCTCGCATGGCTGCGTTCTGGACCAACTGTTGTCTCTGAACACTTTTCAAGGGTAGCCCCATGTAGAGCGCTTAATCACAGCATAATGATAGTTAGCTTTACTATTAATCCCAGCATACTCCTCTTTGTTATTTCCATCCATCTATACATTGCTTATTTCCGTTAATAATATTTATCATTATCCTTTTTTATGACAATTTAGCACTGAGACATGGTTCTTGCTTGAAACATACCTTTGTATATATTTAAAAATCTCTTTTAACATGCTTAATTTCTCTTATATTCTAATTTCCATTAGCATTTCAATTTTATATATCTATGACATATTTTTCTCATATTCTTATTCATCCATAATTATCTTATAAAAACCTCATTATTACTATCCACCTATACATTATTTCATTTTTAATCACATTGTTTTAGTCTTCTTTTTTCTTTTTCCAGCCATATCTACCTCATTTCTTCATTTTCTCATCTGCTAGCATATATTTTCTTCCATTTTCAAAGTCTTCAAATGTTGTCCTCCATATGTCATATTAAGTCTTTTTCTTATTTTTATTCTGGATAAAATGCATCAAGTTCCCTTCTCTTGAGCCTGCTCTAAATCCTTCTTTTATTCCTGCGCCAGTTTTTAAATTATTATTATTCCAATTATAGGAGTTCCATTGTAGTTTCCTTTTCTTTTCACCAAAGTCAAACTGCCTGCAGACAAGAAAAAAACCTCCACCACAAAGTCACCACGACTGTTATCTGTAGAGTTCAAAATTTTCCATAACAAAGACGAATTACAATGTTCCTTTTTGAACCAGAAAGTGTCCCTCTACAATCCATTTTCCATTAGTCATGCAAGTATCCATTTTATTGTGATTATATAACAGTCCAATTTAATTACGCTTCTTCCTTTGATTTTAAGAATATCAAATCAAATCATCTTCTTTTTTAAAATTCAGTTCAAATTTTAAAAAAATCCAGTCTTTTCACAATGTCTCTATATTTAATCCATCAGTTCTATTCAAGAGTTGGTTGTTTTGTTGGATCTTTGTCTCTTAAAAGTTACATTTTAAGCTTTCCATAGCCCCTTTGTTGTTCAGCCGCTATTTTAAGGCTAGGGGTCTTATAGTTAAAAATCTTGCTCTAAGCATTGTTACAAGCCTGGCTTCAAAGAGCTCCGTTTCAACCCACTTTCCTCCTGCACATCTCTTAGTCCGGTTGTTAGTCCCAGCTTCGTGGCAGCAGCCATGGCTCCTGCCCCCCCCACCCGCCGCCGAGTCACAGAGGGTTCCCTCTGACCTCTAAGGAACTTGCCTGTTCCTCTTGGTCGTCCGAGGCACCCCTCTTTTTCCCCCGTCCCGGCAGGACGGTTCTGGTCCCATCGGCAGCAGTTCGGCAGCCGGGGTTTTCGCGGCGCTCATCAGAACCCTCTATTTCCCCGACTGTCTCACCGCGACGCCAAACCTGAAGTCCTGTGCCATTGTAACTTTAAATAGTCACTAAACAAACTGTTGTAAGTCAAGGACTACCTGTATTTCATATCCAGTAAAAGAAAATTTGGAAATACATTAAAAAGTCTACTTTAGGAAAAAATAATAAAATATACTTTAATATTACATGAATAATATGGCTAAGATATATACTTTTCCCACTAATTCCAATAACACTAAATAAAGAGCAGAACTCTTTATTAAAGTTTTTTATGCCTTAACAAGTTAAAATACCATGTTTTGAAAAATAAAAGCTAAATTCACCATGGATTATGAACCATTTTTTCCCAACAGATACTATACTTTAAGCTAAGAACGTTTTGCTCCTATTCAAGCATAACAATCTCTAATTATTTTTAAAGGTAGTAAAATATCTGATATATTCCTTCTAGCTGTACTAAATAAAGAAAAATAGTTTAACATTATATCTGCAAAGGCTACAGATTTTTCTGAAATCTTGAACTGATTCATAAAACATTTATTAGGAATTCAAACAGGAATTAATCTTAGGTAGAGAAATGTTTTAATATTAAACAAGTTTTTCTCCAAAATAATTAATCGAGAAATAGCTGACAATGTACTAGAAAAGCAATATTATTAAGCCATATGATTTCTGGTTTTCATTAAGTTTTAAAAAGTTAAATATTTAAAAAGCATGATCCTGCATGAATGGTCAAGTTTCATACCTTTAGACCTGAATACTAAAGAAAGCACTTACCAGGCAAGCTAATCTATCAAGCAAGGAGCCTTTGGGCATATAATCATATACTAAGCAAGGCTGATCAAAATCATTTGAGAAACCAAGCAATTCTACTAAGTTCTCATGTTGGCACCTGTAGACAAAAGTGGATAGTTTTATATTGTTGGGGCTTTTCTGTTTTTCAATATGTACCATTCTGAAAAACATAATGGATTTAAGCTAGTTCTGGCTTTGACTGTAAATTGACTATACAGCAGAGAAATTGATTCAATGTCTTCAGTGACCGATCTCATATTTTCTACACAAAATATTTTGTGTTGATGTATGACAGTTGTAAAGATATGAATGCCACCTGTCCTATGTGGCCTGAATTAGGGCAATAACTGATCTAACTAGATACAAAGTAATATGGTATTTTTTTAAAAAAACCTAAAAATTGGAATCTCAAGGATATTTGTATATATAAAATAAAAAACAAATGTTTATTTTAACACATGAATGACCTAAAAAATTCCATGAAACTTCAAAGGTTTAAAAAGAGTACATTTCATTGCAATTAGTGGAAACTTTTTTTTAGTTCATATATTCAGAATAGATCACAGTAATTATTCAAAGAAAGCTACCTAAACATCAAAAAATTGTACGTAAAAATAATTGGGAAATATGTTTTTGCAAATGAACAGTTGAGATCAGCAAAATAGATGACTTCCGAACAAATCATGTTCATTTCTACAGAAATTTCCTCATGTTAGAATTGAAACTGAAGTTCCCTTCAGCTACCTTATGTTTAATTTTTTTAAAATTCTAAAAATTTTAAAAGCTATGGCCCTGCACAATGCTAGTCCCTTTCCCAAGAGATGGCCATTCTATGTGTATAGTTGTACTAGTGATATTAAAGAACATGGAAATTAAAAAGGAATTTTAAAATTACAACTTAACTATTTTGATTGCTGTATCAACATTTTCCTAAGCTACTTGTATGCAATAATATTATCAGTAATTATTTCCCTAGTTTCTAATGCACCTTAATTTTTACAATTTGCAACTAGAAGAAATATCTAATATTTCTATATATTTTCTACTAAGATTTCAATTTTAGTACTAAGACCAAATTTTAAAAAAACTAGCAATTTATTGCAGATATATATTGCAACAATATTTTAACAACACTTACTACTTACTTTGCCATAATCTTTATTTCTTGCTCAAATTGCTTTTTCAGCTCTTCGATACTTATATCAGCCAACTACAATAAAATAAAAATAAATGTACATATGTGGTTGATAGAAAAGATATATACTTATTTTTGCAGAGCCCTATTATGGTTGGTTCACACATGCTATGCCTTGATTTCATTACCTAAGAGAAAGTAAATAAACTGCAATTATCTGGGTTCATATCCTATATTAGCCAGAAACATGGCCTATTATCCATGCTATCTGGTTTAAATAGGAAATCAAAGGAAACCACGCTAGCTAACGAGGGACTTCTAAAAATGCTTTATGATTCAGCATCTTATGTGAGTTCTGTTAATTGTGGCTGATTTAAATATCCATTGTTCTATTTCAACATGGTGTGAACAAAACAAATCAATTATGCTCTCAGAACCAGTAAATATCTGAATTTCTACTTGTGCCAGTCTTACTTTGTTAAGCCCAAAATGTTTGTAGAACAGTAAATTGAAGAATTTTGTCATAAGTAATGTTTTCTACACAGGATTATTAAAATCTGTTATAACTCAAAAATTTCTGAAGCATAATTACTTGAAATAATTTTCCTGCTTGACTTGTTAAAGAATTTTGCTCTTGCTCTAATTTTTCTATTAGATACTATAAATGTAGTGTGAAAGGTAACATAACATTATTAGTGCATGATTTTCTGTTCTCCTTTTATTACATAATTCTTTAAATTAAATAGGCATATATCAAAGATTACTATTAGCAAAATAATTGAAAATTTACAGCTGTAAGTTTTTTCACTGCCACTGTTTGGCCATTGATGCATCCTTTGTAAACCACTCCAAAGCCTCCTTCACCAATCTTGTTGCCACCAGCTGACACAGTTTGGTCATCAAAGTTATTTGTGATACTTTTCAGCTCATAAAACAAGAAGCTTTTCAATCCTAGACAGAAGCCGGGAATCAGGAAGAACAAGATTGAGTGCAAATCACAAAATCATTTTAAGCATGGAAATTTTATAATCCAAACTCTACCTTAATTTATTTACATATTGTAAATTACATGTCTCAGTGCTGTGCTATATAGCAATCTAAATTGCTATATGGCTATATGACTCAATTGCTTGAGTCTTCGGAGAAAGGCAGCATACAAGTTAAATTAATTAATTAATTAATTAATTAATTAATTAATTAAAGAACATTATTCATAGGGCTCAGAAGTTTTCCAATAACTATTATAGTGACCCCATCTCCAAAGGAAGCCTATCATATAGTGTATTACAATAATCCAACCAAGCAGTGATCAATGTACAACAAAGTGGATCAAATTAAAGTTTCTAGACAATTTTTGGAATCAAATACCTGAATGAGGTTCGGCAAACACAATTTAATATACTGATGTAGGTTTTCAAGGCTGGTATCTGTTGGACTTCAAGGTTTAGTTACTGTATTTATATAACAGATTTTTTGACGTTTTACAAGCAACTAAGGCTGACATTGTAGGATTAGTGAAAATTTCCTTTGTTCTTAGGTATGATATTTTTCCAGTTTAAAGATTTGGTGGTTTATTAGGTTACTAATAAATAATTAGAGGCTTTTGTAAACTTTTAAATTAACTTTAGCCAGAGCAATTACTTCATTTGTGCCTTTGACTGCTAGAAGTAACATTTCATAAAATCTGACAGCAAGAGCTGAGGGGTGGGGTGTCCACCACAAACAGTCCATAGGCTCCTATAGTCCAAATATCTTCTATATACTTCAAATGTTTCCTATATAGTTTAACAAGTTGTGTCTTTGACACTTGCAAGCAAACCTGTTACTGGATTTTAAAAAAGGTCCCTGGTATTTACTGTGTTTTTCGGAGTATAAGACGCACCGGAGTATAAGACGTACCTACCTTTTTTGGTTGTTGTTTTTTTAAGTTTTTATTTTTTTTATTTTTTAGACAAGCACACATACAAACATACAATGTATTTTCTTTGAACAGAGTATTTGGCTGGTTCATAAATTTAAACAGTGTTTAGTCATTTCAATTAAATTTACAATTTCTATATTTTCTTTTTGCCATATTTATTCTTCATCTATTTTTTTAAAAAAACCAATATTACCCTTCATTCTCATCTCTAATCTTAATCAAATTCAATTTTTCCCTTCTATTCTATATTATACCCCTTCCCATTGTCATTTATTTTTATATCCATCCTCACATTGGTTAATTATTTAATATTACAATTGTTTAATACAAATTCAACATTTTTATATAAATCAATTAGTTATAACTATCTTTTTTGTACATTAATCAATATGAACATGAATATTTCAATTATTTCCATGCAATCCAATTTCTTACAACTCAATTAATTATATTTACCAATAATAATAAACCAAATAATTTTCCCCATATATTCCTCCAAACCATAACTTAACCATTTCTGCTTTCAACACAATATACAATTAATAGCATCTCAATTATTACAATTCCCTAGTTAAATAGACCTTTTTTTCTTTTGTATTTTAAAATCTTGAACTCTCCTCTTTTGCCCTAAATTTCCCATTGTTTACACCTACCTTTTTTGGTGAGCAAAAAGAAAAAGAAATCTCTCTCCCTTCTTCATTTTGTCACGTTGCAACAGAGCCTGCTTTACTTTCAGTTTTGTTTTAGTTAGGGGAAAAAAAAATCTGCTCCAGCACTCTTTGCAGCAAGCAAAGAGCTTGCAAAACAAGACCTTGCAAAAGAGCCTGCGCAAAACAGCTGAGAGCAAATCAGCTGAGAGTCGGGAGGCCGATCTAATCAACTTGTGCTAATTAGCCTATGCTGAAGCTGAATGGGGCTGTTTTTTCTTGCTGTTTGCTTGCAAGGAGGTAACTGCTGGGAGGCAGAGGACAAAGGGTGGGGGCCAGTGGGTGGGCAGGGCTACATTCGGTGTATAAGACGCACCTAAATTTTCACCCCCTTTTGGGGGGTAAAAAGGTGCGTCTTATACTCCGAAAAATACGGTAGCTTAACAGTGGTTAGGGGTGTTAGGCAAGGGCCCGGAGATAAATAATTCACAGCATAGTAAAAAAACATCACACCCAGAGGTAGTCATCTTGTATGATAATGATATAGAATTAAATAATTAATGGAGTATTGTGGGATAGTTTTGCTTTGTACACATGTATGACTGTCAGGTATTGGTAATTTTGTAACCAATAAGCAATTCTCTTACTTTTGTTTCCTGTAGCAAATTGTATAAAAATAATTGTGCCTGATTACTGGGGTACTTCTTGAATGTAAACTCCAGAGGCATCCTCTTCTGCTTCTGTACAGAAATAAAAGAGTTTTGCCTCTCCTCAATTCCTATGTGGACATTGGATTCTTCACACCAGGTTTGTGTACCTAGCCAGCCTTCTGGCCAAAAGCATTTTCAGGGACAAGATGGTTTGCTACGCAGACCACAGGCAACTGAGCAGATCTGTCTTTATAGCCAGGTGCCCTGACTGCTGATTGATAATATTACAGTGTCAAGACATAATACCCAGAATCCTCCTAGAAAGAAACAGCCTTGTTTCATGTTGTTAAGAGCTGTAAATTTGTATATATATCTACCAGCTTGTCATCATCTGAAGCCAACACCCATACTGGAATGGGCTAGCAAGGGTAGAGTAAAAGATGAGTTAAAGTTTGGAAAGGATAACTGTCTACCTGTATCATTAAGGTGACTGCTGTTGTTCTCTGAACTCAGATCACAACTATTTGATGTTAGGTGACCTTCATTTGGATCCAAGGGTAACCATTCAGGTGATATTTTCTTGCCTTCTACAAGAGGTCCTTTTTTATGTAGGAGTACAGTTTCTGGTAAGGATAGAGACAGGCTCATATTTTCATCATGGTTACAGAATTTACCATTAAATAAAATCATATAGATGTCAGTAAATGCATTCATCCTAGAACACTTAAAAAAAGGTGTAAGGAATTAATTATGCTTGACTAATCACTTAGCTTCTTAAGCATACTATGGGATTAACATAAAGTTATAATGTGAGTCACCTAGAATGGTATGAAAACTTGGGGCTGATTAAATTGTGAATGATGCCCTTCACCACAGTTTACAACCACTCATAATCTGAAAGATTCCTCAAATGTAAACTTGCAAATTTTGCCATCATTTCTACCCCACTGAATAAAAAGGATTTTTAATATATAGTATAAAACAGAAAAATACTAGCCTTTTCACATACATAAAAAACTATTTTATTTTCCTAACTACTGATATTTAGTTCTATGTAAGTTTCTTCAAATGCAGATGAAAAAAATTAAAGTCCTGAAAATACTATCCATTTCATTTAAAAAGCATGTATTAATTCGGCAGCATAACTTATCAGTAAACTTAATAAACAAAGTTTTTTTTAAAAAATGTAAATTTTAACTGTATCCTTAGTTTATTTAGTATACTTAGTATAAAGTAGCCTCACTTTGTGGTAGTTATTCAATTATGCTAGCCAAGAATTTTTGACTACCCTGTTTCCCCAAAAATAAGACATTCCCTGATAATAAGCCCAATCGGGCTTTTGAGTGCATGGCAATAAGGCCAAGTGCTTATTTCAGGGTTCAAAAAAACTCTGCTGCAGCTCCCCGTCGCAGCAGTGGATGAAAGAGCTGTTGCCCTGTTGTGGTGGTGGCCGGAGCGTTAGTGCGGGAGCAAAGCACCCCTGCACTTGCCTTTCCGCAAAACAGCATTCCGCCTTTGTAGCGGTACATTTGCTGTTGCTGTTTCCATGGCCTGCCCGTTGCTCTCGCAGTGCCTTGTGCAGCACAGTGAAATTTAACATGCTTCACAATGGGGGAGACAGGGTCCCCTCCTCTTGGAGCCCATTATGATGCGGAGCCTCAATGCGACCCTGCATCGTCGTCAGCTCCCTCTTGTCTCCCGGATGTCAGTTGATTTTCCTGCAGAGTTGCCGGTGTTGTGATGCCCCGCCTCCCCGCTGGCCAGCTGGTGTTCAGCTCTCTGCCGACCAGCTGATTGTTGACGCACAGCTCCTGGGCGTCAGATTCCCACCACCCAGCACCAGTTCAGGGGTTCCTTTTCCCCTGGGGGGGAGAGAGAGGGGAGAGGGAAAGAGAGAGAGAGAAAGAGGGAGAGGGAGGGAAAGAGAAAGAGAGAGACGGAGAGAGGGAAAGAGAGATGGAGGGAAACAGAGACAGAAATAGAAAGAGGCAGAGAGGGGGGAGAAGGAAAGAGAGAGAGAAAGAGGGGGGGAAGGGAGAGAGGGAGGGAAAGAGAGAAATGATATTACAAAAGTTTTTCTTTTTTATTGTTGCTAAATGTAATATTTCAAAAGCAGAAAAAAAATGAAAGGGCATAAAAGTGCATTTATCACGTTTTTCTTAGAACAATTAACTGAACTCTGCCTTGTTTATCATTATTTTAGGTAGTAAAACCTAAGTATTCAGGTTAAATTGCCATGTTGGCACGTTGCAATAAATAAGTGGGTTTTGGGTTGCAGTTTGGGCACTTGGTCTCTAAAAGATTCACCATCACTGTTCTAGGTCATCTTGTAAGAGGATAGTGATTTAGGTGTACTCTCTACAGACATTTCAGGAAAAGATTGCTAGTAATATTTGGTTCACTACAGTTTAACCATGGTTTAAAAATGACAATGACTAGGTTTCATATTAGCAATAAGCCAGAACAAAACATGTTCCATTATAGTTTAATTGTATGAAATCAACATTTTCAAGAAAACAAAATGCTTGTGTGAAAGATAAAGTGTAGATCAAAATTACCTGGAATCAAAAGACTTGCTGGTGCCAAGAACTGGTTTCTGATGAGAAGGTCCACCAAATCACTAACTGTACAATTTAATGTTCCCCAATCATAAAGTAATTCACAGGTGGGACTTTTTCCTACTTGTTTTAATGCTTCAAATCGCCTTTAAGGTATATACATATGTTAAAGAATTAGCTATTATTTATAAAAAAAAATGTGACATGTTATAACCATTTTAGTTGCACTTTTGCTATTAAGTTTTTAGTCCAAGCCTGAGCAGCTAAACATTAAGTATTCTGCCAGCTATAAAGTACTAGGATACATGAACCTACTGTCTTAAATAATTTATATATTATATAATTTATATAATAGCTGAGCCCAGTAACAATGAGAAAACAGGATTACACCTAGCACAGAAATGAATTGTATAATTAATTTCCAAGATTGTTTTCACAAACAGAGTGATATATGTAACAAATATAGCAAAGATCAGATATTAAAGAAAGGTTCAGCATCAAGGTGCCATTCTTAAAATAAAGTTGCCATCCCTGTTAAACAACCCCAAACTGTAGACGCCTAAGTCTTATTTTGGACAGTCAATCTTTCAGTGAAAACTTATAGGCAATATAATATCAATGTGATCCAATATAGCTTCTCACATCTCTAGTCTAGATATACAAGCAGGAGAAAACTCAGACAGAGTCCATCTCAAAGGTTGACTTTTATTCCCTCTCCTTAGCGATGTCCCAACAGCAGCTGTTCTGACAATTTTTTTGGGTCCCTCACTCCAACTACCAATCACTCACAGTGAGCATGCTTGAGCATCCACTAGTTCTATTGCCTTCATTTTCAATGACCAAATTATTTAGCAAGTTGCAAGCTAACTCCAGCTAGAATCAAGGGCTTAGGTCACTATATAAATTTATTAAAAACATAAATAAATATGTAACAATGTTTCCCCTTTGGTTTCCATACCTTACCTTATTTGCATTTGGTTGTATCGTTTTGCACCAGATGAATCAGTTATATCAGCAGCTAATTTCTTCCATCCTTCTTGTGGATCAATGAAATCTGCTAGCTGTCTCATCATTCCATAGCCAAGGGAACGTACATAGGTAGAAGGTGTTATGGAATTGGTCATTTTTGATTCCTGACAAATGCAAATGAAGTTGCTTTTAAGCACTCCTTTTTAATAATCCAAGATTATGCACTAATCACAAGGCTGTAATGCATGTTTCATTTGTACTTTACTTTTACAAGTTTTCCCACGGTACTGGTTATAATGCAGTATTTGATTACTATGTCACTACAAGTTTTGAATTATTTTAGCAGCTTCTTTTCAAAACATTCAATCATCCATCACACATATTCTGTCAAATAAATGTGAACCAATCCCTTTAAAAGATAACAAATACAGGTAGTCCTCAATTTTACAACAAAATTGAGCCCAAAATTTATATTGCTAAGGGAGACATTTGTTAAGTGAGTTTTGCCCCATTTTACAACCTTTCTTGCCACAGTTGTTAAGTGAATCATTGCAGTTGTTTAGTTAATAACACAGTTGTTAAGTGAATCTGGCTTCCCCATTGACTTTTGCTTGTTAGAAGTTTGCAAAAGCTTATCACATGACCATGGGGATGCTGCAACAGTCATAAGTATGAAAAATGGTCATAAATCACTTTTTTAGTGCCATTGTAACTTTGAAGTCACTAAATGAACTGTTGTAAATTGAGTATTACCTGCACAAGGCAATCTCTTATTACCCAAACATAACAGGATACACTATAGCAAAACTGTTTAGTGGGCAGAGCTGCTATCATAAAAAGTGAAATGCATATAACCTATTAATCTACAATATTCCCTTCCCCCCAAAAAAACCTCACCAACTTCCTATGCATGTTTGTGTGGGGGACAAAGCCAAGAAATTATTTTAAAGAGAAAGGGGGGCTTTAGGAAACTTCTTAAAAGCCAGTCTTAATGCAACAAGTAGGCACTGGGCGGAGGGAAGGTAGGAAAAGAGTGCAAAAACAAAAGAGATAACTTCCCAGGGTTTACGTTCATTCTCAATATTATTTACTTAATTTTTATGCTATTTTTCACGTTATGCCAAACTGTAAAGACAATGCAGTTTTTTTTAAAAAATCTCAGCATGATGTTTAATTAAATTGCCATCTACTAGCAAGAATTATGTAGCTCTCTGCCCACCCAATCACAGAACTGCTGCCGAAAGTCTTTTTCTGGAAGGAGACGCAGTAGAGCGGAACTCTCTTAGAGCCCAGCTTATCCCATAGGGTGGTTGTTGTAAAGAAAAATGAGTCCTAAATCCGCCGCCTTCAACTCCGGATGAAAAGGTAGAATCGAAATCTACTAAATAAATACTTACTTATAACATAAGGAAACGCCGCAGGTCGGTCTTTGCGTATTTTGCGCTCCGATCCAGCGAAGTAGAAAAAAAACAGCCCCACCTCCCAGCCACATTATCCGGTTGCCCAAGACGGGAACTTCCTTGCTGTCTCTTCCCCTCCATCCGGGTTTCGCGCACTCTCTCTCGAAACAAGAGTCTGCGCATACGTTTACGCTTTCTCTCGGCAGGCTCGGCCCATTGGGACGGTTGTTGGGGAAGTAATTGCTTGGTATCACTAGTGAAACGCGAATGAGAGACGCTACACTCTTCTCTTTTTCTACCCCGGTTATTGGTCATAGTCAACCTGTAATGAGCTGTCTCCTGCAACTTAATCGGCCGCTCCAGTCGTCTAATTTGCTATAGTGTTTGATTGTGGTACGGTCCTTTCTACCGGACTCTTCCTCATTTTGTCTGTTCTGTGGCGGGTGGAAAAACTCGATGCGGCTCTCGTCCGGGAAGAAGCTTCATTGCTTTTTATTTACATGATGCAGCAACAGAGACCATAGGATTGCGTGTACCGAGTACGGAGCCTAAAGGCGTCGGGTAAGATGCTGGCAGCTGCACGGATCGGTCTTGAGAGTTATAGGAAACCTTCCTTTGATGCCAGTCGCTGTCATCTCAGTTCACACGCTAAGGTTAGAATAGTCTCCACGTGGATAGCCTGAGGATCAACTGCTTGCTTGTATGGATAGGCGGTTGGTGTCCGATTCTGCAAATAAATAGACAAGGGATTTCTAGTTTAAAAGCACTTTCCCAAAAGTGGGAGGGAAAGAAAGCGCAAATTAATGGAACAGGATGGTTGATTTTTCAAGGTAGCCCTGTGTGGCGAAAGGGAGGAGCAGGTCAGCGCAGGAAAGATTGCATTGTCACTTATATTTTTTCCTCTTTCCCCCGGAAAAATTGTGGAAGAAGGGATTACAAAGGCACACAGTGGGGAAATACACCCAATTGTTTGCTGAGTGCACTTGTAGCTGCAGGCGCTGTTAGATCTTGCTTTCGGTGACTGGTGCGGAAGTGTGGCTGACGGCCACCGCTGCAATGTCACCCTCAAGGGTCGAAGCAACACAACCATCGCGGCGCCCGGTTTGTCTGGTCTTCAGTCGCTTGGGCTCTGGTTCTCCGGTTCCCCCTGGAGCTGGAAACACGGAATGGCAGACTCTAGAGAGGTGACCTCGCTTGCCACAGCACCGGCAGACAGCGGATCGGAACCTGCATTCTGTGCGGGCATGCGAGCCCCCACAACCCAGGCACCTGCCCTGGGATGTCTTAAATGTAGGCATGCGAGTCTTGTTTTTTATAGCTTTAAGGCGGCTCACATCGGTTTCCCCTTCAGAGGTGTCATCCAGGTCTGACTCCTCATAATGAACAGATTGGGGGGCGGTAGTTGGCAAACCCCCTCCAGGCTGGGAACGTTGAATCTCGGCCGAAGATTTGGCAGACATCTCAGCGGCCCTGGCCTCGTCCATTGCTATGGGGAGGGTTAGGTCGGAACGGGCCAACAATCTCTGCTGGAGCTTCATGTATCGCACCCCGCACACGAGCTGGTCCAAGAGCATCTCATCTAGCTCCCTGAATTTGCAGTGTAGTGCTGCTGATTGTAGGGAGGCCATGTAATCGTTAATGGACTCCCCCTCCCTCTGAGCCCTCTGATGAAAGGCATGTCTTCTCGCAATTTTTGAGGGAGTGGGTGAGTAGTGATGCCTCAACTTCTCAAGCAAAGTCTCCCATGGCACCGCAAACACAGCTTGAGGGGCGACGAGAGCCCTGGCTATCGCGAATATTTCACGGCCGCATGAACTAAGGAAATAGCCCCTCTTCCGAGCGCTAGACAATTCAGCTAGGTTGTTCGCTTGTAAAAAACACTCGAACCGTTCCAGGTACTCGTCCCAGGTTTCCAAAGCCGACTCGAATGGCGTGAATGTCGGAAGAGCGGCCACCATCGCGTGAGCTGGTTGATGTGAGTCAAAGGCTCGAGGGCTTGTCGCTTTCAGTTCCGTAGGTGTTTCTGGCAACAGTCATCTCATAGAAATCCCATCCTCGTCGCCACTTGTTGCGTCCAGTGGGTAATTAATCAGGAGGCTAGGTTATGCATATAACACCAACTTCATTGAACGAAACAGCCTGGAACAGAACACACATAAGGCAAGCACCAACACTCTCTGACAGCTCCTTAAATAGCTGGCTGTCAGATAACCTGAACCAATCGCGAGCAGCTATTCTCCCGCTCCTTCAGCTGCTCGCGTCTTAGCCAATCCTAGACGCCTGCAAGCAGAACCTGTTGCTGAGGGTGTCGTAACTGGGAGGATCTAACAGGCGCAATGTATTCCATATTGTATGCTGCTTTGTAGGATAGAATACAGAATAAGGATTGGAATGGACCTTGTAGGTTATCTAGTCCAACCCCCTGCTCAAGCAGGAGCCCCTAATACAGTGATGGCTAATCTTTTTGCCATCGCGTGCCAGGAGGGGGGGGAGGTTTGCACGCGCGCGTGCCCACACTCATAATTCTATGTGCCCTGCTCTGCGCATGTGTGCTCAACCCCCACTTCCCCCTTGCTCCTGGCACGCGATGGCCCGGTAGGCCCATTTTTCTTTCTCACCTGGCTCCAGATCCTCTATGCATCTGGGAAGCCTTTCCCACTCCCTCGGAGGCCCTCTGGAGGCCTGAAAGGGCCCATTTCCCAACTCCCGGTGGGACATGAACTGACTTTTTTGCTGTCACCAGCCTCCAGAGCCTTTCTAGGGGTCTCTGGAGGCTGGTGACAGCAAAAAAGTCACTTCCTGTCCCACTGGGAGTTGGGAAATGGGCCCTTTCAGGCCTCCAGAGGGCCTCCGAGGGAGTGGGAAAGGCTGTTTTCACCCTTCCCAGATGCACCCCAGGCCCTCCGGAGGCAGGAAACAGCCTGTTTCCCTACTTCTGGTGGGCCCAGAAGGCCTGAAAATCAGCTGGCCGGCGCACGCATGTGCACCAGAGCTGAGCTGGCATGCCCACTGATATGGCTATGCATGCCACCTGTGCCATAGGTTTGCCATTACAGCCCTAGTACTGTATATACCAGTGATGGCTAACCTTTTCTGGAGCAAGCATATGCAAAAGCTCAGGCACCTGAACCCCCAAAATGCAATGTGCACGCAAACCAACCACATATGCCCCGGCTCCCCGTGCATGCACCCACGGCCCCCCCACATGTGCCCCACTCCCCTGCGATGCACACGTACTGCTTCCCCATGCATGCACGGCAGAGACCTGAAGACCAGCTGGCTGGTGGGAGGCCTGCAGGCATGCATGGCAGAATTGAGCTGGGGCGACAGCTCGTGTGCCCACAGAGGGGGCGCTGCATTCAACCTCTGGCACACATGCCATAGGTTTGCCATCACAGGTATATACCATTTCTGACAAGCAGCTGTCCAAGTCTCTTCTTGAAAGTCTCCAATGATGAAGCACCCACAGCTTCTGAAGGCAAGCTGTTCCATTGCTTGATAATTCTCATTGTCAGAAAATTTATTCTTATTTCTAGGTTGAATCTCTCCTTGAACAGTTTCCATGCATTCTTCCTTGCATGGTCTTCAGGTGCTTTGGATTGTTCCTGTCTGTGGCAGCCCCTCAAATATTGGAACATTACTATCATGTCTCCCCTGGTCCTTGTCTTCACTAGACTAGCCATGCCCAGTTCCTGCAACTGTTCTTCATATGTTTTAGTCTACAGTCCCCTAATCATCCTGGTTGCTCTTCTCTTTATTTTTTCTAGAGTCTCAACATCTTTTTTTAGGGTGGTGACCAAAACTGGATGCAGTATTCCAGGTGAGGCCTTACTAAGGCTTCATAGAACAGTGTTAGTACCTCATGTGATCTTGATTCACTCCCTCTGTTAATGCAATTTAGGATTGCATTAATAGAGGGACTGAATCAAGATCACATGACTCCTAAATTGCATTTGCTTTTTTGGCTGCTGCCACACATTGCTGGCTCATATTTAATTTTTTAATAAGTTTTTTATTTTATTTTACATATACATACCAATACATGAACAGTGTGGAATCTGGGTGTCATACATTCTAATACAAATAAAACTAGTAGAATTAATCATAGTTATTACATTCAATGAACTTATATAATAATATTCAACCAACTTTCTAATCATAATGCACCTTTATATTAAGATGTAGTTTATCATTTAATTATTCCATGTTTTTATATATTGATCTAATGCCACTCACCATATTATTTGATTATACATAATAATACCCCCATTCAATTTCTAAGCTTCCCTCTTGTTATTGCTTTTATTTTATTATATAAAAATATAATGTATACACTAATATTTCCCCTTTCTCTTATTTCTATCTTTATTCTAACTTCTAATCATGTCACCCTTTTATTAAAGGACATTTTCTTTCTATCCAACATCTCTCACCCACTTTGGTGTTTTGAATCCTGTTTATTTTTAACTTAGCTATCATATGTCACTTTTTACATCTATTTGTATTAAGATACAATCATTCATTCCCCTTCATGGATTACTGCCTTGTCTTGGCGAAGGGGCTTGCGTAGTTCAATGAAGCTATGAGCTATGCTGTGCAGGGCCACCCAAGACAGACAGGTCATAGCAGAGAGCTCTGACAAAATGTGATCCACTGGAGAAGGAAATGGCAACCCCACTCCAGTATCTTTGCCATGAAAACCCTACAGACAGTACCAAAAGGCAATAAGATATGACGCCGGAAGATAAGCCCCTCAGGTCGGAAAGTGTTCAATATGCTACTGGGGAAGAGCAGAGGGCTAGTACTAGTAGCACCAGAAAGAGTGAAGCGACTGGACCAAAACCGAAAGGACGCTCAGCTGTGGATGCATCTGGTGGTGAAAGTCCGATGTCAGGTTTTGATATTGTCTTCAAATAAAATAAATTGCATTTCCAAACAGATAGTCTTTGAAGAAATCTTTCATTTTATTAAGCACGACAATCTGGCCCCGTTCGTGGCGAAGCCAGCTCTGGCTTCCTGACCCCAGACCCTCCCTTTCCATTCCCCAAATCTCTGTGTCTCATTGGCCTTCTTCCAAATCACTCTCCCCATATCTACTACCTAAGCTCCCAGGAATGCCCCCCCTCCCTCTCATCTCCTAGGGCATATTATCTTCAATGAAAATAAGTAGGTGAAGTGTCAAGCGTCCTCTTGCCAGCTGGCCCCTCTTCTTCTTATGTCAGCACTAGAGTAAATGCAGGTTGAAGTGCTGACATCCGGCCCCTCCCCCTTCATTTTCCCAGGGTGGCCTGTGTAAGACAAACAACAAGTTAAGTACCATTACTCCGTCCGGGGGTATGTGCCCTGCCCCCTCCCGCCTTGCCCGGGTGATCTGCATGGAACTTGGCTATAAGGTGGTCAGCTTGGATGTTTCTGCTTTTCACCCAGGAAGCCTCTGACAAGGGGTAACCCTTCCACTTGATTAAGTATTGGAGGTGATGCCACCTCGAATCGAGAATTCCCTGTATCTCATAGTGAGTACGGCCCCCAATGACTAGGGGCCTGGGGGGGGTCACGTGGCACCGGCCTTAAAGTTGACCCTACCACAGGTTCAGTGCTTATCTGCTTGCTTCTTATAGGATTGTGTCGCCTTGGCTAATGCCTTCTTGACGTTCTCCCAGGTTTCTTTCAACATTTCCATCCAATCGGTCAAACTGACTGAGGAAGGGGGCTCTCTTGGGTACTCTGGCATGGGGACAAAATCCATACCACTCACTACCTTAAATGGGGTTAGTCCTGTGCTACTGTGGACAGCATTATTATACGCGACCTCCGCAAAAGATAGGAGGTCCGCCCAATTAGACTGTTGGTAGTCAATGTAGCACCTCAGGTATTGTTCTATCATGGCATTCAGTCTCTCCGCCCCCCCCCCCATATTGGTGCTCAGGTGAAACGCTGAGCTGAGGCCTTGGGATGATCCTATGGAGCGTAGGAATTCTCTCAAGAATTTTGCTGTGAACTGGACACCTCGATCGGAGATGATTCTTTTGGGTACTCAATGCAGGCGGTAGATGTGTTTCAGGAAAAGTTTGGACAACTGGCGGGCTGAGGGTAGTCCGCTGCAGGGTATGAAATGTGCCTGTTTGGAGAATAAGTCTATTACAGTCCAGATCACAGTGTTTCCACCACTCTTCGGTAGTTCTACTATAAAGTCCATTGCAATCTCCTCCCATGGCCTTGTCAGTTCAGCTAATGGCTGCAGCAGCCCGGGAGGTCTTCCTGGTCGTTTTTTCATCGTGGCACAAATGGTACAACTTTTCACATAACTTTCACATAATCTTTTCTCGTGTGGAGCCACCAAAACTGTCTTCGTACTAAGTGCAGAGTCTTTAGGAAACCAAAATGTCCTGTTGGTTTAGCGTCGTGGCTTCTCTTGAGGATCAGGGTACGTTGAGTCTCTGGGACATAGAGTTTTGTTCCCTTCCATGCTAGGTCATCCCTTTTTGTCAAGAGATGTTGGTTGTCTCGGAACCAGGAGTCTGCCGATGTTTCAGTTTTGAGTCTTGTCGTTAAGTCACTTGCAGGTTGGCCTTGCTGGTCGCGACATTGCCATCTGGTGGTTACTTGACCTACTCCTTGGGCAGAGGGGATGATGGCATTCACTACCTGCTCCCACTCGCTGTTGTATTGAGGCATTCGGGAGAGGGCATCGGCCAGAAAGTTTTTCCCCCAGGATGTGTTTCAGCTCGAAGTTGAAATGATTGAAGTAATGGGCCCACCGGACTTGCTTGGGCGACAACTTCCGTGGGGTCTTGAGGGCCTCTAGATTCTTATGGTCAGTCCAAACTTCGAACGGCCTCTGGCCTCCTTCTAACAGGTGTCACCAGGTCAACAGTGCCCATCTCACTGTGAACGCTTCCTTTTCCCACGTCACCCATCGTCTTTCTGTGTCGGTGAGTTTGCGGGATGTGTAGCCACAAGGTTGTAGATTCCCTTGGCTGTTCTTTTGGAGTAGCACAGCCCCCATTGCTACATCACTGGCATCTGCTTGGATGACGAAGGGTTGTTCGGGGTCAGGATGCTTTAGGACCGGTTCTTTTGCAAACATTTCTTTTAGCGTTTTGAATGCTTGTTGGCAGGTTAGGTCCCACTGTAGAGGTTGTCCTGGGCGGGGTTTTGTTGCTGGATTCCCTGTTTTTAGGAGGTCCATCAGAGGTTTGACAATTCTTGCAAAAGAGGGGATGAATTGTCTGTAGAAGTTCGCGAACCCCAAGAAGCTTTGCAGTTGTCTGCGGGTGCGAGGGGGTTGCCAGTTTAAAACTGATTGTACTTTGGCTGGGTCCATTTCTATCCCCTCGTTCGACACTCGGTAGCCTAAGTAGTCTAGTCGTGACTGGTGGAACTCGCATTTTGATAGTTTGACATATAGGTTCGCCCCCAGCAGTTTTTCCAGCACTTGGCGGACGAGGGGTATGTGTTCGTCTATGGTTTCCGTGTAAATGAGAATGTCATCTAGGTAGACGAGGACCCCCTTATAGAGGTGCTCATGTAGAACCTCATTTATTAATTGCATAAACACTGCTGGGGCTCCCTGCAGTCTGAATGGCATCATCTTAAATTGGAAACTCCCTAGGGGGCAGTTGAATACTGTTTTCCACTCATCTCCTTCCCTGATGCGTACCCGGTAGTAAGCTTCACGGAGGTCTAGTTTGGTGAAAACTTTCCCTTTGGCCAGGTGAGGTAGCATGTCTTTCATGAGGGGAAGGGGATATAAGTTGTGTACGCAAACAGCGTTGATATGTCTAAAATCAACCACCAGGCTCATAGAACTGTCTTTCTTCTCTTTGAAGAGGACCGGTGCTGCGACCCGTGGTTTGGCTGGTTCAATGAAACCCCTTTGTAGGTTCTTGAACCTTTCTTGCATTTCACGGGGCGTCATGGCATACAGCTTGGGTTTAGGTAGTTTCGCCCCAGGGATGATCTCGATGGCACAATCGGCCTCGCGGTGGGGGGGCAGAACGTCACACTCGGCCTTGCTAAACACCTCTGCAAGATCTTGGTACTCCTCTGGGATTTGTTCTGTCTCATGGGAGCTGTCGGATGCGGCCGCCAGGTGCTCTGGTGTGTCCTTAGGGGGGGACCCTTTTTGCGGCGGGAGGAATTGGGGCCCCTGCGTGGGGGGCGTCTCGCCTGGTTGGAGCGGCAGGGGTTGGGGGCCCTTTGCTATCCTCAGTCTGCGGGTTCCCTCTTGCCACCAGGTGATGGGTCCCCATTTGTCTAGCTAAGAGAGTCCCAGTATGACTGGATCTGTCATTTGGGGGGCTATTATGAACCGGATAGTTTCCCAGTGATCCGCTTGATCCAGCTTCACTGGTTCAGTCAGGTGTGTGGCGTAAGTTCCCCCCACTAGAGACCTATCAACTTGTTCAAATCGAATTGGGTGGTTGAGCTTGTTGACTCGGATCCCTAATTTTAGGACTGTGGGTAGGTTAATCAGGCACCTCGTGCAGCCCGAATCTATTAGGGCTTGGAAAGTCCCTTGGGTCCCTGTTTTTGGGGCCGTTAGGCATATAGGAAAAAGAAAAGGGTGGATGGGCCACTCACCATTGGGTCGTCTTCACCCTCGTCCTCACTGTCATACGATTCGGGGGATTGATTTCCATCATCTGTGATCCCCTGGTCTCGGTTAGGTGGGCGAAGACCTCTGGACCCTGGGGGATTCTCCGTGGCGCATTGGTGGCGCGCCTGGGCCCTCGTTCCGGGTTCCACACGCTGCGGCCATGTGACCAATCCCCCCACACCTGTAGCACCTCAATGGGCTCCGCGGGACGACAGGCCTCTGGGTGGGCTGTGATGCTGTGGTTTCTTGTCTAATGGGTGGTCCCTGGTCCGGTTGGCCCCTCTGCTTGCCATCTGGTTGCTTTGACATGTCGTTGGCTCGCAACCCTCTGTCGACTTTTATCGCTACTTGGAACCATTCGGAGAGCCGGTTTGGGATGTCCCGATAAGCGGTCACTTGGGTGATTCGCTTGTCTCGGCTTGTTCTAAAGAAATACACCAGTAGTGGCTCTGGTAAGGGAGGTAAGGTCCCAATGACTCTCCTGAATTCATGGATATGCTCTCCGATGGGCCTCCCCTTCTGCATTAGGTTCCTGAGCTCGTCCTCCACATAGGAGAAAGTGAAATCAAGATGGCGATTGAGCTTTAATGGGGCGTGAAAGCGAAAGTTAAAGAGGAAAGTTTCATTTAGTGTTGGCAGCCCTGTTCAAAATTAGAGATTTGTGGTTTTTTTTTAAAAAAAGGAGAAGATCAAAGATTACAGCAGTGATTTTTTTAAAAAAGGATTGATATTATTTAAAGACTGGTTTCTGGATTTGGTGGATCTATTGTTCTGGCAGCTGATTAAATTTAAATTGGAAACTAAAAATGGCTTCAAAACAAATTAAGGCTATTGTCCCCAAAAGTGCTGGGACTTTGCCAGCTCAAAAGTCCAGATTGCAATCTCTCTCTGTTCCAATGGAACCAACAATATTAACATTTGAAATGTTCCAGGAAGCCCTCAAAACACAAGCCTCTGTTACAGAAAAAAAAATCGCTTCAATGTTTCAGGAGCAAACTCGAGAGGTTGCTGAAGAAATAGCTCAGGTCAAAGAGACTATTCAAAAACGAAACCAAGAAATTAGAGAATATATTATTATGGCAGTACAAAGATTGGAAGGACACTTTGAAGCAATAGATGAAAAAGTGGAAGAAATTAAGCAGTCTAATGAGAACTTGGAAAATAAAATGAGGGAGGTCCAGGACAAGATGGAAAGAGCAGAGGCGGATGTGATAATGATAGAGACATGGAATTTGCTCTGAGAATAAGAGGCCTCAAGGAAAATAAGCAAGAGAATTTGAGAGAGATCTTCTCAGAAGCATTTGCACAGATAATGGAAGATCAAAAAGCAAATTTTGAATGGCAAATTGACAAAATTTATTGTGTCAATTCATGGGTGGCCAGACAGAAATATCTACCAAGAGACATTGTAGTTTATTTTACAACAAGAAGATTACGCAATGAAATCCTACAAGTCACTTTTAAAAATAAACTTCAAGTGCAAGGGCAGGAGGTTTTAACACTGAAAGAAATTCCCCCTAAAATGTTGAGAGCCAGAAAGGATTATGCCTTTCTGGTGGAGGAACTGAAATACCGTCAGATACAGTATAGATGGGAAGTTCCAGCTGGTCTAGTGGTGAATTATTGAGGAGAAAGGTACCGTCTCAATTCAGTGTGGAAGGCAAGAGATTTCTATACCAATGTATTAAAGGCTGGATGCCCTCAGCCCCAGGAAGCTATAAGGAAGACGGAAATAGAGGGGGCAAGAAAGGGGGAGAAAGAAGAATTGTTGGCACAGGCCCAAAAGGGTGATTTGATTATTCAAGAAGAATTAATACAATTTTCGACTACTGTTCAAGCTTTGGAGATAGAAGAACCTAAGGATCAAAGACAGACTCGAGCGGCAGCCAAGAGTCAAGAAGAATTAAGAGTGCAGCAACTTTTTGAGACTCCCATTCCATGTCTCTCCCCTGGACCTTCTATATGGACCCCTAGGATATGGTTGCTCCCATCCTCTGTGGTCAAGATGTATTCCGCAGCGGAGCTTCTTGGTCTGCGAGACTCCCCCCTCTCGCAGGCTTGGCCCTCCACTCTATCGAGGGCCTACCTCGATGACGGGCTTTGGAACCCTGAGAGGTGGCATGCCGCAAAGAGGGGGTTGTGGGGTTTTTTAAAATTGTCTTTTTGTAATCTTTTAAGGGGCTTAGGGCGGGGGGTGGGGAGGGAGGGGCATAGGTGAGGCCCATTACAGGGGCATGGAACGGAAGGCGGGGAGCGGGGTGTGGAGGAGCTCAGTGTGGATAGGGTGGAGGGCAGTTCTATCAGGACCGTGGTTGGGAGGGGCAGATATGGCGGGAGTAGGGGGCCATATCAGGTGGTGGGGGCACGCACCTGCTATCTCCAAGCTGTGGCATGCCTCGGCCCCCATGACTCTTCTCGTCTCCCCGGCTGTCCAGAGTCTCAGAGCCCAGGCCTTAGACTGATGTTGTGCAACGCCAGGTCCGTGGTTAATAAGGCCTCCCTCATTTGTGAGCTAATACAGGAGGGGGGTGCGGACCTGGCAGGTATTACAGAGACCTGGTTGGGCCAAGAGGGGGGGGTCCCCCTCGTAGAGATGTGACCACCAGGTTTCCGCGCATTCCATCAGCCAAGGGCCCAGGGCAGGGGTGGGGGGGTGGCAGTCGTTATAAAGGAAGGTCTTGATCCGAGGGAGGCCACTGTACCTCAGATAGCCGGATGTGAGTCTCTCCTGGTGAAGTGGGGCCATGGGATGCAGGTGGGCCTGCTGATCGCGTACCTGGCTCCCTGCCACGTGACAGCGGCCCTGCCCGAGCTTCTCAACGTTATTGCCGGGGTGGCAGTTGATACCCCCAGACTTTTGGTCATGGGGGATTTCAACCTGCCATCTACCGGTGGGGCGTCTGGGATGGCTCGGGAGTTTATGGCTTCCATGACAGCCATGGACCTGACACAATTAATTCATGGCCCCACTCACGTGGGAGGACACACTCTGGACTTGGTTTTTATCTCTGGTCAGTGGCGGAGTGGTCTGGATATAGGGGATATAGTTATTGAACCCCTGTCATGGTCGGACCATTCTCTCCTGAGACTGGACCTTTCGACCGCTGCACCCCACTGCAGGGAGGCGGAACCGACCAGGTGGTTCCACCCCAGGCGCCTGATGGATCCTGATAGGTTCCAGAGGGAGCTTGGGCCAGTTCCTGAAACTCTGGCACACGACTCGGCTGAAGATCTGGTGGCTGCCTGGGATAGGACAGCCGCCGGTGCTCTGGACCGAGTCGTGCCTTTGCGGCCTCTGACCCGACGCCGAACCTGCCCGGCCCCTTGGTTTTCCGAGGAGCTGAGGGAGATGAAGCGCCGGAAAAGACGCCTAGAGAGTGGTTGGAGGGCGAGTTGCTCCGAATCCGACCGAACACTAGTTAGGTCTCATATTAAGACCTATCTAGTGGCGATAAAAGCGGCAAAGCATAACCACTTTTCCGCTCTTATTGCATCGGCAGATAACCGCCCAGCCACCTTGTTTAGGGTGACCCGCTCCCTCCTATATCAGGGAGCGCGGGAAGACCCCTTGCAAGGGCAGGCTGAGGATTTTGTACAGTATCTGCACGATAAAATCGCTCAGATTCGGGAAGGCTTGGACTCTGACTGGGTAGATCCCGGCGGGGTGACTGAGGCTGGTCTTGAGAATGTTACCTGGGATGAGTTCGACCCTGTGACTCCTGAGGACGTGGACAGGATCCTGGGGAGGTTAAACGCAATCACATGTTTATTGGACCCGTGCCCCTCCTGGCTGGTACTGGCCACCCGGGAGGTAACACGAGGCTGGCTCCAGAGGATCATAAATGCTTCTCTGAGAGAGGGTTTCTTGCCTCCCGCCTTGAAAGAGGCGGTGGTGAGGCCCCTCCTCAAGAAGCCTTCTCTGGACCCGGCTGTTTTGGCAAACTATCGTCCGGTCTCCAACCTTCGCTTTGTTGCGAAGGTTGTGGAGAGTGTGGTTGCGCGACAGCTCCCACAGTTCCTGGATGAAACCGTCTATCTAGATCCATGCCAGTCCGGCTTCAGGCCTGGGTACAGCACGGAGACGGCATTGGTCGCATTGGTGGATGATCTCTGGAGGGCTCGGGACAGGGGTTGTTCCTCTGTTCTGGTCCTGTTAGACCTCTCAGCGGCTTTTGATACCATCGACCATGGTATCATGCTGCGCCGGCTGGAGGGACTGGGGGTGGGAGGCACCGTGTTGCGGTGGTTCTCCTATCTCTCTGACCGGTCGCAGTCTGTGTTGGCAGGGGGGCAGAGGTCGACCTCGAGGCGCCTTGCTTGCGGGGTGCCGCAAGGGTCAGTCCTCTCGCCGCTCCTGTTCAACATTTATGTGAAGCTGCTGGGTGAGATCATCCGTGGTTTTGGGGTGCGGTGCCATCTGTACGCTGATGACACTCAGCTGTACATTTCCACCCCGGACCACCCCAATGATGCCCTCGAAGTGATGTCCCAGTGTCTGGAGGCCGTGCGGGTCTGGATGGGGAGGAACAGGCTTCGGCTCAACCCTTCCAAGACCGAGTGGCTGTGGATGCCGGCGTCCCGGTATAGCCAGCTGGTGCCATCGCTGGCTATTGGGGGCGAGTCACTGACCCCCACAGAGGGGGCTCGCAACTTGGGCGTCCTCCTGGACACACGGCTGTCTTTAGAAGAGCATATGACGGCCGTGGCCAGGGCGGCTTTTTATCAGCTTCGCCTGATACGCCAGTTGCGCCCCTTTCTGGATCGGGACTCCTTGTGCACAGTCACTCATGCCTTGGTTACGTCACGCCTGGACTACTGTAACGCTCTCTACATGGGGCTCCCCCTGAGGAGCACCCGGAGGCTCCAGCTGGTGCAGAATGCGGCCGCGCGGGTGATTATGGGAGCGACGTGGCGCTCCCACGTAACACCTCTCCTGCGCGAGCTGCATTGGCTCCCGGTGGTCTTCCGGGTGCGCTTTAAGGTGTTGGTTCTCATCTTTAAAGCGCTCCATGGCTTAGGGCCAGGGTATTTGCGAGACCGCCTGCTGTTACCGATAACCTCCCACCGGCCAATACGCTCTCACAGAGAGGGCCTCCTCGGGGTGCCGTCGGTCAGGCAATGTCGGCTGGCGGCCCCCAGGGGGCGAGCCTTCTCTGTGGGGGCACCCGCCCTGTGGAATGAGCTGCCTCCTGGAATACGATTGATCCCGGACCTCCGGACCTTCCGTAAAGCCCTGAAGACGTTTTTATTTCATCAAGCCGGCCTAGCCTAAATGGTTTTTTAATTGGGATTTTAAATTTTATGGATTTGGGGTTTTAAATTTGGGTAGCCAATGATTTAATTCTTTTAATTATCTTAACTTTTGCATTTGTATGTTTTTTAATTTTGGCTGTTCACCGCCCTGAGTCCCTTCTGGGAGAAGGGCGGTATACAAATTAAATTAATAAAAAAATAATAATAATAATAAATAAAAAAAATGATTCAAGATACTACAAAAACAGAAGCAGTGGGAGGAGCAAGGCCAAAAAGTAAAATGCATGGAGATTTCCAGCAGATGCTCCAAGTGCTTCAGGGGGCCAAGAATGGCAACTAGATTTTTGACCTGGAATGTTAAAGGCCTAAATTCACCACAAAAGAGGAGAAAAATATTCATTATTTGAAACAGTTTAAAAATGATGTAATTTGTTTACAAGAGACTCATATTGGAAGTAAAGATCAAAAATACTTAATAAATGCAAGGTTAGGTATACATTTTGTTGCATCTGCTCCTGAGAAGAAGAATGGTATAGTTATATACCTAAAAAAAGATTTAATTGCCAAATTAATTGAAGCAGATGATCAAGGAAGATTTATAGCAATTGAACTTTAATAAAAGGAGAAAAAATACTTTTAATTGGAGTCTACGCACCGAACCAACAACAGGAAAAATTTTATAAGCTTTTACATTCCAAGTTATTACAATGGGACTATAAATCATGTATTTTATTGGGTGATTGGAATGGAGTTTTGGACACTAAAAAAGATAAGAAGGGGCTCTTGCAGAACATTTCAACGCGTGCCAGATTGCCAAAATCGTTTTTTGAAATGATGGAGGATATGGAACTGAGAGATATCTGGCGAGAGAGAAACCCCAAAGAAAAAGACTTTACCTTTTTCTCTGATAGACATCAATCTTTCTCCATAATTGATTTTATATTAATTACAAATGATTTCTTTTCCAGAGTGAAGAAGACGAAGATTTGTCCAAGAGTTTTAACGGATCATAGTCCAGTCTGGATGGAATTAGAGTATGGAAGGGGATCTAAGAGGTCTTGGAGATTAAATGAAAATCTGTTTAGATATGAGGAAAATGTAAAAGAATGTAAAAAATTTATGAAAGAATTTTTTATTATAAATATGCATAAGGGTACATCTATGGAAATGGTTTGGGATGCAAGCAAAGCATATATGAGAGGCATTTTGATATATTTGAATAATAAATATAAATGCAAACAGGAAAAAAAGGGAAGGATTTAGAAGAGGAAATCAGGAAAAAAGAACAAGCTTTGATATTGAATCCAGCAGATAAGAAAATAAAAGAGGCAATTAATTTATTGTGAGGGCAATTTAATATGTTAATGGCAGATCAGGTCGCAACTGATTTAAAAAGCATTTTTAGAATTTTATACGAGGTTGTATGCTGGTGATAAAATTCAAGGTACAGATATAGATAGATATTTACAGAAAGAGAATGTTCCTACAATTACAAAAGAGCAAAGGGAGGGTTTAAATCAACCAATAACCACTGAGGAGATTATGTTTGCAATTAAGCAGTTGAAAGTGGGTAAAGCTCCTGGGACGGATGGCTTGACAGCTGCTTATTATAAACATTTGCAGTTAGAAATGGTGGGACCACATAAAGAATTGTTTACTAATATACAATCTGGAGGAGATGTACCCCCATCTTGGAGGACAGCTTATATTTCTTTGATTCCAAAGGAGGAGCAAGACCACACCCAGCCAAAAAATTATAGGCCCATATCACTCTTAAATACAGATTACAAGATTTTTGCTAAAATATTAGCAAATAGGTTAATGACAGTCATGCAACAAATATGCAACAAACATAATGATCAAACTGGTTTTATAAATGGTAGACAAATGAAGAGTAATGTAAGGCAAATTGGACTATTTGGGGAAGAACAACCAAATCCCTCTGGTGCTGATATTTCTTGATGCGGAGAAAGCATTTGATCGATTGAATTGGCAATTTTTATTGAAAATAATAGAAAAGATGCAGTTTGGGGAACATTTCACAAAATCTATTAAGGCAATATATCAGAAACAAACAGCGCAAATAATAATTAATGGTAGTTTAACAGATACTTTTAATATAGAAAAAGGAACAAGACAAGGATGCCCTTTGTCTCCATTATTGTTTATTTTGACTTTGGAATTTTTTTTAAATAAGATACGTGGGTCGGACAAAATAAGTGGAATTAAGATTAGGCCATATGACTATAGATTACGAGCATTCGCAGACGACTTGGTTGTTACTTTAACCCAACCATTACAGTCGGTTGTAGGTCTAATGGATATAATTAATCAATATGGACAAGTATCTGGATTTAAAATAAATGCAGGGAAAACAAAGATAATAACTAAAAATATGACTATAAATCAAAAAGAATTAGAAAGACTAATAGGATTTGAAATTGTAAAAAAAGTTAAGTATTTAGGGGTCTATATTATGACATCAAATGCGAAATTATTTAAGTATAATTATGATCTGTTGTGGCAAAAAATACAGAGAGAGATGGAAAACTGGAAAAAATTACAATTATCCTTGTTAGGAAGAATAGCAGCAGTAAAAATGAATGTTTTGCCTAAGTTTTTGTTTCTTTTTCAAATGATACCAATACTTAAAAAAGATGAGAATTTGAAGATATGGCAGAAGGGTATTAATAATTTTGTTTGGGCAGGGAAGAGACCGAGAATAAAACCAAAAATAATGCAGGATACACGTGAAAGAAGAGGTCTCAAAATTCCTAAATTAAGACTTTATTATAAGGCAGCTGTTCTATCAGCAATGAGTGATTGGATGAATTTAACAGAAGAAAGAATATTGAATATTGAGGGATATGATTTGGTTTACGGGTGGCATGCTTATTTATTATATGATAAGAAAGTGGACAAGACTTTTAAAAGTCATATATTAAGGAATGCTCTATTGTGTGTCTGGAAAAAGTACAAGTATAAACTAAACGAGAAGTTACCATTGTGGGCAATACCCAGACACGCGATAGAGAATATAAGTGTAGAGCAAAGGCAGGATGTGATTACATATAAAGAGCTTCTTAACAAGGAAAGAGGTATACAACAATTAAAATCTTTGAATCAACTAAGAGAAGAAAGGACAATTTGAACATGGTTTCAATATGTACAGTTGCAAGCTAGATGGAGAGAAGATCAGAAAATTGGTTTTCTGCAAAATGAGGAGAATTTGGTAAAACAGATTAGAGATCAAAGTCAAATGCATATAAAATGATTGTATAATGCATTGGTAGAAATAAATTCAGAAACGGAGTTAGTTAAGGACTGTATGATAAAGTGGGCACAAAATACTGAAGAACCAATAAAATATATTAGAAATGTGAAGTTCACGCAAGCCCAAAACTTAAGAGAGAATTTTTATAAAATGTTTTATAGATGGCATCTGGATCCTAAAAAGCTAGCCTGTATGTATCCAAGTGCGCAACCTAAGTGTTGGAGATGTGAATGTGATGATGCCACGTATTATCATATATGGTTGACATGTAAAAAAATTAAGGCATTTTGGATAAAAATATGGATTATTCAAAATATTCTCAAAAAGAAGATAAAATTTACTCCACATTTCTTTTTGTTAGGCATAATTACAGATTGTACTGTTATAGAGACTAAGTTGATTTTAAATTTAATAACAGCAGCCAGACTCTTGGTGGCATAGTACTGGAAGAAGGAAGACTTGCCTACTATTGAAGAATGGACACTAAAAGTAGTGAATTTAGCAGAGATGGCTAAAATTTCAGCGTATTTGAAGGACCATTCAAATGAAAGATATATATTGGAATGGAGAAGATGGATTGACTATATTCAAAACAAATATTGGGCTAAAAAGTTTCAAATAGCTTATGAATGAAATCTATATTTCCTTTTTGAATATGTTTAGTTAGTTGAAAGGGGAGTTAAAGAGCAAGGGGGAGTTTGGAGACCACAGAAAGTTAGCTTATTTTAGCTTATGTTTGTTATGCTATACCCTGTTTTTGCTCTGGGAAGTCCAGGGGGCAGGTGTCGGGGGGGAGGGGGTTGGAGGGAGAGGGGGGATGGGGGGGTGGGAGGGGGGAAAATTGTAATGATTGTTAAAACTTTTTAAATAAATAAAAAAAAGAGACGACTCTACACATGGACATCATCAGACGGTCAACACAGAAATCAGATTGACTATGTGCTCTACAGCCAAAGATGAAGAAGTTATTTACACTCAGTAAAAACAAGACCAGGAGCTGACTGTGGCTCAGATCATGAGCTTCTCGTTGCAAAATTTAGACTTAAATTGAAGAAAGTAGGGAAAAGCACTAGGTCACTCAGGTATGAACTAAATCGTCCCTGATGAATATACACTAGGGGTGACAAATAGATTTAAGGAATTAAATCTGGTAAACAGAGTGCCTGAAGAACTATGGATGGAGGTTTGCAACATTGTAAAAGAGGTAGCAACTAAAACCATCCCAAAGAAAAAGAAACGCAAGAAAGCAAAATGGCTGTCTGAGGAAACTTTGCAAATAGCTGAGGAAAGAAGGAAAGCGAAAGGCAAGGGAGAAAGAGAAACTTACACCCAAAAGAATGCAGATTTCCAGAGAATAGCTAGAAGAGATAAGAATCGGGCGAAATCCAGCAGGTTCTGACAGGTTCTAGAGAACCAGTAGTGGAAATTTTGAGCAGTTTGGAGAACCAGTAGTGGAAATTTTGAGTAGTTCAGAGAACTGGCAAATACCACCTCTGGCTGGCCCCAGAGTGGGGTGGGAATGGAGATTTTGCAGTATCCTTCCCCTGGCCACGCCCACCAAGTGCGCCCACCAAGCCATACCATGCCCACCAAGCCACACCCACAGAACCGGTAGTAAAAAAAAATTGGATTTCATCACGGATAAGAATGCCTTCTTAAATGAACAGTGTAAAGAAATAGAAGAAAACAATAGAATAGGGAGGACCAGAGATCTCTTCAAGAAAATTGGAGATATGAAGGGAACATTTCATGCAAAGATGGGCATGATAAAGGACCAAAATGGCAGGGACCTAACAGAGGCAGAAGAGATTAAGAAGAGGTGGCAAAATTACAGAAACAACTATACAAGAACGAAGTTAACATCCCTGATAACCAAGATAGGGTGGTCCCTGACCTCGAGCCAGACATCCTAGAATATGAAGTCAAATGGGCCTTAGGAAATCTGAGGAACAACAAAGCTAGTGGAGGTGACAGTATTCCAGCTGAGCTGTTCAAAATCTTAAAAGATGCAGTAAAAGTGCTACACACAATTTGGCAGCAAATTTGGAAAACTCAACAATGGCCACAGGATTGGAAAAGGTCAGT
Organism: Pantherophis guttatus; assembly: GCF_059756535.1. NCBI lineage: Eukaryota > Metazoa > Chordata > Lepidosauria > Squamata > Colubridae > Pantherophis > Pantherophis guttatus. Next base: position 59,183,447 of record NC_142069.1, on the reverse strand, counting down.
TTACATTCCAATTCCAAAGAAAGGCAATGCCAAAGAATGTTCAAACTTGCACTATTGCACTCATTTCACATGCTAGACTCCGGCAGTATTTATTTATTTATTTATTTGTTCAACTTGTATGCCGCCTTTCTCCGAAGACTCAAGGCGGCTTGAGTATGTGGATCGAGAACTACCAGAAGTACAGGCAGGATTTAGAAGAGGCAAAGGAACTAGAGATCAAATTGCCAACATACGCTGAGAAAGCTAGGGAGTTCCAGTAAAACATCTATTTCTGCTTCATTGACTATGCTAAAGCCTTTGATTGTGTGGATCACAACAAATTGTGGCAAGTTCTTAAAGAGATGGGAGTACCAGACCATCTTATTTGTCTCTTGAGAAACCTATATGCAGGTCAAGAAACAACAGTGAGAACTGGACACGGAACCACTGATTGGTTCAAAATTGGGAAAGGAGTCTGGCAAGGCTGTATACTATCGCCCTGCCTATTTAACTTATATGTAGAGCACATCATGAGAAAGGCGGGGTAGGTGAATCAAAAGTTGGAATTAAGATTGCCGGGAGAAATATCAACAACCTCACATATTCAGATGATACCACTCTAATGGCAGAAAGCGAAGAGGAACTAAAGAGCCTTTTGATGCAGGTGAAGAGAGTGCAAAAGTTGGCTTGAAACTCAACATTAAGAAAACTAAGATCATGGCATCAGGCCCTCTCAATTCCTGGCAAATAGATGGGGAAGAAATGCAGGCTGTGACAGATTTTATTTTCCTGGGCTCCAAGATCACCGCAGCTGAGGACTGCTGCCAAGAAATTAAAAGACGCTTGCTCTTGAGGAGGAAAGCTATGGCAAATCTAGATAGCTTACTAAAAAGCAGAGACATCACCCTGCCAATAAAACCGTGTATAGTCAAGGCTATGGTTTCTCCAGTTGCAATGTATGGCTGTGAAAGTTGGACCATAAGATAGGCTGAATGCCAAAGAATTGAGGCCTTTGAACTATGGTGCTGGAAAAGACTCCTGCGAGTCCCTTGGACTGCAGGGTGATCAAACTAGTCAGTCCTAGAGGAGATCAACCCTGACTACTTCTTGACTATACAATCTAAGTATTACTCCCATCTCTACCCTCTTCCACTGGCTAGCTTCTAAGTATCTGCCCAAACCCCTATCTCCTGTTCCTAATGCGCATGTCCAAGATGGTGGCGCCTGCTGGGATCACGATCTGAGGATGGGGCGCCGACCTACCCTTTGGGTCCTTTGGGGGTCATTTTGAAGATCCTCGACCCCAGGACCTGTCAGGGGAGCTCCCGGCCAGCACGGAGAGGGTTTTCTTTCCCTCCGTGACTGAGCCGAGGGGAAGGGGCGAAGCGTGGAGTGCCAGGCTGATCAGCTGGGCATCGGCAGCATCGGCAGCGTTTTTCCACAGCCGGAGCCATCAATTAGTTGGAGCGGCGCTGTGCCGGGGGGCGCCCGCCGCGCGGCAAGTTTCGAAGCCCGGGGAGGTTGCCCGAAGTGCTACATGATGTGTTGGGCACCCCCTGAAGACCTCTGGGATGTCGCCAGGCTCTTTGGGGGCTGGCAACGATGGCGCGGTGGTGGCGGCGATGGCGGTTGCTGTGGAGGCTAGCTGGCGGTCAGACGGCGCTGGGGACCCCCCCTTTGAAGTAGGAGCTGGGGGGGGCAACAAACCAACAGGTCTGGGAGACCTGCAACCACGGTTGGGCGGAAAAGACCCGGAGCGATTTTCTGGGCCTCGGGAGGCCTCAATTTGTGGTTGTGCGAGGGGCGGGGGGGCTTGAGAAAGCCGCCCCATTTCTGCCCCATTTCTCTCTCCTCCAGCGTTCCCTTTTAGAACTGGGCCCACCTGGACCAACTGTCAGCCTGTGGGACTCATTGGCGCTATGCCCTATTATTATTACTATTCTGAATCCCCCTGACTCTGGAGAGGGCTATTTCCATCTGAACGGGAGACCGGTACATGGCTGCATCCCGTCGGCTGAGGGGGCTAGACATTTGCCTGACCACCGTGAGAGGGTGGCCAGGTGTCAGAGCCCCTGGGGGCTGAACCGGGACGCTTTCTACATATATGCACTTTACCAGCTTTCTACACATATGCACTTTACCAGCGAGGGGACTTTACCATCGGTCTTTACCACCGGACAAAACGCCGTGAGAGGGCGATTTTTGGACCTGACCCCCGGACGCTGTCTATATGCATCGATTCATTGCTGCCACCCCACCACAAGAGGGGGCTGTCCAGCTGACCTAACTACCATGAGAGAGTAGTTAGATCTATTTCCCCCTTGGAACTGTGGTCGTCCTGGCTTTGGACTATGCCCTCTGTTGTGAGGGGACAGGGGACTTGGTCCTGCAAATATGTCTCTGAGATCCCCCATTCCTTTGTCTTCTCCTCGGTCCTTTATATACACCCTCAGGATATGGTCGTGTTACCCATTATGATTAATGTACTCAGCAGCGGAGCTTCTTGGTCTGCGAGACTCCCCCCTCTCGCAGGCTTGGCCCTCCATTCTATCGAGGGCCTACCTCGATGACGGGCTCTGGAGTCCCGAGAGGTGGCATGCCGCAAAGAGGGGGCTGCGGGGTTTTTTAAAATTGTCCTTGTTTAAACTTTTAAGGGGTTCTGGGAGGGGGGAGGGGGGTGGGATTGGAATTAGGATTGTGGGTTTGGGGGATAACCCACTAGGGGGAGAGTCGGGCTTGGCCAGGACGTTCGGCGGGGGTGGTGGGGGATCTGGAGGGGGTCGAGCTGGTCCAGACTATGCTTTTACCATCGGTACTGTGTGTGGGAGGGGTAGATATGGCGGGAGCAGGGGGCCATATCATGTTAAGGGAGCACGCACCCGCTGTCTTCAAGCGGTAGAGTGCTCCGGCCCCCAAGGCTCCACCCGTTCTCCAGGTAGTACAGACCTTCAGGGCCCGGGCCTTCGTCTGATGTTGTGCAACGCCAGGTCTGTAGTAAATAAAGCCCCCCTCATCTGTGATCTTGTTTACGAGGGGGGAGCGGACCTGGCGGGTATTACGGAGACCTGGTTGGGCCCAGAGGGTGGGGATCCTCTGGTAGAAATGTGCCCACCAGGTTTCCACGCATTCCATCAGCCAAGGTCACAGGGGAGGGGCGGGGGAGTAGCGGTTATTATTAGAGAAGGCCTTAAGCCGAGGGAGACCACTGTACCTCAGACAGCTGGTTGTGAGTCCCTCCTTGTGAAGTGGGGCCACAGGGTTCAGATGGGTTTGCTGATCACGTACCTGGCTCCCTGCCACGTGGCGGCAGCCCTGCCCGAGCTACTCAACGTTATTGCCGCGGTGGCGGTTGATACTCCCAGACTTATGGTCATGGGGGATTTCAACCTGCCATCCGTCGGTGAGGCGTCTGAGGTGGCTCGGGAGTTCATGGCTTCCATGACGGCCATGGACCTGACCCAACTAATTCATGGCCCTACGCACACTGGGGGAAACACACTGGACTTGGTTTTTGTCTCTGGACAGTGGTTGAGTGATCTCGAGATAGGGGATATAGTCATCGAGCCCTTGTCATGGTCAGATCACTCGCTCCTTCGCCTTGACCTTCGAACCGCAGCACCCCGCCGCAGGGAGGCGGAACCGGTAAGATGGTACCGCCCCAGGCGCCTGATGGAACCTGATAGTTTCCAGATGGAGCTTGGGCCAATCCCGGAGGTTCTGGCTCACGCCTCATCTGGGGACCTAGTGGCCGCCTGGGATAGGGCGGCTGCTGGAGCCCTGGATCGAGTCGTGCCTTTGCGGCCTCTGACCCGGCGCCGATCTCGTCTGGCTCCTAGGTTCACCGAGGAGCTGAGGGAGATGAAGCGCTGGAAAAGACGCCTAGAGAGCTGTTGGAGGGCTAGTCTTTCTGAATCTGACCGAACACTGGTAAGATCTCATATTAGGAGTTACCTAGTGGCGATAAAAGCAGCAAAATGTACTCATTTTACTGCTCTTATTGCGTCATCAGATAATCGCCCGGCCACCCTGTTTAGGGTGACCCGCTCCCTGCTCCACCAGGAAGCGCGGGAGGACCCCTTGGAGGGAAGAGCCGAGGATTTTGTTCAGTATCTGTATGACAAAATCACTCAGATTCGGGCAGGTCTGGACTCTGATGGGATAGACCCAGCGAGGGTGACGGAGACAGGTCTTGAGACTGTTATCTGGGATGAGTTTGATCCTGTGACCCCAGATGACGTGGACAGGATTCTGGGTAGATTGAACACGACCACATGTTTGTTGGACCCGTGTCCCTCCTGGTTAGTGCTGGCTTCCCGGGAGGTGATGCGAGGGTGGCTCCAGGGGATTATAAATGCTTCGTTGGGTGAGGGTGTCTTTCCCGCCGCCTTGAAAGAGGTGGTGGTAAGGCCTCTCCTCAAGAAGCCTTCCCTGGACCCGGCAGTATTGGCTAATTATCGTCCAGTCTCCAACCTTTGCTTCGTTGCGAAGGTTGTTGAGAGTGTGGTTGCGCGACAGCTACCCCAGTACCTGGAGGAAGCGTCGTATCTAGATCCGTTCCAGTCGGGCTTCAGGCCTGGGTACAGCATGGAAACGGCATTGGTCGCGTTGGTTGATGATCTCTGGAGGGCTCGGGACAGGGGTTGTTCCTCTGTCCTGGTCCTGTTAGACCTCTCAGCGGCTTTTGATACCATCGACCATGGTATCATGCTGCACCGGCTGGAAGGGTTGGGGGTGGGAGGCACCGTTTTACGGTGGTTCTCCTCCTTTCTCTCTGACCGGTCGCAGTCTGTGTTGACAGGGGGGCAGAGATCGACCCCGAGGCCCCTTATATGTGGGGTGCCGCAGGGATCGGTTCTCTCGCCCCTTCTGTTCAACATTTATGTAAAGCCGCTAGGCGAGATCATCCGTGGTTTCGGGGTGAAGTACCATCTGTACGCTGATGACACCCAGCTGTACATCTCCACCCCGGACCACCCCAACGATGCCCTTGAAGTGATGTTCCAGTGCCTGGAGGCCGTACGGATCTGGATGGGGAGAAACGGGCTCAGGCTCAAGCCATCCAAGACCGAGTGGCTGTGGTTTCCGACGTCCTGATATAGTCAGCTGGCGCCATCGCTGGCTATTGGGGGCGAATCATTGGCCCCCACGGAAAGGGCTCGTAACTTGGGCGTCCTCCTGGACTCACAGCTGTCTTTAGAAGAGCACTTGACGGCCGTGACCGGGAGGATTTTTCATCAGGTTCGCCTGATTCGCCAGTTGCGTCCCTTTCTAGATCGGGACTCGTTACGCACTGTCACTCATGCCCTCGTCACCTCTCGTCTGGACTATTGTAATGCTCTCTACATGGGGCTCCCCTTGAGGTGCACCCAGAGGCTCCAACTGGCGCAGAGTGCGGCCGCGCGTGGTTATGGGAGCAACATGGAGCTCCCATGTAACACCTCTCCTGCGCGAGCTGCACTGGCCCCCGGTGGTCTTCCGGGTGCGCTTCAAGGTTCTGGTTACCACCTTTAAAGCGCTCCATGGCTTGGGACCTGGTTACTTACGGGACCGCCTACTACCATCAACAGCCTCCCACCGACCAGTACGCTCCCACAGAGAGGGGCTCCTCCAGGTGCCGTCGGCCAAACAATGTCGGCTGTCGGCCCCTAGGGGGAGAGCCTTCTCTGTGGGGGCACCGACGATCTGGAATGAGCTCCCCCCAGAGATACGGAGGATTCCGGATCTGCGCACCTTCCGCCGCGAGTTGAAGACGCTTTTATTTCATCAAGCTGGCCTCGCCTAAATCTTCTCCCTTTTAAGTGTAAATTCTAAATTTTTAATGTATTTTAAAATATGGGTATCTTAAATTATGGGTATTAATTCAGCCAAATTTATTTAATTCATTTTATTCGATTTTAAATTTTGTATATCTATGTGTTTTATCTCATGGCTGTGCACCGCCCTGAGTCCTTCGGGAGTAGGGCGGTATAGAAATTCAAACAAATAAAATAAAATAAAATAAAAGAGTATCTTCCTGTATTTCCAATTCTCATTTCAACTCTCTTAAAATATTTTTCCCCTGGTTTAATTAATCAATCACTGTTATTTTTATTATTATCTCCTGTTTGTCTTCTTTTATTTGCTGGTTCTTCGGTTCTATCTTTTCCTCCATTCCTTCTGTTAGCTCCTCCTTTTTCTGAGCGTCTAGGTCTTTTTTTAAAAAAAATATTTTTATTGAACAGTTTTACAATATTCTTCTTTTCAACAATTTCACATCGGTAAACATTTCTTACATATCCATTTTTTCTCCCTTATTTCAATTTATCCTTTATACATATAATTCTAATATTGATTTATTTACATATATACATATAGATAACAGTGTACACAATTTCGTACCTACGATTTGCATCTTTTCACTTTTCTCTAGTTTGTTACTGCATTTCCACTCCTATATCTTCCTCATTTACTCTTGCCTTTTATCCCTCTCCTCTAACCATTCATACCATTTCTCCCACATTATATAATATTCTGTTTCCTCTTTTTCTTGTATTTCTTGTATTTGTAAGTTTGTCCATTTCTGCACACTCCAAAACGTTTCTAATCAGATTATCTTCCATTGGTATATTATTATTTTTCCAATTTTGTGCATATATTATACTTGCTGCTGTTATAATATGTGTGATTAAATATTGTATTTTTTTTTTCATAAGTCCCTGGCAGTATTCCTAATAAAAATATTTCTGGCTTCATCTCTATATGCTGTTTGGTTATCTCTTCTAATTGTATTCTAATTTTACTCCAATATTGTTTTGCTTTGCGGCACGTCCACTACATGTGGTAGTATGTTCCCTGATGTTGTTTACATTTCCAACATGTTGATGAGGTATTGGGGAACATTTTAGCCAGCCTTGCTGGTGGAAGATGCCACCTATAGAACATTTTGTACATATTTTGTTTATAGGCTACAGACATTGTCAGTTTGTAATTTTTATTCCATAATTTCTCCCATTTATCCAATTCAATGTTCAAAAGCCAAAATTTTTAGTCCAAATTATCTTAATTTCTTTAACTACCTCCTCCTCCAGTTTATATCTTAATAAATAATTTTATTTTTTAATCAATTTATCTTCTGTGCCTTGAAGAATTTTATCTAACTCGTGTGTATCTTTTTGAAATCCATATTGTGTTAAATCTGTCCTATATCTAGATTGTATCTGCATGTATACAATATACAATATTGTATACATGTATACAATAGGGGATGAGATCTTGCTCCCCACAGAGAGGGCGCGCAACTTGGGTGTCCTCCTGGATTCACGGCTATCTTTAGAAGATCATTTGACGGCCGTGGCCAGGGGTGCCTTTTATCAGGTTCGCCTGATCCACCAGTTGCGTCCCTTTCTGGATCGGGACGCCTTGCGCACGGTCGCTCATGCCCTGGTTACCTCCTGTATGGATTACTATAATGCTCTCTACATGGGGCTCCCCTTGAAAAGCACCCAGAGGCTCCAACTGGTCCAGAATGTAGCTGCACGGGTGATTATGGGCGCAGCTCGTTACGCCCATGTAACACCTCTCCTACGCGAGCTGCACTGGCTCCCGGTGGTCTTCCGGGTGCGATTCAAGGTGTTAGTTATCACCTTTAAAGCGCTCCATGGCTTAGGACCTGGGTACCTACGAGACCGTCTTTTGCCACCAATAGCCTCCCACCGACCAGTTCATTCTCAAAGGGAGGGACTACTCAGAGTACCGTCAGTCAAATTATGCCGACTGGCGACTCCCAGGGGGAGGGCCTTCTCTGTGAGGGCTCCAGCCCTTTGGAATGAACTGCCCCCAGAGATACGGAATATCCCTGATCTCCGTGCTTTCCGCCGTGCCCTCAAGACCCTGATGTTTCAACAGGCGGGGCTAAACATATGAACATGTGAATGATTTTTTTTTTAAATGTTATCTAATTCTGGGTTTTATTTAATTGACCAAACTAAGTAATAATTTTAATTAGCAATTTTATGATGTTTGTGTGTCTATATTTTTCTTGACTGTACACCGCCTTGAGTCCTACGGGAGAAAGGCGGTATAGAAATATAATAAATAAATAAATAAATAAATAAATAAATAAATAAATAAATGAATGAATGGCCACCAATCAATGTCTGTACCCTGTTCTTTTAATTCTTGTCTTGTTTTTAATTCTCCTTGACTGTTTAGTAAATCTTTATATCTTTTAATTTTATCAATATCCAATATATTTGGATAAATTAGCGCCTCCATTGTTGATAACCATTCTGGAATTTTATTGTAATGATTCTTTTTTTATCCCTTGCCATGTTTGTAATAGTGCATCTCTAATTAAGTGTCTCTGAAAGTAACTGTGTTGTATATTTTTTCCATACCATAAAAAAGCATGCCACCCTATCTGTAAATCATTTATTTATATTTATTTATTTATAAAATTTGTATGCCGCCCTATCTCCAAGGTCTCAGGGCAGCTCACACAACAATCGACAAACAACTATTAAAATCAACAAATATACACAAAAAATATAAAAAGTTTTAAAAATTTGAAAAAAAAAATTAAAATATACTACCCCATCAGTCCAGGCTGGGGGACATAAATAGCCAGGTTTTCAATTCACGGCGGAAGGTGCGAAAGTCAGGGGCCAACCGGAGCCCCAAAGGAAGTTGATTCCAAAGGCACCCCACAAGTGAGGGGCCTCATGGCGGACCTCTGCCCCCCCTGCCAACCGCTTGCGTACGACCCAAGAGGTAGGAGGCAAACCACCTAAAACGGTGCCTCCCACTTCCAACCCCTCGAGGCATCGCAGCAAGATACCATGGTCGATGGTATAAAAAGCCATCGAGAGATTTAATAGGACCAGGACCGAGGAATAACCCCTGCCCGAGCCCTCCAGAGAGCATCCACCAGTGTGACCAATGCCATCTCCGTGCTGAAACCGGGCCTGTAACCCAATTGGCACGGATCTAGGTAATCTGCTTCATCCAGGGGCACTGGAAACTGATGTGCCACCACGCTCTCAACAATCTTCACCAAAAAACGAAGGTTGGAGACCGGACGAAAGTTGCCCAAAGTGATTGGATCCAAGGCAGGTTTCTTAAGGAGGGGCCTAATCACTGCCTTTTTCAAGGCGGCGGGAAAACTCCCTCCCTCCAAGGATGCCGTTATCACTGCCTGGATCCAACTGCATGTCACCTCACGAGCTGCATAAACCAGCCAGGAGGGACATGGGTCCAGTATGCAAATGGTCGCACTCAGCTTCCTCATGATCCTGTCCACTTCCTCCGGGTAACAGGATCAAACCCTTCCCAGATAACAAGACCCGCCACCTCCTCCCCGTCTGACCCTGCCCAGTCAGAGTCCAAGCTGTCCTGAATCTGAGCGATCTTGTCCCGCAGATGATGGCTAAACTCCTCAGCTCGCCCCCGCAAAGGGTCCTCCCCCGCCCTCTGATACAGGAGGGAGCAGGATACCCTAAACAGGGCAACCTGTCCCTCTAATGTTAAAATTCTTTTATTCCTTAATTCCATCCAGTCTTTGACCCAAATAAAAGTTGTTGCCTTGTAGTGTTGCCTCATTGTTCTCCAGTGGGGCTGTGGCATCGTCCAGACATGGGTTGCTACAGTCAGATCTGCATAGAGACTGAGTCATAGATTTTTGACCACGCCCCTCGTTCCTTCCTCTCAGGCTCAGTTTCGACTCAGATCTGGCTCTCAGCCCATGTCTGTTCGATTCTTCAGAGTCACTGAGTTTTTTGACCATTTTTTTTATTAAAAAGTTTTACAAGACAGAAAACATTTTTACAAATTTCCCCTCTCTCCCTCTACCCCCTCCCCCCTACCACCCCCTCTTCCCCCCCCCCGAACTTCCCAGAGCAAAATACAGGGTATAGCATTTATCAATCATAAGCTAAACTAAACTAACAATCTATAAGTTCCCGCACCTCCCCTAGAACCTTGACTCCCCTTGTACAATACAGATACATTTCTGACATTCTAGTCAATCATAAGCTATTTGGTATTTCCTAGTCTGATATTTATTTTGAATATAATCAATCCATCTCCACTCCAGTATATATCTTTCTTGTGTATGATCCTTCAAGTATGCCGAAATTTTCGCCATCTCTGCAAAGTTTCCCACTTTTAATGTCCATTCTTCAATAGTAGGTAAACATTTCTTCTTCCAATATTGTGCTACCAAAAGCCTAGCTGCTGATATTAAGTTTAAAATCAATTTAGTCTCTATAGCTGTACAATCTGTAATTATGCCCAGCAAAAACAATTGTGGAGTAAATTTTAACCTTTTTTTCATAATATTTTGCATAATCCACCAAATTTTTATCCAAAATGCCTTAACTTTTTTACAAGTCCACCATATATGAAAATACGTTGCATCCTCCAACTCACATCTCCAACATTGAACTTGCATATCTGGGTACATACTCGCTAGTTTTTTGGGGTCTAAATGCCATCTATTAAACATTTTGTAAAACTTTTCTCTTAAGTTTTGTGCTTGTGTAAATTTAACATTCCTAACCCATATTTTTTCCCAAGTTTCCAACATTATAGGTTCCTGAATATTCTGTGCCCATTTAATCATACAATTTTTAACCAATTCCGTTTCTGAATCTATTTCTATCAAAACATTATATAACCTTTTAATATGCGAGTGCCCTCTGATTTGTTTTTCCAAGTTTTCTTCATTTTGCATGATACCAAATTTCTGGTCTTCCTTCCATCTAGCTTGCAGTTGCCCATACTGAAACCATGTAAAGGTTCTCCCTTCTTCTCTCAATATATTTAATGATTTCAATTGTAATTTTCCCCTCTCCATAAAAAGAAGTTCTTTATAAGTAATCACCTCTTGTTTTTGTTCTATGCTTATATTCTCTATCACGTGTCTAGGAATTGCCCATACAGGTATTTTATAATTCAACTTATACTGATACTTTTTCCAGACACACAACAAAGCATTTCTAAGTATATGACTTTTAAATGTCTTGTCCACTTTCTTATCATACAATAAATAAGCATTCCATCCATATGACAAGTCGTACCCTTCTATATTCAGTATTCTTTCTTCACTTAAATTAAACCAATCACTAATTGTTGAAAGAACAGCTGCCTCATAATATAATCTTAAATTAGGCATTTTAAGACCCCCTCTTTCACGTATATCCTGTATTACTTTTAACTTTACCCTGGGTCTTTTACCCGCCCATACAAAATTATTAATAACTTTCTGCCATTCCTTGAAATTTACATCTTTTTTAAGTATTGGTATCATTTGAAACAAAAATAAAAATCTTGGCAAAACATTCATCTTTATTGCTGCTATTCTTCCCAATAAAGATAATTGTAACTTTTTCCAATTTTCCATTTCTTTCTGTACTTTATGCCTTAACACTTCATAATTATTTTTATATACTTTCACATTTGTAGCTGTAATGAACACTCCCAAATATCTCACCTTTTTTACTATTTCAAAGCCCGTTATTCTTTCTAACTCTTCTTTTTGCTGTATGGTCATATTTTTTGTTATTATCTTTGTCTTTCGTTGATTTACTTTAAATCCTGATACTTTTCCATATTGATCAAGTATGTCCCTCAGATATATCACCGAATGTGTTGGTTGTGATAGAGTAACAACCAGGTCATCTGCAAATACTCTTAATCTATAATCTTTGCTGTCTTATTTTAATTCCCTTGATTTCACTTGAACTACATATTTTATTCAATAATAGTTCTAAAGTTAAAATAAACAATAGTGGAGATAATGGACACCCCTGCGTTGTCCCTTTTTCAATTTTAAAAATTTCTGTTAAACTACCATTAACTATTATTTGGGCTGTTTGTTGTTGATATATTGCTTTAATTGATTGTGTAAAATATTCCCCAAATTACATCCTTTCTATTACTTTAAGTAGAAATTTCCAATTCAATCGATCAAATGCTTTCTCAGCATCCAAGAAAAAAAGTGCTGCAGGGACCTGGTTGTTTCTCTCCAGATATTCCAATAAATCAACAATTTGTCTAACATTACATCTCATTTGTCTCCCTTTTATAAATCCTGACCGATCATTATGAATCATTATGAATCATACCTGGATGAATCGTCGTATCTGGATCCATTCCAGTCGGGCTTCAGGCCTGGGTACAGCACAGAAACGGCATTGGTCGTGTTGGTTGATGATCTCTGGAGGGCTCGGGACAGGGGTTGTTCCTCTGTCCTAGTTCTACTAGACCTCTCAGCGGCTTTTGATACCATCGCCCATGGTATCATGCTGCACCGGCTAGAGGAGTTAGGGGTGGGGGGCACCGTTCTACAGTGGTTCTCCTCCTTTCTCTCTGACCGGTCACAGTCCGTGTTGACAGGGGCACAGAGGTCAACCCCGAGGCCCCTTGTATGTGGGGTGCCACAAGGGTCGGTCCTCTTGCCCCTTCTGTTCAACATTTATGTGAAGCCGCTGGGTGAGATCATCCGTGGTTTCGGGGTGAAGTACCATCAGTACGCTGACGACACTCAGCTGTACATCTCCACCCCGGACCACCCCAACGATGCCCTTGAAGTGATGTCCCGGTGCCTGGAGGCCGTGCGGATCTGGATGGGGAGAAACAGACTCAGGCTCAACCCATCCAAGACCGAGTGGCTGTGGTTTCTGACATCCCGATATAGTCACTTGGTGCCATCACTGACTATTGGGAGCGAGTCATTGGCCCCCACGGAGAGGGTTCGCAACTTGGGTGTCCTCCTGGACTCACGGCTGTCTTTGGAAGAGCACATGATGGCCGTGGCCAGGGGGACGTTTTATCAGGTCCGCCTGATTCGCCAGTTGCGTCCCTTTCTGGATCGGGACTCGTTAAATACGGTCACTCATGCTCTCGTTATTTCCCGCCTGGACTACTGCAATGCTCTCTACATGGGGCTCCCCTTGAGGAGCACCCGGAGGCTCCAGCTAGTCCAGAACGTGGCCGCGTGGGTGGTTATGGGAGCGACGTGGCGCTCCCATGTGACCCCCCCTCCTGCGCAAGCTGCACTGGCTCCCAGTGGTCTTCCGGGTGCACTTCAAGGTTTTGGTTACCACCTTTAGAGCGCTCCATGGCATCGGACCGGGGTATTTAAGAGATCGCCTTCTGCTACCAATAGCCTCTCACCGACCAGTACGCTCCCATAGAGAGGGGCTTCTCAGGGTGCCGTCGACCAAACAGTGTCGACTGGCGGCCCCCAGGGGGAGAGCCTTCTCTGTGGGGGCACCTACCATCTGGAACAAGCTCCCCCCGGAGATACGGAGGATCCCGGACCTGCGCACGTTTCGTCGTGCTCTCAAAACTTTTTTATTTCAGCAGGCTGGCCTGGCCTAACTCTCCTCTTTTAAATTTTTAATTCATTTGATTTTATAAATGTTTTAATCTGTTTTGGCCAAAATATTTAATAATTTTAAGGGACTTTTAATATTTGTATGTATTTTATCTTGGCTATTCACCGCCCTGAGTCCTCCAGGAGTAGGGCAGTATAGAAATTTGATTAATAAATAAATAAATAAATCATTTGCTGCATAACTATCATTAATCTATTTGCTAATATTTTAGCAAAAATCTTATAATCAATGTTTAAAAGTGATATTGGCCTATAATTTTCTGGTTTGTTACAATCTTGATCTTCCTTTGGTATCAATGAAATAAAAGCTGTTCTCCATGAAGGAGGCACTTCCCCTCCAGACAAAATTTTATTAAATAAATCCTTAAGCGGTTCCACCATTTCTATGTCAGTGTTTCAGCGCTGAAATAGAAAAGGGAGATAAAGCCTGAACTTTTGCCTGCTAAATCCCTTTGAAGCTCGGTCTCCTTGGAAATGAAGAGGGGGGAAACATTCCTGTGAACTGACGAGAAAAGGAGTCAGGAGAGTGACTTGGAAGATAGCCAATGAGAAGCAGAGAATTGGGGGTCAGAAAAGGAGGGATTGGGGGGCAAAGGTGAGTCCTGACCGCACGAGCCATGATCCGGTTGCTGTACTCGAATAAAGAGAAAATTTCCTTAAAGATTGGCAGTTTGGAAATTCATTTATTTTGAGATAGCATCGAAGTCTGACATTCTACTTATAAATTTTTATAATAAACAGCTGTCAAACCATCTATCCCTGGAGCTTTACCCATTTTTAACTCTTTTTTTTTTAAATTTGATTTATATGCCGCCCTTCTCCGAAGACTCAGGGCGGCTTACAATGTGCTCAGCAATAGCCTTCATCCTTTTGTATATTTATACAAAGTCAGCTTATTGCCCCCACAACTGGGTCCTCATTTCACCTACCTTAGAAAGGATGGAAGGCTGAGTCAACCTTGAGCCTTGGCGAGATTCGAACCCTGCAGTAATTGCAGGCAGCTGGTCTTAATAAGCTTAATAACAGTGTGCCTTAAACCCCTGTACTACCAAGGCTCTTTGATTACTGAAGAAATTTCCTCAGAAGTTATAAGTTGATTCAATCCTTCCCATTGCTCCAATGTAAGTGCAACAATATTCTGCTCCTGTATGTATCTCTCTATATCTATATCTTGAATTGAGTCACTAGTATATAACTTTGTATAAAACTCTAAAAAAGCTTTCTTAATCAAATTCTGTTGATATACATCTTTACCTCTATATTCAATCTTAGCAATTAATCGTGATTTCTGTTTTTTCCTTATTAGATAAGCCAACCATCTACCTGGCTTATTAGCATTGCAAAACGTATTATGCTTAGCATATTGTAAGTTAGTAGCCACATGGTCTGCTATCAATATTTTAAACTGCCCTTGTAATATATTTATTGCTTCTTTTGTTCTCTTGTCTTATGGATTTAGTATAAGTAGTTGCGCTGTCTTTTTTATTTCTTTCTCTAAATCTTTCTGCTTTTTCTGTTGTGTCTAGTATTCATATGTATTAAAATTCCCCTCATATATGCTTTACTTGCATCCCATACCATCTCCATAGATGTACCCTCATGCATATTCATAACAAAAAATTCTTTCATATATCTTTTGCACTCCTTCACATTTTCTTCATATCTAAACAAATTCTCATTTAACCTCCATGACCGCCTATCTCTCTTTTCCTGATCTAATTCCACCCAGACCAAATTTTTTTTAGGTTTTTGTAAGGGTACCGATCTACCAGGCTTATTTAAACTATTTTTTCTGAGCCTACCTGTCTACTCATTTATTTTGGAGCGCTCTGGTCTACCAGATAACTTCCTCAGTCCAGGTGGCCACATTTTGAGCAGTTTTTCACCACAGCCGTTTTCACCTCTGGTGGGCATCCTCCAGACCCCTAAGCCACCAATGAGGCAGCGACAGCTCCACAAAGGCTATATCACCAACTCCTTTGGGCAGCGAAGTCTGGCGGCAGCTCCAGACTTGCGCCTCCCGGCCGCAGCCACCCACAGCTCTTTTTCATCGCTGATCAGCTTTAGGGTGGCTCTTTGAAGCGCCGCGTCAGCTTTAAACAGCTTTCTTACCGCTTTGCCACCAACGAGAGCACAGGAAGTGGCCAGGAAGCAGTTTGGCCTTAATTCTTGCTATATCACCAACGGAGCAGTTCCAGAGCGGAGTGGTGCATGGAGTTCTCCTGCACCCTCCACGTGGCATTCAAACAGACAGCTGGTTTAGCATTCACTTGACCACAGCCGTAGGCACTGGGAGCTGGCATGATCTAGATTTTTTTACCTAGACAAGCCGCTCCTTGAGCAGCATCCACCCTGCTCACATGTGTGCTGGCTAGCCCGGTTTTTCACTGGCACAGCCACTGCTGTGTGGCCTACCACATGGCAAATTTGAGACTCATCTATCTCCAGCCGCCATCTTGGTCGCAGTGAGTACAGATTCAAAATGGCGGATAGTTCTTCCCATAGGGAGGTGGCTGGGACTCCTTCTGGCAAGGCTTCCTGCAAACACAAGCATATTTCTAAGTCAGAGGCCAAAGACCTTGAACGGAGACACAAGTCCCTAGAAAAACAAGTCTCCAAAGCTCTTTTAACTTTGGCTGCTAAGGAGGTCTGTTCCCACACAAGTACTCCTTCTCATCAGATTCCTGCCCCATCTCCATCGAATCAGACTTGGTCCCCAGAAGGGGAAGGCGAGACTTCCATGGGCCCAGCGTTGCTGACCCCTGGGGAACAAGGCCCAGCACAGAATCCTTTTGCTTGTCATTTAGCTCCATCTGTACCAATTTACTCTGGCAGTGTTTCAGCAGTGGCAGCCTCAGCAAGCGGGACTACCTTAATAACTAGACCTACACTTGACCCTTTTAAGGACCTACCGGAAGGTCTGCAAATTCTTATTGACCAGGCCATTGCCTCTCGCATGGCAACTGTCTTCCAGGGTCATCATTCTGGATCAGTGGTCTCAGAGCAGTGTTCATATTCAAGGCTCTCCCTCAGCCAGCTTGACTGGCTCTCATTCACCTGATACTTCTAGAGGCAGTGAGGTTTTTGCCTTTGTAGAGATACATCATTCTGATTTTTCAGATGATGAGGGGGTAATCCCAAACACATCTACCTTTACAGGGCTTTTCCTCCAAAACAGATTCAAGTCCTTACTTCATAAGGCATGAATCACTGCTGCCATAAAGGAGGATGATACCCTCAGGGAAGTTCAGGAAGTCCAGCAAGGCCGGGGACCGGAAGCTGATGTCGCGGTGAAACGGACGGGAGATTCTGGGGCTCCAGAATCCCCGCCGATAGCCCCGCTGCTGGACGGTCCACTTTGGACCCCACAGTCTAGTTTTGACTGTGGTAGTGGAGGGCACATCCTGACGATTCCAGGGACACAGCAAAGTCCCTGGTTGATCCAGGAAAGCCCTTTTTCCTGCAGTGTGGTAGCAGCCATTGCGGCTGTCGAGGCTGGGACAGCTCCAGGAAGAGAAAGAAGAATGACAGTGAATCGATGCGGTGAGAGAGCTTTATTTTTTAATTAATACAAAGAACACCCTGATGAGAAGGGATAAGAGACTTGGAGAGTAAGAGAAAATAAGCGGCGAATTTAACTTGGAATGGGGTTATTTTATACCCAACTATTTAAATTGAAGGTCTTTAAAATTAGTTTTTTTTACAATTGACTGGGACTGGATTGAAAGACAAGAGGCTAATACTGGTAATTCTTTGAGCCCTGCCTTTTTAAAATGATTTTTTTGATTTTGGTTTGATTTTTTGTGATTGAAGCCTTTCCTCTTTTTTCCTTTTTCTGTAATTTTTTATTAATTTTTAAATAAAGAAACTCTGGATTTTAAAGTGCAGGAAAGATAGGAGAGTGTGCAGTGCTGCCATCTGCTGGAAAAGAAACTTTGTTGCTATATTTATACAAGTAACAAGTTGAGAGATACATTGTAGCTATAACTAAGAGACTCTGAACTTCTAGGCTGATAAGTGTATAAGGAGAATATCTGAGGAAGTGGAACTATCTGTATTGTTTACACAGGTGTTCTTGGTGGACTTATTTGAAGTAGGAGTCTAGAAATACTACAGAAGGAATTCTGTTATTTCCAACAGCCACTGCTGTATTTTCCCCCAATAGCGTCTAGCTGATGGACAAATCCACCACTGATGGAAGAAAGTACCCTTGGCCGACCCACATTTCCAACATCTATCAGAAGATCCTGGGAACATCTTAGCAATTCTGGGGGGGGGGGAGAGATACCAACGGTAGATCATTTTATAAAAGTTTTCTTTGAACGGCGAAGAAAGGGTCAGTTTCATAGTTTTGTTCCATACATTTTGCCATGCATCAAGTTGAATTGTTGTTCCAATATTTCTCCCCCAGGCAATCATCGTGTCCTTTACAATCTCCTCTGCCATAAAATTGGACAGAAGAAGATTGTAAATGTTGGAAATAAATTTCCTTCGGCCATCTAGGAGAAGGACATCACAGCAGCCAGAGGAGGCAAGAGACTCTTCTCCCGAGCCAATTCTCCGTTTGCTGTACCCAGCGGCTTCATTGAAGCTTCTTTGAAGCCACCACTGAGCGGAAAAGCTTGGTGGGAAAGAGGGGAGCTTGCCAGCTCCGTGCGGAAAGTGCAGGCTGCACAAAGAGACTGAAGTATCTCCCCGATGTTGGCACAGTGAGAGGATGCCTGCTATGGCACCCCGAGGCTGTGGCTATACTGCTTGAGGAAGTCTATTCATCCCAGCCAAACTAAAAGACTGATTCGGTAATTTGAGACTGTGATTCGATTGGAAGCCGCAAGGTAGTGAAGTTTAAAATCTTTCCTACTCCCAGAGCCTAAACTGAGTGAGGTGGCAGTGAAGTTTGTTGACAGTTTGAGAAGATTATCAATCTTGGATTATAACTGATTATTGTGATCTGATTTCATTCTATTTTTGCAACTGGTGAATTTTGAATTTTGACTTATTGTTTGGGAATGCGATTCTCCACAGACCTTGAATGAAAGAGTGCTGTGCTTCCTTTGATTTTCCTATCTTTTCCTATCTTTTATTGCAAAAGTTTTACAATTACATTTTCACCCCTTTTTCCCCCCCACCACCCCCCCCAAACTTCCCAACCTCCCTAACCCTCCCTAACCCTCCCCTCCCCCCAGACTTCCCTATAATATACTCATAATCATGAAGAACCCTAATATAACACTTATATATAAACTTGAGCCCCTCCCTCCCCTGTATAATTTTTCTCTTTATCTCATTACTTTAAAAAATTTCTAGTACATTGTTTTCAAGTAAAAGCTATTTGATACTTTCTAGTTTGATATTTGTTCTGAACATATTCTATCCACCTTTTCCATTCCCACTCATAAGTCTCTTGTGAACAATCTTTTAAATATGCTGAAATCTTCGCCATCTCTGCAAAACTGGCCATCTTCAAAGTCCATTCCTCAATAGTGGGCAAAGCTTCATTCTTCCAGTATTTACCTATCAACAATCTTGCCGCTGTTATCATATACAATATCAATTTTGTTTCACCCAATGTAAAACCCTTAACTATACCCAATAAAAACAGTTGTGGAGAAAATTGAATTTTTTTCTTCAAAACATTCTGCATGACCCACCAAATTTTTATCCAAAAAGCCTTAACTTTCCTACAGGTCCACCAGACATGATAATACGTAGCATCCAAACATTCACATCTCCAACATTTTGGCTGAACATTAGGGTACATACATGACAACTTTTTGGGATCTAAATGCCATCTATAAAACATTTTGTAAAAATTTTCCCTCAGGTTCTGCGACTGTGTAAATTTAACATTCTGAACCCAAATTTTTTCCCATGTTTCCAGCATCACTGGTTCTTCAAAATTCTGTGCCCACTTAATCATACAGTCTTTAACTAATTCAGTCTCTGAATCTCTTTCTAGCAAAACATTATAAAGCCTTTTGATATGCATTGGACCTTTCTCTCTTATGTGTCTAACCAATTCTTCCTCATGCAACATAATACCAGTTTTTTGGTCCTCTTTCCATCTCAGTTGTAATTGATTATATTGTAACCAAGTTAAATTAATCCCTTCGTCCAACAGTGTCTGCAATGTCTTCAGCTGCCATCTACCCGCATCTGTAAAAAGAACCTCTTTATATAACCCCCCCCCCCGAGTAACATTATATTTGTATTCCACAAAGTATGACCAAGATCCAGCCATAGCGGTATTTTATAATCCCATTTGAATCGGTGCTTCTTCCAAACTCTCATCAAAGAGTCTCTAAGTATATGACTTTTAAATACTTTATCTACTTTGTCGTCGTAAAATAAGTAAGCATGCCATCCAAATTCAAGATCAAAACTTTCTGCATTCAGTATTCCAGTCTTTTTCCTTCCAAACCAATCACTTGTTAAAGTTAAAGCTGCTGCATCATAATATAGCTGTAGGTTTGGAAGTTTAAGACCTCCTCTTTCTGGAACATCTTGCATAATTTTCAATTTCACTCTCGGCTTCTTCTCGTTCCAGACAAACTTATTCACTCCAGATTGCCAAACTTTCAATTGTTTATCACTTTTAAGCACCGGAATCATTTGAAACAAAAAAAGAAATCTTGGCAAAATGTTCATCTTAACTGCTGCTATTCTTCCAAGTAAAGACAGCTGCAGTTTTTTCCAAATCTCCATGTCTTTCTGCACCTCTCGCCACAACACCTCATAGTTATTTTGAAACAATTTCATGTTTGATTCTGCAACCTGAACTCCTAGATATTTTACCTTAGGTACAGTCTCAAAACCTGCCCTCCTTTCAAGCTCATGTTTATGATCTTGTGTCATGTTTTTAACTATCATTTTAGTCTTTTTTGGATTCAGTCTAAAACCTGAAACTTTACCATAGTCTTGTATAATGTCCTTCATCAGGATTATTGATTCCATTGGTTGTGATAGGGTAACAACCAGATCATCTGCAAATGCCTTTATTCTGTAATCCTCTTGCCTAATCCTTATTCCTTTCAAAGTATTAGAGTCCCGTATTGTATTTAACAAGACTTCTAGTGTTAGAATAAATAAAAGTGGGGACAACGGACATCCCTGTCTTGTTCCTTTTTCAATTTTAAACTCTGTTGTCAAACTTCCATTAATGATGATCTGTGCCTTTTGCTCTTGGTAAATTGCTGAAATCGCTTGTATAAATTGATCCCCAAAATCCATCTTTTTTAAAGTCTTTAGTAGAAAATTCCAATCAACTCTGTCAAAGGCCTTCTCTGCGTCCAAAAAGACCAGCATTGCAGGAATCTGTTTATTCTTGTCAAGATATTCCAATAAATCTATTACTTGCCTTACATTGTCCTTCATGTGTCTGCCCTCGATAAATCCCGCTTGGTCCTCATGAATCACCTTTTGGATTACTGGCATCAACCTGTTGGCTAATACTTTTGCATAGATTTTATAATCTGTATTCAAAAGAGATATTGGTCTATAATTCTCTGGTTTTTTAGGACCGACTTGTTCTTTTGGTATCAAAGATATGTAAGCTGTTGTCCATGATGGGGGTATTTTACCCCCTTGTTGAATATTGCAAAATAAGTCTCTAAGTTGTTCCACCATTTCAGCTTGCAAGGTTTTGTAATACACTGCAGTCAAACCATCCGTACCAGGAGCTTTGGCTGTTTTTAACTGTTTAATTGCTACTATTATCTCCTCCTCTGTTATAGGATAATTCATCCTTTCCTTTTGTTGATCAGTAATTTTTGTAACTCTTTTATCGTTTAAATATTTTTCTATAAGTCCATTCTGCACCTCCTCCTTGGCATATAATTTGGTATAATAGTCCACAAAAGCTTCTTTAATTAATTTTTGTTGAAAAATTTCTTTCCCTCCAATATCAATACTATCTATAGTCCGTATACTTTGTTTTTTCCTCAATGTGTAAGCCAACCATCTGCCCGGTTTATTAGCGTTGCAAAATGTATTATGCTTCGCATATTGTAAGTTTGTTGCAACTTGTTCCGCCATAAGCATTTGAAATTGGTCTTTCAAAAGTTTTATAGCACTACTTATTCTTTCATCTGTTGGATTTTTAATAAGTAACTGTTCTTTATTCTTTATTTCTATTTCCAATTCAGATCTTTTCTTTTGTCGAAACAGTCTATGTTTAGAGTTCATGTAGATAAGTACCCCTCTCATATAAGCTTTGCTTGCGTCCCAGACAATTTCAATTGGGGTACCTTTATTCAGATTTATTTCAAAAAATTCTTTCAGATGCTTTTTAAGTTCTGTTGTATTTTTTTCATATCTAAACAAGTTCTCATTTAATCTCCAGGAACGTCTCTCAACCTTATCCATCTCAATTTCTATCCATACTGGGCTGTGGTCAGTCAAAGTTCTTGGAAAAATCTTTGTTCTTTTTGTCTTGACAAGTAAATCATCTGACAACAAGATAAAGTCAATCCTAGAGAAGGATCTGTGTCTATCAGAAAAGAAAGTGTAGTCCAGTTCTTTTGGATTATGTATTCTCCAAACATCTTTTAGTTCCATATCTTCTTTCATGTCAAAAAAGGTCTGTGGTAGTCTGATTCTAGAATTTGCCAAACTCTTTTTATCTAATTTAGAATCAATTACTCCATTCCAGTCTCCCATAATTAAAATAGATCTGTAATCCCATTGCAGTATTTTGGTATGTAGCATCTTGTAGAAATAGTCCTGTTGTTGATTGGGAGCATAAATTCCAATCAAAAGAATTTGGCCCTTTGCCGTAAGCAATTCAATTGCTACAAACCTACCATCTTCATCTGTTTCTATAACTTTAGCTGTTAATTTTTTATTTACATAGATAACCACACCATTCTTTTTTTGCGAAGTTGAAGATATAAAATGTATTCCTAGTTTGGAGTTTATCAGATATTTTTGATCTTGAGTTGTGATATGCGTTTCTTGTAAACAAATTATATCATTATTAAATTGTTTCAAATATGTAAATAATTTCTTCCTTTTCTGTGCTGAATTCAACCCATTAACATTCCAAGATAAACACTTAAAGGTCATCAGCCTCTTTTCGGAGCACAGAACAAAATATTTGAAGGTCATCCGAAAGCTTCGATTTCGCTCCTCCCATAGCTCCGATCTCATGTGCAGTACTCTTAACTGCCTCCTTGTCTTGTCTTTCCTGTTGTTGTTGCTGCTTTTGTTTAAGTAACTTAGATTGAGCTCTAGTTATACGTTGATCCTTAAATTCAATCATCCGAACCGAGTCCAAAATTGGAGAAGATTCCAGCAAGGGCTCATCCAAAAAACCTCCTTCTGCACCTTGCACTCCTTCTAATTCCTGCTTGGACTGTTCTTGCAATTCTCATTGAGGTTGCTTCTCTTCACTCTCGTTAATCTCCAAAACTGTAGATGTACGTGGAGATGGTGTTCTTACCTTAAGAATAGTAGTATAAAAGTGTTGTGCCTTCTCCACGGTATTCAAACGGCATCTTTCTCCCTTGTATCTGAAAATTATCCCAGCTGGTGCGTCCCACCGGAAGGGTATCTGTAAATTTTGCAATTCCTTAACAAGAAAGCCAAATTCTTTTCTAGCTTTCAACATTTTAGGAGGTAATTCTTTAAAAATTCCAATTCGTGAGCCCCCGACTTGTACAGAAGTGTAAAAGGATTTTTGCAGGATATCATTTCTTATTTCTCTTTCTGTAAAATATATGACCACATCTCTAGGTAATTGTCTTTGTCTGGCCACCCAAGAGTTCACTCTGTAAATTTTGTCTATTTTATGAAAAACCACATCAGGATTAACTTGTAGAATCTTAGCCAAGGCCTCAGAACAGACTTGTCTCAAATCCTGTCTTTCCTCCTCTCGAATTCCCCGAAGCCGTATAGCGAACTCCATTGCCCTGAATTGTATCATAACAATCTCATCTTCAACTCTCTGCATTTTATTGTCAACATCAGCAATTTTATAGTCATTGTCTTTCATCTTTACATTAACTTCTGATTTAAATTCTTCAACTTTAAAATCAACTTTCCCAATAAATTCTGCCAGGCCAGATGCCACTTCTGATATTTTTTTGGTCACCTTATTTTGATTCTGTTTCACCATATCTTTAACTTCATTAATTTCCTGCATAAATTCCTGGTGTGATTTTTGAAGTTTATCATCTATCCCCTGATGTGATTTTTGAAGTTTGTCATCTATCTCCTGTTGAGATTTTTGAAATTTATCATCCAGAGTTTTAGAAATGAATTCTTTTAAATCTCCCACATCAAATTCTCTTTTTTGAGTCTGTAACTGTTGAGCAGGGGGAAGCTGCGTTTCATGTTTGTGTGTGGGGGATCCCCCCCCTGTTGCCTTCCCTTCCTGCTTCTTTGAAGCCATCGTGCCACATAAGCTAGTTTTTCTGAAGAGGGAAATTCTTTTTCCTTTCCCTCTTCCACAGAAACTTCTAAAAAAGTCCCCCAGATTTAATCAAGTGAAACTGAAGTAAAGCAAAGTCAAATTTTAGAAAAAGAAATTTTTTCTTTAGATAGAGCAACTTTGTAGCAGCTTTATAACTTTGTAGCAAAGCAGGAAGGCTTCACAAATCCACTTTCACTAGCTCGTTAACTCAAATGCTGGGCGCCATATTTTTTCAAATCACTTTCACTCACTCACTTTCTCTTTTGAATTAGAAAGTCAACAAAGCACTAATACTTGCAATTTTCAAGTTTCTGGATTCAAGTTGATATTTCCGCTGTTTGTTAAGTTTAGTTCCTTTCGCTTTAAAAGTTTGCTGCTGCCGGCTTGTTCTGCTAATTAGCAGAAACGTCCCACGCCGCCCGGAGTTTCAGCAGGTTGGAAGGGAGCCACGCCTGTTTCCTCCCCAGAAACAATTCCCTGGGGGGTTACAGGGGCTCGACCTGTACCCTGCTATCTCTTCTCCTTCAATCTTCAAGATTTTGGAGTTTTCGAGCCGCTCCTCGGTCGCGGGGCGGCTCTACAGGCGGCGGGGCTGGCGGTCTTTAAAGAAACACCACCGTCGCCGAGGCTCGCAAACCGGAAGTCCCTATCTTTTCCTATCTTGACTTAGCATTAACATTTTCTGTTTCGAAGAACGCCATTTGCATGAGCTGTCATTTTTGAATTTGCTTCCACTGTAAGAAGATCTGGAGAACTGGAGAAGTTGGTGTTTGCTGCCATCTAGTGACCAAAATTGCTAACTGCACCTAGATTCATTATAGTTGGACATTTTTTTCTTTTTTTCCCCTTTTCCTTTCCTATTTCCTTTTAGATAGCCAGTAGGAATTAGATAGCCAGTAGGAATTAGTGAATAAATTTACCCCTAGTGTGGTTTGGACATAGCAAAGCAAGAGTGAATTTTGATAATAGGTGGTGAAACCATTTGGTGTTGTATGATTTCCTGGAAAGACTTTTTAGGAATATCCAAAATGGCTACCACAAGTACTACCTTGAAGAAGAAGGCAATCACGACCTCTTCAGCCTCATCTCCAGCCACCACCTCTGTGACACTACGAAGATCATTTGAAGATGCGGCTACTCCGGGAAAAGCATCAATGCAAGATATTCTCTAGTCTATACAGGAGACAATTAAAAATCAAGATTCAACGTCAAAGACCTTGGAAGAGCTGAAGAGGAATGTCGAAATGTTAACTACTGAGACAAGGTTGTTTCATGCAAAGTTTGAGGAGGTCCAAAATACTTTGACTAATCACGAGGAACGGATTCAAGCTTCCGAGATAAAGACCGAGAAGGTGACCTGTAGGATGGAGCGGCTCGAACTCTGGCAAGCCATGGCTAATAAAAAAATCGAGGAAGAGATTATCTTCCTTGAAATGGATCGATCTGGCTACTTCTTATGGTTTCAGAATGTCCCTGAAGAGAAAGGTGAGCGCTTGGATGTACTAATGGGAGAGATCGTTGCAGGAATTACTGGAAGAGATTTTGCAGAAGTTTCAAGAGATATTGACAAAGTGTTCTGAGTATATACTAGTTATGCTCGGTGCAACAAACTCCCTAAAGAGATCCATCTTCGATTTACCAGAACAACACTAAGGATGAAGTGTTTCAGAAAATGAGGGACCAAGCTTTTACCTACAAAGATAACCGACTAACAGTATTGCCCCAGCTCCCGAGACGAGTACGAGACATTTGGAGGAAATATGATTTTTTGACAACATGGCTGAGGAAACAAGGGATACGTTATCATTGACTTCTACCAGAAGGCCTGGCAAGAGCAGAGGTTACAACTGGAAACCATACAGGAAGAGCAGGACTTCGCGGAGGCCTATATTAATTTTAGTGACCAAGAGAGTGAAGGTGGTAACCTAGGTAAGAGCCAAGAAGAGGTAACCCAGGAAACAACAGCCACAGAGCATATTGGACATGACAAAGACACAGCCCATTCTGGAGAAGAAAGAGGAACAAATTTCCAAATCGAGACCAGATCCCAGAAACTCAAGAACGCAGGTAAGTAGAGGTAGGGTGAGGTGCTCTACCTGTTTTCCGTTAACATCAATGGCCTGAACGCTCCCACTAAGAGGAAAAAGGTCTGGGCTAAACTTCAAAAAGATAATTATGATATAATATGTTTACAGGAGGCCCATATAAGGAAAGACCATTCTAAGATTTTAATTTATTCCAAACTGGGGAAGTTGTATATATCCTTGGCCGACCAGAAGAAAAGGGGAGTTGTTGTTTACGATCGGAGAGGCCTGGTGAAATGTCAAGTATATGCAGATACAGAGGGTAGGATACTGATGTTAGAGATTAGTATTGGCCAAAAAATAGTATTGTTAGTAAATATATACGCCCCTAATGTTAACCAAATGGGTTTCTTTAAAGATTTGCATAAGACAATTAATGAATTAAATTACGAGCATGTATGCATAGTAGGTGACTCCAATGCAATTGCTGATGCTTCAATTGATTATGATCAAGGAAGGGGTTCTCCTAAATACAAAAAAGGACATAGGAAGGTACTCCCCAAAACATGGGATAACCTAAGAACAGAAATAGGGTTAAGAGACGTCTGGCGAGACTTCTATCCTATGCAAAAGCACTTTACATATTTCTCCCCCAGGCATAGATCGTGGTCTAGAATAGATATGGTCTGATCAACATCAGATTTGAAAGAAGGCATAAATTCGGTTGAAATAGGGATGAATATATGGGCAGACCACCATCCCCTGGTAATAAAATGGAAGGGGTCCACTAGAAGAGCGAGATGGTCTGTCAGGGCTGAGATCATGAAAGATGAGGGATTTATAAATATGATTTAAAAAGAATTAGATCATTTTTTTACCAAAAACAAGAGAGAAGATACTTCCCTTCAAAATATTTGGGATATTGTCAAAGCAGTAGTTAGGGGATTGGTAATAAAATATACAGCTACCAAATGGAGAAAGGAGAAGGCCAAACGGATTGAGTTAATGGCTGAATTGGAGAAAACTGAAGAAGAGCTGCGTTTAGATCCGCATAATAATTTGATTAAGGAGAAAATTGACTTGATTAGGCATGGGTTATCCTAGATCAAAACGATTTGGTGAATAAAATTCGGAAATGTCGACAAAACCAATTTGAGCATGCTAATAAGGCGGGCCGGTGGTTGTCATATAGATTGAGAAAAGAGGCAGAATCTAGAAAGATTGAATTTTTACAGGACTCTATGGGAAATTTGGTAGGTACTACAGAGCAAAAAGCAAAGGTGGCCCAAGATTTTTATACCTCCTTATATAGCCAAGAAATTCATCAGGAAGATAAACTCAAGAGTTATCTCCAGAATTTACAATTGGAGATGATTCTGGATTACTGTAAAGAAATTTTAAATGCAGAAATTACAGCTGGGGAAATAGCAGTAGCTATCAAGAAACAAGCCAATGGCAAGACTCCGGGACCAGATGGGATTCCTAGTGAATTTTATAAAGGAGTCTTTGACTCACTTAGTTTGTACATCAAAGATGTCAGCGTTCCAAATTAGGCTCTCTTCCAGCGCTGACATGAACAAGATGAAGCATAGAGCAGAAGCTTGATTTATTGCTGAGATGAACTTTTACCTAGCTTTTTGAATGTTACAGATAGTGTTTCCTAGGTGACGAGGGTGGGGGCCACATTCCTGTGAAAAGAACGTGCCGGGATGTAGAGATGGATCTGCATGATGGCCAATGGGACATTGGGGTTGGAGAGCGGAAGAGGAGGGGGTTGGAAGGAGGGGCCAGCAACTTGAATCAGGAATGTCGGATTCTGCTATTCTTAAAATAAAAGTGACTCATTAGAGACTTTGCGCTTGAGAATGAAGTTTATTTAAGATAGCCCCGAAACCTGACAGACAGCCAAACTCTCCTCCAAATCCAGGCTGGCTGAGTTTAAATCATCCCGTTCCCTCCCAGACATCTGGTCGGACGGACTATGGCTGAAGCCAAGCTCTCGGAGGAAAGCCTGCTTCAAGAAACGGGAGGAGCAGAAGCGGTCGTGATCCCAGCCAACTTGGAAAATACAAAGGTTCAACTTTCTCCGCCTTCCCTCCCCGCAGAACTTCAAGCAAAGAAACGTGAGCCAGATAAGTATCCGGGGACTGTGCCAAAAGCCTTAGAGGCGGAATTTCCTTTTGCAAATGTAAAAGATAAAGAAAAACCCCTAAGTGAATTGGGAAGGGCGAGCTGGGGATGGGAATGGCAGCGAAGCCCAGACAAGGCAGCACCTCCCTACCCCAGGATGAGAGACGAGGCAGAGGACTATCAACACCAAGGCCGGCCCTCCAGAGCTCAGCACAGAGAGGAGAGGGCAGAGAGGGAGGAGCCACCCCAGTTCAGAGGGAAGTTCGACGGTGACCCAGACAACCTCGCCCAATTCCTCGATTCAGCTGAGATATACATAGAGCGTTTTGGACACCTTTACCCTTTCCCCAGAGCCCTAGTGAATGCCATTTCGGAAGGGCTGGAGGGAGAAGCAAAGAGATGGTCAGCATCCCTCTATAAAAACAGGGCCCCCCAGCTGCAAGATGCGGATGGGTTCTTGCAACTATTGAGAGCCCATTATGAGGAGGAGGAGAATGACCCCTATGTGGAAGACGAGCTCAGAAACCTAATGCAGAAGGGGAAGCCCATCAAAGAGCATATCCGTGAATTCAGGAGAGTCATTGGGACACTGCCTACCCTGCCAGAGCGATTGCTGGTGTATTTTTTTAGAACAAGCCTAGATAAGAGAATTTCCCAAGTGACTGCTTATCATGACATCCCAAACCGACTCTCTGAATGGTTCCGGGTAGCGATAAAAGTCGACAGAGTTTGCGGGCAAGCGACACGCCGAAACCACCAGAGGGAAAGGAGAGAGGTCGACCAGACCAGGGGCCACTCAACAGATGAGAAACCCCAACATCACAGCCCTCCTACAGACCAACTGCCCCACGGAGCCCACTGAAATGCTACAGATGTGGAGGAAGCGGCCACATAGCAACAAGATGTGGAACGCCTAGACCGGGACCAGCTCCACCTCTCAAAGCACGACCGGAACGAGGGCCCAAGCGCGTCACCCACGTACCGCGGGAAGCTCCCCAAATCCCGGAGTTTTTCGCTCATCTGACTGAAACCAGAGGAATCCCAGAAGAGGGAGATCAGTCCCCCGAACCCTATGACACGGAGGACGAAGGCGAGGATGATCCAATGGTGAGTGGACCCGTCCATCCTTTTCTTTTCCCCATACGCCTAACAGCCCCCAAAACAGGGGCCCAAGAGACTTTCCAAGCCCTAATAGACTCAGGTAGCACATGGTGCCTAATCAACCTACCCACAGTTCTAAAATTGGGAATCCGAGCTAAACAGCTCAAACAACCAATTCGCTTCGAGCAAGTTGATGGGTCCCTAGTGGGAGGAGCGTACTTGACTGAACCCGTGAGACTAGAACTCGCAGATCACTGGGAGACGATCCGCTTCATAATAGCCCCCAAGATGACAGAACCAGTCATATTGGGACTCTCGTGGCTCGACAAATGGGGCCCAATCATTTGGTGGCAAGAGGGAACCTGCAGGCTGAGAATAGCAAAGAGGCCCCAACCCCTGCCGCCCCGACCAGAAGAATTCCCTCCCACGCTGAAACCCCAAAGCAGCCCTCCACTACAGAAGAAAACACCACCAACACAAGGGTCCCTCCCAGAAGGTGCAGCAAAGCAATTGGCAACCGCACCCACCACCGCTTGTAATGCAAACCAGATCCCAAGGGAGTACCAAGACCTTGCAGGGGTATTCAGCGAGGCCGAGTGTGACATTCTGCCCCCCCACCGCGAGACCGATTGTGCCATCGAGATTATCCCAGGAGCGAAACTACCCAAACCTAAAATGTATGCCATGATGCCCCGAGAAATGCAGGAAATGCGGGACTACATAGACAAAAACTTACAAAGGGGATTTATTGAGCCAGTGAAACCAAGGGTAGCAGCGCCGGTCATGTTTAAAGAGAAAAAGGACGGCTCCATGAGACTGGTGGTCGACTTTCGAAGTATCAACGCTGTTTGCGTACACAACTTGTACCCCCTCCCCCTCATGAAAGACATGCTAGCCCACCTAGCTAAAGGGAAGGTTTTCACCAAACTAGACCTTCGAGAAGCTTATTACCGAGTATGCATAAAGGCAGGAGATGAATGGAAAACAGCATTCAACTGCCCCCTGGGTAGTTTCCAGTTTAAAGTAATGCCCTTTGGATTGCAAGGAGCCCTGGCAGTATTCATGCAGTTAATAAACAAAGTCTTACATGAACACCTTTACAAAGGGGTCCTCGTCTACCTGGATGATATTCTTATCTACACGGAGACCATAGACGGACATATACCCCTCGTCCGCCAAGTACTGAAAAAACTGCTACGGGCAAACCTATATGTCAAACTGCCAAAATGCGATTTCCACCAATCATGGCTAGACTATCTGGGCTACCAAGTATCAAACAAGGGGATAGAGATGGACCCAGCCAAGGTCCAATCAGTTCTACAATGGCAGCCCCCTCGCACCCGCAGACAACTGCAAAGTTTTCTAGGCTTTGCGAATTTCTACAGACAATTCATCCCCTCGTTCGCAAAGATTGCCAAACCTTTGATGGACCTCCTAAAGACAGGAAGCCCAGCGATGAAACCTCGCCCGGGACAACCCCTACAGTGGGACCTGACCTGCCAACAGGCATTTGAGACGCTAAAAGGACTGTTCGCGAAAGAACCTGTCTTAAAACACCCGGATCCGGAACAGCCTTTTGTCATCCAAGCAGACGCAAGTGATGTGACAGTAGGAGCCGTGTTACTCCAAAAGAACAACCAAAGTGATCTACAACCCTGCGCCTATACCTCCCGCAAACTCACCGATACGGAGAGGCAATGGGCGGCGTGGGAGAAGGAAGCGTTTGCAGTAAGGTGGGCCTTGTTGACCTGGAGGCACCTTCTAGAGGGAGGCCAGAAACCATTTGAAGTCTGGACTGATCATAAAAACCTAGAGGCCCTAAAAACCCCACGAAAACTGTCGCCCAAGCAAGTGCGGTGGGCACAATACTTCAATCGTTTCAATTTCGAGCTTAAGCACATCCCAGGAGGGAGAAATTTCCTGGCTGACGCCCTCTTCCGGATGCCCCAATACAACAGTGAGCGGGAGCAGGTAGTGAATGCCATCATCCCCTCCACCTAAGCTGCGGCCCAAGTGATCACCAGACGGCAACAACGTGACCAGCAAGGGCAATTTGCAAGTGACTTAACTGCAAAATTAAAAAATGAAACACTGACAGACCCCTGGTATCAGGACAATCAACATCTCTTGACAAAAAGAGATGAACTAGCATGGAGGGGGACAAAGCTCTATGTCCCACAGAGTTTACGCATCCTGATTCTCAAGAGGAGCCACGACGTTAAACCAGCAGGACACTTCGGGTTCCTAAAAACTCTGCACCTAGTACGAAGGCAGTTCTGGTGGCCACACATGAGAAAGGACGTAGACAGTTATGTAAAAAGCTGCACCATTTGTGCCACGATGAAGACCAGGGTGCCCGCTTGGATTGTTGCAACCAGTAGCTGAGCCAACAAGACCATGGGAGGAGATTGCAATGGACTTTATAGTAGACCTACCGAGGAGCAGTGGAAATACAGTGATCTGGACTGTAATAGACTTATTCTCCAAACAGGCACACTTCATTCCTTGTAGTGGACTGCCTTCAGCTCATCAGTTATCCAAACTGTTCCTGAAACACATTTACCGCCTACATGGAGTCCCCAGGAGAATCATCTCCGACAGAGGGGTCCAGTTCACAGCAAAGTTCTGGAGGGAGTTTCTATGATCCATAGGTTCATCCTAAGGGCTCAGCTCAGCATTTCACTCGAGCACCAATGGGGGGGCAGAAAGACTGAATGCTATGATAGAACAGTATTTAAGATGCTACGTCGACTACCAGCAGTCCAATTGGGCAGACCTCCTATCTTTTGCGGAGGTTGCATATAATAATGCTGTCCATAGCAGCACGGGGCTAACCCCATTCAAAATAGTGAGTGGCATGGATTTTGTTCCCATGCCAGAATACCCGAGGGAGCCCCCTTCCTCAGTCAGTTTGACTGACTGGATGGCAATGTTGAGATAAACTTGGGAGAATGTAAAGAGGGCGCTGGCAAAGGCGGCTCAATCTTATGAGGAACAAGCAGACAAGCACCGAACTCCCCAAAGACCATTTCAGCTGGGAGAGAAAGTTTACCTCTCCACCAAGTACTTGAGACTTAGACTCCCGAGCAGGAAATTGGGCCCAAAATTTATAGGACCATTTCCTATAATAAAAATAATCAACCCCGTTACAGTGCAATTGCAGTTGCCACGGCTTTTGGGGAAAATTCACCCCATTTTTCACAGTAGCCTTCTAAAACCTGTAGTGGGGTCTACTTTAAGGTCAATGCCACGTGAACCCCCTGGGCCCCTGGTTGTTGGGGGCCAAACGCACTACGAAGTGCAGCGGATTCTTGATTCAAGAATCAAGAGGGGGCGCCTTCAGTACTTAATTAAATGGAAGGGTTACCCATTGTCAGAGGCTTCCTGGGTGAAGAGCACAAACATTCAAGCTGACCGCCTTATAGCAAAATTCCATGCAGACCACCCGGGAAAGCCGGGAGGGGGGGTGCACAGCCAAGGAGGGGCTCATGAGACTAATCTTGTTGTGTTTTTCCCTATGGGATAGGTGATGTCGCAGAAGTGAAGGGAGAGGGGCCGGATGTCAGCGTTCCAAATTAGGCTCTCTTCCAGCGCTGACATGAACAAGATGAAGCATAGAGCAGAAGCTTGATTTATTGCTGAGATGAACTTTTACCTAGCTTTTTGAATGTTACAGATAGTGTTTCCTAGGTGACGAGGGTGGGGGCCACATTCCTGTGAAAAGAACGTGCCGGGATGTAGAGATGGATCTGCATGATGGCCAATGGGACATTGGGGTTGGAGAGCGGAAGAGGAGGGGGTTGGAAGGAGGGGCCAGTTTGGCTGCAACTTGAATCAGGAATGTCGGATTCTGCTATTCTTAAAATAAAAGTGATTCATTAGAGACTTTGCGCTTGAGAATGAAGTTTATTTAAGATAGCCCCGAAACCTGACAAAAGATCTATTTAATGAAGTTTTATTACACTCTAGGATACCCCGGTCCTGGACGGAAGCCTACATTTCCCTAATCCCGAAACCTGATACAAATAAAACTCTGATCCAGAACTATAGGCCAATCTCACTCCTGAATGTGGATTACAAGATTTTTGCGACAATACTAGTTGAGACTCCGACTGTTCCTGTCCCGATTTATCCACCAAGATCAGAATGGTTTCCTGCCTCATAGGCACCTAAGAGATAACGTGAGGGTAGTATTGAATGCCTTAGAATACTATGAGACACACCCTGATAAACCAATGGTAATGATTCTTCTGGATGCCCAAAAGGCTTTTGACAGAATCAACTGGAATTATAATACAACAATTGGAAGTGATGGGTTTTGGGTCTCAATTTACAAGGGCAGTTCAAGCCATCTATTCTAAACAGTTGGCAAGGTTACTGTTTAATGGATCACTATCAGATGAGATACAGATTTATAAAGGTACCAGACAAGGATGCCCTCTTTCACCGCTGCTTTTTGTTTTAACACTTGAACCACTTCTTAAGACGATCAGGCAGGATTTGGAAATTAAGGGCTTAAAAGTTAAAGGGGAAGAATATAAACTCCAAGCATTCGCCGACGATTTGGTTTTCATATTAGAAGATCTCCTTATTACGGGACCAAAATTACTAAATTAGATGAATACGGGGAGGTAGCGGGATTAAAAATCAATAAAGATAAAACCAAAATGGTAACAAAAAAATTTGTCAGGTGCCCAAAAGGAACAGATCCAAAGGATTATGGGGATTAATTGTGTCAAAAAACTTAAATACTTAGGTATTTGGCTTACAAATAGATGTTCTTCTATCAAAGAGCTCAATTATTCCAAATTATTAATAGACACAGCGAATGAAGTGTAGAGATGGCGGCATATTCAGATCTCATTTTTGGGTAGAATTGCCGCGACAAAAGCCCATGTTTTACTGAAATGAATCTCTTTATTCCAAACGGCTCCTGCAAGATTGGATAAAAACTTTTTTAGGAAATTAGACCAAATTCTAAGTAAATTTATTTGGCAGAGTAAAAAACCCTGTATAAAAAGAAAAATGCTGCAAGAGCACAAAACAAGGGGTGGCTTGGGGCTCCCTATGTGAGAGCTTTATTACCAAGCTTCATCCCTGATTTGGATAAAAGATTGGGTGATCCTCTCAAGAAAGCACATTTTGGCAATTGAAGAATACAATTTGCAGTGGGGATGGCATTCCTTCTTGTGGTCTCAGAAAGACAAACAATCCATACATTTTACTAATCATTATATTAGAGGAATTTTATTAAGGGTTTGGGAAATGGTGAAGAAGCAAGTTTACACATAAATTCCTAAGTAGGTGTCTCCGTTAGAGGCAGTGACCCTTCTGACTGTGCACAATATAAAGAGGAACTGGGTTTATGGTGACTTGTTGGATGAAGTCGGAAGACTTAGACCTAGAGCCGATCTCCAAACTAGAGGATTAGACATAGACTGGTGGTCCTATGTGAAAATTCAAACTAGATTCGCTAGGGATAAACAGGAACATGGTATTTCCTTTCATTTACAAACGTTTGAAACAATAGTAGCTTTAAATAGCCAGATTTGGAGTATAGCCAGATTTTTGGCTTTTTCTTCTTCTTCCAATTACTATTTCCAAAAGCCTCAGCTTAATTCAAACATAAACAATTGAATAGCCAACCACAGCAAGAAGAACTTAATTCTGTTAGAGTTTGCAGCAATCCAGCCAGCACAAGTAAACAGTTCCCAGTTGTTATGGCTATCCCAGCGTATAATTACACTAACACTCCTCCCTTTATGACTGGAATAGACATAAAACCAAATAACTTAATAGAATAGAATAGAATTTTTTATTGGCCAAGCGTGATTGGACACACAAGGAATTTGTCTTGGTGCATAATATGCTTTCCATGGTGCATTCCACCCAATGACTTGGTCATTATAACTGCTAGATCATCTTCTGAAGAACAGTGAAGCAAGCTAATTAATTTACATTTGATGGGCTCTCTTACATTACAATATTTAATATCCACATGCTTGCTTCTATTCTTTACTCTGTCACCTGTTGCATTTTAATGCAAGCAGCATTATCCTCAAACACCGTTACAGCTTCATTTACTTTTATGTTTAAATCCTTTAACAGCTGTACATACCAAATTACCTCTGAACAAAGCTCAGACAGAGCGATAAATTCTGTCTCTGCCATAAAAATGGCTACAGTTGTTTGTTTTCTGGACTTCCAACCAATTAAAGTCCCTCAATACCACAATCCCAGAATTGGACTTTTTAGTTTTTACTTCATTGGCATAATCACTGCCAACATAACATTTCAATTTTAATTCTTCAGAGACCTGTATTTGAAGACCCAAATTCACAGTTTCCTTCAAATATCTGAGAAACCTTTTTCCACCCATCCAATGCAATTTCATTGGTGCAGCAGTAAAGTGACTTAAGTTGCTTACTGCACAAGCTATGTCTGGTCTGGACCACTGTGACAGATACAAAAAGCTCCCTATTGCCGACTGATATATCTCTTGATCACAGGTTTCATTTTTGTCCTCACCCAAATTTCATTAGTAGAATACCTGTCAGGTGGAATCCCTTTCTTCCATCGCTCTGACCTGAGTGGCATTGACTGCTCTTGTGTTTCAACCCTCTCTTGCTTCATATCCGAGTCAACATCTTCTCCTGACTCCTTTTCTTGTTCTTTTTCAGTTTCTCCTCCCTGAATGCTGAAACCATCACTAAGTGAGTTACCATCACTAACTGGGTCACCGTCACTAAGTGGATCATTTCAAAAATTTGCATCAATTCTGTTCCAATTTTACTCTGCAAAGCTAGCAGACCTTGAAATCACTATTCTTTTGTTCCCATCGCTAAAGCAATAGCTCTTTAAGCCAGGCTCATAGCCTGTATGTAAATCTAAGTCTTTGGTTGACCTTTTCTCTAATTGCTTTTGGAATATATACCCATGCACTGCTTCCAGAAACCCTTAAATGTGCCAGAGATAGCTTTCTCCCATATAGCACAGCATATGGAGTATTGTTAATTAAGGAACTCCACAGCCTATTGATTAAATAATTAGCAGTCCACATGGCTTCACCCCAATATGACCTCCTCAGACCAGAATCCTCCTGCAGCGATTCCTTCATTCTTTGTAAAATACCATTCCGTCTCTCAACCACACCATTCTCAGCTGCTGTGTATGGATTTATGTGTCTGTGTTTTATTCCTAACTGTCCCAACCATTGTTGAAAACTTGCTGACATGAATTCTGAACCTCTATCAGTTTGCATCTGACATACCTGTTGTTTGTATCTCCTTTCTATGAAGCTTACCCATTGCTTAAATTTCTGTAGCACCTCTATTTTACTCTTTAGTAAATAGCAGAACCCAAATCTGCTATACTCATCTACATTGACCAGCGCATACTTTGCTCCTCCCAAACTGGCTTGCATTGGCCCAACCAAATCTGCATGTACCAGCTCTAGAACTTTTGTTGTCTGCCTTGTGCTATTTTTGCTTACTGGGAATGCCTTGGACTTTGATTTATATACTGCACAACCCAAGTATGCCTTACACCATGGGTTCTCAAACTATGGCCTGTGGGCTGGATACAGCCCGCTGAAGCCATTAATCTGGCCCGCATAGGACCATGAGGCTGCCCCACCTACTCTAGCTTCCCTGCTCAATTGCTAACTTTCTTTAGTTCAGAAGCAGCAACGTGGGGGTTTCTCCCTGAGTTTTTAAAAGTGAGGTTTTTCTTCCTACTGTCAACTTGCAAAGCTTTCAAGTTGCCATGAGCAGGAGGGAGGGAGAACTGAAGTGAATTCCATACATTCTTTCTCACCGCAATCAGAAGGAGGGTGTTAGGTTTCACAGCCAGCCAAAGTGGTTAATTGGAGTATGTGATTTATGACATGGCCAGAGAGGAGGGGAGAGACAGGGTCATAGGGGAATATAAATCTACGTAGGATCAGTCCTAACTGCATCCGAGTATTGCCGGAATGGTGCTCTCAATAAATGAATATATTTCCTTTGAAGTTTGGATCATGGCTCATGAATTAATTAGGGCATCTTTCGGAAACTTGACACCTACTCTACTGCAAGTTCAGCTCTGGGAGTGTTGTTTCTCTGTGTGTGTTTACTAAGGTTGGTGAACATTTTGCTAAGGATCTTTCCCACTCTGGTGTCAACTCCAGTGTGCCAGCTGGCCCAGAGCTGCCATTCAGAGGGGAGGCAGCCACCACTCTCCCTGGCCATCCTGGAATGCCCTGGATGATTGGCTAGGAAGGGTCTTTCTGTAAAGGCTGACTGGCAGCAAAGGAGGAGGAGGACCAGTCCTCCTTAAAAACTTACTAGTAGCGGAGGAGTAGGAAAAGGAAGGCTGGACTTAAGGCAGATGCTGGCTTCTTCACATGCATTATCCCCTGCTCATTTCAGGGTCATGTGGGAGGGAGCTGCGCATGTGAGTAGGTGGGTGGTGCTTATAGATTAAAAGGTGGTGGGGAGCACAGGCGGTTAGCCCTAACAAGAAGTTCCTTTTATGATTGTCAGTGAGTATCAAAAAAGAAGTAAAGCAGGCAGTAACAAACCAGGTTTGTGTTTGGCTGCGTTTCTTTTTCTTTTTGTTTGGAACCTGACAGATTTGTTAGGGCTCTTACAAATACCCATAGTCGAAGGCACGGTGCCAGGGTTGGAGGCAGTTGACCTTGAGGAATCAGTAGCCCCCACAGAAGCTACCATGCTGGAGGCCTCAACTGCTCCAGCAGAAGAATCCACTACAGATGTCAGGCTGAAGGAACGGCCAGGGTGGCAGAAGCCTCTGGAGAGCCAGCTGCAGGCAGCAGAGACTGTTGTGGTCTGCCAGCAATCTGCAGAGCTGGTAATGGAGTCGGACAGCAATGAGGCTGAGGAAGAACATGGGCCAGTCCTGGAGAAGGCCTGGATGAGGGCTCTGCGTCAGAGGCAGAGATGGGGCCAGGGCCATCAGGGAGTGAGGTGCAGACTCTGGAGCCTCCAGAGGCTGATAATAGAGAGGCAGAGGAACAGGAGGAGCCTGTTCCTAGTGCACGTATGAGAAGAGGTGCCAGAAGAGCAGCTAAAGCAAAGAGGACGACTCGGGAGTAGGGCCAAGAGATGATTGGCCCCTCCCATTAGGCTTAAAAGACCAGCAACGGCTCTTGGGCTCTTTATCGGAAAACAACATTGATAGACTTGTTCTTGTCTTGCTACACTTATCTGTTGTCGGCGTCTTCTGCTTCTGAACTTTTGCCAAGAGAAGCCTTTGGCAGTTTGCCTAATTATACCAAGGTTGGTGATTAGACTGAAGAATTTGTGTTATGAAGAATTTGTTTTGAATTAGTTTGAACTACGCTGAGAATGAATTAATTCTCAGCTATTCTAATAAAGTCTGTTTGTTTTGGAACTGTTTGCGTCTAATGCTACCTACTTGGGCCTGGGTCACAACAGAGACTGAACTAGGTGAACCAGGTGGACTGGTGGCTGGGCAATGCCAGAACTGTGGACTTTTGAGCCCTTCTACCCCAGGGTCCACTGCTCAGCTCCTTGGGTGCATTTCACTCAATGGCAAGAGCAGCAGATCTCTGAGGACAATAATTTGAGTTATTCCACAGCAGTGGGAAACCAAACCATTGAGGTGTTACAAGAGATTTATGGGATGGCTGGCTTTAGAGAGCAGGGCCATGGCAGTGTCTGGCAGAGGCCAGGAGTGGAACCATCCTTTCCCCTGGAGCCCCGGGGCCGTAGTGGCCTCCTTTCTGATTTAGGCTGAAAGGCATGGGATGGCCATATGAAACCCAGGGGGGCTGGGTCGGGTGGCCCAGAAGAAAACCCCAGAGGCAACAAGAGCAGCCAGGTTCTCCTATAAACAGCGGGGTGGTGGTGAGAGGCCCCAAGCATATGAGGACCAGACGCCCACTCTCCTGGTTGGCCCACCAGCAAGCCAAGGCCTCACCACCGTGGTACGATGGGACCCACCAGCAGTGAGGGTGTCATTCGATGGAAGCCCCAAGAAAGTGGCCCTGTTTCTTGGGCAGATACTGAATCATTTTGATTGCTATGGCCAGTTATACACATCCCAATGGGACATAGTCATGGTGGTAATGGCAGTCATGGACGGAGAGGCCGCCGAGTGGGTGGCCGATTTGTACGGTGACCATGCCACTGAACTAGGGGATGTGGGCCTTTTCCTGTCTGCCCTCCAGGAAAGATTTGAGGACAACACCAGGGCCCAGCAGGCTGAGGGGGACCTGCTGAAGGTAAAGCAAAGAGGGAGGCCTGTGTTGGAATATATCAGAGAGTTTAGGAGGTTAGTGGGAAAGGTACGCGGGTGGCCTGTCTGGTGGTGTACAGGTTCAAGGCCGGGCTTGACAGGATGCTGTGGCAGACCTGTGCTTGTTGGCGCCTGGCCCCCAGGCTGGTGGCCTGGTTGCAGGCTGCAATAGAATTAGACATCGAGTTTTGGGATAAATGGCAGGAGTGGAATCCT
The DNA here is from genome assembly GCF_059756535.1 of Pantherophis guttatus. NCBI lineage: Eukaryota > Metazoa > Chordata > Lepidosauria > Squamata > Colubridae > Pantherophis > Pantherophis guttatus. Next base: position 59,143,951 of record NC_142069.1, on the reverse strand, counting down.
TGAGTCCAACATCCACCACCCCATCCATTCAGCCATGTCCCCAGCAGCCCAGCCTTCCCCTGCTTTTGTGCCTCCTTCAGCAGTCGTGGAGAGGGCTCCGCCCACTAGGCCAGCCATGACATGCTTCTGTTGTGGTCAACTGGGACACAGAGCCACAGGCTGAACCGACAAAGGTCCCAAGACATCACTGGGTCCTACCAGCATGAAATGGGGTCTGCCCTAAAAACCATCTGAGCCATGCCAGAGAAGTCCCACGGGATGCACCAGAGGGTCCAGGCCTAGTCAACCCTGGTGGAGGAGATCTCTGCTCCCATCAACAGCACTGACACCAGCAAGAGCAAGGGGGAGGCCAACCCGATGGTTGTTCCAGTGGTATTAGAGGAAAGCCAGCATCGGAGGTGCACCGCCCTCCTTGATTCTGGGTGTATCTGGTGACTAATGAGTACAGTGGTTGCTTCCGACCTGGGGGTAGGCCTACACAGGTTAGCTCAACCAATTTGGTTTGAGCAGATGGACGGGTCCTTATTAGGAGGCCAACCAGCAACACACATCACCAGAAAAGTAGCATTGGAGCTAGGCCAGCATAGGGAAACATTGTGGTTTGTAGTGGTCCCTCAGATAACTGAGGAGATTGTCATGGGGCTAGCCTGGTTGGACAAATGGGGCCCTACTATATGGTGGGGGTGGGGGTTGCCAACACCTAAGAATAGGGATAGGGCCTGATCCACCACTGCACGAGAGCCTACCCCACATTCCAGAGGCCGCATGTGACAAGGGGAGTGGTACCCAGTGCAAAGCAGAAAGGAGCTTGCTTTCCCTAAGGAATACACTTACCTAAATGATGTCTTTAGCAAAAGGGAGTGTGATGTCCACTGATTGTGGAATAGAAATCATCCCCGGGGCCTCATTACCTAAACCAAAAGTGCATTTGATGACTCCCCAGGAACTGGCCAAGATGAGAGCCTATAGTGAGAAAAACTTCAAGAGAGGCTTCATTCAGCCCGCAATGTCCTGGGTGGCAGTGCCCATTTTGTTTTGGGAGAAAAAGGATGGTGGGTTGCATTTGTGTGTTGATTTTAGAGGAATCAACATGGTCTCTGTGGAACATTTGTACTCCCCCTCTGCTAAAAGATATGATGGCCTGGCTATTGGAAGGGAGGTATTTCACCAAATTAGACCTCCAGGAGGCCTATTACAGGGTCAGGTTTAGGGCCAGGGATGAGTGGAAGACAGCCTTTAACTGTCCACTAGGGAGTTACCAGTTCCAGGTGATGATATTTGGGCTGCAGGGCGCACCGGTAGTGTTCATGCAGCTCATCATGAACTGCATGAACACTTATTTGAGGGGACATGGCTACGTTGCTGGCATCAGCCTGTATCACGAATGGCCTTGCCAGATCTGGATGTTTTAACACCGGTTCCCTTGCAAACAACATTTTTAATTCTTCAAACGCTTGCTGACAGGCAACATTCCACTGTATTGGACGCCCTGGACGTGGCTTCCAGACCAGATGTTTGGTCCTTAAGAGATCGGTTAATGGAAGGGCTACCCGTGTAAAGGATGGAGTAAAGTGGCGGTAAAAATTTGCAAACCCCAAGAAGCTTTGCAGTTGTTTACGTGTTCTTGGCTTGACAATCCAATACTGCCTGTACCTTTGCAGGGTCCATCTCCACCCCCCTCAAGGATATGCAGAAGCCTAAATAATCCAACTGAAATTTATAAAATTCACATTGGGGCTGTTTTACATAGAGTTTGGCTGCCAATAGCTTACTTAAGACCTGGTGCACCAATGTGACATGCTCCTCTAGAGTTTTGGTGTATATTAAAATGTCGTCCAGGTACACAAGCATGCCGTTATATAAATGATTTTGTAACACATGATTGATAAGCTGCATAAATAACGCAGGCGCTCCTTGTAACCCGAATGGCATTACTTTAAACTGGTAACTACCTAGAGGGCGATTAAATCAGATAATCGCCCGGCTGCCCTGTTTAGGGTGACCCACTCCCTCCTCCATCTGGAAGCGCGGGATGACCCCTTGCAGAGCTGAGCTGAGGACTTTGTGCAGTATCTGTATGACAAAATTGCTCAGATTCGGGAAGGGCTGGCCTCTGACTGGGTATGTCCGGACGGGATGACTGAGGCAGGTCTTGAGAGCGTTATCTGGGGGGAGTTCGATCCTGTGGCTCCCGAGGACATGGACAGGGTCCTGGGACGGCTGAACGCGACCACATGTTTATTGGACCCGTGTCCCTCCTGGTTGGTACTGGCTTCCCGGGAGGTGACACGAGGCTGGCTCCAGAAGATTGTTAATGCTTCTTTGAGTGAGGGGGTCCTGCCGGCCGCTTTGAAAGAAGCGGTTGTGAGGCCCCTCCTCAAGAAGCCCTCTCTGGATCCGGCTGTTTTGGCTAACTATCGTCCAGTCTCCAACCTTCGCTTCGTTGCGAAGGTTGTTGAGAGTGTGGTAGCGCAATAGCTTCCCTGGTACCTGGATGAAACTGTCTATCTAGACCCGCTCCAGTCCGGCTTCCGGCCTGGGCACAGCACGGAAACGGCATTGGTCGCGTTGGTGGATGATCTCTGGAGGGCTCGGGATAGGGGTTGCTCCTCTATCCTGGTCCTGTTAGACCTCTCAGTGGCTTTTGATACCATCGACCATGGTATCATGTTGCACCGGTTGGCGGGGTTGGGGGTGGGGGGCACCGTTCTGCTGTGGTTCTCCTCCTACCTCTCTGACCGGTCGCAATCTGTGTTGACGGGGGGGCAGCGGTCGACCCCGAGGCACCTTGCTTGTGGGGTGCCACGAGGGTCGGTCCTCTCGCCCCTTCTGTTCAACATTTATGTAAAGCCGCTGGGTGAGATCATCCGTGGCTTCGGGGTGGAGTTCCATCAGTACGCTGATGACACCCAGCTGTACATCTCCACCCCAGGCCACCCCAACGATGCCCTTGAAGTGATGTCCCAGTGCCTGGAGGCCGTGCGGGCCTGGATAGGGAGAAACAGGCTCCGACTCAACCCCTCCAAGACCGAGTGGCTGTGGCTTCCAGCGTCCCGATATAGCCAGCTGACGCCATTGCTGGCTATTGGGGGTGAATCACTCGCCCCCACGGAGAGGGCTCGCAACTTGGGCGTCCTCCTGGATGCACGGCTGTCTCTAGAAGATCATTTGACGGCCGTGGCCAGGGGGCCTTTTTATCAGGTTCGCCTGATACACCAGTTGCGCCCCTTTCTAGATCGGGACTCTCTACGCACAGTCACTCAGGCACTAGTCACTTCCCGCCTGGACTACTGCAACGCTCTCTACATGGGGCTCCCCCTGGGGTGCACCCAGAGGCTCCAGCTGGTCCAGAACATGGCCGCGCGGGGGATTATGGGGGCGACGAGGTGCTCCCATGTGACACCTCTCCTGCGCGAGCTGCACTGGCTCCCAGTGGTCTTCCGGGTGCGCTTCAAGGTGTTGGTGACCACCTTTAAAGCGCTCCATGGCTTAGGGCCGGGGTACTTACGAGACCGCCTTCTGCCACCAATAGCCTCCCACCGGCCAGTACGCTCGCACAGAGTGGGCCTCCTCAGGGTGCCGTCCGCCAGACAATGTTGGCTGGCAACCCCCAGGGGGAGAGCCTTCTCTGTGACGGCGCCCACCCTCTGGAACAACCTTCCCCCAGAGTTACGTATAATAACAGACCTCCGGATTTTTCGTCGGGCCCTGAAAACCTATTTATTTCAACTAGCTGGGCTGGCTTGAGCTAAATTTTAAATTGATTTTAAATTGGGTTGTTTTAATTTACGGCCAAAATATTTAATTATTTTAATACTGTTTTTTAAATTTTGTATGCTCTGTTTTTACTTAGGCTGTGCACCGCCCTGAGTCCTATTTGGAGAAGGGCGGTATAGAAATTTAATAAATAAATAAATAAATAAATAAATAAATAAATAAATAAATAAATAAATAAATGCCACCTTCCATTCATCACCAAGCTTAATCCGAACTCTATAGGTCCAATTTAGTGAAGACCCTTCCTCCGCCAAACGGGCCAACATGTCTTTCATTAAGGGGAGTGGGTACAGGTGCTCTATGCACATGGCGTTGAGGTCATAAAAATCAACACAGAGGCATAGGCCCCCATCTTTCTTCTCCCAAAAGAGAACTGGAGCCGCCACTTTGATCTGGCCAGCTCTATGAAGCCTCTTTTTAGGTTTTCCCCTATATATGTCCTCATCTCAGCCAACTCCTGCGGGGTCATTAAGTACATTTTTGGTTTAGGCAAAACCGCCCCTGGGATAAACTCAATAGCACAATCAGTGGTGTGGTGAGGAGGCAGGTGTTGCATTCCCGTTTGCTGAACACCTCTTTGAGATCATCATACACTTCAGAGTAACCCATCATCTCCTCGGCCTCTCGACTGCCCCCAACCCCTTCTGGGTGGTTTTCATGGGGAGGTGGATCAGGCCTCACCCCTATTCTCAGATGTCTGCAACCTCCCCCCACCAGACAGTTGGGCCCCATTTATCGAGCCAACCAAGGCCGAGCATGACCTCTTCCATTATGTTGGGTACCACCACAAATGAGGTCCCATTTCCAGAGTGAGCTGCTCGGTAACGTGTTGCTAGTTGGCCTCCTAATAAGGACTCATCCATCTGCTCAAAGCGGATGGGATGCTTTAAACACCGTAACCCCACCCCTATTTTGGCTGCCGTGGCCCTACTCATGAGGCACTGAGTGCATCCTGAATCCACTAGGGCCTTGCACTCCCAGCGCTGTCCCGTGGTCAGCACCACAGGAATGAGGAAGGGTTTGATAGCCTTACTTATGATAGGGTCGGCCTCTCCCTCATCATCACTTTCACTGTCTGTCTCTCCTTCAGTTGGGTTGTTACCAGTGCCAGGGGTTGATGGACTCGCCTGTTGCGCCCCTCAGGACTTCTTCAGGGTCTTCCATATGCTCTTTCTTGCTATACCCTGTTTGGGTCTTGGTGTTTCAGTGGGAGACTTAAGTCCCATCTCTGAGCATTCAATTGCCTGGTGTCCTGGCTTCTCGCACCAAAAACATGTCATTGGGGTACGTGCAGGTCTGGTCTTAGCGAGTGAGGTCATAGAAGGGGATGATGCTGACGACTGCAGTGTCGGACATGCCCGTATAGGTCATTCTGGTGATCATTGTCCCCTTACAGGCCACTCCACCCGTGGTTGGTCCTCCCTCATGAATTCAACATCTATTTCTGTGGCCGTTTTGGATCCATGCCACCAAACAGGGTGGCAGGCCATGGGTCACACAGGCCTGCTGTAAAGCACGGTCTAATCCGGCTTTAAATTGGTGTACTAATAATCTCTCCGACCAACCTCTCACTTTCCCTGCTAACCACCGGAACTCCTGTACATATTCGACCATTGGCCTGCCACATTGCCAGGCCTCCAACAAGTTTCCTTCCGCTTGTTGTATACTGGTGCCATCCTCGAAGTGTTCTTCCAACGTGGAGAGAAATAAGCCAATATCCCCTAGCTCCCCAGCGTGTTCACTGTACAGGCCAGCAACCTATTCAGCTGCCTCGCCTTCTATGATGTCCACCACTGCCATCACTATGGCATATTGGGAGGTGTATAAGTGTGTGTACCTGTCTAAGTAGACTATCACCTGTCCCAGGAACAGGGCCATCTTCTCAGCACTGCCATTGAAGGAAACTTTCACAGGAGCTGGGTCCCACCTTCCTAGTGGCCCCTGCCTGGGACCTACTACTGGCCAGGACTGGCTTGGGGTCTGATAATCTTGCCCCAGAGGCCTAGCAGTACCTGGGTCATCATATGGAACTCGCTGACTGGCCACAGTATCTGCTGGTGGTCTACGGGCCGCTGGCCTGTTTCTTAATGCATTGTATCCTGGGTCTGTTCCACCCACTGTTAAGTGGATGGGGGGGCCCCAGGCCATGAACTGGTGGGGGTTCTGTAGCCCTCTTCCAACCTATCCCAGTCCCCGGTGCCTGAAACCCTGCTGGGCCAAACATCTCCCTTAAGACTTCTAAGGTAGAAGAACAATTAAGATCACAACTACTCAAAATGGGTGGAATTGAAGTATATACATCAACACCAGAGGAAGAAGGAGGGGTGGTCGGAGGTTTAGGTCCAAAACCAAAGAGGAAAAGAAAACCAACGAAAGATATTTCTCCATCCTTGGCGGAGGTACAGAAGAAAAGTCGAGATCTTACTGATGAAGGAGTGGAAAGGATGATTACATTGGACTCTGAACATAAAAGGGAAGATGAGCCCGAGTACGGGGACGAAGAACCTGTAGTTGTTCAATTGAAACCAGAATTATGCCAATGAAGAGACGACCCAGCTGATGGACGGGGTCCCCTCTCCCCCACTCTTGGAAACAAGGCGTGTCTTAATGAAGATGGTGGGAGATGAAGATTCTATGTAATTGTGTGTTATGTTAGTTTTTGTTTTATGTTGTTTGTATGTTTTATATTATTATTATTTTTTTTATGTTATGTGTTGTCTATATATATTTGTTTGGGTTTTGGGTCACGGAAAGGAAAAAGAGGGAATAGTTAAAATTAAAAATATTAATGGGTGTAATTATGGTAATGACTTGGAACGTTAAAGGTACTGGGAATCAGATTAAGAGAAGACGTTTAGAATTTAAGATTAAAAGAGATTCTCCTTGAGCTTGTTTGGAGGTTCTAGCAGGGGAGCGCAGCTATCGTATAACCTTGACCGAAGATCGGTACACTCCTTCTATCTGGGATGGTCGTCCTCTTCCACCGGGCGCGCAGCTTCGGGAGGGACGCACATGGAGCGGTGAGGGAGGAAGGGGACACCTGCCTAGCCAGCCAGATCAGCTGAATCAACCCTGGCGATCAATGGGGTGACAGATGTGGCAGCCAGATCGCCCTCACATCTTATTATAGGAAATATAATAAGGCAAGGAAAGGTTACATGGGTAAGCAAAAGACATAATTTATGTATTTACTAATTTATTGTTAAAGATTATCACATATACATATGCTAAAAATGATATGTGAAAAAAAAAATTTTTTTTGTTTTTTACCATGTAACTGGTTTGCAAAGATTATCTACTTATGTATAATATGTACAATTTGTATTTATTTCCTTTTCCATACTATGTAACTGGATGGATAAAATTGTATTATTATAATTTCTTACAATAAAACATTTAAAAAAAAATAAAAAAAATAAAAGAGATTCTCCTGACATACTTTTTATGCAAGAAACTCATCAGAAATCTGAGGATATAAACAGGATGTATTTAAAAGGGATGCAGGTTTATGAAAAAGCTTTTGGGTCCTCAAAATCTAGAGGTGTTGCAACATTAATATCAAATAGAGTCCAATTTGAAAAAAACAAAGTAATAGCAGATATCGATGGACGATATTTGATAATAACAGGATGTATTAACGAGGAAAAAATAACATTAGTTAATTTATATGTACCAAATGTGAATCAAAAAGATTTTTTGAATAAAATTACCAATTTGTTGCAAACTGAAAGGGTAGGGAAGGTAATTATTGCTGATGATTTTAATTTAATTAGAAACCAGATGGATAGTACCAATCCTACCCGATATGGTGGAATAAGAAAAATGGGGATACTTGATAATTGGATGTTGCAAAATGGTGTAGTAGATGTTTGGAGGGAGATTAAAGGTAATGAAAGAATGTATACTTTTTACTCAAAGGTATTTAATTCATATTCAAGAATTGACTATATTTTTGTATCCAAGAATCTGATGGATAACGTGGATAATATGGATGTTGGAATATTTAAAGACTCTGACCATGCAGAATTGTTACTAGAATTAGATATGTTTTTGGAGAAAAAAGAAAATTGTTGGAGATATGATGAAAAATTGTATAAAAATGAGGAAGATAAGAATCATATTCTTAAGAAATGGGAAGAAAATTGGGATTGGAATGATAATGGGGAAGTCAATTATGGAACAGTTTGGGACACAATGAAAGCAATTTTTAGAGGAGAAAGTATTAAATTATCAAGTAGGAAGTATAAGAATTATAAAGTAAAAATAGAGGAAAAGAAGAAATTGATAAAAGAACTGGAAAATAGATTCCTAGTGACTAAGGATAGAAAATTATGGGAGGAACTTAAAAAATTGAAAAATAAACAAATAGCGGAAGATACAGAAATAGTTAAAAAAAATTAAGCTATTTAAAAAGAGAATTTTTTGAATATGGTAATAAAAATTCAAAATTATTAGCAAGAATGGCGAAAGATAAAAAAGAAAAAAGAGAAATAGGTGTCCTAATAGATGAAAAAGGTAAGAGATGTTATAAAAAATTAGAGAAATGTGAAATTGTTAAAAAGTTTTTTCAAGAATTATATCTTAAAAAAGAAATTAATAATTGTAAATTAAAAAATTTCTTAGAAAAATATGGTCAGAAGAAAATTGATAATAAATATAAAGAAAAAATGGAAAAGGATATTACCTCTGAGGAAATTAAAGATGTGATTCAGAAGCTAAAGCTTGGGAAATCTCCAGGTGAGGATGGGTTACCAGCAGAATTTTATAAAGAGTTTAAAGAAACTTTGATCCCAAAACTACAGAAATTGTATAATACGATATTACATGGAGATGATATTCCCATGTCCTGGAATAGAACAATTATATCCTTAATCCCGAAACCAGGTAAAGATTTAGAAAAGATTGAATCCTATCGGCCCATTTCCTTGATTAACCAAGATGCTAAGATATTTACTGCAATTCTAACAAATAGATTGAATAATTTTATAGATAAATATATAAACTATAATCAAGTAGGTTTTGTTAAAGGGCGTTATATGTGTGATTTAGTTAGAAGAGTATTAAATGTTATTGATATTGCTGAGAATAATGGTGATAAGATAGGTATTCTTGCCTTGGATATTTTTAAAGCCTTTGATTCTATACAATGGGATACTATAAAAGAAATGATTTCTGCATTAGGATTTGGTAATAAATTTATTCATATTATTTCCAAATTGTACCAGAGGGGTACGGCAAGAGTGAAGGTAAATGGTATATTTACGCAAGATATAAATTTGGAAGCAGGGACAAGACAGGGTTGTCCCCTGTCTCCGACCCTATTTTTATTAGCAATGGAAATTTTAACAACTTTGATTGAGGAGGATTCGGAATTAATAGGTTATAAAGGCGTCAAAGTTAATTTATATGCAGATGACACTCTTGTCATTTTAAATAATATTACAAATGATATAAAAAGAGTTCAAATACATTTGGAAGAATTTGAAGATATGACTGGTTTGAAAGTAAATTGGGCAAAATCAGAATTATTAATGGAAATTGATAGGGAAAACAAATTAGAAAAATTACAAAATCAATTTGGAATTAGGATAAAGGATAATTTAAGATATTTAGGTATTATACTTTCACTTAAAATTAAAACTTTAAAGAAACTAAATTATGACATAGTAATAAAAGAAATTGAAGAGAAAATTGGGAAATATAAAAAACTTAAGTTATCTTGGTTTGGTAGAGTAGCTTTATGTAAAATGATGTTACTTCCTAAATTTAATTTTTTATTCGAGATGCTTCCGATTTTTTTAACCGAGAAGGACATTGAAGTATATCAAAAAAAATTAGATAAATTTTGTAATGGGGATAAAAAACCAAGATTGATTAAGAAAATGTGGTATCAGAACCAAAAACAAGGTGGTTTAGGAATTCCAAAATTATTAAACTATTATGGAGCATTTAATATAAAAACAGTAGTAAAAATTTTAAAAGGAGATGTTAAACTTTGGGGTAACTTGGAAATGAAGGAAATAAAGAAGTATGGTTACAAATGGTTTTTGGAAAATCTTAAAGGTAAGGTTAAAATTTGTAATTATTGGTTAAATAGTTTGACTAAAAATTGGGACAGAGTAGCAAAAAAATTAATACCAGACGCATTGTATTTAGGTAAACTGAAAGAGAATTGCCCAATGAAATTAAATAGTAACAGAGAGAGGATTATAATAGAAGAGAAAGTGGAAACAATTAGTGAATGGTTGAAATTTATAGAAAATGAAATGAGGAAAGAGGAAATTTATGGAAAATTAAATATTAATTGGTTTGAAAGAATTCAAATGAATAAATGGAATAGGAAATGCAAAGAAAGGAATGATGAGAGTAGAAAGGAAACGGAATTTGAAAATTTGACATCTCGAATAATAAAAGATGAAATTGGGCCAAAGGGATTAGTTAGTAAAATTTATAAAATTATTAACTTTGATAATAATTCACAAAGGGTAATGAAAGAGAATTGGGTAAAAGAACTGGGTATTGAAATTTCTGATCAAAATTGGAATATGAACTGGGTTAGTAGAATAATGAGGACACTATCAATAAGGATTAAAGAACATAACTATAAAGTTATTTGGAAGTGGTATTTGACCCCAATAAGACTTTTTCAAATGGATAATAAAGTGGATAAAATGTGTTGGAGATGTAAAGTGGAACTCGGGACATATGCTCATATGTGGTGTGAATGTAATGGGATTGAACTTTTTTGGTCTAGGATAGAAAATGAAATATTTGAAATGATTAAGAAGAGGGTCAAATTGAAATTGGAAACCATATTATTATTAATATTGAATGAAACAACATTAACAACTGGAGAAAGAGAATTGGTGAGAATTTTGGTTATAATGGGGAGAATTATAATTGCTAGATATTGGAAATTAAATGTTGACTTAAAATTAGAAGAATGGTATAATGAAACATGGAAATTTGCATTAAATGATAAATTGACTTGTGATATTAAAATTAGAAGCGGTATATATAAAGAAAATGTTTTTTGGAACACTTGGCAACCATTTGTGGACTTTGCACTTGGGAGATTGGATGAATCGGCACCAGTACCTTATCAAAGAGATTTCTGGAAGAATTGAAGACTTCAATTTCCTAAAACTTCCTTTCCGTTTGTATAGCACGTTGGGGGAAAAATTTTTTTCTTTCCTTACTATTGATTTTTGTATTGATTTTTTTTCTTTTTGTTATTCTTTAACAATAAAAATATTTTAAAAATTTAAAAAAAAAAGACTTCTAAGGTATGACTTCCTAGCGCAGTGGAGTAGCTCCATTCATCTTCTGAGATACGTCTCTCTCTATCCACTGTGTAAAATGATTCCTGGAGAGGGTGAGCACCGAAGGAGCCTGCTGGCAATTTTCAAACTCTCCTGGCCCCAAAGCCCCTGACCACCAGTCTTCTCCTAACCACCTTTGTCCTAGCAGTGGATGAGGCTTTTCAGCTGTCTCACGAGCCCCATGTTCCATAGTTGGTGCTGCCCTATCCTTTGGCCTCACATCTGGCCCCAGGGAAAGAGATGGCATCTCAGTGGGGATGGTTAGCTCTGTTGGCTCTGTGGACTCTTCCGCTAAATTCGCAGCCTCCAACTCTGGCTGTGTTCCCTCTGCCATGCTTTCACAGAGAAACAACAAAGGATAGAGCTGACAACCTGTCAGATTCTGGATCAGGATGGGAAAGGAAACACCAGACAACAAGGTGGATGTTGTTGTAAAGCTTTACCTTCCATGATCCGGCATGCTCCAAAAATCACCCAGTGCCGTTTCAGTGAAATATTGTCAGCTCTAGCCTCTTTGTGCTCCCACCACTGTTTTAAACCCATCACGCCCCACCCTGCTACTCCACCCCCTAACTCCACCCCCAAACCCTGCCTCCAATGGAGAGCTCCAGCTGCATCCCTCCTGGGTTAGTAAGCCACAATTAGTCCTGGGCTGTCAGGGCCGTTGAGCCGGGGATATGCTCAGTAAGCCCCAATTAATGCTGGCTATTGTAGCCGGTGTGGCATCTATGCAGGCATGGTCCTGTCCGCCTCTCAGCTGAGGGGCAGTAGTGCATCTGGTGGTACTGGAAGGGATGGCGGCCCTGGGAACAGTGACCAGAAGAGGGATCCACCAGCTGTCATCAGGAGGAAGCAGGCGGAGACAAGGCAAGGCTTCCCGGGCTGGAATGTGGAGCAGCGCAACCTGTTTGTCTCCATCCCTGCTGGATGGCAGCCCCGGTGAAGGGGGGCTGACACAGAGCACATCATGAGAAAGGCGGGGCTAGAAGTATCAAAAATTGGAATTAATATTGCTGGGAGAAATTTCAACAACCTCAGATATGCAGATGATACCACTCTAATGGCAGAAAGTGAAGAGGAACTAAAGAGCCTCTTGATATGTTGGCTATACATTGAAACTCAACATTAAGAAAACTAAGATTATGGCATTGGGCCCTCTCAATTCCTGGCAAATAGATGGGGAAGAAATAGAAGTAGTGACAGATTTTATTTTCCTGGGCTCCAAGATTATTGCAGATGGGGACTGCAACCAAGAAATTAAAAGATGCTTGCTCCTGGGGAGGAAAGCTATGGCAAATCTAGACAGCATACTAAAAAGCAGAGACAACATCCTGCCAACAAAAGTGCCTATAGTCAAGGCTATGATTTTCCCAGTTGCAATGTATGGCTGTGAAAGTTGGGCCATAAGAAAGGCTGAGCGCCAAAAAATTGAGGCCTTTGAATTATGGTGCTGGGGAAGACTCCTGTGAGTTCCTTGGACTGCAAGGCAATCAAACCGGTCAGTCCTAGAGGAGATCAACCCTGGCTGCTCTTTAGAAGGTCAGATCCTGAAGATGAAACTCAAATACTTTGGCCACCTAATGAGAAGGAAAGACTCATTGGAGAAGAGCCTAATGCTGGGAAAGATTGAGGGCAAAAGAAGAAGAGGAAGACAGAGAATGAGGTGGCTGGATGGAGTGACTGAAGCAGTAGGCATGAGCTTAAATAGACTCTGGGGGATGATAGAGGATAGGAAGGCCTGGAGGAACGTTGTCCATGGGGTCGCGATGGGTCGGACACAACTTCACAACTAACAACAACAAAAACTGTCTCTGCTATTTGTCCATTTGTCTCTGCTATTTGTCTCTGCTACTCCAATAGCTAACTTTTGCAACAGCAGCTTGTCCATCTGTTGTTTTTCTTCCTTGCAAACAGTCTTTCTTTAAATAGTGTTATCACCACATATGAAACACCTCCAATGTTGTTGTCCTGTTTCTTGCTTTTTAGAAAAACTTTGCTGGGCTGTAATCTGATCTCTGCAGACATCCTGTCTGTTGCTTTTCTCTCTCTGCTCCTTGGGCCCCCACCTCAGGAATGTCTTCTCGTGGCTTTTTCTAAAATGGTGTTTGTTTTCTTCAGAAAGCAAACAACCTTTAAGGGCTTCTATTCATAAGTCCTGTTCTTGTTTGCACTCAGAAACATCTGAAACAATGTCCCACATTTCTATTTAACTATTTAACACCAACAGCACCTTCTAAGATTCAGGAATCTGCATTCCACACTGTTCCAATTCAATAAGTAAAGTTTGCATATGCAGCAAATGCCTCTCCACACTCTCTTGTTGTTGCAACTGGGCTTTGTATAATTGTCTTGGTAATTGCACAATATTGCATGCTGATGCACTCATATGCACACTTCTCAATTTCAGCCAAGCCTCTTTTTCAGTTTTTAAATCAGCTACATTCAAGAATTGTTCATCTTCTAAACTTAAGATGATGTAAGCCAGTGCCTTATCATGCTGCCTTTGATCTGCAGCCGCTAATGGTGCCTGGGGTGGATTAATAACAATATCCCAGAGCTCCTTAGCCTTCAGGAAGCATTCCATTTTTGCAGCCCAGATAATATAATTCTTCTATCCCAATTGAGGCAGAGAGCTCTCCTTGAACTCAACAGCCATTCTGCAAGCCTTCTCAACCTTGTTTTCTTTTCCTTATAACACAGGCTGTTCTTCAGCTTAATTACAGTTCAGTCTTACTGTGTGCTTGGTGTGCTCTGGGCCCATAACCTGTTAGAGTTTGCAGCAATCCTACCAGCACATAAGTAAACACTTCAGGAGAAATCATTTATAAAAAAACTTCTTTATATACAGTAAAGCTCTCCATGGCATGGGCCCTGGGTATCTACGAGACCGCCTCTGCCACTGATAGCCTCCCACAGAGAGGGCCTCCTCAGGGTGCCATCAGCCAAGCAATGTAGACTGGTGGCCCCCAGGGGGAGGGCCTTTTCTGTGGGGGCACCTGCCCTCTGGAATCAACTGCCCCCAGAGATACGAAGAATTCAAGACCTTGGTGCCTTCCTCCATGCCCTAAAGACCTATCTTTTTCAGCAAGCCAGGCTGGCTTAACACATTTTTAAATGTTTTTAATAGGTTTGTTATTGTTCTGGGGCCAAACGCATATATTTTTTTAAACTGTATTTTAATGTTTGTATCTATGTTTTTTACTTTGGCTGTGCACCGCCCTGAGTCCTTCGGGAGAAGGGTGGTATCTAAATTTGATAATAAATAAATAAATAAATAAATAAATAAATAAATAAATAAATAAATAAATAAATAAAACAAGCCCTAGCTTGTTGCGCGGGTGCTGCCACTTGTAGCAGGATACCGCAAAGCTTATCATGCTGGTACCGCTGTTTGCTGCAGGAAGCTGAATGGCATGTCGTAACATTGTGTGCACAAGTGACAGGACACCATAAGGTTCATCGTGTTGGGGCCGCATCCTGCTGTGATGTTCTTCATGCCAATGCTGCTGCTTGCGGCAAGGGACTGCATGGCGCTTTGTGCCAATGCCGATGCTCATGGCATGAAAGGTCATTGTGCCACCGGTTGGGTGTCATGCCGGTGGTGACATTGTGTTGTTGTGTGCACAAGCAGTGGCACCGGTGTGATGCACCACACAGTGTCCTGCCACAAGCAGCGACACTGGTGAAACGAGGCTCAGGCCTCCTGCCATGACCGGTGGGATACCATATGCATACTTGGCTTGCATTCTTTTCTGCCTTCTCAGAAGGGAGAAGGGGGAGGGCAGGGATGATGTCACAGTGACACGACGTGCCTCACAGGAAGCTCTGTGTGGCCATCGAAATCCTAGCTGTCGGGTAGTCCTAATTGGACCTAAATTGTCTCAGAGGGGTGAGAAACGAGGAGACCACATTCTGCTGATCTCAGGGAACCCACAATCTCCCTGATTGATCCGGAGAAGGCTCTCTAAACTGACAGCAGGGAAGGCGGCCATCTTGTGCTGCTCTGAAGCTGGGACAGCCACTGGAAGAAGTGAGAAGATGGAAAGAAGGTGTGAGAATTCCAACACTGGATTTTTAATTTTAATAGTCATTATTGAAATGAGGAATTGGCTTAAAGGACTTGTTGAAAGAGCATAGTTCGAAGACCAGACTGGGTATTTTAACTTTTAAGTTTGAAACTACTGGATATTACAAAAGTTGACTAGATGGACATCTTTTTTTTGATAAATATTGTACTTTACAACTGCATTGGGATATACAGTTAAAGGAGGAAGAAAGAGAGAAGCAGAACAACAGTGCCATCTAGAGGTAAAAGTGAAAATTGGAAGACATAAGAGAGAAAGAAGAAAATATACAAGCAGACAAATAATAACCCTGAGAGCCTATGAATTCTATAATAAGTTGTTTTGGCTGAAGACCTAAGATAGAGAGTGGAACACTGAAAATTCTTTTTTCTAAACAGTGTAGATCTTGGGACTCATATGGAAAAGAACCAGACAAGGAAAATAAAAGCTGAATAGTAAAAAAAACCAAAACCCTTTCTCTTGGATTGAGGTTTCTTTTTTTCTTTTGTCTCTTTGCCTTGGCTCTGTGAACTCTCTTTTTGGATATAAATAATTGGTGGATGAGCCAGAGCACTCATCAAGTCTGTCCCAGATCATTTTAAGGCCTGTTTCCGGGTAGTTTATGTTTAATGTCCTGATTGCATGCACAGCAGATTCAATTTTGAGCCATTTAACTATTAAGTCTATCTCTTCATCACATGATAAAACTAAGCCTCTGATGGCATTTTGGAAAGAAGATTGCCAGGTTCTATAGTTTTCATGATGATCATTAAACCTTTCAAGTCCTTGAGTGACTAACTCACATCATGCAATGAACTTGACAAATTCTATGGTGGCTTAATTAGCTGACTGTGCATTGCTGTGGTGAAAAGTTATATAGTCATACCTTTTAAGAGTCTTTGGTTTCAGCTGGTCCTTTCCATATTGCTCTGGCATGAAGGCTGATCCTATTGGATAATTTGAGGGTTCAGGTACCTTGTGTGTGTGTGTGCAGCTTTGCTTGAAGCTCTCTCATTTGTAGGCTTGCAGCTTGTTGCTAGCTTGTAGCAATGCTGTGTAGCTTCTTGAAGGTTGTCTTTTCCATCTAGGTGAGCATTGCTGCTTGGCTTGAACTGTTGATAGACATACTCTGAAGTGTGTTGCAGAGGATCTTGGATGTAGGAGTCTGCAGTCTGCATATGTGCAGGGATTTTCCTATCTTGGATGGCAAACCTCAGATAAGGAAGGTTAGTTGCACGTAAGCGTCAGGAAATGACATTAGAAGATAAGACCCTAACTCTGTAAACAAGAGGAACAGGAGGAGAGGAAGTGGGATGTGTGTTAGATTTTAATTATAGCTAAATATTAGAAGTGCTTAAGCAAGCAGTAATGATTAACCTATGATTTAAGTTACCTGGAAGATTCTGTGAGCCAATGATATTCTGCCAAGTATGCTGTAACTTGAAAGTAACAAACTATATAATATCACTATGTGAGGCAATAAAGTTACCACATATTTCCTCAACCTCTCTGTGTGTGGTCATTTACAACAAGTGGTGCTTGAACAGGGACCCTTACTTCGTCCGGCAAGGATTTGGTGCACTGGTGTGGTATCTTCAACCTTTTAAAGGTTTCTGTAAGTATGGGATCCTCTCTTTCTGAGGAACAAAGAAAGCATGCTGAAGAATTAAGCTATTTACTTAAGAAAAATCACACTGATGTATCACAATGCAGTCTCTTAAGGCTGGTCCAGGAGATTGCAAATCAGTGTTTATGGTATCCTGAAAAGGGGTCTTTAAGATTATCTGATTGGGAAAAAATTGGGAAACTTTTACATACTGAGCCAAGAGCTAAGGTAGAGATTTTAAATCTATGGCATTTAGGTAGATATGCAGTGGAAAAATTTGGAAATACTGAACTGTCTCTTTTAACTTCTCCACCTCCATGTTACTCCAATGCTATTGTCTATCCTCCTTCCTCCCCGGACTATCTGACTCTACCTCCTTCAGCTCCTACTGACACAGGTCAGATTACTAAAACTTCTGACTCTGTTGTTCTATCCTCTTTTCAAAAAATGGTAGAATCCTGTAAACAGGATTCCTCCATGCCTGGGGCAGAACTTGCTGAATTAATGTCTGTATGTCCTGTACAATATCATCAGGGCCAGGGCCAATTGGCAGGACAGCAGATAGCAGAATGGGAAATCAAATTTTATCAAATTTTAAGAGAACTAAAAAAGGCTGTTACAGAGTATGGCATCGGTGGTAATTTTACTAGAGGCTTGGTAGAAGGAATAAAAAATGGATATATTATGATTCCTGAGGATTGGAAGCAAGTTTTCCGAATGATTTTGACTTCAATGCAATATGTTGATTGGGAAAGTGAATTTATGAGACATGTTCAGGCTGCTGTTCTGGGGGGTGGAGGAGCATACACGGTGGAACAACTCTTTGGCTCAGGTCAATTTGCTACAATTCCTGCCCAAACTGGGCTTCCCCCAGCCACCTTAACTATTGTTTCTGAATGTGCATTTCATGCCTTTTTAAAGGTACCTCAGGCTGGGGAACCACAAGCAAATTTTTCTAATATTAGACAGGGGGCTAGTGAGCCCTATGCTGATTTTGTAGAAAGATTGTCTAAAGCTATTCGTCAACAATTTGACCATCAGGAAGCTGCAGGGGAACTTCTTCGGCAATTAGCTATTGAAAATGCCAATGCTGATTGTAAGCGAGCCTTGCAGCCCTTAAAAGCTACCAATCATTATACTTTGGCTGACATGCTGTGGGTTTGCCAGGATATTGGTTCTCAATCGTATAAAATGCATCTTTTGGCTGCTGCTATACAAAAAGGGCAACGTTCTACTGGCAATTGCTTTAAATGTGGTAAACCTGGACATTTTCAAAAGGACTGTCACTCGACTCCTGCAGCCTCTCAAAATCGCCCTTCTAAAAAATGCCCAATTTGTAAAAAAAAGGATTTCATTGGGCTAATCAGTGCCGTTTTCAGTCGGGAAACTTGCCAATGGGTGTGGCTCCTACCCAGAGCCAAAAGAGTGCCTTTCCCGTAGTCATGTCTCCCCCAGCCTCTCTTCTGCAGTCCCAGCCACAGCAGGTAGTTCTGGGCTCGATTTAATAACTCAGGAATCTGTGGAATTTAAATTTCCCTTGGAGGTTCCTTCTCAATTTAAAGGCCCTCTTCCCTCTGGTTTAGTGGGTCTTATCTTGCCTCGATCTTCAGCTCATAAAAAGGGGTGCTTTGTAGTCCCTGGTGTTATTGATTTTGATTACACTGGAACTCTTTTTATTCAGGCTTGGGTGAATCTTCCTAAAACTCTTCCTGCTGAAACATCTATTGCTCAATTACTTTTGCTCCCCTATCAAGTCCCATGTCCTGGCACAGGGGCACGTGGGGATGCTGGTTTTGGTTCTACCTCTCCTTCTGTGGCTTTACTTCAGTCTGTTACTTCCTTTCATCCTTTGTTAACTCTCTATTTGAATAAGCAACCTTTTCAAGGGTTGCTTGATACAGGAGCCGATGTTATTGTTATTTCATCTTTACAGTGGCCTGTACAATGGCCTAAGAAGTCAGTTTCTTCTTTAGGGGTATAGGTGGGTCCACGGCAGCCTGGCAGATATTCAATTCTCCACAGCAGCTGGTAAGTCCTTTGCCCTGCAACTTTATATTTTGGATATTCATACTAATATTTGGGGTCGTGATTTACTTACTTTTTAAAATGCTCAATTGATTTTGGATGGTGACTTTTCCCCTTAAGTGGCTCTCTACTGCCCCCGTGTGGATGGAGCAATGGCCTCTTTCAATGGAAAAGTTACCTGCTTTACAGCAACTTGTTCAGGAACAATTAGCTGCTGGTCATATTGAACCCTCTACTAGCCCCTGGAATACTCCTGTTTTTGCTATTATTAACCTTTAAGTCCTTTTTGCAGAGACAGCTGCAGCATGAGTCTGGTCCATACCATTTGCGAAAGATTCAACATTTACTATCTGTTGCTTTGTTTACTTGGAATTATTTAACTCTTGTAGATTCCTTTTCAGATATTCCTGTTAATGTTCATTTTCGTGCAATAGAACCACTGACAAGACCGCTAGTAAAGTATCGCCTTGCTCCTAATCCTGAGTGGCAGGGACCTGCTCGCCTAATTACTTGGGGACATGGTTACGCGGCGGTTGAACTCCCCCAGACTCGCCAACCTTTGTGGATCCCTGCTCGGCACATGCGATCCTATCATGGCTTGGCATCAGGGTCTGCACAACCCAATTTCCAACTTCAATCTGATTCTCAAAACGGAGGTCCATCTTCCGAACATGGAAGGCAAGTGAAGGCCACAACATACCAAGCTCAACAACAATTGGTTCAAGCTGATCTATCTCAAACTCCTGAAAATCTAGTTGCTGCTGTTTT
Source organism: Pantherophis guttatus (assembly GCF_059756535.1). Taxonomy (NCBI): domain Eukaryota; kingdom Metazoa; phylum Chordata; class Lepidosauria; order Squamata; family Colubridae; genus Pantherophis; species Pantherophis guttatus. Next base: position 59,124,389 of record NC_142069.1, on the reverse strand, counting down.
TGCTATTATTACAGCTAATTCTGTCACAATTCTTTTTTGTATTCTCTTGTCTTCTCTTAGTTCTGTTACTGCTTTAAATGATACTCAGCCTATACAACTTAATCCTAATCTCTGGGTTCGTCATGCTCAATATATGTTTTTGGTTCATGGTACTAATGTATTATGTATTATGAGCCTCCTATGGCTTTTGGTCAAGTTGCTTTCATACCTGATTTAATATCTTCATCTTCCTTTATTGTTTCCCAATTGCAAACCATTCATTATTCTTGGTTGTTTTCTAAGCCACCACTTAATTCTGTTCGTTGGTGTTATCTTTGTACTAATCAATATACTAGAGGCTTATGTTTTTGCTGTTATGCTCGCCATACTTGGCTTAACAATTGGAATGATTATGCTAAGGCTCAACGCATTTTATCGAAAGTAGGGAATTATAGTTATTGTACTGACTATTATTGGCTCTGGGGAACCTTTAATTCTTCTTTGTATGAGCCTAATATTGTGCCTGAAATGTATCCTGATAATTTTCCTATTTTTAATGCTTCTGATATGACTGATACTGGATCCATTTGTGCTGGCTGGCAACTAAAGGACCCTAATATGTGGTTCTTTTTTGTCAAGTAGGCAACCAACGTACACCGTCAGAACTATCAGTGTTTGTTTGTTTTTTTTTATTGAAAAGTTTTATGAAAAATACAAACATTTTCACCCCCCCACCCTTCCCCCCTCAACCCCCCCTCCCCTTCCCACCCTCCCTTCCCCTCCCTCCCCCCACCCCCCTCCCTAGACTTCCCAGAACGAGCACAGGGTATAGCATTCACAAACCAAGAACTAAAATGTGCTAACAAATTATTACATTTCATATTCTCCCTAGGTCCTTAACTCCTTATAACGCAGAAAAAACAAACATAAACTACTTAATATTATTTCATTCATAAGCTATATGAATCTTCTTATTCGGATACTTCTTCTGTATGTAATCAATCCATTTTCTCCATTCCGATATATATCTCTCATTTGAATGGTCTTTAAGGTATGATGAAATTTTTGCCATTTCCGCCAAATGCACAACTTTTAATGTCCATTCCTCAATAGTAGGTGGATCTTCCTTCTTCCAGTACTGTGCCACCAGTAACCTGGCAGCTGTTATTAAGTTCAAAACCAGCTTAGTCTCTATTACAGTACAATCCATAACTATTCCCAACAGAAAAAACTGTGGTGTAAATTTAATTTTTTTCTTCAAAATATTTTGAATAATCCACCATATTTTTATCCAAAAAGCCTTAATCTTTTTACATGTCCACCATATATGAAAATATGTAGCATCTTCACACTCACATCGCCAACACTTGGGTTGTAAATTTGGATACATACAAGCTAGTTTTTTGGGGTCTAAATGCCATCTATAAAACATTTTGTAAAAATTCTCCCTTAAATTTTGTGCTTGTGTAAATCTTACATTTCTAACCCATATCTTTTCCCATGTTTCCATCATTATTGGTTCACCTACATTTTGTGCCCATTTTATCATACAATCCTTGACTAAGTCTGTTTCTGAATCTATTTCCAATAATGCATTGTACAACCTTTTTATGTGCATTTGACCTTCATCTCTTATTTGCTTTATCAGATTCTCATCCTGCTGCAAAATACCAATTTTTTGATCTTCTCTCCATCTGGCCAGCAGCTGTCCATATTGAAACCAAGTCTTAATAATCCCTTCTTCTTTTAATTGTTCCATGGATTTTAACTGTAGTCTAACTCCTTCCTTATAAAGGAGTTCCTTATATGTAATCTTATCTTGCTTTTGCTCTAAATTTATGTTCTCTATCGCGTGTCTGGGTACTGTCCATATTGGTAACCTATCATTTAGTTTATATTTATACTTTTTCCAGACACGCAATAGAGCATTTCTTAATATATGACTTTTAAAAGTCTTATCTACTTTCTTATCATACACTAAGTAAGCATGCCAGCCATAAACCAAACCATATCCTTCAATATTCAATATCTTTTCCTCCGTTAAGTTTATCCAATCTGTGATTGCTGAGTGGGCAGCAGCTTCATAATACAATCTTAAATTGGGCATCTTAAGACCACCTCTTTCTCTAGTATCTTGCAATATCTTTTGTTTGACTCGTGGTTTCTTCCCTGCCCACACAAATTTATTTATGCCCTTCTGCCATTCCTTTAAGTTCTCATCTTTTTTAAGTATAGGTATCATTTGAAAAAGAAATGGAAATTTTGGTAAAATATTCATTTTTACAGCAGCTATCCTTCCCAGCAAAGACAGTTGTAGTTTTTTCCAGTTGTCCAACTCTTTCTGTATTTTGTGCCATAATGGTTCATAGTTATACTGATATAATTTCGTATTTGCAGTCATAATATAGACCCCCAGATATTTAACCTTCTTAACTACTTCAAATCCTGTTAACCTTTCTATCTCTTCTTTTTGGCTCCTAACCATATTTTTAGCTATTATTTTTGTTTTAGCTGCATTTATTTTAAAACCAGATACTTGTCCATATAAGCAGGTTATATCCATCAAGGCTGTAATCGATCGTACCGGTTGGGTTAAGGTAACAACCAGGTCATCTGCAAATGCTCGTACTTTGTATTCATGCTGTCTAATTTTAATTCCCTTAATTGTATTCATCTCGCGTATCTTGTTTAATAAAATTTCCAGCGTCAAAATAAACAATAACGGGGACAAGGGACAGCCTTGCCTTGTTCCTTTTTCTATGTTAAAAACATCTGTTAAACCACCATTAACTATTATTTGCGCTGTTTGTTTTTGATATATTGCCTTAATAGATTGTACAAATTGTTCTCCAAATTGCATCCTTTCTATTAGTTTTAATAAAAATTGCCAATTCAATCTATCAAAGGCTTTCTCAGCATCCAAGAACACAAGCACTGCGGGGACCTGGTTGTTCCTTCCCAAATACTCTAATAAGTTAACAATTTGCCTTACATTACCCTTCATTTGTCTACCATTTATAAAACCAGTTTGATCATGGTGAATCATTTGCTGCATGACTGTCATTAATCTATTTGCCAAAATTTTTGCAAATATCTTATAGTCTGTATTTAATAATGAAATTGGCCTATAATTTTTAGGATCTGTATCGTCATGCCCTTCTTTTGGGATCAACGAAATAAATGCTGTCTTCCAAGTTGGAGGTACCTCTCCTCCCTGTTGTATATTGTTAAATAATGCTTTCAGCGGTTCTATCATTTCCTCCTGTAAGGTTTTATAGTAAATAGCCGTCAAACCGTCCGTCCCGGGAGCTTTACCCACTTTCAACTGCTTAATTGCTAACGCAATTTCCTCAGAAGTTATCGATTGATTTAAACTATCCCTCTGCTCATTTGAAATTGTATAAATATTCTCTTTCTGCAAATATCTATCTATATCTATATCTTTAATTTTATCACCAGTATACAGCCTCGAATAAAACTCTAAAAAAGATTTTTTAATCAATTGTTGCTCATAAACCTCTTTACCCTTATATTTTATTCTCTCTATTGTCCTTGATTTTTGCTTTTTCCTTAACAAATATGCTAACCACCTGCCTGGTTTATTGGCATTGTAAAAAGTATTATGTTTTGCATATCTTAAATTAGTTGCCACTTGATCTGCTATTAACATATTAAATTGACTATTCAATAAATTGATTGCCTCTTTAATTTTCTTATCTGTTGGATTAGCTACTAAAGCCCGTTCCTGTTTATTAATCTCATCTTCTAATTCTTTTCTTTTTGTCCCCTGTTTCTTTCTATATTTATTATTCAAATATATCAAAATTCCTCGCATATATGCCTTACTTGCATCCCATACCATTTCCATCGATGTGCCCTTTTGCATATTCATAACAAAAAATTCTTTCATAAATTTTTTACACTCTTTTACATTTTCTTCGTACCTAAACAAATTATCATTTAACCTCCAGAACCTCCTAGGCCCTTTCTCATACTCCAATTCCAGCCAAACTGGACTATGGTCTGTCAATGTTCTTGAGCAAATCTTCGTATTTTTCACCCTAGATAAAAGATCGTTAGTAATTAATATAAAATCAATCCTTGAAAAGGATTGATGTCTATCTGAAAAAAAAGTAAAATCTTTTTCTTCCAGGTTTCTTTCACTCCAGATATCTCTCAACTCCCAGTCATCCATCATTTCCCAAAACGCTTTGGGCAATTTTGCTCTTGTTGACACATTTTGTTTAGGTCCCATCTTGTCTTTTTTAACATCCAAAACACCATTCCAATCGCCTAACAGGATACAAGTTTTATATGCCCAGTGTGTCAATTTTGAGTGTAGTAAATTATAAAAGTTTTCTTGTTGTTGATTCGGGGCATAAACTCCAATTACAAGTATTTTTTTTCCTTTTACTAAAAGTTCTATCGCTAAAAATCTTCCTTGATCGTCTGCTTCAATTAATTTAGCAACTAAGTCTCTTTTCAAATATATAACTATACCATTTTTCTTTTCTGGTGCTGCTGCTACGTAAGATGTACCAAGTCTTGCATTAATCAGATATTTTTGATCTTGTATTCTTATATGAGTCTCTTGTAAGCAAATTACTTCATTCTTAAATTGCTTAAGATAGTGAAATATTTTTCTTCTTTTCTGTGGAGAATTCAAGCCATTAACGTTCCAAGTCAAAAATCTAGTTCCCATCTCTGGGCCTTTGGAGCCTCTGAAGCAAGTCCTGATGCTCTGATCTCATTTGAGTTTTAGGTCTTGCTCCCCCTACTGCTCCTGTTCTAGTAGTATCTTGAATCATTTCTTGAGTTGCCATCTGGGATTGTTGCTGTCTTAATTCTTCCTTGAGTCTAGCTGTCACCGATCTGGTCTGTCTTTGATCCTTTGGTAACTGCGAGAAATCAATCAGCGCCAACTCTTGAGTAGCCATTTGAATTTGAATTTCTTCTTGATCAGCCAAAGCTCCCCCCTGAACTACTGTCAAGAGCTCTTCTGTCTCAGCTTCCATTACTTCTTTCTTTCTTTTGCCTTCTGGTGATTTAGTTGATTTGGGTGTGCCAGCCTTTAATACATTAGTATGAAAATCTCTTGCTTTCCAAATTGTGTTAAGCCGATATCTCTCTCCTGAATAAGTCACCACTAGTCCAGTTGGCACCTCCCATCTGTACTGTATCTGACGTTTTCTCAGTTCATCCACCAGAAAGGCATACTTCCTTCTAGCTCTCAAGATCTTAGGGGGGATTTCTTTCATTGTCATTACTTCCTGGCCTTCCACCCGAAGCTTGTTTTTAAAAGTAGCCTGTAAAATTTCGTTGCGAACTCTCCTTGTAGTAAAATATATCACAATGTCTCTTGGTAGATGTTTCTGTCTAGCAATCCAGGAATTAACACAGTACAGCTTGTCCATCTGCCAGCCCAGATCATTTTTGGACTCCCCCACCAGCGGTGCCAATGCCTCAGACATCATTTCTCTCAAATTCTCTTGTTTATTCTCCTTCACCCCTCTGAATCTTAAAGCAAATTCCATATCTCTGTATTGTACCATTATTACATCGTCTTCAGCCCTTTGAATTCTGTTTTGAGCTTCTCCTATTTTACTATCCAAAATTTCAGAAGATTGTTTAATTTCCTCAACTCTGTCATCCACCATCTCAATATTGCCTGCCAGACACTTAAATGCCATTAATATATCATCCCTAATCCCCTGATTGCGAATTGCAATCTCATCTGACACAGCCTGTATCTTTTCATTAGTTTCCTTAATTTTTTCATTAGTTTCCTTAATTTTTTCATCAATTACATCAACAATTTTATTTTGGGTGATTTGGAGAGCTTGTTGCAACATTTCCAACGTTAAAGTCTGTGGATCCGCTGGAGGAGCAGAAACTTGTGATCTAGGAATATGAGCTGGGGAGCTACCAGCACTCCCAGTTCCTTTAGTAGGAACAGTTTTTACAGACTTTGAGGCCATTTCCAGTTTGAAATTAGTCTTTATATTTAATCAGAGTCAAAAAGAAGAGTTCCTCAAAAGATTTCCAAATGTTAATTAACGTTTAAAATCCTCCTTCTGTCAGCACAAAAGCTTTTTTTTTCCCAAGCGAAGGGCTGCCAGCAAAACGAAACTTTTCCTGTAACTTTCCGTTTCCCCCGCCCTTTCAAGCTTCAATCGCCATATTGTTGCAAAGTACTAAGTGATTACTTCCGAAGGAGGCTCTAGGCATTGGAGTTAGGTAAAAAATACTTGCAGTCTGATTTCTCCTTGCTCGTTCCGCCTGCTGTTAGTTCAAGATGTTAATTCCCTCATTTCCATTCAGCAAGATTGGTCGCGGCTTCTAATTCTGCTAATTATAATTAGCGGAGACGTCCCTGGTCTGGAGCGGCTTGACAGGCTTTTAGGGAGCGCGTGCCCTTCGCGCCCCAGGATTTTTCCTAGGGCGTTCGGGGGGGTTCTACCTCCACCTGCCTGCTCTTCTCTTTCCCCTTTGCCCGGGGAGAGAATTTCAAGCCTCCAGACAGCGTTTGTCGGCTGCTCTGGGGCTTTAACGGAGCCAGGGAGCAGACGCTCTCAAAAGAACGTCTTTCGAGGCTCACGGAGCCAGCGGAAGTCCAGAACTATCAGTGTGCTGCTATTGGCTACTTTTCCCTACCTGTACAAATTGGTGTTTCTTCATCTTCTTCACGACAACAACATTCTCCATTAGGTCCTACATGTAATGATGAAGTTATCATTGATACACAACTGTCCTCTCTAAATACCTTTGGCCGTGCTGTGGCTGGAGCTATTACTGGGGTGATCACCTTAGGGGCTTACCCTGGAATAATAGCTCAAGAAAATAGACATTCTATCCTGGGCTTAACATGTCGCCTGGAGAAATCAATTAATGCCACTGCTGCTATTGTTCGTGATCTCCAGCATGAAATTGAGGACCTGAATCAGGATGTGCTCCAATAACGTTTTGCTATTGACTATTTGTTAGCACAACAAGGAGGTTTTTGTAAACTTGTTGGCCATCGTGGATGTGCTGTTCATTTTCACTCTTTGAACAAAACCATTGAAGATGAACTTGCTAAACTCCAATCATATTTTCAGAATAATGTTCATGCTATTTCCTCTCCTTTTGACTGGTTGACCAATTGGCTTCCTGATTGGTCCTGGCTTAAGCAGTTATTTTTTTATGCTGTGATTATTATTGTCATGTTAGTTGCTTGCTGTTGTTTCATTCAGTGTATTCCCTCATTAATTGCTATGTTTCGTCCTGCTCCCCTCTCTCTGCCTCCTTACCAAATGCGATATATACAAAAATCTTTGTTCCCTCAAAATTAAATAAAAAGAGAGGACATGTAGGAGTCTGCAGTCTGCATATGTGCAGGGATTTTCCTATCTTGGATGGCAAACCTCAGATAAGGAAGGTTAGTTGCACGTAAGCGTCAGGAAATGACATTAGAAGATAAGACCCTAACTCTGTAAACAAGAGGAACAGGAGGAGAGGAAGTGGGATGTGTGTTAGATTTTAATTATAGCTAAATATTAGAAGTGCTTAAGCAAGCAGTAATGATTAACCTATGATTTAAGATTCTGTGAGCCAATGATAAGCTATATAATGTCACTATGTAAGGCAATAAAGTTACCACATATTTCCTCAACCTCTCTGTGTGTGGTCATTTACAACACTTGGAGTTCAGCTTCTGGCCCAAGCACATTGCTACGTTTATTACATTCTTTGTCTTTATATACATTCTTTATATACAGCTTTTTCTTCAGTTGTGGCAGCTGCTACTTCTTTCTCTATGACAAGCCTAACAGCACTTCTAACAGGACTTTCTGCATTTCCAGGGATGCCTCTTGCTGCATTCTTTCAGATTCTTTCTATAATCTTTCGGTCTCGAAATGTGCTCTCTCTTTTTTCGTTTCCATTTCTTGTTCAGCAAAGACTGCTCGTACTTTTGCTGCTTCAGCCTTTGCTCTGGCAAGGCAAATACATTACTTGCTGATGACTGTTTGGAAGAACTAGAGACTTGAGACCTTGTCTTGTATGAAGATGCCCGGCTGTGTGACATGGTGTCTTCTGGAGGTGCTCTACTATGTAGAGACTGCTAAATGGCCATATGCAGGTAACTGTATTGGCAGAGTAGCAGACCTCTATATAGTCATTATCCTGGATCCCACTTGCTGGATAAACGCTGTTTCATTGTTCTGCCCTCACTACACATTATTCTGTATGCAACTTAACATGCATCTAAACCCACTTATTCTCCAATGTAACAGACTATGTTATAGATCTGGATGCTTTGTTAAAGAGACAGGATGGGTGAAACTGGGAAAAATAGAAATATATACAATAAGAACCCAAATACAAAATAAGCAGTGCAGAGTTGCTGGTGAGCATACAACTAATAAATATAGATAAATCTAAATCTCACCAGCGATTCTGTGGATTTGGGATATGACCATGACAAAGAAGAATGACTTTGCTGGTTAGGAATTATGGGACATTAATCATTTTGAGGGGCTCAAAAATGAGAAATGCTGATTTCATTGAGTCACTGAATGCCTATCATACATAGGCAATGCAAGATATTCTACTTTAGGACAATAACACTGGTCTACAAATTTTGGGAAATTATCAACCTCTGAGATAAAATGTGTTAATTTTATATATTTTGATTAGATAAATTAGAAAACAGGTGAGAAAGGTGCTGGTTGGCTAAAGTTTCAAGATATTTCACAATAAAGATTTGAGGAAAAGCCTGCCTTGGAGTCTTACTTAGTTGGGGGTGTTACTTGGAACCTGACATTAACCCAAATCTCCTTTAAAAACTCAGTTCAGCTCCCCACTTCATGTGGTGCTGTCCGGGGTCCTGAGCCCCAAGCACTAACCCAATTGCCGGGTGGTGCAAAGACTCAGGGAAGTTGGAAACAGCAACTATGGGAGGAACTACCAGGGCTAGTTCAGAGGTCATCCTAGAGACCATCTACTCCCCTTCTGAGAGCATGGTAGCAGCAGCAGAGACCATGGAGGCTGAGCTTTGGCACCCAGCCCAGAGAGCTGGCACCCTGGCAGATTGCTCAGCTGGATCCTTCCCTATGGGGCAAAACCACGGGAGCCACGCTGCCTCAGGAGTTGGAAATTGGGGTGATGCTACAGGAGCCTCAGATCGCAATGAGCAGAGTGGAGCACACCCAGGCCTTCAAATGGAGACTGAGGAGGCCTCCTGAGCCTAGTGATTCCAGAGAATGGGGTCTCATGCTGCCATTGCAGAGGCAGTCACTAGCGGGTCAAATCAAAGCCCTGAAGCAAGCAGGTCGACCCACAAAAGAACTCGTGTTCTTTTGTTCTTATCACCTTCTCTTCAATAGGAATATCTCCACGTTTCCAATGTTGTGCATATACAATTCTAGCTGCAGTTAATACATGAATAATTAAATATACATTCTCTTTATTATAGGTTTCCGGTAAAAGTCCTAAGAGAAATATTTCTGGTTTCAACTCAATACATTGTTGTATCATCTCTTCCAACCATCTTAATTTTTTTTCCAGTACTTCTTTGCTTCTTCACATGTCCACCCAGGGGTGAAATGCTCCCGGTTCAGACTGGATCACCCGATCCAGTAGTGATGGCGGCAGGTGGTTCGGAAAACCAGTAGCAAAAATCCCTGTGTGCCCCCCCATGCCCAGCTGAGCCGCGCGATCATCAGAGGCTTTTTTTTACTTTTAAAAGCATTTTTTCTACAACCTCTTCAGCCAAAAAAATGCTTTTAAAAGTAAAAAAAAAAAGCCTCTGATGATCGAGTGGCTCAGCTGGGATAGTCAGAGGCTTTTAAAAGCATTTTTTTTACAAAATCTTCAGCCGAAGAGGCTGTAGAAAAAAATGCTTTTAAAAGTAAAAAAAAAAAGTTGGCCACACCCACCCAGTCACATTACCCCACCAAGCCACGCTCACAGAACCAGTAGTAACAAATTTTACATTTCACCACTGTGTCCACCACATATGGTAGTAAGATCCAGGTAGTTGGTAACACTTCCAACATTTAGCTGATTTATCTTTAAACATCTTTGCAAACCTTGCCGGTGGTAAATGCCATCTGTAAAACATCTTATACAAATTCTCTTTATATGCGGTTGACACCGTTAATTTGTAGTTCCTATCCCACAATTTCTGCCATTTATCCAATTCTATTGTATTACCAAAGTTTTTCACCCATGCTATCATTCTCTCTTTTACTTTTTCCTCCTCCAATTTCATACCCAATAGATAATTATACAGTGTCCTTATTCTGTTTCCTGTTAGGATTTTATCTAACTCCATTAATTCTTTATAAAAGCCCTGTAATTTAACATGTTTCTCATATCTAGCCTGTATCTGCACATATGAATACCACGTTATATTGATCCTGTGCTCGCTCATTTCTTCTTTTGTTTTAAGTCCCCCATCTTTGTTTAAAATATCTTTATATATTACAGTTTTTCCCATATTAAAAATATTTGGGTGAATCAATGCTTCCATTGTTGAAAGCCAAACTGGTATCTTCAGGTAGTTTCCCACACTAATAATAATGCATTCCTTATATAGTGTCTTTGAAAGTATCCATGTATCTTATTTTTTCCATACCATAAAAATGCATGCCACCCCAGTTGTAAATCATGTCCTTCCAAGGTCAATAATCTTGTACTCTGCAATACAATCCATTCTTTCATCCATGACAAGGTTGCTGCCTGATAGTACAGTTCCCAATTTGGTAGTCCAACCTCCTCTACTTCTTATATCCTGAATCATTTTCAAACCAATTCTTGCTTTTTTCTCTTGCCAAATATACTTGTGTATTATTTTGTTAACCTCCTCAAAGTATTTCTTTTCCAATTTTATTGGAATTGTCTGAAATAGATACAATAATCTTGGCAATAAGTTCATTTTAATTGTTGCTACTCTTCCTACCAAAGATAATTGCAGATTCTTCCACTTTTCCAGAGCTACTTGGATTTGCTTCAACAATTTATGGTAGTTATTTTCGTTAATTGTTACACATCTTGCTGTCAGCTGTATCCCTAAATATTTAACTTTCTTTACTATCTGAATATCTACACTTTTTACTAATTTCGTGTGGTAATTCTGAAGGTTAGACAGAAAACTGAGAGATTGGCCTGAATGCCTCTTCATTTACTACTTCAAAGAGGCACTAGACCAAGACCTCAGGCAAGCCTGTGGTTACAGGAGAGTTTTGGACTGCGTACAAGACTGGTGACCCAATGGCTGTAGCCATGGACGTAGAAATCCACCCACACTGGAAGCCCACCCTGAGAAATCAGCTAAGAGGGTTCTGGGTCAATGAGCCCCTGCAAAGCCAGCTGAAGAATTGCAACCAGCACTGCCAGGGTCGATCAAGTGCTTCCGATGTGGCCAGCAAGGCCACCGAGCATCCTAGTGCCTGACTCCAGCCCCAGTCCCTCAACTCTGAACTCCATCGGCATCTCGGGGAAGGAAAACCCCAAGGAAGCTGAAAACCAAGGCATCCTGACCGTAAGAGATGAACTCGTTTGGAAGGGGTCTGAGCTATATAGCTTGAGGCTGCAGGTCCTGCAGCGCAGCCATGACTCCTGACTGCCCGGTCACTTCCGCTTCCTAAAAACTTACCACTTAGCCCGGAGGCAGTTCTGGTGGCCAAAAATGAAAGCCAATGTGGAGGACTATGTAAAATGTTGTGCTACCTGCACCATCATGAAAATGAGGTCAGAGAAACCCCCTGGGCTTCTCCAACAAGTCGCTGACTCCCGCCAGCCCTGGGAGGACATTGTAATGGACTTTATAGTTGAACTCCCAGAGAGTGGGGAAAACATGGTCATCTGGAACTGTGGTAGATTTATTCTGCAAGCAAGCCCACTTTGTTGACTGCTCCGGATTGCCCTCTGCTAGGAAGCTGGCTAAGATGTTTATCAAGCAGATCTACTGGCTGCATGGAGTGCCCTGCTGAGTAATCTCAGACAGAGGAGTTCAGTTCACTGCTATGTTCTGGAAAGAATTTCTGAAGTCCATCGGGTCGACTCAGGGACTCAGCTCAGCTTTTCATCTGAGCATGAATGGAGCCTCTGAATGTACGAACGCTATGGTAGAGCAGTATATAAGATACTATGTGGATTACCAGCAAGAAAATTGGTGGACCTGCTGCCTTTCGCCAAAGTAGCTTACAACAATGCTGTGCATAGCAGCACTGGACTAACCCCCTTTCAAGTCACAAGCAGCATGGAATTTGTTCCCATGCCTGAGCTGCCAAGAGTGCCGCCTTCATCCATGAATGGATGAATGGATGGAGTCACTCAGGACAGGTTGGGAAAACACCAAGAAAGTGCTAGCAGAGGCAGCAGAAGCATACAAAAAGCAAACAGATAAACACTGGTCTCTGTAGCCCCTCTTCTGTGTGGGAGATGGAGTTTATCTATCTACCAAATACATTAAGTTGAAATTACCCAGCAGAAAGCTAGGACCTAAGTTCTTAGGGCCGTTCCCAATAGTGAAAGTAATTAACCCAGTAATGGTTCATCTTAACCTCCCACTCTTGTTAGGGAAAGTGCATCCAGTCTTTCACAGCAGCTTGCTGAAGCCTGCTGTCAGGTCAAGACTGAGACCACAGGATCACCCAGCACCTAATCTGATGGTAGTGCAAGGAGAAACCCATTATGAAGTTAAGAAAATTTTAGATTCTAAATTACATAGGGGTTGGTTGCAGTATTTAGTCCATTGGAAAGGATACCCTTTGTCTGAGGCCAGTTGGGTTAAAAGTTGGGATGTAAAGGCAGATAGGCTAGTAAAACAATTCCATGATAAATTCCCTAATAAGCCAAAGGGTCCTCCTGCAGGAGGGGGGAGAGGTGATTAGGGATTGCCTGGACTAACCTCCTATGTTCCTCTCGTTTCAGGACATGCTTTTCGGTTGGGGTGGGGGGACAGCTTGTCAGCCCTGAAGGCCATCCTTTTCTTTGGATCTTCAGGGCTGCCACACTTAGTGGATGGCATGCTGTGGGAACTGGGAGGAGGGTTGGATGGTGATGGGGTGAGATGTATAGCCATAACAGCAACAACATTCTTTCATTGGAAGTCAAGGACGTTCAACTTGCACTTGGAGAGGCATGACTGGGAAGCTACTCTGGTTAGGATGGTCCTGATTGGACCATATGATGGACATGTGGGTGCAGGGCAAGGGACTTGGATTTCCTTTGGGGTGGGGAAAACCCAGAAAGAAAGAAAGAAAGAAAGAAAGAAAGAAAGAAAGAAAGAAAGAAAGAAAGAAAGAAAGAAAGAAAGAAAGACAGTTCACTAACAGCTTCTGCTGGAAACATCTTTGAATGATGGATGCAACATGTGAAACAGTGAAACAATATTTTAAAATGCAGTTTGGGCCTCTTTGTAGATATAATTGGAAGGGGCAAATTATTTTATTGGAACCTCACACAAAAATTAAAGCTCATAAATTAAATTAAACCACATAAACTTTTAAAGTAGAAGCAATAGTTGCTGCTGGCCCTTCAGAGGCATTTAATGATTTTTCTATTCACATTCTTTGGCAACTGTTAACATTTGCAAATGTTTCATTTTTATTCCTGGTTGCCTTTGATCACAGAAAGAGTCACAGACCATAACCCATGTGGCATTCAAAGCTGAACAAAGTTCTGTGCATTCTTTCAAACAGCAGAACTAATCTCATTACTTCAACAACGTTTTAAGTTGACTCTCTTGCTGTAATGAATAAACTTATCCTTCATCTTTAAGCACCAGATGCAAACTTTAAGGCTGTCACACAAATACTGGGAAAGGAGGGATATTCAAATTTAGTCCTATTTAGGGGAGTCTTATCAACACAGAACCAACTTAAAGTAGGACTACATGTAGATTTCATTTGGAATTCCAAAGGTGCTTTTTTTTCAAGAGGCAACTGGACTTTCTGGTTTTTCTTTGAAGACATTAATGAGTACATCATATCAGCACAGGTTCAATGGAAAACCAAATATAAATCTTTCCTGTGGTTACAGTATAATTAAACTAGAAAATAACCCCATCCCCAAGTGTCACAGGTCACATTGGCCAATTGGGTTAATTGGTAGGCTCTTCAGGCACTCCTTTCCCATCCTTATCTGTAGAGATGAACTTTGTTTTCATGAGAAAGCTCTTTGTTGTGTCTAGTAATGCATCCCAAACTCCTTCCCCCATTCTCCCTCTGTGTGGCAATTGAGGAACAGAAAGATGGCTCCGGCCAGGTTCAGTTCAAAGTTGATAGTCAGCTCTCCCCCCTAGTTAGTGAGGAGTATTTGGAAAATACCAAATGCAGACATGTTAATTTTCCCTTAGTCACCCCTGCCACCATCCAGTTGTCCTTTTGGCTCCTGGGGATTTTTCTCATGGAATTTTCTGATCAACCTGTCTTCTCTTATGTTTTAACTCTTCACCCAAGTGGCTTCTGAAAGGGGGTAGCCTTTCCACTGTACTAAATACTATAACTTCCCCTTGTACAGTATAGAATCCAGGATTCTTTTTACTTTGTAATGGGTCTCTCCCCACACTGCAATGGGACCTGGGGCTTCCTGAGCTATTGACCTTAGCTCCGAGCCTATTACTGGCTTCAATAAACTACTGTAGAAAACCAGGTGCATTTTCCCCAATAGGCATGGGAGTTTCAGCTCCACTGTGACTTAGGACCCAGTTTTCTACATGGCAGCTTTAATTTCAGGTATTTGGTGGAGAGGTAAACTTTCTCTCCTATGTGAAACAGCTTCTGAGAGGATTGCCTTTTGTCTGCCTGCTCTTTCTGTGTCTCCATGACTTTGATGAGTGCCTGTTTCACTCAAGCCGCTGTCACCACAGATGACCTGATTTGGCACATCAGTTCCACTCCTTGGATCTCCATGTGGTCAAACCTCCCACTCAGCCACTCTACCGATGGGCTGTGAAGGGTGTCCAGGTGCTTCCATTCTCTGTGGTTGTCCCACTCGGCGGTCCTCTTTGCTTTCCATCTTGGGATGAGACCAGCCAGCAACCAAGGGGACCTCAGGGGAAATTTTACTTCAGCGGCCTTTGGCAGCCACTTGTGCCCGGCACCCACCTCTGCTTGGTAAAGGTCCTCAGTGGCTAGGGCTGTTTCCCACGTTGCTGGCTTCTCAATCCTTTCCACACAGACCTTCGGACTGACCACCAGTGGGAGGGCTGCCTCACTAGAGCGACTTGCCTATGGCGCGACCCTGGATAGGGTAGCACTAGGGTTAGTGGTCGCTTCCCCCATATTCTCAATCTCCTATCTTCCCTGAGTCTTTCCCACCCCTACATTGTTGTCAGGAGGGCAGTGGGAGCTCAGGACCCTGGGGTAGGTTTATGAGATTTGGTTTAATGTCACGGCTCCAGCTAATGAACTCAAGCAAATCAGAATTCTGAGACTTGGCTCCTTCTCAAAGGTTTTCTTTAATGAATACATCATATCAGCATAGCTTCAATGGAAAACCAAATCTAAATCTTTCCTGCAGTTACAGTATAATTAAACTAGGAAATAACCCTAACTCCAAGTGCCACAGGTCACGTTGGTCAATTGTGTTAATTGGTGGGCTCTTCAGGCACTCCTTCCCCAACCTTATCTGTTGCCAGTAGAGATGATCTTGGTTCTCATGAGAAAGCTCTTTGTTGTGTCTAGTAATGCATGCCAACCTCCTTCTCTCCCTTCCCCCTCTATGTGGCAACTGAGGAACAGAAAGATGGCTAGAGCCAGGTTCAGTTTGAAGTGGATAGGGTCCCCAAGTTTATGTGTGGACTATTGGGAGATAAATGCAGTGTGCATGGAAAATGTCTATCCACTATCCCTAGTGAAAGACATGTCCCTCACTCTGGCTGACGGAAGATTTTTACTAAGCTAGACTTTCAAATGGCTTATTATCAAGTCAGGATCAAGTGGAAACTGCTTTTATTGTTCCTTAGAGTGCTTTCAATTCACGCCCCCCCCCCTTTGGACTACAAGGTGCCCTGTAGTTTTCATGCAGCTGATAGATGAGGCATGCTGGTCTACCTAAATAACATACTGATTTATACTGAGACTATGGCAGAGCATGTGGAACTGGTCACAGTGGTGCTTTAAAAACTTGGGGCCACTTAGCTATATGCTAAACTGTCAAAGTGCAGTTTCCAGTGAAGCAAAATTGACTACTTGGGCTACCAAATTTCCCATGAAGTGATAGAGATGGACCCTGAGAAAATTAAGGCACTGCTAGAGTGAGCCCAGCCCTGCACAAGGAAGCAATTGCAAAGTTTTTGGGGATTCGCAAACTTTTACCACCAATTTATCCTGTCATTTGCCCAAATCACCGTCTCCATTACCAATTTGCTAAAGACAAAAGGGGAGGGGAAATCCAAGCCAAGTCAGCCCCTGAAGTGGACAATGGGGTTCCAGGCAGTATTAGAAAAACTCAAATGGTTGCTTGCTGCCGAGCGTGCTAAAACCCACTTTAATACCCCATTTATTATTTAGGCGGACGCAAGCGATGTGGTAGTGGGGGCAGTTCTTTTACAAAAGAACAACCACAGTGCCCTACAGCCATGAGCAATATACCTCTAGGAAACTAACTGACACTGAACAGTGGTGGGCAGTTTGGGAAATGGAGGTTTATGCAATGCACTGGGTGCTCTTAACATGGCAGCAAGCTGTAGACTGATCACAATAATCTAGAAGCCCTAAAAATGCCCCAGCAGCTATGACCCAAACAAGTCTGGTGGCCACAGTACCTTAATTGATTTAACATTACCCTTAGCTACCTCCCCGGGAGGAATTTTTTTTAGCCAATGCACTATCCAGGATGCCCCAGTACAACAGCTTCAAACAGGAAATAGTGAGACCAGTTATTCCATCTTGCCAGCTCACACCTGAGCACAGACAAAAGCAAAGCCCCAGATTGGAAAAAGCATAGTAGACACTCTAAAAGGAGTCTTAGAGGGGGAGAAGTGGTTGCAGACTCACAAAAATCAATGCACAATGCAAGGCGGCTTAGCCTGGGTGGGAGCAAAATTGTATGTCCCAGAAAGCCAAAGATTATTAATCCCGGGGAAAAGCCATGATTCAAAAACTGCCAGACATTTTCGCTTTGTAAAAATACTACACCTGATTAAGCACCAGTTCTGGTGGTTGTTGCTTTAAAAAGACATTCAAAGCTATGTGGCTAGCTGCCCAGTTTCTGCTTCAGCCAAGTAGCAGCAGGGGAAAACACCAGGGCTCCTCCAACCTGTGGTGGAACCTAATGCCCCCTGGAAGGAAATATCTATGAACTTCATAGTAGAGCTACCAGAAAGCTCAGAAAACATCATGGTTTGGGTGATTACTGATCTGTTCTCCAAATAAGTGCATTTTGTGCCTTGCCAAAAAATCCCATCTGCTCACATTTTGCCTGAGCTGTTCATTCAGCATATGTCAGGTATGCTTCCTTCAGTATCCAGGAAAGAAAACCCCAAACTCAAGCATTTTGAAGAATTTAGTACTTTTACTGAATATGAAATGAATAGCAACCCAGGTAAAGCTGGAAGTGAGCAAAACGCGCGAAATGCATCTACTAAGCTTCTCCCCCCCTCGTGTTAATAAATCATCAGTCAATCCAAAGGTCTTCCAAAGGTCAGGTGGCAACACGTCTGGCAGCGTCATTCATCAGGAATGTAGGGCAGTTGGTCAGCCATCCCCTTTTGAAGATCCACTTTCGTTTCTCATGAAGACACATCCTACAAGGAAAAAAAACACCTCCTGCTTCTTCCCACCCTTTGCTCCATAACTAATCCCTCCCCCGTTTCTTATGGCAGCTGAAGCAGGCAAAGCTGAGGCTGACATTCGGCCCCCTTTGCAGAAGAGACGTTATTCCTAAATAAAAGGAAAGAAAAGAGAGAGAAACAGAATATATACAATAATTATAGTTTATCTGGGTATTTGGTATAGAATTGTTGTACTTTCTTGGGAGCTCGGACATCTCGTTTATTCACCCATTCAGCCTGAGATAAAGGGAAATGTTTCCAGGCAATCAGATATTGGACTTTACCATGGTGTTTTCTAGAGTCCAAAATTTCCTTAACTTCAAAATGTTGCTCCCCCTCTATGAGAATGGGAATTGGAGGGGTGCTTTGATCAGCCCTTAAGGGAGATGAGTGTTCAGGTTTCAATAAACTAACATGAAATACAGGATGTATTCGTCTCAAGGTTTTTGGCAATTCCAATTCAACTGTTACTGGATTAATCAATCTAATCACACGAAATGGTCCCACATACTTAGGCCCTAGCTTTTTGGACTTCTGGGTAGTCTGTAAGTATTTAGTAGACAAACAGACTTTATCACCCACTTTATACTTGTGAGCTGGGGACCTTTTCTTATCAGCTTGCGCCTTATGGGCCCGGTGTGCCTCATCTAATGCCTTACGAGTCACTGCCCATGTGCTTTTTAATTGCTCAATCCAATCCATCAAGGAGGGATTCTGAGGATCATCTTGTGGTAGTTCGGGAATGGGTACAAAATCCTGGCCCGACGCGACCTTAAAAGGAGTGAATCCGGTGCTACTGTGTACAAAGTTATTATATGCCACTTCTGCAAATGGTAACAATTGTACCCAATTGTCCTGTTGGTAATTTAAGTAACACCTTAGATATTGTTCTAGCACCCCATTGGTTCTTTCACAGGCTCCATTTGTCTGGGGGTGGTGACTGGAGCTTAGCCCCTGGGCGGAGCCTATTAACTTTAAAAACTCTTTCCAGAAACTGGAAGTAAATTGTACACCCCTATCAGAAATTATCCTTTTTGGCGATCCATGTGATCCATGTGATCCATGTGGGAGGGAGGATGGAGGCAAGTCTTGAGAATATTACCTGGGAAGAGTTTGATTCTGTGACTCCGGAAAACGTGGACAAGATACTGGGCAGACTAAGCGCGGCCACATGTTTATTGGACCCGTGTCCCTCCTGGCTGGTGCTGGCCTCTCGGAAGGTTACACGAGGTTGGCTCCAGGGGATTATAAATGCTTCCTTGAGAGAGGGTGTCTTCCCTGCCGCCTTGAAGGAGGCGGTGGTGAGGCCTCTCCTCAAGAAGCCTTCCCTGGACCCAGCAGTGTTGGCTAATTACCGTCCAGTCTCCAACCTTCACTTCGTTGCGAAGGTTGTTGAGAGTGTGGTAGCGCAACAGCTTCCTCAGTACTTGGATGAATCGGCTTATCTAGATCCATTCCAGTCGGGCTTCAGGCCTGGATACAGCACGGAAATGGCATTGGTCGCATTGGTAGATGATCTCTGGAGGGCCCGGGACAGGGGTTGCTCCTCTATCCTGGTCCTATTAGACCTCTCAGCAGCTTTTGATACCATCGACCATGGTATCATGCTGCACCGGTTGGAAGAGTTAGGGGTGGGGGGCACCATGTTGCGGTGGTTCTCCTCCTTTCTCTCTGATCGGTCGCAGTCTGTGTTGACAGGGGGGCAGAGGTCGACCCCGAGGCCCCTTGTATGTGGGGTGCCACAGGGGTCGGTTCTCTCACCCCTTCTGTTCAACATTTATGTGAAGCTGCTGGGTGAGATCATCCGTGGTTTTGGGGTGAAGTATCATCAGTATGCTGATGATACTCAGCTATACATCTCCACCCCGGACCACCCCAATGATGCCCTTGAAGTGATGTCCTGGTGCCTGGAGGCTGTACGGATCTGGATGGGGAGGAACAGACTCAGGCTCAACCCATCCAAGACCGAGTGGCTGTGGTTTCCGACGTCCCAATATAGTCAATTGGTGCCATCACTGACTATTGGGGATGAGTCATTGCCCCCCACGGAGAGGGTTCGCAACTTAGGCGTCCTCTTGGACTCACGGCTGTCTTTAGAAGAAGACTTGACGGCTGTGGCCGGGAGGTCTTTTTATCAGGTTCGCCTGATTGGCCAGTTGCGTCCCTTTCTGGATCGGGACTCATGCCCTCATCACTTTACGCCTGGACTACTGTAATGCTCTCTACATGGGGCTCCCCTTGAGGAGCACCCGGAGGCTCCAGCTGGTCCAGAATGCGGCCGCGCGGGTAGTTATGGGAGCAGCATGGCGCTCCCATGTGGCTCCCCTCCTGCGCGAGCTGCACTGGCTCCCTGTGGTCTTCCAGGTGCGCTTCAAGGTCTTAGTTACCACCTTTAGAGTGCTCCATGGCTTAGGACCGTGGTACTTACGAGACCGCCTTCTGCCACCAATAGCCTCTCACCGCCCAGTACGCTCCCATAGAGAGGGGCTTCTCAGGGTGCCGTCAGCCAATCAATGTCGACTGGCGGCCCCCAGGGGGAGAGCCTTTTCTGTGAGGGCACCCACCATCTGGAACGAGCTCCCCCCAGAGATACAGAAGATTCCGGATCTGCGCACTTTCCGCCGTGCCCTCAAAACATTCCTGTTTCAGCAGGCTGGCCTGGCCTAACTTTCCCTTTATATTGCTTTTTGATTTTATTTTAAACTGGGATGTCTTTAATTATCTAGGACCAGAATGTTTAGTATATTTTAATTGGTTTTTTATTATTAACGTTTGTATTACATGTATTTTTATCGTTCGCTGTTCACCGCCCTGAGTCCCTTAGGAATAGGGCGGTATATAAATTTAATAAATAAATAAATAAATAAATAAATGTAGTCGGTAAATCTGTCGAATAAACAGTTTTGCAAGAGTTCTAGCTGAAGGGATCTTTGAGCAAGGGATGAAATGCACTTGTTTGGAAAACAGATCAGTTACTACCCAAATGACTGTGCAGCCCTCATTGTCTGGTAAGTCCACGATGAAATCCATAGATATTTCTTTCCATGGGGCATTCGGTCTAGCCACACTTTGCAGTAATCCAGGGGATTTTCCTGGAGGTCTTTTAGCTGAGGCACATACTGGACAGCTAGCCACATATGTCTCTATGTCCTTTTTAAGTGCCGGCCACCAAAATTGTCTCTTAACAAGATGTAGAGTCTTGACAAATGCAAAGTGCCCTGCGGCCTTGGCATCATGAGCATATTTCAATACGGTTGTTCTTAATGTGGCCGGAACATACAATTTCGATCCAACCCAAGGTAATCCGTCGCGAAGTGTGCATTCATTCGAGTGGGCCTTAAACCACTCGTCAGTTTTTAGCGCTTCTCGTAATTTTTCGAGCAAATCCCCCAAGAGTTCTGATTCGGTTTTACTCTGCACTCTGGTAGTGACAGGTGTTGCCAATTGCGTCAAGGAGATCATTGGTTGAACCACTTTCTTCTTTATGCTGTTGTACTGTGGCAATCTGGAAAGTGCGTCTGCCATGACATTTTTTCCACCAGGAAGGTAACGTAAAGTGAAATTGAAACGCTTGAAGTGTTGGGCCCAGCGAGCTTGTTTTGGTGATAGTTTGCGTGGTGTTTTTAATGCTTCTAGATTCTTATGATCAGTCCACACCTCGAAAGGGTGTTTCGCCCCTTCTAAAAATTGTCTCCACGTTAACAGTGCCCATCTAATTGCAAACGCTTCTTTCTCCCATATGGCCCATCTCCTTTCAGTGTCTGATAGTTTACGAGAAATGTAAGCACAGGGTTGTAATATCCCGTTCTCATTCTTTTGCAAGAGTATTGCTCCTACAGCGACGTCGCTGGCATCAGCTTGTACTACAAAAGGTTGTTCCATGTCAGGGTGTTTGAGCACCGGTTCAGCTGCAAACAGTCATTTCAGTTTTTCGAAAGCAGCTTGACAGTCCATAGTCCATTCTAGTGGTTTCGAGGGTTTGGGTTTTATTTCCCCTTTGGTTTTTAGCAAGTCTGTAATTGGCAGTGCGATTTTCGCGAAGGAGGGGATAAATTGTCTATAAAAATTTGCAAACCCCAAGAAAGTCTGTAACTGTTTACGGGTGCGTGGTGCAGCCCATTCCATCACTGCCCGGACCTTTTCCGGGTCCATCTCTATTCCTTCATGCGATATACGATATCCAAGATAGTCGATTTTGTCTTGATGGAATTCACATTTAGAAAGTTTGGCATAGAGTTCAGCTGCTCTGACTTTATTCAAGACCGCTTGAACCAGTCTTACATGGTCGGCCATGTTGTCAGAATAAATTAGAATGTCGTCCAAATAGACCAACACCCCCTTATATAGGTGTCTTCCATTCATCTCCCTCTTTTATTCTCACTCGGTAGTATGCCTCTCTTAAATCAAGTTTGGTAAAAAAATTTCCCTTCCCTAAATGGGCTAACATGTCCTTCATGAGTGGGAGGGGATAGACATTTTCTACGCAAATGGCGTTCATGTTTCTATAATCAACTACTAACCGGAAGGATCCATCTTTCTTTTTGCGGAACATTACTGGCGCCGCCACCTTGGGTTTGGCTCGTTCGATGAATCCCCGTTCTAAGGTTTTATCGATAAAATTCCGCAATTCCCCCAATTCTCGAGGTGTCATGGGGTAAATTTTTGGTTTGGGGAGTTTCACCCCAGGGAGTATTTCAATGGTGCAATCAGTGGCCCTGTGGGTTGGCAGGGTATCTGATGCTTTTTCACTAAACACTTCCTTGAGGTCCCAATATTCTTTTGGAATTTTTTCTTCTCCCTCAATATAGTTAATAGCTACTGCCACCCTTTCTGGTCTTATGTCGTCCCTTGGGGGGGGCCTTCCTTTTCCGGAGTTGGTTCTGCCGTACGGATGCGCAGGACCCCCGTCTTCCAATTTACTCGTGGATTCCATTTTCGAAGCCAGGGCAGTCCTAGAATGAGGGGTCTTTCCATGCCAGGGGCTACAATAAAGCTGAGATTCTCTACATGATTCCCCAACTGCAGTTCAAGGGGTTTGGTCATAAAGCTAGCTGGGCCCCCTCCTGCAATCGACCCGTCTAATTGACAAAATGCAATGGGTCTTTTTAAAGTTTTTAGTCTCAGTCCCATTTCCTCCACTACTTTGGGGCTAATTATGCACCTAGTGCACCCCGAGTCCAACAGGGCTAACAATTGCGTGTGAGTCCCTGTGGAGGGCACCCTTATTTCTACGGGGATGAGTAAGGGTTCTTCCGTGCGACTCACCCGTTCGTCGGTGTCGGAGTCGGAGTCCGTCTCACTGTCGTCATCGTTGGTCAGAGTTCCCAACTCACCCTGGTTCCGGGGAGTGAACTCAACGACTTCTCCTTTCAGGGCGGTGCCGCGGGTTTTGGCGGGTATTTTGTCGCCTTTCTTTTGGCCGGCCCCGGTGGCTTTTGGCAGTGGTTTGGAGAAACATTCGGCCACCCGATGACCCTCCTTCCCACATTTGAAACAGGTGAAGAGTTTTGACTTGGGTTTGGATTCGGTCTTCCCGCCAGTCATCTTGGGTCCCCCCTTACGGTAGAAAGAGGATGACTGGTCCCCCATCCGCCTTCCTTGGAGTTCGCTCTGTTTCAGCTCGATCTCCACATCCTCAGCTACTATGTACCATCTATCCAAATCATTGGGGACCCCCATGCTCCTGCAGTCTCGATATATCTCTTCATTCAATCCATCTTTGAAACTCTCCAAAAGAGCCATTTCTGACCAGCCTGTCACATAGGGTGCCAGTTCACGAAATTCTTGGATATACTCTGCCACCGGCCTCCGGCCCTGCTGAATGCTCTTCATTCTGAGTCTCGCCTTTCGTTCAGCTAAATGGTCTTCAAAACGCCTTCTAAGGGCCCTCATGAATTGGTTGTAATTTCTCAGCAAGGGAGAGTTGTTATTGTGGAGAACCACCATCCACTCAGCAGCTACTCCCTCTAGGGCATTCACGACGCTTCTGACTTTAGCCGCCTCTGTTTTGTAGTCCTCCCCCCAGTCCTGCATGTGGTTCCACACTTGGGTCAGGAAAAATCCCAAGGCTTTAGGATTTCCATCAAACTTCCCAGGAAGGGGGGGGATTTTTGGCTTTTTACGTCTGTGGGGGGGGGTGGCCTGCAAGGCTGGGGTTCTCTGGCTGGCTGCATCTCTCCCTCGAGCTGCCGAAGCCTGGGATGTTCCCTCCTCAAACTCTTCCTCTCCCCCGCAGGCTGTTTGTTCTGGCTCCCCCCTGGGGCTTGCTCTCCCCTTCTCCCCAGGAATTCCAAAAGACTCACGGTTTCTTCTGATTTCTTCTACATCACGGATAAGCTGCAAGGCTTGGTCTATCATGAGACGTTCCTTTTGTTCTTGCATCCACACTGCCTCCTTTTTTCGGGGTCTGGAAGTTGTCACTCCCCGGGGTTCCTCTCCCCAGTCCGGCAGTCTCCCCACTCCCTTCGACCATCTAGCCTCCTCCGTCTCCAAACGGAGTTTTTCCAGCCATTCTGCAGTCTCCTTTTCCGACTGGAGGGCGATTGAACTGGCTGCCCCCAGCTTCTCTTCTCCATTACTCCCTCGATCTGACATGTTTTGGATTTTCAGTCCCCTCGGTTTTTGTCCGGGATGACTGGTTGTGACTTCCAGCTTAATGTCAGGTATGCTTCCTTCAGTATCCAGGAAAGAAAACCCCAAACTCAAGCATTTTGAAGAATTTAGTACTTTTACTGAATATGAAATGAATAGCAACCCAGGTAAAGCTGGAAGTGAGCAAAACGCGCGAAATGCATCTACTAAGCTTCTCCCCCCCTCGTGTTCATAAATCATCAGCCAATCCAAAGGTCTTCCAAAGGTCAGGTGGCAACACGTCTGGCAGCGTCATTCATCAGGAATGTAGGGCAGTTGGTCAGCTGTCCCCTTTTGAAGATCCACTTTCATTTCTCATGAAGACACATCCTACAAGGAAAAAAAAAACCTCCTGCTTCTTCCCACCCTTTGCTCCATAACTAATCCCTCTCCCGTTTCTTATGGCAGCTGAAGCAGGCAAAGCTGAGGCTGACAGCATATCTATAGACTACATGGTGCTCCGCAATGAATAATTTCTGCCTGTGTAGTGCAATTTATTTCCAAATTTTGGCAGGAGTTCTTAAAGATTCTTGGGAAGTTCCAGGTGCTCAGTTCCAGTCACCATCCTGAAACAAATGGTGTGTATGTGTGTGTGTGTTTGTGTGTGTGTGAATGTACGAATGAGGTGCTACAATAATACTTGAGATGTTACATAAATTACCAACAGGACAATTGGACAGACCTCCTGCCACTTGCTGAGGTGACCTACAATAACTCTGTACGTAGAAGCACTGGATTCACCCCTTTCAAAGTAGTTATGGGACAGGACTTTGTGCCCATGCCTGAATTGCCCCCCCATCTCATCACTAAAGACTGGATTACCCAGCCCCAAGGCTCATGGCCTGTCATCAGAAAATCATTAGAGAAGGTGAGAGAGACTTATAATAGACAAAAAGTAAGCAAAGTCCAAAGTTTTAAAAATTGGAGAGTGGGTCTACCTCTCCACCAAATACCTACAATCCAGAAAGCCATTCAAAAACTGGGACCAAAATACATTGGCTCTTTTCCCATCATAAGAATCATCAACCCAGTCACAGTTGAGTTCGAGTTGCCAAAATCCCTCAGACAAATTCATTCAATTTTCCCCTGTACCAGGGCTGAAATGTAAAATCTGTTACTACCAGTTCTGTGGGTGTGGCTTGGTGGAGGGGGGGGTAATGTGACTGGGTGGGCATGGCCAACTTTAAAAAAAAACTTTTCAAAGCATTTTTTCTAATGCTTTGAAAAGCCTCTCTGCCGATCAGAAATTCAGCTGTGATAGTCAGAGAGGCTTTTTAAAAAATGCCTCTCTGCCGATCAGGGAACTCAGCTGGGATCATCAGAGAGGCTCTTTTAAAAATGCCTCTTTGCTGATCAGGGAACTCAGCTGGGATCGTCAGAGAGCCTCTTTTAAAAATGCCTCTCTGTCGATCAGGGTACTCAGCTGGGATCGTCAGAGACTTTTCAAAGCATTTTTTTTAACCACCTCTTCAGCCAAGAGGTTGCAGAAAAAAATGCTTTGAAAAGCTCTGATGATCTCAGCTGAGCCGCGCGATCATCAGAGGCTTTTTTTTTTTACTTTTAAAAGCATTTTTTCATCGGAAGAGGTTGTAGAAAAAATGCTTTTAAAAGTAAAAAAAAAAAGCCTCTGATGATCCTGCAGCTCAGCTGCGCATGGTGGGGGTGCAGGGATTTTTGCTACTGGTTCTCTGAACCACCTCCAAACCACCTACCGGATCTCGCAATCTGGTCCAAATAGGGAGTATTTCACCCCTGCCCTGTACCCTATTAAAACCAGAAAACCAATCCCCTTTATGCCCACTATTGCCACTGCCACCTGAGCCATTCATGATTGAGGGAGAATAACAGTAATTTGAGTAGTTTTTTTAACATCCTTGAAGCGTAGCTGTTCTATGAACTGATGGATTTATCTTTAGTCAAAGAGTAGCTTTTTTGTAAGTCACTTAAGAATTGATGACCAATCAGGAATCATAAAAATTGGAAAGTTTTAACCACCACAAAGCAGAACAAGCTACAAATTATTAAAAATAATAATCTAGAACCACACTTATATTTATCCATCAATTTTTTTTAAAAAAAAATAGTCCACATTTTATTTTAGCTTGCCTTAGCAGCCTTGTTCCTCGTTGTTTAACAAGAAGAAATCACCCAAATGGCACAGATTTTCAAAAAGGAATAACAGGCTGTAGCTAAAGAAAGACGGTTTTATCTTAATAAAGATTAATAGTCCTTAAAAATGATTAAGAAATGAAAGGCACTGTTGTCCCCAAAACTGGGGTCTTGCTTGGTGTCGAAGCCAACAAGATGTGATACAGAATTATACTTTTATTTTGGTACCAAGATATTAGGACCCTGGTTCAAAAAGCTAACCAAGGGCACAGATTAGAATCTTACAGCAATTTTTATAGTCAAGGAATGGACACATTCCTTTCCCCTAATAATGTTGATTGATAATTATCCCCAGATAATATTGATTGATTATTTGGATTTCAACCCCCTAAACCATTACACTTGTTATGCTAAATAACTAAATGTCACATCACCTGATTTTCACCCCAGGTCACGCGTATCTTGCAAAGTGTGCCAGCTATGTGGTTTTGGGGGTTTTTCTTATAAATGAGCTATTGTTGTGTCTAATATCCTCGCTAGAGATTTTCTAACAGGTAAGGTGCTAACTTCTGTCTCACTACAAATGTGCAGCCCCCCCCTTCCTATTGCAGAGCAGAATAAAAGAACAAACAGTTTTGTCTCAAGGCAGCACCCCTATTAAATTAAATTAAATTATCAATTAAATTATATATTTTCTTACAAACATTTTAACACGTATTAAAATAATCACTTCAAAACTTTACTTAAAATTCAAAACATCAAATATATTATAATAATATGTAAAATATTAAATTACATTTTACTTTGCTGTTGTGTGTATTTTTTATTTGACTGTGCAGCTTTGATCAATTCTTTGTGTTTAAGAAATAATTCTTTAATTTCAGTACAACGTTGAGAAATATTAAAAAATATACAAAGTTCACTTCGAACTGATACAAGCAGTCGGTTACGTTTGTCAGTCCACAAATTTCCCATGACGCTGAAAATTCGTTCAACGTTTGCATTTGATACCGGAATTGATGCACAATACTGGAACAGTTTCAGTAAACTCAGAGCTGGCTCTTTCTTGAAAAAGTACGTCCACTTATCAAGGGATGAATCGCCCTGCAGATGAACATAAACTTCTTCTAAGGCAGAAATTTCATCGAAGAGAGTGTTGGGTGGAAGTTCTTCTCGCCATGGTGATAATAACCAGATGTTCGTCATTTCTTCTAAAGTTGGAGGATTATTGCGATCAATTAGATTGAAACAATTTAGCATCTCATATACTGAATCGGTGAAATTATACCACTTTTCTAGGCACACAATGGCTCTTTGATACACATTGATGGCTTCTTTCTTGAACTTTTGCACGGCATTCTCAGGCAAATGTTTTTTACGTAAGGCAAATAAAACTTTCATTCCAAAAAAACTGCTCATTGTATTTTTTTTGCAAAGAATCACACAGCTTACACGTGATAATGTGAAGATCACATGCAAGAATTTTCTTGCTTTCCAGCTTCAGTAGGGTGTCTTGCATTATTGAATGAAGAAGTATGTGAAATATAAATACAATTCTGAAATTGTTGGTTCATCGTCCTTTGCGAGTTCATTTTCCTTATAGGGTACAGACATTGTCAATTTGTAGTGTATTGTCCATAATTTTTCCCACTTATCTAATTTGATGTTATGGCCGAAATTCTTTGCCCAGCTTAACATGTTGTCCTTGACTACCTCCTCTTCTAATTTATATGTTCGCAAATAATTGTAGACTATTTTTTATCAATTTATCCTGTGGTCATTGTAAGATTTTGTCTAGCTCATTTTGGCCTTTTTGAAATTCAAATTGGGTCAAATCCTTCTGATATCTTGATTTTATTTGTAAGTAGGGCCACCAGTCAATGTCTGTACCCATCTCCTGCAGTTCTTGTCTTGTTCTTAGCTCTCCTTGGTTGTTTAATAGGTCCTTGTAGGTTTTCATTTTGGTGCTATCCATGGCATTTGGGTAAATCTGAGCCTCCATGGTCGATAACCATTCCGGGATTTTATAATAATGTGCTTTTTTGATACTCTGCCATGTGTGATATAATGACTGTCTGACCATATGTCTCTGAAAGTATCCGTGTTGTTTATCGGTGCCCTCCCATAAGAATGTGTGCCATCCTCGCTGTAGGTCAAATCCTTCTAGAGTTAGCAATCTTTTGTTTTTTAGCTCCATCCATTCCTTGGTCCAAATCAATGTAGATGCTTTATAATATGTTTCCCAGTCCGGTAGCGCAAGTCCTCCTTTTTCTTTTGAATCTTGTAAGTATTTGATTTTAATTCTTGCTTTCTTGCCTTGCCAAATATAATCCGGTGTTAATTTATTAAGATCTTTAAAGAAATTCTTCCCCAGTTTTATTGGGATCACTTGGAATAGGTATAACATTCTGGGAAGGACATTCATTTTAATTAAAGCAATTTTCCCCAACAGAGATAATTGTAATTTTTTCCAGGTTTCTAGGTCTTTTTTGATTTGTCCTATAAATTTATCATAATTGTCTTCTCTAATTGATGTACTTTTATTGGTGAGCCATATTCCTAAGTATTTTATCTTCTTTGTAGTTAGTATACCTAATTTGTCCTCTAATTCTTTTTCTTGCTGGTTGGTAAGGTTCTTCGTTAGTATCTTTGTCTTTTGTTTATTAATTTTAAGTCCCGCTACTCTCCCATATTTCTCTATTTTGTCTAATATTTTGGAGCCCGTTGTTCTGCAATAAATACGATGTCGCCTGCAAAGGCTTGGAGCTTGTATTCCTCCCTCCTGATCTTCAGACCTTGTATTTCCTTATCTCTTCGAATTTCCCTTAAGAGAATTTCCAATGTTAAAATGAATAGAAGGGGAGATAGGGGACACCCTTGTCTTACTCCTTTTGTTATTTGAAATTGTTCTGTTAGGTCACCATTTATTGTTATTTTCGCTGTTTGAGCAGAATAGATTTTCTTTATCATATTGGTAAATTTGTTGCCGAATTTCATAGCTTCTAATTGTAATGTGAGGAATTTCCAATTTAGGTTATCGAAGGCCTTCTGCACATCTAAAAAAATTAAGGCCATTTGTTTATCTGAATTTGTTTTGTAATATTCTAATATGTCCATTATTTGTCTCAGGTTGTTCTTTATCTGTCTCTTTGGGATAAAACCATTCTGGTCTGGATGGATATATTTGTTGATAATTTTCTTGATTCTTTATGTAATTATTGATGTAAATAGTTTATAGTCCACATTTAAGAGCGATATCGGTCTATAGTTCTTGATATGGGTATGGTCTGTCTCTTCCTTCGGTATCAGTGTTATGATAGCCTCTGTCCAAGAATCAGGGATTGTGGCTTCCAGAAGTGCGTTGTTGAATACTCCAAGTAAAATTTCATCTATTGGCTGTTGGCAAGACTTATTATTATTATTATTACTCTGCAGATATGCCATCTGGTCCTGGGGTTTTGTTTACTTTCAGTTTCTTCCTCGCCTCTATAAATTCTGCCATCGTGATTTGCCTGTCCAGAAGGTCCTTGTCTGATTCTTCTAGTTCTTGGATATCGACTTCATTAAGGTATTGTTTGATATCTTCTTCTGGAGATTCTTCCTGTTTGTATAGTTTCTGGAAAAAAATTCTTGCTATTTCTTTTTTGTCTTTGTTCCTATAATGTATTTCTCCAACCTTATCCTGTAGTTCATGGATTGTTTTTCTCTCTTTTTCTTGCTTCGGTTTGTATGCCAGCCATCGCCCTGTCTTATTTGCGTATTCAAAATGGTTTTGCTTTACAGATTTGATTTTCCTCGCAATTTCTGTTTGTGTAATCAAATTTATTTTGTGTTTGGCCAAATTCATTTTTTCTTTGATCTTCTTTTTTAGGGGTTCATTCTGTAGCTCGAATTCATACTTTTTGAGTTCCTTCAATAAGTTGTCTTTTACCTGTTTTTTTTTTTTTTTTTGCCAAGAAGGATATCATTAAGCCTCTTATGTAGGCTTTCGCCGTGTTCCATAGATTTTAGAGGGAAGTTTGCTCTTTGGTGTTAATCTCGAAAAATATTCCCATTTCTTTTTCCATCATTTGTATATATTCTTTGCTTTTTAAAATTTCGGTATTCATCATTCATCTCTTTTTCTTTCGGTATCCTTTCCAGGTTACTTTTAGCGGATTGTGGTCTGCCCATGTGTTCATCATTATTTCTATTTCTTCTAAGTCTTTCCTGAGATCTGTTGACATCCAGGCCATGTCTATCCTGGACCAAGATGAGTGTGGGTTGGAGTAGAAAGTGTACTGTTTTTTATCTTTATTTATTTCCCTCCATGCATCTTGGAGGCAGAATTCCTGTGCCATGACCTTAAAAGTGTCCAGCAAGGTTGTTGTTGTTTTTTTTTTTTAGTTTTATTTTTCCTAGTACTACAGTAATATTTTCTATATCTGAAATTGCATTGAAGTCACCTATAATGCAGATGTTCTCGTAGTCTAGATCTTTTACTCTGTCATGTATATTTTGGAAGAATGTACGTTGATTCTCATTTGGTGCGTAAATTGAGATTAGCAGTATTGTCTTGGATTTCATTTGTATCTCCACCATTAAAACTCTTCCCTCTCCGTCTGCGTATATCTGTTTTGTTTTTAGATGTTTCCTGAAGTAGACTGCAATGCCTCTTTTTTTCTGGTCCGCCAGTGAGGTGTAAAGGTTCCTTAGTCTTCTATTTTCTAGTATCTGTTGATGTTGTTTTTTAATGTGGACCTCCTGTAGGTTCATGATATCCATTCCTAATTTTTGTAGTTTGGTAAGTGTCCGGGTTCTTTTAGCCGGGGCGTTTAATCCATTAACGTTGATCGAAATCATCTTTATTTCCTGTTCCATTTTTCTTCCTATCTACTTGTTGTCTTTACTTTCCTGGTGTTTCTTGTTATTCTTTGTGTTTTCCCCCTTTCCCCTTCCCTCTCTTCTCTTTCTCTTTCCAATCTTCTCTTCTCCTCCTGTTCATCTTTCACTTCCTCTAGTGATTGCTCCTCTTGGCTCTTATTTTCCACTTCTGTTCTGGATTCTTGCTCTTCTTTGGAGACAAAATGTTGATCAAAAAATTCTTGGGCTCCTTCCAGACTATCTATTTTAAGTTTCTTGTCCTGCCATGAAATTAAGATACCCTCTGGTAGTAGCCAGCGGAACATCACCTTGTGATGTTTAATTGTATTGTGAGGAAATTATAGTTTTTCCTCTGATCTCTGACACATCTTGGGATTTGTTTCAGTGTTATTATTTCTTTCCCTTTGTAGAAAATTGCATCCTCTCTCATTTTCCTGTATATCTCTTCTTTTGTCGTTTTCTTCGTGAATCGAATATGAACTTCTTTTGGGAGTTTATTCCTGCGTGCATAATTGGTATGCACTCTGTACACCTTGTCTATATCCTTTCGTATATCATCCTTATCTCTCTGCGTTGTTTCCGCGAGGATCTCTGCTATTGTCTCTCCCAGATCTTCTTCCTTGTTTTCTACTATATTCTGGAACCTTAAATAAAATGATGCCATTTCCATTTCCAGATATGTGAGTGAGTCTTCAAGCTCTCGATTAGGGTAGATTTTTGGTTTACGGAGTTTTACTCCAGGAAGTATTTCAATGGTACAGTCCGTTACTAATCAATAAAAAGAAAACAAATATATTAACTAAGAATATTTTAGAAGAAGCTAAGAAAGACCTACAGAAAGTGACTGGATTAAAGGTAGTTAACAAAGTTAAATATTTGGGAATTTGGCTAACCGGCAGATGCTCGAGCATACAAGAAGATAATTACAACAAACTACTGACTCAAACAAGAAAAGACTTAGATAAATGGGTTAAAATACAACTCTCACTTCTAGGATGAGTAATAACAATTAAATCCTACGTGTTACCGAAATTTAACTTTTTGTTTCAAACCGCCCCAGTGAACTTATCTAAAAAAATTTTCATGGACCTAAACCAAATAATAACTAAATTTGTCTGGCAGGGGAAAAAAACCACGGATTAAAAAAAAAGATGATGCAAGAGATAAAAGAAAGAGGAGGCCTGGGCTTACCATGTTGGGAGAACTACTATTCAGCAGCTTTGCTAACCTGGGTAAAAGAATGGATTACTTTAGATAATAGCCGTCTTCTCAAAATAGAAGGCTTTGACCTACATCAGGGTTGGCATATGGCACTTTGGCGAGACAACACCCCTCAAAGCAAATGGTTCACTCGACATTACATAAGAAATTCAAATGTGGATTTGGCGTGGTTCGAAAATCATTCAAAAGGAAGACCTACTGACCATGAGAATCCCTTACAAGCAGAAGCACACTGACATTCTCTAAATTCCACTGAAGATGGCTCACACCGAGATGTGCATAAAGGAAATTTGGGATTAAAATCCTCAGAGATACCTTTGCTGCCGACAAAGTCAGCGAAGAGAGGGAGGTGAGCAACGGCTGTAAGGAGCTCTCCCAAAACCAAATTAGGTTTTTCTTTTTTAACATTTTTAAAGTATTTTTATATTTTTAATTCATTTTTAATCTATTTCTATTTATACTGGACTTTTACAAAGCACATATAGTGTGGCTACTGTTTGTTTTAGACATATTTTAACAACACTACAACCTGCATTCCTGGCTTAGGCTACTCCTGTGACTTCTCCTTGCAAGGCCTGAAATTCGGATTACCGGACTTGTTGACAAACCTCAGTGGAGGCCCCTAACCTCGGAGGGGATTTTGAGCTGTTTGTTTTTGGAACGAGTACAGTAAGGAACTGGCTGGCTGCAGACACTCCCGGTAGGCCTGCTTTTAATGAAACTCTATCAGCTTTTTAGTCTCTTTCTCCCACATATTTCCCTTGTGAAATAATTTAAACAATTTAAACAATTCTGAAAATAGATGATAGCAAAGAAGTGGGAGTAAAAGACAAGCCGTTGTTTGGAAAGGAGATTGGTTTTTACCTCTGTGGTGCCTCGGCTGAGACCATCATTAAGGCCTACCTTAACTACGATTGCTGAGGGAGGATAAATTGTTGCGATATTTAATTTCGCTGGGAGATACTGGATCAACTATCTACCAGAATGGGAAAGAAAAGTAAGAGGCAGAGAGCTTGCTCTCTCTCCCCAAAATCTATGACGGAACTTAATTACTCCAAGCCTCTTAAACAGCTTAAATTGGATGACTTTATGGAGAGGTGTAATCCAGAACCCCAATCTGAACTTCGAACTTTGTCTCTGTCGACTGTATCATTGGGAGGGGGAGATACAGAAGGGGAGTTTTCTTCCCGGATTTCAGATTCAAACTCCCCTGCTAGAATGGGTGATTTTTCAAGCTCTATCCCCTCTCCTACTCCTAGCTGCTTAAAAGAAGTTCCGACATATTCAGACCTCAGAGAGATGGTCTGTACTCAGAGTATGTTAACTGCGCACACAGTAGATTCAATATATGACTTACTGACATCGATCAAAAGAGACATCGAGAGGATCTTCCAATTCTTAAATGGCCCTCACTCTGCAGCTAAGGAGAGTGAGATTGCACACCGTCCTGAGGCGCGGAGAGAGTGGGAGGGTGTAAGACCTCAACCCAAACAACAAAGCATTGCAAGTACTGATGCTAACCCTCATCAAGGAAGAAGGTTGTTAAAGAAACAAATCGCTTTAAGGATAAGGAAAATCCCATGCAATAGAGGACGATGGACTTCAAAGGAAAGGATAACCCTCTCACTTGCACAGCTATTGAAATCTGATCCTTTATTAATAGATCTACTCAGATATGAAAAACTTCCCCAGCATAGCAATTGTGTCCGACTAATACTCCATTTTGACAGCAATACTATACCGAACGCTGTAATGAAAAGAAAAGGATCCCTGCTCAGATTTGAAGTCATTCCTACAAGAGTCTTCTCAAGTGGGCCCATTAAACCGCTTTTACAAGGACTTAACCAAACATCAAAAATGGTACCCAAGAACCACGCTGCTACCTCCAGGGTCTTTCCTCCAGAATCCGGAGAAACTATGGAGGCAGGTCAGATCAGGGAGGTCCCACATATGAAGGCAAGCACCGACAAACCAGAGGATGCTATAATCAGCGAATTTGTCTCCTTGTCTCCAAAGGAGCAAAGGTCGATGTTAATTGAATTTGATTTATTAAGATCTTCGCTAGCACAAGCGTGTAGTTCAACGAGAAGGCTATCCAAGTCGGAAGAACGGGGAAAGCATGTGCAGACAAGGCCTAAAGTCGTTAAGTCCGTCCAGCGGGATAGAAGGGAAGGCAAAAGTCTTTTCAAAGAAACAAAGACCATGAATGTAGCGGCAGAAGTTCACCCTCCCCCAACAGTGCAACTGCCCTCACCTGTCTCATCTTCCTTAAGAACGGAGGAGGTACTTCCGCAACAAACAGAGGCCACTTTTGACCCCTTTGGCACTCCAGAGAAGGCGGTGGTAGTAATTCTGGACCCCCCCACCAGAAGGGTGGAGGAAGAGACACAAGGAGTAGTGCCTCAGGGTGACTGACTAAACAACAAATGGCCAACAACTAGGGTATCTTATATCCCTAGCCTTTCCCTCCTGTCCTGGAATATAGCGGGCTGGAAAGGCATTGCAAACCGGATGGATTTTATAAAATTGATTTCAACACATCATCTCATCCTCCTTCAAGAAACCTGGCTGACTACTAATGATCCACAGATCAGTTTACCGGGTTTTGCCTCATGGCATAAACCGGCAGGCAAAGTCAATTTAAGAGGGAGGGCAATTGGGGGCTTAACCACGTTGGTCAAAAGGGATACGGGATGGAAGGGTGAAGAAATTTCTTTAGATCCTCAATTCCAATATATTCTGCCTATTAGATGTACATTCAGGGGGATGGACTTAATCTTAATTAATGTATATATCGCTCCATTTTCATTCCACCTTTTAGGAAGGGATTTGTGGGATGAATTAGATTCAGTATTAGCTACCTTAAAGGGACGCTTTCCCCAAGCAAAAATTATATTAGCTGGAGATACTAATGCAAGACTAGGTCCCTCAATGAAGAGCTATGCTAACCGAGGCCTGGTACCAACTGGTTACTTATATAATGAGTTCACTTGGTCCTCAATGGACAAGAGGACCAATAAATATGCCCAGAGGTTAATTTCCCTGCTGTTTATGAATGATATGCAAGTACTTAGTGGCTCGAGTGATGGCTATATATATCCCTATACTTTCTCGTCCAACAAAACCTCAACCTCTATCGATTATATCTGCACTTCCTCTAGTTTAGTACACCATTTTTCA
The DNA here is from genome assembly GCF_059756535.1 of Pantherophis guttatus. NCBI lineage: Eukaryota > Metazoa > Chordata > Lepidosauria > Squamata > Colubridae > Pantherophis > Pantherophis guttatus. The sequence goes on along the minus strand of NC_142069.1, from coordinate 59,088,643 downwards.
GAAGTAAGAGCTATATTTAGAGAGGAAAGTGACCACTTTCCCATCACGGCTCTGGTTTCACTCTCTTCAGAAGTTAGGCCTCATTCAAGAGAGGAAATTGACACCTTAGCAAACGCCCGGGTTTATAACTATAAAAGGCTATATTGGCACAGACTTGATGTCAAATCTGTCACCACTTATTTGGGCTCAGACGAAGCCAGACACCTAGCAAGGGAAATCTCCCAATCTAAGCCCGGAGACAACACTCCAATGCCAGCTTATACAGAGCTAACTTCTACTCTTAGGAACTTAATGATCCAGAATGATAGAAAAGTAGATGGGATCTCTAGAAAGTGGTTTGATGATGATTGCCATAACTTGAGGTCAAATCTAAGAGCCACAGTTAAGAAAGTTAACCGATCCAGACAGGATGGTGATTATTCAAATATGGTTCAACTCAGGAGAGCATACAAATCCCTACTGAAAAACAAGAAAAGTAGCTATAACACCAGGATGTGGAAAGAGGTAGAAATGGCAGCAAAATCCCAATTCCCTACGATCTTTTGGCATAAGATAGCCGGTATATTAAAACAACGTTCCCCATTTATGGACACTGATATATCAGCAGTAAAATGGGAGAAGCACTATCTTGCTTTATTTGATGGTAACAATACAACAAATGTCTTGCAATTGGATATCCTCCAGCAAGAATTAAGGAAATGTCCGGAATGGACACCAGTTACCCCTACCGAAGTTAAGCATATAATTCAATCCTTAAAAGCCGGGAAGGCCCCTGGAGAGGACTTGTTGCCTCCTGAACTCTTTAGGTCCAACATTGATTTTTGGGTACCGGTGCTGGTAGCACTGTTTACTTATATCGATAAAGTAGGGATAATCCCTGAAGGGTGGAGGTTAGCTATAGTTTTTCCAATTTTCAAGAAAGGTGACAGAGCTGCCCCATCCAACTACCGACCCATCAGTCTTCTTAATATAATTTCAAAAATGTATACGAAACATCTCCTAAATAAAATAGAGGACTGGTGCTTGGATAAGGAAATTCTGGCAAATGAGCAGGCAGGTTTTAGATCAGGTAGGTCTACCATAGACAATTGTTTTGTCCTTTCCCACTTAATTAATAAATACAAGACCCAGGGGAAAAAGCTGTATACTGCCTTTATTGACCTTACTGCTGCTTTTGATTCTATAGATAGGAACCACTTGTGGAGGAAACTACAAGTTATGGGGATGGACCCCAGACTTATTTTGTTGATCAGGATTCTCTATACTAATACGGCAATTAGAGTCAGATATGCAGCAAATGGGGCCTCAACAAACAGCATACCGACAACTAGAGGAGTGAGGCAGGGCTGCCTGCTGGGCCCTACTCTTTTTAACCTTTATATAAATGATATCCCAGCACAGCTGGATGATCTTCTGACGCACAGCCCCCAAATAGGCTCTAGATTTATTAACGTATTAATGTATGCCAATGACTTAGTGTTGTTTTCTAGAACCCAAATAGGAATGAAGAGACTTCTTGACAAGCTCACACGTTACTGTACTGCAAGCCACTTGACTATAAATGTAGCTAAATCAAAAGTTTTAGTCTTTGGCAATAAGAATAAAAAGCACAATTGGCAGATTAATGACACAAAAATTGAGCAAGTTACCCAATATACTTATCTTGGAATTGTTTTTTCCAGTGCAGGAGGTTGGACTCCGCACCATCAACACCTTTCTCAAAAGGTCAGAGCAGGAGCAAGCCTTGTATCCAAATTAAGTAAACGAATCCAACCAACCTCCATCTTACCTCTTCGTAAAGTCTTTCAGGCTAAACTTGTCCCGATCATGCTCTATGGTGCTGAAATTTGGGGTCTTACAGAGGCCCCCATATTAGAGAGAACTCAAAATAATTTGTTAAGGAGGATGCTTGGGGTAAACAATTCCACTTCAGCTGCAGCCGTCAGAGCTGAATTGGGACATTTCTCACTGTACACCTATACAATCACTAGGGCGGTAGCCTACTGGCTAAAAATGACCCAGATGGATGCCAGCAGACTCCCCAAAATATGTCTAGAGGAACAGCAGATTTCAAATCCTCAAAGGTATTCCTGGCTAACCCGGCTGTCAGAAATATTGAACCGATATGGCATAGGGTTCCCGTTGTGTGACACACTGAACCAAGTTAAATAACGGATTAAAGATATACATGGGCAAATGGACATGGCAACCCTTTCAACTAATCATTCCCTTAAACTGCTGACAGCAGTTAAAACAACTTTCACTCTGGAAAAGTATTTACATTTAGAAATGCCATCAGTGGAGAGACAGTTATTTGTTAAGTTTAGATTCGAACTTCTAGATACAAACGTTAGATTCGGCCGTTATCGGAAAATCCCGTATGACAAAAGAATATGCATATGTGGGGTAAACGTCGTGGAGGACACGGCGCATATAATATTCGAATGTAGTCTCTATCAAGAAGTAAGAAAACAATATCTGTCCCCAATTATAAATAAATTTCCCCACTGGAATATAAGCCAAAAACTAGCATTTCTGTTGAGGGCTGACTCTCCTCCCCTGGTAAGAGCGATCACTCGATATCTTAAAAAAATGACAGCAATACGAGCCAGTTATATCAAAAAACATTTTATCGATTGTAAGGAAGATGAGCTCAGTTAGAGAGGAGCTATCCTATTTGGGTTATCTAGTCTTGGCTATTGAAAATTGATATTGTAAAATTTTAACGTCATCTATCATATATTTTTAAATTGCTATTTTTGTAACCGTTTTACCTTTCTCCCTTTTTCTTTTCTGTTTTGTTTGAAAAGGCCTTCGGGCTATTCAATAAACTATACACACACATAAGAAATATTTTGATTCGAAATTGGGAAAAAGTTAGTAAAAAATATTATATTAAAATACCGTGTTGGATATCACCTTTAGAAGCAGTGACATACCCTAAACTCTATAATTATGCGAAAAAACTAACATATAAAGACTTGCTAAATGTACAAGGAAAATTAAAATCTAAACAGGAATTGAACTCCCAAGGGGTACAAGTGGACTGGTGGACATATTTACAGATCCAATCTAAATACAAAAAAGACAGAGATAGGAAGGGTATTAATGGTGAGTTACAAGAATTAGATAAAATTTTGATGGGCCAAGAAAAAGGCATGATTTCGAAAACTTATAAATTGTTGATGAGAATAGAGATAGGTGATGAGATAATATCCATAGGCATACTTTCCACATATTCAATACATACCTTCCAGAGCTACCCAGTCCAGGGTGTCACTTTCAGGATTCTTTAAATAAGCCACCTCAGTTATTTCCTCCTCCTTTGAGGAGGATTATTATAATGCCTCCTCCTTTGTGGTTCAACTTCCTCCCAACCAACTGCTGCTATTCCATACAGTCAAACAAATCATGTTTCCACTGTTACCTTTCTAGTACCCTTCTTTTTCATCTTTCTCTCACATCACACTTCCCTTACCAAATTTGTTGTCAGGGCCTATGTCCCTTCCTTTCCTTTTGTGAATTTCAGAGTTTTATTTTTCCACATTTCAGCTACTATACTGTGACTTAATTCCTGAGATTTCCAAGGCCATTGTTCTCCCATATTTGTTCCCACACATACAAAACAATTCTTTACTGTAAGAGTCTTGGCAATTTCTTCAGACAATTGCACAAAGATGTTTACTACTTTCTTAGGGAATTTGGGGAATTCTACTTTTTCAAACTCTATCTTACACCCAATACAAATTACACACTCAATGCAATGAGAACAACAACATCCACAAGCACAATTACAAAACCAATACGTCTGGGAGGGTGCGCAATGGAATCTGCTCAGTTGTAGTCCTCTCCAGTTGGGGAAACAGCATAGGTAATCATTCAGTCCTAAAAAGGAAAAATACAGAAATAGTCCAGATAATGAAGAAAGCTATTCTCACTGGTAACATTACTGCCCATCAGTCCATTGGGTTCTCCGGATCGTCAACTTCAGTGGATCTCCTTGGTGAGATTCCACCTTCCACTCCTTTGGGGCTGGCATGGGCCCTTTCACTCAGGAGTAATGAGTCCAACCTTTTTCAGTGGTCCAAATTGCAGTCTCAGTGGTCAACAAGACAATGAAAGGTCCTTCCCAATTTCTCGTCCTTCCAGGCTTTTATCAGTAAGCTTTATATTGGTGTACAGCAAAGTCCAAAGGTGGTGTTTGTGAAGGAATGCCTTTCTGTCGCAAAAGAGAAAAACATCTGGACAGTTCGTGTACATATTTTCTAACCATTTTGCCCTTTAATTCAATTCAATTCTTGGTAAACCTTCCCTCTTTCTACATATTGTAATTTCTAACCTATCTCTATAACAATTTCTAAAAGAGCAACAACTTCTGCTGCTAATAAACAAACAATGCCATAGGATGGGGCATCTTGACTCCTAAGCACACAGACATTGAGACATAAGAAATGGAGGTAAAAAGAACATCTTAAAACAAACAATCTAAATAAGGTGGGGGTTTTTTTGTCAATGCTCTGAAATATATATTGGGTTAAATTTTAGTGTGAATTCTCTGATTTTAGTAGAATGTGAGTCAGATTCAGATTCCATTCAAATGGAAACAAATTCTCATTGAGTAGATTAAAACATTTACAAATATAAGCAAAGTCTTTCAAACTAATTTCTTTTATATAGGTTTAATTAAGCATAAAGCATGATTAATGAAACTTCCAAAAAATTTCCAGAAAAAATAAATAAAATCAAAATTGTTTTCAGAGCAGAAAAGAAAATATATCTGCATAGTTTTTATATGCAGATGAAAGAGACTAAAACAGTGAAAGGCATAGCTGTCATAGAGTTTTATCATTGTTGAGATATACCCTACACAATTACTAATCTTGCTATGGCTACCCAGAATATTACATTCCAAGAATGAGAAGAAAGTCATCAATGGGTCTTGAAAAAGAGGCTCTGAGAGCCATGGTGTGCAATGGATAGATTGCAGTATTACAGACTAATTGTCAGCCTCCGCTCTTTCGATGCTTACTTGCTCGGCTGCCATGGAAATGGGAGAGGGGGAGCTAGGGGGATTCTTGGGGGGGAAGCGTGCTGGAGGAAAATGAAAGTGAATCTTTGCTGCAGTTCTTTCTTTGAAGTTGATATGTTTCAAGGTCAATAGCACTGTGCTATTTTCCTGGGGGGGGGGGGACTTTATGACTGATACTTTGTCCAGACTGCCCCAATACAACAGCATTAGGCCTTTACATATGCAGGATCAGAAAAGCTACATTAGTTCAATTTTCCTTAACCCTGTGAACCTAGCACTGATCTTGTAATCTGCATGTTGAAGGTGATGTATCAAATATAGCAATGGTCAAAGACAGAGAAATGCCACAAAAACATAGCTGCCTAAATCAGACTACTATCCCATTTGAACCATATCATTGATTCTAATATTGATATGGTTATAGTCCCCCATGCAGAAAAACTTCCTCTTGTATTTGGAATCTTTTGTATGTGTTACAAAGCATGCATGTGCCATTAATATAATGTGCCACTACATATAATTAATGTATCAAGGTGAAAGTTATTTACTGGTATAGGACAATTAAATGTTCTAAGTCTTTACTATGCAAATAAAGTTATAATCCAAATACACTTATCTGGGCATAAATCTATAAAAATGAAATGAGTTATGGGAATAATACACGCTGCATTAACATCCCAAACATGCCATATTACTTTTCAACAAGGCAAAATATCTATAGAATTAAAGACAATCTTAAAATATCCTCAAAAAAATGGAATCAATAGCAGTTCTGATCACACTTTTTTATCATACTTAAACATTTAGTAAAATAAAGACTAGAGATTTTCTGTAAAGTATATTCCAATTCAGTGTATTTATTCTGTCAGTGAGTGACTACATTAGAAATAGAGATTTTAAATATCTTTAAAAATGAAATGCAAATACAATTTAATATAATCATGACAGTAATAACAAGTAAAACAACATTTAATGAAATGTATTTATGGGAAAATTGATTCCAGGGCACAGTTTTCTACATTAGAAATATTATTACTTCAAAACAATTATTATACCATCTAAAGTATTAAAATACATAAAGTATTACATCTAAAATAATGATGAATTACATGTTGATATCATATTTTACCATCCACTAGTAACATCTAGTATACTGTGAAAAAACAAATAGTAAGAGAAAAAAAACCCTAAAACTTGTAATGAAAAAAAAGTAAAACAAATCTTTTCGTCTATAAAATTAAGACACTAGATTAAAGTGTTCAAACCCTGTAGAATTTTGGGGTGGCTGAAATGTTAAAATCAGGACAGAATTGCTTTAAAAGCAATATATCATTTGCACCAACCTTTTATTAAGAAAAGTGTCACCATCAGCCATTTCATATAGTCATATCACATTCAATTATAAGTTTTCCAACAGATCCAAACTAGTCATTCCTGGTCACGCTGGAGAGGCTGGCGTTCTGGAAAAAGCTTGGGTTGTAACTTTTGCCAACGTTCTGGAGGCCAAAGTATATGAGTAGCACGAGCATGTAGAAGGCCAAGAGAGATCTGAAAAAAAGTAATGAAAGCCCAGGTGTAATATAGCCTGACAAGAAATGGCTAAAAGAGGTGGGTACATAATGGTATTTTATATACATATGGCATTTTATAATTCTTGTTGAAAGAGGATTTGCTAAATCTTGCTTGAACAATGAGCTGAGGTTGTTCGAAGTCTAAAATATGGGAATATTTCTGTAATAGGACTGGTGTTGAGAAATTATAATGCTAAAGCAAGTTAAATGAAAATAACACCAAACCGTGTAAACATTTATTAACTTGGGTCATATAAATTTGCTAGTTAAATAAAGAATCATAAATGACAATGACTTGTTTCACTGGCTTAACTATTATATTTTTAGCTGAACAGAGCTTAGTGAGGCAAGAAATGCATGCATGGGATTACTTTTTTCTAAATTTTGAACGCCATTCCTCAGGGATGGCATCTCCATGTCTGCAGCAAATGGAATCATCATCTTTTTATGGCACTATCTTAAACTTCGGCAAGCCACATTAATTGGTACAAAATCACCACTTACACAGAAATGTTATAGACCGGGCCTATGAATTAAAGCATGTGTGTTGGAAGTTCAATCCTTGATATATATAGGCATGCTTTCTCCCAGAGAACTGTTACTACTGAGTTAGTAAACTAAAATATCCTTCCTACCTTTGCGTTTCTTTTCTTTTTTTTTTTTTTGATAATTTTTTTTTTTAAATTAAAACAAAAAAAATAATAAAATAGAACACATCTTTTCAAAACAAAGCTTTTGCTCAGGTCACAAATTGAAACAAATCATTAACAAATCTTATTTTCAATTAACACAACTCAATATTTTAAACAGATATTTCCCTCAAATCTATCTATATAACTATACCATTATCCCCAAAAACCCGTTACTTAAATCTTAAATCCTAACCAGTTAACAATTCATTTTTCTCTTTCATTTGCTTAGATGGATATTTTGACAATATAAATCATACAATTATATTAGACAAATTAAACATTCATTAATTTAATTATTATTAAACCTAACATGCATTTTATCTTAACTATCACTCTCAACACATACCTCCTTGTTTTGATCATCCCACCTCTTTTTATTATCTTTGATGTTAAACCAATCATTTCTATTTCTTGACTGTTGATCACAGCATAAGCCTTTGTTTTAGCTATTAAATATAGCATATTTTTATTTTTTGGCCGTTACCCAGCATGCCCTTTGTTTGGCTGTTGAACACAGCATATTAGTTTTGTTTTTTGGCCGTTACACAGCATCTTCAGGTTTGTTTGGCTGTTGAACACAGCATCTCTATTTTTGTTTTTTGGCCGTTACACGGCATATTAAGTTTCATTTTGGCTGATACCCAGCATGACCGTTTGTTTGGCTGTTCTATACAGCATATTATAACTTTTTGGCTGTTAAATACAGCATGTTCATAGTTGGTGTAACAATCTCTACTCAAACCTTTCTTTGTTGTTTCCCTCCATCTATGCATTGCTTTTCGTTTAGTCATATTTTTCTTTATCTTTTTTCATAGCAATCATAACATTTTAACCTTGAGACATGGTTCTTGCTTAAAACATATTTTTAAGTATATTTTTAAATTCCTTCTAACATTTTCAATTAATCATATTCACCCTTATTCTTTATCTTAACATTTTATCATTAAAACATAGTTCTTGCATTAAACATATCTTTACATGTATTAATTAGTTTCATTTAACAATCTTAATTTCTATAAAAGGCTCCCTTTAATTTATTACAATCATCTTTATTTTATTTTATTTTTAATCACATTATCTTCATTTCCTCGTCTGCAAACATAAATTTATTTCCATTTTCCAAGTTTTAATTTTATTCTCCATAAATCCAATTAGATTTCTTTTCATATTTTTATTCCGGATATAATGTATCAAATCTCTTTCTTTTGGGGCTGAGCTAAATCCTTCTACTATTCCTGCGCCAACATTCAAATTATTATTTGTTCAACTGTAGGAATTCCATTGTAGACTCCTTTTCTTTTCACCAAAGTCCAGCTGCTTGCAGTCAGGAAAGAAAAATCCTCCTCCACAGTTCAGCAATTTTTTTTTTCTGCAGAGCTCAAAGTTCTCATAACAAAGGGAGGTTACAAGGTTCCTCTTTGTGCCAGATGGTGTTTCTCTATAATTCAAATTTCCCATTAGTCATGCAAGACTCCATTTTATTTCTTATTATATAACCATCGGCTTTATTTTCTTCTTTTGGTTAAAAAAGTATCAAATCTTCTCCTCCCCCACCCTTAGTCCAATTCAGATTTTAAAGTGTTTAGTCCTTTTACCAAATCTCTAAATTAAGTCTCTTAATTCTTGTTCCAAAATTAGTTGTTTCTCGGATCTTTGTTCTTTAAACTTGCAGTTTAAAAAAAAAATTGAAAGCCCCTTTGTTACTTAGCTGCTGTTTTAGGCTAGGAATCTTCTAGTTACTGATATAGCTCCAAACGTTGTTACAAGCCTGGGGTGTTGTCACTCACCCGGCTTCAAAAGGCTCCATTTTACTTCACTTTCCTCCAGCACTTTTCTTGACTGGTTGTCCCAGCTTCGTGGCAGCCAACATGGCTGCCGTCCCCAGCCGCTGACTCACAGAGGGTTCCCTCTCACCTCTGAGGAACTTGCCTGTTCCTCTTGGTCTTCTGAGGTGCCCCTCTTCTCCCCCCATCCCTGCAGGACAGGTTCGGTCTGCAGACCCATCGGCAGCAGTTCGGCAGCCAGGATTTTTGCGGGACTCATCAGAGCCCGCTATTTCCCCGACTGTCTTGCTGCGACGTCAACCGGAAGTCCCCTTTGCGTTTCTTGTGTAGACCTGTAAGCAATGTCTACACCTTGGTTGAGCAATACATTAATTATTTCTTGCTGGATACTGACAAATGCCTTTTCATAGTCAATGAAAGTCATAGAAAGACGCATGTAAAGACTTGTGTAATAGCGCTGGCGGCACTAAGAAGAAATCATAGCAATTTATGCTGGCTGGATAGGAAAGGATTGCAAAGGAAGCAAAAGTGACAGGATTTCTTCTTGATTGTGCCATGTGGCTCAGCAATGGAGCGGATTTCTCTACCCTTACTTCCTGAGTTCTAGACTTCATCAAAAGGTAAGTAAGTGAATGGTGACTGGGGAGTGGAAGTGGGGAGGAGTGCATGGAACCCAGTATATTGGCAAAGCAAGCCCAGTGCCTCTGAGGACTTGATGGGGCTGGATGGGAGGGTAATAAGTGTTGTGCTGTTACAGATAGTGAGTCATAGTGAATTAGTTACCTTAAGGATTAAGAGCTGTCTCCTTAAGAGATTGCATTGTGGGAGATGTAGAGAAAGCCCTGGCTGAATCCCTGCCTCTTTCACCACATCTTCTCCAACCTCCTCATTGTCTGACTCGAGTGCCAGCTGCACAGGCTGCTGGCGCATCACCACACCAGCCTCCTTGCTGTCAGAATCAGCTACTAGCTGCACAGGCCGCTGACGGGCTACAACACTTGATTAACTATTGGAGTTGTCTCCTGTGTCACCTCGAATCGAGGATTCGCTGCACTTCATACTAGGTCTGGCCCCCTATGACCACGGGGTCCGGGAGCTCATGGGGTAGTGGCCTCATGGGGTCTGGGACAGGGGTGAAATCTACTTACCTTCCCTACCGGTTCAGAAGTGCACATGCCCTGCACGCAGACACTGTGCATGCACAAACCCTTCTGCGCATGCGCAGATGGTAAAAAAACTGGTTACTTCCTGGTTAAAACCAGGAAGTAACAATGACTGGGCTGGTGGGTAGAGCCTCGCACTGCCATCACTACCAGTTCGGCTGAACCAGTCTGAACCGGTAGCATTTCACCCCTGGTCTGGGAGCTCACGGGGTAGTGGCCTGAGGGTCAATCTGATCACGGATTTTAAGAGGCTGCTATGGAATACCGGGTGTATCTTCCCTAGCAGTCGGGGTAATTTTAATTGCACTGTGACTGGGTTAATGATCTTTACTATGGGAAATGATCCCATAAACTTTGGCCCGAGTTTCTTGCTGGGGAGTTTTAACCTCAGCTATTTTGTGAAGAGGTAGACCTTCTGGAATGGCCATTACGGGGCTCAGTGTTTATCTGCCTGTTTCTTATAGGTTTGCGCCACTTTAGCTAGCACTTTCTTGACATTCTCCCAGGTTGCTGTCAGTGTTGACATCCAGTTGGTCAAGCTGACTGAGGAGGGGGGAGTCCCTTGGGTATTCAGGCATTGGGATGAAGTCCATGCCACTCAGTACTTTGAATGGAGTTAGTCCCATGCTACTGTGAACAGCATTATTATATGCAACCTCGGTGAAAGGCTAAGGTTGTATACAATAGTCCTAGTTGGATTGCTGATAGTTCACGTAACACCTCAGGTACTCTTCTACCATGGCATTCAGTCTTTCTGCCCCCACACTGGTACTCAGATGAAAAGCTGGGATAAGGCCTTGGGACAACCCATTGCCTGCAGGAACTCTATCCAGAACTCAGCTGTGAACTGGAAACCTGTCTGAGATAATTCTCTGTGGCACTCCATGCAGGAGGTGGATGTGCTTCAGGAACAGTTTGGCTAGCTGCTAAGCCAAGGGTAGTCCGCTGTAGGGTGCCTGCTTGGAGAATATGAAGTGTGCCTGCTTGGAGAATAAGTGTATTACAGTCCAGATCACCATGTTTCCCTCCACTTTTTGGCAGCTCCATTATGAAGTCCATTGCGATTTCCTCCCATGGCCTCGTTGGTTCTGTTACCAGTTGCAGCAGTCTGGGGGGTTTTCCTGATCATTTCTTCATTGTAGCACAGATGGTGCAACTTTTCACATAAATGTCCACATGCCACTTTATGCCAGGTGACCAGAATTGCTAAGTGTAAAGTCTTTAGGAATCAGAAGTGGCCTACTGGTTTGACGTCGTGACTTCTCTGGAGGATTAGGGTGCATAAGAATTCTGGCATATAGAGTTTCATCCCCTTCCACACTAAGTCATCTCTTTTTGTCAAGATGTGTTGGTTGTCTCGGAACCTGCTAGCCGTTTGGTTTTGAATTTTGTGATTAGATCGCTTGAGGGTTGGTCTTGCCGGTCGTGGTGTTGTCATCTGGTGGTCACTTGGCCAGCTGTTTGGGTAGGGGGGATTATGGTGTCTACTAGCTCCTCTCCTTTGCATTTGTACTGGGGCATGTGAGAGAGGGCGTTGGCTAGAAAATTCCTCCCCCCGAGATGTGCTTTAGCACAAAGTCGAACCGATTGAAGTATTGAACCCAGCGGACATGCTTGGGTGATAGTTTTCACGGGGTCCTAAGGGCCTCCAGATTTTTGTGGTCAGTCCAGACTTCGAACAGTCTCTGCCCCCCTTCCAGCAGTTGGCACCAGGTTAGCAGTGCCCATCTCACCGCGAAAGCCTCTTTTTCCCATGCAGCCCATCGCTTCTCTGTGTCCGTGACCTTGCGGAACGTGTAGGCACAGGGCTGCAGGTTTCCTTGGCTATTTCTTTGGAGTAGCACTGCTCCCACTGCCATGTTGCTGGCATCTGCTTGGATGATGAAGGGTTGTTTGGGGTCAGGATGCTTCAGCACTGGTCCCTTTGCAAACAATTCTTTCAGTGTTTCAAATGCCTTTTGGCAGGTTGGGTTAGGTCCCACAATAGGGGTTGTCCCAGGTGGGGTTTTATTCCTGGGCTCCCTGTCTTTAGGAGGTCTGTCATGGGTTTGGCAATCTTCGCAAAGGAGGGGATGAATTGCCTGTAGAAGTTTGCAAACCCTAGGAAGCTTTGTAACTGTCTGCGGGTGTGAGGGGGTTGCCAGTTTAGGATTGCTTGTACTTTGGCTGAGTCCATCTCTATGCCCTCATTTGACACTCGGTAGCCCAGGCAGTCTAGCCGTGCATGGTGGAACTCACATTTTGATAGGTTGATGTACACCCTGGGGGGAGGGGGGAAACAGGGTCATAATTGGAGCGTAAATTATGTAGGATCAAAGCTGGCTTCACTTGGGAATGTGGTGACATGAAGCTCCTAATAAATAACTGGATTTCTTTTGAAGCTTGGCTCAAGACTCATGATTTAATTAGGGCATCCATCAGAACCCTGACACTTTTATTATTCAACTAATAACAAAAATACAATAGCATAAATAACATGATAATACAAGATCTAACAGCAGAGGGAAATTTCCAGGATAGTAAATAGAAATGGCTGTCAACAGTGATGGAATTCAAATAATTTATCAACTGGTTCTCTGCCCTAATGATCAGCTTGGTAGGCGTGGCTGGGTGGTCATGTGACTGGGTGGGTGTGGCCAACTCGACATCACTCAAATCGAGGGGCGCTTTGCCTTGCCCGGTCTCTCATGACTGTGGGGATGTTGCAACAGTCATAAGTGTGAAAAATTGTCATAAGTCACTATTTTCAGTGCCATTGTAACTTTGAATGGTCACTAAATGAAGTGTTGTAAGTCGAGGATTACCTGTAGAAAAATACAAAAAGCTTCTTTGTTTGCAAAAACCTGCCTTAAATACCAGTCATTAGATTAGAAATACATGCAAGCCAGAGTTATAAATCAGGCAGCGTGCCAGAGCACCTTGAGGAATTAAAACAGTTAAAATGCAATGATAACTATCAGCAGCCAACACTTGCTCATAAATCCTTTAGCAGAGAGGTCATTTAAGCTCTCCAGAAAGTGGGTGGGAATATTTGGGCTACATATTTGGCCGAGCTAAAGAGACAAATTAACAAATTATATAGGGGACTCAGGTTAAAGCCTCCCAAGCTTGTCAGGATCACAATAAAATTAGTATATGCCACAGATATCTAAATAAACTTCAAGCCTGGTGCCATGTTACCAAGTCTTATTATCATGAGAGAAAACTAAAAGGAATTGGAGGATCCACACCCCTACCTCCTTTTAAAAAAAATCTTACTATCATTGAGCAATCATGTACCTTGGCTACTCCAAAGTAATGCAAGAGACTCCTGTCCCAAGGGTGCTTTTTCAAGAGGCAACTGGACTTTCTGGAAACCAAGAAAGTCCAGTTGCCTCTTGAAAAAAGCACCTTTGGGACAACCATGACTTGGATGACTGAAGAATCCCCATAGTCAAGAGACTCCTGTGCCCAGTGAACTGACAAAGCACCCTTTCACACCCAGGAGAAGCAATCCTTAGATCCATTTGCACCACTTAAAGATGGTCTCACTCACCTCACAAAATATCCTAAGGAAATCATCCAGATTTAAGGATGCCCCCAGAAATCACATGCCCCCAGAAAGGTAGTAAAAAAATCACTTTGTATCCTGCCTCTTGGAAGTACATCCCAAAAGGACAGTGCCAGGAACCACTAAAGCAGTGAAGGAAGACCCCCCCACTCCCCAGATAGGAAAAAGAAACCATGAGGCAGTGAAAAATTCAAACACAATACAAATAATTAAATCAAAACATTTTAAATCCTTTTAAAACTAAAACACAAGCCTTGTCTGGCTCATTGCCAGAGCTTACACCCCATGCAAGCTCAAGTGTAAACACTTGAGATAAGCCTAACTACAAAGAATGCAATTAGCACTAGAATGTAGCAAAATAGCTACATAAGCAAAATAGTAGCTTTTGCTTGTGAAACAAATTATCAGAACAAATAGACCCAGGAACTAGCCAGATTTCTCAACCCTGCTTCTTTTCAGGTATAGAGATTAACCTTTTTCCTTCCAAACAAAACTGAATAGGGAAAATTATCCCATCAATAAACACAGGATTAAACATCACCAAGCACAGAATTAAACGTCACCAAAAACCAGTTTTAGATCAAAACTCAGAAGGGGTATGTAAACTCACATTTGAATGTCAATCTTTGTAGCTAGCCAAGAAATCTTGCTGAATGTCACTCATCTTGGTTCCTTGTCATTAAAAGCTTCTTTCTGGCAGCTCTGCTTTGTTATTCAATTATTTCTTCAAAGTGCTGATCATTGCATCTCGGCTGGAAGAACTCCAACAGGGGAGTATTTCCTCCCAACAGCAGTGTAAAAAGCCTAAAACAACCTTTCCCCTTTAAGAAAATCAAGGCCCTAATAAAGCAAAGCAAAGTAACAGCAAAGAAGCTCAGGTGACAGTAAATCTGGGCATACTGCCAAGAACCTTTAGCTGTTACAATTCAACTGTAAGCAGGGCACTAAAGATTAGGCTAGAAACAATACCAGAATGTTTCCTTCCTGCCTTCCTTACAGGACTAGCCCTGTAAAGTGGAAAAAGACAAAAGGAGATTTCTTCCAACAACTGGTTCTCTGAACTGCTCAGAAAGTTAACAAATGGTTTCATGCCTAGTAAAAACGTTTCCGGGTTCAAATCTATTCTACATCCTATGATTTCTAAAATCCATTTTTGAATTCTAGCCCAATATTCTTTTGCTCGGGGACAGGTCCACCAACTATGAAAGTAAGTTCCCATAGCGGCGTTGCATTTCCAGCAAACCGGAGAGGACCCCGGGAACATCTTCGATAATCTAGCCGGGGGCAGGTGCCATCTATATAGCATTTTGTATATATTTTCCTTATAGGAAACTGACATTGTTAATTTTAAGGTTGTCCCCCAGATTTCTTCCCATTTTTCAAGTTCAATCGAGTATCCCAAATTTCTCCCCCAGGCAACCATTGAGTCCTTGATGACCTCCTCTCCAATCCAGTCCATTAAGAGGAATTGATAGAGTTTGGATAATACCTTCTCATCCTTCCCCAACAAGATCTTATCAAGTTCCTGTAGAGAATTATAAATTCCTCCTTTGTTTTTATCCTGAGCTGTCCTAGATTGGATCTGATTGTATGACCACCAATCTAGCTCATAGCCTAATTCCCCCAGCATATTTCGAGATTTTACTTTGCCTGAAGGATCCAACAGAGCTTGGTAGATTAGTGGTTTATTTCTGTTGTAAAGAGTCGGGTGTGTCATTGCCTCTAAAGGGGAAAGCCAAATCGGAGTCATCAGGTAAAATTTATTTCTTATTCGATCCCATATGCTCATCAAAACCTTTCGAATAAAGTGGTCCATAAAATATTTATGTTTTTTGGGCCTTTCCTGACTCAGATAATAGTGCCACCCCTGTTGCAAATTGTGGCCTTCCAAGCTAAGGATTCTCCTCCTCCTCAAGGCAATCCAGTCTCTGATCCAAGTTAAGACAGCTGCCTGATGATAAAGCTCCCATTTAGGTAGGCCAAATCCTCCCCTGGAAGGGGATTCTTGAAGCATTTTCAATTTAATCCTTGGTTTTTTATTCTGCCATACAAATCTACGTATACACTGATCTAAAGAATGAAAAAAATTTGTATCTACTAAAACTGGGGCTGTCTGAAAGAGAAAAATCCATTTAGGCAGGATATACGTCTTAACTACTGCAATTCTACCTAATAATGATAACTGTAAACTTTTCCATCCTTCCAACATTTCTTCAGTTTGACTAAGTAGTTTTTGATAGTTGTCTTCTTTAATGGTCGAGCATTTAGATGAAAGCCAAATTCCTAAGTATTTTAGTTTTTTGACTATCTGGATCCCTAGTTCTTCCTCTAACTGCGCTTTTTGATTCTTCGTCATATTTTTAATTAGGATCTTGGTTTTATCATTATTTAATTTAAATCCCGCTACTTTCCCTAAGCCTCCAATTCCTGTAGCAAGATTGGTCCCGATTCCAAAGGTTCTTCCAAGACAAATATCAAGTCGTCCGCAAAGGCTTGGAGCTTAAACTCTTCCCCTCTGTTTCTTAGCCCTCTAATTCCTTGATTTCTTCTGACCTCATTCAATAATAACTCTAGGGTTAAAATAAATAAAAGTGGAGATAATGGACATCCCTGTCTAGTACCTTTACTTATATCAATTTTTTCAGACTCCTCCCCATTAATAAGTATTTTCACTGTCTGTTTTGCGTATACTGTCCAGATTGCCCTGGTAAATCTTTCCCCGAATTCCATTTTGCTCAACTGTGCAAAGAGAAATTTCCAGCTCACTCTGTCAAAGGCTTTTTGTGCGTCCACGGAGACCAGGGCCACCTGTTTATCAGAATTACACTCATAATATTCTAATATATTCATTATAGTTCTCACGTTATCTTTCAATTGTCTATGAGGTAGGAAGCCATTCTGGTCTCCGTGGATGTACTCATTCAGGAAAATTTTTAGTCTCTTCGCTAAAATCGCAGAGAATAATTTATAATCGGAATTAAGCAGAGAAATCGGTCTGTAATTTTTAATCAGAAGCGGATCAGTGCCTTCCTTTGGAATTAGTGTAATATATGCTTCAGACCAGGAGGGTGGCATTTGACCAAAGACCAGAACCTCATTAAATACTTGAGTCAAAAATTCCCCCAAAGTCTCAAGGAGGGCCTTATAAATTTCTACTGGCAGACCATCCGTACCTGGGGTCTTTCCCCCTTTTTGTTCCCTTAATACTAACTCTACTTCCTTCAAGGTAATCTCTGCATTCAATATTTCTCTCATTGGGAGTGGGACCTTCCGGGAATCCGCTCTAGCCAAATACTCTCTAATCTCCTGGTCCTGTTCATCTCCAGCTGAATACAAAGCAGTAAAATATTCTTGTATTATTTTTCCTTTCCCTTCCTTATCCGAAACACATCTTCCCCTTTGGTCCTTCAAACAAACTATCCTATTTCTCTCCTGTTGCTTCTTCAGTCTATAAGTAAGCCATTTTCCTGTTTTATTTGCATGCTCAAAATGCCTTTGTTTTGCCCATCTAATTTTAGTAGCCAATTCTTCCTGATCTAATAGGTTTAACTGGTGTCGGGTTATTTTCTTCTTCTCAACTAGTTTTAAGTTCCCTGGGTCTGTCTGCAACCTCGCTTCCACTTTCTCCAATTCACACATCAATTTACTCCGTTTCAGTCTTTGGGTCTTCCTCTTTCCAATTATATGAGATGATACTACTCCCCTGATCACCGCCTTCGCCGTATCCCAGATAATCTGTGGACTAGTATCCTCTTTCCTATTGACCCTAAAGAAAAAAACCATCTCCTCTTTTAGCTTTTGGAGTAGATCTTTGTCTTTTAATACTCCTACATCCATCTTCCATCTCTTTATTCTGCGGGCTCCTCTCCATACTATTTTCAACGGGTTATGGTCTGCCCAGTCATTAACCTCAATTGCCACATCTAACACCTGGTCACATAATCCTACAGTCATCCAGGCCATATCTAATCTGGACCAGGAATGATGTCTGGGGGAGAAATAAGTACCCTGTTTCTTTCCCGGATTTCTATCCCTCCATATATCTCTCAATCCTGTTACCTCTCTAATCTGTTTACAAATTTTTGGCAGAAGTTTCCTCCTCTTTTTCCTGGCTTTACCTCTCTCTGGTATATAATCCAAGTTTGGGTCTATAACCGCATTAAAGTCCCCGAGCAAACAAATATTGGCATAGTTAACCTCTAATAGCTTCTGATATAATTTCCTGTAGAAGTTTACTTGGCATCCATTTGGGGCATAAATTCCAACCAACAAACATTTCCTTTGGTCCATTGTTACCTCTACCATCAGGACTCTACCTTTTTTCCCGGCATAAATTAATTTAGATTCTAAGTGTCCTTTTACATATATCACTACTCCCTTCTTTTTTTGATCTGCCAGGGAGGCATACAAATTTCCCAGTCTTTTATTCTCCAGTATCACTTTCTGGTTTCCTTTTACATGAACCTCCTGCAGGCATATCATATCATAATTTCCTTTTACCAACCGGTTAAACACTCTCTTTCTCTTACATGGATTATTTAAACCATTAATATTAGCTGAAAATAAAGATACCCCCACCTTTCCCTTTATCATCCTCCTTACTACTTACTTATTACTTGCTCTCTGTTTTGTTTTTAGTCTGTCGGGTTCTCCTTGGGGAAAGGGGTTCTTTCCTTCCACCAACTCCTTCCCTCTCTATCTTTCTCTCCTTCCCATCTGTTCGTTCCTTAGATTCTTCATCCTCCTGTAGGTCTTCTAAGCTTCCATTTTCCGCTTCCCCCTCAGTCTCCAATTCATTCGCCTTAAAGTTTAGTTCATAGAAATCTCGTGCATCTCTCAAGTTCTCAATTTTAATCCTCTTATCTCGCAAAGTTATCAGTAAACCTTCCGGTATCAATCATCTATATAGAATTGCATTTTTCCTTAATTGCATCATCAAAAATTGGTATCTTCGCCGCTGCTCTCTAACTTTCCTAGGGATTTGCTTTAAAATCATAATTTGTTGTCCTTTATATGATATCACCTGGTCCCTTGCCTTCCTATAAACTTCCTCCCGTATATCCTTCTTACAAAATCGAATATGAATTTCTTGAGGCAAATTATGTCGCTTTGCATATCCCGTAAATACCCTATAGGCCTCATCAATGTCTTTCATTATTAACTCCTTATCTTTTTCCAAGATTTCAGTTAAAATACTTCCAACTACTTCTCTCACACATTCTTCTTTATCTTGAACCACATTCTGCATTCTTAGGAAAAAGGAGGAGCGTTCCATCTGTAAGAAAATTATTTCTTCTTCCATAATCCTCGTAGTTGTGGCCTGTTCACGTTCCAATCCTGCCAAGCGTTCTTCATATCTGTTAGTACGGGCTTCCACTTCGTGAAGTCTTCCCTCTTGTTTAACCATTACCTCTCGCACTTCTGTCAATTGTTCATTTAATATTTTAATGTCTCCCCGCACCGCTCCCATTTCACTTCTCAAATTCATCGTTAAGTCCTCAAAATTTTTCATCATTACCTCTTGCATCGTCTGCATCATTCCCTGTAAATTCTGTAATGAGGGGGACTTTCCCAATGTATTTGCATCTTCTATAGGTTTAGATGACATTTGGGATGATAATACCGGCGATGATGCCGAGGGGGGCAGTAAAACTTTCTTGTTCCCTTTAGTAACGGTTGTAACTGCTGCAATGGACATCTCTCCTTGAGGTCCTCCTTGATTTTTATTTGGAGACCAAAAATTCTTCCAACCCAACATACACACTAAGTTCTCTCCACTTTTCTGCTTACTTAATTTTTCTCTTCCTCAAATTCTCTATTTATCAATTAATTTAAATCAGCTAAGTATACAGATATATTAATTATTTTCTACTGTAACAATAGTAAATCTTATTTAAGTTTCTATTCAGCCTGATATATCACTCAGGCCTGATCAGTAAATAAAGGTTGAAGAAAGGAGGGAGAGTACTGTCAAAGATTAACCAAAAAGGGGAGGAAAGAGGAAATGAGGAGGACCAAATCTTTAGATTTTAAATTTCCTCTAAGTACAGCACGAAGTTTCTTTTGGGGTTTCCAAGTCTGCCACTAGATGGAGTTGCTGATCTTATATTGCCGACAGTTCCAAGCAAAGACGTTTTCAGCTACAAATATAGAGTACCAGAAAGCTAGTGATTCAGCTTAATAAGGGAGATTATTGATAGTTTGTCCCGGATTTATAAGTTTATGATAGAAAAAGAAAAGTCCACAGCCAAATCCAATAATCCAATCAAGGAGATAGCAGATGCAAAGGAGAGAAAATTTACACTCCGTTACCAGCTCTTCCCCTATTAAATAGGCAGATTTCTTCACTGTCCGGGTTACTCTCACTCAGCCGCTGATCAAGTGAGGCTGTTTCGCCTCACAACTTGTCCCGGCAATTAGAGCTTCACCCTCTCTCTCTCCACGTTCCTCACCTCCAAGTTCAAAAATCCGAGTTCTCCAATTCTCCAGCTCTCTGCCAGTCAGCTTCCTATCCAACACGATGAGTCATTCCTTTGGGGCCGCCATTCCTCGGCGCCCTCTCCTTGACTTCAGAGACTGAAGGAGGATCAAGCCTTCAGCGCGCGGGATCGCCACATCCACACGCGCCCTGCACTCCTCACTCTCCCCGCTCCCTCCAGGGGCGGTTTCGGCAGAAAAAGAAGCCGTCTGAGTCAGGGAAAAGAAGATCAGGTCAGGAGTACTTTTCCTATCCTTCTTCTTATGGTGACGTCACCGGAAGCCCCAATACCAATCTAATTGGTATCTCGCTCTCCACATCATCATTGCAGCCAGGATCTCGTTCGCGCAAGAATGGAAATCCAAAAATATCCCATCGGAGGCTACGTTAATTGTAAAGATCATGGACTGTGCAGAAGCAGACAAGCTTACTGGACTTTTGCAAGATAGACAAGAATTGGGGTTATATAGGAGCTGGGACAGATGGTATGCTTGGCTGCAAAAAAAGAAATCTTAAGAAGAACGAAAATATTAACCTTAATGTGAACGTGGGTAAATACTTCCAGGAGTACTGCATGACGATTGAGAATTTTTTTTCTGGTTAAACCTTCCTTTCTTTTGATGAGTTAGCTTAATGGAAGTTTGTACTTTCTCCAGGCGAAAATTGATACTTTAAAACTCTATATGTATTATATTACTCTCTGCAATTCTATCCATATTATTATATTTTTTTCTGTATTTTTTTAATAATTTTCAATAAAAAAATTTTTTTTAAAAAAAGAAAGTTAACAAATGGTTCTCCCGAAAATGTGTGAACTGGCTGAATCCCACCATTGGCTGTCAATTATAGATACAGAATAGAATACAGAATAGAATAAAGAATGTAGAATATAGAATAGATTGTTGATTGTAGATTAAAAGGATCTACAGTATGTAAAATCTGGCATTAAACTGTAATATTAATGTAGGATGTTGCTTGTTTTCTATCCAGAACAGGCACTTACTTGAAGCCACATAATTGTAATCCAGTCCAAGCCAGTCCTCCTGCAGCACTCTGCTGGCCAAAAATTGGCCATACTGATGCCCCAGGTAGCCCCTGTGCTGCGGGTTTTCAGCCTCCATGGCCTCCTGGAGCACTCTCCCAGCTGAAAAGGGGCTGTGGGGGGCCTCATGCGGCCTCCCTATGGCCCATTTTGGCCATGAGCCAGTCCTTGGACTGTCCATGAACCAGGCTGGCCCCGCAGGTCAGATCTAAGCATCCAGCAGACTGGATCCGGCTCATAGGCCTTGAGTTTGACACCCCTGCTCTATTTGAACTACAGATTCCAAATCCGTTTTTAAAATGAATTATCATAAAAGAGTGCTTTGTTGCCTAGCATCTAGATGCTCTGTCCATGGCAATAACAAAATACGTTTCTGATGAAAAATTTCATGCTCAGATTAGACAACATGTTTATTTTATTTATTTATTTTATTTATTAAATTTTTATACTGCCCTTCTCCCGAAGGACTCAGAGCGGTGAACAGCCAGAGTTAAAATATATGCAGTATAAAAATTAAAATAATTTAAAAATAATTAAATCCAATTTGGCTTTCCAATTTTAAAACCCCTTACCCATAAAAATTAATCAATTAAAATTTTAAGCCAGCCCGGCTCGCTGAAACAAGAAAATCTTCAGAGCCCAGCGGAAAGTACAGAGGTCCGGGATCATTCGTATCCCTGGGGGTAGCTCATTCCAGAGGGCGGGTGCCCCCACAGAGAAGGCTCTCCCCCTGGGGGTCGCCAGTCGACATTGCTTGACCAACGGCACCCTGAGGAGACCCTCTCTGTGGGAGCGTATTGGCCAGTGGGAGGTTATTGGTGGCAGAAGGTGGTCTCGTAGATATCCAGGCCCTAAGCCATGGAGCGCTTTAAATGTGAGAACCAAAACCTTGAAGTGCACCCGGAAGACCACCGGAAGCCAGTGCACCTCATGCAGGAGAAGTGTTACATGGGAGCGCCAAGTCGCCCCCATAATCAGCCACGCGGCTGCATTCTGGACCAGTTGGAGCCTCCGGGTGCTCCTCAAGGGGAGCCCCATGTAGAGAGCATTACAGTAGTCCAGGCGGGAAGTAACGAGGGCATGAGTGACTGTGCATAAGGAGTCCCAATCCAGATGTTAATCAAAGGATTCTGCTATCAGCCTCCACTCTTTCAATACTTGCTTGTCGGCTGCCATGGTAACGGGGGAGGGGGAGCTAGGAAGTTGCTAGAGGGGGAAGCATGCTGGAGGAGGAATGAAAAGGAGAAACAAAAGCGAATCTTAGCTGCAGTCCTGTGCCTTTGAAGTTGCTATCGAGTCAATGGTCCTGACATTCCAGATTGATGACACCGCCAGACGTGTGATTCCACCTGACCTCTGGAGGACCTTTGGATTGGATGATTTACGCTGGACAGTTGGGAGGGGATGCTTTCTATATGTAATTTTCGCACCTATTGCCTCAGATCTTGCTTTCCTTGGCTGCATTCAGTTCAATTTCAGTAAAAGTACCTTTATTCATGAAAATGGAGTCGGGGTCATTCTTTCTTGAAATCTGAAAGGAGGCACGTCTGACACATATGTACAAAATTGCATCATAAATTTAATTACATCATAAAATTATAAAATTACATCTGTCTATATAACTCATTGATAATTATCTACAATTAAAGTGAAGATAAATATGCTTGAAAACATTATGAACAGTGTGTGATGGATTAGATGATTAGAAAAGGAAAATGTCCTAGCAAAAAAGGGGAATAAGGACAACTACAGATTTGACACTTTGACACTGATATCTGGGAAGATTATAAACAAATTGACCTACCTGGAAAACAATGTAGTAATTACTTGGAAAACAATGTAGTAATTACCAAATGTAAGTTTTGCCAGATTTATTTTCTCATGTTTTTTGGTTGGATAGCTTTCTTTCCAGATTTTGAAATGTTAAACATAACGTATCTTGATTTTAGCAAAAACATTTGGCAAAATATCCCATGACATTCCAATCAGAAATGATAGTTAAGCATGGACTGGATGGCACAGATGGATGGCTGACACAAAAAAATGTACTCAAAGAATGTGCATCCTTGGTTCCTCATCTAATTCAAATGAGCGGTGCCCTAAATTTCAATGTAGCAGAACTATGTTGCAGTTATTTGTGAGTAGCATTAGATACATTAAAGAACCTCATAATGAATAATAATTCTGTAATCAAATAAATATTAAGCACTAAAGTAGTTTTAATTGAGTTGCTTCAGTGAAGAGAAGTGTTATTTCTGTTTTAACAAATGCTACACCAAAGGCATAGTGTTATGTGAAACATTATTTCTGTGCTAGGACCAATGCTATTCACATTCAAACATGACCTGGTAAGAAGAATGAACAGGTTGAGCATTTATATTTTGCAGATTCAGATTAAAACAGATTTAACTGTTCTTGTTAGGCTAATGTACAGGCTAGAATATAATCATTTCAGGCAGTTCTTGGCAAAAAAATCAACATAGCACAATATATTTAAACAAACAACAACAACCAGGGCCAGCAACTGCAGGACTATTGGAAGAAAGGTTATTTATCCATTGCAAATATATGAAGACTGAAAAATAATGATCTATTATTATAAATCAAGCCTAATGAGAAGGGGCTATATTAAAAGAATGGATCAGTTCTGGAAAGAACAGTATCCAGAATCAGAAATAACAGAACAGAGGCTAGCAGATTAATGTCAATTCATAATATGAAATAAAGTATTCACAGAAGTAGAATTGCAAAGATCTACCCAAGGCAAAGAAATGAAAGCCTTGCCAGCAGTAGGTCAAACTTTCAAGGCAAATCATGAGCGTTGGCAATAGAGGAAGTCAGCAGAGCTACTGAATTGTTTTCATTTCCAAACCAGGCACTCAGCTTTCTCTTCAGAGGAACAAAGAGGAACCGGGGGAAAAAAGAATAACCAACATGTAGAACAGTGGTGGGATTCAAAAATTTTTACTACCGGTTCGGTGGGCATGGCTTGGTGGGCATGGCATGGCTTGGCAGGCCTGGCTTGGTGGGTGTGGCAGGGGAAGGATATTGAAAAATCTTCATTCTTACCTCACTCCAGGGGAAAGATACTGTAAAATCTCCATTCCCTCCTCATCAGCTGGAACTCGGGAGGCAGAGAATAGATGGGGGCGGGGCCAGAGGTGGTATTTATCAGTTCTCCAAACTACTCAAAATTTCCACTACCGGTTCTCCAGAACTGGTCAGAACCTCCTGAATATCACCTCTGATGTAGAATCTCTGGAGTACCACTTGAACACTATCAGCATTGACAAAATCACCATCAGTGATTTCAATTTCAAGATAACACATTCAACTAAGTATTCAAAAATGAATTTAGAATGAATTTCAGGGAAAAAACGTAATTAATGTAGAAAAAAGATGGAGTAGACTTCACCATTTTGTATAATCATTTAAGAAAATTTTATTTCATAAAGCAATTAAGAACTGGAATAGTTCTGTAGTTCTTTTGCAATGTAGCTTTCTAATTATTTTTAACAAAGTCTATGACATTGCATAAATTAAAAGAATGCACATAGAAAATTTTAATTCATTTTCTCAATATGTGTATTATTTTATATTTCTATGTAATTTACATATTTACCAATATAAAAAACTAAAATAAAACAGCACTATACTTAGTCTTTCTCCTGTTAAATTCATTATCCAAATAACTGAACTGGGAATGCTAACACCTAGATCAGATGTGTCAACAAAAGGTCTAGCACATTCCTATGAGCTGACCTTTTTCTCAGTTTAATTACTTTATTTTACCAAGAGTGATTACCGTATTTTTCCATATATAATACACTACTTTTTCTTAAAAATATTTATCTAAAAATGGAGGGATGTCTTATACATGGGGGACTGAGAGGAGAAGGCATGGCCTATCCCTGTCCTTCAGCTCTGCTGCACATGCCAGATGAGCCTCCTGCGATGGCCAACCTGACCCTGGATGAACCAGTTGTTAAATTACCACCATCCCCGCTATCAAAGCGGATCCTGGGTCCTGTGCTGCAATGCAGAAATGGGAAATGGAGTGGCCGGCACAAGGGAAAGAGGAGCAGGGAGAAGAAAGAGGGAAAGCAGCTTCCTCCTTCTCTTGTGCTGGCCACTCCATTATCTGTTTCTCCATTGCAGTGCAGCACCATGCCGAGGAGCTTGCCCCACCCACCATTGCCCAGATGCACTTACTTCCCCCAAGCATTTCTTTGCCTACCTGATTTCCAGATCTGTCGCGTTTCTCCATTGCATTTCTTGCTGTCGTGTGCAGGGAAACAAGTTTGTGGGACTAAGTTCAATCAATCAATTCCAACTTCTCACGAAAAAAAAAAAAAATCTTAAGAAGTTGGAATTGATTGATTGAACTTAGTCCCACAAACTTGTTTCCCTGCACACGACAGCACGAAATGCAATGAAGAAACACGATGGACTTGGAAATCAGGTAGGCAAAGAAATGCTTGGGGGAAGCGAGGGCATCTGAATACCAGGCGCTGAAATGGGTCCATCTCTCTCCAGAAGTTGCCCAGGCCCACCAGAGGGAAGGCTGGCATCGACCGGCACTTAAATGCGGGAGCATTCCAGATTTCTGAATTTTGGGTAAGAAAAGTAGGGGGCATCCTATACATGGGGCCATCTTATAGATGAAAAAATATGGTATTTAAAGACATGCAATAGTTAATTAAACTGTTAAAAGAGACTCTCTTTCTCTGCTTTTCTAAAAAGTCTTTATTCAACAAAGTTTAATTTAGAGCAGACTTCTGCTGATCTGTATATATTCCATATTTATTTGTATTTTACATCACCAGTTACAATTATGAGAAAATTATATAAGCATCTTTGTTGCCACCACTATTATGACCTTATGAGTTCAAGATGCTACAGAGACTTAAAATAGAAAATTATCTGGAATCCCATGTACAGAATCACTTTGGGAAAATAGCATGTATAATTTTTCATAATGGAATAAAAGTCTAACTCCATGGTACATTCATGCAGATTGTTACTTAGGTGCCAGTATAATTTAGAATAGAATAGAGCTGGAAGAGACCTTGGAGGTCTTCTAGTCCAGCCCCTTGCTCAAGCAGGAAAACCTATACCATTTCAAATAAGTGACTGTCTAATCTAGGGGTGTCAAACTCAATTTCATTGAGGGATGCATCAGGGCTGTGGTTGACCTCGGGGGGGGCAGGGGGGCAACTGGGTGGGCGTGGCCAGCTTGACACCACTCTCCAAACTGCTGGCATGTTTCCTCTTTGCACTGGGTAGACTGGGTCAAAGCGATGCAGGCCTCCCCCTTACATTTTCCAGGACGGCCCCATAGGCTGAATCTGACCACATTATGGGCAGGATGCGGCCCGCGGGCCTTGAGTTTGACACCCTTGATATAGTCTCTTCTTAAAAACCTCCAGTGATGGAGCACCCACAATTTCTGAAGGCAAGCTGTTCCCCTGATTAATTATCCTCACTGTTTGGAAGTTTCTCCTTAATTTCAGGTTGCTTCTCTCTTTGATTAGTTTCCAACCATTGTTTCTTGTCTTGCCCTATGGTACTTTGAAGAATAATTTGACCGTCTCTTCTTTGTGGCAGCCCCTCAAATACTGGAATACTTCTATCATGTCACCCCTAATTCTTCTTTAGACTAGCCAAACCCAAAACCTGCAGCCGTTCTTCATATGATTTAGTCTCCAGGTCTTTGATCATCTTAGTTGCTCTTCTCTGAACTTTTTCCAAAGTCTCAACATCTCAACATAGCCTCAAAGACTCAAAATAGAGATAATTGGAAGAATACAAAAGACATTAAACCAAAAGGTAAGGTAGAACATAGTCTTATTTTTTCTTGCATTCCTATAGCACATTATAGCAATAGCGCTTAGACTTATATACTGCTTCACAGTGCTTTACAGCCCTCTCTAAGCGGTTTACAGAGTCAGCATATTGCCCCCAACAATCTGGGTCCTCATTTTCCCCACCTCAGAAGGATGGAAGACTGAGTCAACCTTGAGCTGGTGAGATTCGAACTGCAAATTGCAGGAAGTGGCAGAAGTAGCCTGCAGTACTGCATTTTAACCACTGTATCACTGCAGCTCCTCAAAATGCAAAAAAGATTTGTCAAATTAATTTGTTTTTAAATGTAATTCTACTTTTAAAAGACATTTCACTATCGATGAAAATAGATGAAAAGCACAACAGTACTCATAAACGTGGGCTATGATCCAATACACACCTATAACTCCACTGAACACAATGGGTCTTAACCTCTAAGTAAAGAAAACATGGATTGCAGTGATTAGTGGTTTCTATGATGGGCTTTCCATAAGATTTCTGTATGATGCCATATTAATTTCTAATTATTTCTATTATTTCTAAGAGCTATAATAAGAGTACTACCACCCTCTGTCAAATTTATAATAAAAACCTGAAAACCTTAAGAGAGATGCATTTTTATACATTAACTATATGCATACTTTGACAATGAGTCAATTGTCAAGCATCTGAGTTTTGATTACATAACCATGGTGATGCTGTAATGGTTCTGTGAAAAATGATCATAGGTAACTTTTTTCAATACAGTTGTACCTTTGAATGGTCACTGATGTAAGTCGAGGACTACTTATATTGTAATGTTACCATTCTACAGTTTCACTACTCACAACCAGATTATTTTCCATGAAAGGATTTATAACTCAGATTTTACTACTTTAATTATTTTACAACTTCACAACAAATTGATTATTTCACTTTCTTATTAGCAGACTAATTATATATAAATTATGATTCTATTTAGAAAAATGGTCATACATTGAAACTTTTATAATTTTTTTTAAAAAATTATTTATTTAACTTACAGACAAAACAAAATAAATAACAAGAAAACATACAAAACGTGTAAACATGTAAACAAGAATTCAAATATACATCTTATCCAATTTGTCGCAACTGTACTGTCTGTTCTTATTTGTGCTTTTGACTCCTCCTTGTTGGTCTTTCTCTTATATCTATCTTTGTATTTCACTGTTAACCTACATTAGTAGTGTATGTTCCTATTTTTATATTAAGTCACTCCATTTACTTCCTAATCTTTTTTCCCTTTTCTATCTTCCAACCATGTGTACCACTTTTCCCATATTAGTCATGTTCCTCTCTGTTTTGTAATTCCTTTGTGAGTCTGTCCATTTCTGCACATTCCATGATTTTACTAATTACTCTATCTTCTGTTGGTGTGTCACTACTCTTCCAATTTTGTGCGAAAATTATTTGTGCTGCCGTGATTATATGAATGATTAAGTATTTCATTTCCTTTTCATATTGTCCATTTATTATGCCTAGTAGAAAGGTTTCTGGCCTCATTTCTATTCTTTGTTTTGCAATTTCTTCTATTTGTGTTCTGATCGTTTGCCAATATTGTTTTGCTTTTGGGCAGGTCCACCACATGTGATAATAGGTTCCTTTGTGAAGTTTACATTTCCAGCATGTTGGAGGAGTATTGGGGAACATTCTTGCCAGCCTGGCCGGTGGGACGTGCCACCTATAAAACATTTTGTACAGGTTTTCTTTATAGGGTACAGACATTGTTAATTTATAATTTATTGTCCATAATTTTTCCCTATTGTCTAATTCAATATTATAGCCAAAATTCTTTGCCCAAATTATCATGTTTTCTTTAACCACCTCTTCTTCTAATTTGTATCCTCATAAATAATTATAAACTTTTAAAATCAATTTATCCTGTGATCCTTGTAAAATTTTATTTAATTCGTATTGGCCTTTTTGGAATCCAAATTGAGCCGAATCTCTTTTATACTTTGATTTTATTTGTAGGTATGGCCACCAATCAATGTCTGTACCCATCTCCTTCAATTCTTGTCTCGTTCTTAATTCCCCTTGGTTATTTAGCAAATCTTTGTAGGTTTTCATTTTGGTGATATCCATGGCATTTGGGTAGATCTGAGCTTCCATGGTCAATAACCATTCCGGAATTTTATTGTAGTGTATTTTTTAATGCCCTGCCATGTCTGATATAGTGCTTGTCTGACAATATGCCTCTGGAAATATTCATGTCGTTTGTCGGTGCCCTCCCATAGAAATGTGTGCCATCCTCATTGTAAATCGAATCCTTCCAAATTCAATAATCTTTTATTTTTGAGTTCCATCCATTTCTTGATCCAGATTAGTCCTGATGCTTTGTAATATGTTTCCCAGTCTGGTAGTGCCAGTCCTCCTCTTTCTCTTGTATCCTGTAGGTGCTTTATTTTAATTCTTGCTTTCTTCCCTTGCCAGATGTAGTCTGCTATTAATTTATTGAAGTCCTTGAAGAAATTCTTCCCCGGTTTTATTGGGATCACTTGGAATAAGTATAGAATTCTAGGTAGAACATTCATTTTAATTGAAGCGATCTTTCCCAAAAAAGATAGTTGTAGTTTTTTCCAAATTTCTAAGTCTTTTTTAATTTGTCTTGTTAATTTGTCACAATTGTCTTCTCTAATTAATGAACTTTTATTGGTGAGCCATATTCCTAGATATTTTACCTTCTTTGTCGTTTGCATGCCTAATTCATCTTCTAATTCCTTTTCTTGTTGACTGGTAAGATTTTTTGTTAGTATCTTTGTTTTTTGTTTATTGATTTTGAGTCCGGCTACTTTCCTATTTTTTTTTATTTTATCTAATAATTTAGTGCCGGTAGTTATTGGTTGTTCTATAATAAATACGATGTCATTGGCGAAGGCTTGGAGGTTGTATTCTTCCCTTTTGATTTTTAGACCTTTTATTTCCTTAAATCTTCTAATTTCCTTTAAGAGAGTTTCCAAAGCTAATATGAATAACAGAGGAGACAGAGGGCATCCCTGTCTCACCCCTTTTGATATTGGAAATTGTTCTGTCAAGTCACCATTTATTGTTATTTTTGCCGTTTGGGAGGAATAAATTTTCTTTATCATATTTGTAAATTTATCGCCGAATTTCATAGTTTCCAATTGTAGTGTAAGAAATTTCCAGTTTAGATTGTCGAAAGCCTTCTGTGCATCTAAAAAAATTAAGGCCAATTGTTTGTCTACAGTTATTTCATAATATTCTAATACGTCAATTATTATTCTCATATTGTTTTTTAACTGTCTCTTTGGGATAAAACCGTTTTGATCCGAATGAATGTATTCGTTAATTATTTTCTTAATTCTTTCTGTGATAATCGATGTAAATAATTTGTAGTCCACATTTAGGAGTGATATCGGTCTGTAATTTTTAATATGTATATGGTCAATCTCTTCTTTTGGTATTAATGTAATAATGGCCTCTGTCCAGGAATTGGGGATTGTAGTTTACAGAATTGCGTCATTGAATACTCTGAGTAGAATTTCATCTATTGATTGTTGGCAGGTTTTATAAAACTCGGTGGGTATTCCATCCGGTCCCAGGGTTTTGTTTAATTTCTGTTTTTTCCTCGCCTCTATTAATTCTGTCATCGTGATTGGCCTGTCCAATGAGTCCCTGTGTGTTTCTTCTAGTTCTTTGATGTCGGCTTTGTTTAGATATTGTCTGATGTCCTCTTCTGAAGTCTCTTCCTGTCCATATAGTTTTTGGAAAAATGTTCTTGCTATGTTCTTTTTGTCCTTATTCCTGTAATATATCTCTCCTGTGTCATCCTGTAGTTGGTGTATTGTCCTTCTCTCTTTTTCCTTCTTCAATTTGTACGCCAACCATCGCCCTGTCTTATTTGCATGTTCGAAGTGATTTTGTTTCACTAATTTAATTTTTCTGGCTATTTCTGTTTGTGTGATAAAATTTATTTTGTGTTTTGTCAAATTTATTTTTCCTTTGATCCTTTTATTTTGAGGTTCATTCTGTAATTCGGATTCATACTCTTTGAGTTCTTTCAACAGGTTATCTCTTTTCTGCTGTTTTTCTTTGTTTTTCTTCGCCAAATATGCTATTGTCAGACCTCTTATATAGGCTTTCACCATGTCCCACAAATTTTGGAGGGAGGTTTGCTCTTTAATGTTGATCTTGAAGAATATTTTCATTTCTTTTTCTATCATTTGTACATAGTCTTTGTCTTTTAAGATTTTGGTATTCATCATCCATCTCTTCTTCTTCTGATAGCCTTTCCAAATTATTTTTACCGGACTATGGTCTGCCCATGTCTTTGTTATTATTTCTATTTCTTCTAGGTCTTTTCTAAAGTCTGTTGTCATCCATGCCGTATCTATCCTAGAGCAGGATAGATGTGGATTGGAATAGAACGTATACTGTTTTTTTTTCTTTATTTAGGTTTAGGTTTAGGTTTATTAAATTTGTATACCGCCCTTCTCCCGAAGGACTCAGGGCAGTGAACAGCCAAGATTAAAATACATACAATATAAAAATTAAGATGAATTAAAACAGAATTAAATCAAATTGGCTTCCCAAAATTTAAAACCCTTTGCCCATAAAATAATCCATTAAAATTTATTTCCCTCCAAGCGTCTTGAAGGCATAGTTCTTGTGCCATTTCTTTAAAGTTATCTGGGAAGGTCTTTTTCCTGGTTTTATTTTTCTTAGTACTCCAATAGTCTTTTTCTGTGTCTGAAATTGCATAGAAGTCGCCTACCATGCAAATATTCTTGTAATCCAGGTCTTTAACTTTGTTGTGTATGTTTTTGAAGAAGGCACGTTGGTTCTCGTTTGGTGCATAAATCGAGATCAATAATATTGTTTTTAATTCTGTTTGTATTTTGATCATTAGAACTCTTCCCTCATCATCTGCATATATCTGTTTTGTTTTTAAATGTTTCCTAATGTAAACTGCAATGCCTCTTTTTTTTTTGTTCTGCTAGTGAAGTGTAAAGGTTTCCTAATCTTGTATTTTCTAATATCTTTTGGTGTTGTTTTTTGATGTGAACTTCCTGTAAATTAATGATGTCCATCTCCAATTTTTGTAGTTTGGTGAATGTAGAGCCTTGGTAGAACAGTGGTCTAAAGCACCCTGTTATTAAGACCAGCTGCCTGCAATTACTGCAGGTTCGAATCTTGCCAAGGCTCAAGGTTGACTCAGCCTTCCATCCTTTCTAAGGTAGGTAAATTGAGGACCCAGTTGTGGGGGCAATAAGCTGACTTTGTATAAATATACAAAAGAATGAAGGCTATTGCTTAGCGCATTGTAAACCGCCCTGAGTCTCCGGAGAAGGGCGGCATATAAATCAAATTTTAAAAAAAATTAAAATTAAAAAAATGTCTGGATTCTTTTGATTGGGGATTTAATCCATTTATGTTAATCGAAATCATTTTTATTTCCTGTTCCATTTTTCTTCCTATTTGTTGTCTTTAATTTCCTTGTGTTTCTTGTAATTCTTTGCGTTTTTCCCCTTGCTCCTTCTCTCTCCATTTTTTCTCTTTCCAGTCTTCTCTTCTCCTCTTGTTCATCTTCTGTTTCTTCTATGGGTTGTTCCTCTTGGCTCTTATTTTCTGATTCCTCTCTCGATTCTTGATCTTCCTCAAGGACAAAGTGTTGGTCGAAAAACTCAATACTTCCAGGCTATCTATCTTAAATTTCTTGTTCTGCCACGAGATTAAGATACCCTCTGGTAGTAGCCAACGGAACATCACTTTGTGTTTGTTTAGTTGTGATGTGAGGAAGTTGTAGTTTTTCCTCTGGTCCCTTACGGAATTTGTTTCAATGTTATTATTTCCTTCCCTTTGTAAAAGATTGCTTCCTCTCTCATTTTTCTGTATATCTCCTCTTTTATCATTTTCTTTGTGAATCGGTCGTGCACTTCTTTTGGCAGTTTGTTCCTACGTGCATAATTAGTGTGCACCCTGTAAACTTCATCAATATCCCTTTGTATGTCATCCTTATCTTTCTGTGTTGTTTCAGCGAAAATCTCCATCATAATATCTCCCAGGTCCTCCTCTTTGGTTTCTGCTATGTTCTGGAACCTTAAGTAAAATGATGCCTTCTCCATTTCCAGGTAGGTAAGTGAGTCTTCCAACTCTCGAGTATTTGCCATCTGTTGTTTTTCCAGCATTTCTACTTTCTTGACCGTCTGTTCCATTTTGAGTTCTGTCTTTTGAATCCTTTGTTCGTTTTTAGCAATGTTCTGTTGGATCTTTTCTATCTTGTTATCCATTTTCTTTATGTTGTCATTTATTTCTCCCACATCAGATTTCAAATCGTCGTGATTTCTTTTTGTCTCCTCATGATTATTAGTAATCGATTCCTGGGTCTTATTCATCACTTCTTGTATCATTGCCAAGACTGACTGAATATTTTGCATGCTGGAAATGGAACCCATCTTTTCTTTTTCTGTTCCAAGCATAGTTTCTATAGATCTCTGTTGAACAGGGGATGCTGTAAGGGAGACTTGATTTGAAGTTATTTTCTTGTTTGCTTTGGTTATAGTGGTTGTTCTGGTACTTGTCATCTTAACTCTCTTTTGTAGGTTCTCCCAAAACTTCATGCACTGAACTATTCTTATTGTATTTCAGTTTCGTTATCTATAGTAATATTTTGTCAATGGTAATATCTAAAGTCTATATTGTGTAGATCTTCAGATATTATTTATTTATTTATTTATTTATTATATTTCTATACTGCCTTTCTCCCGTAGGACTCAAGGCGGTGTACAGTCAAGAAAAATATAGACACACAAACATCATAAAATTGCTAATTAAAATTATTACTTAGTTTGGTCAATTAAATAAAACCCAGAATTAGATCACATTTAAAAAATCATTCACATGTTTGTATGTTTAGCCCTGCCTGTTGG
Source organism: Pantherophis guttatus (assembly GCF_059756535.1). NCBI lineage: Eukaryota > Metazoa > Chordata > Lepidosauria > Squamata > Colubridae > Pantherophis > Pantherophis guttatus. The sequence goes on along the minus strand of NC_142069.1, from coordinate 59,054,579 downwards.
AACATCAGGGTTTTGAGGGCACGGCGGAAAGCACGGAGATCAGGGATATTCCGTATCTCTGGGGGCATTTCATTCCAAAGGGTTGGAGCCCCCACAGAGAAGGCCCTCCCCCTGGGAGTCGCCAGTCGACATAATTTGACTGACGGTACCCTGAGTAGTCCCTCCCTGTGAGAACGAACTGGTCAGTGGGAGGCTATTGGTGGCAAAAGACGGTCTCGTAGGTACCCAGGTCCTAAGCCATGGAGCGCTTTAAAGGTGATAACTAACACCTTGAATTGCACCCGGAAGACCACCGGGAGCCAGTGTAGCTTGCATAGGAGAGGTGTTACATGGACGTAATGAGCTGCGCCCATAATCACCCGTGCGGCTACGTTCTGGATCAGTTGGAGCCTCCGGGTGCTTTTCAAGGGGAGCCCCATGTAGAGAGCATTACAGTAGTCCATACAGGAGGTAACTAGGGCATGAGTGATATTAATTAATATCACATTAATTAATATCATATTAATCTTGTTGATTTGTAAATTACTTCTATAGATATCCTTAACACTTAACACTCTAATAAATAATTAAATATATAGATATATATACTCAAGTGAAGAAGAAGAAAGAAAAGGTGAAGGAGATGTGGGGAAAAACTTAAGATTCTAACACTTCATTAAATCTTAATATAGCTAATACAATATAATAATCAGTCTATCAAATCAAGTCTGTCAAATCAAATATCACTAATGTAAATATGTAAGTAAGAATTAAATATTGTTTAAATTAATATCCACTTAAACTATTTATTCTAATTAGTTCTTAATTAATCATCTATATAGTTGATCAACTATCAATTAATTGAGCATCTCACAATCAAAAAGTCTCAATGAGTAATTATATTGTTTTACAAAAATTAATCAGGTATATATGTAAAATTATTTGCACTTAATATACAGTTCTTTTTCACTCTTACATGTAAAGTTCTTGTGTCCAAGTTTTTATAATTTATAGTCTTTAATGTCTCTCTCTCCAGGAGTATCCAAATCACAAGAGTCCAACTGTCCAAATTTCAGCATTTTAATATAGCCCGATCGCCGTTGTCAGTTAGTTAATTTTCATACTAGCTTCTCAGTTATTTTCCCAAAACACCGCTTCTCCACTTGCTGGTCTGCTGTGTAACTTTCACTCGCTATCCCAGCTGCAATGGCCTCCGTCACTTTCTCTCTCGCTCTCACCGTTTCGCTGTCTTCCTATTCTTTTCTCTCTGGATGCATCCGTCTATGGTTCCCTATTCAAGTCCAAAAACCCTTCTTCTCTATTAAGTCCAAATCTAAAGTCTGGTCTAAATTGCCACCACGTAAATCCTTTTGAAATTTCTCATTCCAAGCAGTCTCTCTTTTGCACAGTCACCGCCTGTCAGTTCTTCTTCCGCCTTTTCGTCTTTCGTCGCCGCTTTCTCTGGCTGCTGTTCCGCCCGTCTTTTGTGGTCTCAATTTCTCTGCTCTTCACACTCTGCTTTGCTTTATCGCTGTGCTTTGCTCACTCCATTTTTGTGTCAATCCGCTTTCACTTCAAACTGGATACAGTTGCGATCTTTCAGTTTGATCTTCATCTTCCTGCTGTGCGGTTTCAACATTTTGGGCCAGCCAAAATGGCTGGTTTTTTCCCCTCTGGAATTAGGGGGTTTCTCCTGAACCTTCGGGATGGTTGCCTTCCCCCCGAGGTCCTTGGAGACTCCTCCTTATTCTATTGATCTCTCCAAGATCAATAGCGCCTGGAACGGCTTCCTAGATAGGAATCTTGGAGTTTCAAGAATGGAGCCCCATTCTCTAGCTCCAAACACGTTGATGTCACCACCGGAAACGCGAAACTTTTATAACTTAACTTTGAATAAAGCTTCTCAAGTTGTTAACAAAATATATTAAAGGAATATAAAACTTTTAATAGATGCACACAAAACAGATACAATTGAAAATTATAATTTACAGGGTAGCAGAGTATGATAAATGATTTTCTAGCATACTATCAGAACAGGGATATCAAATGTGGTTTGCAAACATCCCAAAGACCATGAGAAGGCATGAATTAGTTAATTAATACAAATGAATGAAAAAGTTAAATAGAAGCTATTAGACATAGTCCCATTTCAAAATTATATTTTTTAGTTTAGACATAATTTTTCCCATAATTTATCAAGTCTGAAAATTATTCAGTACTGAAGTAAAATGAAGAAGTCTGTAGAACTGAGAAGGGAGAGCAAGACTGAAAATCTATAAAGAAAAATAAGTATAATTCAAGACAAAAAAATATTCTGTACTGATTCAAATGAATCCCATTTTGCTACATCATACATAGTTCATGAAAAATATTGACTGTATTTCAAATAGTCTTGAAGTATTTTATAATTCTGTACTGAAGAGAAGTGCTTTGACTGGAAATGCTCCAAAAGTGTAATCTATAATTTTAAGCAAATGTACCTGACTCACACTTTCCACATTATTATATACTATCTTATGATTATTAATAGTAGCAGCAGCACTAATATTTCAATGTTCAATCTGCATTTCTATCCAGACAGCATTCAACTCATCATTTAAGTTTAAAAACATCTTAAAACAGATTTTTGAAAGGCAAGATAAAATCAGCTTTAAATGAAATATGCCAGACCAGAAAACTATTTGTCCCTAGGTGAAGTAGATTAACTCCAAGATTTTTTCTACAATTTTACACCTCAATGTTGTTATTGTCTAAGAGTATCTGTAAATTACTTCTACCTTTAAAAGTGATTTTTAATTTGCTTATTACAAAGAGTTCCAGTAGGAAGGGCATGCTCCAGGTTCCTTTAATTAAATAATGTCATCTAATGTGATCCAGGAAGCATACCTTTCTGTTGCAGGGCTTACCATATTCCCTCCCTAAGATTAGATGGTTTTCGGCCCTGTTGGATTTCCTTAAATCTGTGAAAACCTGCATGTGCTCTACTCCTGGAGGCTGGAAGGCTGGATGGCTCATTGGAAAGTTTTTGTTGAATGTTCTGTTTAGACTTACCTTCAGTGACCAGTGATGGTTTGTTATTCTTTGTTAATATTGTTCTTTAATTTTTTTACATATTGTTAGCTGACCAGAGTTTCAGATGGGCAGCCCAGAGAATAACATAACATAAAATAATGCCATAGTATAAGCATCAATTTGTTGCCAACCATTTACTATGGGTTGTAGTTGTTTTGAAAAAAAAAATCTTACTTTATCCTGTTTTTTTTATAGAATTGCCCCAAAGTAGCATGAAATGGTACCTGATGGTCTAATCTTAGCTACGGAAGTATGATTTTGTTGTTTATAATATGCTAAATGTTCCAGACATTTCTCTATATTACAAATGAAAAGAAAGAGGGTAATTATTGTAAGGAAAGTAATTATTGTAAGAAAGCCCAGCAGTTTTTTTAATTTATTTTGTCATAAATGGTATTCAAGATATTAGAAGTGAGATAATCTCTATTAACTATCTCCCTTTCTTTCAACAGGAAGAAAGGGAAAGAGAGGGAGGGAGAAAGAGAAGGCCAGGGCAGAAAAGGAGAGAGCTGCTATTGGTTGTTGATGACAAAGAAGATCAATCCAGACAATTTAATCTTGGGCTGGCATTCCAAAATGATGAGGCCAAGATATAATAAAATTGCTCTCCTAATGTGTAAAATTCAACACCTAGATATTTTCAGTCACACAAACTCTAGAGATCTGGATATTGACAATAATTAGAGAACACTTGTCTAGAACCATATCAAATGCACAGATGGTGAGATTAGAATGGTAAACAGGCCTATTTTAACCCACAGCAATTGCATGTGGTATTTTATTTGTACAATGTTTTCTGCATCTGGCATCAGGTTGTAAAATAATAGCTATATTTATATTAGTAAAGCATTCATTTATTTTAAGCAATGATATCTAAAGTGTTTGTTATGGCTCCCTAGAGGCATTTTTTTTTTTGGTAAATATTTTTTTATTTTTTCCCAAACATAAACATAAAATATAACTTTCAAGAACAGAGTTTCGATCCGGTCATAGATGGTGAACATGCTTACATTCGTTTAACACGCTCTATTCCACTTTTCCATTACATCTTTTAAAAATTTAAGACAGAAAAAAAGAAAAGAAAAAAAGAGACAAATGTAAACATAAAATTCTGTCAGATCCCTAAAAGTGATACTGCCATTCAAGTGAAGGAAGGGGGGACTTGGATGGCCTGTGTCATCAGATATTTTACAACCTATATCCTGGCGCCAAGGAAGCCTGAGATTCCCTTTACCTGCAGGAATTTATATGATAGCCATGTGGGTTGTCTCACTTTAAAGGGAAGTGGTGGGAATGCATGTGTGTTCGGGTTCTCAAAGGAAATAGTAAAGAAAACATCTTCACACTTGTGTATTGGCTGAAATCCGCATTCTGACCTAAAGGGAGGGGTCTCTACCACTTTAATCCTACTGCTTTGCCTAAGGGCATTCAGATTGTGCTTTAACTGGATGGTTTTCACTTCTGCTTAATAAAAGAATCCTTTTGAACAACTACGTTTCAAGAGTTCGTACTTTCTTAAATTGGAAGGAGAGGCGATCCTTACAGAAAGCACAATCTGCAAAACGGTCAACCCAGAGAAGCAATCTTTGCTCTACTGAGGGGACCTTGCAAACCATGTCTGAACAAAGCAGAGACCTGGGAGAAACCGATTGCTGGGGAGAGACAGCAACCGCCCCCCAGTCGGATGCCTGCCTCGTGCGACCCATCGGAGAGGATGAGGTAACCCTGGAGAATCCTGAAAAGCCCCGCTGGTCAATTGGCATTGGGAAGAAAGATGGCTGGGATGAGAGAACCAGAGGAGTCACCCTCAACCGTGGCAACCGAAAACCGGGGTGGAAACAGGAACTAGAAGCCCTTACTGACCAGGGGGGGCTGACCGAAGCACCCCTGAGGGAGGACTATCTGAAGAGGCATATAACCCAATTGGTGATGGAGACTTTGGAAAATCTTAACATCCGAAGGGAGCCAGGACAACAACCAAAGAGCACTGAAAGGGCAGCAGTCATGGATGATGCCAGGGGAGGCACCCCCCTCCTGGAGGCCGCCTATCGAGCAGATGGTGCAGCAGCTACGGGAGAAGACCCAGCAAACCCTCCCCCCCAGGCAGCACGCACACGGGCACCCATTCCCAACCAACCCCGGGCTCCTCAGCTGGAAAGAGAAACTCCCCCTCTTGGGGTGAAGTTTGATGGGAATCCGCAACAATTAGGATTCTTTGTGGCACATGTGCTCACCTACATGCAAGAGTATGGGCGTGATTTCCAAACCCAAGGCTCCCGAGTGCGAGTTGTGACCCTAGCCCTAGAGGGTGCCGCAGCCAGATGGATGGTGACCCTACATAATGCCAACGCACCAGAACTGCAGAATTTCGACCATTTCATGATGGCCCTGCGACGTCGGTTCGAGGACCCACTGGCAGATCGCAAAGCACGTGACCGCATTAAGGTGGTGAGGCAGGGGCGACGGCCAGTAGCAGAGTATACTGAAGAATTCCGGGACCTCGCGTGTCGTGTGCACTGGCCGGAAGATATTTTGGTGAGCTGTTTCAAGGATGGACTGAGTGATGATCTATACAATGCCTGCGTGGCCCGAGGGGCACCGAATGACCTACATGAATGGTATGTCACCGCCGAAGAAGCTGAGATCGATATGGCCAGAAACCAGTATCGAGCGGGGCGAGCATGGAAGAAATCCTCACCCCAATGGAAGCAAGAGCCACACAAACCACAAACCGCATTCTCCCCGAGATCTTCAGCCTGTTTCAAGTGTGGAAAAGAAGGGCACCGAGCTGCAGAGTGTCGTTCCCAAACACCTGCCCGGAACCACCCACCGGGGGAGGGTCCTGGAAAACCGGGTCGGAAGGAGACTGCCCTGAGGAGCAGGGAGACCATAGAAGTCCCATCCTCTCCCCTCTTTGGGGAAGAAACCCTGGCATCTGAACAGGAGGAATCACACTCGTTCGGAAGCGATCCAGATGATGAGCCACTGGTAAGCAAACCAATTAAACCACTTACCCTCCCCTTAAGACTATTTATCCCAAACCAGGACAGGGAGATAAGTATCCCCACCCTAGTGGATTCGGGGTGCACCCGTTGTTTGATCAGCCCAACCTTAGTAGGGAAGTTAGGGATTAACGTAAGAAAGCTGAAAACCCCCATTGCTTTCTGCCAACTAGATGGGTCAATAGCAGGAGGGGAGCCAGCTTCTCTGGCCACCGTGCCTCTACATATAGGCATTGGAAGCCACAAGGAAAGGCTTACCTTTATAGTGGCACCTGGCATGGAATGGCCATTGGTTCTGGGCCTTGCATGGCTAAAAAGATGGAACCCACAAATCAATTGGAAACAAGGCATCATAAAATTTCAGAGGAAGGTGACTTTTGCTGAGTATCCACATAAAGGACTTGAGGGGGCAGAGAATCTAGAAACAGCCATGCCTGGTCATGCCACACCAACTGAGGGCATACCCATAGAATACAAGGATTTAGCTGAGGTTTTTAGCGAAAAAGCCTCAGATGAGCTCCACCCCCACCGTGCCACTGACTGTGCAATAGAAATCTTACCCGGCGCAAAACTCCCTAAACCCAAGATGTACAGCATGTCACCGAGGGAGTTGGAAGAGCTGAGAACATTCATTGAAAAAAACCTAGCAAGGGGTTTCATCGAGCCAGCCCGACCAAAAATTGCAGCCCCAGTGTTGTTTAGAGAGAAAAAAGATGGTTCAAAACGCTTATGCGTTGACTACCGGAACATTAATACTATCAGTGTGCGGAACGTGTATCCTCTCCCCCTTATGAAAGATATGTTAACACACCTCGCTAAAGGGAAAAATTTTTCAAAGCTGGACTTAAGGGAGGCTTACTACCGTGTCAGAATTAAGGAAGGGGATGAGTGGAAAATGGCATTTAACACCCCCCTCGGCTGCTACCAATTCAAGGTGCTCCCCTTTGGGTTGCAAGGAGCTCCTGCAATGTTTATGCAGTTAATAAATGAAGTGCTGCATCAGCATTTATATAAGGGGGTCCTGGTCTACTTGGACATTTTAATCTATACTGAGACCAAAGCAGAACATGTAAAACTAATCAGAGCAGTTTTAAACAAAGTCCGCTCTGCCAAACTTTACGCCAAACTTTCCAAATGTGAATTCCACCAGGAGAAGATTGACTATTTGGGATACCGCATTTCACACCAGGAAGTTGAGATGGATCCTCTAAAAGTGCAGGCTGTACTTGATTGGGACCCTCCACGCACACATAAACAGTTACAGAGCTTCCTGGGGTTTGCCAACTTTTACCGCCAGTTTATCCCTTCTTTCGCTCAGATTGCCCTCCCCATCACCAAGGTCTTAAAAACGAAGGGGGAGGACAATCCTAAACCAAAGCAGCCGTTAAACTGGACTATGGAATGCCAGGCGGCATTTGAAAAACTTAAACAACTGTTCTCAGCAGAACCAATTCTAAAACACCCGGACACGGAGAAACCATTTGTCATACAAGCAGATGCCAGCGATGTGGCAATAGGAGCGGTCCTGCTTCAGAAGAATGAGCAAGACCAACTACAACCCTGCGCTTACACATCCAAAAAGTTGAATGAGACTGAGCAAAGGTGGGCTATTTGGGAGAAAGAGGCATATGCAGTTCGTTGGGCATTGTTAACCTGGCGGCACTTCCTAGAAGGCAGTAAGACCCCTTTTGAAGTCTGGACTGATCATAAAAATCTAGAAGCCCTAAAGACCCCAAGGAAACTCTCCCCAAAACAAGTACGATGGGCTCAGTACTTTAAACGGTTTGATTTTACTCTAAAATACCTCCCGGGGGGGGAAAACTTTCTGGCGGATGCGCTATCCAGAAAACCGCAATACATTCGTGCAAGGTCAGACGTAATCAAACCTATAGTACAAAACAGTCAACTAGCCGCTAAAGTAGTCACCAGATCCCAGAAAAAACAAGAAACAGTGACAGACAATGACATCACCCAAAATTTTAAACAAGCATTGGCCACTGATGAATGGTTTTTGAACAACAAATCCAGCTGTCTGATGAAAGAAGACTTGGTTTGGGTGGGGGGGAAGTTGTATGTCCCTGCAAGCCAAAGACTATGCTTAATGGTACGGTGCCATGACTCCAAATTAGCTGGACATTTTGGGTTTGTGAAAACTTTACACCTGATTAAAAGACAATTTTGGTGGCCATCACTAAAAAAGGACATAGAAAGCTATGTAGCTAGCTGCCCCATTTGTGCAGCAGCAAAAAGACACCAGGGGAAATCCCCAGGTCTATTGCAGAAGGTAGCTGAACCTGCAGCGCCTTGGAGAGAGATTGCTATGGATTTCATCGTGGAATTGCCAAACAGTGAGGGAAATACTGTTATTTGGGTTGTGACAGACCTATTTTCAAAACAGGCACATTTTATACCCTGCCAAAAGATCCCAACTGCTAAAAGTTTAGCCAAATTATTCCTAATACACATTTATCGACTTCATGGTGCTCCACAAAGGATCATATCTGACAGAGGGGCTCAATTCACCTCCAACTTTTGGAGGGCGTTTTTGGGCTTACTTGGTACTGGCCAGGGGTTGAGCACCTCTTTTTATCCGTGTACTAATGGCAATTCTGAAATTTTGAACTCGGTACTAGAACAATATTTAAGATGTTTCATTAATTTTCAACAGGATAACTGGACCGAACTTTTGCCTTTTGCTGAAGTTGCGTTTAATAATGCTGTACATTCAAGCACTGGTTTTACCCCTTTTAGAGTAGCAACAGGCCAGGATTTCAGCCCCATGCCTGAACTACCCACAGAAGAACCCACCATCCCCTCACTTAAGGAGTGGATGGATAATTTGCGAAACACGTGGCCAGTGGTTAGATTAGCCTTACAGGAAGCTAGAGAAGCTTTTAGATTCAAGCTGACAAGAAAAGGATGGAACCCAAACCTTTTCATATTGGAGACAGAGTATACTTATCTACAAAATTCTTGAAATCATTACAACCATCAAAGAAACTAGGGCCAAAGTTCGTTGGACCTTTCCCCATCACTAGAATCATAAATCCAGTAGCAGTTGAACTACTTCTTCCAAAGACACTCAGGCAGATCCACCCAGTATTCCATATCAGTTTACTCAAACGAGAAGTAACCTCATCCCTCAGACCACCTGCATCTACACCATCTGTTCCCATCATGATTGAAGGTGAACAACACTTTGAAATCAAGGAAATCCTTGATTCTAGGATCCACAGAGGGAAAGTCCAATACTTAGTTGCTTGGAAACATTTACCATCAGCACACAATGAATGGGTTGCTAAACACCACGTTAGGGCTCCAATCTTACTGAGAAAATTTCACTCCCAATACCCTAACAAACCTTGTTGATCTACTATCATGAAATCTTGAAATCTTGTGTATATTTGTTTTTGTTTTTTTTTACAGGTGGACCCTTTTGTTTTCTAAGGAGGGTAGCATGTCAGATCCCTAAAAGTGATACTGCTATTCAAGTGAAGGAAGGGGGGACTTGGATGGCCTGTGTCATCAGATATTTTACAACCTATATCCTGGCGCCAAGGAAGCCTGAGATTCCCTTTACCTGCAGGAATTTATATGATAGCCATGTGGGTTGTCTCACTTTAAAGGGAAGTGGTGGGAATGCATGTGTGTTCGGGTTCTCAAAGGAAATAGTAAAGAAAACATCTTCACACTTGTGTATTGGCTGAAATCCGCATTCTGACCTAAAGGGAGGGGTCTCTACCACTTTAATCCTACTGCTTTGCCTAAGGGCATTCAGATTGTGCTTTAACTGGATGGTTTTCACTTCTGCTTAATAAAAGAATCCTTTTGAACAACTACGTTTCAAGAGTTCGTACTTTCTTAAGTTGGAAGGAGAGGCGATCCTTACAAATTCTAACATTTTCGTCTAAACAACTCTAATATATCAATACAGTTTTAACTTCAAATTAAATTTTAACTCATTATTTATTTTATTTATTAATTTAATTTGTATACCGCCCTTCTCCCAGAAGGGACTCAGGGCGGTGAACAGCCAAAATTAAAAAAACATACAAATGCAAAAGTTAAGATAATTAAAAGAATTAAATCATTGGCTACCCAAATTTAAAACCCCAAATCCATAAAATTTAAAATCCCAATTAAAAAACCATTTAGGCTAGGCCGGCTTGATGAAATAAAAACGTCTTCAGGGCTTTACGGAAGGTCCGGAGGTCCGGGATCAATCGTATTCCAGGAGGCAGCTCATTCCACAGGGCGGGGGCCCCCACAGAGAAGGCTCGCCTCCTGGGGGCCGCCAGCCAACATTGCCTGACCGACGGCACCCCGAGGAGGCCCTCTCTGTGAGAGTGTATTGGCCGGTGGGAGGTTATCGGTAGCAGCAGGCGGTCTCGTAGATACCTGGGCCCTAAGCCATGGAGCGCTTTAAAGATGAGAACCAACACCTTAAAGCGCACCCGGAAGACCACCGGGAGCCAATGCAGCTCGCGCAGGAGAGGTGTTACGTGGGAGCGCCACGTCGCTCCCATAATCACCTGCGCGGCCGCATTCTGCACCAGCTGGAGCATCCGGGTGCTCCTCAGGGGGAGCCCCATGTAGAGAGCGTTACAGTAGTCCAGGCGTGACGTAACCAAGGCATGAGTGACTGTGCACAAGGAGTCCCGATCCAGAAAGGGGCGCAACTGGCGTATCAGGCGAACCTGATAAAAAGCCCCCCTGGCCACGGCCGTCATATGCTCTTCTAAAGACAGCCGTGTGTCCAGGAGGACGCCCAAGTTGCGAGCCCCCTCTGTGGGGGTCAGTGACTCGCCCCCAATAGCCAGCGATGGCACCAGCTGGCTATACCGGGACGCCGGCATCCACAGCCACTCGGTCTTGGAAGGGTTGAGCCGAAGCCTGTTCCTCCCCATCCAGACCCGCACGGCCTCCAGACACTGGGACATCACTTCGAGGGCATCATTGGGGTGGTCTGGGGTGGAAATGTACAGCTGAGTGTCATCAGCGTACAGATGGCATCACACCCCAAAACCACGGATGATCTCACCCAGCAGCTTCACATAAATGTTGAACAGGAGCGGCGAGAGGACCGACCCTTGCGGCACCCCGCAAGCAAGGCGCCTCGAGGTCGACGTCTGCCCCCCTGCCAACACAGACTGCGACCGGTCAGAGAGATAGGAGGAGAACCACCACAACACGGTGCCTCCCACCCCCAGTCCCTCCAGCCGGCGCAGCATGATACCATGGTCGATGGTATCAAAAGCCGCTGAGAGGTCTAACAGGACCAGAACAGAGGAACAACCCCTGTCCCGAGCCCTCCAGAGATCATCCACCAATGCGACCAATGCCGTCTCCGTGCTGTACCCAGGCCTGAAGCCGGACTGGCACGGATCTAGATAGACAGTTTCATCCAGGAACTGTGGGAGTTGTCGCGCAACCACACTCTCCACAACCTTCGCAACAAAGCGAAGGTTGGAGACCGGACGATAGTTTGCCAAAACGGCCGGGTCCAGAGAAGGCTTCTTGAGGAGGGGCCTCACCACCGCCTCTTTCAAGGCGGGAGGCAAGAAACCCTCTCTCAGAGAAGCATTTATGATCCTCTGGAGCCAGCCTCGTGTTACCTCCCGGGTGGCCAGTACCAGCCAGGAGGGGCACGGGTCCAATAAACATGTGGTTGCGTTTAACCTCCCCAGGATCCTGTCCACGTCCTCAGGAGTCACAGGGTCGAACTCATCCCAGGTAACATTCTCAAGACCAGCCTCAGTCACCCCGCCGGGATCTACCCAGTCAGAGTCCAAGCCTTCCCGAATCTGAGCGATTTTATCGTGCAGATACTGTGCAAAATCCTCAGCCTGCCCTTGCAAGGGGTCTTCCCGCGCTCCCTGATATAGGAGGGAGCGGGTCACCCTAAACAAGGCGGCTGGGCGGTTATCTGCCGATGCAATAAGAGCGGAAAAGTGGTTACGCTTTGCCGCTTTTATCGCCACTAGATAGGTCTTAATATGAGACCTAACTAGTGTTCGGTCGGATTCGGAGCGACTCGCCCTCCAACCACTCTCTAGGCGTCTTTTCCGGCGCTTCATCTCCCTCAGCTCCTCAGCAAACCAAGGGGCCGGGCAGGTTCGGCGTCGGGTCAGAGGCCGCAAAGGCACGACTCGGTCCAGAGCACCGGCGGCTGTCCTATCCCAGGCAGCCACCAGATCTTCAGCCGAGTCGTGTGCCAGAGTTTCAGGAACTGGCCCAAGCTCCCTCTGGAACCTATCAGGATCCATCAGGCGCCTGGGGCGGAACCACCTGGTCGGTTCCGCCTCCCTGCAGTGGGGTGCAGCGGTCGAAAGGTCCAGTCTCAGGAGAGAATGGTCCGACCATGACAGGGGTTCAATAACTATATCCCCTATATCCAGACCACTCCGCCACTGACCAGAGATAAAAACCAAGTCCAGAGTGTGTCCTCCCACATGAGTGGGGCCATGAATTAATTGTGTCAGGTCCATGGCTGTCATGGAAGCCATAAACTCCCGAGCCATCCCAGACGCCCCACCGGTAGATGGCAGGTTGAAATCCCCCATGACCAAAAGTCTGGGGGTATCAACTGCCACCCCGGCAATAACGTTGAGAAGCTCGGGCAGGGCCGCTGTCACGTGGCAGGGAGCCAGGTACGCGATCAGCAGGCCCACCTGCATCCCATGGCCCCACTTCACCAGGAGAGACTCACATCCGGCTATCTGAGGTACAGTGGCCTCCCTCGGATCAAGACCTTCCTTTATAACGACCGCCACCCCCCCCACCCCTGCCCTGGGCCCTTGGCTGATGGAATGCGCGGAAACCTGGTGGGCACATCTCTACGAGGGGGACCCCCCCCTTGGCCCAACCAGGTCTCTGTAATACCTGCCAGGTCCGCACCCCCCTCCTGTATTAGCTCACAAATGAGGGGGGCTTTGTTGACCATGGACCTGGCGTTGCACAACATCAGTCTAAGGCCTGAGCTCTGAGACTCTGGACAGCCGGGGAGACGAGAAGAGTCATGGGGGCCGAGGCATGCCACCGCTTGGAGATAGCGGATGTGTGCCCCCACCACCTGATGTGGCCCCCTACTCCCGCCATATCTGCCCCTCCCAACCATGGTCCTGATAGAACTGCCCTCCACCCTATCCACACTGAGCTCCTCCACACCCCGCTCCCCGCCTTCCGTTCCATGCCCCTGTAACGGGCCTGACCTATGCCCCTCCCTCCCCACCCCCCACCCTAAGCCCCTTAAAAGATTACAAAAAGACAATTTTAAAAAACCCCACAACCCCCTCTTTGCGGCATGCCACCTCTCGGGGTTCCAAAGCCCGTCATCGAGGTAGGCCCTCGATAGAGTGGAGGGCCAAGCCTGCCAGAGGGGGGAGTCTCGCAGACCAAGAAGCTCCGCTGCGGAATACATCTTGACCACAGAGGATGGGAGCAACCATATCCTAGGGGTCCATATAGAAGGTCCAGGGGAGAGACATGGAATGGGAGTCTCAAAAACATTTTCAACAGGACCGGTCCACTGTCCCCTCACAACAGAGGACGAAGTCAAGTTCCAGGTCGACCACAGTCCAAGGGGGGGAAGGGGGAAGACCCAACCACCCTCTCACGGAGGTCCGATCAACCATTCGACCCCCTCTTGTGGTGAGATGGCAGCGATGAACCAATGCAGACAGCACAGCATCCGGGGCTCAGGTCCAAAAACCGCCCTCTCACGGCGGTTGGTCCGATGGTCAGGTCCCCTCTGCTGGCAGATGCAAGAATTCAATATCATCCCAGTTCAGCCCCCAGGGGCCCCGACATCAGAGCCACCCTCTCACGGTGGTTTAACTGAGCCCAGCCCTCTCAGCTGATGGGATGGAGCCATGTACCAGCCCCCATTCAGATTTAAATAGTCCTCCCCACAGTTAGGGAAAGTTCAGATGAAAATAAACTTGGCGTCAGGTGAGTCAGTGAGCTAGCCGACAATCCAAGGTGGGCATAGTCTTGGTAGAGAAGCATTGGGGGGAAACAGGGGCAGTTATCTCTAGCCCCCCCCAGCCCCCACATAACAATGGAGGCCTCCCAAGATCTGAAAGCGTCTCATGCCAGGTCCTTGCCCAACCCAAAAGGCAGATGATCTCCCGGCCTCGTTGCCCCCCCATCCCCAACTTCCGGGGAGGGGTGTCTCCTCCCTGCCAGACCCTCTGGGCTGCCATCACAGCTGCCGTCGTCATGCCATCGCCGCCGTCGCTGCCGTAACGTCCAAAAGGGTCTGGCAGCGTCCCAAAGATCTCCTGGGAAATCCGGCAACTCCCATAGCACTCCGGGCAACCCCTCAGCCTGGGAAATCACTGTACCGCAGTGCCCCAGGCAAAAAACGCCGCCACGCCGATTCCGACGCCCACGTGGACTCCAGCTGGAGGAAACGCTGCCGACGCCCAGCTGAAGCAGTCCGCTGCTCCCAACATCGCCCGCTCTCTCTCTCTGCCCAGCCTCAATATCCGGAGGGGAAAAGACCCTCTCCGTGTGGGCAGAGAGTTCTCCTAACCGGGCCTGGGGTCGTAGATCTTCACAACGACCCCCAAAGACCCCAAAGGGTAGGTCAGTCCCTCATCCTCAAGCCGCGATCTCGGCAACCGTCGCCATCTTGGGCATGCGTAGAAGATGAGGATATGAGGATATAGATATGTCTATATCTATATCTCATCAATGTCCAATTAGTTAACAATTTTCTAGTCTCTTATTCTAATTATATACCTTACAATTTTATCACCAGAATTATCAAGTTGAATTTCAATACAACTCCATTTCATTGAGATTTATAAAACACAATTTTATCAACATCTTAATCATTTGACCCTGTTTATCAAATCAAAATATCTTAGACTTTCCAATTTAATATCCCACTTATTACACAGTTTTATCACAAAAACATATTACTTATTCTTTATTCTTTCCCAAATTATCCACTCTTTTAAAATTATTCCCAATATTATCTCCTCTCAATCTCCCCACATTATAGGCTGATTTCCAGCATATTGTATTTGGTTAGTTTCTAGCATAATCTTCTCCCATACTCCCTCCGTTGTTTGGCTGACTTCCAGCATATTTTATTTGGCTAATTTCTAGCATAATCTCCTCCAACACTCCTTCCATTGTTTGGCTGATTTCCAGCATATTGTGTTTGGCTAATTTCTAGCATAATCTTCTCCCGGACTCCCTCCATTGTTTGGCTGACTTCCAGCATATTTTATTTGGCTAATTTCTAGCATAGTCTCCTCCAGAGCTCCTCCCATTATTTGGCTGATTTCCAGCATATTTTTCTCCAGCTCTCCTCCTTTTGTTTAGCTGATTTCCAGCGTTTTATTGGCTGATTTCCAGCATTTTATATTTGGCTGATTTACAGCATAGTCTCCTCCAACTCTCCTGCCATTATTTGGCTAATTTCCAACATTTTAGTTATTTTTCCACTTATTTCCTCCGAGTCTCTGACTCTTATCTAGTTGGTATCCTTCACCTTATTATTTTAGTTTTCCCTTACATCGTATTTATCTATTTGATCTTTATATCTCAACATATTCATCAAAATTAATTCTCATTATATTTTGTAGTAATCATCATTTCCAGTATTTGTTGAATTAAATCACAATTTATCTCTATCATCTGTGTATTTCAGTTACATTCAATAATATGTTAATCACTCATAATCACCAATCTAACTTTGTTTGCAGTGTATAGCATGTTACAACAAATAATAAATTTTCTTAAAGTTATCTCTCATTAATATACACTTCTCATTATAGTTTTTAACCACTTAGTATATAAATCCCTATTTTAATTGCCATTTATTATTTTCTTCCTTTATTGTTCCAAAAACCTTCCTGTTTTAATCCAAAAAACCCCCCAAAAACCCAAAAATCTTTTATTCCTTTAAACTCTTACACATTACTTTGCAATTTAATTACATTTAATTTAAACCTATTTTGTTTCTTCTTTTTCCTGCCTGTCCATGCTCCACTTCAAAGTTCAAAATTCTTCTATTCAAATTAAAAGTGCTACATATCACTTTAATGCTCTTAAAATGTCTGCTCCAAGCATGATGTATCCACTTCCTGTCTTGTATTCATGCACCACACCTTCCTTTTGCTAAGTCTGTAAATTTCCATTATAGAAATAGAAAGGATCCAGAATCTTCCTTCTTTCTTCTTAAAATCGCCCAGAACAGAATAAAAATTCCCAAACTCCAATAGTCTAATGTTAATTCCAAAGTATTCATAATAATCCAAAGCAGAAAGCTATTTAAACTATTTCTTTCTCAGGCAGAAAATAAAGTCTCTTCAATCAAACCCCTCACATCTTTTTCTTACTATGCCAGTTAGTTTCATTTCTAGCAAATCCAAAGTGTTTCTTCTTTCTTCTTTTTAAAATCACCCAGCGACAGAACAGAAATCTCCAAACTCCTTAAATCTAAAGTTAAATTCAAAATAATCCAAAGTAAAACTCCATTCATAGTGGTTCTTTTCCAAATAAAAGAGAAATTTGTTTAATCCACATTCCGCCTAGTCACTGCAGACTCCATAGCTACAATGTAACCGTTCATCTGCCTTTCTTCATTAACTTTCCAAAGTTATTAACTCTCAAAAAAGAGCACACAAAAAAAGAATGTTTCTCCAATCCATTCCAATTAAAAAAAAATAGGGAAAATAAAATCCAATTTTCTAATTCAGTGAAAGCCAATTCTTTCAGATCAATTATGCTGAAAAATTTCTAACATGGGTCGTTTATTTCCAATTAATTATTCCATGTCAGATTTTCAAGCCCCAAAGCTCTGTAGCCGCTTTTTAAGTTTTGGGTTCTTATTTTTTCCTTTTAAAAAAAATCCGTTGTTTCTTGCCTGGGTCGGTGCCACTCACCCGGCTTCGAAAAACTCTTCCTTTCCTCCCTCTTCTCTCCTGCACATTCTTTTCATGGTCCGCCACGACTTTGCGACAGCCGCCATGACTGCCTACCCCCACCGCCGACTTCGAGGATTCCCTCTGGCTCCCGAGGAACTTGCCTGTTCTTCTAAGCCTTCCGAGGTGCTCCTCATCTCCCCCTATCCCTCCAAGACAGGGTCGGTCCGAAGACCGATCGATCGGTGGTTTGTCATTCAGGGTTTCCGCGGGCTCGTTAGAGCCCGCCATAGCCCCGACTGTAGCGCCACGGTGCCGGACTGGAAGTCTCCTAGAGGCATTTTTGATATCATTTACAACTTCACAAGTTGCCTATATGTTAAATGTCATTTGGAACCAAATTACATCAAGATTCTCTGAAAAAATGACTTCTATTATCAGCCTTTAAAGGTAGACAAGGTTAAAGAACAAGAGATACTAAAATCCTGGAATGTCACTTTAATACAGTTATGATATTGTAACAGATTCTTCTACCCAATTGAAGTTGAGTTTCTTTCTTACATTTTCTACTTTCCCAAGACTTGGATACTTTTCAATAAGGGTGCTATATTTTCCTGACACTCCATCACACCAATTGTGATAAAATGACAAGTACTGAACAATTTAATAAATATCCATATAAATTAATAAACAAAATTATTTCAACCATAGCACCCTGCATGCCCAATTAATGTCAACAGAAGATATTTATTACACAGTTTTGCAGCAAAAATGCTATTACTATTTTAATTACAGCTCAATCAACCTTTCTTACATTTATTGCACAGAATTCAATGCTTCAGGTCAAACCAAACCATTTGTCAGATCCCTAAGAGTGATACTGCCAAACAATTGGGAGAAGGAGAGGCTTGGATTTGATTTACTAGCATTGCTTGTGTCAACAGATATTTTACAACAGATATCCTGGCGCCAAAGAGCCCTGAGATCCTCTTAACGTGGAGGAATGTTTATGATAGCCATGTGGGTTGTTTCACTTTAAAGGATAATGGCGTGAATACATGTTTGTTCGGGTTCTCAGGGAAACTGGTAAAGAAAATATCTTCACACTTGTGTATTGGCTAAAATCTGCATTCTGATTTAAAGGGAGGGGTCTCTACTGCTTTAATCCTACTTGTCTTGCCTAAGGGTATTCAGATCTTGCTTTAACTGGGTTGCTATCACTTCTGCTTAATAAAAGGTTCCTTTTGAACTACCACATTTCATTTACTTTCTTAAGTTGGAAGGAGAAGCAATCCTTACAGAAAGCAAGATCTGCAAAACAGTCAGCCCAGAGAAGCAATCTTTGCTCTACTGAGGGGACCTTGCAAACCATGTCTGAATGAAGCAGAGAACTGGGAGAAGCCGAATGTTGGGGGGAGACATCAATCGCCACCCAGTCAGATGCCTGTTTCGTACACCCCATCGGAGAGGATGAGGTAACCCTGGAGAATCCAGAAAAGCCCTGCTGGTCAATTGGCATTGGGAAGAAAGGTAGCTGGAATGAGAGAACCAAAGGAGTCACCCTCAGCCATGGCAACCAAAAACAGGGGTGGAACCTGGAACTAGAAGCCCTTGCTGACCAGGGGGGACTAACCAAAGCACCACTGAGGGAGGATTATCTGAAGAGGCATATAACCCAATTGGTGATGGAAACTTTGGAAAACCTCAACATCCGAGGAGAGCCAGAGTGGATGATGCCACAGGAGGCACCCCCCTTCTGGAGCCTGCCTATCAAGCACATGGCGCAGCAGCAGCAGGAGAAGACCAAGCAAACCCTCCCCCCAGGCAGCATGCACACCGATACCCATTCCCAATTAGCCCCAAGTCCCACAACTGGAAAGAGAAACTCCCTCCCTTGGGGTGAAGTTTGATGGGAATCCACAGCAATTAGGATTCTTTGTGGCACAGGTGCTCACCTACATGCAAGAATACAAGTGAGATTTCCAAACCCAAGGATCCCGAGTGCGAGTTGTGACCCTAGCCCTAGAGGGTGCCACTGCCAGATGGATGGTGACCCTGCATAATGCCGATACACCAGAACTGCGGAATTTCGACCATTTCATGATGCCCCTGCAATGACAGTTTGAGGACCCACTAGCAGATCGCAAAGCACGCAACCGCATTAAGGTGGTGAGGCAGGGGGGACGGCCAGTAGCAGAGTATACTGAAAAATTCCAGGACTTCGTATGTTGTGTGAACTGGCCAGAATATATTTTGGTGAGTTGTTTCAAGGATGGGCTGAGTGATGATCTATACAATGCCTGTGTGGCCTGAAGTGCACCGAATCATCTACATGAGTGGTACGTCACCACCGAAGAAGCTGAGATCGATATGGCCAGAAACCAGTACCGAGCGGGGCGAACATGGTCTCGGCTCTGTTTCTCACCCAGTCCATGGCCGTCAAAAAGAACCAGGAAATGATGTTGATTTGCAACAGTTTAATCAAGGTCTAAGCAGCAGCACAGCAAGAAGAACAGAACAAGCCGGATCACAGGGTTTAAGTCAGCGCTGCCTGCAACCACCGTGCAGCACTATTTATTCCCTCCCTGGCTCTTAAACCACCATCCGGTACACAATCCCCAACCCCCCATCAGCTGTTCAGCGGTTTTGACAATCCCGCCCATCAATATTGTTGCTGCTCCCATAGCATCATAGGTCAGCGCCGGCAACTCAGATTCGGGAAACTGTGCCAATCTCATCAAAGCTGCATGCCGTTCAATGCTGGACCCAGCTGGTTGCTGTGCGGAGCTTCCCCCACCGTCCCAGGCATACAGGTGGGTATTACCGATGCTCCAACTTCCCCAGGCCCCCAGTGATGGCGAGTCCCAGCTGGGGCTCGACAGGCGGCTCCCCTCTACCAGGGGTCCACCTGTAGGAAGAAGAGTAGAGACATTAATCACAGAGGACACAGTTCCCGGAGCCCCTGGCTTGTTTGGATACTTGCGGTGATACTTTCGTATCAAGCGTGTAGCATGTACATCTGTTGCCGCTACCCAAGATGACTGAACTAAGGGATACCCTTTCCAGCGCACTAAATGCTGAATCCTGCCCCTACGAAGTCTGGAGTCTAATATCTTGTCTATTTCATATTGATCCATATGTACCGGCCCCGGCGGACCAGAGGAATCACTAGTCCTGTCCACAGTGACAGGTTTCAATAAGCTACTGTGAAACACAGGATGTACTTTACCCAGGAGAGAGGGTAATTTAAGAGCACAGTCATAAGGTTGATTATTTGAGCAATCGGGAAAGGACCTAGATACTTTGGCCCTAATTTCCTACTCAGCAACTTAAGCTTTAAATATTTGGTCGATAAATAGACTTTATCTCCTACTTGAAACGGTTTTGGATCCACCCTATTTTTATCTATATACGTCTTATATTCGTCTGCAGCTTTTTGTAAGGCTGTTTTGACATTTGGCCACACATGGCAGATCTTTTCTGCCCAACTGCCTGGGGTGTCCATATCCATGGATGGAGGCTCTACTTCTGGTATAATTGGGAACTCCCTGCCATATACAATCTGGAAGGGAGAAAGACCCGTACTGCAATGAGTTATATTATTGTAAGCCACCTCCACGAACGGAAGGAGACCAGACCGATTGGATTGTTGGTAAGAGACATAGCAATGGAGGTATTGCTCTACGGTGGCGTTGGCCCATTCTGCTGCTCTATTGGTACTGGGATGGAAGGCAGAACTTAAACCCTGGGTAGATCCTATTTGGCGTATAAAATATCTCCAGAATTTGGCGGTGAACTGGACTCCTCGATCTGATATAATCTGCTTACGGACCCCATGGAGGCGGTAGATGTGTTGAAGAAACATATCAGTCAATCGTCGTGCAGATGGTAAACCTCTGCAGGGCACGAAATGGGCCTGCTTCGAGAACAAATCCACCACTGTCCAGATTGCAGTGTACCCGTTACTAGCGGGGAGATCGACTATGAAGTCCATAGCGATCTCCTCCCATGGTCTACTGGGATCAGCTACCATTTGTAACAATCCAATTGGCTTCCCTGACCATGATTTAGCCGCTGCATATATTGAACACCCCTTCACGTATCTCTCGATGTCTCTGCGCATCTGTGGCCACCAAAACTGCCGTCTGATAAGATGAAGTGTTTTCAGAAATCCAAAATGCCCCGCTGGTTTTGAATCATGGCACCGTCGTAGGACAGATATCCGGAGGCATACCAGAATATACAGTTTATCCCCTTTCCATGCTAAACCCTCCTGAACGGTTACTAAAGCCTGATTCTGTGCCAACCACTGATCACGTTGTACCGCTGTCTTTAGTTCGGCCATGAAGGATGTAAGGAAGGCACATGACCTAAGCACTGTTGATATATTATGTGACACCTGACTAGGTGGTATGAGGGCTTCTACTACCTCCTCCCGTTTGCTGTTGTATTGTGGCATACGGGATAAGGCATCCGCAAGGAAATTCTTCCCAGCCGGGACATATTTCAAATGGAATGAGAACCTGTGGAAGTACTGAGACCACCGCACTTGTTTAGGGGATAACTGTCTCTGCGTTTGTAGTGCTTCCAGGTTCTTATGATCCGTCCACACCTCAAATGGATGTGATGCTCTTTCAAGGAGGTGACGCCACGTCATCAATGCCCATCTCACAGCAAAGGCCTCCTTCTCCCATATTGCCCATCCTCATTCTGTGGGGCTTAATTTGCGGGAGGTATAAGCACACGGTTGTAAATGATCCTGTCCATCCTTTTGTAAGAGTACCGCCCCCACAGCCACGTCACTAGCATCCGCCTGAACAATAAACGCTTGTGCTGGATCGGGATGCTTGAGGACCGGTTCTTGGGTAAACAAGTATTTTAACTGCTCGAACGCTGTTTGACATGTTGTCATCCAATTCAATAGTTGGCCCGGTTTTGGTCTCAAGGTGTGGGGTTTAGTGCACAAAAGGTCTGTCAGGGATAATGCTATCTTGGCGAATGCAGGAATAAACTGTCGATAAAAATTGGCAAATCCGAGGAAACTTTGGAGTTGTTTTCTCATCCTCGGGGTTTGCCAATCCACAATCGCCTGGACTTTCCATGGATCCATCTCCACGCCATCTCCTGATATCCTGTAGCCCAGGTAATCTATCTGTCAGGTTCTGATGTTATCTCCAATAAATTTCATTCTCAAACACAAAGTCTTTGATGAAATCTCTTATTTATTTATTTATTTATTTGTTTGTTTAAATTTCTATACCGCCCTTCTCCAATGTAGGACTCAGGGCGGTGTACAGCCAGAATTAAAAAACATAAAATACAAATATTAAAAAACAATTAAAATATATATAAATTTGGCCCAAAATTAAAAATACAAACCAATTAAAACATTTAAAATTTCTTCTTAAGCCAGCCCGGCTTGCTGGAAAAACTGGGTTTTAAGGGCACGGCGGAAGGCACTAAGGTCTTGGATTCTCCTTATCTCTGGGGGCAACTGATTCCAGAGGGTAGGTGCCCCCACAGAGAAGGCCCTCCCCCTGGGGGTCACCAGCCTACATTGATTGGCTGATGGCACCCTGAGGAGGCCCTCTCTGTGGGAGCGCACGGGACGATGGGAGGTCGTCGGTAGCAGCAGGCGGTCTTGAAGATAGCTAGGCCCGATGCCATGGAGCGCTTTAAAGGTGATAACCAGCACCTTGAAGCGCACCCGGAAGACCACTGGGAGCCAGTGCAGCTCACGCAGGAGCGGTGTTACATGGGAGCGCCATGCTGCTCCCATCACTACCCGCGCTGCTGCATTCTGGACCAGTTGGAGCCTCTGGGTGCTCTTCAAGGAGAGCCCCATGTAGAGAGCGTTGCAGTAGTCAAGGCGAGAGGTGACGAGGGCATGAGTGACTGTGCACAGGGAATCCCGATCAAGAAAGGGCCGCAACTGGCGGATCAGGCGAACCTGATAAAAGGTCCCCCTGGTTACAGCCGTCAGATGTTCCTCCAAGGACAGCTGCATATCCAGGAGGACTCCCAGATTGCGAGCCCTTTCTGTGGGGGCCAAAGACTCGCCCCCAATAGTCAGTGATGGAGTCAACTGATTATATCGGGATGCCGGGAGCCACAGCCACTCAGTCTTGGAAGGGTTGAGCTTGAGCCTGTTCCTCCCCATCCAGATCCGCACAGCCTCCAGGCACTGGGACATCACTTCAAGGGCATCATTGGGGTGGCCTGGGGTGGAGATGTACAGCTGGGTGTCATCAGCGTACTGGTGGTATCTCACCCCAAAGCCATGGATGATCTCGCCCAGCGGCTTTACATAAATGTTGAACAGAAGGGGCGAGAGGACCGATCCCTGCGGCACTCCACAGATGAGAGGCCTCGAGGTTGACCTCTGCCCCCCTGCCAACACAAACTGCGACTGGTCGGAGAGAAAGGAGGAGAACCACCACAACACGGTGCCTCCCACCCCCAACTCTTCCAGCTGGTGCAGCATGATACCATGGTCGATGGTATCAAAAGCCGCTGAGAGATCTAACAGGACCAGAACAGAGGAGCAACCCCTGTCCCGAGCCCTCCAGAGATCATCAACCAACGCGACCAATGCCATTTCTGTGCTGTGCCCAGACCTGAAACCTGACTGGAACGGATCTAGATAAGATGTTTCCTCCAGGAATTGTGGGAACTGTCGTGTGACCACACTCTCCACAACCTTCTCCATGAAGCGAAGGTTGGAGACAGGACGGTAGTTGGCCAATATTGCCAGATCCAGGGACGGCTTCTTGAGGAGAGGCCTCACCACCGCCTCCTTCAAGGCAGCGGGGAAGTGGCCCTCACTCAGCGAAGCGTTGATAACACCCTGGAGCCAGCCTCGTGTAACCTCCCGGGAAGCCAGTACCAACCAGGAGGGACACGGGTCCAGTAAACATGTGGCCGCACTAAGTCTCCCCAAAATCCTGTCCACATCATCGGGAGTCACAGTGTCAAACTCCTCCCAGATAACATTCTCAAGACTATTCCTCATCACTCTGCCCTGATCTACCCAGTCAGAGTCCAAATCCCCCCGGATCTGAGCGATTTTGTCATACAGGTATTGTCCAAAATCCTCCGCCCTGCCTTCCAAGAATAACGATCTTTATTGAAGAATAACGATCCAGTCCTGAACTCATTTGCAGCCGAAACTGATCCTCCGATCCCAAACCCCTCCCTTTCTGTTCCTCAAATCTCAGTGTCTCATTGGCCACCTTCCAAGTCCATCTATCATTTCAGTTACTACAAGTCACAGGAATTCCCCCCTCCTCTCATCACCTAGGTGACGTTAACTGCTGGGGGGAAAGAACTGGGTGAAAAGTCAAGCTACTATTTCTGACAGGCTCTTTCCTACTCATTCATGTCAGCGCTTTGGAAATCATAGTTTGGAATGCTGACACTATCTTCGCTTTGTGGAACTCACATTTTGACAGTTTCACAAACAGCTTAGCCACTAACAGCTTCTTTAATACTTGACGTACCAGACTGATATGTTCCTCCATGGTTCAGGTATATATTAAAATATCATCCAGGTATACCATCGTCCTGTACAGATGTTCATGCAGCACTTCATTAATAAGCTGCACGAACATTGCAGGGGTGCCCTGAAGACCGAACGGCATGACCTGAAACTGATAACTCTCGACGGGACAGTTGAATGTGGTTTCCCATTCATCCCCCAGTTTGATGCGGACCTGATAGTAAGCTTCACGCAAATCGAGTTTCATAAAGACTTGACCAGTTGCCAATGTGGCCAAGAGGTCTTTCATTAAAGGAAGCGGGTACAGATGTTCCACACAGACTCCGTTAAGATCCTGAAAATCAACGCATAAGCGTAACCTCCACCCTCCTTCTTTTCTCTGAAAAGAACAGGGGCTGCCATACAGGATCTACTAGGCTTGATAAACCCTCGCGCTAAATTTTTATCAATATACCGTCTCAACTCGGCTAGTTCCTTTTGCATCATTGAGTACATTCTTGGCTTCGGCAGTGTAGCCCCAGGAACCAACTCGATGGCACAGTCTGTTGGTTGATGAGGGGGCAACACCTCACACTCCTCTTCACTAAAGACAACAGCGAGATCTTCATAGACTCTAGGGAACCCCTGTTCTGGAGGGGGAACCACCGAAGCACACCCTTTCTCTTAGCCCCTTCATTAGCCGGTGCAGGTGGGGTATTATCCGAATCCGGATAATACGGATCCGGACCAAGTGTCAATCTTAGTTTTCGATATCCCGCTTACCACCAAATGTTGGGCTGCCACTTGTCAAGCCAAGCTAACCCCAATATTATTGGTTCAATCATCTTTTTGATCACAATAAAGTGAATAGCCTCTCGGTGGTCTCCTATCTCCAGGAATAGTCTCTCTGTCACATGGGTAGCTGCCCCTCCCTCCCAACAATGATCCATCCATCTGTTCAAATGTAACTGGAGTTTTTAGCCGCAACACCTGCAGTCCCAGGGCATCTACCACAGCTTGGCGGATAAGACACCGGGTACACCCCGAATCCACCAAAGCCCCATATTGGATTCTGGTGGTAGCACGAGGGTTCCTCAATACCACCGGTATCACAAAAGGATAAATGGGGTCGCTCACCATTGGGTCTTCCAGGTCCTTGTCATCACTGTCCCCAGACACTACAGGAAACTTCCCCACCATCGGAGTCAATATGGGGTCTCTGGCCTGGGTTTCTGTAGCCACCTTGGGCCTTGTGTCACTTGGGATCTCTCTGGTGGTTGCAGTGCCCATCCTCTGGTTAAAACTCCAGAGGTTGACTTTTGGGGCTGTATTCGTGGTGATGGCATGGGGCATTCAGCTGCTTTGTGGCCAACCTAAAACAGCGAAACACCGGTCGTCGGGATCTCTCCATTGGTTCCGGGATCACACATGGTCTGGACTCTCTTAAGCCTTGGGGTTTTTCTGTTGGTTTTTCTATTAGGCTTTTCCTCTGTCCTAAGCTCCCCTTGGGTCACACCCGGAACTCTCTGAGTCCCACGTCCAGCTCTATTGCTGCCTTGAACCAAACAGCCAAATATGGAGCCAGGCCTCTATACACACAGGCCTGTCGCAGGTCTCAGTCCAACCCCATGTGAAACCGTTGGACTAACATTCGTACCGGCCAACAGACCAGGCACCTCGCAATCTTCCGGTAGTCTCGTACATAGTCCTTAGCAGGAGGATCAGGTATTCTACTCGCTCTGCACATGGTCAGTCCGTTGATGGCTGTTGGGTTCCTCTCGCAGGCCCCCTCTCCTGCCACTGAGGTTGGTGTTCTGAACCCCCCACCTCTCTCAGAGAAGACCCCTGGTCCCAGGACACCATATGGTCTTCCACCCGACCCGGTGCTTGCTCTTTCTGTAGTTTGGGGCTGGTAAGGTGGAAATGAACCTCTGAACTAGATGTCCCAGTGTCCTGCCAAGACGGGCCTTGCAAAGGTTCCAAACCAGTAGCCCACGGTTGCCATGAGGGGGCGTCACAGAAACTGGCTTCCTCGAATCGTTCCCGAAGGGTATCCATGGTGCTAGGGCCAGGGCCTGTAGCATAGCTCCACTCCCCCTCTTCATCATCTGTCCAACGTCTCTCCCTCCAACCCTGGAAAGATGGACCTAAAGGAGGGGGAGTTGATAACTTTGTTCCAGTAAGAGCAGAGCTGTGCCACAACTCCCCAGTAGCTGACTGTCCAGGATGGCTCCTCTGCACCTGGAGACCCTCCTCTGCCTGACAGTCCTCACCCTGGGTCTATTGTATCTTCAGTCTCACCACTGGTTGCTCAGCGGTCTCCTCTTGCACCTCCTCCTCTGCTGCTTCAGCCAACAGCTCCATCTCAATCCCTCCTGGCACCATCCCCTCTGCCATTCTCCAAACTTTCAGCAAACGGGATCACCAGCTCAACAGAAATAGTCACAGATGAAGGGAAGCACTGACTTTCTCTCGGCTCTGTCTCTCACCCTGTCCGTGGCCATCAAAAAGAACCAAGAAACGATGTCGATTTGCAACAGTTTAATCTAGGTCTAAGCAGCAGCACAGCAAGAAGAACAGAACAAGCCGGATCATGGGGTTTAAGTCAGCGCTGCCCGCAACCGCCGTGCAGCACTATTTATTCCCTCCCCTGTTAAACCACCATCCGGTATGCAATCCCCAACCCCCCCAT
Organism: Pantherophis guttatus; assembly: GCF_059756535.1. Classification (NCBI taxonomy): domain Eukaryota; kingdom Metazoa; phylum Chordata; class Lepidosauria; order Squamata; family Colubridae; genus Pantherophis; species Pantherophis guttatus. Next base: position 59,027,477 of record NC_142069.1, on the reverse strand, counting down.
CAGCTGTTCGGCGGTTTTGACAATCCCGCCCATCAATGTTGTTGGCGCTCCCGTAGCGTCATAGGTCAGCACCGGCAACTCAGATTCGGGAAGCTGTGCCGATCTCGTCAAGCCTGCATGCCGCTCAATGCTGGACCCAGCTGGTTGCTGTGTGGAGCTTCCCCCACCGTCCCAGGCATTCAGGTGGGTATTACCAATGCTCCGACTTCCCCAGGCCCCCAGTGATGGCAAGTCCCAGCTGGGGCTCGACACATGGAAGAAATTTCCATCCCAATGGAAGCAAGAGCTCCTCAAACCACAAACCGCATTCTCTCCAAAATCCTCAGCCTGTTTCAAGTGTGGAAAAGAGAGGCACCGAGCTGCAGAGTGTCATTTGCAAACACTTGCCCAGAACCACCCACCAGGGGGAGAACCCTGAAAAACCGGGCTGGCATGGGAAGGAGACTGCTCTGAGGAGCAGGGAGACCATCCCCCCCTCTTTGGGGTGGAAACCCTGGCATCTCAGCAGGAGGAATCACACTCATTTGGAAGTGTTCCAGAAGATGAACCACTGGTAAGCAAACCAATTAAACTGCTTACCCTCCCCTTAAGACTATTTATTCCAAACCAGGACAGGGAGATAAATATGTCCGCTCTAGTGGACTCAGGGTGCACCCATTGTTTGATCAGCCCAACCCTAGTAGGGAAGTTGGGGATTAATGTAAGAAAGCTGAAAAACCCCATTGCTTTCTGCCAACTAGATGGGTCAATAGCAGGAGGGGAGCCAGCTTCTTTTGCCACTGAGCTTCTACATATAGGCATCAGAAGCCATGAGGAAAGGCTTACATTTATAGTGACACCTGGCATGAAATGGCCGTTAGTTCTGGGCCTTGCATGGCTGAAAAAATGGAACCCAAAAATCAATTGGAAACAAGGCATCATAAATTTCCAGAGGAATGTGACTTTTGCTGAGAATCCACATAAAGGAACGGAGGGGGCAGAGAATCGAGAAACAGCCATGTCTGGTCACACCATACCAACTGAGGGCATATCCATAGAATACAAGGATTTGGCTGAGGTTTTTAGCAAAAAAGCCTCAGACGAGCTCCCTCCCCACCATGCCACCGACTGTGCGATAGAAATCTTACCCAGCTCTAAACTCCCTAAACCCAAGATGTACAGCATGTCACCGAGGGAGTTGGAAGAGCTGAGAACATTTATTGAGAAAAACCTAGCAAGGGGTTTCATCGAACCAGACCAACCAAAAATTGCAGCTCTAGTGCTATCTAGAGAGAAAAAAGATGGCTCAGCTCTTCCAACTCCCTATGTGCTGATTTTTGTAACCTGAATGCGATCAGTGTGGAGAACATGTACCCCCTCCCCCGTATGAAAGATATGCTAGCACACCTCGCTAAAGGGAAAGTGTTTTGAAAGCTGGAATTAAGGGAGGCTTACTACCGTGTCAGAATTAAGGAGGGGGATGTGTGGAAAATGGCATTTAATACCCCCCTCGGGTGCTACCAATTCAAGGTGCTCCCCTTTGGGTTACAAGGAGCCCCTGCAGTGTTTATGCAGTTAATAAATGAAGTGCTATATCAGCATTTGTATAAGGGGGGCCTGGTCTACTTGGACGACATTTTAATATATACAGAGACCAAAGCAGAACATGTAAAACTAGTCAGGGTGATTTTAAACAAACTCGTTGTGCCAAACTTTATGCTAAACTTTCTAAATGTGAATTTCACCAAGAGAAGATTGACTATTTGGGGTACTGCATTTCACACCAGGGCATAGAAATGGATCCTCTAAAAGTGCAGGCTGTACTTGATTGAGAACCTCCATGCATGCGTAAACAGTTACAAAGCTTCCTGGGTTTTGCCAACTTTTCTCACCAGTTTATCCCTGCTTTCGCTCAGATTGCCCTCCCCATCACCAAGAAGAGATTTTACATATTCATTTTAATCAAGCTTGATTACAAGCAACAAAATTACTACCTAGAGTATATTTTAAAATTGTCATGGTAACAGATATAAAATATAAAGACTAGATATAGAGTTTAACATCTGATCATCAATTGGAAGTATGCAAATGTTTTAAACTTAAGAAATTATAATTCTTATCTGAAGGGCAAGGGTTGAAACTTGTAACTAGTATATATCAGCTATTGAGTTATTGTTATTGAACTTATAGTGACTTAGATGATCGATGAATTTAATACATAGAGAAAATTTTCACTTATATTATACCTGATTAATACATTTGTGTGTGCTTATATGTATTTATTTATAATTATACACATGTACAGTGGATTCAGAAAGTATTCAGGTCTTCTCACTTTTGTCAATTTTGTTATGCTGCAGCCTGATTCTACAGTTATTGAAATTCATTTTTTCCCTCATTAATCTACACCCATTACCCCATAATGACAAAGTGAAAACAGAATTTTAGAAATATCTGTAAATTTATTAAAAAGAAAAAACTGAAATATTATATTGGCATTCAGACCCTTCACTCAGTACTTTGTTGAAGCATCTTTAGCAGCAATTACAGCCTCAAGTCCAAGACTCTTGGTGTCTGTGCCTCCTCCCGTTCTGACACCAGCGATAGCCGAGGCTTAGTTCAGAAAAAAGCAAGGTGTAGTCATAGGATGGAATAAATGATTGAATAATCGAATAATCCGGGTAACCCAGGGGGGACAAGATGGTCAAATAATGGTCAAATAAGGCTGCAGATCAATCAAAAGTTGTAAATTTATGCTGAGTGGCCATATTAGGCCTAAGCCTAATAAGGGGGGGGAACAGTTAAGGGGGAGACCAACTGTCATCTCCCAGCTGACAATCCTCAGTTCCTTCCCCATAAGCTTGATCTTCAGGCCATTCAGCCCATTAAGCCCCCTCCAATGCTTTAGAAAAAAAAAAGAGGGGGAGTGTCCAGATCCCTCAAAAACTGAGGGATCCTAACGATTGTAATGCTGCCCTCTTCTCCACCAACAACGGGGGCGTCTTTGCAGCCAAGCCTCCAGGTACTGCCGCTGCCCACGCCACCTCCAGCGCCACCACCCTCATCACCACAGTCACCTCCGCCACTGTAGCCATCGCTGCCACCTCCGTGCTGCTGCCGGTGGCACCCAAGCCTGCCTCCGAACCGCGGTTCTTTAGCTGCCCCGGCATTCCTGTCAGCACCATCGTCGTCAGCGCCACCACCACAGCAACCTCGCTGCCCACGGCGCCGGTTGTGCTAGCCCTGGTGGCCGCCTAGGCCCCGACAGCTGGGCCCTGATTGCGCCGTTCTCCACGCCGTCCTCTAACCTCCTCCCTGACAGTCAGCTGTTCCTCAGGCTCCATCCATGGCTCTATCGAGCCGGCAACACCTCGGCTCTCTGGGAGGGGGTCAAAAGATGGTTAACTGACCCCCGACACTCCTGAAAATGTCGAACATCGCCTCCCTAAGTTCGGGGGTCACTGTGGTGCCGCCATTTTGGTCTGCTGCCCAACAAAATTATCCAATGATTCCAAAAATGATTCCAAAACTTCTTTCAAAAGATCCACAGTCAGCATTTGTGAGCCTTCATCACTTTCAAAAAAGCCAGCAATTTTTTTTCCTTAGATATAATTTTTAAATCCTTCTCCTTTTAAAATAAAATCCTCTTCTTTTAAACAGGGGCTTTCAACACCACATAATACTTTTGTATCTAAGTTTCACTTTTCCACGCCCCGTTAGAGTCACACGCCATCTTACTTTCCCTTTCTACCACAGAGATTCAGAGGGAAGTGATAGATTTTGGAGTTAAAGTTTAGTACTTGCAATTTTCATTTCTCCTGTGTTTGCTCTGCCAGCTTTCAAGTCCAAATTTTTTCCCCTTAAAATAAAGTTGCTGATGCTGGTGTGGTCACGATGCCTTGTTCTGCATAAAGCAGACTCATCCCGGATTCGGAGTACTGAAGAGCTTTCAGGGAGCTCTCACCCTGCAAACCCCAGGCTTAAAAAGAAAAACCTGGGGGTCTAGGGGAGCTCTATCCAAACCCCTCTGCTCTTCTCTCCCCCTTTTCCCCAGGGGGAGAGTTTCGAGCTGCTAGACAGCTGATTTTCGCTGTTCTAGCGGCAAACAGAATCGGGGGGTTGGAGCTCCTAAAGGACTGTCCATCAGCGATCACGGAGCCACCGGAAGTCCTTTTGTTTTTTGTTTCCCTCCCAGTACCATTACCTCTCTCTAATGTTCATCTCACTTTTTTGTCATTATTTTTTCAATTCAATAGATGGTTGGAAAGAAATTATGAAGATCCACTTCTCTTCTAAGAAAATTCTTCACTGCATCATATATTTTTCTTCTACACAAGTGCTTTCATTTTCATTTAAAACTGTCACACTCTTACCTCTATTCCAGAAACGGTTGTCTAATATGCTTTATAAAAACCTCTTGGCTTTTCTGTGTCCTATTTAGCTCCTAGTCCACAGTTGGCACTAAATAAATGTCAAGTCATAATAGGAATACACAATTTCCTAAGGCACTAATTATAGCCAAATGGAAGGAAGTATGGTCAGCAGCTCTGCCAAATGTAAGGGAAGCTATGGTTATTGCAAATGTTCATTTGGAAGAGGAAGTTATGAGTCACATTCAGATCAAAGAAGGCTTTTCCTTTCCTTTTAAATATCAGTCATTAAAAGTTTCCTGCAACTCTCTGATGGGAGAAGCTGCTCCTAGCAATCTTTCTTAATGCTCATAAAAAAGCTTAAATGGTGCACTCTTTTAAATTATTGTATATTGTATTGTTATACTGTAATAAAATATATATTTTATGACATGAACATAGTGTTTTGTACAATAATTATGTTCTTACCGGACCAAAAACATTGCTGTCAAAGCTGTGCCCATGATGATCGCCTTCTACCCATATATGGCCATGTGGAATTTTCACATATTTCTTTTTATAGCCTATGGTTCTAAAGGCAAGTGGAAATGGAAAGTTAGTTGTGTAAAAAAGCAAAATAAAAAGTCAACACTTTGGCTACAGTCTTAGTATGTATTGATCCTTTATTTTTTGTATGCTGATCTCTTTTTTAATAAAATAATAACATCATAAATTTCAAAGTAGCCCTTTAATTTCTCTCAGCCCTCTGTCCTGTCCCCCCCCAACACACAAATCCAATTTGCAAATATAACCACGCCGACTTGAAAATGCTCATTTGTATTTCTGAAAACCAAGCTACAGGATGCAGGATCCTCCATAGATTGTGTTCTTTGCCATTAACTATGCTTGCTATGATATTTGGATGTTTCAAAAAATAAAATAAAATGGAGTACAATGGTTTCATATCCTTATAGGCTTACAATGCAGTCCTATATAAGCTTCCACAAAAGTAGTTTTTCTTCTCAATAAAGTTTTTAAAAAGGAGATATGAAGCCTCAGGAATATTATTCTAGTGATGTAATCTACTCATTTTCAAAGATAGGCAAGATGTAATTGGGGGAACCTTATTGGGAGAGAAGAAGAATAACATTTGGCTGCAAGCTTGTTGTGAATCAAAGCCTCAGCATGATACCAGGAAACACTTCTATCGCAGTAACCACTATGTGAAAGAGACAGATCTGAAATCACAGTAACCATATGAGACAATTTTGTTCCTTGAATGATGGTATTCTAATATTATGTTCCATAAAAAACACATAGCTGGGAGGAGAGAAATACAGGTAGTCCTCAATTTACAACAGTTCATTTAACGACTGTTCAAAGTTACAACAGCACTAAATAGCGACTTATGACCATTTTTCATGGTTATGACCATTACAGCATCACATAATCATGTGATCAAAATTCAGATGCTTGACAACTGGTTCATATTGATGACAGTTGCTGTGTCCCAGGATCTTGTCATCACTTTTTCAGACCTTCTGACAAAGAAAGTCAATGGGGAAACCAGATTCACTTAACAACCAGGCTATTAACTTATCAACTGCAATGATTCACTTAACAACTATGGCAAGAAAGTTTGTAAAATGGGGTAAAACTCACTTAACAAATGTCTCACTTAACAACATAAATGTTGGGGTGCATTGTGGTAGTAAGTTGAAGACTACCTATATAAATCCCAATTTTATAAGCTAGTATAGAAACAGGTGCTTTGATAACACTAGGAAAGTTGTATGCAAACCAATGTTCTAAGCTCATGGGAATAAATGTACAGTTGTGGATCCTACTCTGTTTTCCCCAAAATAAGACATCCCCTGATAAGAAACCCAATCAGGCTTTTGAGCGCATGGCAATAAGGCCAAGCACTTATTTCAGGGTTCAAAAAAATGTAAGACAGGGTCTTATTTTCAGGAAAACATGGTAACTGTGGTTTGCATTCTCTTGCAGATAGAAATAAAAGAAGATTCATAATTTCTGATGAAATTGAAAAGGCCATCTAAGGAGATTATTGGTAAAAGGTACAACTCCTGTACATATGTGAGCTCAATTCACTACCAAATCTATGAGAACCTCCCCCACCCCCCACACACATGTACTGCTTAAAGTGTCCTTGCAAGAAAACATTCCTAGCAAACTTCATTGAGCCTGAGTGGTGACAGGGAGAGGAATCAGATAGGAACCTGTGGCTCAGTAAAACAAAACGGTTTCTATTAACTGACCACTTCTCAGAGATGGTATAGCTGCCATATGGACATGGTAGGAAGAGATAAATAACAATAAGGTTACCCAGATGGATTTATCAAAAATCCAACATCATGTAGTAATTTACATTGTGTCCACTTTCTTCTTTGTCTTTCCTTTGTAGTACTGTAAAGCAAAGGAATATAAGCTATGCTTCTGCCTCCCCACCCCAAAGCTGCTGAGCAAAGTGTCATTATTTATTTATTTATTTATTTATTTATTTATTTATTTATTTTATTTAATTTATATACCGCCCTTCTCCCGAAGGACTCAGGGCGGTGAACAGCCATAATAAAACAGTGTACAAAATAGAATTTAAAAGCAGATTAAAATAATTAAATCATAGGCCAAATTTAAAACTCCATTTAAAACCAATTTTAAAACCCCATTAAAACCAAATTAAAACCATTTATCCCATCAGAGCGGCTTGCTGGAATAACAGGGTCTTCACTGCATGACGGAAGGTGCGGAGGTCGGGGATCCTTCATATGTCCGGGGGCAATTCATTCCAGAGGGTAGGGGTCCCCACAGAGAAGGCTCTCCCCCTGGGGGTCGCCAGTCTACATTGTTTGGCTGACGGCACCCTTAGGAGGCCCTCTCTGTGTGAGCGTACTGGTCGGTGGGAGGCAATCAGTGGCAGAATGCGGTCTTGTAGATAGCCAGGTCCTAAGCCATGGAGCACTTTAAAGGTGGTAACCAACACCTTGAAGCACACCCGGAAGACCACCGGGAGCCAGTGCAGCTCGCGCAAGAGAGGTGTTACATGGGAGCGATGGGTCCCCCCTGTCAATTTGCAAAGCTTTCAAGTTGCCATGGCAACCCCCATTATTACTTGCGTGGCCGCATTCTGGACCACTTGGAGCCTCCGGGTGCTCCTTGAGGGGAGCCCCATGTAGAGAGCGTTACAATAGTCCAGACGGGAAGTGACGAGGGCGTGAGTGACTATGTGCAAGGTGTCCCGATCCAGAAAGGGGCGCAACTGGGAAATCAGGCGAACCTGATAAAAAGCCCCCCTGGCCACGGCCGTCATATGATCATCCAAAGACAGCTGTGAGTCCAGGAGGACGCCCAAGTTGCGAGTCCTCTCTGAGGGGGGTAAGATCTCATCCCCAATAGTCAGCGATGGTGTAAGCTGGCTATATCGGGACGCCGGAAACCACAGCCACTCAGTCTTGGAGGGGTTGAGTCTGAGCCTGTTCCTCCCCATCCAGATCTGCCTCCAGGCAACGGGACATCACGTCAAGGGCATCATTGGGGTGACCTGGGGTTGAAATGTACAACTGTGTGTCATTGGCATACAGTTGACACTTCACCCCAAAGCCACGGATGATCTCGCCCAGCAGCTTCACATAAAAGTTAAACAGGAGAGGTGAGAGAACCGATCCCTGCGGCACCCCACAAATGAGGGACCTCGAGGTCAACCTCTGCCCTCCCATCAACACAGACTGCGTACGGTCAGAGAGGAAGGAGGAGAACCACCATAAAACGGTGCCCCCCACTCCCAACCCCTCTAGCCAACACAGCATGATACCATGAATGATGGTATCAAAAGCCGCTGAGAGGTCTAGGAGGACCAGGACAGAGGAACAACCCCTGTCCCGATCCCTCCAGAGATCATCAACCAATGCGATCAATGCCGTTTCCGTGCTGTAACCCACCCTGAAGCCTGACTGGCATGGATCTAGATAGACAGCTTCATCCAGGAATCAAGGAAGTTGTCTCGCCACCACACTCTCAACAACCTTCGCCGCGAAGCGAAGGTTGGAGACAGGACGATAATTAGCTAAAACAGCCAGGTCCAGGGAAGGCTTCTTGAGGAGGGGCCTCACCACTGCCTCTTTCAGGGCGGCTGGGAAGACACCCTCACCCAGCGAAGCATTGGTAATCTCCTGAAACCAGTCTCGTGTAACCTCCCGGGAGGCCAGTACCAACCAGGAGGGACACGGGTCCAGTAAACATGTGGTAGCGTTAAGCCTCCCCAAAATCCTGTCCATGTCCTCAGGAGTCACAGGGTCAAATTCCTCCCAGATAACAGTCTCAGTCGCCTCCGTCATCCCGTCTGAAACTATCCAATAAGAGTCCAGGCCGTGCCGAATCTGAGCGATTTTATCATGCAGATATTGCCAATAAAGTATTCTCATACTTTGCTGGGAGCCCAGTGTATACTATTTTATTATTTGCACACTAATAAAATTATGTTGTATTTTCAAAGTTATTTGGTTGGCATACATGAACCTGAAATTACAGTATAACAAGCTATCACTCAGTTAGAAAGATGCACATTAAGAATGGTTTGGAAAGAAGAAAAAGAAGAAGACACTGAAATTGACAAAAGGACCATGTTTATTTATTTTTTTCATATTTCTGAACCACCCATCTCCCTCAAAGAGAGACATACACTGTCCTTCCTCCTTCCTTTATTTTTCAAGAAAAGGGCTACATAATTAGGCAACCCACTCAATGCAAGATATGCCTAAGCTATTGGTCCTGTATATACCATGTTTTCCCCAAAATACAACCTACCCCAAAAGTAAGCCCTAACTTGATTTTTACATGTGCACCCAATATTAGCCCTACCCCCCCAAATAAGCCCTAATTAAGACCCTGCCCACTCCAGGGTGCATGGGTAAAAATTAAGCTAGGGGGTGGATGGGGGGTGGAGCTGACCTACTACTTACCTTCAGACAGTTGCAGCCAGACCACACGCACCCCAACACCTGCCTTGCTGACCCATTTTTTCTGCAGCCAGCAAGGCCAGCAAGGCTTTCCTGAAGGCCTCTGCAGCCAATAACAGAGCCAGATCAATCCAGGGCTCTGTTATCAGCTGCAGAGGCCTTCAGGAAAGCCTTGCTGGCCTTGCTGGCCACAGAAGAAGTTCCTGACGGCCCCTGACAGTGAAAAGGAGGCCAGGGGTGACAAGCGCAAGTGAGGTGAGTCAATGGATGGCATACCCTGAAAATAAAACCTGGTGCGTTTTTTGGTGGCAAAAAAAATACAAGACAGGGTTTATTTTGGGGAAAACACGGTATATGCTTGCACAATGAACAAAAAGCAATTCTGTTGAAAAAAAACCTCTTGATTTTGCAATGGGAGTAAAATAAAATAATAAAATAATAAAATATAATAAAATAATAAAATAAAAATGAAATGAAATGAAATAAAATAAAATAATATAAAATATAACCACTTACATGAATAAGAAGTTAAAATTTGCCAGAACATATTGGACATTGATTATTTTATTCTGATATTATAAGTTATTTTGTTTTAAAATTTTATAGTAATTTTTGTCTTTGTTTATCTGCAGCAAAATCATAAAAACATTTGTGCATGCAGACTGACATGCAAATTTAAGAAACCACATCTAGGAGAGCTGTGCAGGGACGGCTTGCCCGAAAGAACTATAGCACTGCAAGAACTAAAGCCTTGCAGCTTTTATCTGCCTCCAGGTAAGGCCCCTCCTCCTCCTCCTCTCCCCTTCCCCTTCCTGAAGTTCCTTCCCCATAGTAAAAATGATTAACCCAGTAATCGTTCAGCTAGATCTCCCTCGCAAAATTGCATTATTTAGTGCATTGGAAGGGATATCCATTGTCTGAAGCTACTTGGGTGAAAAGCTGGGATATTCATGCAGACACCTTAATTAAGCTATTTCATGAGAAATTTCCTGATAAGCCTAAGGGTCCGCCTGGAGGAGGGAAGGATGGTGTGAATGGTATTAACCCCTGACTTCTATGTCGTTCCAGGATGTGTTCCTTTCCTGAGGGGGAGGACATTTGCCTGCACCTGGATGGGAGTGACTGGGGATTGTTTCCAGTTGAGCCTGAAGGATGGATTGGATCATATAATGTCTGAATGGTATCAACCCCTGACTTCTATCTCGTTCCAGGATGCGTTCCTTTCCTGAGGAGGGTAAGCCTGTCAGTTTTGAAAGCCATTTTTTCTGACTGCCACATATTTTAGCCTGGGAGGGTTTTTTTTTTTTTTTTTTGGAGTGGTGGAAGAATAGCCATAACAACATTCCTTGCTCTGGGAGTCAAGGACATTTGCCTGCACCTGGATGGGAGTGACTGGGGATTGTCTCCAGTTGAGCCTGAAGGATAGATTGGACCAGTGGTGGGTTGCTCCCGGTTCGCACCGGTTCCCGCGAGCCGGTAGCGGTGACAATATGATGTCACCAAACCGGTTCTCCCCCCCGCCCCTCCCCTTCGCATTATTCTTACCCTTTATTTGGCCCCACTCCAATCTATTGCTGCCTCCTGAGTCCCAACTGATGGCTAGAGGGAAAAAAACTGTTTGAACTCTTGCCGGTGGGCTTCAAAGGGCCGCTCTACAGCTGATCAGTGTTAAAAGAAAACAAATGAGTAGCTATGCTAGGGAAAAAACGAAACTGAAAGTAAAGCAGGCTCTGCTGCAACGTGACAAAATGAGGCAGGGAGAGATCTCTTTTTCTTTTTGCTTTTTGCTCACCAAAAAAGGTAGGTGCAAACAATGGGAAATTTAGGGCAAAAGAGGAGAGTTCAAGATTTTAAAACACAAAAGAAAAAAAAGCTCTATTTAACTAGGGAATTGTAATAATTGAGATACTATTAATTGTATATTGTGTTGAAAGCAGAAATGGTTAAGTTGTGGTTTGGAAGAATACATGGGGGAAATTATTTGGTTTATTATTATTGGTAAATATAATTAATTGATTTGTAAGAAATTGGATTGCATGGAAATAATTGGAATATTCATGTTTATATTGATTAATTACAAAAAAAGATAGTTATACAACTAATTGATTTAAATTAACATGTTGAATTTGTATTAAACAATTGTAATATTACATAATTAACCAATGTGAGGATGGATATAAAAATAGATGACAATGGGAAGGGGTATAATATAGAATAGAAGGGAAAAATTGAATTTGATTAAGATTAGAGATGAGGATGAAGGGTAATATTGTTTTTTAAAAAAATAGATGAGGAATAAATATGGCAAAAGGGAAATACAGAAATTGTAAATTTAATTGAAATGACTAAACACTGTTTAAATTTGTGAACCGGCCAACTACTCTGTTCAAAGAAAATACATTGTATGTTTGTATGTGTGTTTCTAATTATTGCTATTTATTCATATTTGTTCTCTTTTATTCTTTAAAATTTAACAATTCATTCTTTATCTTAATATCTTTATATTTATTTGGGGTTGCCTTTCTTCCATTTTATCTTTTTTATTGTACAGCAATCTTTCTCCTCAAACCTACCACCTCTCTCTTTTCTTTCCTTCTTACTTTCTCTCCCCCCCACTTCTTCTCCTCCCTACTTCCTCTTCCTTTCTCCTTCTCCTCTCTTCCTCCCTCTCTTACCCTCATTCCTACTCTAATTTCCGTTCCCTTCCTTCCTCCCTTCTCTTCCTTCCCTCTCTTCTCCTTCCTTCATCCCTCTCTATTGCTGTATCCTTTTGTGCATATGGATTACTCAGAGGGCTGAAAAAGTTATTTTTGACTGGTCCTTGCACTTTTGACCAGTCCTCGAACTTATGACTGTCCTCACATTTTACGTTTTTTGCCCTATCTTGTCACCATGGTGAAGAAAAGCAGTTGTGAAATGAGTGACATGGTTGTTAAGAATGCTGCACGGGCATAAATGTGAGGATGGTCATAAGTGTGAGGACCAGTCAAAAGTGCAAGGACCTGTCAGAAATGACTTTTTTCAGCCCTCTGAGTAGTCCCTATACACATAGCTATGGCCACCCGGTCACATGATCAGCTAGCCACGCCCACCCAGTCACATGACCTCCAAACCACGCCCACAAAATAAGCCACGCCCACAGAACTGGTAGTAAAAAATTTTAGAACCCACCCCTGGATTGGACCCTGTGATGAACTTGTGGGTGTGGAACAGGGTTGTGAACTTTCAACTGGGTGGGGGAAACCTGGAAGCTTTCAGGTTCGGGTTTTCCCAAATGTGCCAACATGACATCTCTAATAAAGTGGAACTTTGAGGAATGTATTGCCTTGGAGTTTTATTTCATTGGGGATGTTTTTTGGAAGCCTGAAAGTGCATTTGGTTTATGATTACTTTATGTTTTCTACCATATATTAGATATTGCACTGGATATATCTAGCCTGCCACACAACTCTCTTGTCTTGAGCAGTCCTGATCTCTGAACAAACCCAGCATCAACCATGATATCTCTTTCTGGCAACTGGCTGGCAGTTCTATACACAATAATAGGCAGGGAACCTAGAATTGGAATCCTCATCCAATAAAATACTTACAAATGGAACATTGTTTTGCTTTTTAGAGGAGATATATTAGGAAAAGTCATGCAAATGCTGCATAGCTTTTTTGTAATTAACTATTCTATTCAAAATGTAAATCTGGGAATAACAAAATGAGCAAGAAATGACTTTACTTTAAAAGCAAAGGGAAATTTGTTTATGCACATCTTTCAAATCCTTCCATTATCAATGAGCAATGGACATAACAAATTAGCAGTACAACATATATCCTAAAGAGCAGTACAACATATATTCTGTCAGAAATTGAGGAGAGTGGAGTTTAAATATGGGATGATTAATTAGCAGAGAGCATACAGAAAGGTAATTTAATTGTTAAAATGCAAGTAACTGGAATTTTTTAAAAAAGGATAGTTTACGTAAATATTGTTAGCTTGATTCATACAGAACATGTAAGAATACAAAGTGCACTGGCGTGAGAAGTAATATCAGTTAGAAGGAAGACAGGAACTATGTTCAAAGTGAGAAGAGTTTACCTTGTGCATGGCAAGTAAGTGGTACAGATCTCTCCATTTTTAAGGCTTAAGAGAAGGGCATGCAGCTGTAAGAACTTTTATACAGACTCCTAACAATGTTACTGTTTTCAGTGGAAGAATGCTCATGAGAACAATGCTATGTAGTGCACTTTCATAGGCATTCTCATCACTAAAAGTCATGTGGGGACCTCTGGCCACCTTCAACTTGGTGCCCTCCAGGTGCACTAAAGTTATTTTTAGAGTTTGCAGCAATCCAACCAGCACACAAGTAAATAATTCAGCAGGATTCATTTATGTAAGAAACTTCTTTATATACCATGTAGCAGAAGCCAGAACCAGAACTCAGAATCCAGAAGTACAGAATCGATAAAGCACTCATATATATATACAGATCAGTGAACCTAAGCCACGCCCAGGCTCCGAGCCGTCTGGGTCACCAACAGGTACCTGACCTGTTACTATGTCTATTCTAATTCATGAACCCTTATATACTGACAGTTATAGTTTCCAGGATTCCCGGTCAACAAAAGCAATCATTCTCGACATTATATCACAATATATCTAGATGAAGATTGAGGCAAGTTAAACAAAGGTAGTCATGGTCCACCATGAAATCTTTCAAATACTGCACTACCAAAAATCCTCAATATTCAATGTGAATTATTCTATGAATGCATGTGAAGAAGTAGAAAAATATTTTTCAGATGGCAGCACGTGGTAAAATGGGAGTGTATGTGCTTTCCCTTCTTTCTCCCCATTTACTGATTACACATATGAAACATAAACAATGCAATGAAAAAGAGTCGAGGTGTTAAATTTGAGAATTAGAACTAATAGTATAGATATGTACACTACTAGTATATAAAATACCAAACATGGCATTTTAATAACCCAAAACTGCACTGCCAGCAAATTTCTGCCATCCTTCACATTGTTCTATATGACAATTCAATTCTGGGTCCAGAAGCCAGTGGTGGGATTCAGCCGGTTCGCACAGGTTCACTAGAACCAGTTGGTAACCGTTTGCTCAGTTCACCGAACTGGCTGAAGCCTCACCCCTCCCTCCCAGTCTCTCCTCACTGGGAGGCTTGTCTTGCCTCCTGGCCATTTGCCCAAGCTTGGTAGGGCCCTGTTCGGTCCTGTGTAGGCCTCCCCCAGCCTGTTACAGACCGAAATGGAGCCTTTGTGGGCCAGATCCAGCCCTCCCAGGCCCCGTTCAGGCCTCCCTAGGCCACCCCCAGCCTGTTAAGAATAAAATGGAGGCTCCCTGGCCCTGATCCAGCCCTCCCAGGCCCTGTCTGGGCCTCTCTAGGCCACCCCCAGCATGTTACAGGACGAAATGGAGGCTCTGTAATCACAGCTTTACTTTCACTGTTCTTCAGAATCATGCTTCTCTCCACTCCTAACTTCATTTAACTGATTCATAGCATTTTATTTTAATTAATTAAATTAAATTACAATTAATTAATTCACAATGTATTACTCATATTTATTTTTAAATCCATTCTCATCTGTATCTTTAACTGATTTAAGATAAAAAAGTATGTCAACAAATATCTTAACTCCTATTCTCTCCTAGACTTTCCTCCATGCCATGCATATTTCCAATAAGTATCAACATTTTGAATCACTTTAAGATCAATTTTCTATAATTATTAAATCTGTAAATAATTCTTTTTAATGTCCAGCACCTTAAAAAACATTTTCTTCTAAATTATTAGGTCTGTAAATAGAGCTTAAAAATTCCAAATTTAAAAAGATATTAAGACATCAAAAAATCATGTTTTTCAATCATTTATACTCTTTTTTTCTAATCAAATTGTTTGTATATTCATAAAATCAACTTTAATAAAAATAATAGTGAAAAAGGAGAGAGAATAGTAACAATATTAATAATAGTTAAAATAAAAAAGGAAAAGAGAAACAAAAATAAAAAAGGAAAGAAAATAGAAATATAACAAGAGAAATTGAAAAGAGAATTAGAAAAAATAGAGAGAGGAAAAGAGACAAAAAAGAAAAAGAAAAAAGAAAGAAAGAAAAAAAATAGAGAAAGAGCAAAGAGAAGAAGGAAAGTATCTCCTAAGATTATTCAGACATCAAACTCCCAGACACCATGACATCCATTTAATTCAAACTATGATATTTTGTTATCTTGTTACATGATATATTCCATTTTTTTTCTTTCTCCAATCTGTCTGAGTATATTTATTTCCCATTTCAATATCCTCAAAGTTATAACTTCTATAAAGTTAATTCTGAATTGGCTATTCCATATATAATATCATCATGTCCTTCTTTTGTTGCCACGCCCTTTTTCTCTTGTTGCCACACTTATTAAATCAGTTTTCATTATTCCATTTAGTTTCTTCTTTCTGATCTTCAATAAATCCTCCATTACACAGATTATATTTCCAAAGTCAAGCCTCTTGAATTTTTTCTCAAAATAATCCACTTTTAGTAACAAGCAACAAGCAACAAAGTATCTCTTTCAAGTAACAACCAGTCTGGAATTTACACTTTCACTCTCAGCTGGCAGCCATTTTTTCCATTTCCGTTTGTCTTTTGTCTTTACTTTTAAAAGCATATTTATTTCTTCTTCTCCTTCCTCTCTCTCAAACATAATCCAGTCTCGTTTAGCCACAAAAAAAAAAGAAAAAAAGAAAAAAGAAGACGAAATCTGTAATAAAGTCATTTCCAAGAAGTCTGTAATTAGCACTATCTATCAACAGGTCTTTTCTCCACCATTCATTTGAGTCTTTTTGCCCCAATATTTCTCAGCCGCTGTTAAGGCTGGGGCATACTTATTTATAATCCAGCTTTTATGGGCAGTTCCTGCCTGGGCAGCATTCCACTCACCCAGCTTTCAAACTCCCTGCTCCACTCTCCGCTTCTCCTCCTGCACATCTTTTTGTTCCGATTGTCACAATCTCAGGGCAGCCGCCATGGCTGCCGCATCCACTGCCACCAGTACAGAGGGCAATCCTCCCGCCGCGAGGAACCTGCCTGTTCCTCTCGGCCATCCAAAGGATCCCTCTCTATTCCCCTGTCCCCCCTACAGGACAGGGTAGGTACATCGACCTGCCGGCGGCGGCTTAACAGACAGGGAGCCCCGCTAATTCCCCGTCTGAGGCGTTGGGACGCCAACCGGAAACCCCCAGCATTCTAATTTTCTTTACTGATATATAATGGTCTCTGATATTCTTTGCTGAAGTAATGATTTTTCAGTTGCTATATCATGCACTATGGAGCTCTATTTACCGTTAAATGGGACTTAACTTGTGCAGGAAGAAAATAATCTAATAGAAGGTCATTGTGACTGAAAAAATGTAATTTCATTGCTCTTCAGACAGAAAAAAAGGGGATATAATTCTGCTTTAACACCAAAATGTATTTCCTTCCATGTTTTGGGGGAGCTTGTTAGTATTTTGGTTTATATACTACAGTCAGCCAAAATCAACACTGGATATTAATCAATTATGTAATATTTGTTTGGAACAAAATGTTCCTAAAGCAAAGTAGCAAAGCAGAGAATAATGTGTATTGTCCTGCATGTATTCTATGATTCTTCTTATGCAATATTCCACATTGACTGGGAAGCTTATATGGATGTATTTTCCATTTGTGTGCAGGACCCTTTTTGTAAATCAGGGAAGAAGTCTGCAAAGAATATGCATACATTAAATTTTATTCTTTTCAATTTATTATAAATACAGAAAATGTAGAACTTGATCTCAGAACTCATAGAATATGAACTATATCTCTCCATCCAGTCTTTATTTGATTCACACCAAAATAAGAATAACAGCCTCATCTATAAGTTAGTTTTGTACTTAAAGTAAATATGATGTAAACCTCTCAGGCTTCAGGCTGACCTATAACTTGCCCATTACTTCTTAAGGGCTTAGCAAAGTTAGATGATGAAAAAAATAAAACAATTTCTTGTGGAATAAAGAAATCTGATTCATAGAATACATTTTGTTAACAGTCCTGCTGCATAAAGAACTGAATTCTTATTACAATTAGGATATAAATTAGTGGTGGGAGTCAAATAATTTAACAACCGGTTCTCTGCCTTAATGACAGGCTGGGTAGGAGTGGCTGGGTGGGCATGGCAAACTCGATGTCACTCAAGTCAAAGGGCGCCTCATCTCGCCCGGGCTCTCCTTGCCACAGCCTGGCCACCCACCTCGCCCCTCCCTGAAGCAAGTAGTTTTCAAATAAATATTTGCTCACCTTGTGCAAATAAATAACAAACATCTTGACTTCAGGTTTGATGCAAAATATTACTGCTCATTCTAGTCTCCTTTCCTACTAACAGGTCCATATCAGAGTGTAATTTGCTACAACCTCTCTTGTTTTTTCATCATTCTAGATTATTCTGAAATGTTATTTGTGATGTTTGCAGCTTTACAAATTTGTTTCCTCCAACCCTGTTTTTGCATGCAATTCTTACAAGTTATTTTGACATTCCTTCATCCTTTTTAAACAAAGTAGTGGTTAAGGTGCTGGCCTAGAAACCAAGAGACTCTGAGTTCTAGTCCAATTTTAGACTTGAAAAAATGGCTCAGTGACCAATCATTCTCTCCCATCCCAAACCACTTCTTAGATTGTGGTTGTGTGGAACCTAAGAGGAGGAAGGAATATTAGATAAGTTCTCCACCTTGAGTTCCTTATAAAGTAATAAAGACAGGATAAACATCTAACAAAATAAATAAATCATTTGAGAGAATGATGTTCTTCAAAAGGAAAAGGGGTGCTGACTACCTTATCACATGGCTTACACTATTGCATTTATTTCATTTTTATCCACTTTATTTTTCTCTACTTTTTGGTTTATTCTTCAGTGATGGCATAGCCTGTGAAATTCTTACCTGTCTCACAAGCCAGGGTTATGTGGGAAAACATCAGGTAAACACATCCATGTGACTGACAGGAAATGGCAGCAGAAATCACTAAGCAGCTACATTTTATTTATTTATTTATTTATTTATTTATTTATTTATTTATTTATTTATTTATTTATTTAATTTTTATACTGCCCTTCTCCCGAAGGACTCAGAGCAGTGCACAGCCAAAAATAAAAACGAACACATATAAAATTTAAAACAGTTTAAAAGGGAATTAAATAATTTGACCCATTTCAATTAAGACAAAAAGACAGAAAGGTGGAGGCATCAGGGTGCAAAACAGAGAGGATCTCAGAGAGAAGAGAGATGAGACATCCATGTTTCATCAAACTGGCACAACCTAGTCAACTACAGAAAGGTAGGAAAGTCATCCATGCCTCTTTTATGTGCTTTCCATTAGAAATTTTAAGATTGCTTCAAACTGACAGTGCAAAAAGTGCCCCAACTCTACAATACTGTGATCTTTTTAATGATTTTTCACTTTTTATCTACAGAAGTACTGACAGGATTTAAAAAGCAAATTCAACCATGCCCTTTTTTCCTGTTTAAACAATTTTGCCAAACATCTCCCCAACTCATAATAAAATAGCACAATAAGGCTTCCGGTTGAACTTCCGGCGCCTTTAGAAGTGAGATCCATGACCTCCGTGGGTCTGTTCTGAGCTCTCCCTGCTGGGGGCTTCATTTGAAACCATAGCCACCCTGTAGGGGTGGTGAAGCAAAGGGAAACCACCTTGCAGATTGAGGGGAGCCGCATTTCCCCTCCCTGACTCGGAAAACCCCCTCATCCGAAGACTAGGAGCAGCAACAGTTAAAATGGCTGCCATGAAGCCAGGGAACATCCAGAAACCATAAGTTTGTGCAGGAGAAGAGAAATGGTGAATAATGTGTCATCTGGGTAAGAAAAGATTTACAGCTGAAGCTGGACGCCCCCCCCCCCAAAAAATAAGGGGAATACCTTTTAGAACAATTTGTTACAGCAGCGTGTAACTATTGTGAAAAAGCATATTGGAAATTTAAAGAAGTAAATATTTGTTTAAAAAGAAAATTAAGTTGGAAATGGAATCCCCAAAACAAAAGGTGTGATATTAAGAAGGCATATTAAGATGCTGGAACTATAAACCTACCTTTTCTTCAAATAATTTGCCATAGGTAACTGAGTTATAAGTTAAACTAAGCAAGAGAAATAAATTGGACTTGTAAAAATAAAAGCAGAGAGGCAGCAGAGTGAAGTAAAGAGCGCCATCTGCTGATGACAGTGAATTTTTGCAACTTGGGAGTAAATATTGAAATGAAGGGAAATAACTGTTGAACTATATATATTTACCTTCTAACCACTGGAGACTGGAATATTAAAAAAAGAATTTGTGTCTGGAGACCCCTAAATACTACTGGATATACAAAAACGACTTGAGGAGTGGAGGAACCCTGAAGTAACTAACCAATTTGATTGAACATTGATGAGACATTTAAATTTGACTTGGAGGTTTGGTTTCTGAACTGATAATTGTGGAGACTCAAACGGAATGGAGTTAATGATTCAAAACATTAAGGACATTAAGGACCTTATTCTGGAACTACACAAGGACATGGTGAAAATATTTGATCATATAGATAGAAGACAGGAAAATTGTATATAAGAGACAAGGAGCAAAGACCAGGACAAGTACACCAAGACCCCTATTTCTTTTAACTTAGATCCCCAGGTTGCCTCTGTCCAGATAAAGCCCAGGAGGGTCCCATTTGCTCTAGGACCCAAAATAGATGAGCAACTGGACAAACTCGTTGCTCAAGGGGTTTTGGAGCTGATGGATCATGCCAAGTGGGAAACACCCATAGTAACTCCCACGAAGCCAGATGGGTCAGTGCATTTGTGTGGGGACTATAAATGCACATTAAATAAAGCCTTACAACAGAGTGCTTACTGTGTACCTGTTGTACAACACCTGCTGCATTCCCTGGGCCGAGGAAAAGTATTCACAAAACTTGACCTGGCCTAAGCATATCAACAGCTGCCCATTGATGATGCCACAGCAGAGCCCAGACTATTGTCATGCATAGAGGGGCATTCAAATGCTGACAGTTGCAGTTTGGGGTAAGCGTGGCTCTGGGACTGTTCCAGAGTGTCATGGAGTACCTCCTACAGGGCATCAAAGGAGTAGTACCACACTTGATGTCCTCATATCAGCAATTAACAAGGAACAATTACGGCAAAGACTAAGGACAGTATTAAGCCATTTTAAGGAGGTGGGGCTAAAGGTAAAGAATGATAAATGCAAACTGGTGGTGGAAAAAGTAGAATTCCTAGGATATTTGATAGATAGTTCCAGCATACACTCCAACATTGGCAAACCGAAAGCAATCTGGGAAGCCTCAACCCCGACCAACAGGACAGAACTTCAAGCATTTCTGGGATTATTAAATTTTTACAACATTTTTCCTGTCACAGAAAGTGATGATTGCTGAATCTTTACACCGACTACTCGATAAGAAGACAGACTGGACATGGGGACAGAAAGAAGCGAGTGCATTCAATCAAATAAAAAAGCTGTTAACATCTGACAGTGTTCTTGTCCAGTATAACGAAAACCTATCATTAAGACTAATGTGTGACACGTCACCTTTCGGAATAGGGGCAATACTAAACCATTGCATGCTGAATGGAAAAGAAGCCCCCATTGCCTTTTACTCCAAGACTCTATCCAAACCAGAAAGAAACTACAGCCAGCTTGACAAGGAAGCACTGGCTGCAGTTGCTGGAATCAAAAGATTTCACAAATATGTCTACGGAAGGAAGTACGAATGGATAACCAACCACAAACCACTTCTGGGGATTATCATGGGAGATCAACCCACACCAGACATACTATCACCAAGAATGACAAAATGGACGGAATTCATCACCGCATACAACTTCCAACTGCACTACAGACACGGGAAGATGATCAACCATTTATTTTATTTATTTATTATTTAAATTTCTATACCACCCTTCTCCAGAATAGGACCCAGGGCGGTGAACAGCCAGAATAAAAAACAATACATACAAAATTTAAAAACAATTTAAAATAATTAAATATTATTGGCCGTCAATTAAAATAACCCAATTTAAAATCAATTTAAAATTAACTCAAGCCAGCCCCGCTAGTTGAAATAAATGGGTTTTCAGGGCCCGACGAAAAATCCGGAGGTCTGTTATTGTACGTATCTCTGGGGGGAGGTTGTTCCAGAGGGTGGGCGCCGCCACAGAGAAGGCTCTCCCCCTGGGGGTCGTCAGCCGACATTGTCTGGCGGACGGCACCCTGAGGAGGCCCACTCTGTGCGAGCGTACTGGCCAGTGGGAGGCTATTGGTGGCAGAAGGCGGTCTCGTAAGTACCCCGGCCATGCCATGCCAATGCACTCAGCAGATGTGCTGGAGGAGGACCCAGGAGGACCCAGGAGGACCCAGCACTGGTGACAACTAATAGAGATTCTCACGAGCACACTGATCACGGCAGCAGAGATCGCGAGAGCTACTACAAAAGACAGAACATTGGCACATATTTTGAACTGGGTATGGAAGTGATGGCCGGAGACTGCAGTAGACGAAGAATTTAAGCCATTTAAAATGCACCAACGTGAACTATCAGGATTGAAAGGGTGCCTATTGTGGGGGGATAGAGTAATTATTCCCAAAATATTACAAAGGGATATTCTAGAGACACTACATGATGGGCACTCAGGGATGATTAAAATGAGGGGCTTGCACCATTCTCACAGTGGCGGTCCATGCTTGGCTGAAAAACTTGGCCTGGTGGGCAGGTGAGGGAGGGGTGGCTGGCAGAGATGTGGGCTGTGTAGCCTCATGCTCCCTGGTCATCGCCTGCTCCCCGCCCACTGGCAGGTGAGACCCAGAAGCTGCAGAGAATTGTCTGGTTTCTGGGAGACTGGCCAGGAGTCTCTCTGGCTCGGGCTAGGCAGGCTGGCTGGCTCGCGAGGCAGTGGTGGCCACCAGACCGGTGCTGGGATCGCTGCTCAGGATGAAGCCAGATATGGCTGACTGCAGGGTTGGGTGATCAGTTGGGGGTAGGCGGTCAGGCAGGTGCAGGTTGACCACCCTTCCCAGCCCCGCTTCCCCGAGGGGGCACCCAGCCATGTTTACCTGTTCTGCTGCTGGAGTGGTCAGAAGCAGCCCAGGGCGGGCATTCGGGAGCAGGCCAAGATGAGCGGGAGGCTGATGCATCGTAGGCTGTGGCAAAGGCAGGCAAGCAGGCTGGGCTGCGTGGCCACTTGGTCGAGGCAAGGGAACCAAAGAGTAGATGTAGCTATGCCGCAGTGTGACTCTAAGACACCAGCCAAGGCATGTGAGGCCAATAAGTAATGGCGGGGCAGGGCCAGCCAGCAATTTAACAACAGGTTTGCCTGAACCAGCCCAAACTGGCTGAATCCCACCACTGGTTCTGTGACAATTAAATGCCTCTAAATGCAGTTTTACAGACATCATTGCTATCCATATTTGATATATATTTCTTATTTTATACATTTAAAATTTGATTCAAGATAATAATGTTCTGCAATGAATATGCTATGTATCTAAGACTGATAATTAATTGCTATTAAAAAAAGAAAAAGAAACGGAGAACCAGTTTGGTCTAGTGGTTAAGACACCAGGCTAGAAACCAGGAGATTATGAGTGCTGATTCCACCTTAGGCATGAAAGCCAGCCGAATGACTCTCAGCCCACAACATCTAGGTTTACTTCCTGTCACTTCCTATCATAGACAATGGATCAACGCATGGTTAATCTGAAAAAAAAAAGCATTTATAGGAAAACAGGAGGAAGAAGAAAAAAGAAATGGTAGCTTGTATTGTCATTATTCCTGTTTGTTTTTATCTTGTTGCACCATAAACTAGTATATAGCCTATAGTAACAGCCACTGGTACAGTTAGACAACTAGAGATGAAAATAGCTATTAGAACGGAAACAAAAATAGATCATGTGGAATTAAAAGTAGAAGCAATGGAACAAAAAACCCTACAACTAAATAAAGAAATGTCAGATTCCTTGGCCATGCTCGAAATGGAAAAGGCCTCATACTTCTTGCGTTTTCAAAATATTCCAGAAGAAAAAAATGAGGATTTAGAAGGGAAGATGGTGGAAATTATTGCAGGAATGATACAAAAAGAGCCAGAAGAAATAAAAGGACAATTGGAAGAAACTTACCGTGTACAAACAAATTATATAAGAAAACACAGACTGGCGAGAGAAGTCCATGTCGAATTCTTAAAAAAATCAATCCGAGATGAAGCCTATAAGAAATCTAGAGAAGAAACGGTGATCTATAATGATAAAGAAATTATAATCTTAAAACAGATACCCCGAAGAGTAAGAAATCTACGACAACAATATCAGTTTTTAACACAACTATTGATCAAATACAAGATAATGTACAGATGGCTGCCAATAGAGGGGATCTTAATTACGTGGGAAGACAAAAAATATAAAATAGACACTTTAGAAAAGGCAAGAGAATTTCATAACACACACTTTAGACTAGAAGAATAACAGGAAAGCAAGGAGGAAACAGATAGTAAAAGTCAAGAAGAAGAACCAATAGAAACAAATAAAGAAAAAGAAATAAGACAGAGGCAAGAAAAAGAGAGAGAACAGAGAGAAGGTGCAAAAGCTAAGGCACGGATGGAAACAAGAAACACAAAAAAACAGATACGATAGGCAATGGATGAACAGATCAAACTCTTTTCGGTAAACATTAATGGCTTAAATGCCCCAAAGAAAAGGAATCAAATTTTCACAAAATTACAAAAATTAGAAGCAGATGTGATATGTCTGCAAGAAGTACACATTCAAAAAGATTATCAAAAAATCCTAGAAAACCCCAAATTAGGAAAACTATATTCATCTCTGGCCCAAAAAAAGAAAAAAGGAGTAGTGATTTACGTAAAAGAAAAAATACAATCTAAACTAGTCTATACCGATGAGCAAGGTAGAGTGGTGATGGTTGAATTAGAAATAGGAAAGAGGAAAATGTTAATTGTAGTGATTTATGCACCTAACCAAAAACTACAGGTTATTTTTAAAGATCTACATATAAAATTAGCAGAATTAGAATATGATGATATTTGTGTAATAGGGGATTATAACGCAATAGTAAATGCAAAGAAGGACTACAAAACTGGGGAAAAAAAACAAAAGAAAAAAGAAATACTTCCAAAAGAATTCTTTACTATGGCTGAAGAACTAAACTTGGCAGACGTATGGAGGGAAACACATGAAGAAGAGGCCCAATACACCTTTTACTCCCATCCGCATAACTCCTGGTCAAGACTGGACATGGCATGGATGACCCCAAATATCAAAATAGAAGTAGAAAAAATTGAGATAGGCACAAACCAATGGGCAGACCACAATCCACTATTCATAAACTGGAAAGGGGAAAGAAGACATTAAGAGATGGACAATGAACCAAAGATTATGTAAAGAAAAAGAATTTAATTCGATGTTAGAAAAGGAAGTAAAAATATTTTTTCAGATAAATAAAATAGAGGAAACCTCTTTACAAAACACATGGGATACTTTAAAAGCATATATAAAGGGCCTAGTAATAGCATATACGAGGAAAAAGAATAAAGAGAAGAAAAAACAATTAGATAATTTAGAGAAAGACCTAAAACAAATAGAACAAAAACTCTAGGAAAAGCCCCAGAACAAAACAATAAGAGAAGAATGGGAAATGATTAAGCATAAATTGAATTTGATAAACCAAATAGAACTAGCCCAAAAAATAAAAATGGCGAAACAAAATTATTTCGAACACGCAAATAAAACGGGCAGATGGCTAGCCTATAAACTGAAAAAAGAACAGAAAAAAAGAATGATATACCAATTGAAAGATGATAAAGGAGAAATTCAACATAGTAAAGAGGCCAAAAAAGAAATTATTAAGAAATTTTATGCGAATCTATATAATCAGGGGAAAATAGAGGAAGACAAGATAAAACAGTACATAGGGAAATCAGGAATGCCAAAAATCACAGAAGAACAAAGAATTACTCTCAATAGGCCAATAACCAAATTAAAATTAGATGAAGTACTGAAAAAGCAAAAAAACAATAAAACACCGGGACCTGACGGGCTACCGGTAGAAATATACAAAACAATGCAAGAAGTATTGGAAGAGAATATGTTGCGATTATATAATGAAGCTATGGAGAAAGCCAAAATACCAAACTCATGGACAGAAGCCATAATAACAATCATTCCAAAAGAAGATACAGATCTCCAGTTAATACAAAACTATAGACCTATTTCATTATTGAATGCCGATTACAAAATATTTGCAGCAATCTTGGCCGAAAGGATTAAATCAGTATTAAATACATATATACACCTAGACCAAAATGGATTTCTGCCGGGACGCCAAATAAAGAACAACATGAGAATAATACTTAATGCTCTAGAATATTATGAATCACACCTGGAGAAGCAGGCAGCGTTGGTTTTTCTTGACGCCCAAAAGGCCTTCGATAATCAAAATTGGAAATTTATGATTGAACAACTACAAAATATGCAAATTGGGGAAAAATTTGGGAAAATTATAGCAGAAATCTATACCAAGCAATCAGCAAGGATAATTATGAATGATGACATAACAGACAAATTTAATATAACAAAAGGAGTCAGACAAGGCTGTCCACTTTCTCCCTTACTATATATTCTATCATTGGAAATCCTGTTGAAAAAAATTAGAGAAGACCAAGGAATTGAAGGTTTAAGGATCAATAGAGAAGAATACAAAGCTCAAGCCTTTGCTGATGACCTAGTGTTTTTGACAGAAAATCCTATGGAATCTATACCTAATTTGTTCCAAAAAATAGAAGAATTTGGAGAAGTGGCCGGACTAAAAATCAATAAAAGTAAATCGAAGCTAATTGTAAAAAACCTTACGGAAATCCAAACAAAAGAATTGACAGATAATATACAAATCCAAACAACAAAAAAATAAAATATCTAGGAATCTGGTTATCTACAAGAACATCAGCAATTAAAGAAAACAATTATGATAAATTACTAGAACAAACAAAGAAAGATTTAGAAAAATGGAAAAATTTACACATTTCATTCCTAGGAAGAATTTCGGCCATCAAAATGACTATATTATCTAAATTTTTATATTTGTTTCAGGTCACCCCAATTAAAATAAATAAACCGTTTTTTGAAAAGCTGAATAAAATAACATCTAAATTTATATGGCAAGGGAAAAGGCCACGAATAAAATTTAAACTGCTTCAGGATACAAAAGATAGAGGAGGAGCTGCACTCCCTGACTGGGAGGTATACTACCAAGCAGCAGTACTATCGTGGGTCAAAGATTGGATAGAATTAAAGGACTCTAGAATTTTAACAATTGAGGGACACAAACTTCAAACTGGCTGGCACTCCTTTATGTGGGATGAGAAATACAAAACACACTCATATTTTAAAAGACACACAATAAGAAACTCATTATTACAAATTTGGCTTAAAATTAAAAAACAACATTATATGAAGATAGCAAATTGGCTAGCACTGGCAGAATCAATTAGTCACCCAAATTTAACAGATAAGATAAAAATAATTAGATATAAAGATATAATTGACTATCAAGGCAAATTAAAGACAAAACAACAATTGGAGACAGATTTACACAGAGAAATAGACTGGTGGACTTACACTCAAATACAATCCAAATACAGAGAACATATAAAAACATATGAAATTTATAATCAAAAACAAGAAATAGATAAAACTATATTAGATTCAGAAAATAAATTAATTAGTAGAATTTATAAATTTCTTCTACGCTATAAATTGGAAGAAGAGACAGTCAAAGAAACGATGATTAAGTGGGCTCAAAACATCAAACACACAATACCTTTGGAAAAATGGGAAAAGTTCTGGCAGGTAAACCTAAATTTAACGAAAGCAACGGCGTACAAGGAAAACCAACTGAAAATGTTTTATCGGTGGCATATGTCTCCAACCAGATTGGCAAAAATACAACCTAAAAATAGCCCAATTTGTTGGAAGTGCAAAAAGGCACAAGGGACTTTCTATCATTTATGGTGGACGTGCCCGGCAGCAAAGAAATTTTGGTCTAACATCAAAAAATGGTTGGAACAAATAACAAAAACACAGATTGAAAAAGAACCATTTTATTAGGAATATTTAACAAATCATACCCTAAGGATATCAAATATCTCACAATTCACATATTAACTGCTGCAAGAATAACCTACGCAAGAAATTGGAAGCAAGAAAAAATACCAAGTGAAACAGAAGTAATAGGGAAAATTTTAGAATGCGCTGAAATGGATAGGTTAACCAAAGAATTACAAGAAAGAGAAGAATCTGACTATTATAAAATATGGAATAATTGGTATAATTGGTTAAAAATCAGAAATATACAAAAAATATAGGGGAAATATTACCGATTTTTATATATATATAATATGTACATATATATATATATATATATATGTAGCTGGAGCTACAAAAAAACCTTGGCTACGTAGGGAAAACCTGGCTAGAAGAAAAACACACATAAACCCTACGAAGAAGTAAGAAAATTGATACTGTGCCTTTACAGGGAGGATATGGGTGTGGCCTACTTTAGATTAAGGAGAGGTGAAGGAATATATCATAAGTAGAATTGTAGAACGTCACTCTGAAAAAATGCTTAAGAAGAAATTACACTCTTTTTGTGTATATGTAGTATAAATGTTTGTTGTGTATATGTTATGTATGTCTTTTTTAATATTTATATTCAATAAAAACTACTTTATATATATATAAAAAATAAAGTTTGGACAGAATTAATTGAATGCGGAAAAGACTTTTGTTGAAAATGCTTGGTTTGATTGACTGAACTAGCCTGCAGTGCCATCTAATGGTAGAAGACTAGAATATTTAAAAAAAGAGAGAAAAGGGCTTTGATTTTAGCTCTAAGGCTGACCTTGATCATTTGGACTGAGAAGATAAGAAAACAGATGTGCAAGAGAGAAAGACTGGATTGTTAACTTTGTCTCCACATTTTAAACTTCTCATCTTTTTTGTCTATTCCCTTATTGATTTTTTCTGAACACTTTAAAGTACTTTGTTTAGATTTTGTTGTGATAGAGAAATAGAGAGATAGTTTTTTTGGCTGTAATGGCAGCCATCCAACGATGGCGAGGAAGAGAGCACCCGTGGTTAGCCCTACTGATGTGGTCGATGGGATCAACGTGGCAGACAAACATCTACTGTCTGGGATTGGCTGGGACCTGCATGAGGGCTGCCCAGTTGATGGGTCAGACTTTGGGAGGCCCCCGTTTGGATTTTGGGGGCTGGGGATAGGAGAACATCTCCCCCCCCTATTTTCCATTGTTTCCCCTTTGTACTACATCTATCTCAGACTGGCTGCCGCTTTTACTGACTTACTGACACCGAGACCTGGCTTATTTCCATCTGAGCCCTTCCCCCTAGCCGTTTGGGGGGGGATTGTCAAATACGTTGGGATGCCATGTGAGCCGGTGTAATTCTTCCATCCCACCAGCAGAAGGGACTGACCATCAGACCAACCACCGTGAGAGGGTGGTTTTGGACCTTAACCCCTTGGGCTGTGTTTGATATTTTGCATTGGTTCACTACTTCCATCTCACCAGTAGAGGGGACTGACCATCAGACCAATCACTGTGAGAGGGTGGTTGGATTGTATCCCCCTTGAACTGTGTCAACTTGGCAAGAGACTTTGCCCACTGTTGTGAGGGGACAGTGGTCTTGGACCTTGGATTTTGGATGCTCCCATCTTATTTGCTCTCCTCTGGACCTTTATCTTCCATCTGGACCCTTGGGACATGGTCACTTTATCCTCTTGTGGCAAGATGTATTCGGCAGCTGAGCTTTTTGGCAGCTGAGCTTTTTGTTTTCCCTTCTCGCAGGATTGGCCCACCACTCTATTGAGGGCCTACCTCGATGACGGGTTTTGGAACCCCGAGAGGTGGCATGAGGCGAAGAGGGGGCTGAGGGTTTTTTAAAATTGTCACTAGCTAATCTTTTAAGGGGTTTTGGGGGGGAGAGTTGTTTGGTGAAGGAGAGGGAGGGTGATTTGTTAGGGGGACAGGCCCGGTACAGGGTCATGTTAGGGGAGGTGCGGAGTGGGGAGTGGAGGAGGTTAGTGTTGGTATGGAGGAGGGCGATTCCATCAGGACTGTCGGTGGGAGGGGCAGATATGGTGGGAGCAGGGGGCCACATCGTGTTGTGGGGCACGTGCCTGCTGTCTCCAAGCGGTGACGGGCTCCGGCCCCCAATGCTCACCTTGTTCCCTGGGTTGTCCAGAGTCTCAGAGCCCCAGTCTTAGGCTGATGCTGTGCAACGCCAGGTCCATGGTCAACAAAGCCCCCCTCATCTGTGAGCTGATTCAGGAGGGGGGAGCGGACCTGGAGGGTATTACAGAGACCTGGTTGAGCCAGGAGGGGGGGTCCCCCTCATTGAGATGTGCCCACCGGGTTTCCGTGCATTTCATCAGCCGAAGGCCCAGGGTAGGGATGGGAGAGTGGCAGTTGTTGTAAAGGAAGGCCTCGATCCTAGGGAGGCCACTGTACCTCAGATAGCCGGATGTGAGTCTCTCCTTGTGAAGTGGGGCCATGGGATGCAGGTGGGCTTGCTGATTACGTACCTGGCTCCCTGCTGCGTGGCAGCGGCCCTGCCCAAGCTCCTCAACGTCATAGCCAGGGTGGCAGTTGATACCCCCAGGTTTTTGGTCACGGGGGATTTCAATCTGCCGTCCATCGGTGAAATGTCGGAGGTGGCTCGGGAGTTCATGGCTTCCATGTCAGCCATGGACCTGACCCAGTTAATTCATGGCCCTACTCACACAGGAGGACACACTCTGGACTTAGTTTTTGTCTCTGGTCAGTGGTTGAATGGTCTAGATACAGGGGATATAGTCATCAAACCCTTGTCATGGTCAGACCATTCTCTCCTTAGACTTGACTTCCTGACCACTACACCCCGCCGCAGGGAGGAGGAACCAACTAGGTGGTTCCGCCCCAGGCGCCTGATGGATCCTTATAGGTTCCAAATGGAGCTTGGGCCATTTCCTGAGACTCTGGCTCACGACTTGACTGAAGACCTGGTGGCCACCTGGGATACGGCGGCTGCTGGTGCTTTAGATCAGGTCGTGCCTTTGCGGACTCTGACCTGGTGCCGAATCGGCCCAGCTCCTTGGTTCTCCGAAGAGCTGAGGGAGATGAAGCGCCGGAAAAGATGCCTAGAGAGTAGTTGGAGGGCTAGTCATGCTGGATCTGACCGAGCACTAGTGAGGTCTTATATCAAGACCTACTTAGTGGTGATAAAGGCAGCAAAGTGTAACTACTTTTCCGCTCTTATCGGGTCGGCAGATAATCGCCCAGCTGCCCTGTTTAGGGTGACCTGCTCCCTTCTCCACCTAGGATCACGGGAAGACCCCTTGCAAGGGCGTTCTGAGGATTTTGCGTATTATCTGCACGATAAAATCGCTCAGATTTGGGACAGCCTGGACTCTGACTGGGTGGGTTCAGGCGAGGTGTCCGAGGCGGGTCTTGATAATGTTATCTGGGAGGAGTTTGATCCTGTGACTCCCGAGGACGTGGACAGGATGCTGGGGAGATTGAATGCAACCACATGTTTATTGGACCCGTTTCCCTCCTGGCTGGTGCTGGCTACCTGGGAGGTTACACGAGGCTGGCTCCAGAGGATTATAAAAGCTTCTTTGAGTGAGGGTTTCTTACCTCCCGCCTTGAAAGAGGCAGTGGTGAGGCCCCTCCTCAAGAAGCCCTCTCTGGATCCGGCTGTTTTGGTAAATTACCATCCTGTCTGTACCCAGGCCTGAAGCCACTTGTTCGCTTTGTCGCGAAGGTTGTTGAGAGTGTGGTTGTGCAATAGCTCCCACAGTACCTGGATGAAACTGTCTATCTGGATCTGTTCCAGTCCGGCTTCAGGCCTGGGTACAGCACGGAAACGGCATTGGTCACATTGGTTGATGATCTCTGGAGGGCTCGGGACAGAGGATGTTCCTCTGTTCTGGTCTTATTAGATCTCTCAGCGGCTTTTGTATCATCGACCATGGTATCATGCTGCGCCAGCTGGAGGGGTTGGGAGTGGGAGGCACCATCCTATGGTGGTTCTCCTCCTATCTCTCTGACCGGTCGCAGTCCGTGTTGGCTGGGGGGGCAGAGGTCGACCTCGAGGCACCTTGCTTGCGGGTGCCACAAGGGTCAGTCCTCTCGCCGCTCCTGTTCAACATTTATGTGAAGCCGCTGGGTGAGATCATCCGTGGTTTTGGGGTGCGATGCCATCTGTACACTGATGATACTCAGCTGTACATCTCCACCCCAGACCACCCCAATGATGCCCTTGATGTGATGTCTCGCTGCCCGGAGGCTGTGCGGGTCTGGATGGGGAGAAATAGGCTCAGACTCAATCCTTCCAAGACCGAGTGGCTGTGGCTTCCGGCATCCTGATATAATCAACTGGTGCCATCGCTGACTATTGGGGGTGAATTGCTGCCCCCCCACAGAGAGGGCTCGCAATCTGGGTGTCCTCTTGGACGCACGGCTGTCTTTTGAAGAGCATATGACGGCCGTGGCCAGGGGGGCTTTTTATCAGGTTCGCCTGATTCGCCAGTTGCAGCCCTTTCTGGATTGGGACTCCTTATGCACAGTCACTCATGCCCTCGTCACCTCTTGCCTGGACTACTGCAATGCTCTCTACATGGGGCTCCCCTTGAGGAGCACCTGGAGGCTCCAGCTGGTCCAGAATGCAGCCGTGCGGGTAATTATGGGGGCAACATGGCGCTCCCATGTAACACCTCTCCTGTGCGAGCTGCACTGGCTCCCAGTGGTCTTCCAGGTGCGCTTCAAGGTATTGGTTCTCATCATTAAAGTGCTCCATGGCTTAGGGCCCGGGTATTTACGAGACCACCTTCTGCCACCGATAACCTCCCACCGGCCAATCTGCTCTCACAGAGAGGGTCTCCTCAGGGTGCCGTTGGTCAAGCAATGTCAATTGACGACCCCCAGGGGGAGACCCTTCTCTGTGAGGGCACCCGCCCTCTGGAACGAGCTAACTCCAGGAATACGACTGATCCCAGACCTCCGTACTTTCCGCCGAGCGTTGAAGACCTTCTTATTTCAGCAAGCTGGGCTGGCTTAAAATTTTAATAGGCTATTTTATGGGTAAAGGGTTTTAAAATTTGGGGAAGCCAAACTGATCTAATTCTGTTTTAATTTATTTTAATTTTTATATTGTATGTATTTTAATTTTGGCTGTTCACCACCCTGAGTCCTTCGGGAGAAGGGCAGTATACAAATTTAATAAACCTTAACCTTAACCTTTTTCCTGACTTTGCTTTTTTTTTTTTTTTGGACTTTTTATAAGTTAGTAAAGGGAATAGAGAGTGGATATTCTTTTTTCCTTTTTGTTTACTGTTTTTTCTCTCTTGCTACTGGATTTAAAAAGAACTGGATTGTTGAGAAAGTGGATTAAGAGTCTGAAGAAAAGGTTTTTTTTATCCTTCTTTTGTTTGGGATTAAATTTTTGTTTTTATTTTTTTCTTTTGGTTATTATTTTTTTCTTTTTTTGGTGGTTTCTTTTTTCTTTTTCTCCATTTTTTTGCTGTTGGAATATTTTTGAGGGGATAATTGGACTCTTGTCTTTTTTTTTTTTTTTTGGTTGTTTGTTCTTTTTCCCCCTCTTTTTGCTCTCCTTTTATTTTTCTCTAATCCAACCATTGGGGAGGATTGGATATTTGGATTACAAATAAAACACAAGTGGATTACAAAACTATTTTTGACAACATCGAAATGAAGAAACTTACAGCACATCTACACCCAGCAACAAGTCCCTCATTGACAGAAACAAAAACTTCGGAGACATTGGAACTAAAAAATCTCACACAGTCTCTTCATGATGATTTGAAACAAGACTTAAAAGAATGAAAGAGATGATTGGGAAAAATGAAGAAAGAATCCAAAAAGTAGAGGAGAAATGGAAATGACAGAAAAGAGGGTTGAAGAATTAGAAGAAAAGTTGATTTCAGTAGGCAGAAACCAAGAAAAAACAATAATCTCATTGGAAATGGATCGTTCTGACTACTATCTAAGATTTCAAAATATAAAGAAGGAAAAAGGAGAAAATTTACCAGAGATGATTGCTGAGATGCTGGCAGAAGCTATAGAACCTAAGGAGAAGATTTTAAATGAGATTGGTGAGGCTTTTAAAGTACATACAAGATAAGCAATGAGAAACAAACTACCAAGAGAAGTACACGTAAAATTTACAAAGAAAGCACTAAAAACAGAGATATTACAAACAACAAGAAGTACAGCATTGAAGTACAAAGACAAAGAAATAATAGTACTGAGGCAAATACCTAAAAGAGTTAGAGATTTGAGAAGAGAATATCAATTCTGAACAAAAATTTTAATAACAAAAGGAGTGCGTTTCAGATGGTTAATACCAAAAGGAATTTGGGTAACATGGCAAGAACAAAGATATAGACTGGATTCAATTGAAAAAGCAAAGTTATTTTATGAAAAATTTTGTGGACCATTAGAGGATGAATTGGGAGCAGCAAGAGAAATTAAACATAAAGATGGGAAATAAAGGTACAGAAGAAAGCACAAAAGTGCAGGAAGAAAGAGCACTAAGAGAAGGTGCAAGATCGAAGGATCCAAAGGAACAAAGAGTGATGAAACTTAAAACTAGTAATATGTAAAGCAAAATATGGAAGAAGAAATAAAAGCAATATCAATAAATGTAAATGGACTGAATTCGGCGACAAAAAGAAATAGAATATTTAACAGATTAAATAGATTAAAGGTGAACATTATATGCTTATAAGGAGTACATATTAGAAAACAACATACAAAATTATTAGAACATTCAAAATTAGGAGCTGTATTTACCTCATTGATACAACAAAGTAAGAAGTTTGTCAAAGAAAAACTAGAGCCTAAATTAATATTTGAGGATGGCAGGATTTTAATGGTGGAAATAAAAATAAATTTTAAACAAATACTTTTGATAGCGTTATACGCTCCAAATGACAAACAAGAAGAATTTTATAAGAAGTTGCACAGGAAAATTATAGAATTGGACTATGAATATATATGTATAATGGGTGATTTTATTTTTATTTTTTTAAATAATTTTTATTCAGCATTTACATCTTTAACATCTTTGTTATATTTTAACAGCTTTCTGATACCGGCATCTTTGATAATATCTATTTTGTCTTTTGACCAACTATATACACATACATTTTATATATTACTTACTAATTTTATATACACATACATTTTATATATTACTTACTAATTCTATATTCTCTACGATATATACCTATCTATTACACATTAACTATTTCGTTCCTCTATAATATCTTCTTTTACGTTTATACTTTTATACATTAATTTTAGATTCTTTCTCCAACCAGCTATACCATCTATTCCATGTTTCATAATAAATAGTTTCCTCTCGGTCTTTTAGTAGTAATTACTTTGTTAATTTATCTGCTTCTGCACATTCTAGCACCTTCTTTATGATCATCGTATTTGATGGAGTAAATCTTTGTTTCCAATTTTGTGCAAATGAAATTCTGGCGGCCGTAATTATGCGGAGTATGTGATAATAAATTTCTTTTCTAATCTTCTCTTTTATAATTCCCAACAAAAATAGTTCGGGTTTCATAGCAATTTTTTCCCCTGTCATTTCCTCTAGCAATTTTTTAATTTTTAACCAGTATGCCTTTGCTCTGGGGTATGTCCACCACATGTGGAAATATGTCCCGTGTTGATGGTTGCATTTCCAACAATTGGTTAATTTTGGGGGGATATCTTGGCCAATCTCGCTGGGGGTAAATGCCACCTATAAAACATTTTGTAAATACTTTCTTTATAGGCGGCTGACAACGTCATCTTATAATTTGTTCCCCATAATTTTTCCCAATACTCTAATTAAATATTATACCCAAAATTTTTCACCCAAATTATCAGTTTCCTTTACCGTTTCCTCCTCCATTTTGAATTGAAGGAGGCATTTATATATTTTGGTAATTATTTTCTCATCAGTCCCAGTTAATATTTTATCCATTTCTTGTTGGTCAGTTTGGAATCCATATACTTCTAAATCTTTTTTGTATTTTGTTTGGATTTGTAAATAGGGCCACTAATCAATTTTAATTCCTTCTTCCAATTTTTGCCTGGATTTCAAATTGCCTAGTCCATCGAACAATTCCTTATAGTTACTATTTTGATAAGGTCAACTAAATTGGGTTAGACCAAGGCTTCCATTGTCGACACCCATCTTGGATTTTTGGATAAAAGTTCCTTTTAATTTTCATCCAAGTACTTCCCTCACTTGATGCCTCTGGAAATACTTATGGGCTTTGTCTTTTCCATCCCAGATAAAGGCATGCCAACCTTTCTGCAAGTCAGGACCCTCAATTGTTAAAATTCTTCCATTTACTTCTGGCATCTTGTAACATTTTAAATTTGATTCTGGGCTTTTTCCCTAGCCATATAAATTTACTAATAATTTTATTCAATTTGTCAAAGAAGGTTTTCCCCAATTTTATAGATACTGTTTGAAACAAATATGAAATTTTAGGTAGGATATTCATCTTTATCGTGGCGATTCTCCCAATCAAAGAAATCTGTAGTTTTTCCCAATTTTCTAAATCTTTTTGAATTTGTTGCTATAATTTTAAGTAATTGTCTTCCTTTATTGAACATGTTTTTACCATTAGCCAAATGCCCAGGTACTTAGCCTTTTTGACAATTTGAATTCCTAGTTTCTCCTCTATTTCTTATTTTGGCCTTGGGTGAGGTTCTTAATAATTATCTTTGTTTTGTTTTTATTTATTTTCATGCCTGCTATTGTTCCAAATTTCTCTATTTCTTGTAGGAGCTTTTCTCCTGTTTCCAAAGGGTCCTCTATTATAAATTCTATGTCATCTGCAAAGCCCTGTGTTTTGTATTCTTCTCTTTTAATTCTTAATCCTTTTATTTCCTTATTTCCCCTTACCTGCGCCAATAATATTTCTAATGAAAGGATGAATAAAAGGGGAGACAATGGACAGCCTTGTCTGACCCCTTTATTTATGTCAACTTTTTCTGTAAGATCTCCATTGACCATAATTTTTGCTGTTTCCTTAAAGTAAATTGCCTTAATCATTTCTATAAATTTTTCACCAAATTTCATCCCGATTAATTGAGTAATTAAAAACTGCCAATTCAAGTTGTCGCCTTGTGCATCTACTATTATTACTGCCAATTATTTTTCTGGGTGGGCCTCATAGTATTCTAAAATATTCATTATAATTCTTGTATTGTTTTTAATTTGTCATTTGGGTAAAAACCCATTTTGATCCGAATGAATAATTTTATTTAATATCTTTTTTAATCTTTTTGCTATTATTGTTGCCAGGATTTTATAGTCGGCATTTAACAGAGAAATTGGCCTATAATTTTGAATAAATTGATTGTCCGTACTTTCTTTTGGGATTAATGATATACTGTATATGCATTAAATTTGGAATTTGGCATTTTGGCTTGCTCTAATACCTCATTATATATATCCGACATAATTTCTTCCAAAACTTCCTGAAATTTTTTATATTTATATAAATATTATATAAAATTTATAAATTATTTTAACTTTATTTTTAACTGTGATGTTTGTATAGATGTTTTTATCTTGGCTGTTCACCGCCCTGAGTCCGAAAGGAGAAGGGCGGTATAGAAATTTGAATAATAATAATAATAATAATAATAATAATAATAATAATAATAATAATAATAATAAAAATAAAAATAAAAATAAAAATAAAAATAATAATAATAATAATAATAATAATAATAATAATAATAATAATAATAATAATAATATACTTCCGCCAAAATTCCATCTGTCCCTGGTGTTTTGTTATTTTTTTGGTTTTTTTTTTATTGAAAAGTTTTACAAAAAAGAAATACAATAAAAAAAATTTCCCCCTGTTTCCCTCCCTTCCCCCCCCTTCATCCCCCCCGACTTCCCAGAGCAAAATACAAGGTATTTCATTTAATCAAACATAAACTAGATTAATCTACTTATCCTCAAAGTACTGCCTCCCCCACTGAAACCTTAACTCCACTACAGATAACCAAATACTTCTAATACTAACAATCATTCATAAGCTATTTGATATTTTCTTGTCTGATACTTATTTTGAATATAATCAATCCATCTTCTCCATTCCGATACGTAACTTTCTTGCGTGTGGTCCTTCAAGTACGCCGAGATTTTCGCCATTTCTGCTAGGTTTGTTACTTTCAATATCCACTCTTCAATAGTAGGCAAAGAGTCCTTCTTCCAATATTGAGCTACCAGCAGCCTAGCTGCTGATATTAAGTTCAAAATCAATTTAGTCTCTGAAACTGTACAGTCCATAGTTATACCCAATAGAAACAATTGAGGAGTAAATTTCAACCTTCTTTTCAAAATGTTCTGCATCACCCACCAAATTTTTATCCAAAATGCCTTGATTTTCTTACAAGTCCACCATATATGATAATAGGTTGCGTCATTACATTCACATCTCCAACATTTAGCTTGCAAATTCGAGTACATACATGATAATTTTTAGGATCTAAGTGCCATCTATAAAACATTTTATAAAAATTCTCTCTCAAATTTTGTGCTTGCGTAAATTTAACATTTCTGACCAAAATCTTTTCCCACGTTTCCATCATCACTGGTTCCTGAAAGTTTTGTGCCCATTTAATCATACAATCCTTAACCAATTCCGTTTCTGAATCTATTTCCAGTAATGCATTATACAACCTTTTAATATGCATCTGACTTTGATCTCTAATCTGTTTCACCAAATTTTCCTCATTTTGCATAACCCCAATTTTTTGATCCTCCCTCCATCTAGCTTGGAGCTGACCATACTGAAACCAAGTATAAATTATCCCTTCTTCTTTTAATTCATCTAGAGATTTCAATTGCAACTTGCCCCTTTCCAAAAGAAGAAGCTCTTTATAAGTAATCACCTCTATTTTTTGCTCTGTACTTATATTTTCTATTACATGTCTGGGGTTTGCCCATATAGGTATCTTATAGTTCAGCTTATATTGGTACTTTTTCCAAACCCTCAACAATGCATTTCTAAGTATATGATCCTTAAACACTTTATCCACTTTTTTTCATACAACAATGCCATCCATATAACAAATCATAACCTTCTATGTTTAACATTCTTTCTTCAGTTAAGTTAAACCAGTCACTAATTTGTGATGAAGCTGCTGCTTCCTAATACAATCTTAAATTAGGCATTTTAAGACCTCCTCTCTCATGTATATCCTGTATAATTTTCAGTTTGACTCTTGGTTTCTTCCCAGCCCAAATAAAAGTATTAACCCCTTTCTGCCATTCCATCAGATTTCCATCTTTTTTAAGCACTGGTATCATTTGAAACAAAAATAAAAACCTAGGTAATACAATCATTTTTATTGCTGCTATCCTTCCCAGTAGTGATAGTTGTAACTTCTTCCATTTTTCCATTTCTTTCTGTACTTTTTGCCAAAGAATTTCATAATTATTTTTATACAATTTCGTATTTGAGGATGCAATATATATTCCTAGATACTTTTTAACTACTTCAAACCCCATTATCCTCCCTAACTCTTCTCTTTGAGTTATAGATAAATTTTTAGTTATCATCTTTGTCTTGTGTAGATTTACTTTGAATCCAGATACTTTACCATATTCAGCTACTATATCCAACATATAGGGAGCCACTTCTATAGGTTGAGATAAAGTAAGAACCAGGTTGTCTGCAAACGCTCTTAATCTATAATCTTGCTGTCTAATTACAATTCCTTTTATTTTGTCAGAATCACGTAGCTTATTCAACAAGACTTCTAAAGTTAAAATAAACAACAATGGCGACAATGGACAACCCTGCCTCGTACCTTTCTCAATTTTAAACACATCTGTTAAACCTCCATTAATTATTATTTGTGCTGTTTGTTCCTGATATATTGCTCTAATTGAGTGTATGAAATACTCCCCAAAGTGCATTTTTTCTATTATTTTAAACAAAAATTGCCAGTTCAGTCGATCAAATGCTTTCTCTGCATCCACGAATATAAACGCTGCAGGGACCTGATTATTTTTCTCCAAATATTCCAATAAATTTATAATTTGCCTAACATTATATTTCATCTGTCTCCCTTTTATAAAACCCAATTGATCATTGTGAATAACTTGTTGCATAACTGGCATTAGTCTATTCGATAGTATCTTAGCAAAAAATTTGTAATCCGTGTTCAAAAGTGAAATTGGCCTAAAATTTTCAGTTTGATACAGTTTTGATCTTCCTTCGGAATCAATGAAACAAAAGCTGTTCTCCAAGAGGGTGGAACTCCTCCCCCTGATTGAATTTTACAAAATAGAGTTCTAAGCGGCTCTACCATTTCAAGCTGTAAGTTCTTATAATAAACAGCTGTTAGTCCATCTGTTCCTGGAGCTTTCCCTATTTTTTTTTTTTTTTTTTTATTGCAAAAGTTTTACAATTACATTTTCACCCCTTTTTTTTTCACCCCCCCACCCCCCTCCCCAAACTTCCCGTCCTCCCTAACCCTCCCTAACCCTCCCCCCCCAGACTTCCCTATTATGTACTCATAACTAATAACACTGATATATATACCTGAACCCATCCCTCCCCCTACATAATTTTCCCTCTTTGTCTCTTTATATTAAAATATTTCTAATACATTGTTTTCAAATAAAAGCTATTTGATACTTTCTAATTTGGTATTTGTTCTGAACATATTCTATCCACCTTTTCCATTCCCATTCATAAGTCTCTTGTGAACAATCTTTTAAATATGCTGAAATCTTCGCCATCTCTGCAAAACTGGCCATCTTCGAAGTCCATTCCTCGATAGTAGGCAAAGCTTCATTCTTCCAATATTTACCTATCAACAATCTTGCTGCTGTTATCATATACAATATTAATTTTGTTTCATCCCGTGTAAAACCCTTAACTATGCCCAATAAAAACAATTGTGGAGAAAATTGAATTTTTTTCTTCAAAACATTCTGCATGACCCACCATATTTTTATCCAAAAAGCCTTAACTTTCCTACAGGTCCACCAAACATGATAATACGTAGCATCCAAACATTCACATCTCCAACATTTTGGCTGAACATTAGGGTACATACATGACAACTTTTTAGGATCTAGATGCCATCTATAAAACATTTTATAGAAATTTTCCCTCAAATTCTGCGACTGTGTAAATTTAACATTCTGAACCCAAATTTTTTCCCATGTTTCCAACATCACTGGTTCTTCAAAATTTTGTGCCCACTTAATCATACAATCTTTAACTAATTCCGTTTCTGAATCCCTTTCTAGCAAAACATTGTAAAGCCTTTTAATATGCATTGGACCTTTCTCTCTTATATGTCTAACCAATTCTTCCTCATGCAACATAATACCAGTTTTTTGGTCCTCTTTCCATCTCAGTTGTAATTGATTATATTGTAACCAGGTTAAATTAATCCCTTCGTCCAACAGTGTCTGCAATGTCTTCAACTGCCATCTGCCCGCATCTGTAAAAAGAACCTCTTTGTATAAAAACCCCCCGAGTGACATTATATTTGTATTCCACAAGGTATGACCAAGATCCAGCCATAGCGGTATTTTATAATCCCATTTGAGTCGGTGCTTCTTCCAAACTCTCATCAAAGAGTCTCTAAGTATATGACTTTTAAATACTTTATCAACTTTGTCATCATAAAATAGGTAAGCATGCCATCCAAATTCAAGATCAAAACTTTCTGCATTCAATATTCCAGCCTTTTTACTTCCAAACCAATCACTTGTTAAAGTTAAAGCTGCTGCATCATAATATAACTGTAGGTTTGGAAGTTTAAGGCCTCCTCTTTCTGGAACATCTTGCATAATTTTCAATTTCACTCTCGGCTTTTTCTCGTTCCAGACAAACTTATTAAGTCCAGTTTGCCAAACTTTCAGTTGTTTATCACTTTTAAGCACCGGAATCATTTGAAACAAAAACAGAAATCTTGGCAAAATGTTCATCTTAACTGCTGCTATTCTTCCAAGTAAAGACAGTTGCAGCTTTTTCCAAGTCTCCATGTCTTTCTGAGCCTCTCGCCACAACACCTCATAGTTATTTTGAAACAATTTCATGTTTGATTCTGCAACCTGAACTCCAAGATATTTTACCTTAGGTACAATTTCAAAACCTGCCCTCCTTTCAAACTCATATTTACGATCTTGTGTCATATTTTTGACTATCATTTTAGTCTTTTTTGAGTTCACTCTGAAACCTGAAACTCTACCATAGTCTTGTATAATGTCGTTCATCAAGATTATTGATTCCATTGGTTGTGATAGGGTAACCACCAGATCATCTGCAAATGCCTTTACTCTATAATCCTCTTGCCTTATCATTATGCCTTTCAAAATTTTTGAGTCCCGTATTGTATTTAGCAAGACTTCCAATGTTAAAATAAATAAAAGTGGGGACAACGGACATCCCTGTCTTGTTCCTTTTTCAATTTTAAACTCTGTCGTCAAACTTCCATTAATAATAATCTGTGCTTTTTGCTCTTGATAAATTGCTGAAATTGCCTGTGTAAACTGGTCCCCAAAGCCCATCTTTTTTAAAGTCTTTAGTAGAAAATTCCAATCCACTCTATCAAAGGCCTTCTCCGCATCCAAAAAGACCAGCACTGCAGAAATCTGTTTATTCTTATCAAGATATTCCAATAAGTCTATTACTTGCCTTACATTGTCCTTCATGTATCTACCCTCAATAAATCCCGCTTGGTCCTCATGAATCACCTTTTGGATTACTGGCATCAACCTGTTGGCTAATACCTTCGCGTAAATTTTATAGTCTGTATTCAAAAGAGATATTGGTCTGTAGTTCTCTGGTTTTTTAGGACCAACTTGTTCTTTTGGTATCAAAGATATATAAGCAGTTGTCCAGGATGGGGGTATTTTACCCCCTTGTTGAATATTGCAAAATAAATCTCTAAGTTGTCCCACCATTTCAGCTTGTAAAGTTTTATAGTACACTGCAGTCAAACCATCCGTGCCAGGAGCTTTGGCT
This sequence comes from Pantherophis guttatus, assembly GCF_059756535.1. Classification (NCBI taxonomy): domain Eukaryota; kingdom Metazoa; phylum Chordata; class Lepidosauria; order Squamata; family Colubridae; genus Pantherophis; species Pantherophis guttatus. The sequence continues at coordinate 58,984,987 of NC_142069.1, read as the reverse complement.
GTTTTTAGCTGTTTAATTGCTGCTGTTATCTCCTCCTCTGTTATAGGATAATTCATTCTTTCCTTTTGTTGATCAGTAATTTTTGTAACTCTCTTATCCTTTAAATATTTTTCTATAAGTCCATTCTGCACCTCATCTTTGGCATATAGTTTAGTGTAATAATCCACAAAAGCTTCTTTAATTAGTTTTTGTTGAAAGATTTCTTTCCCTCCAATATCAATACTATCAATAGTCCGTATACTTTGTTTTTTCCTCAATGTGTAAGCCAACCATCTGCCCGATTTATTAGCATTGCAAAATGTATTATGCTTCGCGTATTGTAAACTTGTTGCAACTTGTTCCGCCATAAGCATTTGGAATTGGTCTTTCAAAAGTTTTATAGCACTTCGTATTCTTTCATCTGTTGGGTTTTTAATAAGTAACTGTTCTTTATTCTTTATTTCCATTTCCAACTCAGATCTTTTCTTTTGTCGGAACAGTCTATGTTTAGAATTCATGTAGATAAGTACCCCTCTCATATAAGCTTTACTTGCATCCCAAACAATTTCAACTGGGGTACCTTTATTCAAATTTATTTCAAAAAATTCTTTCAAATGCTTTTTAAGTTCTATTATATTTTTTTCATATCTAAACAGGTTCTCATTTAATCTCCAAGAACGTCTCTCAACCTTATCCATCTCGATTTCTATCCATACAGGACTATGATCAGTCAAAATTCTTGGAAAAATCTTTGTTCTTTTTGTCTTAACAAGTAGATCATTTGACAACAAGATAAAATCAATCCTAGAAAAAGATCTATGTCTATCAGAAAAAAAAGTATAATCCAATTCATTTGGGTTATGTATTCTCCAAACATCTTTTAGTTCCATATCTTCTTTCATATCAAAAAAGGTCTGTGGTAATCTAATTCTAGACTTTGCCAAGCTCTTTTTATCTAATTTAGAATCAATTACTCCATTCCAATCTCCCATAATTAAAATAGATCTGTAGTCCCATTGCAATATTTTAGTATGTAACATCTTGTAAAAATAATCCTGTTGTTGGTTGGGAGCATAAATTCCAATCAAAAGAATTTGTCCATTTGCTGTAAACAATTCAATTGCTACAAATCTACCATCTTGATCTACTTCTATAACTTTTGCTGTTAATTTTTTATTTACATAAATAACCACACCATTCTTTTTCTGCAAAGTTGAAGATATATAATGTGCTCCTAGTTTTGAGTTTATCAAATATTTTTGATCTTGAGTTGTAATGTGCGTTTCTTGTAAACATATTATATCATTATTAAATTGTTTCAAATATGTAAATAATTTTTTCCTTTTCTGTGCTGAATTCAACCCATTGACATTCCAAGATAAACACTTAAAGGTCATTAACCTCTTCATGGAGCGCGGAGCAATATGCTTGAAGTTCATCCACAAGCTTCGATCTCGCTCCTCCCATAGCGCCAATCTCTTGTGCAGTGCTCTTAACTGCCTTCTTGTCTTGTCTTTCCTGTTGTTGTTGTTGCTTCTGTTTAAGTAGCTTGGATTGAGCTCTAGTTATACGTTGATCTTTAACTTCAGTCAACTGAATCAAATCCAAAATTGGAGAAGAATCCAGCGATGGCTCACTCAGAATACCTCCTTCTGCACCTTGCACGTTTTCTAATTCCTGCTTAGACTGTTCTTTCAATTGCCTCTCTTCACTCTCCTTAATCTCCAGAACTGTAGATGTACGTGGAGATGGTGTTCTTTCCATAAGAATAGTACTGTAAAAGTGTTGTGCCTTCTCCACGGTATTCAACCGATATCCTTCTCCCTTATATCTGAAAATTACCCCAGCTGGTGCATCCCACCGGAAGGGTATCTGTAAATTTTTCAATTCCTTAACAAGAAAACCAAATTCTTTTCTAGCTTTCAGCATTTTAGGAGGTAACTCTTTAAAAATTACAAGCCGTGAGCCCCCCACTTGTATAGAGGTGTGGAAAGATTTTTGCAGGATATCATTTCTAATTTCTCTCTCAGTAAAGTATATGACCACATCTCTGGGTAATTGTCTTTGCCTGGCCACCCAAGAGTTCACTCTGTAAATTTTATCTATTTTATGAAATACCAAATCAGGATTAACTTGTAGAATCTTAGCCAGGGCTTCAGAGCAAACTTGTCTCAAGTCCTGTCTTTCCTCCTCTCGAATTCCCCGAAGCCGTATGGCAAATTCCATCGCCCGGAATTGTATCATAACAATCTCATCTTCAATTCTCTGCATTTTATTGTCAACTTCATCAATTTTATAATCATTGTCTTTCATCCTAACATTAACTTCTGATTTAAATTCTTCAACTTTAAAATCAACTTTCCCAATAAAATCTGCCAGGCCAGACGCCACTTCTGATATTTTTTTGGTCACCATAATTTGATTCTGTTTCACCATGTCTTTAATTTCATTAATTTCCTGCAAAAATTCCTGATGTGATTTTTGAAGTTCCTGTTGTGATTCTTGAAATTTATCATCCAAAGTTTTAGAAATAAATTCTTTTAAATCTGCCACATCAAATTCTTTTTTCTGAGTTTGTAACTGTTGAGCAGGGGGAAATTGCGTTTGCTGTTTGTGTGTGGGGGATCCCCCCCCTAATGCCTTCCCTTCCTGCTTCTTTGAAGCCATCCTGGCTCGTGATCTAGTTTTTCTAAAGAGGGAGGTTCCTTTTCCTTTCCCTCCTGCACAAAGACTTCTAAAAAAGTCCCCCAGATTTGATCAAACAAGGGTTAAAATAAAGCAAAGTCCAATATTGAAAAGGGAAAAAATTTCCGAGTTATTTCTCTTGTAACAAGCAAGGCAGCTTAGTAGCAACTTGAAAACTTTGTAGCAAAACAAAGTAACTTCACCAATCCACACTCGCTGGCTCGTTAACTCTGAAGCTAGGCGCCATGTTTTTTCAAAGCACTTTCACTCACTCGCATTTTCTCAGATTGAAAAGTCAACAAAGTGCTAATACTTGCGTTTCCAAATTTCAGGATTCAGGTAGTTTCGCTGTTTATTAAAGCTGGTTCTTTCGCTTTAAGTTTCCTGCAGCCGGCTTGTTCTGCAGAAGCAGAATCGTCCCACGCCGCCCGGAGTCTCAGCAGGTTGGAAGGGAGCCGCACCTGTTTCCTCCCCAGAAACAATTCCCTGGGGGGTTACAGGGGCTCGACCTGTGCCCTGCTATCTCTCCTCCAATAATCCTCAGGATTTTGAAGTTTTCGAGCCGCTTCTCGATCGCGAAGCGGCTCTACAGGCGGCGGGGCTGGCGGAGCTTCAAAGAGCGCCGCCGTCGCCGAAGACAAGGAAACCGGAAGTTCGAGCTTTCCCTATTTTTAACTGCTTAATTGCCACAACAATCTCCTCAGAAGTTATTGGTTGATTCAATCCTTCCTTCTGTTCCAACGTTAATTCCAAAATATTCCCTTCCTTTAGATATCTATCTATATCTATACCTTGTATTGAGTCACTAGCATATAACTTTGTATAAAATTCCCAAAAAGTCTTTTTAATCATATTCTGTTGGTAAACTTCCTTACCTCTATATTCTATTTTACTAATGACTCGTGCTTTCTGTTTTTTCCTCAACATGTAGGCCAACCACCTACCTGGTTTATTGGAATTACAAAATGTATTATGTTTAGCATATTATAAACTAGTTGCCACCTGATCAGCCATTAACATATTAAATTGCCCTCGTAGTATATTTATTGTTTCTTTTACTTTCTTATCTCCTGGATTAGATATAAGTAATTGTTCTTTCTTTTTTCTTTTTCTGTTTTTTAATTGCCTCTCTTAACTCTGTTAAAGTAATTTTCCCATTCAACATTTCCCTATCTTCGTCTGTTATACTTGGCAAATTCCTCTCCTGTAGGTAATTTATGATATTTTCTTCTTTAATGTTTTCTTGACTATATAGTATTTGAAAATAATTTTGAATAATATTTTTCCCATCGATTCTATGATGCAAATTTCCTTGTTCATCTTGTAGATATTGTATCAATTTTTTTCCCCAATTTATGGATGAGCCATCTCCCTGGTTTGTTTGCCAATTCAAAATAATTTTGTTTTGCCAATTTTATATTCCTTATCATTTCTTCCTGTTGTAATATATTGATTTTATGTTTCATTAACTCTATTTCCTTTCTAATTTCCATGTTTTGGGGATCTTTCTGAAGTGATAGTTCTAATTTTTTCAGCTTCTCCAATGTTGGAGACATTTGTTGTTCCTTCTTGACATTTGTTGTTCCTTCTTCTCTTTGTTTCTTCTCGCCATGTACGCAATAGTTCATATAAGTTTTGGCGGCGTCCCATAGGTTTTGTGTTGTAGTATCTTCATTCCTATTCTCTTTAAGAAACATCTTTAATTCCTTTTCCATTGTTTGTGTATAACGTTTTTCTTTTACAATTCTTTGATCTAATGTCCATCTCTTCTTTTTTCCCCTATCTTTCCATTTTAATACTAAGGGACTATGGTCTGCCCAGGTGTTCGGCATAATATCGTATCTTCTAGATTATTGATCAATTCTGGGTTCATCCATGCCATGTCTATTCGAGGCCATGAGTTATGTGGATGAGAGAAGAAGGTGTACTGTTTTTTCTGTAAATTTAATTGTCTCCATGCATCACTTAAATTAAACTCTTTTGCCATTTTGAAAAATGCATTTGGTAATTTTCGTCTTTTATTTTTGTTTTCTTTCACTGTCTTATAATCCAATTTATTGTCTACCACTCCATTGAGGTCCCCTATTATACAAATATTTTCACCCTCTAATTCCGTTATTTTCCTGTGTAATTTATTATAGAATTTTTCTTGTTTTATGCTTGGTGCATAAATTGTTACTAGCAGAATTTTCCTATAATTTGTACTTATTTCCATTATTAAAATTTTTCCGTCTTTATCACTAAATATATTCCTAGGATTTAACCAATCCTTTATATATACAGCGATCCCTCTTTTTTTATTTTGTGCCAATGCCGAGAATACTTTCCCTAATTTAGGACATTTTATGAAGTCGCTATATTTTTCTTGAATATGTACCTCCTGAAGGCAGATGATATCCATTTTTTATTTTTGTAATCTTGATAGTATTTGTTTACGTTTAGTGACTGAGTTGATGCTGTTTATATTTAATGACAGCATCTTTATTTCATTTTCCATCTTCTTATTTATCTGTTGATCTCAGTCCTCTCCTTACTCTGTTCTCGGTCTGTGCTCTAGTTCTGGCTTCTTCTCTCACTTGACGCTCTACTTCCTTATGGTCTCTTGTGTCTTGTTCTATAATTTTTTCCTCCAAAATCTGATCTTCTTGGTTTTTACTTTCTCCTTCCTCCCTGCTGTCTTGTTCATCTTCTCCGCATATGTAGTGATCATAGAACTCCTGAGCCTTTTCTAATGTATCAATCTGAAATTTCTTCTCCTGCCACATTATCAACATCCCCTCCGGATGAGCCATTGAAACATCACTCTATATTTTAGTAATTGTGTAGAGAGAAAATGAGAAATTCGTCTTTGTTCTCTTACTCTTTTTGGAATCTGTTTCAGTACCGTAATCTCCTTGCCATTGTGCATCAGTGGGTCTTCTCGTGTTTTGCTATATACTTCGTCTCTTATCTTTTTCCTAACAAATTTAACATGAACTTTTCTTGAAAGTCTGTTCCTCCGTGCGTAATTCGTATGGAACTTGTATGCCTCATTGATTTCATTTTCCAGTTCTTGTTTACATTTTTGCAATATTTCCGCTAGTAGCTCAGCCATCAGTGCAGGGAGATTTTCTTCTTTGTTTTCTGGGATATTTTGAAAGCAGAGATAGAACATCAATTTCTCCATCTCCAAAATTATTATGGCTTCTTCCAGTTCCCTATGTTCTGCCACCATTTTATTTGTTACTATGCCCATTTTTTCCCCATATGTTCCATTTTAGCCTCTACCGACTTTATCTTTTGTTCATTTTTAGTTATCATCTCCTGCATTGTACCAATTTTAGCATCTAGCTTTTGTATCTCCCCATTTACTTCTTCCATATCATTCTTAATATCTTTGTGATTGGTTGTCATGACCTCCTGCATTTTTAACATTGTTTCCTGTATTGCTAATAAGGTTGACTGCATATATTGTAAATTAACAGTAGAGCCAGATTTTTCACCTCCCAACATGGCTTCCACCGATTTTGATTCTGAGGGGTAAACTGCAATTGAAGTTATTTTTCCCCCTTATTTTGGTGACTGTGGTAGTTGTGCTTGTCATTTTGATATTCCTAAAAACATTTTTCCACAGTGCCATATTTTTTAATCAACCGTATTTCTTTATTCCTCTCTTCCAATCTTTATCCTTCCATATTTCCCTTATATTTTTCCCTTTAACTGTTATAATGTTCCCCAATAATCTCTTATTATGTTATGATATAATCCTTAATTAAGTCAATTCCAATTTTTAACAATCTGTTGATTAATAAACTATTAAGATTTGATTAATAATTATTAATATATAAATCAACAGTAATCAATAATTCATCAATGTATTCCTTCCTTCCTAGACTTCTATTACCATTACAATTAACAACCTTAAATATATTTCTATATATACTACTCTATTCACTTACAATTAAGTGAAGATCTATTAATATACAGAACTAAATATATAAGTATGTAGATAAACAAATATTAATATGGGTTAATACAAGTTATAAATATTTGAGTATATGTAAATAAAAATAGATATTATCTAAATATATAATGACTACAAATATAGATATTTAATTATAAACACTTCAATTGATGTGTAGATATTTATTTATTTATTATATTTCTATACCGCCTTTCTCCCGTAGGACTCAAGGCGGTGTACAGTCAAGAAAAATATAGACACACAAACATCATAAAATTGCTAATTAAAATTATTACTTAGTTTGGTCAATTAAATAAAACCCAGAATTAGATCACATTCAAAAAATCATTCACATGTTCATATGTTTAGCCCCGCCTGTTGGAACATCCGGGTCTTGAGGGCATGGTGGAAAGCATGGAGATCAGGGATATTCCGTATCTCTGGGGGCAGTTCATTCCAAAGGGTTGGAGCCCTCATAGAGAAGGCCCTCCCCTTGGGAGTCGCCAGTCGACATAATTTGACTGACGGTACCCTGAGTAGTCCCTCCCTGTGAGAACGAACTGGTCGGTGGGAGGCTATTGGTGGCAAAAGACGGTCTCGTAGGTACCCAGGTCCTAAGCCATGGAGCGCTTTAAAGGTGATAAATAACACCTTGAATCGCACCCGGAAGACCACCGGGAGCCAGTGCAGCTCGCGTAGGAGAGGTGTTACATGGGTGTAACGAGCTGCGCCCATAATCACCCGCGCAGCTATGTTCTGGACCAGTTGGAGCCTCCGGGTGCTTTTCAAGGGGAGCCCCATGTAGAGAGCATTACAGTAGTCCATACGGGAGGTAACTAGGACATGAGTGACCGTGCGCAAGGCATCCCGATCCAGAAAGGGACGCAACTGGCGGATCAGGCAAACCTGATAAAAGGCACCCCTGGCCACGGCCGTCAAATGGTCTTCTAAAGATAGCTGTGAATCCAGGAGGACACCCAAGTTGCGGGCCCTCTCTGTGGGGAGCAAGATCTCATCCCCTATTGTCAGTGATGGTACCAGCTGACTATACCGTGACTCCGGAAGCCACAGCCACTCGGTCTTGGAGGGGTTGAGTCTGAGCTTGTTTCTCCCCATCCAGATCTCTCTATATAAAGAGTTCTAAATGTTTCTTTTTAGTTTTTTCTTCGGTTTCTTCAATTAGTTGTTAACGGTCATAAGAGTTTTTTAATAGAGTTTTTTCACCCCTTCCTTCAAGATGTCTTCTTTGTTCAAAACTGCACAGTCACCTTCATTGTCAGTAGCTCAGCTTTTAATCTATCGCCTCCAACATATCCTTCAAACCTGACACTTTCTCTTCTTACACCCCAACAACAACATCCAAGGTTATAAAGTTTCTTCTAGCACCAAAAAATGTAGCGAACAAGTTCCAATCCATTCATTTGCTCAACTCACCACGATAGGTTCACTCCCTGTTTGAGAGCTCTCGATCTCCACTCCCACCACTGCCTTGCCGCTCAAGGTCCCTCTTGAAGTCTCACTTTGCCACTTTTCTTTCGAATCTTTTAACAATCTCTGAGAGTTTTCCCTTTCTGTAATTTTTATTTTCCTCTCTCCGGTTCTTCAAGCTGCTTTCCACTATTCACTCCCTGTACAAATCATTGGGGCATTATGCCTCTGGATCCACCATTCTCAAGCAGATTTCTTCCCTGTGTATCTGACGCTCACACTGCTCCACATTCAAACTCCGAAGAAACCCCTATACCTTGCCGATCCCTCCAAGATCCGACCTGCCAAAAAAGCTTCAAAAACACGGAAAATTCACCCACATCTTTTTTGAACAGAGTATTGGCCATATCTTATCTTATACAATTTATCAAATTCAAATACACTTTACTCAATTACAATTTTTGCCACAATTTTCTTTTTTCCCTTTTTTAATCATATCTCAATATGTCTTTGCTTACTTATATAAACAACATCTTCATTCGCCCTCAAATTCTAATTTTCCTGCTTATTCATATTTATTCTCTTTTATTTTTTAACCATTCATTCTTTATCTTAGTATATTTATATATGTTCGGGGTTGCCTTTCTTCCATTTCATCTTTTTTGTTGTACAGCAATCTTTCTTCTCAATCCTGCCATCTCCCTCTCTTCTTTCCGTCTTACTTTCTTTTTCCCTCCTCTCCTGCTCCTCTCTACTTCCTCTTCCTTTCTCCTTCTCCTCCTTTCTTCCTCCCTGACTAGCCCTCTCTCCTACTCTGATTTCCCTTCTCTTCCTTCCTCCCCTCTCTTCCATCTCTCTCTCTTTTCCCCTTCTCTTCCATCTCTCTACTCTCTACTCCTCTTTCATCTCTCTCTCTCTATTGTTGTATTCATTTTCAATTTAATATTTTCCACTATGGTGTCCAGGCAACCCCAATCTTTCTCATTTATTAAAAATATTACTCGAAATTCCCCTCCACTTTTTAATTATTAATAAATATTTCAACTTATTGCATTTTTTCCTTGAAACCTTTGTTAAAATAATCTTCCAACCCTTGCTTTTTTCCCTTTAACAATGTATTTCTTCCGTTTTACTTCTTACAAGTCTGTCATTTACATCATTTACTAACATTTCATTTTCATTCAATTTTACATTTCAATTTCAATTCCCATCTTAATTTCAATTAATTCTTTTGTTGCTTTTATTTCTCTCCACTTAGTGCTTCTGCCAACATCAAAACCAGTTCATTTTTTTCACATTTCATCTATTGATCTATTTTACATTAAACAGTATTTTCACATATAATTTCTACAACTAACATCCTTCTCTTTATTAACATATTAATATTTTCACTGACTCTTAACCATTTTCTTTTAAACTCTCCACAATCCCATTTCTTGATGCTTTCCTCCCTTTTTCCCATTCCCTTACCTTTTTCCTCCTCCTTTTCTTATATCTCCCTTTCTGCCTCTTTTCACTCTGTTAATTTTCCCTCTCAATATTTCCCCATTTATTTCTCTTCTTTTCAGTTTTGAGATGTATTCTCTCTTATCCATTTTTATTCTATCACTGTTAATCCCAGTGTAATCATCTTTATCTTTATCTTCATTTATTTCCTTTTCAATATTTTCTCCTTATTTCTCTTGCTTCTCATTCATCTTTTTCTGTCTTTTTTCTTGCATTCTAACCAATCCTCTGCTTCCTTATTTCCCTTAAATGCTTCTCTTATTTTTTCAAACATCTCCCTTAATATCTCACATTCATCCTCCCAATTCTCCATATTGTCACTTTAGAAGGCTAGAATTTTCTAATTTATTATTTTCATTTACTTATACTTCTAGTTTCAAAGTCCATGCGATATCTCCTTTTTCTTTCCAGATAGTGTCCAATTCAAATGCTCACTTGAACCATCACAATCTCAGTCCTCATCCTCTCTGCTTCTCTTAATCTTTTCAGCTATATACTCCTATGGCTCTTTAAAGTTTAACTTTAAAGTACCTTTCCCCCCCCCCTCTGCTTAAATTCCCAAGTGCAAATTAGCCGCTAATTGCTTGTTGGGACTTCTTTCAAGCTTTTAAAAGTTTTTTCTTCTTACCTGTGAGTTGGCTGGTACTCATCCGGTAACAATACTCTGTTCAATCACCACTCCTGCACTTCCTCTTTCTGATCGTGGCTGCTCCGGCTTTTGACAGCTCCATGGCTGCCTTCCTTCGCTGATGGGTCGAAGACTAATGGCAGCACTTCAGGGAACTTGCTCTTTCCCTCTCCGTGCCAGCCTGCGTCTTCTTTCTTCACTGTCCCCTAGGGATCCCCAAAATTGGCTGGGATATCAGTGCTCTTCTGGAACTCCAGAATCCACACCGTATCGCCCAATGCTGGCCACACCCTCTCTCAATGAAAGTACATTTTGATTTGTGATATAAATGTGTTTAATATAAAAACTACACATGCTCCTACATTGTTTTTTTAAAATAATTTTATTTATAGTTTTTTTCTTTAACATCCATAAGTGCTTGGTGAACAGTGCATTGTCTGGGTCAATGTATATTATACACAGTACTAATAACAATAATAATAATACTGTGTAAGTATAAATACTAATAATCTTTCAACTTCTAACATTTATGTATACATAGTAATTATAATGTATTCTATTAGTCTTTATCTATTTGTGTCATTTGTTGATTTATCTCCTCTATTCTTTCCTCAGCTCCTTCTGTTTTCTCCTCTACTTTCTGAATTTTTTTGTTCATTTTTAATTGTCATTTGCTGAGGGTTTTCTAGTCTCACATCTGTATCCATCAAGTTTATCATCTCCCTATGATTCTTTGTCATAGTTTCCTGAAACATTGAAGCATCAATAGCATTTCTTTTTAAAATATATTTGATTCTCCCTGTTGGTACATTTTGTATTAATTTAATAGGCCACCAAGATCCCCATGTCCCAATTACCCAGAGACACCCAAGTGGCCAATATTAGTAAATTTTACTCAGTCCCGGAACTGTTCCTCAAAGTCCACACAGTTTATAGTCCTCAAAATTTTCCAGTTTGCACCCTCTCAGTTGTCCACATTTATAACTCTTGTTTAATTTTCTTCTTTCTTCTTTCACCTCATAAGAAGTTCTATTAAATAGTATTAATAATCCAGAATAGCCCACCAAATTTCTACAAATCTCATTAATCCAGAGTCAAGTATTTAATTTCCAGGTTAATTTCTGTTAATTATAATCAACACTGCCTTAAAAAATCTTCAAGAGACTCACCAGTCATTTCCCAGCAGCCAGAAAAACAAATAGATATGAAAACAAAATAAAAAGGCCTTCCAGGTATTGTTTAGCTTTCTATTTCCTTTCTTCTACTCCTTGTTTTTCTTCTGTTATCAATCTCATTCTTTGTCAAGGACTTTTGGCAATTTTTCCCACCATGTTATAGTATAGTATAGTATTTCACCAGTAGGTGGCACCCCAGCTCTAAGTTCCAGCATTAAATGAAGCAAAAATGGAACAGCTGACTGTCAAAAGATCGAAGAAAAAAATCCCGATTTTCCTTTATATGATTTCTTTCAGTAATCCAACAATATTATCCACAAATTAAGTCACTTTTTACAATACTACATGTTCCAGTTTGGTCTTTCTATATTTTAAAACTTCATAGTCTTTCATAAAAATTAGTTTCTCTTAGTTTCTCTTTTGGGTCTATAATCTATCTCTGTGTATTAGCTCGCTGCTTTCTCAGATTTTGGAGAGTCTTTTTTTTTTTTAATTATTTGGGTTTAGTCTCTAATAGAGAAATTGAAAATCATCTCACCCAGTTTCAATCCTCTGTTCATGAACTGTTCCTGCTCATAATCTTGTTCTGGTTGTCACAGCTTCGTGCTGGCCAGAATGGCTGTCATCTCTGCTGCCGATCAGGAGGATTTCTTTGGATTTAGAGAGGAAATTGCCATTTCCTTGCAGTTGAGAAAGAGGCCCTTCTATCTTCACCACCCCTCCAAGGTGACCCTGTAGGGTCTCCTGGCAAGCAGGTATCAGCTGGGTTTCGCAGAGGCCCACTATCCCATGTCCGTCTCGCTGCGAGACCAACCGGTCATATTGCTCCTACATTGTTTTAAGGTGGTAAATAAGCATCATATCAATGTAAACAAGAGGAAGCAGTAGTAAACCCCAAATTTACAGGTTCATTTTATGTCCAAACTCAGAATTATGATTAAAGAAGCCTAGATTTGTAGAAGAAGAATAATCCTGGCCTAGGTTGACATGCAATTCTGTTGTTAGGAGCAATTAATTACAATTTAATGTTCACATATAAGGGAAAAGTAGCTCTTCCTAGTTTTTTAACCATTTTTGTGAAGAGACAGACAATGGGACAACATTGAAAATAAACATGCAACTTAATTCCAGCATAGTTTATTAAATCAGGGTCCTTGTTCCAAATTGAAACAACTGTGACTTGTCAACTGGTGAATATCTTTGCCTTAAACCCCTTCCTTTCTCATTAAAAAAATAAAGAAGGTATAGATTGGTACCTTTGTAATAATACATATTCATATGTGACAAAAAACGATGGTTGTTTCGGATACCACTCAAATTCTACTAAAAGGGTGCTGGAATACTCTCACAAAAGTCAGAGGTGACAATGTATAATACTTACTTGATGATGTCCCCTTCAAGAGCAATCACTCGTTTAATGATCTTCTGTTCTGGGTTTCTTGGAGATCTAGGTAAAAAAATGGAAGGGGCAATTATTCACTCAGCAGGGTTCTCATTGTTTAAAAAAAAAATGAAGAGAAAAACTAGCCTGAAAATGAGGACTGTGCAGATTTTGGTATTCTGTCTGATATTGCATCTATCATTGCAGAAGTGAAGCTATTGCCATCACTGTCATTTCAGTCTACTGTGTAGAAAAGGGGACAAGAACCAGAAAAAAAATTAAATCCGAAGACCAAGGTAATTTATTCTCTTCTTGTTACAAAATAAATGTAGAAAATATTCACTCATGATCAAATTAATGCCCTATTATAGAGAATGCTGAGATGGATTCAGATATTTAAAGATGAATTTACTACTAAATGCCAGCACAGTAGCTGTCAGGTGTGCCTCCTTTCAATTCTCAAGAAAGAAAAACCCCGACTCCATTTTCATAGAGAAAGGTACTTTTACTGAGTATTGACTGAATGCAACCCAAAAAAAAAAAAAAAAAGCAAGGTCTGAGGCAATAGGCGCAAAAATTACATATAGAAAGCATCCCCAAAACCCTTCCCCCAACTGTCCAGCCTGGATTATCCAATCCACATTCCCCCCAGGGGTCATGTGGGGTGCAGCGTCCGATAGTGCCATCCTCCTGCTATGCCACGACGGTTGACCTTGAGTAGTTATCAGATTCAAAGAAAACACTGAATAAAACTTTCTCTTCTCTTCTCCACCAGCTCACTTCCCACTCCCAGACAGTTCAATAGCTCCCCCCCTCCCCCGTTACAATGGCAGCCGAGCAAGCAAGCAATGAAAAAGCGGAGGCTGACAGTAGCATACATAAACATTTATGTCAGTCATTTATTTCAGAGTAAATGGAATCACAATCTGATGAAGACATTTCTCTTTTAAAACAGTTTTTTAAAAATGAAGAGAGCTCCATACTGCATGGAAGAACATAACTTAAAAAGATATGATAGTGACAACAGTTATAAGATACTCCACTAATTTTTTTAAAAAAGAGTACAGAATCTGCTGATTATCCAACAGCTTCCTGCAATACTGATTGTATAATATAATGGTCAGAAATTGGACAGATAGTCCTCATTTAGCAAATTGCTCACAGTTACAACAGCCATTCTTTGCATTTGCAACCATCATAGGTCTATAAAGCAAAGGAAAGCTGAAGAAAGATCATAAGGACAGAGTTTCACTCCGTGATTGCTTCACTTAACAATCAAATTGACATTCCCAATTGTGGTCGCTAAATTGGTATCCTTTGCTTGATAGTATCTAAAATTTCCACCTTGGAAAGAAGTTAACAAGTATTTTAAGAAATTAAATACATCTACATACATATATAGATACATATTTCAAAATGAATCATAGAGATCAGTGGGAATTATATTGTTAAAGGTGTTCAAGGATCGAGCCTAATAACTCCATTACACAGGTACTCTTTGAATCAGCAGTCTTTATTCATAAGTGTCTCATTCTTGCAGGTACAGCTCTGGAACTAACTCTGGACCGCATGGCTGGACCTTAAGTACCCCTGGGGCGTGGCCAAGGTAAGGAGGGGTCAATGGGTTAGGGTGGACCCTGGGAGTCGGCCTGTCCAGCCCCCCTGCATGCAGCCCTGGATCTGAGACCAGCCATTTATCTGTGACAAAACCCCCTCTAAATGCCTGATCTGAATGCCCATGGAGTGTGTGCACCTGAGATGTTGTCTTTGAGAGTACGCCTTTGGATGTTAAGTATGTATGTTGTTTATTTTGTAAAGGTTTCGTTAATATGTCCGCTGTCTGCTCTTCGGTATCGCAGTGTATGACCTCTATGAACCCAATGTTTGAAAATTGCCTGACATGTTTGTGTTTTATGTCAATGTGCCTCGACCTCTGGCCTACTGCTTCAGCTTTCGATATTTCAATTGCAGCTTTATTGGCCTCGTGGATAGTGATCGGGTAGGTGGGCTCAGTCCAAACATTTGTGAGCAGGTCATCAAACCAAACCAGATTGTTGGCGTCTTTGGATAGGCATATGAATTCGGCCTCTGTCGTGGATGTGGCTACCAGGTTCTGTTTACCTGTGTACCAATGTACTGGACTGTTGTTAAGGAAGAATATGTAACCTGAGGTGCTCTTCCTACTTTTCACGTCTCCAGCCCAGTCGGCGTCAGCATAGCAAGTGAGTGTGGGTTTTGCAGCTGCTTCAGGTTCTAGGGATAGGCAGGCGTCTGCACTATGTTTTAGATACCTCAGTACCCTCTTGATGGCCTCCCAATGGTAAACGGTGGGATTACCTACGTGTCAGGATAATAAGTTAACTGGCAAGGCGATGTCGGGCCTTGTCCAGTTCGCAATGTACAGTAGTGACCCTATGGTGGATCTATAAAGTGTATTGTCCTTGAATGCCTCAGCCTCATTATACATGTCCTTTATAATATCCAGTTGCATTGGTGTCTCACATGTTTTGGCATTAGCCATGTTGCATTTCTGCAAGAGTTCCAATATTTTGTCCTTTTGTGAGAGCTGGAAGCCTTTGTCAGTCTTCATGATCTGTACCCCCAGGTACTTGTCCACCTTACCTAGTATCTTTAACGAGAAGTGTCTCCCTAACTCGTTAGCGAAATCATTACATTTGCTGGCCTGGTCACTGATGTACAATATATCATCCACATATATCAGGACATACTCAATGGAGTTGTTTACCTTCTTAATGAAGAAGCAATTGTCTGCTGAGGTGGCTGAAAAACCCATAGACTTCAAGGTTTTAGACAAGCACTCGTACCAACATTTCCCTGACTGTTTTAGTCCGTACAGGCTTCTGTTTAGGACCCAGGTTTCTCTCTTTGTGGTACTTTGGCTGGGTGGTGCCCTCACATAAATCTTCTTGTCAAGCTCAGCATGTAGGTAAGCGGTTTGTACATTGAACTGATGTACTTCCAGGCCAAGTAATGATGCAATCACCAAGGCACATTTCACACTTTCAGCTCTGACGGTGGGGGAGTATGCCTCTGTATAGTCCTCTGGGTACTTTTGGGCGAACCCTTGCGCCACATCTGGTGCCTATGGGTGTTTTGTCTTTTGGGACTTCAGAGGGGGTGTATACCTTTAGTTCCCTTAGGCTACTCATCTCCTTTTCCATAGCCTGTTCCCACTTGGCCCTCTCTCCCTCTGGTAGCCTTAGCACGTCTTCGTATGTGTTGGGGGTTAGTTGGTTAGTGTGCATAGATAAGACATAATCCTCTAAATTTTTTGGTGCCTTGCCCCTGTTTGCCCTGATTGGCCTGGCTGGTGGTGTTTCAGTGTCATGTAGGTACTTAGCCTCCTTCTCTGTGAGTGAGTCTATCTTAATGTTGGGGTGGTTCTCCTTCCATTCCCTAACTTGTACCTCCTGTCTCTTGGGTTTGTCCTTTCCCTGCTCTGTGGTCCCTTCTGTGGTGTGTTCTGTCTCCCCCTGACTGTCTTTGGGTCCGTCCTTACTGAGGAACACCTCATTGAGGTGTATTTTGGACCAGTTGGCGTTTTCATGGAAAACAGCCATTCATGATATTATGAATCTGTTGTTACTATCTATGAACCTGAATCCCTTCGTCCCCGGTTCATATCCCATAAACCTCAATCTCCTGGATACTCTGTCTCCCTTGTGTCGCAATTGCCTGGGGATGTGTACATCAGCTGTAACCCCAAATACATGTAGGTGTGACACCTGTGGTTTCCTCTGGTACATCAGCTCATATGGAGTTTTGTTCAGGACACTGGACCACAACTGTTTAGTGTATAATTTGAGTAAATGAGTGCTTCTGACCAGAAGTGCTGCCCTAACCCCGCATCCTCTAGTGCGCACCTCATCATGGTTTGCAGTGTTCCATTTTTTCGTTCTATGATGCCATTCTGGAAGGCGGAGAATGGAGAAGATGTGTAGTGTAATATCCCGCGTGTTTTCAACCAGTGTGAGAAGTCGCTCAACAGGAATTCAGACCCGCGGTCTGTCATTATCTGTCTGATCTTAGTGTTATGCTGTGTTTCTACCCTTGCATAGAATTCTCTAAATTTTTGGAACACCTCATTTTTATGTTTTAGGGTGTATACAAAGCCATAGCGGCTGAAATCATCAACTATGGTTAAGAAAAATCTTTTTTTGTATTTAATGGAGGGTCTTAGTGGTCCCACTAGGTCCATGTGTATGAGTTGAAAGATGGAATTGGTGGTGCACACAGATTTCTTGGGTCTGGGCTTAGTTTTTAGTTTAGAGCTTTTGCAACAGAACATTCGAGATAGTTCTCACAGTTTTTTATTTTTATACCCTCGGAACATTCCATCATTTTTTGTATCACCGGAAAGCTGATATGCCCCAATTTCCTATGCAATAGGTGTGCACAATTGTCATGTACTAACTTCCCTATTGATGGCTTCCTTTTGCCAGGTGATCCTTGATCTCTTGCTTCTTTTGTTGTGTGTTCATGGCTAACCCCCTCTATTTCCTTACTGTGGGTTTCTTTGTCTCCGCTACCTGTGGAGTCTGGCTTAGCCCTTAGGTGGGTGTTTACCTTTGGGTGTATGTCTCTGTCTGGGTGAAAGTATGGTAAGCCTCCTCTAACTACTGTCTTCCCTACGCTTTTGCCTCCTCTGGTTACGTATGCTTCCCCTTTCTTGAATGTCACCTCAATGTTGTTGTCCCTGCTCAGCTTCAGGGTGGCAAGGATGTTGTAGGGTATGTTTGGTACTAGTAGTACCCCCTCTATTACTCCTATCCCTGGCACATATGTGTTTCCTTTCCCTGTCACCTGGACGTTATTTTGGTTGGCCACCTTTATTATAAAATTTTCTTTGGTGAATGAAGTCAGTGAGTTCTGGTCATATGTGGTGTGGTTGACGGCCCCTGAGTCTAGTAACCACGTGCCCTCTTCCTTGTCCTGATCGGTATATTGTTCTTGGTCCCCCAGTCCATAAAGTGACCCGGTTTGGCTCTCCCTGGAGCTATCCCTGTAAGCTCTTCTATCTCTGGGGCTGGGGAAATCCCTACGTTTGTGTCTGTTGTCGGGTGAATGCCTGTCAGTGAATCTTGTCCTTTGCTCTGGCCCATCTCTCCGGTGTGGTCTATCCCTGTCTCTAGTGTTCCTAGGGCAATCCCTCTTGTAGTGTTTTTTTGAGCCACATGTGTAACATTCTGTGTTGTTGTGGCTCCTACTCTGTGATTCCACCCTCCTAGTGGGTCTCTGTTCCCTACGGCTTATTGAGTGGTCCTTCCTTAGGCTATCCTCAGCAATGAGTTTGTTAGTTAGTGTTTCCAGTGTAAGTTTTTCTGAGCTGAGTTTGTCTATTTTTTTTATTTTTTTTTAATTTGATTTATATGCCGCCCTTCTCCGGAGACTCAGGGCGGCTTACAGTGCGTTAAGCAATAGCCTTCATACTTTTGTATATTTATACAAAGTCAGCTTATTGCCCCCACAAACTGGGTCCTCATTTAACCTACCTTAGAAAGGATGGAAGGCTGAGTCAACCTTGAGCCTTGGAGAGATTCGAACCAGCAGTAAATTGCAGGCAGCTGTGTTAATAACAGGGTGCTTTAAACCACTGTAGTACCAAGGCTCTATGTGTGATAAATGTGTCCCAGCTGGGATCCAGGGAATTGACAATGATGCTAATCATGGTTCTCTCGCTTATAATTTTCCCCCTCTGTGTTAGTTCAGCCCTGGTGGCATTTAATGACAGTAAGTGTTCGCTCCTGGGAGTCCCTGCCTTGAGTTTGGTTGAGTAAAACTCCCTGGAAAGCCTGGTGGTGCTTGCTACACTCTGGCTGTAGAACAGGCTGTGCATTTTGTGTACTACCTCTGAGGCTGTTAGGTATGGCTAATGCTGGGGTAAATGCTGGGGGCAATGCTGGCAATTACTATGTAGTAAGCCTTGTGATGTGCACAGTCTAAGTCAAAAGTTCAGAGTTTTTCTGGAGGGTCAGTAACTAGAAACAACAGGTCTTCCCTCAGGAGAATGACTTGGAGTTGTTGGTTCCACTCCAAGAAATTACCCCCATCTAGTCTCAGTTTGGGAAAGTCATTTGGCAAAGTCCCTGAATTGTAAGTTAAATTACTTACATTGTGTCGCTGTCCATGGTTTTGTACATATGGAAACTCGCAATAAGGCAGAGGGATGACTGTTGTGAGTCTGTACTGACTTGCCTCTATGTTCTTGCATCGATCTATCTCTATGTTCCATTCCGTTTCTCTCGTAGGGAGGTTCTGAGCATGCCTGAAGTCCATTCCAGTCCAGCAGCTGTGGAGTGAGGAGCTCGTTCCTGTAGCTCCCGGGTGAAGGCCCCATGCGTCCGGATGGGCCTTCGGCTCCTCTTTGGCTGGCCTCGCTTGCTCGAGGGGCCTTTGGGTCGTCACCTGGATCCCTGGAAAGCGGCGTGGATTGTCGGTGAAGGTCGGGAATCCCGTTGGGGCTGCGAATGGCTCCGGATGGCCCGGCCTGTCGTGGAGGCTGTGTCCTGGGGTCGGGCCGAGTCCCCTGCCCGCCGATGGTTGTCCCCTGCCCGTCGATGGTCCCATGGGCCTTGGTTCGGGTCGCCGGTTGGGTGAGTAGTCCCATTGTCCTCGGTACTCCATCCCCGGTCCCGGTGCTTCCATGGGTGGGCCCCTTGGGAGTCGCGGCTGGTGTTGGGCCCACACTGCAGTGGTTGGTCCTTCTGGGTTTGGGTCGGTGTTGGCTCCCCTCGGGTCGGTGGACCCTCTGGGCCTTCGTGTGGTGCCGGAGGATGTGTAGCTTCATCTTGTCCCCGAGGGCCGCAGTAATTAATTTTATTGCCCCATCGATTTCGGGCTCGGTAGGTGAGCTCGTGGATTTTGGTTTTGGGCCATCCCAGTCGTTGTCGTGGACCTGGGTGGTCACCTTGGTGTAGGCCCCGATTCCCGCCATGAGGTTTAAATCTCGGGAATCCATTGGTAATTGGTTGGCCATCTTTGGTGATGTCACCGTTCAAGATGGCCACCGCGAAAAGGGCGCGAATTCTTTTTCGGCCTTCTCGGTGGATCTCTGGTAGGGGCAATCTTTCCTTACCGCGTCTTCAGCGCTGTAGTCTGACTCGCCGTCATCTTCCTCACTCGCCACTTCGCAGTCCTCGACCAGGCTCCGAAGTTCTGCAATGAGATCGGTGTTGCTCTGGGCTGAGTCTATGAGTTTTAGAAGTTTTTCCTTTAAGTCGTTTCCCTCACGTACTGGGCTTTCGGGTTCTTTTCTTTCTTTGTCGTGTCTGGTTGGGGTGCATGGGTTGGAGAGCGGGCCGCTCGTCTCTGGCGCCTCTCCTTGCACGATTCCTGTCGGTGGCGGCCGTTCTGCCATTTTCTTGGTGAATGCCCTGGTATTCACCCTGTTCGTTGTGGTCGCCTGCTTGAAGTTCCCTGGCATGTCCTGGAGTAGTTTTTTGGGCTATTTAACCATCCTCTCCTACCATTTTTGTTAAAGGTGTTCAAGGATCGAGCCTAATAACTCCATTACACAGGTACTCTTTGAATCAGCAGTCTTTATTCATAAGTGTCTCATTCTTGCAGGTACAGCTCTGGAACTAACTCTGGACCGCATGGCTGGACCTTAAGTACCCCCGGGGCGTGGCCAAGGTAAGGAGGGGTCAATGGGTTAGGGTGGACCCTGGGAGTCGGCCTGTCCAGCCCCCCTGCATCCAGCCCTGGATCTGAGACCAGGCATTTATCTGTGACATATATATAGAACTGTGGATTTTACAAAGTTGTTTGCTACAAGATGGGCAGCAAACAAACAAATAAATAAAGACATTTTCATACTATGTGAGAGGGATCTTGGAGTCAATCAGCTAAATATGAGCCAGCAGTGTGCAGCGGCTAAAAAAGCCAATGCAATCCTAAATTGCATTAACAGAGGGATACAACCAAGATCAAGTGAGGTACTAATACCACTCTATAAAGCCCTAGTAAGATGACACCTAGAGTACTGCATCCAGTTTTGGTCACCACATTATAAAAAAGATGTTGAGACTCTAGAAAAAGTGCAGAGGAGAGCAACCAGAATGATTAGGGGACTGGAAACTAAAACATGTGAAGAACGGTTACAGGAACTGGGCATGGCTAGTCTAGTGAAGAGAAGGATCAGGGGAGACATGATAGCATTGTTCCAATATTTGAGGGGCTGCCCCAGAGAGGAGGGGGTCAAGCTGTTTTCCAAAGCACCTGAAGACCAGACAAGGAATAATGGATGGAAACTGACCAAGGAGAGATTCAACCTAGAAATAAGGAAGAACTTTCTGACAGTGAGAACAATCAACCAATGGAACAGCTTGCCTTCAGAAGTTGTGGGAGCTTCACCACTTGAGACTTTCAAGAAAAGATTGGACTGCCATTTGTCAGAAATGGTATAGGGTCTCCTGCTTGAGTGGGAGGTTGGACTAGATGACCTATAAAGTCCCTTCCAACTCTGTTAATCTGTTAAATCTGTTACCCCTGAAGTAAAATCTTGCAAGAAATTTATTTTCACCAACAAAGACATATTATACATAAAACAAACTAGTTAAAAGTAGCACTAAAATAACCACAGTTATTTGCATAGAAAATGCATTTGAAATTTGAAATCCAAAATACAAGAATATGCATCTGGTAAGTTTAATTATAAATTCTACCATATAATACTAATATTCAACATACATTTCTGAAAAGTGGTTTTTTAGAATTTAGTTCCACCTAGATCAAATATTGAAAGAGGCTGAATGTTGCACAAACTCTTAAAGATTTATTAACTTTACAATTCTCTCTTCAGCTCGATCCTTTCTTCTACTGGTCTTTATTTAATTTCACAAATTTTGTTTTTAACTGATCCATTAAAAACACTCCTTTTTAATTAGTGAGGTGGGATTTTTATTTTTATTATTATTATTTTTTAAATATCTCTGAAGTTAATTTTTCATCCGCTCAAAGTAATTAGAGTACCCTTAAAGAAGCATGGTTCCATCTTAGGCCCAGTACTCTTCAGTATCTTCATAAAAGACTTAAGTGAGGGAATAGAAGGGGAATTCATTAAATTTGCAAATGACACTAAGTTGGCAGGAATAGCCAACACTGCCAGAGGAATCCCAGACGAGAGAGATCAGTTCCCCGAACCCTATGACACGGAAGACGAAGGCGAGGATGACCCGATGGTGTTCATCTCAGCAATAAATCAAGCTTCTGCTCTATGCTTCATCTTGTTCATGTCAGCGCTGGAAGAGAGCCTAATTTGGAACGCTCACAATGGGACTCAAATTCTTTACATGGAATAGTTATTAGGCAAGAAGATTACAGGACTAGGGCATTTGCAGATGATCTGGTTGTTACCCTAACACAGCCGATGGAATCAGTAATCCAGATGAAAGACATTATAGAAGAATATGGTATGGTATCAGGATTTAGACTGAATCAGAAAAAAACGAAGATGATAGTTAAAAATATTTATTTATTTATTTATTATTCGAATTTCTATACCGCCCTTCTCCTTTCGGACTCAGGGCGGTGAACAGCCAAAATAAAAACATTTATACATAAATACGATTAAAAATAGATTTAAAATAATTAAATTTGGCCCATAGTTTAAAATTTATCAATTTAAAATCCATATCAAAATTTAAAACCAACCATAAAATCATAAAATCAAGAGAGACCGGCTAACTGAAAGAGATGAGTTTTTAGGGCCCGACGAAAGGTCCGGAGGTCGGAGATCACTCGTATCTCTGGGGGTAGATTGTTCCAAAGGGTAGGTGCCACCACAGAGAAGGCTCTCCTCCTGGGGGTCGCCAGCCGGCATTGTCTAGCCGACGGCACCCTGAGGAGGCCCTCTCTGTGGGAGCGAACTGGCCGGTGGGAGGCAATTGGTGGCAGAAGGCGGTCCCGTAAGTACCCCGGCCCTAAGCCATGGAGCGCTTTAAAGGTGGTCACCAACACCTTGAAGCGCACCTGGAAGTCCACCGGAAGCCAATGCAGCTCGCGCAGGAGAGGAGTCACATGGGAGCGCCCAGTCGCTCCCATAATCCCCCGCGCGGCCGCATTCTGCACCAGTTGGAGCCTCCGGGTGTACCCGAAGGGGAGCCCCATGTAGAGAGCGTTACAATAGTCCAGATGAGAAGTGACGAGTGCTTGAGTGACTGTGCGTAGGGAGTCCAGATCCAGAAAGGGGCGCAACTGGCGTATCAGGCGAACCTGATAAAAAGCCCCCCTGGCCACGGCCGTCAGATGCCCTTCTAAGGACAGCCGTGCATCCAGGAGGACGCCCAAGTTGCGGGCCCTTTCCGTGGGGGCCAATGATTCACCCCCAATAACCAGCGATGGCGTCAGCTGGCTATACCGGGACGCCGGCAGCCACAGCCACTCGGTCTTGGAAGGGTTGAGTCGAAGCCTGTTTCTCCCCATCCAGACCCGCACGGCCTCCAGGCACTGAGACATCACTTCCAAGGCATCGTTGGGATGGTCTGGGGTGGAGATGTACAGCTGAGTATCATCAGCGTACTGATGGAACTCCACCCCAAAACCACGGATGATCTCACCCAGCGGCTTCACATAAATGTTGAACAGGAGGGGCGAGAGGACCGACCCTTGTGGCACCCCACAAACAAGGCGCCTCGGGGTCGACCGCTGCCCCCCTGTCAACACGGATTGCGACCGGTCAGAGAGATAGGAGGAGAACCACCGCAAAACGGTGCCCCCCACTCCCAGTCCCTCCAGCCGGCGCAACATGATACCATGGTCGATGGTATCAAAAGCCGCTGAGAGGTCTAACAGGACCAGGATAGAGGAGTAACCCCTATCCTGAGCCCTCCAGAGATCATCCACCAACGCGACCAATGCCGTTTCCGTGCTGTACCCAGGTCTGAAACCGGACTGGAGCGGATCCAAATAGACAGCTTCATCCAGGTACTGTGGAAGCTGTCGCGCCACCACACTCTCAACAACCTTCGCAATAAAGCGAAGGTTGGAGACTGGACGATAGTTAGCCAAAACAGCCGGATCCAGGGATGGCTTCTTGAGGAGAGGCCTCACCACCGCCTCTTTCAAGGCGGCCGGCAGGACACCCTCACTCAAAGAAGCGTTGATAATTCCCTGGAGCCAGCCTCGTGTAACCTCCCTGGAAGCCAGCACCAACCAGGAGGGACACGGGTCCAATAAACATGTGGTGGCGTTCAGCCGTCCCAAGATCCTGTCCACGTCCTCGGGAGCCACAGGATCGAACTCCTCCCAGATAACATTCTCAAGGCCTGCCTCAGTCATCTCGTCTGAACTAACCCAGTCAGTGGCCAAGTTTTCCCGAATCTGAGTTATTTTATCATCCAGATACTGTACAAAATCCTCAGCTCGGCCCTGCAAGGGGTCCTCCCGCGCTCCCAGATGGAGAAGGGAGCGGGTCACCCTGAACAGGGCGGCTGGGCGGTTATCTGATGATGCGATAAGAGCGGCAAAATAGCTAGATTTTGCCGCTTTTATCGCCACTAGGTAGGTCTTAATATGAGACCTTACCAGTGTCAAGTCGGATTCGGAACGACTGGCCCTCCAACCGCTCTCTAGGCGTCTTTTCCGGCGCTTCATCTCTCTCAGCTCCTCGGAGAACCAAGGAGCTAAGTGAGTTCGGTGCCGGGTCAGAGGCCGCAAAGGCACGACCCGGTCCAAAGCCCCGGCAGCCGCACTATCCCAGGCGGCCACCAGGTCATCAGCCGAGTCGTGAGCTAGAGTTTCAGGAAATGGCCCAAGCTCCATCTGGAACCTATCAGGATCCATCAGGCGCCTGGGGCAGAACCACCTGGTCGGCTCCGCCTCCCTGCGACGGGGTGCGGCGGTCAGAAAGTCAAGTCGAAGGAGCGAGTGGTCAGACCATGACAAGGGTTCAGTATCTATATCCCCTATATCAAGGCCACTCAACCACTGACCAGAGACAAAAACTAAGTCCAGAGTGTGTCCCCCCATGTGAGTAGGGCCGTGAATTACTTGGGTCAGGTATTCCATTAAAATTATTTAATGCTTCTAAACTGCTTTTAAATTTTATATGTTGTGTTTTACCGTGGCTGTTCACCGCCCTGAGTCCTGTTGGAGAAGGGCGGTATACAAATTAAATAAATAAATAAATAAATAAATAAATAAATAAATAATAATAATAATAATAATAATAATAATAATAATAATAATAACTGCCTCGATATTTTGCCCGATATCCTTACCCCCATGTGGAAGGGATCGACGCCCTCTCCAGTGCCTGGCCCCCTGGACTGCTATACGCTTTTCTACCTCTCCCGCTTATCCCGAGACTAATCTGCAAAATCTTGGCCGAGAAGGCGGAGGTCCTACTCGTTCCCCCCCATTGGCAGCGCCAAGCCTGGTATGCGGACTTGCTGAACCTGTCCGTCACTCGTCCCTGGTGGATTCTGGAGGACAGGATCTCTCTCAGCCAGGGGGTCATACTGCACCCAGAGCCACAATGGCTCCAGTTGATCGTCTGGCACTTGAGAGGATCCTCCTGAGGAAGGACAATGTCTCAGGGCGGGCGATTTCCATGATTCAAGCATCCAGGCATCCATCTACATGCCGAATCTATAATGCCTCCTGGAACGCCTTCTGTACCTGGTGTTCCAGGCACCATGTCGATCCTACTTCTGCATCCGTGTCTGAGGTGCTAGATTTTCTAAGAGGGTTTAGACAAAAGTCTTGCCCCGAACACTCCGCCGGCAAGTTGCGGCATTGAGCACTGTCTTGAAAGCTGACAACGGTCTTCCTCTGTCAGGACTCAAAGATTAAGGGTTTCCTGAAAGGTGCGGCCAACATCAGTCTGCTGGTTGTTCACCGCTACCCAACCTGGGATCTGTCCCTGGTTCTCCAGGTCCTAATGCAGCCTCCCTTCAAACTGTTGGGAGCTATCAGCTTATGCTTTCTGACTCTAAAGGTGGCTTTTTTGGTGGCAATAACCTCGGCATGCTATGTGTCAGAGCTGGCCACCCTATCGATCAGAGACAACCTCTGTATCTTCTACCCGAACAGAGTAGTGCTTCGGATGGACCCTTCGTTCCTGCCCAAGGTTAATACCCTTTACCATTGTGTGCAGGAATTGGTTCTTCCAGACTTCTGCCCTGGTCCAAGACATCCGCAGGAGGCTCATTGGCATACGCTAGACATTCGTTGGGCACTACGCAGATACATAAAGAGAACTTCTGGTATATCCCATGCCTTGGATTCTCCAAGCAGCGCGCTGGAGAATGGACGTTGCTTATCTGAACGTCCCTTCTAGGTGCGCTGCTGGAGAATCCAACCCGCCCTGTCAGGCTGCTGTACTTTTCTCCGGTTATATGCACGTCTCCATGAACTACTTCTTCGTGAATGAAACTGACGCTCAGACGAGCAAGGGGGTGTGCCTGAAGAAATTTAAAGTAACACACACACTCAGTCTCTGGCTGTTAGACTGTTTAATCATCCACACCTTGGATTCTCCAGCAGTGCGCCTAGAAGGGACGTTCAGGTAAGCAATGTCCGTTTTATTCAAATAACAACAGAAAACCCAATACAGTTCAGTATGAATTGGCTTTCCAGTCCTTCCTTGATGCACTTTTTCACATTGGTTATCTAGTTTAAATGCCAAAGAAAAGTCAATGATATTTTTTTCAGACCTTTGGAGGATCACATTGTCAATTGTTCACACTGCTCAAGCAAAACTAACAGGTGTGAATTAAATTTTAGCTAAAAATTGGAGCTTTAATTCCAGAAGTCCATTCTTTAAACTTGGACTTCTGGAATTAAAAGGCTCTGGATTAAATGGTACTCCAGACAAAAGATGGAGAAGAATATCTTGCTTTTAGACATGATAATAGCTGTCTAGAAAGGTGAGTTATGAGCTATTTTTACATCATTAGAAATTTAATTTATTACCTGCAAAGACAAGGAGTACAAGGAGCAAATAAAAGACCTTCATGTTGGGGTTGGTTCTGGACCAAATCTTACTTGTGGGACAAAAACCAGCTCTCAGCCCTTCTTGTGACTTCTTGAAAAACATCCCCCACACACACGCTCCACTACTTGAGGAGGCAGGGGAGGGCTGCAGGTTGATCCCAAGGGGGTCTGGGAATGGGTGTGAATTCATCCCACAGTCCTCTCCATCCTCTCCTCTGAGAAATAGCTTTCTCCCACTCGCTGGTGGTCAGCAAATTCAAAAGGAACCCCCAGCTGAGAATCACTGCTCTAGATTGGTTGATTCAGGTGATTTCTTTAGTGTTAACTAATAGTGTTAGCTATTTTTGGTACAGGGATAGATTTGTATTGGAACAACCTGCACACTTCCCAAAGGCTCTGCGCACCCTGTTTTTGTGAAAAACGGGCCCGTTTTCACAAAAACAGGACATGCGGGGCAAAGCTTCAGGAGGCCAAAAATGGCTCTATTCCGTGTGTTTTACTGTTACTATCTTCCTTAGTGGGTCATGCAAACTGCTATTCTGAACAATGCTATTTATAGGGGGTGGGGGAGGGAGCAGTGGTGGGTTGCCCCGGTTGACACCGGTTCTATAGAACCGGTAGTCAAACCGACAGGAGGCCCCGCCTACCAACCCCAACATCACCAAAACGCTTCTGCGCATGTGCAGAAGAGCGCGTGCGGGGCCCCACTGCAAACCAGTAGTAAAGGTAAGTAGAACCCACCCCTGGGTGGGGGGCACTGAGGATGAGTTTGTAGTACCAAGGGGGCGGTGGACTGAAAAAGTTTGGGAACCACTGGAATAGACCTATGGCAATGTCATTTTTTTCCTTTTAATATTGACCGAAATGGGAGGGTTAGGGAGGTTGGGAAGTTTGGAGGGGGGAGGGGGGGGAAAGGGGTGAAAATGTAATTGTAAAACTTTTGCAATAAAAAAAAAAATTGACCGAAATGCATTCAAGATAATTTTCATCATTTTTGTGCTCTATTTCTGTAGAGATGTAGTTATTTCTTATATATAGTGCAACTCCACCTCCTCTTTTATTTTATATCCTAAATTTGCAACAGTTTTTCTTGCTTATATCTCTGTTATGCCCTTTGAATCCATTTTTTAAAATTATGTCATCATTTAGGTGGACTAATTGAGGAACAGAAAACTATATTCTTTGTACATGAGATTTTAAAATACTGTTTATTGGAAAACATATTTGCATTTACTTTATATTAAGTCTGATTACCTTGCTTATTACCTCAGAGTTATTAGAAGACTGCAGGAAACAGGGGCTCCTTTCATATTTGATTTTATTTTCTAAATCCTCTTTGGTAGTTAATGTGGACTTCCATTACTTAGGGCAAATATATACAGTGTTTGCACAATTATTAGGCAAGTTGTATTTTTGAGGATTAATTTTATTTATTGTAGAATGCTCTCTACAGGTCAATCCAAAATGTTAATAAATAAATGGTAGGGTTCAGGGGTGGGTTCTAAATTTTTTAACTACCAGTTCTGTGGGTGTGGTTTATTTTGTGAGCGTGGCTTGATGGTCATGTGACAATTATTAGGATTTAGTAGAGGTACTGGTCTACCAGGCTTTTAACTACTTGCAGAGCTGTACCGATCTACCCATTTATTTTTGCAGGCCCTGATCTACTCATGTATTTTTGCAGGCACTGATCTACCCATATATTTTTGCAGGCTACTCATTTGTTTTCTTTTAATACTGATCAGCTGTAGGGCGGCCCTTTGAAGCCCCATGGCAAGAGTTTAAACAGTTTTTTTCCCTCTAGCCATCAGTTGGGACTCAGGAGGCAGCAATAGATTGGGGGTGGGGCCAAATAAAAGGTAAGAATAATGCAGGGGGGTGGGGGGCCAGAACCGGTTCAGTGACATCATATCATCACCTCTACCGGCTCGGCGGAACCGGGAGGAACCGGAAGGAACCCACCACTGGTAGGGTTCCAAGTAACACCCCCAATGAAAGAAGACTCTGAGGCTAGAAGTTCCTCAAACTTCTACTTTATTAGAGATGTCATATTGGCACATGTGGGAAAACCTGAATCTGAAAGTTTCCAGGTTTTCCCCACCCAAAGGAAAGTCAAAGTCCCTTCCCCTGCACCCACATGTCCACCACATGGTCCAATCAATCTACCGTCTCAACTGGAGATGCCTCCCCATCACACCACTCCAGGTGCAGGCTGAACGTCCTTGACTCCCAGAGAAAAGAATGTTGTTATGGCTAGATATCTCTACAACTCCATGCAATCCCCCCTCCTAGTTTCCCACATCACTAAATGTGGCAGCCCTTCTTTTCAATAACAGTCATTAGCCTTCCATTCATGGAATCTGTCAGTTTCTTGATCTATTGACAATCAACTTTTTGTGCAGCAGCAATCACAGTCTCCCAGACATTGTTCAGAGAGGTATACTGTTTTTTTCACCATACATCTCTCATTTAAGAAGGGCCCATAAGTTCTCAATGGGGTTTAGGTCAAGTGAGGAAGGGGGGCATGTCATTATTCTTTCATCTTTAAGGCCTTTATTGGCTAGCCACATAGTAGAGTATTTTGATGCATGTGATGCATTGTCCTGCATAAAAATCATGGTGGTCTTGGAAGATGCAGTCTTTTTTCTGTACCACTGCTTGAAGAAAGTGTCTTCTAAAAACTGGCAGTAGGTTTGGGAGTTTATTTTGAGTCCATCTTCAACCCAAAAAGGTCCAACTAGCTCATCTTTAATAATACCAGCCCATATCAGTACTCCTCCTCCACCTTGCTGGCATCTGAGTCAAAGTGGAACTCTGTGCCTGTTACTGATCCAGCCACGGGCCCATCCATCTGGTCCATCAAGAGTCACTCTCATCTCATCAGTCCATAAAACCTTTGAAAAATCTGTCTTCAGATACTTCTTGGACCAGTCTTGCCGTTTCAATGTATGTGTCAGTGGTGGTCAGGTTTCAGCCTTCCTTACTTTGGCCATGTCTCTGAGCACTGAATACCTTGTACTTCTTGGCACTCCAGGTAGGTTGCAGTTCTAGAATATGACAGCACTGAAGGATAATGGATTCCTGGTAGCTTCACATTTGATTCTTCTCAAATCTTTGGCAGTTAATGTGCATCTTTTTTTCTCAACACGTTTCTTGAGACCCTGTTGACTATTTGAAACAAAACGTTTGATGGTTCTGTGATCATGCCCCAATAACTTAGCAATTTCAAGAGTGCTGCATCCCTCTGAAAGATGGATGGATCCCTCTGCATCCTTTTTACAATTTTTGACTTTTCAGAGTTAAATCTTTTTTTAGCCCATTTTGCCTGAGGAAAAGAAGCTGCCTAATAATTATGTGTACCTTGATATAGGGTGTTGATCTCCTTAGGCCACACCCTCCCTCCACATACATTTGTGTATGTGTACACAAATACACATCACCTGATATGCTTATGCCAACTAAGCATTCAAGTTTATACAGGTTGGAGGTGGAAAATATGCATAAAAATGATGATATGGTCACTTGCCTAATAATTGTGCACATGGTGTAGTCAGATCTCAATGAATGCTGATAAGCGGTAAGAGCCTACCATCATCTGTAGGGTCCTTCAAATTTTTGGATTCTATAATCTCCCAGGTTTTGAAATGGATACTTAACAGTCATAAAAATGCACAAAAAAGAATGTTCTTCATATGACAACTCAGGAAGTTCAGACTGCCCCAGGAGCTGTTGATAGTTTTTCAGAGGAATTATTGAGTCTGTCATTTGTACTTATATAACTGTCTAGTTGCTATTTGGCACAACAACCAAACAGGACAAGTACAGACTCCAATGGATAGTTAAGACTGCAGAAAGAACAATTGGAATCAGCCCGCCTTCCATAGAATTGGCTGTAATATTATCATTTATCCTTCTTTATTCATTCATCTTACTTGGGGGATGATGATGATGTTGATTCTGTTGCTTTACATGTACACTGAGGGCTTCTACACCAGAGACAAATTCCTTGTGTGTCTAATCACACTTGGCCAAATAAAGTATTCTCTACCATTCTCAACCCCTCCCAAACATGAAATGCTCATGATAGTTATTAGAGAGTTTGTGATTAAACCATAAGGTTTTATAAATGAAGAAAAGAATTAGAAAGTAAAAATCAGATGACTAAGAAGTGTAATGTTAATAATGTATTACTGAACTAATCTGCATTTGAGAAGAGTGGTCTTCCTTAGTTTATTTGTAAGAAATCCTGTTCTGAAATACTGTAGATCTACTACAACAGAATTTGTCATTTCTTTCCTGTGCCTAATGGCAGCTTAAAGAACATATGGCCTCCAGCTCCTAGCAGCCTGTAATTACTCATTACATCATGAGTAATAGCAATAGCAATAGCAATAACAGTTAGACTTATATATTACTTTACAGTGCTTTAAGCAGTTTACAGAGTCAGCATATTGCCCCCAACAATCTGGGTCCTCATTTTACCGACCTCAGAAGGATGGAAGGCTGAGTCACCCTTTAGCTGGTCAGACTTGAACTGCCAAATTGCAGGCAGCCTGTAGTCAGCAGAAGTAACCTGCAGTACTGCACTCTAACCACTGCACCTCCATGGCTCATAATGATGAAGGATGCCAGCAATTGTGGCTGAACTAAAGGTATTATTAAGTTGTTACATAAATTTACAGAGCTTTATTTTATCCCTGTTTTATTTCTATCAAGTATATGTCATTATTAACAAAGCAATTATTTTTTATTAGTTCTAACAGATGTTTCAATCAATCAATCAGAATAGAGCTGGAAGAGACCTTGGAAGTCTTCTAGTCCAGCCCCCTGCTCAAGCAGAAGATCCTATACCCATGATGGTGAACCTCTGGCATGCGTGCCAGAGGTGGCATGCAGAGCCCTCTCTGTGGGCACATGCATCATTGCCAACTGCTCTTCCAGGTTCTGTTGCTCGCATGCACACCGGACAGCTGGCCAGCGCACATGCACACTGGCCAGCTGCTCTCTTTTGGGTTCCAGCATGTGTTAGAACCCAGAAGAGAACAGCTGTCTGGTGCTCATGCTCGCTGCACCAGCTGTCTGGCATGCATATGTGTGACGGAACCCAGAAGAGCAACTGGCTGCCGCATGGATGTGCACCAGCCATCTGCTCTCTTTTGGGTCCTGGCGTGAGTGCACACGCGCTCCAGTTTCAACACTTAGTGCTGAAAAGGTTAACCATCACTGTCCTAAACAATTTCAGACAGGTTACTATCCAGTCTCTTCTTAAAAACCTCCTGTGATAAAGCACCCACAATGTCTGAAGACAAGCTGTTTCACTGGTTAATTGTTCTTACTGCTAGGAAGTTTCTTCTTAATTCCAGGTTGCTTCTCTCCTTGATTAATTTCCACCCACTGTTTCTTATCCTGCCCTCTGTTACTTTGGAAAATAAATTGAACCCTTCCTCTTTGTGGCAGCCTCTCAAATATTGGAATATTGCCATCATGTTCCCCCAGTCCTTCTTTTCTCTAAACTAGACAAACCGAAATCCTGCAACATTTCTTCATATGTTTTAGTCTCCACACCTTTAATCATAGTTGTTCTTTGCATTTTTTCCAAAGTCTCTACATCTTTTTTGTAATGTGGTGGCCAAAACTGGATACAGTATTTCAGGTATTTAAGGCTTTATAAAGTGGTACTAATGCTTCATGTGATTTTGATTCTATGCTTATTCTATGTTTATTATTATATTATATGTTTATACAAGAATTTTATTAGTTTTTTTGGCTGCTGCTGCACAATGCTGACTCATGTTTAAGTGATCGTCCACTAGGATTTCAAGGTCCCTCTCACAGTTACTGTTTTTGAGTCAGGTTTCACCTAATCTATACTTTGGTTTTTCCTGCCCAGATGTAAAACCTTGCTTTTCTCCATATTAAATTTCATTTTGTTAGATACTGCCCATTGTTCAAGTCTGTCAAGATCTTTTTGGATCCTGAGCTTGTCTTCTGGTGGATCTTCTTTTTGGATCCTGAGCTTGTCCCGATGGTGAGTGGACCCGTCCACCCTTTTCTTTTCCCCATATGCCTAACAGCCCCCAAAACAGGGGCCCAAGAGACTTTCCAAGCCCTAATAGACTCGGGTAGCACACGGTGCCTAATCAACCTACCCACAGTTCTAAAATTGGGAATCCGAGCTAAACAGCTCAAACAACCAATTCGCTTTGAGCAAATTGATGGGTCCCTAGTGGGAGGAATGTATGCCACACACTTGCCTGAACCCGTGAGACTAGAACTCACAGATCACTGGGAGACGATCCGCTTCATAATAGCCCCCAAGGTGACAGAACCAGTCATATTGGGACTCTCGTGGCTCGACAAATGGGGCCCAATCATTTGGTGGCAAGAGAGAACCCGCAGGCTGAGAATAGCAAAGGGGCCCCAACCCCTGCCGCCCCGACCAGAAGAATTCCCTCCCACGCTGAAACCCCAAAGCAGCCCTCCACTACAGAAGAAAACACCACCAACACAAGGGTCCCTCCCAAAAGGTGCAGCAAAGCAATTGGCAACCGCACCCACCACCGCTTGTAATGCAAACCAGATCCCAAGGGAGTACCAAGACCTTGCAGGGGTATTCACAAGGCCGAGTGTGACATTCTGCCCCCCCACCGCGAGACTGATTGTGCCATCGAGATTATCCCAGGAGCGAAACTACCCAAACCTAAAATGTATGCCATGACGCCCCGAGAAATGCAGGAAATGCAGGACTACATAGACAAAAACTTACAAAGGGGATTTATTGAGCCAGTGAAACCAAGGGTAGCGGCGCCGGTCATGTTTAAAGAGAAAAAGGACGGCTCCATGAGACTGGTGGTCGACTTTCGAAGTATCAACGCTGTTTGTGTACACAACTTGTACCCCCTCCCCCTCATGAAAGACATGCTAGCCCACCTAGCTAAAGGGAAGGTTTTCACCAAACTAGACCTTCGAGAAGCTTATTACCGAGTACGCATAAAGGCAGGAGATGAATGGAAAACAGCATTCAACTGCCCCCTGGGTAGTTTCCAGTTTAAAGTAATGCCCTTTGGATTGCAAGGAGCCCCGGCAGTATTCATGCAGTTAATAAACGAAGTCTTACATGAACACCTTTACAAAGGGGTCCTTGTCTACCTGGACGATATTCTCATCTACACAGAGACCATAGACGAACATATACCCCTCGTCCACCAAGTACTGAAAAAACTGCTACGGGCAAACCTATACGTCAAACTGCCAAAATGCGATTTCCACCAATCACGGCTAGACTACCTGGGCTACCGAGTATCAAACGAGGGGATAGAGATGGACCCAGCCAAGGTCCAATCAGTTCTACAATGGCAGCCCCCTCGCACCCGCAGACAACTGCAAAGTTTTCTAGGCTTTGCGAATTTCTACAGACAATTCATCCCCTCGTTCGTGAAGATTGCCAAACCTTTGACAGACCTCCTAAAGACAGGAAGCCCAGCGATGAAACCTCGCCCGGGACAACCCCTACAGTGGGACCTGACCTGCCAACAGGCATTTGAGACGCTAAAAGGACTGTTCGCGAAAGAACCTGTCTTAAAACACCCGGATCCGGAACAGCCTTTTGTCATCCAAGCAGACGCAAGTGATGTGGCAGTAGGAGCTGTGTTACTCCAAAAGAACAACCAAAGTGATCTACAACCCTGCGCCTACACCTCCCACAAACTCACCGATACGGAGAGGCAATGGGCGGCGTGGGAGAAGGAAGCGTTTGCAGTAAGGTGGGCCTTGTTGACCTGGCGGCACCTTCTAGAGGGAGGCCAGAAACCATTTGAAGTCTGGACTGATCATAAAAACCTAGAGGCCCTAAAAACCCCACGAAAACTGTTGCCCAGGCAAGTGCGGTGGGCACAATACTTCAATCGTTTCAATTTCGAGCTTAAGCACATCCCAGGAGGGAGAAATTTCCTGGCTGACGCCCTCTCCCGGATGCCCCAATACAACAGTGAGCGGGAGCAGGTAGTGAATGCCATCATCCCCTCCACCCAAGCTGCGGCCCAAGTGATCACCAGATGGCAACAACGTGACCAGCAAGGCCAACTTGCAAGTGACTTAACTGCAAAATTAAAAAATGAAACGCTGACAGACCCCTGGTATCGGGACAATCAACATCTCTTGACAAAAAGAGATGAACTAGCATGGAGGGGGACAAAGCTCTATGTCCCACAGAGTTTACGCATCCTGATTCTCAAGAGGAGCCACGACGTTAAACCAGCAGGACACTTCGGGTTCCTAAAAACTCTGTACCTAGTACAAAGGCAGTTCTGGTGGCCACACATGAGAAAGGACATAGACAGTTATGTAAAAAGCTGCACCATTTGTGCCACGATGAAGACAAGACCAGGGTGCCCGCCTGGATTGTTGCAACCAGTAGCTGAGCCAACAAGACCATGGGAGGAGATTGCAATGGACTTTATATTAGACCTACCGAGGAGCAGTGGAAATACAGTGATCTGGACTGTAATAGACTTATTCTCCAAACAGGCACACTTCATTCCTTGTAGTGGACTGCCTTCAGCCCGTCAGTTATCCAAACTGTTCCTGAAACACATTTACCGCCTACATGGAGTCCCCAGGAGAATCATCTCCGACAGAGGGGTCCAGTTCACAGCAAAGTTCTGGAGGGAGTTTCTACGATCCATAGGTTCATCCCAAGGGCTCAGCTCAGCATTTCACCTGAGCACCAATGGGGGGGGGGTAGAAAGACTGAACGCTATGATAGAACAGTATTTAAGATGCTACGTCGACTACCAGCAGTCCAATTGGGCAGACCTCCTATCTTTTGCGGAGGTTGCATATAATAATGCTGTCCACAGCAGCACGGGGCTAACCCCGTTCAAAATAGTGAGTGGCATGGATTTTGTTCCCATGCCAGAATACCCGAGGGAGCCCCCTTCCTCAGTCAGTTTGACCGACTGGATGGCAATGTTGAGACAAACTTGGGAGAATGTAAAGAGGGCGCTGGCAAAGGCGGCTCAATCTTATAAGGAACAAGCAGACAAGCACCGAACTCCCCAAAGACCATTTCAGCTGGGAGAGAAAGTTTACCTCTCCACCAAGTACTTGAGACTTAGACTCCCGAGCAGGAAATTGGGCCCAAAATTTATAGGACCATTTCCTATAATAAAAATAATCAACCCCGTTACAGTGCAATTGCAGTTGCCACGGCTTTTGGGGAAAATTCACCCCATTTTTCACAGTAGCCTTCTAAAACCTGTAGTGGGGTCTACTTTAAGGCCAACGACACGTGAACCCCCTGGGCCCCTGGTTGTTGGGGGCCAAACGCACTACGAAGTGCAGCGGATTCTTGATTCAAGAATCAAGAGGGGGCGCCTTCAGTACTTAATTAAATGGAAGGGTTACCCATTGTCAGAGGCTTCCTGGGTGAAGAGCGCAAACATTCAAGCTGACCGCCTTATAGCAAAATTCCATGCAGACCACCCGGGAAAGCTGGGAGGGGGGGTGCACAGCCAAGGAGGGGCTGATGAGACTAATCTTGTTGTGTTTTTCCCTATGGGATAGGTGAAGGGAGAGGGGCAGGATGTCAGCATTCCAAATTAGGCTCTCTTCCAGCGCTGACATGAACAAGATGAAGCATAGAGCAGAAGCTTGATTTATTGCTGAGATGAACTTTTACCTAGCTTTTTGAATGTTACAGATAGTGTTTCCTAGGTGATGAGGGTGGGGGCCACATTCCTGTGAAAAGAACGTGCCGGGATGTAGAGATGGATCTGCATGATGGCCAATGGGACATTGGGGTTGGAGAGCGGAAGAGGAGGGGGTTGGAAGGAGGGGCCAGTTTGGCTGCAATTTGAATCAGGAATGTCGGATTCTGCTATTCTTAAAATAAAAGTGATTCATTAGAGACTTTGCGCTTGAGAATGAAGTTTATTTAAGATAGCCCCGAAACCTGACACCCGTATTGTATTCAACAAGACTTCTAGTGTTAAAATAAATAATAATGGGGATAGCGGACAACCTTGTCTTGTTCCTTTTTCAATACTAAAATTTGTAGTCAAACTTCCATTAATAATAATTTGTGCCATTTGTTGTTGATAAATTGCTGCAACTGCCTATATAAACTGATCCCCAAAGTCCATTTTTCTTAAAGTCTTTAATAGAAAGTTCCAATCCACTCTATCAAAGGCCTTCTCCACATCAAAAAACACCAGCACTGCAGAGATCTGTTTATTCTTCTCAAGATATTCCAATAAGTCTATTATTTGCCTTACATTATCCTTCATGTATCTGCCTTCTATAAATCCTGCTTGATCATGATGAATCACCTCTTGAATAACTGGCATTAACCTGTTGGCTAATACTTTTGCAAAGATTTTGTAGTCATTATTCAGAAGAGATATTGGTCTGAAATTCTCAGGTTTTTTAGGACCTGCTTGCTCTTTCGGTATCAATGAAATATAAGCTGCTTTCCATGAGGGAGGTATTTTACCCCCTTGTTGTATACTGCAAAATAAGTCTTTGAGGTATTCAACCATTTCTGCTTGTAAAGTTTTATAATACACTGCAGTTAAACCATCCGTCCCTGGTGCTTTAGCTGTTTTCAGTTGTTTAATTGCGGCAATAATCTCCTCAACTGTTATCAGTTGACTCATTCTTTCCTTTTGTTCACTAGATTCTTCTTACGAATCTTATATGCACCTCCCGGGGAAGTTTGTTTTGTCGGGCATAATTTGTGTGGACCCGGTACACTTCATCAAGTTCGTTTATTATTTCGTCCTTATCTCTTTGAAGCGCCTCAGCAATCATCTCTGCCATTGTCATCGTCAGATCCTCGTCTCTCTCTTCCGCCACATTTTGGAAACGCAAGTAAAATGCCGCTTTTTCCATTTCCAACTGTGCCACTGTGTTCTCAAGTTCTTTGTTTAATCCTGTCATTTTTGTATCCAGTGCCACCAGTTTTTCTTCTGTCAATTCCGTTTTTTGTTCTATTTCTTTTATCCTTTGATCATTCTTTTGAATAATTTCTTGTATCAAATCCATTTTTTTCATCAATTTTTTGGATGTCATTCTTTACTTCTCTCTTTACCTCAAGTGACTTAAATGTTCAGTTGACTGAGTTTCATGTTTAATGAATAAAAGTTTATAACAACAACAACCCCCCAGTGAGGCACTACCTTGATGGGGTGTAAGGATTGCCTCTCCTTCCAACTTAAGAAAGTAAAAACTCTTGAAATGTAGTATTTCAAAATGAATCTTTTATTAAGCAGAAGTGACAGCAATGGATTCAAAGCAACATCTGAATATTCAGATTTTAGCCAATACACAAGTGTGAAAATGTTTTCTTTACCAGCTGCCCTGAGAATTAGATAAGCATGTATTCCCATCGCTATCCTCCATTATCCTTTAAAGTGAAACAGCCCACATGGCCATCATAAACATTCACCAAAGTTAAGGGGATTTCAGGGCGCCAAATATAGGTTGTAAAATATCTGTTGACACAGGCAAAGCTAATAAATCGAATCAAGGCCTCCCTTCTCCCAACTGAATGGCAGTATCACTTATAGGAATCTGACAGTGGGGCTTGTGTGCTTTGCGGAAGATGGGAGCTATGCCAGAGGTTCAACCATACTGGGCAGGTCTCAACAGAGGAGTCAGACAAAGAGTGTCTCTCCCATAAAAATTATGGTGAGACATAAATTTCAGAAAGCCATACCGACTTGGTTGTCACCTGGGTTAACAAGGTGCACACTAGATGTTGGAGTTCCTGGATATCTGGTGAAAAATGGGCTACAGGACTCAGGACTGTTGGCTGAGCAACCAGGGCCAGCAACCACAGAACTACTGGAAGGAAAGGTGTTTACCTGTCGCAAATATACAGTGATTGAAAACAAAGAAATAATGATCTGTTATTACAGAACAAGCCCAACAAGAAGAGTATATTTGGAAAGAATGCACCAGTTCTGGAAAGAACAACATCCAGAATCAGAAATAACAGAACAGAGGCTAGCAGATCCACGTCGATTTATAATACGAAATAAAGTATTCACAGAAGCAGAATTGGAAGAACTGCAAAGGTTCACCCAGGGGCAAAGAAATCAAAGCCTTGCCAGAAGTAATTCAGAATGTAGAGGCAAACCAGGGAAAGTTGGTAGTAGAAGAATTCAACAGAGATATACAATTGTTTTCATTTAGAGACTAGGCACCCACTCCTCTGCCACAGGAAGAGCAAAACCCTGTAACAAAAGAAGTAAAAGAACTGAAACAAAGAATAACTAAGCATCTAGAACAACAGAAAAACATCAGAATAAGGCTGTCTGCATTGAAGTTTATTCCAAAGAAACAGCTAGCACAAGCATTAAAAGATGCAAATACTGTAATATCAAGTATAAGCACCAACTCACTGCACGAAACAAATCAACTAATCTACAGCACAGTTGCAGCTATAACTGAATACCTGGGATGCAAAATCAACAGAGAGGAAAAAAAACTAAACTACAAAAATGGAAGATTAGATTGGAAAATAAGATTAGCAAATTGAGATCAGATGCAAGCAAGGTAGAACAGATGAAAGAAAAGTGTCAGGGTTCCAGGTAACACCCCCAACAAAAGAAGACTCTGAGGCTAACAATTCCTCAACGATCCATTTTATTAGAGATGTCATACTGGCACATCTTGGAAAACCCAAATCTGAAAGTTCCCAGGTTTTCCCCACCCAAAAGAAAATCAAAGACTGATCCCCTGCACCATATGTCTGTCACATGATCCAATCAATCCACCGTCCAATCCAATCCATCAGTCACACCACTCCAGGTGCAGGCTGAACATCCTTGGCTCTCAGAGAAAAGAATGTTGTTATGGCTATATATCTTCACCAACTCCTTGCAAATCCCACTTCACATTTTCCCAGGCACTAAATGTGGCAGCCCTGAAGCTCCAAAGAAAAGATGGCCTCCAGGGCTGACAGAAGCTGAAGAACAGGAAGACCAAATAATAACTAATAAAGAAATATCACTTAGAAACAAGGAAGATCAAGGAAGCACTGGAAATAATAAAGTAGCAAATAACAGCAATAGTCAAGAAGATTAGCAGGTATGAAACCTGGATTGCAAATTATAGGCAGAACCTTCAATTTCAATCCAATCAGCAGCGTTGCTGATCCATCAATGGAGAAAATGCAGTGAACCAGTCATTACCTGACAAGGAAGAAAACAGTGCAGTTCTGGGTGCAGATATGGGATAACCCAATGAAATACAACAAGGATGCAGCTTGGTTAAAAGAAGTGGATAAAAATAAAAAAGAAGTTGAAATGAAAGAACTATAACAGCAGAAATGGCAGAGAAAAGAGCAAAGAAGACCAAGAATTGGTCAGCACCAGGTGAAGATGAACTGCATGGTTTTTGGTTGAAACATCTAACTGGTTCATTCTCATTCATTGCCAAGCAGTTTAACAATATACTACAAGGTGAAATTGAAGAGTGGCTAACATCTGGCAAAACCTAGCTGATAATGAAAGGCCAATTACCTGCTTACCAACAACTTTAAAATTGCTAACTGGTGTGGTAGCTGATGCAGTCCAACAGCATCTAGTTGAAAACAATCTCTTTCCACCTGACAGAAAGGAAACTGCCCCAAGAGCAGAGGAACAAAAGATCAATTCCTAATTGACAAAATGATTTTGGAAAACTGCAAGAGAAGGAAGACCAACCTGAATGGATTGACTACAAAAAGGCATTCGACTCTCTGCCACATGACTGGATAATCAAGTGCCTAGAAATAACAGGAGTCAGTAGAAACATAAGAAGCTTTGTGCAAAGATTGATGGCACAATTGAAGACACAGTTGCAGGTCAATGATGAGAGACTTGGAGAAGTTAATATCAAGAGAGGAATATTTCAAGGAGATTCACTATCACCACTACTATTTGTCATTGCACTGTTTCCTCTGTCAACAATATTGAATAACTCAGGCCATGGCTATTAAACATCAAAAACATCTGCCAGACAATCCCACCTCCTTTACATGGATGTTCTAAAGCTGTATGGAAAAACACCATCTGAAATAGAATCGCTGCTCAACACTCAACAATATAGCCAAGATATTGCAACGGTGTTTGGATTGGACAAATGTACCACACTCACTATCAAACAAGAAAAAATAGTGAAAACTGAAGGAATCAAGATGCCCCATGAAAATAACATTAAGATCTGGATGAAGATGATTACTACAAATACCTGGGTATCTTTCAAGCTGACAATATCAAGCACACCGAAGTCAAGAAAAAGATTAGAGGTGAATACATCAAGAGAGTGAAAAAGATCTTAAAGTCCAAACTCAATGGAGGAAATACTATCAACGCAATCAACACCTGGGCAATAGCAGTCATTAGAGCTGGAATAGTGAACTGGACTCAAACAGAATTAAAAGCAATGGATAGAAGACCAGAAAAATAATGACAATGAATCCTCGCAGCGACATTGACAGATTCTACCTACCAAGGCAAATAGGTGGGTGTGGAATGTTGCAAGTACATCAGATAGTTGAAGAAGAAGAAAGGGCTTTGGAAGAATATCTGAAGGACAATGAAGAAGATGCACTGAAGTTAGTATGCCAGGAAGGCTTGCTGACTACTGGAGAGACCAAACTGGCCTACAAGCAAGACCAAATGAAGAACAGAACGGAGGCATGGGAAGATAAAGCACTATATGGCCAGTACATTAAAAAAAATAGCAGGGAAAGCAGATATTAACAAGACTTAGTAATGCCTAAGAGCAGGAAAGTTAAAGAAAGAGACCGAAGGATTAATTCTGGCTGCAGAAGACCAAACCTTGACAAATGTATACAAAGCCAGAATTGAGAAGACAGCAACAGACAGTAAGTGCCACCTATGCAAAGAAGCTGAAGAAACAGTGGACCACCTGATAAACTGCTGCAAGAAGATTGTACAAACTGACTACAAGCATGACAAAGTAGCAACAATGGTGCATTGAAAGATCTGCAAGAAATATCATTTGCCTGTAAGTAATAACTGGTGGGACCATAAAATAGAAAAAGTCATAGAAAACGAAGAAGTTAAATTGGTCTGGGACTTCAGAATCCAGACAGACAGGCACCTGTCACATAACACCCAGGACTTAACAGTTGTTGATAAGAAAGACAAAAAAGTTTGTATAGTGGATGTGCCTGGAAACAGCAGAACAGAAGAGAAAGAACTGGAGAAGATAACAAAATACAAAGACCTAAAAATAGAAAGAGAACGACTATGGCAAAGGCAAGCAAGGATAGTACCAAGAGTAATAGGCGCCTTGGGTGCAGTCCCAAAACAACTAGAGCACCATTTGAACATCATAAACATTGACTAATTTGCCATTAGTCAATTGCAGAAGGCAGCTTTACTTCGGACTGCTTCCATCCTGTGATGATAGCTGTAACACTGTTGAACATCCAGATTTGCCTATCCCAGGTCCTTGGTAAGGACTCAATAGACAGACAAAAATGCCAAACCCAGACTGAACATCTGGCTGACTGTGCGATGATTAATAATAATAATTCTTCAAAATGGTAATACCAAAGTTTAGCATAGTGCCCCCAAACCTTTGGGCACCAGCGATCAGTTCCATGGAGAGATATTTTTCCGTGGACCAGAGGGGGCATGGTTTCATGTACTGCCTGCTTCCCGTGGATGGGACTTTTCTTTATAAAGAATTGCTCTAGAACTGCTGTTACCTACATAATGGCAGGAAGAAAATGAAACTGGAGAGACAGTTGCCTTTTTCCATCTTCTTCCAAGCCTTTTAAAAATATTACACATGACTTGAAAGCACAAGGAAAAACATTATTTATACCATCATGTTTGCTCTAAATTTCCCCCTGGTTCAGGGGCACAATGAAGAAATGGAGGATTTCTGAGGAGAGAATTTTCCAATTTCAATTATGGAGTCAGGGAGAAAGGGAGAGGAAGATACAAGACCTTCTTTCAGGATCCGAAATTGTGTCTAAGCCTAGAAGGAGCAGCCACACATAGTCTTTGCTTAATGACTTGTCATTTAGTGACCATTTGAAGTTATGACAGCCTTCCCCAGAATTATATACAGTGCAATTTTGAAGTTCCGATGGTTGCACAAACTCCTGCTATAACATGATCACATTTGGGATGCTGGCAACCATCTCATATTTACAGTAGTTTACATCATTCCATAGAGACGTGGCCACAATTTTCAGTGGTTTTTACCAGTTTCTGACCTTGATTTCTGGTTTCTAGCAAAAATGCCTACTAAGTATAATGGCTTCATTTAGCTTGTCAAGACTGAACCACTTTGCTTCTTTCAAACCTTAACACTTTTCAACTTGCCAATGAACTGGGGGGAGGAAAGCATGAAATAGAATGCTGAGAATGTGTGAGTGGACCATGAGAGTCTAGCAACCAACCATCAAGGTCATCACTGCAGGAGCTTGAGAAGAAGATGGATTATTCCCATAACAAAAGGATGT
This sequence comes from Pantherophis guttatus, assembly GCF_059756535.1. NCBI lineage: Eukaryota > Metazoa > Chordata > Lepidosauria > Squamata > Colubridae > Pantherophis > Pantherophis guttatus. The sequence goes on along the minus strand of NC_142069.1, from coordinate 58,941,814 downwards.
TTCATAATTGGACAATGCGATTACCCAGGGTGAGGAGAAAGGGAAGTTATTGTTTAATTAAGCAAGCATTTGCGCGGGAAAACCGGAGCTATTTTTGATTCTTCAGTACCAAAATGGTGTATCCCATAAAGTTTTACTTTGAGGAATTCAAAGCTCCCGAGAGTGTTTCCTTATTATGGGTTGACCAGTCGAACATTTGACATAATTACTATGTCATCCACTTAATGACCACCACAAAAAAGATTGTAAAATCGTGTGTGGTCACATGATGATCTGCTTAATAATTGCCATGGCTTGCAACCATGGCTTAATCCCAGGCTCAATTACAGTTATAAATCTGTATTCTCACATGTTCAGGCAGGGAAGATATGCTGCAGATCCTGTCAGACAAAGAATTTTGGCTATTAGGATTTGGAAAGAGGGCTTTCTCTGCCACTGCATTGTGATTATCATTCCCTCAGAAGTGAGGAAAGCCCTCAATCTATTGGCCTTCCATAAAAGGGTCAAAAATTGGCTGTTCAGCCTTTATTTATTTATTTTATTTGTTCAACTTGTATGCCGCCTTTCTCCAAAGACTCAAGGAGGCTTACAATGCATTTAAAAACCATATATAAAAACTTTAAAAGTTAAAACATTAAAAACAATTAAAAGCCATTCACACCATTTCATGGCCGGATCTCTCCAGATTGTAACAGCGAGATCAATGGCCCCAGGCCTGCCGGAAGAGCCAGGTCTTCACCACTTAGGAAGGCCAATAGGGTGGGGATGGTCCAGATCTCAGGAGGTAACTGGTTCCAGAGAGCTGGGGCAGCCACAGAGAAGGCCCTCCCTCACGGGCCCACCAGCCGGCATTGTTTAGCTGACGGGACCCGGAGGAGACCAACTCTGTGGGATCTTAGCGGTCGCTGGGAGCTAAGCGGTAGAAGGCGGTCTCGAAGATAACCTGGCCCTGAGCCATGTAGGGCTTTAAAGGTAATAACCAACACCTTGAATTGTGACCGGAGACCAATAGGGAGCCAGTGCAGCTCGCGGAGAATTGGTGTAATGTGGGTGTACCTAGGTGCACCCACGACAGCTCGCACGGCTGCGTTCTGGACCAACTGTAGTCTCCGAACACTTTTCAAGGATAGCCCCATGTAAAGCGTGTTGCAATAATCTAACCGTGAGGTGACAAGAGCATGAGTGACTGTGAGGAGAGCCTCCTGATCCAAGTAGGGTTGCAATTGGTGCTCCAGGCGAACCTGTGCAAAGGTCCCCCTAGCCACAGCTGACAGATGTTGCTCTAATCTTAGCTGTGAGTCTAGGAGGACACCCAAATTGCAAGCCCGTTCTGAGGGGGACAATTTCTCCCCTGCCAGAACCAAGGATGGACAATCAACATAGTCTTTAGGAGGCAATACCCACAGCCACTTGGTCTTTTCTGGGTTAAGTCTGAGCCTGTTGACTCCCATCCAGACCCTCACGGCCTCCAGGCACCGGCACATCACATCCACCACCTCATTGAATTGACGCGGGGTAGAGATATACAGCTGGGTGTCATCAGCGGATTGCTGATACCTCACCCCGTATCGTTGGATGATCTCACCCAGCGGCTTCATGTAGATGTTAAATAGGAGGGGAGAGAGGACCGAGCCCTGAGGCACCCCACAAACGAGGGGCCTAGGGGTTGACCTCTGTCCTCCTACCAACACCAACTGTGACCAACCAGAGAGATAGGAGGAGAACCACCGTAACATGGTGCCTCCCACTCCCAACTCCCTTAGTTGTCCGAGAAGGATACCATGGTCAATGGTATCGAAAGCCACTGAGAGGTCAAGTAGCACCAAGATGGAGGAATGACCCCCATCTTGGGCTCGCCAGAGATCATCCATCAGTGTGACCAAGGCAGTTTCTGTGCTGTAGCCAGGCCTGAAGCCAGGCTGAAAAGGGTCTAGATAATCCATTTCCTCCAATGACCGCAGAAGCTGAAGTGCCACCACTTTCTCTACCACCTACAAGGATAGGTTGGAGACTGAACAAAAGTTCTTTAATTCTACTGGATCCAGGGAAGGCTTCTTCTTCTTCTTTTTTTTTATTGAAAACGTTTTTCAAATACAGATTTTTCCCCCCTTTCCCCCCCCTCCTCCCTAACCCCCCCTCCCCCTGTGGCTTCTCCAGAATAAAACCCAAATTAATAACAGATTATATAATACTTTACCATCCTTTTTACTCCACCCCCCATATGCTGACCCTTTCTTTCTAACAATATTATTATATCCCCCTTATACTATACATTTCAAAGCAACATTCAACTATAAAATTATATAATAAATCCTAATTTGGCAATTTCAACTCATAATCTATCCATTTCCTCCTCCCCCATACATATATCTCTTAATTCAAATCTTTTACGTATATTAATATAACATAACATCCCTTTTCCTAAACTAAACAATCAGTAAGCTAGCCTATCTCCACCCACTTTCCTGCAGGTCTACCATACATAATATTTTCAATATCTTTGTTCTTCTGCCCACGCCACTAAAAAATATTTCCATATATAGATAAAATCCTCAAATGACTTTAAGCTTGTAATCCATATGGTATCTTCTGTAATGTCTTTCAGCTGGATTGTTAATTCCATCACCCATGTTAGGGTAACATCAAATTCTAGTTCCAACAGTATGTTCAGTATCTTCAATTATCATCTGCCCCCATCAATAATAAATGTTTTCGTATATAAAAAACCACCCGAGTGACTTAATATTTATATTCCATATAGTGTCTTCTGTAATGTCTTTCATCTAGATTATTAATTCCAACCACCGTATTAGGGTAACAACCAGATCTTTTATTCTGGCTGTTCACCGCCCTGAGTCCTATTCTGGAGAAGGGCGGTATAGAAATTTTAATAATAATAATAATAATAATCATCATCATCATCATCATCATCATCATCATCATCATCATCATCTTCTGCATGCCCCAGTCCCATAGTTCTCTTTGCCTTATAGTTCAGCATAAACATAATCCATTTGTCAAAGAGTCCAAAATAGAAAGTTCCAATCCACTCAGTTAAAGGCCATCTTCCACATCCCAAAAACACAGCACTGCAGAGATCTGTCACTCTCCTCAAGATAGTATAAACCAATACTTTGCCTCAGCTATATTTTCATGTTTTTAATCAACTCTTAAGTAACTGGCATTACACTGTTGTTTAGTCTAAAAAATTTTATTTTTGTAGGACCTGCTTCTTCTTTTCTTAACTTTTTGTGGCTTAGATCTCCATCCTGGTTGCCTTTCTAGGAGTTGTATATCAACTGATTGATTTCCATGCTGATCTGTGACTTGATAAGTCATCACATTAGAATCCAAAGCCGCCTCTCTTGTATTTATAGGTAATCCAACTACAACCTCTAAAGGAGAATCCATAAGCGGCTCGCCCACAAAAGCCTCTGTAACTTGTTGTTTTTCCATTACCTCCGCCTCCATCTGCTTAGCCTGGGTTTCAATCTCTTGTTGATTTTGCTTTTCTTTATTCCCCTTGTGTGTTATACATGGAGATGTTGAGTCCATTTTAAGAACCTTATAATAAAATTCTTCCGCTTTTTCAACAGTATTTAGTTGGTATCTTTCTCCTTGATATCTCAATATTATTCCAACTGGAGCATCCCACCTAAATGGGCAGGGAAGGCTTCTTGAGGAGGGGCCTTACTACTGCTTCCTTTAATGGTTGCGGAAAGGCCCCTTCCCTCAAGGACGCGTTAACTAAAGCCTGGAGCCAGCCTTGTGTCACCTCCCTGCTGGCCAAAACCAGCCAGGAGGGGCACGGGTCCAACAAACAAGTAGAGGAACTCATTGCTCCTACAGCCTTGTCCACTTCCTCAGGAGTCACAGGCTCAAATTCATCTCACACAATAGGACTAAGACCTGCCCCCGTCATCTCAGTTGTAATTGCCCAATCAGAGTGCAGGTCCATCCGAATCTGAGTGACTTTATCCGACAGAAACTGCACAAACTCCTCAGCTCTACCCTGCAAGGGCTCCTCCACTCCCCCTGCATTAAGGAGGGAGCAAGTCACCCTAAATAGGGTGGCTGGGCGCGAATCAGCGGATGCAATAAGTGCGGAAAAATGTGAACATTTTGCCGCCCATATCACCATAAGTCCTAATAAAGGCTCTTAAGAGTGTTCGGTCAGATTCAGAGTTACTGGTCCTCCAGCTTCGCTCTAGACGTCTCTTCTGATGCTTCATCTCCCGGAGCTCCTCGGTAAACCAGGGAGCTTTCCTGGATCCACCACCATGGAGAGGTCACAAAGGCGCAATCTGGTCCAGTGCCCCAGATGCCGCCCTATTCCAGGCAGCCACCAGGGACTCAGCTGGACTGTGGACAAGGGAGTCAGGTATCTCCCCAAGCTCCTTCTGGAACCCTTCAGGGTCCATTAGGCGCCTGGGGTGGAACCACTTAATCGGCTCCGCCTCCCTGCGATGGAGGAGTAGCGTTCTGTAGTCTAACCTCAGCAGGAAATGATCTGACCACGACAAGGGAGAAGCATCTGTACCCCTTAATTCCAGATCATATCTCCACTGCCCCGAGAGAAACACCAGGTCAAGTGTGTTTCCCCCCCCCATGAGTCGGACCCTGAACTACTTGGGTCAGGTCCATGGTTGTCATGGAAGCCATGAACTCCTGAGCTGCATCTGAGGATTCGCCAAGTGACGAATTGAAGTCCCCCAGTACCATAAGCCTGGGGAACTCCACCCCCAGCCCAGCTACCGCCTCTAGCAGCATAGGCAGGGCTATTGTAATGCAGCTGGGAGGCAGGTACATCAGCAACAAGCCCAACTGAACCCTTGAGTCCAACCTCAAGAGGAGAGACTCACACCCAATAATCTCCGGGGCAGGGATCCTGAGAGGGCAAAGACTCTTTCAGACAATAGCTGCCACTGCTCCACCCTTTCCCTGGAGTTGCGGCTGATGCAATATCTGGAACCCATCTGGACACATCTCTGAGAGGGGCACACCTCCTTCCTGGCCCAGCCAGATCTCAGTTATGCATGCCAGGTCAGCCCCCTCCTCCAGGATTAAATCCCGAATGAGGGGGGCCTTGTTGACAACAGACCTGGCATTAAACAGCAGCAGCCTGAGGCCAGGGCCCTGACATCCAGAGTCACCAGGTATATGAGGCGAGCCCGGTGAACCAGAACCAGAGGGGCTGGAACAAGTAATCCCTTTGAGACAGCAAGTCCTAGTTCCCCGAGAGCGGCCTACCCCTCGGCTCCCGCCATATCTACCTCTCCCAGTCATAACCACAATGCTCCAGCTCTCTAATAACCCAGAGATCCCCTCCCCCACCTCAACGGCCCCCCTCCTCTCCGGCAGGCAACGCACCCCACTCACACTGAGCTGGGGATTGTATCTGAGCCCTCATCTGCTTCTGTTTGCACACTCAGCAGAGGGGGCTCCATTCTTGCCCCTGGCTCCCTCATTCTCCCCAAATTCAGCCACTCCAAACCCACTCCTTCCATCCAACCCATCCCGACACACTCACACATACACACACACATACCCTCCCCAAGGTAAAATTAATAAAATTAATATCTCAAGCAGAAAGGTATCAAGTAAGTTAAAACAAAAAATTAAAACAACTCTAAAACTGCTCTGGAGACTCCACAGATGGCTTGTGAGGAGTCATGTATTGAGGTATCCCAGGTATTTGTCTTTCAAATGCTCCTCCTGGTTGAAGTCCTGCTTTCCTCTCCACCAGTACAGTCTAAGGAGCCACGACTTGGCTCTATTTAAGAACATTGCACAGGGAGTAAATCCTGGTTCTCTCCGAAGAGGGTGTCTAGCCCCGGATGTCTGTTTTACCGGCGTCATGGAAAGTGAAAATTAAAGTCAGTTTGGCTGAAAGTTTTCCCAGGAAGGGCTCAACCACTGCAAAGAATGCTAATTAACTTAGTGGGTTTCTCTGCATCTGCTTTCAGCTTTCAGCTTTCAGCTTGATTAGTAATGTTTCAAATCCTGAAGTTGCTGACTCATTCTTCAAGTAAACCATAACTGAGCTTGTCCATAGATTAAGGGTCATCCAGGTTTACGGTTGTTGGTTTCTTTCCTCCCTGAGCTGCCCCAGCCAGCCAGCCCGCCCTGGTGGAGCTGAGGTAACAAACAACAAACAACCTTGGGTGGTGAAAGGGGCTCTAGGACCCAGGGGAACACGGGCAGCCAAGCTCAGGGAGCCAGACTGTAAATTCCTCTCTGTTTCCAAGCCTTGCTTGGGAAACACACAATCATGGGGCTGTCTGGTCCCATAGGAATCTGCCCAGCTTGTATTATTAACCGCTAACTCCCCATTTTGGAATTTTTCAGCTTTTGAAATTTTATAATGTTATTTTTATAATTTTAAATCTTTTTAAACTTAAGTTAATTCTGATTTTAATATCAGTTTTATTGATTATATTGTACCCCGCCCAGAACCTTTCCCTGAAATAATAGGAAATAAATGAATAAATAAAATTCAGTTCTAGGGAACCAGATGTGGTAGGATTATACTGTTGTACACTTAGCATGCTGTCTAATTCTTACAACAAAACTGAAAATATAATATTAGTTTACTAAATGTTCAGTTTAGCATTTATTTGTAGGTGTCCTATCCCCAAATTCCCCAAAGAACTCAGAATATAAATGGTTAATATATTATAAAATTAATACAGGCACTCATAGAAGACAGACAAATATTTTCATGAATAGTTGTTGAATGCAGAACGATGGCTTCTTATACTATTCATCCATGTTTCAAAAATCACTAGATACTATCTCTATAATAAGGGTATAGGTAGCTGTCAAGCCAACAGAAATGAAAGCTAAGTTTTATCTTTTCCACTAGAGGGTGGCATCTCAAAAGGAGGGTTATATTAGTAAATATGTACAGTAGAGTAAATCCGGTATTTTTTTTAATCAAATTCTACCTGTTGATTTTCAAATCCTTATGTACTTGAGTTTCTCTCTTTCTGTGTAAACACTTTTTTTTTAATTGAAAAAGTTTTCAAATACAAATTTCCCCCCTTTTTTTCCCCTCTCCCTCCTCCTCCCTAACCCCCCCTCCCCACCCATCCCCCCGTGTCTTCTTCATAACAAAAAAAACCAAAAACCTAATTCATAACAGATTACTTACTCCCTCCTCTAGATATTGACCTTTACTTACTAAAAATATTATTAATATTATAACATCCCCCTTTATCCATACATTTCAGAAAAGAGAAAAGAAAGGGAAAAAAAAAAGACATTATACTATGACATTATAGAATAACTTCTCCACTTTAAAACTATACAATAAGTCCTACTTTAACATTTAATCTTCTATATATATTAGTATAACATTTCAAAGCGGCCTTCCCCATAAAATCTAGTTTAACATTTATTCCACTCTATCCATTTCCTCCACTCCCCTAAATATATCACTTAAAAATCCCTTTTCTTAGACTAATCAATCTACTAACTAGCTTATTCACCCACTATCATGCAAAATTACCATACACAACATTTCTTAATATCTTTGAATCACTGCCCACACTACTTAAAAATATATGTCTATATTTTCCATTATATCTAAATAAAAAAAAAGAAAAGACTTTAAATTTATAATCCATATAGTATCTTCTTTGAGGTCTTTCCACTGGATTGGTAGAACCAACATCCATAATCGGGTAACATAGCTTGCTGGTGCAACAGTTTATTCAGGATCTTCAATCATATCTGCCCCCATCAGTAGTAAATATCTTCTTATATGTATAAAAGTAAAAACAACCACCCGAGTGACATTATAATTATATTCCATATAGTAATAATTGTGGGTTTCATCAGGATTATTAATTCCCATCATCGTAGTGGGTAACAACCCGATCTTCTGCATGCCCCAGCATAATTCTCTTGCCTTGTAATTCAAGATAATATAATATGTTTATCAACACAAAAAGAAATTCCAAAATGGATAATTCAAATCCATCAGTTTAAGGCTCGTTTCACGTCCCCAAATTACGGCCATGCAGAGATCTGCCACTGTGTAAACACTTTTATAGAAAAAAAAGTTAATCAAAATTTCGAGTAAATATTTTTTCTTTTTGACAAGAATATGTTTTCAAACTCAGCTATAATTCTGTAAATACTCAGCGCACTACTTATTTAGGAAAAGTAACATAAAACAGATAATTCAGATAATGAGAGAGAGAGAGAGAATATGAAAAAGTCTGCCTTCTTTTTTTCTAGTTTATGTTTGCTTACAAATTTCATTGATGTCTGTTTTGTGCCTCCATATTTATATTCAGGAGTGTGTAAATATGCATTTTCTATCATTCAATCAATGCATGTTGCAAAACATAAGGGAGAACAAATAGGGAAGTTTCAAACATATTAGGCTAATAGACATACTGTAGATCTAATAGACATACTGTAGACATACTGTAGATCTTTCTCTGTGAGTCTGTGAGGAGAGGGAGAAGGGGAGGGGGAGGGAATATATATATCTCCTAACTAGTGAGTTGATATAACCAGAGCAGGAATGTGCCTCCTTTTCAGTATTATACCCTACACTTTAAATGGAACTATGCAGTGCTTCGCAGAGATGTATTCGTTCTCTGCAGTGAAAGAATGCCTGGAAGCAGAGAAAGGAGAGCTCCGTGTATTTGTACCCTAAACAGTAATGTCATCTAACAGACAGGTTGTCTCAGCCAACCAGGCTAAAGCAGCAGCAAGTCCTACATCTTGGCACTCTAAAGCTATTGGTTCCTCTCTGGGGAGTGGAGGCTTATTAATGACCACTGAGCAGGCAGCACCATGTCAGTGTGACAACTGAGCGGGTGAATGATGCACCACTAACCACCGTGGAAACGAAGAGAAAGAAGAAAAGCTAGAAGGCTTTCAGCCTCTCTCGCTCTCTCCCGCCTTCTCTCTCTCCCTCCCTCCCTTCCACCTCCTTCCCCGGATTGTGAGCTTCTGAAAGCCAGCACAAAGCTCTAGAAAAAAGTACGGGAAATCGGCAGGCTGCACACAGATTCTCTCCTCTTATAGGATATAGAGACAGCACTAATATTATCTGTGCAGATACTGACTCAGTTTCCTAGCTTTAACATCAATACCTGAACTAAGGAATAAAATATGCATGAGTATTCCAGGACCAAATTTACTTTTGTAGGGTAAGTATCTTATTTATCCTAAATTCTGTTCTTGTGCTATTTGCTTGTGAAATGTTTCTTTTCTATCTCTAGTTTTCAGCCTGAGCAATTTCCCATATTCCCCCTCCAGATTTTACTGTTTTGGTGAGACATACAAAGGACTCCTGTCTGCTCCAAACAACCCACAATCAAATCCTCAATCTATTTCTTCCCCAAGACTTCTGAAAGCTGAAACATACATCAAATGGCTTGAATAATGGGATTCTCAGTATCCTCAAGGCAAAATGAAACAGCCCACTTTCTCTGTTTGGAAACCAATTACATGCAGCACAGGGCAGTTTTTTAACCCCCTTCCAAGGGCTGAATTACAGCAAATGCCACAGCATGTCATACTGGAACCTAGCAGCCACAGAAAAGGAAGGCCAAATAAGATAATCACATTCCAATTTAATGTCTCCCAGATTAGACTTTTAAGAATTGTTGTAGATTACTCCCCTCCCCCACACACATTTGGTAGTCAGAAAGGCAATGTCCCTATTAGTAATGCAGATGGAACTGGCATATATAAGGTTAAAAAGTCCTCATCTCTGGTAACTGAAAGGATTATATCATAAACCATTAAAGAAAATTTCTGATAGAAAACCTGGGGTCAGAAGACTGTATATTCATTCTTTGATGTTGATATTATTGTTATTGCTTGTTATGAAAAATCTGAGATATTTGCTTGAAAACGGGAGTGAGGAAGAGGTCTTGCACTAGCTCTGTCTTCTTCTAACCAGTAGTATAATTTGGAATCAATAAGGCTGTGTGCTTAAATTAGAAGGAACCAAATGGATAAAACAGGCAAGCTTGACAAGCTAGCTTTGATGTATGTATTCATGTACATAAGTAGTAGTGCAGGCACAGATATAGAAAGAGGATGTAACATAGCCAAAGCAAACCAAACCTTGTTAACATATTTAATATAAAGATATCAATAGTGGATCTGAATAAAAAAAGTCTCTTGTTCCTATAGGCCTCCAGTATGAATAGAAAGTGCCAACGTGCCTTCCAAAATAGTTCTTGTGTAGTATTTTTGTGTGTGTAAACTGAGGAATCACACATCTCCTCAAATGCCTGCTTTTGCTCCATTCCTGCCCACCAAAAAATACCAGAGGAAGCCTGCTCCCTCCCCAGCAGCTCTTTCTCTGAAAGTTAATATTGGCTCTGCAGTATTCAGTGCAAGCAGGGAGAGGGCAAGAAAGAAAACAACTTCTCTTCCTGAAACTGGTCACTTTCCCATAAAGAAGTCAGGAGAAAGTGGGTGGGGGCTCAAAGCCAAGGATTGACCAAGAAATCAGCTGCCCTTTCTAAAAGATGGGAAGAAAGCAACCCTAATAAAAACCCACTTTTTTCTACTCTGATAATAAATGAGTTTAAGGCAATTATTCCTTTTTAGATTACAGTACAGAAGAAGCAAGGTAGAAAAGCTATTGTTATTGGCAAGCATGCCATTCTCCACAGCGGCAGCTTTCCTTTTCCTCTTTGCAAATCTGATTTTCTATGCAACAACAAAAATAGTTGCTTTAAACCTACCTTCTTAGGCACCTTTTAGCTGTTTCAAAGAGAGTTGCATCTTTATGTTTTCAGCTCATGCAAATGTGTTTCATTGCAGACATGAAATAAATCATACTGTATTTTGGGTGATACAGTAAATGCATTGCTTGCATGAACATAGGGTCAGGATGATTTGTATGGATGTAACAGTACAAATGTTGATAACTGAGACTTGTGACTAAACTGTAGGTAATCAAGTGTAATCCAAGCTAGTTTAGCTAACAATAAGTCTATGGTATATGATTCTAACCATTTAAAGTATCACCTTAGAGCTTTTCAAAATACAATTCCCCCCTTTTTCTAATTATCTCCATAGTGATAGTAACACCTATGCATATTCTAAAACACCAGTCTTCAGAGGAATATTCTTGTTAAATCTGCTAATATATTCTTTACAAAAAATAATTTTTATCCGCCATACTATCCTCACTGTTCTATTTTGCAATCACATTAAATCACCCGAAATAATCAGATACATATGCTTATATTTTAGAGAGGCACCAGTTGGGACTTTTTTTTTTAAAAAAAAGAAAAATGTAACTACTTCAAAATACTATGTTGTTAGTAATCATATTCAGTTGAAAAGAAATAGGATGGTTTAGTTAATTGCTAGAAAAGCAAACTGATTTTTCTTTGAGCTTCCCATTGAAACTAGATATCCTAGCTCAGGGTTGTCAAACTCACCTCGTCCCGGCAGCATCACGTCATATATAGGGACCTTTTTATCCTTTGCTAAACCATGTGTGGGCGTAGCCAGCGCGTGATGCATCCAGCCCGTGGGCCGGGAGTTTGACAGTCCTGACCTAGCTATTGTAATCACAGAAAATACTGGGAAGGAAAGGAAGGGAAGAAGTCCCATTTTTTATTCCATCCATCAAATATTTATTTATTTACTTACTCATTTAATTTTCATATAAATAGAAATGCAACTTAATCATTGTATCCAATAACTGAGGATAATTACAGAGTCAGCATATTGCCCCCAGCAATCTGGGTCCTTATTTTACCGACCTCAGAAGGATGGAAGGCTGAGTCAACCTTGAGCCGGTGAGATACGAACTGCCGAAAGCTGGCAGTCAGCAGAAGTAATTCTAACCAGTGGGCCACTCCAACTTTTTGACAAGATACATATTAGTTCATGCATAATTAAATTCAGGCCTTACTAAAATGAGGCAAGTTGACTATAAATACATTCTATTTAAAAAGCAGGAATGAACTAAACGGCAATTTCTGGCACCTTAAAAAACATATCCCCAGTTTAATGGAATATTTTGTGATTGAAGAGCAGACACAGAAATCCAATGTACTTTCAGAAATCAATCTACAAATGTAGAAAAATATGACAATAAAATTGGTATAAGACAGACTGATGATACTTACATACATAAGTAGAAAGGCAAAGTGATGGATGGAGATTTAAAACCAATTTATTCAATACCACTATTTTTTAAAATACATGGTGGTAAATATAACAGGTTTTGAACTAAATCAGAAGAAAAATTACAATAAATCGCTTGAATTTTGTAATTGTGGGTTAAAATTTTATTGCAATGTGGAAGGACAAATAATGTGTTTCACCATTAAAATATCTTTAATATTTTTTTAATATTAAATATTTTTTATTTATTTTTTCAAATTTAAACATAAAAATATAACTTTCAAGAGCAAAAATCTTGATCCGGTCATAGATGGTTATCATGCTTACATTCCTTTCACAAGCTCAATTCACAATTTCCATTACATCTTTTATAAATAAACAAAAAAAGAAAAAAAAAGAAGATAAAAAAGAAATTCAGAACTTAAGAAAAAACCAATTTTACCTCAAATTTAACATTTTCATCTATATAAATCCATTATATCTATCCAAAATTAGTTTCAAATTCACTTTAACTCATTTTTACATCTGCATAACAATTCTAAACATATCTTTATTCTTCTTTACCTTATATCTTATACAAGTCATATCAAAATAATTTTTACAATATTCTAACCTCTTGTTAAGTGTTTACCTTACAATTTTATCACCATTTATTCTTAGTTTCAATTCAATACCACTCCATTTTTATTATATTTTATAAAACAACATTTTATCTAATTTTAATCCTTTGACCCTTACCTCAAATCAGTTTACCTTAGGTTTTTTTTTTCTCCCAGTTTACATATTACACAGATTTCTCTCAAAGGCATATTTTATTTACTCCAATTTCTAATATATTTTCCACTATATCTCCCTCTAATATTTAACTATCTTCCAACTTGTTCTATTTGATTAATTCTCAGCTTGATCCCCTCCAAAACACCAACTATTTAGTTGATTTTAGAATAGTTCCTCAATCTCCTCCAACTCTCCTCCTATTTGTTTGACTGTTTCCAGCATTTTATGGGCTGATTTCCAGCATAGTCTCCTCCTTGACTCCCTCCATTGTTTGGCTGATTACCAGCATAGTCTCCTCCAACTCTCCTCCTATTTGTTTGGCTGTTTCCAGCATTTTATGGGCTGATTTCCAGCATAGTCTCCTCCTTGACTCCCTCCATTGTTTGGCTGATTACCAGCATAGTCTCCTCCAACTCTCCTCCTATTTGTTTGGCTGTTTCCAGCATTTTGAATTAATTTCCAACGTATTTCCACCGAGTCTCAAACTCTTATCTAGTTGGTATCCATCCCACACATTTTAACTATAATATAATTATCTGTTTTATATCATTTTTCCATCCTGCTCTTTCAATTTAAATCTCAGTATATTTCATAATAGTCATGATTTCCAACTTGTATTACCTTAATTCAAGACTAATCACTAGCATCTGTGTATCTTGTATTTTGTTCAATCAATCCTTATTCATCAGTTTAACATTTGTTTGCAAATTAAAATTAAAACGTATTACATCAAACAGTACATTTTCTTAAAATTTACCTGCCTCAAAATATATTCTTCTTTATTATTTTTATCCCCTTGATATCATCCACTATTTTAATAGCCACCTCTTATTTTCTATTTTTATTATTTCATAACCCTTCCTGTTTTTATCCAAAAATCATATATACCTAGGCTTTTAAACTTTATCATATATACATAGGCTTTTAAACTTTACATTTCAGTTAGTCACATTTAAATTTATCCACTTTAATTCTTCCTTTTCTTCCTTTTCCTCTCTGTCCAAAGTGCTTGAAATGTAGTGGGTTCCAATGAAGCCAGGCGACACCAAGTAACTTCAACTCTCTTTTATTCCATATTAAAAGCAAGTAAAAAAGACTAGAACAAGCTTCTGTATAGCAAGGAACAGACCGGGAATATATATTGTTTGGGCTTCCACTCCAGGCTGGCCACTGGGTGGAGTAGATGGCCAACAAAGCTGATTGGACCTAAAACCCCGGCCAGCCATTGGTCCTAAGCCCCAGCCACCTATTGGTAGAATCTAGAAACCACCGGCTGGGGCCGTTGCAACCCGGAAGCGCAGCCAAGCCGATCCCGAGACACAACAGTGCTCTATTTCAAGGTTCATCAGTTCAAAGTAAAGAATTTCTGTATGTCTCTTTAAAACTTTTAAAATGTCTGATCCAAGCATAGTGCATCAGCTTCCTGTCTTTGTTAACTACGCCACACCTAGTTTTGTCAGTCTCCATTGTTAAAATCCAAAATGTTCTTTCTTTCTTCTTTCTTCTTTCTTAAAATCATCTGGGACAGAGTAGGAATCTCCAAAATCCTTATATCCAATATTAATTTCAAGTAATCCAAGGTAAAAAGCCAATTAACATGTTTCTTCTCCACCCAGAAAGGGAAATCTCTTCAATCCATTTCCCTGCTTAATCACTGCAGACTCCATGGCTATTTTGTAGCCATCCATCTGTCTATCTTCATTAGCTTCATTTTCTTTTAGAGGCATTAATTCTCAGGAATATCCATTTCTCCTCTCCACTCCAGTTAAAGGCACAGTCAAATTTCAGAAATTTATTAATACCAAATCATCCAGTTTAAGTTTACTGCAACAAAATTCAATTTGGGTTTTTTACCCATTTTTTTTTCTTTTCAATCTTTAAGCCCGACAGTCCAGCAGCCGCTTTTAATTTTGGGGTCTTATTTTCCAATAATTCCAAATAGGTACGTTATATTGCCTGGGTTGGTGTCACTCACCCGAATTCTTGGTTTTTGCTCTTTCTTCATCTTCTTCCTCCAGCACAATCCTTGTTCCCCGTTGCCACGGTTTCAGGGCAGCCGCCATGGCTGCTGTTCCGCTGCCGCCGGCGTGAAGGAGAAGCCTCCGGCCCCAAGGAACCTGCCCGTTCCTCTCGGCCGCCCAAGGCATTCCTTCTTGTCCCCCTGTCCCTACAAGACAGGGGAGGTCCGCAGACCTATCGGCGGCAGCTTAGCAGAGGGGATTTGGCAGGGCTCAGTGGAGCTCACCATTTCCCCATCTGTGTCCCCGCGGCGCCAGTCAGGATATTGCTTGTTTTCTATCCAGATATTGATTGATTGATTGATTGGTTGATTGGTTGGTTGGTTGGTTCAATTTATATGCCGCCCTTCTCCGGAGACTGAGGGTGGCTTACAATGCGTTAAGCAATAGCCTTCATACTTTTGTATATACCTGCTTAGTAGAGCTTTCACACCCCCCCCCAAAGCGGTGTTCTTTTTTATACAAAGTCAACTTATTGCCCCCACAAACCGGGTCCTCATTAATTTTGCAAAGCTTTAATAAGTTTTCAGGTCTATCCAAGTTAGCTTAAAAAATCATCCTAAATAAGAGAAACAGTGCCACTTCAACTGCATCTAAATATCCACCTTGCTGAAGCCACAGTTGTTTATTTGTTATTTTTATATTTTTCATATATGTCTATTGTAATTAATGAATTGTTTTGGTAAAGTAACATAAATGTAAAATAGTAACAAAGTGATACAATACAATAAAAAATCAAACTACAGGTAATCATCAACCTACGGCCACAATTGGAACCAGATTTACAGTCTCAAGGTCATGAGTCGAGGCATCAACAAAACTAGATTTAATTTTACATTTTTTGCAGCAGTCATTAAGCAAATCCATAGCCATTAAGCAAACACCATAATTGTAACAAATTCTTACAAATGGGTGGTTGTTTTGCCAGAAACCTGCACAAAATCACAAATTGCAGTCACAAGACCAGTCATAAAGATGAGTTTATGCCATAAACTGCCAAGTGCCCAAAATAGCCACATGAACACAGGAGATGTGTGTGGTATGATATTTTACGATGGTCTAAAACACTTTATCAATCCTAAATCACCCATTCTGAACCCATTGTAATTTCAAACAATTGCTAAGCAACTGGCTGCAGGTCAAAACTACCTGTAAGCAGAAAAGTCTTTGAATCTATAAAAAAGACCAATTTACATGTAGCAGAGACTGAAATAATAACAGGAGGATTTAAAATTAAAAAGAGAATATTAAAAATGCTAAATTTACAACCTGTGGGCTTCAACTCCCAGAATTCCTGAGACAGCCAAGCTGGCTCAGGAATTCTGGGAGTTGAAGTCCACAGGTTGTAAAAGAGCCACATTTGCCCACGCCTTTAGATAAACAAAAAGATCTGTGCCCTAAACTCAAAATATTTCATTTAAGTGAACTGGTATTTTTGGAAAAAGCATTTCAGTAAAAAAAAAGAGAACAATTAAAATATCTCATATATAACACACTTCTGTAAAGTTACCACTAATCCAATTTAATAATGTGGTAAAGTTGACTATAGGTAACTCTGACTATATTTAGGAATTGGAAGGAAGGAAAGAAGGAAGATTGGAAAAAAATAAAACTAGATGATATTGGGGATAGTGATTATAGCCCAACTATTTCCTTGATATGCTTTTTGCTTTTTTGGGGGGAATTTCCTCTACAGGTTGTCCTCAATATATGACAATTGGGATTGGAATTTATGTTGCTAAGCGATGAAATCATAAAGTGCAACATCATATGACTGCATCACAGCACTCGTGGCACTCCCCATTGCCATCATTAAGTAAAATTCTTGTTTATTAGTTCAATTTATATGCCGCCTTTCTCCGGAGACTCAGTCAAGGACCCACCCTAAATCAAGCTATTCTGGGTTGATCCCTCTCAGTCCTGAGCTTCAGTTCTCCCAAGATAAGGGATTGTCTCCTCTTCAACTCTGCCTAACTGCCTATTCCCCCACCCCATCTCTGTCCTTCTGGCTGCCAAAAACTCTACCTTGCAGGGTGGCAAACAGCCCCACAACTATGGGGCTCTGGGGCTGCTTGCCATGCTGCAGCTCAGGGACTTTGTGCACAGTATAGTTCTGGGGCTGCAAGAAGGCCTAGAATTGCACCATATCATGAAGCTACAGCTGCCCCTGGAAACCACAGCTGCGTAGCCCAACCCACAATGAAGGACAAAACTGCCATATCCTGGAAAGGCCTGGCAGTATGGAACAAGGCGCCCTGAGTCTTCGGAGAGGGGCGGCATACAAATTGAATTAATAAATAAATTAATGTATGTCAAGAGCAAGGTAAAAAGCCACAATGTCCCAGGATCCATCCCACACCAGCCCCCAACCCAAGATTCTTACCATCTTGTGCTTCAACATTACAGCTAACCTTTGCTGTCTTCTTGCTCCTTTTGCAGATGAGGCATGCCCACCTTGAGCCTTTATGAGGCCAGTGCTGGTAATGTGGGGCTGTCTTCCCCAGATCTTGGCATAACCTTGGAAAGAAAGCCTTGAGGAAGGGGTCACAGAATGTAGAGGGCCAAAGGGGCATGGGGGAGAGAAAAAGGTGGGCAGGTGGAGTTGAAATCCCCTTGAGGTAGTAAGTGTAGGTAGTTTCCCAAGTGCCTGAAATTTGATCATGTGACTATAGAGGAGCTGCAATGGCCATAACTTTGGGGACAAGTCATAAGTTCCTTTATTCAGTTCTATTGTAACTTCAAACAATCACTAAGTGAATGGTCGTAAGTTGAGGACCACTTGCAAAAAATACTTATCTCAACAATATAGCCCTTAGAGATATTCAAGGTATCTCGAGGAGAGATAGGCCATAGCCATTAATTTGTGTATTTGAACATTTATAGTCTTTAAAAGTTCATTTTCTCATTCTAAAAAATTGGAGCTCAATGGCTTTCCTGTCCACTCAAATGTAGATGTGTTTGTATTCTTATTGGCTGGATCACAATTCAAACACATGGTCCAAAACATTTAGCATTCCTAAGTAATATACTTTTTTTAAGTTAAGTTTTTTATTTTTTTACAAACATATCATTGTATGAACAGTGTGATATCGGAGTGTCTTACGTTTTAGTACAAATTAAACAATATTCTTCATATTTAATACATATTGACAATCTTACACAGTTTTAGTAACAGTACACATATTTTGTTGAATATAATCTTTGATTGTTTAATTATTCAATATTTCAATATATTATTTTTATAATCATCACCATATTCCCCTTTCTCTAACTTCCAACCCTCTTTTAACTTATCTTACTATTGTTTTTAAGAAATGTTCCCCTTTTTTATTCATCATCTCTCATCCGCTTTAAAGCTTTAATTATCCGTTTCTTAGCTTGTCTCCCATATTCCTCTCTTGGATCTTTATCTCTGTATGCTTCCACTTCTTGGCCAATCCTCTTAAACATTTCTCCCTTCTCTACCCTGTTCCATTGTCTAATTTTCAAGTTGTCTACTCTTACCCCTATCTCTCTTCCAAAAAGGTCTTCCTGCAGTTCCAGTTCTTGTTTAACTTCCCTTAAAATACTCTCCGCTTGTTTTATTTCATCAATCATTATTATTTTTATTTTTATCTCCTTCTTGCCATTTCTCTTTATTTGTTGTTTTGTCTATTCTATTTTTCAGTTGTTCTTTCAGTTAGCTCCTCCTCTTCCTGGGTATCCTGGTTTCTCCTTGTCCTTTGTGTCATAATTTCCAGCCTTTCATCTATGCTCTGCATTTTGTTCATAATCCCCTCGCATTTTCTTGTCAAGGTGTCTTTAATACTCTGAGTTATCGACACCAGTTCTTCCCAAATTCCACTCATTTTTTGTTTTTCTTTCTTTTTGTCCAATAATCCAGCAATCTTATATTCAAACCTAAAGCCACTTCTCAAAAAATTCAATTTCCAATGCCCAAGAATCTTTGTATCCCGAAATTAATCAGTCTGTTCCTTTAGATAATCCTAAAGTGGAACCTTCATGAATCCCTCTGCTAGTTCAGTCTTATATTGAAGCTTTCAGGAGTCTTTTTAGTAATAAAGTTTTTCTTATTCTCACATTTAGATCTCCAAAAGCCAAGTCTTTCTAGAATTTTGGGAAAGCAGGTGGCGTTCTTAAATTAGATTTCAATCTTAACCAGTCTTATCCAATTTTACTAGAGTACTCCAAAACATAAATGTGATATAGCTTTTTATGTAAACAGCTCCAGCATTTTAAAATGCCTAGCCCAAACCAACACCTGTCCAATTAGAAAATCCAATTTTCTATATTTTTAACAAATTTTCTATTTTCTTCCTTTAGTTTTTTTCTCTTCCATTTTAAAGTTTTGCTCAAGGTGTTAAGTCGCATCCACTTTATAGATAACTATGAGATTCTTTTTTCCTGAATATTCTTTTGGGGTTACACTTTCAATAAAAGGATTCTTCTCATCCAGTTCCAAACACTGTTCACGCTTCTTAGATGTTAAGCTGTCTCCGGCTCTGTGGCAGCCATCTTAGGCTGCCTCTTCTCCTTGCCGTGGCATAGAGCAGAAAAAAAGTCCTGGAGTTCTGCATAGTTGTGCTCTCACCTGTGACTTCACAGAATGCCCCTCCTTAGCTTTGCCACCCCTCCAAGGTGGTTTTGGCTCCTTTCAGAGCCCACAAACAGGGAGAACTCACACAAACCACTTAGATTTAGTTATATATTTCTTTAATGCTTCATGCAGTTCATACGTAGATATATAATCAGAGGTACTACTGTTATAAATGACTGTTGTGGTATTCTGAATGTCCACACAATCTCTCATTTTTGTAATACAGTATTATATAGATAATATATAGAATATAGATAATTAAGAGTACACATATTTTAAATGGAATAAAAACTGCAAGTAGTATAGTCATATAGCAACAACAAAGAGGATCCATCATGTCATTCCAACTCCAAGAAACACAAACTTGATTTTGTTTCAATACTTCAGAATTAGAGAACTGTGCTGCTTCTCATTCCTCAAGTATGCCACTAGTTGCAATATTCCAAAAGTCATTAGAATATGACTACTTTGAAATATTTAATTTTTGGAAATTTGTTGAATTGAACATTAATATGAAAGTTATACAAGTTCACGGTAATTATATGATCAGTGGCATGAATGAAATTGATTCCTGAAGAACATTTGTAGTATCTTCAGGATCATAAGTATTGGCAGCATATAGAAGGCAACAATGCAATGTCAACTTAGATGACTTCTTTCCATGCTGTGTTTAAATTCTTCCTAAATTTCCCTTGATGAATACTTGGAATCCCCAAGAAAAAAAGTCCAAAGTCTCATACAATTACTTACTGTTTATTAAGTTCTATGAACATGGAATTTGTGAAACAAAAAGTATTATCCAAAAAACAAAACAAAACCCACCCCTGATGTTAGCATGATTTCCACAAAACAGAATAGAATAGAACAGAGCTGGGAGGGATCTTGGAGGTCTTCTAGTCCAGCCCCCTGCTCAAGCAGGAGAACTTATATTATTTCAGATAAGAGGCTGGCTAGTCTCTTCTTAAAAACCTCCAGTGATGGAGAGCCCACGATTTCTGAGAGCAAGCTATTCCATGGATTAATTATCCTCACTGTTTAGGAAGTTTCTTCTTAATTCCAGCTTGCTTCTCTCTTTGGTTAATTTCCAATCATTGTTTCCTGTCTGACCCTCTGGTGCTTTGTAAAATAATTTGACCCCCCTCTTCTTTTCTTTTCTTTTTTTTATTTAAAAAGTTTTTTTTATTTTATAAACAAACAAACAAACAATACATAATCAATCATTCAGTGTATCTTCTGAATACATCTTTTGTGTCTTCTTTTTACTCCTCCAGTATTTATCATATCTTAATATTATCATTTCCTTTATTATGACATTTCCCCCACATTTCTTACTTCTCTATTAATACATTTATCTATCTTTTAATTTTATTAAAAATTATACAACAATTTTATCCCCACACAACCTTCAACCCCCCCCCTTCCCATGCCCCCCCCGACTTCCCAGAGCAAAAACAGGGTATAACATTAAACAAGCATAAGCTAAAATATGGTAACTTACTACAAGATTCAAAACTCCCTCACACTCTTTAACTCCCCTTTTAAAAATTATTCATCAACCTCCCCTTTATAAATTATCTTATCACATTTCACATTTGTTACTAAAATCCTTTCCATACCTTCTTTTTCAGCATTACTCCCTAATAAAATTCTAAATTAAACATTTATCCTCTTTGGTCATTCATAAACCACTTGTCAATTTCTGTTTATTCAACATTACTCCCTTGTAAAATTCTAAATTAAACATTTTAAAACTTTCTTTAAAGCATGTCTTTTTTAAAAATATATATATTATTTTAGGTTAAACATTTTAAAATCTCTTAATACATCAATAAGACATTCTTCAAAATATAAGTTTCAAAACTTTCAGGAAGCTATCCATTAACTTTAAAGTTAACCATTTTAATACCTTGATAACTTTTAAAAAGCTATCCATTTTTAGTTAAACATTTTTACTTCAATAAAACATTCTTCAAAATATAACCCTCAAAAAACTATCCCTTAAATTATATCCAAAACTAAATATAATAAAACACTTCCTTTATATCATTGTCTTAAGATAAACTTAAAAAATACTAATTTCAGTAAGCTTTTCAGATTTATTACTAAGATCCTCCCCAAAAGAAATTAATCTTCCATTCTTCCTTTCTTTCTATATTTTTTCCAGTCCTCCTTCTTCAATAATACTTTCTTCTTCAGCATTGCTCCTCCCCCTGCTTTTATTTTCGAAAATTTTTGAATTTGGATTTGAGGTTGATGTATCTTTGGGATTCGTTCTCTTCTTAGAATTATTTCTAAGCTAGTTATAACTTTATTTGCTTCTACTGTAGTTGTTCACAGATCTGTTTCTTGATGATCTTTTCCAAGATCTTCCCAGGTATTGATGTTGGACTGATTGGTCTGTAGTTTCCTGGGTCTGTTTTTCCCCCCTTTCTTGAAGATGGAAACCATATTAGCCCTTTTCTAATCCTCAGATATTTCCCAGGTGCTCCAAGATTTTTGAAAGATATGGTAGAATGGTTCTGAGATAACATCTGCCAGCTCCTTCAGAACTCTGGGATATAATCTATCCGGTCCTGCTGATTTATATTCGTCAAGGTCAGATAGGCGTTTCCTTACCATTTTCTTGCTTATTTTAATTTTTATTTCAGGTTTGTCTTTTACAGTAATTTTTTTGGTACAGTGGGCTATAATTTCTTTTTGCATGAAGACTGATGGAAATAATGAGTTAAGCCATTCTGCTTTCTCTCTACTGTCTGTTACTTCCTTGCCATCTTTTCTCTTTAGTGGACCTACTGTTTCCTTGAATTTTTTTCTTATTATTGATATGTTGAAAGAAACTTTTTTTTTACTATCTTTGATTTTTGTTGCAAGTCTTTGTTCATTCTGAGCCTTTGCTTTCCTGACTTCATCCTTGCATATTCTGGCTATCAGCCTTAGTTAAGTGTCCCTCTTTCCATTTTTTGTACTAGTCTTTTTTGTTTTTCTAAGTCTGTCAGAGAGATCTTTGTGCAACCATGCTGGTTTCTTCTTGAATTTCTTTTTCTTTCCCAGTGGTATTGTGCTGGACTGAGCTTTTACGATTGCATTTTTCAGAGTTTCCCATGTTTCTTGAGTTGTTTTCCCCGTTAGGATTTTGTCCATGGAATCTTTCCTAGGCTGTCTCTGAGTTTCTTAAAATCAGCTCTTTTAAAGTTTAAGACACTGGTTGGATTATTTTCTATTGCTTGTGTTTGCATTATATTGAATTCCAGTATGACATGGTCACTTTCACCTAAGGTTCTGGCAACTTCCACTCCCTCTATCATTTCTTCTGTATTAGTAAGAGTTAAGTCCAGTATAGCTTTACTTCTAGTTCCCTTCTCTACCTTTTGGATGACAAAGTTGTCAGCTAGGTTGGTTAGGAATTTGATCTCCCACTTGCTGCAGAGTTTGTCTCCCAGTTGATATCTGGATAGTTAAAGTCTCCCATTACTACTGTGGTATGCTTCCTACATACATTTGTTAACTAATAATCATAATCATAATCATAATTTTATTTCTATACCGCCCTTCTCCCAAAGGACTCAGGGCGGTGTACAGCCTATTTAAAAACACAACAAAACAACGATTAAAATTTAAAATCATTAAATAGATTAGGCTTCAATTAAAATCCCAGAAATTTAAAATACCCCAATTTAAAATTATTATGTTGATAGCCCGGCCTGGCGGAACAACCGGGTCTTCAGTGCGCAGCGAAACACCCGGAGGTCGGAGATCTTACGTATTTCCTGGTTGGCAAAGAGTTCATCTATTTTTCTGATTAGTTGGGTGGCATGTAATATACATCTATGACAATGTCACTTTTTCTCCCTTTTATATTGACCCATATACATTCTGGAGGGGTTGTACCTTTAATCATGTGCATTTCTGTAGATATGTAGTGATCTCTTACATACAGTGCAATTCCACCTCCTCTTTTTGTTGATCTGTTTCTTTTGAACAATTTGTATCCATTCATCAGTACATCCCAGTCATGGATTTCATCCCACCATGTTTCTGTAATGGCAACTATGTCAGACCTACCCTCATGTACTATTGCTTCTAGTTCACCCTGTTTGTTCCCCAGGCTTTGAGAATTTGTGTATAAGCATTTAAGTCCTTTATGCCTGTCCATGGGTATGTTTCCTGCATCTCCTGTTGTTTAAGGTTTTCTTTTTTTTCATCACTCCCTACCTCATTGTTTGATTTTTTCTTGGGATTTATGATTGGTTTTGTGTTCTAGAGATTCTAAAGATTTGCCACCCTCCCCCTTCAATTTTAATTTAAATCCCTTCTGATGAGTTGGGCCAGTCTTTTTCTTTGTTTTCTTGAGGTGCAGCCCATCCCTTGCCAAGAATCCTTCATGAAGGTAATGCAGTCAATGGTCCAGGAAACCAACGTTTTCTTTGTGACACCAACTCTTTAACCAGTGGTTTATTTTTAGAATTCTTTTTTCCCTCAATGGGTGTTGTCCTTTCATTGGGAGTACTGATGAGAACACTACTTGTGCTCCTAGCTCCAGGTTCTTTGTTGTGTCATTCATCCCAATGTGAAGGAGGAGGAAAGAATAGTAATTTGTGGGCCTAATTATTTTGGTTAGGTTCTCAGCCAATCTTTGATTTTTGCTCCAGGGAGACAACATATCGCCTTCCTTTTTTAAGGGGTACAGTCTGGGGTGCTTTTCTGTTTATCTCAGGAGAGTTTGTTATTGTGACTTTTTAGGGATATTTGATGGTGTCTCTTTTCTAGGTGCTTGCATGTTTTCTTTGAGGGAGAGTTTGTGGGTCTCTAATTTCATCTAGGGGGAGGAATTGGTTGCTCGGTTTTAATGGTGCTGCTTCTGGTTGGATTAGATTGGGCAGTAGGTGTTTCTTAGATGTGTGCTGTTTTTTTCTTTGGTTATTGTGTTTCCTTCTATGTGTGACATACCTCCATTTGTCTTCCTCCAAGGGTTTATCAGCAGGCTCAAATCCTCTGGGAGTTATTTGTTCATTATTTGGTTCAATTTGGGCACATAGCTTTCTTGCGTAGGTTGGAGTTTGGCTAGAGTTGCCTCTAGATCCCTTACTTTTTCCTCTAGTAGTTCACATAGTTTACATTTAATACATGTATAATTTGGGTGTTCTTTGAGCATAAACTTATAAATGGAACATACTATATATTGCATACCACAACAGTATCAGTCACCTATTCCATGAGTTGGAGGTGGGGTGTTGCTGGTTCTTTTTAAGGATAAAAAATGTTTATTTTTTCCTATCCTTTTTTCTGTCTTTTTGTGGTTGTTTTTCTACCTTGTTATATATTTTACTTGCTTACAGTATTATGTTACCTTTACAAGATTAGCAAAAGTTGTAAATTAACAAAAAATATAATATAAACTAAGATTTACTGGTAGGCTCAAACTTAACTTGAAATATTAATTTATCTGCATTTTATCTCAAACTGGGCAATAGCTTTGAATAACATATCTGCAGATGATAGAATTGTGTTAAACTAAAAAGAAACTACTTACAATTATTCCCTTCTGATCAACAATCAGTAAATACTGCAATAGTATTGCAGTATAGTATAGCATTGAATTAAATGCTTAGCAGGAAGAAAATCTAAAAACAGAAATACCTACTTGTATTGTCTCAAGAGTGTTTTTTTAGGAAGCTTCTTCTCATGTGCATAACTGCCGGACAAGAAAATATAAACTACAAAACATTTTACAATGGAAACACATTGAATTATTCATTTAGAGTTCGGCTGTAGACAAAATTCCCTGAAAATATGGCTGCCTGCATTAGAAAACAAATGGTTGTTGCACAGCACTGTGTCTACCATTCTGGCAATGTTTGGCTGCATGAATTAAAAATTCACAGCTTGCAACTTACTGTATATACAAACAAGTACCAAACTATCCACTGGGAATTGTTTCACTACTCCACTTAAAGTTGAAAGGCACAACAGAAAAAAGTATCAGAAAAGAAAAACTAAAAAACCTAAAATAAATCCTTGGAGCTCATTATTCAGGGAGGCAACAGGAAATTATTAAAATCAATTTCAGACTAAGGCTCTACATGAGAAAGCATGTAGGAAAGTACATGACGTTTTTCATAACTTTGAACAGACCTTAAGAATTGGTTTAACCATAATTCAGAACTATTTCTGCTATCTCTTGCAAATCACAAATGGTTTGTTACATGTGAAGAAGAGTGTTTTGGTGTCTTTTGCAAGTTGCAAAAAAAAAGTGAGAGTCAGATGTACATTTGTTGAGGTTAAACACTAGCCATAATCTTCATTTTTTAAAAATGTGGGTGCTCATTATAAATTAGAGGAATAAACCAGATATAAAGTTGCTCGATATCAGAGGTGGGATTCAGCTGGTTTGGACCAGTTCAGGTGAACCAGTTGTTAAGATTTTGCGCAGTTCAGAGAACCGGCTGATCGTACCACTGGCTGGCTTCCTTATCTCACCTCACCTGCTTGCCTACCTTTGCCGCAGCCTACCACACTGGCCACATGGCCCAGTTGATCTCTGCGCCTCACCTGCTCTGCTCACTGCGGCTGCCCGCAAAGGTAAGGTGCTCAGCCGAAGGGCTACCTCGGAGTGGACCTGGTGAGGCTAAGCCAGCTTTCAGGCCTGGCTCTCGCCATCCTTCTGCCTGCATGCCGCCAGCTCGCCCTTCGCCTCGGGTCAGGGGACATGCCAGTCCCTGGCTCTGGCCTTCCCTGGGGCTTCCAGGCAGAAGCTGCTCGCTCGCCCTTTGCCTCAGGTCAGGGGATGCGCCAGTTCCTGCCTTTCTAAAGGACACCTTCACCTCCCCCCCGCCGCCCTGCTTGCTTCTGCATGTTTCCACCACAGTCTCACCTTTTGCCTCATCAGCTCGCTTACCTCCACCCCATTTCCCTTTCTTCAGAGTCCCCTTACTCACTCTCCCCACTTCTTCCCCTCACAACCACCTCTTTAGTCGTTCTGCAACCTTACCTTCCTTCTGCGGCTGGTGGCAGAGGGGAAAACGAGCCAGGGCTGAGCTGTCATCGCTCGGCTCCCCCCCCAGCATGCATCTTGCCCCCCGTCCAGATTCTCTGTAGTTGCTGGGCCTTGCCTGCCAGCAGGTGGGGGATGACCAGAGAGCACGAAGCTATGTGGCCCACATCTCCCCTCTGCCAGCCTCCCGTCCCTCACCTGCTGGCCCGAGTGCTTCGGTTGAGTGCCGGCCGCCACAGTTAGCAGAACTATGTGAGACCCACAGGCTGGAATGGGAGAAGGGAGATCCACTCCGGGCTTGCTGCACTCAGCCAAAGAGTCACCTTGGTGGGGGAGGACATGGCAAGGCAAAGCTGCCTTTCGAGAGGGAGGCCTGAGAAAAATGCCTCCCCCGAGGGCCGCCTGCTTGCTTATCTGCTGGTTGAGATGGCCTGAAAACGGCATGTCCCCTTGTTGCGGGCTGGATGTGGGACCTGAGGCTGAGGGGAGAGTGAGCAGGTGGCAGCCCAGAGCAGGGCTCGAAAGATGGCCGAGCCTCACCATGTCCCCCCCCAGCAAGGTACTGCAAACCCTACGCAAGGAAAACCCTCAGATATAGAAGCGGCCCCTACAGCCACTCCATTTTACCAGGGTTCAGTTGAAGCCTGTTGTCCCCATCTAGATATAAACAAACAGTATAAGCAAGCTACAACATTCCACAGAATATCTGCAAAAATATGTATGTGGATTAAGATTCCTTTCCATTGCCATTGCTAATTCTTTCCTAATGCCATATGCATTAGGAAAACATTTAATTTCCAGAAAAGTTATTTCTTTGCAATAGCCCAATTTCAATTTATCATATAAATAGAAGTTGAATATTATTGGTCCATTTCAGTTCTGTTTCTGGTGTGGAAAGATATGGAAGAAATAATCCTTCCGTTGTATGAAGAACAGCCATTATGTTTTGCATAGTTCTAAGCACATAAGAATGACAATACTTCCCAATTAAGTGATTTGGACAATCATACTACAGAAATGGAAGGGACACGATGGCCCAGTGGCTAAGACGCTGAACTTGTCAATCGAAACCTTGGCAGTTCGGCAGTTCAAATCCCTAGTTCCGTGTAACGGGGTGAGCTCCCGTTACTTGTTCCAGCTTCTGCCAACCTAGCAGTTCGAAAGCATGTAAAAATGCAAGTAGAAAAATAGGGACCACCTTTTGTGGGAACGTAACAGCGTTCTGTGCGTCTTTGGCATTTAGTCATGCTGGCCACATGACCACAGAGACGTCTTTGGACAGCACTGGCTCTTTGGCTTTGAAACGGATATGAGCACCGCCCCCTAGAGTCAGGAACGACTAGCACATATGTGCAAGGGGAACCTTTACCATTACCTTTACCTTACTACAGAAAAATCTTAAGTATAGAATAATAAATACTTTAGATATTTTATTTTCTTGGGAATTTTCACTAGGTTAGTAGATTAATTTAATCCTTGCTTTTAAGGAATCTGCTCATAATAATAAATCTGCACTATTGTGCTAATATAAGATCAATATTGCCAAGTAATTCTTCTATGTTTATGTGCTATTGAGAGGGGAAAGGATTGTAACTTCTCATTCAGGAACTGCCATATGAACTGATTATGTTCAATTATGTGTCTGATTCACTTGATATTGAAGTCCTGGAACTTTCAAGGAAAGGAATGGAACAGAACGGAACCTTGGAGGTCTTCTAGTGCAGCCCCATGCTCAAGCAGAAGATCCTATACCAGAGGTGTCAAACTCAAGGCCCGTGAGCCAGATGTGGCCTGCAATGTGGTCGGATTTTTATTTTTTTTAAAATTTGATTTATATGCCGCCCTTCTCCGAAGACTCAGGGCGGCTTACAATGTGCTCAGCAATAGCCTTCATCCTTTTGTATATTTATACAAAGTCAGCTTATTGCCCCCACAACTGGGTCCTCAATTTACCTAAGAAAGGATGGAAGGCTGAGTCAACCTTGAGCCTTGGCGAGATTCGAACCCTGCAGTAATTGCAGGCAGCTGGTCTTAATAACCAGCTTAATAACAGGGTGCCTTAAACCCCTGTACTACCAAGGCTCTTTTTGGCCTGCACTGCCGTTCTGGAAATTGTAAGGGGCCAGCCTGTGTCATTTCAGTCCGGCCCACGCTATTCCAGCAGGCGTGTTTTCACAGGAGGTGGTGGGCCAGCATTGCCTCATCTATCACTCACCCCTCAGCTGCCAGGCGTCCTCATTCTCAAGGATTAGGGGGACAAAGCCACCACCACCATCACCAACCCGCTCCCCCCAGGAGGTGGCTCTGCAGCCGCCCCATCCTCACTGCCCCTACCGCACCAGCCCTCCACTTGGGTGGCCAGCCCACCTCTCTGGCCACTGCCCCATGATTCTCACGCTCTCCTGCCTGCTCCATGCCCGCAGTGGCAGTCACTCCAGCCGCAGCCTTGGGACTGCCCTCCAGCTGTCCCATTCTCACCACCTCCACCACGCCAGCCATCCCGCCTCTCCGGCTACTGCCCTGCGATTCTTGCAGGCCCCCACTTGAGAAGAGGGTGAAGTGGGGTGCACTTCAAGTGGAGAGGGCGTTGAGGGGGTGGCTACCGGGGAGTCCCGAGGCTGCGGCTGGAGTGGGTGCAGAGCAGGCTGGGGAGCATGAGAATGGAGACTCACATGCAAATCTTCCAAGCGCTTGTCAAACAGGAGGGACTGTTCAGGCTGGGGTGGGGGGAGGGAGGGAAGGGAGTAGGATGTGATTTTGCACCCTTGTAAGTAATCATAATGGAATCCGACCAGCAACAAACAGGACGTGGCTGGGGAATGCAGGTTTAGGTCGCATCAATCGAAATGCAAGCTGGAAATCACTGGAGGAGACCCCCGCCTGATAACTGACAGTAACCGACCCTTTAGCCTACAGAGAAGGCCTCCCTTCTCCTCCTATCAGAAGGCACCTACTCCTCCACCTTTGTGATCTCCACCTGTGCCAAACAAAGGTCTCTAGGAAGCTACCAAACCTAAAGCTTAAAGAACTGTCATTTTTTGCAAAGTAGCCATAGCACTTTGGATGTGGATTGCCTCTTGCTATAGATCACGGGTGTCAAATACAAGGTCCTCAGGCCACGTCCAGTCAGCTGCGACCACCCCAGCCATGCCCCTCTCCCCTCTGGCCCCCAGAGGACAACCACAATGCTGATCTGATCCAGCCTTCAATGAAATCGAATTTGACACCCCTGATCTATAATATTTCAGATAAGTGACTGTCTAGTCTGTTCTTAAAAAGGCAAGCTATTCTACTGGTTAATTGCTTACTTCAAGCATTAGAGAAAAAGCCTTATAAATTCAGCAAATGGGCTGATTTTGTTCCCTTTGATATTTCGATTTTAAACATTTTCCTGTAAAGACAATAAACGATTTATCATTCATAAACACAATATAAAGAGATAAAGAACCCATTGTTTTCATATTTGGAAGGTCAAACTTTGGATCTAAAACTTAAGTTCTTAAATTGAGACCCTCAAATAATGAAAAACTGGGTTGCTCCTTCATACATTAGAGAATATGATGATTAATTTCTGATAAGAGGCATGCAATTCAATCTTAAACCTACCTAATGATAAATACATCCCACTGAATTCAAAGGGACTTGCTCTTAAATGAATGTGTGTATGGTTTAATTTCATTTCTCTGCTGAAAAATCTGACAATAATGTTCTATCTGGCTTCTGTCATGTTAGTTAATTATGATTCTACCAGTAAGAAAAGGAAGAAATTGAGGCACAGGGGTATCAAGCTTGCATCATCACAGCAGCGTCATGTGACATATTGCAACTTCCCCCCTTCACTAAACCTGGCGTGGGCGTGGCCAGCACATGATGCATCCAGCCTGCGAGCTATGAGTTTGACAGCCCTGGTCTAAAGATACAAATGTAAGTCTATTGCTAGAGATCCTTTTTCATGGAAGAAGACAAGCTCAGCTTAGGAGACCTATTGTCAGATCCCTAAAAGTGATACTGCCATTCAATTGGGAGAAGGGGGCGTTGGATTCGATATATTTATTGGTTGTCAGCTGATATTTACAACCTAGATCCTGGCACTGAAGTGCCCTGAGATCTCCTTACCTTTGGGGAATGTTTATGATGGCCATGTGGGATGTTTCACTTTAATGGATAACGGAAGAAAGCACTGGGAATGCATTCTTATCTGGTTCTCAGGGTAGCTGGTAAAGGAAACATTTTCACACTTGTGTATTGGCTAAAATCTGCATTCTGGCTAATGGGAGGGGTCTCTAGTGCTTTAATTCTATTTATCTTGCCTAAGGCTATTCAGACGTTGCTTTGAATCCATTGCTGTCACTTCTGTTGCAGGAAAAGAAACGGAACCAGCCAAGCTCTTCAATGCAGGAAAGAGTTTATTGTGCATGGTTCAAACAGTCCAAAGACAAGCAAAAAGTCTGAACGCTGATAGCTTCTTCTGGCCATGTATTTATACAGTTTAAAGGCAAAATTATTACAAGGAGTGATGCATTTCACACGTAGAAGCTGCCCTTTCATCTATCTCTGGGAAAGGAAATACCAATCTTTTTCTCACATACTCAGGTTCTCTGCTCCGGAGCTCAAGACATAACAAAAGGAGATAAGAGGCTAGGAGACGCCTCAAGGGCAATAAGGAAGCAGCACCCCTTATCCAGGGATATGCATGACATTTGGGATGCAATAAACATTAAACAACAGAATGTATCTGTTTAGGGTCAGTTTGCCCTTTTACAATTCTGTACCTACGTCAAATACCTTTTGCCAGCTTAGCACCTTGGCACGGAAGAGGCACTTCTGTCTTGACCAAAGATTTAGAATTATAATATTTGAATTTTGTCCCAATATTGGATCTTAGCCTGGCTCACTTCTGCTTAATAAAAAGTTCCTTTTGAAATATTCTATTTCAAGAGTTTTCACTTTCTTAAGCTAGAAGGAGAGGCAATCCTTACAGAAAGCAACTTCTGCAAAATGGTCAACACAGAGAAGCAATCTTCGCTCTACTGAGGGGACCCTGCAAACCATGTCCAAACAAAACAGGGAACAGGAAAAAGCCGAATGCTGGGTGGAGAATCAACCATCGCTCAGCTGGATGCCTGCTTCTGCACCCCATCGGAGAGGATGAGGTAACCCTGGAGGATCCCAAAAAGCCCTGCTGGTCAATTGGCATTGGGAAGAAAGACAGCTGGGATGGAAGAACCAGAGAAGTCACCCTCAGCCGCAGTAACTGAAAACCGGGGTGGAAATTGGAGCTAGAAGCCCCGTTTGACCAGGGGAAACTAACCGAAGCACCGCTGAAAGGATCATCTGAAGAGGCATATAACCCAATTGGTGATGGAAACTTTGGAAAATCTCAACATCCGAGGGAAGCCAGAACGATAAGCCAAGGAGCGCTGAAAGGGCAGCAGCCGTGGATGATGCTAGGGGGGCCAACCCCCCTCTGGAGCCTGCCAATTGACCAGATGGCAGAACAGCAGTGGCAGAGGACCCATCGAACCCTCCCGCCAGGCAGCACGCGCATGGGCCCATTCCCAACCAGCCCCAAGACCCACAACTGGAAAGAAAAACTCTCTCACCTGGGGTGAAGCTTGATGGGGATCCACAATTAGCATTCTTTGTGGCACATGTGCTCATCTACATGCAAGAGTATGGGTGTGATTTCCAAACCCAAGGATCCCGAGTGCAAGTTGTTACCCTATCCGTGGAGGGAGCAGCTGCCAGATGGATGATGACCTTGCATAACACCAATGCACCAGAACTGTGGGACTTCAACCATTTCATGATGGCCCTGCGACAACCTTTCGAGGACCCCCTCACAGATTGCAAAGCATGCGACCGCATTAAGGTGGTGAAGCAGGGACGGCAGCCAGTGGCAGACTATACTGAAGAATTCCAGGACCTCACATGTCATATGAACTGACTAGAGGACATTCTGGTAAGCTGTTTCAAGGATGAGCTGTGTGATGATCCATACAATGCCTGCATGGCCCGAAGTGCACCAAATCACCTACATGAGTGCTACCTCACTGCTGAAGAAGCTGAGATCGAGATGGCCAGAAACCAGTACCAAGTGTGGCGAGCATGGAAGAAATCCCCACCCCAATGGAAGCAAGAGCCCCTCAAACTGCAAACTGCATTTTCTCCAAAATCCTCAGCCTGTTTCAAGTGTGGAAAGGAGGGGCACTGAGCTGCAGAGTGTGGTCTCAAACACCCACCTGAAAACCAGAACGCCCGTCGGGGGGGGAACGGAACCTGTGAAACCTGGCCAGTGCGGGAAGCAGACTGCCCTGAGGAGCAGGGAGATCATAGAGTTTTCATCCCCTCCCTCTTTCGGGAGGACAACTCCGGCATCTCAGCAGGAGGAATCATAGTCATTCAGGAGCGACCCAGAGGATTAAACCACTGGTAAGCAAACCAATTAAACCGCTTATCCTCCCCTTAATACTATTTATCCTGAACCAGGACAGGGAGATAAATATCTCTGCTTTAGTGGACTCAGGGCGCACTCGCTGCTTGATTAGCCCAACCCTAGTAGGGAAGTTGAGGATTAATGTAAGAAAGCTGAAAACTCCCATCGCTTTTTGCCAACTAGATGGGTCAATAGCAGGGGGGGGAACCCAGCTTCCTTTGCCACCGAGCCTCTACAAATAGGCATCGGGAGCCATGAAGAAATACTTACATTTACAGCTCGGCTTGTCCACCCAACCGCTCTGGAAGCAAACAACAACCAGAAGGAAACGAAGGAAACGAAGTGGTTTGCAGCGTCTTTAATCAGGTTAAGCACAGCAACACAGGCAGGAGTAAGGCACAAGCCAGCATCGACGTTTAAAGTTAGCGCTACACGCAGCCGCTGTGTAGTGCTCTTTATACACTTAGTAACAAGCAATTTACCATTTGGCAATCAAACAGTTAACACCACACACCCCTTCCCACTAGCTTGCTCGACGATAGGGCGCGCTTTCTGTTACATCACAAGGAGGCGCCATTCGCAAGCTTTATGCTCCACCGAGCTCCGATGAAAGCGTTTGTTTCTTTTGTGCTTGAGCGGCAAGGTCCCTCCAAACAGCTGGGAGCACGTCACCGGAGTTTACAGCCGCTCGGCCCCTTCTCATCTTCCTCCCCAACAATGGCGAGACCCATCCGGGGCTCGACAGGCAGCTCCCCTCTACCAGGAGTCCACCTACAGGAGGTAAAACAGAGACATTAGTTGCAGAAAATACTCTACCCACTGGGTCCCGGTTTATCTGGATGTTGGCAATGATACCGATGGATTAACCAGTCGGCATAGACGTCTGGAGCTGCCACCCAAGACGCTTGTGCTAACGGATAACCTTTCCAACGTACTAAGTACTGCAGCCTGCTCCTGCGTAGTTGGGAATCTAACACTTTATCTATCTCACACTGGTCAGTATGGCTCGGTCCTGGTGGGTCAGGCTGAGTCGTAGTTCTATCCCCACTGACGGGCTTTAGGAGGCTGCTATGAAAAACAGGGTGTACTTTTCCTAACAGTGAAGGTAATTTGAGCACTACAGTGACGGGGTTGATCACGCGTGTTATAGGGAAAGGACCTATATATTTGGGCCCTAATTTCTTACTAGGCAACCATAGTTTTAAATATTTGGTTGATAAATAAACTTGATCCCCCACTGAAAACGGTTTTGGATCTGCTCTTTTTTTTATCAATATACAGTTTGTATTCACTCGCTGCTTTTTGTAGCCTTAACCTCTGGCCACGTTTGTCGGATTTTGTCTGCCCAGCCGGAAGGCGTAGCTACATCTGTAGCTGGAGGTTCTACTTCAGGTATGGCAGGGAATTCTCTCCCATAGATGATTTGGAAAGGAGAAAAGCCCGTACTACGATGGCTGATATTATTGTATGCGACTTCAGCGAATGGGATCAAAGCAGACCAGTCAGTTTGTTGGTAAGAAACATAACAACGGAGATAACATTCCACTGCGGCATTAGCCCATTCTGCGGCCCCATTAGTACTGGGATGGAAGGCTGAACTTAACCCCTGGGTAAATCCTATCCGGTTGGATGAAAGATCTCCAGAATCGAGCGGTGAACTGGACACCCTGATCTGATATAATTCACTTTGGGACTCCATGAAGACGGTAAATATGTTGGATGAACATGTCTGTCAACTGTCGAGCAGACGGTAAACCTCGACAGGGTATGAAGTGCGCTTGCTTTGAAAATAGGTCCACTACCGTCCAGATGACAGTATATCCATTGCTAGAAGGGAGGTCCACTATAAAGTCCATCGCTACCTCCTCCCACGGACGACTAGGATCAGCCACTGGCTGCAAACGCCCAATCGGCTTCCCTGACCATGGTTTTGCTGCCGCACATGTGGGGCACTCTTTCACGTATTGTTCAATTTCACCACGCATCCGTGGCCACCAAAACTGACGTCTGATCAGGTGAAGAGTTTTAAGGAAACCATAGTGACCTGCTGGTTTGGCATCATGACACCGCCGTAGGACTGTCGCTCGGAGTGGTTCTGGAATGTACAACCGATCCCCACTCCACCCCAATCCATCTCGTAGGACTACCAATGTCTGGTTTTGGGTTAACCACGTGTCCTGTTGGATAGCCGTTCGTAGGTCCGTTAGGAAAGACAATTCTTTTTGTAGCGCTGCTGCAACATATTGTCCAGTCCCAATGGGCGGTATAAGGGATTCCACTACTTCTTCGCGCTTGCTATTGTATTGTGGCATACGTGATAGCGTGTCAGCAAGGAAATTCTTCCCTGCTGGTACATATTTGAGTTTAAAGGAAAACCTTCGAAAATATTGTGCCCAGCTTAGCTGTTTTGGAGATAGACGCCTAGGCGTTTGCAACGCTTCTAGATTTTCATGGTCTGCCCACACTTCAAATGGGAGGGTTGCCCCTTCCAGAATGTGACGCCAAGTTATTAACGCCCATTGGACGGCGAAAGCTTCTTTTTCCCAAATCGCCCACCCCCTCTCCGTGGTGTTCAATTTGCGTGAGGTATAAGCACAAGGATGTATTTGATTCTGCTCATCCTTTTACAACAACACTGCTCCCACAGCAACGTCGCTGGCGTCAGCCTGAATGATGAACTCACGTGACAGATCAGGATGCTTGAGTACTGGTTCTCTGGTGAAGAGATATTTCAATTGCTCGAACACACTTTGGCATTGGGCTGACCATTGCAACACCTGCCTTGGTCTTGGGTTTACCATAGCTGGTTAATGCGTAATGGGTCCGTTAATGGTAGAGCTATAGTGGCAAAGGCGGGGACAAACTGGCGATAGAAATTAGCAAAACCAAGGAAACTTTGGAGTTGCTTCCTTGTTTGAGGAGCTTGCCACTCCACAATAGCCTGGACCTTACGTGGATCCATTTCTATACCGTTGCTCAATATCCGATAACCGAGGTAATCTATTTTCGATTTATGGAATTCGCATTATGAGAGTTTTACAAACAGTTTAGCAGCCAACAGTTTCTCCAGAACCTGATGTACCAGTTTAATGTGTTCTTCCAAGTTGTGGGTGTAGATCAGGATGTCGTCTAAATAAACAAGAACTCCTCTGTAAAGATGCTCATGCAGCACTTCATTAATAAGCTGCATGAACACAGCTGGAGTGCCTTGGAGTCCAAACGGCATAACCCGATACTGGTAACTACTGAGGGGACAATTGAAGGTGGTCTTCTATTCGTCACCCGGCTTGATCCGAACCCGGTAGTACGCTTCCTGCAAATTGAGCTTTGTGAAAACACGGCCGATGTCAGCGTTCCAAACTATGATTTCCCAAGCGCTGACATGAATGAGTAGGAAAGAGCCTGTCAGAGATAGTAGCTTGACTTTTCACCCAGTTCTTTCCCCCCCGGCAGATAACGTCACCTAGGTGATGAGAGGAGGGGGGAATTCCTGTGACTTGTAGTAACTGAAATGAAAGATGGACTTGGAAGGTGGCCAATGAGACACTGAGATTTGAGGAATGGAAAGGGAGGGGTTTGGGATCGGAGGATTAGTTTTGGCTGCAAATGAGTTCAGGAATGGATTGTTATTCTTCAATAAATAAGAGATTTCATCAAAGACTTTGTGTTCAAGAATGAAATTTATTTGAGATAACATCGGAACCTGACAGCCAGTTGATAACGCAGCTAAAAGATCCTTCATAAGCGGAAGAGGATACAAATGTTCTACGCACACCCCGTTCAAACTTTGGAAGTCAATGCACAAACGTACCCCACCATCCTTTTTCTCCCTGAAGAAAACTGGGGCAGCCATCCTGGATCTATTAGGGACGATGAAGCCTCTGGCTAGGTTTTTGTCAATATATTGTTGCAACTCAGCTAATTCCAGTTGGGTCATGGAATACATTCGTGGCTTCGGCAATTTAGCTCCAGGCACCAACTCGATAGCACCATCCGTGGGCCTATGGGGGGGGGGTAGTACCTCACATTCCTCCTCGCTAAATACGCCTGCAGGATCTTGATAGACGTTAGGGAATCCCTGTGCATGCAAAACCTCTGTGGATGCACAGCTACTGTCCTGCCCCCCACCTGGCTGTACAACCGGAGGGATGGGGGTTGGGACGGCTCGTCCCAGAGGGATCCTGAGTTTACGGTAACCCCCCTCCCACCAGATGTGTGGTTGCCACTTGTCTAACCAGGATCACCGGTTCTATCATTTTCTCAACTACGATGAACCGAATGGACTCCTGATGGTCGCCTATTGCCAACAACATACTTTCTGTTATGTGGGTAGTGGGTGCTCCCCCAACAACGACCCGTCCATCTATTTGAATTTGACAGGAACTTTTAGCCGCCTTGTCCGTAGACCCAGAGCATCTACCACAGCTTTATGAATCAGACAACGGGTACACCCAGTGTCCACTAAAGCTCCATACTGAAGACCTGTTGGGCAGTGGGAGTTTCTCAGCACCACAGGTATTACAAAAGGGTACACAGGTTCGCTCACCAGTGGTCCTCCAGCTTGTCATCGCTGTTGCCTGACACCATTGGGAACTTCCTCGCCGTTGGTGTTGGTACGACATCCCTGGCCTGGGTGTCTACGACAGTCTTTGGTCCTTGGAGCGCTTGTGTTCGTTCTTGCGGCTGTCGTGGTCGACCCTTGGTTGGCACCCT
This sequence comes from Pantherophis guttatus, assembly GCF_059756535.1. Taxonomy (NCBI): domain Eukaryota; kingdom Metazoa; phylum Chordata; class Lepidosauria; order Squamata; family Colubridae; genus Pantherophis; species Pantherophis guttatus. The sequence goes on along the minus strand of NC_142069.1, from coordinate 58,904,159 downwards.
CGCAGCCTGTTTCTGGGGTGGTGCCCGCAAAGGTGGTAAAGGGCACTCGGCCACCCTGTGGCCCACCTGATTGCACCGGAAACAACAGAAGGCCGGTCTCTGAGATCTGTCAGACGAGATTGCGCCGGGCAGAGGGGTTTGGAGTTGCGTGGCTTGAGGCTTCTCCGCTGACTTCTCTGTGGCGGTCCTTCTCTGTCCCACATTAACCTCCGACCGAGGCCTAAACTCTCGGAGCGCTATGTCCAGTTCAATAGCTGCTTTGAACCAGACAGCTAAGCGCAGAGCTAGGCCTCGGTACGCACAGGCTTGTCTCAACTCACGATCCAACCCCATATGGAACTGCTGGACTAGCATTTGTTCTGGCCAGTCCCTTAAGTGACTAGCAAGTTTCCGGAAGTCCCGTACATAGTTCTTAGCTGGAAAACCCCTCTGTTTGAGGGCCACAAGATCATCTTCTGCAACTTGCTCACTGGACTCATCCTCAAAGGTAGAACAGAGGGTCTCCAAGAACTTGCCCACGTCTACTAGTTCTCTAGCATGATTTCGGTGTAAACCAGCCACCCAATCTGCAGCATCACCTGTCAACACGGCCGTAATGGCCACCACCATGGCCCATTGAGACAGATACCAGCGGCCATACTGGTCTAGATGACTGATCACCTGGCTTAGGAACAATGCCACACAGTCTGGGCTCCCGTCGAATGTAGCTTGCAGTGCTGGGGGGCCCCAAGTGGGTTGAGGTGCCCACATCCCAGGAACTGGAGGCCACGCTGGAGGCGGGATAGGTGGCCTATTCTCCCTATCACTCCTTTGGTCTTCAATGGTCCTCCTGTCAGTGGAACCAAACCGGTCTCCCACAAGACGTTGGGCCCTTTTTCCAGCCCCTACCTCTCTTCTATGCAGTGGTTGCTCGGGGCCCCTGTTGCTGGACTCCTCCTTGGGCATCCGATGTTCCCAGGCCCCGGTCTGGCCCTCCGCTCGACCTGGTTCTTGTTCCCTTTGGAATTTAGGGCTGGCGATGCGGAACCAGACCTCTGACCTAGAAAGTCCATTGTCCTGCCAAGACATGCCTGGTAATGGCTCTGATCCGGTTGCCCAGGGCTGCCAAGAGGGGGTGTCCCGAAAACTCCCCTCCCCAAACCTGTCTCGAAGGGCTTCCAAAGCACTGGAGTCAGGACCCATAGTTGAAAAACCCCAATCCGTTTCCTCGTCATCTGTCCAGTGCCTTTCCCTCCAACCCCTGAAAGACGGACCCAACAGGGGAGGAGTTGGCAGTTTAGAACCAGTGTGGGTGGAACTGGGCCACCAGTCTCCACCGGAAGTCTGTCCAGAATGCTCAAACCCCTGACTCTGCGTACCAGCCGGCCCACAACAATCCTCCTCACGTAGCTGGCGCAGTTTGGTTCTGACCACCGGCTGTTCAGGGGGTCTGGTTTGCAGCTCCTCCGCTTCCACAAGCACCTCCTCCATGCCTGCCCCTAGAGGTACCTCCAACTCCGAGGTTCCTGGCGCCGTCCCCTCTGCCATAACGAAACGCCTCCAACACACAAAACGCCACTAGAAAAGGTGGTTGGGATGGTGATTGAGGAGAGCGCTAACTTTCTCTCAGCTTGTCCACCCAACTGCTCTGGAAGCAAACAACAACCAGAAGGAAACGAAGCGGTTTGCAGTGTCTTTAATCAGGTTAAGCACAGCAACACAGGCAGGAGTAAGGCACAAGCCGGCATCAACGTTTAAAGTTAGCGCTACACGCAGCCGCTGCGTAGCACTCTTTATACACTTAGTAACAAGCAATTTACCATTTGGCGATCAAACAGTTAACACCACACACCCCTTCCCACTAGCTTGCTTGACAATAGGGCGCGCTTTCTGTTATGTTACAAGGAGGCGCCATTCGCAAGCTTTATGCTCCACCGAGCTCCGATGAAAGCATTTGTTTCTTTTGTGCTTGAGCAGCAAGGTCCCTCCAAACAGCTGGGAGCATGTCACCAGAGTTTACAGCCGCTCGGCCCCTTCTCATCTTCCTCCCCAACAATGTCGAGACCCATCCGGGGCTCGACAGGCACCTGGCATGGAATGGCTGTTAGTCTTGGGCAGGGGTGAAATGCTCACAGTTTGGACCGGCTCGGGCGAGTAGGTAGCGATGGTGGCAGGCAGTTCGGAGAACCGGTAGCAAAAATCCCTGCCCTCGCCCCCCATGCCCAGCTGAGCCACTCGATCATCAGAGGCTTTTTTTCTTTTAAATGCCTCTGACGAGCCAAGCTCTGACGATCCCAGCTGAGTTGCCTGATTGGCAGAGGGTTTTTTAAAAACCCTCTGACAATCAGGCAACTCAGCTGGGATCATCAGAGCCTTTTGAAAGCATTTTTTTACATGGTTTTACATGTAAAAAATGGTTTTAAAAGTTAAAAGAAAATTGGCCATGCCCATCCAGTCACATTACACCATCACCACCAAGCCACGCCCACAAAACCAGTAGTAACAAATTTTAGATTTCACCACTGGTCTTGGGCCTTGCAAGGCTGAAAAAATGAAACCTCAAAATTAATTGGAAGCAAGGCATCATAAAATTTCAGATGCACGTGACTTTTGCCGAGAATCCACATAAAGAAACTGAGGGGGCAGAGCACAGAGAAACAGCCATGCCTGGTTACACTATGCCAACTGAGGGCATACCCATAGAATACAAATATTTGGCTGAGGTTTAGTGAAAAAGCCTCGGACAAGGTCCCCCCCCCACCTCTCCACTGACTGTGCAATAGAAATCTTACCCAGCACCAAACTCCCTAAACCCAAGATGTACAGCATGTCCCCAAGGGACCTGGAAGAACTGAGAGCATTCATTGAGAAAAACCTAGGAAGGGGTTTCATCGAGCCAGCCTGACCAAAAATTGCAGCCCCATTGTTATTTAGAGGAAAAAAAGATGGTTCAAAACATGTCAGATCCCTATAAGTGATACTACCATTCAATTGGGAGAAGTGGGGGGGGGTTGGATTCGATTTATTAGCATTGTCTGTGTCAACAGATATTTTACAACCTATATCCTGGTGCCAAAGCGCCCTGAGGTCCCCTTAACTTTGGGGAATGTTTATGACGGCCATGTGGGCTGTTTCACTTTAAAGGATAATGGAGGATAGCGATGGGAATACATACTTTTGAAATATTAAGTTTCAAGGTTTTTACTTTCTTAAGTTGGAAGGAGAGGCAGTGCTTACAAAACGTCTCTGTATGGATTTTAGAAATTTAAATATAATCAGTGTGGAGAACATGTATCCCCTCCCTCTTATGAATAATAAGCTAGCACACATCGCTAAAGGGAAAAAAATTTCAAAGCTGGACTTAAGGGAGGCTTACTACCAAATCAGAATTAAGGAGGGGGACGAGTGGGAAATGGCATTTAACACCCACCCCCTTGGGTGCTATCAATTCAAAGTGCTCCCCTTAGGGTTACAAGGGTTACAATCGCAGTGTTTATGCAATTAATAAATGAAGTGCTACATATGAGCATTTGTATAAGGGAGTCCTGGTCTACTTGGACGACTTTTTAATATATACAGAGACCAAAGCAGAACATGTAAAACTAGTCAGGGCTGTTTTAAACAAACACTGCTCCGCCAAACTTTATGCTAAACTCTCTAAATGTGAATTCCACCAAGAAAAAATTGACTATTTGCGGTACCGCATTTCACCAGGGCATAGAAATGGACCCTCAAAAAGTGCAGGCTGTACTTGATTGGGAACCACACTGCACGTGTAAACAGTTACAAAGCTTCCTGGGTTTTGCCAACTTTTACCGCCAGTTTATCCCTGCTTTCACTCAGATTGCCCTCCCCATTACCAAGCTCTTAAAAACGAAGTGGGACGGCAACCCAAAACCGAAGCAGCCTTTGAACTGGACAATGGAATGCCAAGCTGCATTTGAAAAACTTAAAAGACTCTTCTCAGCAGAAACTATTCTTAAACACCCGGACACCTAGAAACCATCATACAAGCAGATGCCAGCGATGTGGCAATAGAAGCGGTCCTGCTTCAGAAAAATGAGCAAGACCAGCTACAACCATGTGCTTACACATCCAAAAAGTTGAATGAGACTGAGCAAAGATGGGCCATTTGCCAAAGACCCAAAGGAAATTCTCCCCAACTGGTCCAGAATGAACGTTGTCTCACCTGAACGTTCCTTTTCGGGGCGATGCTAAGCAATTCCTCATTGGGGATCTCCCTCACATCTTGCGAGGGACTGAGAGTGTGCTGTGCCTTTAAATCTTCTGCTGGCCACTCCTCCCTGGCTCCTCAGCACGGCAGTTTATTTCTCGAAGGTACCCCATAGCGGTCGTGATCTGAGGAGGAAAAACAGGAAAGAACCCGCTCCCGTCCCAGACAGCCTGAGAGGAGGGATGAATTGCTTAGCATCGCCCCGAAAAGGAACGTTCAGGTGAGACAACGTTCATTTTCCATGGCGATGCTGTGCAATTCCTCATTGGGATATGCCCAAGCACCCGACTATTGGGGGGGAGGCTGGCTGGGTCCCAGGGTCCCAGGAGAGTGGACAGATTGCAATACCCTCCGGCCAAATGAAGCGTCTGCAGAGGCGAATGTATCGATCTTATAATGGCGAACAAAAGGTGAGAGCGATGTCCACGTGGCAGCCCGGCAAATGTCCAAGATAGACGCTTGAGTTGACCATGCCGCCGACGTGGCTGCACTGCGTGTTGAATGTGCCCAAATTCGCCCTGGTACCTGCTTGCCCCTAGCGCCATAGGCCGCGGAGATACAGGCCCTGATCCATCTGGCTATGGTTTGAGATGACACCCGTTGGCCCATGGTTGCCGGGTGGAAGGACACGAAGAGCGATTCTGACTTATGAAAGGCGGCAGTCCTGGCAATATAACGGCGTAGTGCCCGGCGTATGTCGAGGGTATGCCATTGGGTCTCTAAGGGGTGCCGGGGTTCAGGACAAAAGTCAGGGAGAATAACCTCCTGTTGTCTATGGAAAACCGAATTGATTTTGGGAACAAACGAGGGGTCTAGTCTAAGGACAACCAAATTGGGCTTAAAAATACAAAGGTCGCTGCGAATCGACAGGGCGGCTAGTTCAGAGACCCTCCGGGCTGACGTGATGGCAAGTAAAAAGGCCAGCTTCAGAGACAAAAACTTAAGGCTAACAGAGGCTAACGGCTCGAAAGGAGCAATCGTAAGAGAGTTCAAAACAAGAGGTAAGTCCCAAGTAGGGTATCTACGAATGGGAGGAGGCCGGAGATTCGTAGCACCCCTTAAAAAACTACGAATACGGGGATCCAGAGTCAGCGAGCCGGAATCCCCTGGCACAAGGACCGTTGCTAAAGCAGCCACTTGTCTTTTGAGGGTAGAGGGGGCCAGACCTTTGGCGAGGCCCGCTTGGAGGAAGTCTATAACGTCAGGTACAGATGCGGACGTGGGGTCCGTATGCTGGGAGGCACACCAGAGGCAAAAGGCCCTCCAGGAGGCGTCATAAATTCGGACGGTGGACGGGCGTCTGGCCGCTTGGATGGTAAGGATGGCGTCATTTGAGATGTTTTCTTTCCTCAGGCGGACCCGCTCAAGCGCCATACGGCTAATTGCAGCCACTGGGGGCTTGGATGTAGAACCGCCCCCTGGCTGAGCGAGATCTGGTCCTGGGGAATGCGCCACGGTCGATCTACGGAAAGGCTTACCAAGTCGGCAAACCAGGGGCGCCGAGGCCAGTGGGGAGCGACCAGCAACAGATCCGCTTTCTCTAACAACAGTTTTCGGATCACCCTTGGAATTAGTGGGATGGGGGGAAAGGCATAAAGGAGGCCCTGAGGCCAGGGACTCCTCAGGGCGTCGCAGGTTTCGGCCCCCGGGCAAGGGAACCGTGTGACAAACCTCGGTAGCTGTGTGTTGTCTGGACTGGCGAAGAGGTCCACCAGAGGAAGGCCGAATCGACGTGTCAGCTCCCGAAACAGGTCGGGATGCAACCTCCACTCCGACTGGTCCAGATGTTGTCTGCTCAGCCAGTCCGCAGTAATGTTCGCCTTCCCGGAAATGTGCTCCGCCCTCAGAGACAACACATGAAGCTCCGCCCAGTCCAACAATGCTTCCGCCTCCCTCATGAGAGCCGGGGATTGGGTACCCCCCTCCCGATTGATGTGGGCTTTTGCTGACATATTGTCCGTGAGGACAAGGACATGCCGGTGGCGGAGGGACTGTTGAAAATGTAGCAGTGTCAGACGCACGGCTCTCAACTCCAGAACGTTGATACTGTCCTGAGTCTGCCATCGACCAGAGTCCCTGGGCCACCAGAGAGCCCAGATGACCACCCCAGCCGGACAGGCTGGCGTCCGTGGTAATCACTAACCTGGAGACCACGTGGAAGTGGCAACCTCTGGAGAGAGCTTCCGACATCCACCACTGGAGCGACTCCCATACTGGGCTCGGAAGCGACACCGCGATCTTGGAAGAACCCAGGCCCCGGCGCTGGAAGGGCAGGAGGAACCACTGGAGTGGTCTCAAGTGACGATGTGCCCACGGAACTATATCTAAACAGGAAATAAACTTGCCGAGCAACCGAGATAAAGTTATCAGAGACACTCGCCTCAAGGCCAGGGTATGCCGGACCACATCCGTGATGTTCCTCCGTCTCTCTTCCGTGAGGAACACTTGAAGCGCCTTTGAGTCGATGCGGGTTCCCAGATGAACGATGGACCTGGTCGGGGAGAGGTGGCTCTTTTTGTGGTTTATAGAGAAGCCATGGAGTTCCAGGGCCCGACAGACCCGCTGCATGTCCTGCTGAGCTTGAAGGGGGGGATTGGACAAAATTAAAATATCGTCGAGATAGCACAATATGCGGATTGGAATTAACCGAATGGTGGCAGCAACTGCTGCTAACAGTTTGGTGAACACCCTCGGAGCAGACGAAAGCCCGAAGGGCATCGCCCGGTACTGATAATGTTGGCTGTTGTACACAAAGCGGAGGTACTTGCGATGGTGAGGGTGGATTGGTACGTGCAAGTAAGCTTCCTGCAAATCGATGGAAGTCATAACATCCCCTTTCTGAATGCATCCCAGAATGGTTCGGAGGGACTGCATCTTGAATCTCTTGTACTTGATGAACTTGTTGAGGTACCTGAGATTCAAGATGGCCCTCCACCCCCCCGAGGCCTTGGGAACCAAAAACAGGAGAGAATAGACTCCCTTCCCCCGTTGCGATAGAGGAACGTCCTCTATTGCTCCAATCCGCAGAAGGTGCTGGATTTCTGAGTTGATATTGTTCAGTTTGTCTCGACGCCGGGGCACTGGGGAATGAACAAAAACACGTTTGGGAAGAGTCCAAAATTCCAGAGTCAATCCTACCCCCACAGTACGATGAACCCAAGGATCGGAAGTGGAAGTCTCCCATTGGGGTAGAAAGTGAAGAAGCCGCCCCCCGATTGGGAAAGGATCGAGGGAGTCATTTTCCCCTTCTGGAAGAACGGGATCCGGCTCCTGCTCCCTTAAAGGGTCGTCTGGAAGAGGATTGGAATCTCCCTCTGTCGCTATTGCCCTGCCTTCCTGCAAAGCGGTCGGATCCTTGTGAATATCCTTGTGAATACTGTCTACCATAATAGGACCCCCTGGGCCCTGACTCTGCCCGAAAGGGCTGCCTTTGACTATAAGGTGTGAACCTGCGCTCTTGTCTACTATAAGAAACAGGCAAGACTTTACGTTTATCTTTCCCCTCTATTAAAATTGGATCCAATGCTGCCCCAAATAAAGAGGACCCGTGGTAAGGGGCAGATGCTAATCTCCACTTTGATTTGGAGTCAGCCTTCCAGGGTTTAAGCCACAGAAGTCTACGTGAGGAGATGGAAGAAGCCATGGCCCTGGCTGCAAACCGGGCCGCATCCAAGGATGCGTCCGCCGAATATTCCGTAGCGGCTACCAATTTGTTGAAATCTTGGGCAATTCTGGTGTCCCCTGGTGGCAACCTCTCCTGCAACTGGCGAAGCCATATTAAAGTGGCTCTGTTAAAGAAGGAGGCGGATGTTGCAGCTTTCACCGCCCAGGCCGCTGCTTGGTGCGTTTTACGGAATGAGACCTCCGTCTTACGTTCATCAGATTTCAGCACCTCTACAGTGTCAGATGACAAGACAGCTGAAGAGGATAGGCTCACAACAGGAGGATCTACTGATGGAAGGTTGAGAAGGGCCTCCAGAGCCGGGTCAGCACAATACAGCTTTTTATCATGCCCGCTGGGAGCCGAGAGAACCCCGGGCGATTCCCACTGCCTTTTAATGACCTCTTTAAATAATTCAGGGCACGGGATATAGTCATGATCAGGAGCAGGAACAGCAAAAAGCTCGCCATGCGGTTGTGTATCAGAAGAACCCTGGAGGTTAGGATTGACGATGGTACCCATGTTTGTAGCTGCTTTAGCCTTTCTGAGTAAGGTCTTAAAGACCGCTGGCCTGAACAAGGTGGCAAAGGCCGGTCTCTCAGGGATCACTTCCTCATCATCTGAGAACTCTGGCTCAACCTGTTCTCCCTCAGTTGAGTATGAAACCTCACTTGGAGCCTCTAAGGAAGGTTGGATCGCCTGGGCAGGCTGGGGAGGGGGTGGAGGGGGAGGAGGAGGAGGAGGATGCGTAGTAGGATGATGTCCACAAGCCGGCCTGGAAGGAGCTGGCATCTGACAAGTATGATACCCACACTGGGGCTGTCCCCCTTGTTGAAGGCCTGAGGTAATTGCCTTAGCCAGAGCATCTGTGAATAAGGCTTGAAAGTCTAAATGTGGTGGCCAACCTAAAGCCTCCTGAGGCCTGAGACCAGCTGCCGTGGGTGTAAATGACGCTGAAGGTCCCGGCCTATCAGACAACATGGGTGCCTGAGGTAAATCAGAAGGTATATCTTGTGATGCCAGTTGGGTTGTTGATTCCAATGGATCCGGTTGAGGAGGGGAAGGTTCCAGAACCACCTCCCCCATGAGTTGTGCCTGTTTTTGGGCCCTGGAAAATTGTTTCTCTAGGGCGTTGTGTCTCCTCTGTTCCTCCCTGGCTGTAACAGATAAGGGCTGACTGGCTGAAGAGGCTGAAGCTTGGGCAGCAGGCCTCTTTTTTGAGGCCTTCTTAGGCCTAGGAGGAACTGGAGCCTGTTCAGGGTCAGATGAAAATTCCTGGTTGGCCATGACGGTTAAAGACTACCAGGAGTCTCCAAGGAGAATTCTGAGGAGAAAGGGAAAAATTATGGCCTCAGAACTGGCACTAAAATTCTCCCTCAAAATGGCCGCCGCAACAAAAAGGGCGCCAATTCAATGGCAGAAAGGTCCCCTGATAGGGCACATACTCACTCCAACGCAGCCTTCAATTTGAGGAATTTAAGAAGCGCCAGGAAACAAACGCCCCTGAAAGCGCAGCCTCGCCAACGAGTCAATGCAGATAAGGATCAGCAGCTGTAAGGGATCCGTTCCTACTTTCAGGCAAAAGCTTCCCAATATAAGGCGCGAGAGGCTTCCGCCCCCTTAGCGCCGCGAGGCAATCGATCAGGCAGAGTTTGTACTCGGGGCCCCGAGCAGGTACTCTGCAACCGCCACCTAATTTGGGAGCAGAATGGCGGCGACGGGACGACCAGCTGACCAGCGGCCCCAAACGCGCGCCGGCGGCAAGGAAAAAACAGCGCGAGGGCTGTTCAGAGCTCCTAACTAGGGAGGCTCTGATCGCTGCAGAAAGAAGCCGGGGCGTCCAAGTTAATCAGAAATGGTGCCCACGGCAGCAGCCAGGGGCTTGCTGTCACCGCAGCAGCCTCTCTTGAGAAAATCGCTCCCACGCTAACTAATCAGAAAATTATCAACTATATACACTTTTAGATTATACACTATTTACAGCACAGAAAAGAAATTACTAATAAAAGGCAAAAAAAGTCTCACTGAGGTGAGAGAAACTATACTCACGTCCCTACACTAAGACTGAGAGAAATAAACTGCCGTGCTGAGGAGCCAGGGAGGAGTGGCCAGCAGAAGATTTAAAGGCACAGCACACTCTCAGTCCCTAGCAAGATGTGAGGGAGATCCCCAATGAGGAATTGCGCAGCATCGCCATGGAAAATGCGGCCACGTGGGTAATTATGGGTGCAACTCGGTGCACCCACATAACACCCCTCCTGCGTGAGCTGCACTGGCTCCCGGTGGTCTTCCGGGTGCGATTCAAGGTGTTGGTTACCACCTTTAAAGTGCTCCATGGCTTAGGACCAGGGTATATACGAGACCGTCTTCTGCTAGTAACAACCTCCCATTGGCCAATACGCTCCCACAGAGAGGGACTCCTCAGGGTGCTGTCGGCCAAACAGTGCTGACTGATGAAACCCAGGGGGAGAGCCTTCTCTGTGGGGGCACCAGCTCTCTGGAATGAGCTGCCCCTAGAGCTTCGTCTTAGCCCTGACCTGTGTACTTTTCGCCGCGCCCTTAAGATCCTTCTGTTTCAGCAAGCTGGACTGGCCTAGTATGAATTTTTAAAATGTATGTATGTTTTAATTCGCGGCCAAATTTTTATATTCGATTTTAATTGGTTTTAAATTTTATAAATCTATGTGTTTTAATATGACTGTACACTGCCCTGAGTCCTTCGGGAGAAGGGCGGTATAGAAATCTAATAAACTCTAAACTCTAAACACTCCCCGAAACAAGTATGATGAGCTCAGTACTTTAAACAATTTGATTTTACTCTCAAATACCTCCCCAGGCAAAAATCTTTCTGGCAGATGCTCTATCCAGAAAACCACAATGCAATAGTGCGAAGTCAGACGTAATCAAACTGTTGTGGCCTGTGAGTGGTCTGTGCAGCTAGTAGCTGATTCCAAGGCGAGGAGGCTGGTGTGCTGCAACTGGCACTCGAGTCAGACAATGAGGAGGCTGGAGAAGATGTGTTGCCAGAGGCGGGGATTCAGCCAGGGCCTTTAGAACCTCCAGAAGCTCCTAAAAGTGAAGAGGAAGAAGAGGAGGAGCCTCTTCTCAGTGCATGGGTGCGCAGAGCTGCCAAAAGGCAGGAGTGGCTCCTCAGGAGGAGGTCTCTTCGAGAGTAAGGCTTGGGGCTAATTGGCCACTTCCTTAGCTTATTTAGGAAAGGACGACTGAGGCAATTTGCAGGGAACAACTTCGTTCACTCTCCTTCGTGTCTTGATCTTAGTTCTCTTATCAGTTTCCTACAAATTGCTTCTGGGCTTTCTGCCAACCATAGTAAGATTGCGATTATTTATTTTTTGGATTCTTGTAGGCTGTTAAGAAAGTTAATTAACAGCCTTTATTTGAAAAAGACTGATTTAATTTAGTAAACTAAGGTTTATACAGACTTTGTGTGTGCTGCGTTCTTTGGGGTCCATAGCTGGGGCAGAACACAAACTCATAGTACAAAACAATCAACTGGCCACTAAAGTAATCACCAGATCCCAGGCAAAACAAGAAACATTGACAGACAATGACACCAACCAAACTTTTAAACAAGCATTGGCCACCGATGAATGGTTCTTGAGCCACAAATCCAGCTGTCTGATGAAAAATGACTTAGTGTGGGTGGGAGGGAAGTTATATGTTCCAGCCAGCCAAAGACTACACTTAATGGCAAGGTGCCATGACTCCAAATTAGCTGCACACTTTGATTTTGTGAAAACTTTACACCTAATTAAAAGACAATTTTGGTGGCCATCACTAAAAAAGGACATAGAAAGCTATGTAGCTAGCTGCCCCATTTGTGCAGCAGCAAAAAGACGTCAGGGGAAAACCCCAGGACTCTTACAGAAGGTAGCCGAACCTTCAGTGCCCTGGAGAGAGATTGCTACGGATTTTATGGTAGAACTGCCAGAAAGTCTGGGGAATACTGTCATTTGGGTTGTGACAGACCTGTTTTCAAAACAGGCACATTTTATACCTTACCAAAAGATCCCAACTGGTAAAAGTTTAACCAAATTATTCCTAATACACATTTATTGGTTTCATGGAGCTCCACAAAGAATCATCTCTGACAGAGGGGTTCAATTCACCTCCAGATTTTGGAGGGCATTTTTGAGCTTACTTGGCACCGCCCAGGGGTTGAGCTCATCACATCATGCGTGTACTAACGGAAATTGTGAGAGGACAAACTCTGTGCTAGAACAATATCTAAGATGTTTTATTAATTTTCAACAGGATAACTGGACTGAACTTTTACCTTTTGCTGAAGTTGCATTTAATAACTCTGTACACTCAAGTACTGGTTTTATCCCCTTTAGAGTAGCAACAGGCCAGGATTTTAGCCCCATGCCAGAAGAACCCATGATCCCGTCACTTAAGGAGTGGATGGATACTTTACAAAACACATGGCCAGTAGTTAGATTAGCTTTAAAGGAAGCTAGAGAGGTTTTTAAAATTCAAGCTGACAAGAAAAGAATGGAACCCAAACCTTTCCATGTTGGAGATAGAGTATACTTATCTACAAAATTCCTGAAATCATTACAGTCATCAAAGAAACTAGGGCCAAATTTCATTGGGCCTTTCCCTATCACTAGGGTCATCAATCCAGTAACAGTTGAACTACTCCTTCCCAAGACACTCAGGCAAGTCCACGCAGAATTCATAAATTGGTTTGTTTATGCTACTGCTATACTGTACATTCATTATTTTGATTGGTTATTTTCCTGTTCCTTCAATTGTCAATTGGAAAATCTGAATTCCTGAATTACAAAGAGCAGAAGCTATTAGTGCAATGGTGGTAAACAACTTGTGGATTTTATTATTTATTTATTAGTTAGACTTCTATACCGCTTCAAAGTGCTTTATAGCCCTCTCTAAGCGGTTTACAAAGTTAGCATATAGCATAATGCAAATTAACATATTGCATTAGCATATTGCCCCCAACAATCTGGGTCCTCATTTTACCCACCTTGGAAGGATGGAAGGCTGAGTCAACCTTGAGCCGGTGAGATTTGATCCGCTGATCTGCTGAACTAGCAGTCAGCTGAAGTAGCTGCAGTACTGCACTCTAACCACTGCGCCACCTCGGATTGCATTTGGCCTCTTAATTCCTTTTTGTTGCCCTACAAAATTGTACAGAAACCACAAAATTCTAAAGAAATGTAGCTGTAAATTATCAAATTGCTAGATGAAATTATTAGCAGAATTATTTAGAACTTTGTAATACATCTCAGCAACTAAAAAAATGAAATAGCCCCCATTCAAAACATAAATTACATGAAAATTCTACCACTATCTTTGTGTGCTTCAGCATGAACCAGCCCTAAAAATGAGAATTCATATGTATGTATTCTTAATTTCATAAGAAGGATTTTTCTCTCTGTCAACTTCTAAACATAGCACTGACAAAATTCAGTTTTGCACTGGCTATTTAGCTTTCATTTTCCTATAAAATACAGGTAGTTTTCCACTTATCATCACCATTGGTCTTCCATTGCTAAGTGATGCAGTTGTTAAGTGAATTGTGCCTAATTTTACAACTGTTTTTACCATGGTCATTAGCCAAATATTCACAGTTGTTAAGGGAATCTGACTTCCTTGCTAACTTTGCTTGTCAGTAGCCCCTTGGGAAGGCTGTAAATGGCAATCACATTTTAAATACATGCCAGTTGTCAAACACCCAAAGTTGATCATGTGATTGCAGGAACACTGTGATTGTGATAAGTACCGTATTTTCCGGTGTATAAGACGACTGGGCGCATAAGACGACCCCCAACTTTTCCTGTTAAAATATAGGGTTTGGGCTATACTCGCCGTATAAGACTACCCTTCTTCCAACGCACACCAAATAAAAATTAAAAAACATCAACTGGCTCACCCACAATGTAAAAGCAGTTGTGCTAGACCCAAAATGGCCCCTGCAACAAGCAGGAACCTCACACAGCCACAAAAAGCCCCCAAAAAAACAACTTTCACACTTTACACACACACAACACAACACAACTGGCTCACCCACAATGTAAAAGCAGCTGTGTTAGACCCAAAATGGCCGCTGCAACAAGCAGGAACCTCACACAGCCACAAAAAGCCCCAAAAAAACCAACTATCACACTTTACACACACAACACAACACAACTGGCTCGCCCACAATGTAAAAGCAGCTGTGCTAGACCCAAAATGGCCCCTGAAACAAGCAGGAACCTCACACAGCCACAAAAAGCCCAAAAACCCAACTTTCACACTTTACACACACACACAACACAACACAACTGGCTCACCCACAATGTAAAAGCAGCTGTGCTAGACCCAAAATGGCCCCTGCAACAAGCAGGAACCTCACACAACCACAAAAAGCCTAAAAACCCAACTTTCACACTTTACACACACAAAATTCCAAATACAGCTTTGTGAGATTTTGTGTGTTTGTGCAGTTAGAGTGAAACACTACAGAAACACACTAAATCTCAGAAAGCTGCACAAATATTATTTTATTTTGTTTTATTTTTATTTTTATATAAAAACAGCTAAATTTAAAACTTCCTAAACTTTAAATGGCTAGATCTAAAAAAGAACAACTAAAAAAAAACCCAATTAACTATTTTTTTTTAAAGATCCCAAAGGGGAAAAAAACTTACTCAATAGAACAGGGGTCTCCAACCTTGGCAACTTTAAGACTTGTAGACTTCAACTCCCAGAATTCCTCAGCCAGCTTTGTTTTGCTGGCTGAGGAATTCTGGGAGTTCAAGTCCACAACTCTCTGCCTGCTTGATTGCAGGCAGGGAGTTGCTTGCTGATGGAATGGATTCAGGCAAGCGAAGCAAGGCAAGCGTTGCGACTAGCAGCTAAGGTAAGCAAGCTGGAGGGGAAAACTTTACATGGCTCTGGCGATCCCAGCTGAGTTGCCTGATTAGCAGGCAACTCAACTGGGATAGTCAGAGCTTGGATCGCCAGAGCCATTTAAGGCTTGTCAGAGCCTTTCGGGCTGGTCTGCCTGGTTACAGGAGAACAACACCCAGCGTATAAGATGACCCCCGACTTTTGAGAAGATTTTCATGTGTTAAAAAGTCCTCTTATACGCCAGAAAATACCGTACCAGGATCAGTCAAAATTTTCTGCCCTGTTGTAGCTTCAAACATTTGGTCATAAATCAAAGGATGCCTGTACATTTGAGACAGACTACGCTGTCTCTAATGGAATCTAAAATGTTTGTAACTTATTACTGAGTTATTGCTACAACTGGAAGAATCTCTCTATTATCAATTTTCAACTAAAAAGACTTCAGCCTAAAGATTCAGATTCTAAAAGATCTGCCCACCCTAAAGCTTGGTGCTGTTTTGGAATATACCAACATGCAAAGTAGTATCAATTTATTGACTGTAAGACAAAATACAAAAGTGATAGAGAAGGAAAAGCCAACTTTGCAGACAAGACCTCAATATGAAAATGAATATTTTAATATGTGTATAATATAGAAATAAACAGTTGCCAAAAGTCAAAAGGTTGGGGTTTATTATGCATATCTACTCTATCACTGGGCACATTTTGAACAATCAAGATGGGGCTTATGTAAGGAATTGTGCATGAGATTATAATCTGGAATTGCATTGGAAGTCCTTGTAGTTTTATTGACAGGTCTTGTATCCTGTGTGCTCTTTATTTTTATGCAAATATATTACCCCAAAATAATATAAAGTAAGACTTTTTAAAACTCAGCAGGAACAACATGCAGATAGAAGCTAATATCAAAAATAAACAATTCAGAAATAAAACTCTTCTTCTACTGTTTAGTAATTATAATAATTAAAAGTGATAACAGATCCCAGCATGAGACAAAATCTGCATGCCCCCCACCCCCCCCACCCCCCAGCTAATATCAGCTGAGACTGGCATTCATTCAAGCAAATAGCTTTCATTTCTTTTGAGTAAACAAATCTTGGTTGCTCTCTGTTTTAATTATGTTTCCTATGGATACAGGAGAGAATAACATCTCATAATGCAACAACTTTTATCCAATGGAATGTTCTGGGATAGGTTCAGTGATTTTAGGGGAAAAAGAAGAGTACTTTCAATTTGTTTTAAGCTACTTAATTCTACTTATCTGTTTTACACAATCTCAATTCTTTATACAATTCTCTTTCTTTAATCCATACCAGGTTTTGTATTAGTTAATATGTATAAAATGCTTAGGCCAAAGTCACACAATAGTGTTGTCAGATGCCCTGGGTAGTGAATTTGATTAAGAATGTAAGATTTGCAATTGTAAAAAACTTCTCCAATGTGGATACTTGACACTGGAATCAAATGGAATAGCTTTAATCCTTGCCTTAAAGGTCAGAAATATTGGCTTGTCTTAACTAGCTCATATTATTGCCTGTAGTCTTTGTACAAGTTGTGGGCTTGAATACTAGACTGATTGCTTTGATGGACTGCTCTATTCTTCCCTATTTGAAATGAGATAATATTGGATGTGTGGATAAAGAGAGTTTTAAATATTACCTAGAAATATTAGGTTCTCTTGGATACGTTTTTCCAGATGTCACCTTACATTATAAGATTATCAAGAAGTAGGAATGTGTCCCACAATAGGAACAAGTATCAAGTAAAATATGAATATTCTAACCTACAGCTGTGGTACCAAAATTTTGACAAGAATTATCTAACTTAACTGAAAATAAGTTTTCATAAAACATGTTGCCAATTTAAACAACTTCAACCAAATTCACAGACTTCAATTACTTAATTTGAGCTAGGAAACAGAGCTGAGTACCAATAATTAAACCTTGAATGTATGACAAAAGAAAAAAAGATTTTAGTTTGTTTTTCAATAGAATTGTACTGTTTATATGTTATATTAAAGGTACAAAGAATTCTGAAGTGAATTATCTTGGTCTGATTTTTTACGTTAAAAACTTGGTATTTTAGTAGGGGTGTGTAGATATTTTATATCCACTGTAACTGTTATCTCATTTTGCTTTCCTCACATTTATTTAAAATTTATTAATCATTTACCCATCTTCCTATTATTCTATACTATTCTATTCTCATTTGCTGTAAATTTGACCATGAAAATTTAATCCCACTTTTTCCTACATGAAGAGCTAGGTGAAAACCAATGGACAAATGTTTTATTATCTTTGAGATGCTTTGAGAAGAGCTTTACAATCAGAGAAATGTAGTAGTTGCAATTAATTGCAAAAGATCTAATCTGAATTATCCACACAGAAGAATCAGCAAATATTGATGTAACTTTTCATCAGAAGAAATATGATCAATTTATAATCATCTGATCTACAGTTAGTACTTGGGCTGCAACAATTCTTTTATTTTTATTTTTTTTATAGTGCTTGGAGCATCATTGACTGTTTTGTTTCTTGGAAATTCTCCTAATAGGCTGCGGAATAGTCCAGGAATGGGTTGATACAGTCTGATCTGCCTGGAGACTGAGTCATTTATAGCAAAGATTGTTGAGTCCGTGGTGGCATACCAACTTCCACAATTCCTGGAGGAAACGGATTATCTAGACCGGTACCAATCGGGCTTCAGGCGCGGACACAGCACAGAAATAGCATTGGTCGCTCTGGTGAATGATCTCTGGTGGGCCCAGGATGGGAGTTATTCCTCCACCCTGGTCCTACTTGACCTCTCAGCGGCTTTTAATACCATCGACCATGGTATCCTACTGCAATGACTCAGGGGGTTAGGGGTGGGGGGCACTGTTTTGCAATGGTTCTCCTCCTACCTCTCGGGTCGCACGCAGTTTGGGCGGGGGGGCAGAGATCCTCCCCGAAGCCCCTCACTTGTGGGGTGCCTCGGGTCGGTTCTCTCCCCCTTGCTCTTTAACATCTACATGAAGCCGCTGGGTGAGATCATTCGTAGTTTTGGGATGAGATATCATCAGTATACTGATGATACCCAGTTGTACATCTCCACCCCGGACCAACCCAGGGATGCCCTTTCCGTGATGTCTGAGTGCCTGGACGCGGTGCAGGTCTGGATGGGTAGGAACAGGCTCAGGCTCAACCCCTCCAAGATGGAGTGGCTGTGGTTGCCGGCATCTCATGGTCTAGTGACCCTATCGCTTTTGATGGGAGGGGAGTTGCTTACTCCCTCTGAAAGGGCTCGTAATCTAGGCATCCTCCTGGATTCGCAGCTGTCCTTAGTGGACCATCTGACGACCATGACCAGGGGGGCTTTTGCACAGGTTTGCCTGGTGTGCCAGTTATGCCCTTTCCTAGACAGGGATGCCCTCCGTACAGTCACCCAAGCTCTTGTTATCTCCTGTTTGGACTACTGCAATGCCCTCTACATGGGGCTGCCTTTGGGGTATACCTGGAGGCTCCAGTTGGTCCAGTATGTGGCCGCGCGGGTTGTTATGGGAGCTTCCTGTTAGTCCCGTGTTACACCTCTCCTGCGTGAGCTGCACTGGTTACTGGTGGTCCTTCGGATCCACTTCAAGGTGCTGGTACTTGCCTATAAAGCCCTATATGGCATGGGCCCGGGGTATTTACAGGACCACCTTCTGCCTGCCTCCCATCGCCCTGTGCTCTCACATAGGACAGCCCTCCTCCGGGTGCCATTGGCCAGACAATGTCGGCAGGTGGCGCCCAGGAAGAGGGCGTTCTCTGTGGGCGCACCAACCCTCTGGAATGGGTTACCCACAGAGCTCCGGATGGCCCCCGACCTCCACTCTTTCCACCATGACCTGAAGACATGGCTTTTCCAACAAATTTGCTGATCTGTTGGGTGATTCTTAATTGGGAGATTTTAAATTGATTGTTTTTAGTAATTTATTTTTATTGTTTTTATCGTTTAATTTTGTGAGCCGCCCCGAGTCCTTTGGGAGAAGGGCGGCATATAAGTATAATAAAATAAATAAATAAATAAATAAATAAATAAATAAATAAATAAATAAATAGAAGGAAAAGAGGGAGGGAGGGAGGGAGGGAGAGAGAGAAGAAGACTAGCTGGCCGATGCGCATGCGTGTGCCAGAAACCCGGAAGAGGAATGGGTGATGCCTCACATACCAGGTGAAATGGCTCTGCATGCCACTTCTGGCGCGCATGCCATAGGTTCGCCAACACGGTCCTAGTGCATTTATGCATGTTCGGGGTTGCCTTTCTTCCATTTCATCTTTTTTATTGTACAGCAATCTTTCTTCTCAATCTCTTCCATCTCCCTCCCTTCTTTCCTTTCTACTTTCTTCTTCCCTCTTCTCCTACTCCTTCTCTACTTCCCCTTCCTTTCTCCCTCTCCTCCTCTCTTTCTCCCTTTCTAACCCTCTTTCCTACTCTTATTTCCCCTCCCTTCCTTCCTCCCCTCTTTCCTTTCTTCCCATTCCTCTCTTTCCTTCTTCCTCCCTTCCATCCCTCTACTCCTCTTTCGTCTCTCTATTGCTGTATCTATTTTCAATTTTCTATTTTCCACTATGGTGTCCAGGCAACCCCGCCTTTTCTTTCATTTGTTTTCTCAAAATTCCCCTTATCTTTTAATTATTAACAATGTATTTCAACTTATTCCGTTTTTATCTTAAATCCTTTACTAGTATAGCCTTCCAATCCTTAACAATATCTTTCTTCTATTTTATTTCTTACATGTATTGTTTTATTATTACTTGCATCATTTATTAACATTTCCATTTTATTCAATTTTATATTTCAATTTTCCCCTTAATTTCAATTAATTCTTTCGTTACTATTATTTCTCTCAAATTTGTACAACTTCCAATAACAAAATTCTGTCTTTCACATTGCATCTACTGATCTATTTTACATTAAATAGTGTATTTCTTCTTTTTTAATTACTCACATTTCATTTTATCTTTACTTATATCCCTTTTACAATAACCTGTATCTTCCTTCTAAATTGCTTTTTACATATGATTTCTAATGTTAACATCCTTCTCTTCAATTAACATATTCATCTTTTAAATTCCTTTTTACTATCTCCTATTTTTTTTAATTTCTCCACAATTCCATTTCTTGACACTTTCCTCCCTTTCTCCCATTCCCTTGCCGCCTTCTCCTCCTTTTTCTTCCCCATTTCTTTCTCTTGTCTTCCTTTTTGAGATGTATTCCCCCTTATCCATTTTTATTCTATCACTATTAATCCCAGTGTAATCAGTTTTTTTATTCTGTCACTGTTAATCCCAGTGTAATCTTTTTTATTCTATCACTGTTAATCCCAGTGTAATCATTTTATTCTGTCACTGTTAATCCCAGTGTAATCATCTTTTTTATTCTGTCACTGTTAATCCCAGTGTAATCATCTGTATCTTTATTTTCATTTATTTCCTTCCCAATTCTCCATGTTATCAATTTAAAAGGCCAGGATTTTTAAATTTATTATTCCTTTACATATAATTCATATTCAAAGTCCATGTAGTGTCTCTTTTTCCTTTTTCCTTTTTTTCCTTTCCAATTCAAACATTCAAACAATTCAAACATTCCTTTGAGCCATTCCAATTTCAGTCTTGATTCTCCCTGCTCCTCTTGCAATCACATTCTAGTTATATATAAACAAAACACTCCTATAGTACTTCCAGAATTTTCTCACGATGATATAAATAAGCTTAGTACGATACTTTCTTTCCACCAGCAGACATTTCTCTCCAATTCACAAATCCTCCAGCCACAAAATATCCCTTTGTAAATCCACAAAAATGATTATTTCCTCTTCTCCGAATTAAATCCTTTTGTTATTTAAAGAATACTTCTCTATCTCCTTTTTTCTTGTCTTGTTTTAATTTCATCCAAATTCAGTTTTAAGTCCCGGTGAAAGGTTCCTTTTAAGGCTTTAATTTTAGTTTTAAAATTCCTTTTGTTCCTTTGCTTAAATTCCCGAGTGCCAATTAGCCGCTAATTAGTCATTGGGACTTCTTTCAAGCTTTTAAAAGTTTTTTCTTCTTACCTGTGAGTTGGCCAATTACTCACCCGGTAACAATACTCTGTTCAATCTCCACTCCTGCTCACATCTTACACTGGTTGCCCCAGTTTGTAGCAGATATAATGGCTGCCTCCCCCACCGTCAGGTCAAAGAGCTGTCTCTGTGTCCTTCTGAGGAGCTTGCCTGCTCCTCTTTGGTCTTTCGAGACGCTTCTCTCTCTCTCCTCCATCCCTCCAAGATGGTTCCGGTCCGAAGACCTCCTGACAGTAGTTTGTCTGACTGGGTTTTCGCGAAGCCCTTCGGAGCTTCGCTATTTCCCAGCCAGTATCACTATGACTCTTCCGGTTCTTCCCCTTGAACCCCTTCTTGTAGAGGACAAAGCTAAGCGCAAGGTCTTACCTTCTGCAGCTTGGAGGGTGGACAGGCGAGTTACTCCATACTCCTGGAGGCAGCCTTTTAGATTTAATCCTCAGGAAGGGTTGTCCCAACAGCGGTCTTACCACCAAGGGCAGTTTCACCAGCAAGACAGGCAGCCATTTTGGTACAGGGGCCTTCAGATCGAATCCCAAAGATGGTCCTTTAGCGGAACTGGTGGCCGCCAGTTCCGCAAACAAATGACCCCTCCATCGCCCCCCCCATAGGAGGTCAATTGAGCCTCTTTGCAGACCAGTGGGCGCTCACAATCATGGACTTCCTGGGACCTCAGAAACATCAAATTTGGTCTATGTCTGGAGTTCCTCTCCAGCCCTCCGGACCACTTTGTGCCATGCTCTGTCTCCCGCGAATCAGCCAAGTGAGGCCTCAGGGAGGATGCCACTCAGCACCTCCTAAACTTCAGGGCCATAGAGGCCGTTCCATCAGGCCAAAGGAGACAGGAGTACTATTCCACCCTTTTTGTGGTGCCGAAGCGTTCGGGGGGCTGGAGAATGATCCTCGACCTAAAGAACCTCAACACCCACCTGGTCTACAGGAGGTTCAAGATGTTCAAGTCCATCCTCGAGGGAATCCGCCTGGGGGATTTCTTGGCCTCAATAGACCTCTCAGAGGTCTATCTCCACATTCTGATCGCCCACGCGCATCAGAAGTATCTCCGATTCAGTTGTTGTTGTTATCATCATCATCATCATCATTATTATTATTATTATTATTATTATTATTATTATTATTATTAATTTTATTTCTATACCGCCCTTCTCCCGAAGGACTCAGGGCTGTGTATAGCCTGATTAAAAGGACAAAGACAGACAAAATTTAAAAATAATTAAAATTATTAAATGATAGGCCCAATTATAAAACCCCAAATTTAAAATCCCATATTTAAAAACCAATTAAAATCTTTACATTGATAGCCCAGCCTGGCGGAACAACAAGGTTTTGAGGGCACAGGAAAATACACGGAGATCAGA
Organism: Pantherophis guttatus; assembly: GCF_059756535.1. Classification (NCBI taxonomy): domain Eukaryota; kingdom Metazoa; phylum Chordata; class Lepidosauria; order Squamata; family Colubridae; genus Pantherophis; species Pantherophis guttatus. The sequence continues at coordinate 58,881,957 of NC_142069.1, read as the reverse complement.
GATTTTACAAATTTCTGGGGGCAGTTCATTCTAAAGGGCAGGGGCTTCCACAGAGAAGGCCCTCCCCCTGGGTGTCGCCAGCCGACATAATTTGACCCTCTCTGTGGGAGCAAACTGGCCAGTGGGAGGCTACTGGTGGCAGAAGATGGTCTCGAAGGTATCCAGGTCCAATGCCATGGAGTGCTTTAAAGGTGGTAACCAACACCTTGAATCGCACCCGGAAGACCACTGGGAGCCAGTGCAGCTCACACAGGAGAGGTGTCACGTGGGCACAACAAGTTGCGCCCATAACCACCCGCGCGGCCGCATTCTGGACCAGTTGTAGCCTCCTGGTCCTTTTCAAGGGGAGCCCCATGTAGAGAGCATTGCAGTAGTCCAGTCGGCAGGTGACAAGGGCGTGAGTGACTGTGCACAAGGCGTTGCGATCCAGAAAGGGCTGCAAAAGGCGGATCAGGCGAATCTGATAAAAAGCCCCCCTGGCCACGGCCGTCATATGTTCTTCTAAAGACAGCCATGCATCCAGGAGGATGCCCAGATTGCGAGCCCTCTCTGTGGGGGGTAAAGACTCACCCCCAATAGTCAGCGATGGCACCAGCTGACTATATCACAACGCCGGGAACCACAGCCACTCAGTCTTGGAGGGGTTGAGTCTGAGCCTATTTCTCCCCATCCAGACCCGCACGGCCTCCAGGCAGCGAGACATCACATCAAGGGCATCGTTGGGGTGGTCTGGGGCGGGGAGATGTACAGCTGAGTATCATTAGTGTACAGGTGGACTCTCACCCCAAAACCACGGATGATCTCACCTAGCGGCTTCAGATAAATGTTGAACAGAAGGGGCGAGAGGACCGACCCCTGCGGCACTCCCCATGCAAGGCGCCTCAAAGTCGACCTCTGCCCCCCTGTCAACACGAACTGCGAGCAGTCGGAGAGGAAGGAGGAGAACCACCGCAAAACGGTGCCCCCTATTCCTAACCCCCTCAACCGCTGCAGCATGATACCATGGTCGATGGTATCAAAAGCCGCTGAGAGATCTAATAGGACCAGGACAGAGGAGCAACCCCTGTCCCGAGCCCTCCAGAGATCATCCACCAACGCGACCAATGCCGTTTCTGTGCTGTACCCCTGCCTGAAGCCCGACTGGTACGAGTCCAGATAGATAGCTTCATCCAGGTTCCGGGGAAGCTGTCGTGCCACCACACTCTCAACAACCTTCGCCACAAAACGAAGGTTGGAGACCGGACGGTAGTTAGCTAATTCAGCCGTGTCCAGGGAAGGCTTCTTGAGGAGGGGCCTCACCACCGCCTCTTTCAAGGCAGCGGGAAAGGCACCCTCACTCAGAGAAGCACTTATAATCCCTTAGTCAATCCGATTCCGACCGGACACTGGTGATGTGGTCCCCTGCACCCGTCATATCTGCCCCTCCCACTCACTATTTCAATTGCACTGCCCTTCCCGACACCCCGCTGTTCCCCAGACAAATTTTCTTCCGTGATCCCTCTGCTGTGCCCAAGTGACCCATCATCCCGCCCAGTGGCTATATGAACCCCCCACAGGTCCATCTCTACAACCCCCTCCCCTCCTCCCGGGTCCCCTTAAAATTTTCCTTAAAAATTTAGCTAAAAAACCCCTCAACCCACTCTTCGCTGCATGCCATCTCCCAGGGTTCCAAAACCCGTCATCAAGATAGGCCCTCGATAACGTGGAGGGCCAGGCCTGCGAGAGGGGGGAGTCTCGCAGCGCAAGAAAGTCGCAGCGCAAGAAGCACTATGCGGGTTGCCATCTGCAATACTGTTTCACCAAACTTCTGGCTGTTCTGATTGCCCACCTGTGGTTAATCCCAGTGCGGCTTCAGGCGTACTTAGATGATATACTGGTTCAGGCCTCCTCCCTTCAGAGGGCTCAGGAGGACCTGCAATTGGCCCTTCAGACCTTGAGGAACCACGGCTTTCTGGTCAACCTCCCAAAAAGCCATCTGGATCCCGTGACCAGCCTGACCCACCTAGGTGCCCTCATAGACACCAGGATGGGAGAGGTCTTCCTCTTCCAGGACAGGAAAGTAGCCATCAGAACACTGGTGGCCCACATACATCGGAACCCCAAGTTTTCCCTGGCCACGTTATCATCATTGCTAGGAAAGATGATGTCGTGCCTCCAAATTGTGCCCTGGGCTCGACTTCACTTGCGGAGCCTACAGTGGTTCCTGCTTCCGTACCCTGGTTCGGGTCCCTCTGACAGTCTGACGTTCCCTCCGCTGGTGGACGTCCTCTGCCCTGGACAAGGGGACAGTATTCAAGGAGCCCTGGAGGATCTCCATCACATCAGATGCCAGCCTCTACGGCTGGGGAGCTCACCTCGACCACCATGTGGCACAAGGTCGCTGGTCCCCCCAGGACCTTGCCCACAATATCAATTGGTTGGAGCTGAGGGCAATCCACCTGGCCCTATGACACTTTCACCCACTAGTGCGAGGCCGGCACGTCCTCATGCTTACGGACAACACCGTGGCAAAGGCACATGTCAACCCCCAGGGCGGCACCCGATTATGGCACCTCATGTGGAGGCCCTCCACTTTGGGAGATGGGCAGAAACAAATGTCCTTTCTCTGAAGGTGGAACAAATCGTGGGCTCGTCAAGCGCTCAGGCGGACTTCCTGAGCAGGACTACAGTGGACAACACCGAATGGTGTCTCCACCCCGATCTCTTCCTGGACATCTGCTCCTTTGGCCAGCCTCTGGTGGACTTGTTCGCCTCCAACCTGAACGTGCATCTTCCTCGCTACATCACGAGGTTTCCAACCCAAGGGGCAGAGGGGACCAATGCGCTCCGCTGCGACTGGCGTCCTGGCCTGCTCTACGCCTTCCCGCCCCTGCCCCGATTCCAGGGGTGATTCGCAAGATCATGGCGGAAGGGGCGGAGGTGATTCTGGTGGCCCCTCATTGGCTACGGAGACCGTGGTTTGCAGATCTTGTTGCGCTGACCATCTCACAGCCTTGGAGGATTCCCTCACAGAGGATCTCTCTCAGCCAGGGTGTCCTACTTCATCCAGAGCCTCAGTGGCTCCAACTGACTGCCTAGCACTTGAAGGGGTCCTCCTGAGACAGGATGCCTTCTCTGAGAGGGTCATCCGGACCATTCAGGCGGATAGGAAGCAGTCCACCATCCGGAACTACAACTCCACCTGGCAGGTATTTTCTATCTGGTGCACTGCGCGTTGCATTAACCCTGTCTCAACTTCTGTTCCACAGGTGCTGGAGTTTCTTCAGGACAGCCTCAACAAAGGACTGGTTCACAACACCATCAAACAATATGTGGCCGCACTCTCCACTGTCCTGTCGGGCCCGGATGCAGAGCCCCTCATTCGTCACCCCGTCATCCGCAGGTTCCTCTGGGGTGCCAGTAATCTGCGGCCTCCGGTTGTACACCGCTATCCCACTTGGGATTTACCTAAATTATTGTGGGCCCTGACAGAACCTCCCTTTGAGCCTCTAAGAATAGCGAGCCTTCGTCATCTCACCCTTAAGGTGGTCTTCCTTGCAGCTATTACATCCGCTAGGCACATATCCGAACTAGCAACTTTCTCAGTAAGGGCTGACCTATGCATATTCCATCCAGATAAGGTAATACTACGGCTCGACCTCTCCTTCATTCCCAAGGTGAACTCCTGGTTTCACCGTGCCCAGGAGGTCATCTTGCCTAACTTTTGTCCTCAGCTTTCCCATGCCTTGGAGAAGGAGCGTTGGTCCTACCTGATACGTTCCTTCTCGTTGAGTGGAGACAGCAGCCAGTGTGGGGAGTGCTAGTCCAATCAGCATGGCGGACTGAGTCTGTCAATCATTGTTAGTTCCGCCCTTGTTGCCGGGCAGGCCAGCTTTTGGCGAAGGATCGAGGACAGACTTGGCGTGTGGTGAGAGAGAAAAGGACAGTAGGAAAGGAAGGCCAATACATTCAAGCAAGGTCCAGCCAAAAAAAGAGAGAGAGAGAGGGAGGGCCTGGCTGCTGTCTCCACTCAACGAGAAGGAACGTATCAGGTAGGACCAACGCTCCTTCTCCATTGAGAGTGGAGACAGCAGCCAGTGTGGGACATACCCAAGTTCACTGTCCTGGAGAAGGGGGGGATCCCGCTGGACCGCAGCACCCTCCCCGGCAACGACCCTTTGCAGGACCCGGCGACCAAACGCAGCCTCTGCCAACGCAAACCGGTCCAGCTTGTAGTGTCTTATGAAAGGGCCAGGCGAAGTCCACGTGGCTGCCCTACAAATCTCAAGTAAAGGAGCTTGCGTTGCCCACGCTGCCATTGTAGCCGCGCTGCGGGTGGAATGAGCTGTCAATCTCGCGGGGCGTGGAAGAAATCGAAGATCGTAGGCCGAGGCAATAGTCTGTTTGATCCAGCGACCGATAGTAGACGAGGTGACTTTACAACCTTGGGAGGTGGGTAAGAAGGAAACAAAGAGGGATTCCGAATGGTGAAAGGAAGCCGTCCTCTTCAGGTAGATACGTAACGCCCGCCTGACATCAAGGTCATGCCAACGTCGCTCCCGCAGGTGCACAGGATGAGGGCAGAAATTAGGCAGGATAAGCTCCTGTGAGCGGTGGAAGATCGAATTGATTTTTGGCACAAAAGTAGGGTCCAGGCGGAGGACAACTCAGTCTGCGTGGAAGACACAAAGGTCCGAGCGAGAAGATAAAGCTGCAATCTCAGATATGCGGCGGGCCGAAGTAATGGCTACCAAAAAGGCAACCTTGCAGGAAAGAAGCCGGAGACTGGTTGTACGCAGAGGTTCGTATGGCGAGCCCGTGAGCGACATCAAGACCAGTGGGAGGTCCCAAGTGGGATATCGGTGCAGCACGGAAGGACACAAATTCTTGGCACCCCGGAGAAAACGGCGGACCAAGGGATGCTGAGCCAAGGATGTCAAGGAGCCACAGGTAAGCACGGAAGACAACGCAGCAACTTGCCGGCGTAGCGTGTTAGGAGAGAGCCCTTGAGAGAGGCCCTTCTGCAGAAACATCAGAATGTGCACTATAGAAGGCTGAAGAAACGGCACACCGATTCGGCCACACCAGTCACAGAAGGCCCGCCAAGTGGCCGAATAAATACGGTCCATAGACGGACGGCGAGAAGCTTGTAATGTTTGGATAATGTCCGCCGGGATGTTAACTGCCCTCAACGTGTCCCGCTCAACCTCCAAGCAGTCAGGTTGAGCCAGAGAAAGTCCGGGTGAGTGAGGGCGCCTTGAGAGAGAGTGTTGATCTCGATAGGGATGCGCCATGATGGGGTCACCGAGAGGGACATGAGGTCGGCAAACCAGGGCCTCCGAGGCCATTGAGGAGCCACAAGGATCACTTCCGCCCGCTCGGATAGAATCTTGCGTATGATCCTGGGGATGAGGGATGTTGGGGGGAAGGCGTACAGGAGACCCGACGGCCATGGAGACCGAAGTGCGTTGACGGTGGCTGCCCGAGGATTCGGGTACCAGGAGAAGAACTGCGGGAGTTGAGTATTCTCGTGAGTCGCAAACAGGTCGACTACTGGGCGACCGAAGCAAAGTGACAAGTCGTTGAAAATGCGCGGATGGAGGCGCCACTCCGATGGCGACTCAGCCAGTCCGCTTGTGCATTCTGTGCCCCGGAGATGTGTTCCGCCCGGATAGAGCAGAGGTGGCGTTCTGCCCAGAGTCCCAGTTTCAGAGCCACTGTGAGGAGGGATTTCGACCTGGTGCCCCCCAATCTGTTGAGATGCACCTTTGCGGCGACGTCCGTTAAGACAAGAACGTGGGCACCGGTCACCAGGTGATGAAACGCCCTCAGGGCTAGGAAGATTGCCTGAAGCTCCAGCCAATTGATTGGTCGCCGAGAGTCTGAGGCTGTCCACGTTCCTTGAGCCAGGTGGCCCTGGCAATGAGCTCCCCAGCCCAGGAGGCTGGCGTCTGTCATCACCACCTTCTGGGGCTCGAGGAAGAAGCAACCCGCAGCGAGAGCAGGGGAACGCCACCACCTCAGGGATCGACGAACTGCAGGAGGGATCGGAACTGGCCTTGTCGAAGTGCCTCTGCCCCTTTTCTGCAACAGCAAAAGAAACCATTGGAGTTCCCTTGCATGCAGCTGGGCCCAGGGAATTATAGCTATGGCTGAAATCATTTTCCCCAATAGTTGGGACAAAACATACGGAGACACAACCCGACACCTCTCAACCCGGGAGACTAAGCTTCTCAGGCTATCTTGTCTATCGGGAGAAAGAAAAACCTTACCCTGGATAGTGTCGATCAGGGCCCCTAAATGGACTAAAGTAGGAGAAGGGGAGAGGTGACTCTTCTCCAAGTTAATAGAGAAACCATGAGTCGCCAGAGTCTCAACAGTGAGACGGACATCGACGATAGCTTGCTGGGCAGAGGTAGACAAAATCAGAATATCGTCAAGGTAACATAAGAGTCTAACTGGATTGAGTCGAAGGGAAGCAGCCAAAGCAGCCAGAACCTTAGTAAAGGTGCGGGGGGCAGAGGAAAGGCCAAAGGGAAGGGCTCTATACTGATAATGTACCCCGTCATAACAAAAACGCAAAAACTGCCTATGGGAAGGTAGGATAGGGATGTGTAGATAGGCCTCTGTCAGGTCAATGGAGGAGAGGAGATTGCCCCTCCGGACACCGTCAAGGATGGTCTTCAAGGATTGCATTTTAAATTTACGGTACACCATGTACCTGTAAATTTAGATCCAGAATAGATCTCCACCCCCCCGATGATTTAGGGACTAGAAACAGCCGGGAATAGAACCCCATACCCTCCTGACCAGACGGAACCAGCTGGATAGCCTTAATGGACAGGAGGTGCTGAACCGCTGAGTCCATAAGGGACTTTCGTTCGGAATTACGAGATATCGGACAGCAAACAAAGGTGTTGGGGGGAGTAGAAACGAATTCAATGGCCAGCCCTGATCTCAGCGTGGCCTGGACCCACTGGTCTGAAGTGGACCGCTCCCATATGGTGGAAAAGAGGGCCAATCTACTGCCTATGGGAGGGCTAGAAATGCAATCAGCGCCGGTGCCAGTAGGAACGACCCCCTCCCCCTCGAAAGGGCCGCCAAGAAACAAATGGTCTTCCCCGGAAGGACCTGTCCTGATAACCCCGTTGCCTGTTAGCAGAAAACGGCCTAGGTGAAGACAGGGAAGAAGGCCCCCCGGAGTCAGGACCTCTAAACTGTGGATAGGTGGATATGGAGCAAAACAAGAGCCCCTCTACGGAAAACTGGAGCCAACACTCTTTTCTTGTCCTTAGTCTCGGTAAGGAAGGGCTCCAATGCCTCCCCAAAGAGACGGGATCCACCGAAGGGAACAGAAGCGAGACGCCATTTATGACGGGCGTCCGCCTGCCAATGCCGGAGCCAGACCAAATGGCAAGCCGTGATGGAAGATGACAAAGCCTTGGAGGCAAAGCGAGCGGCAATAAGTGTAGCGTCTGCTGAAAATTGTAAGGATGCAACAATCTTGTTCAGATCCTGCTTGACCCGTATATCGTCAGGTGGAAGCTTCTCTTGCAGCTGCCGTAGCCAGAGCAGAGTAGTCCGGTTAAAGAAGGACGCCATGGTCGCAGCTCGGATGGCCCAGGCGGCCCCTTGATGAGCCCTCTGTAACACCAAGTCGGATCTGCGCTCGTCCGGACGAAGGGCTTTGTCGGGTTCCCCTGGGACGTTGACATTTGGCAATAAGGCAACGATGGGGGGATCGACCGAAGGAACTTGAGGGAGAGATTCCAATTCCGCAGCCATTTGAAAGTTTTTACGGTCATTGGCAGATGGAAGAACAGCCGCAGCTGGGGAAGACGACTGTCGCTTCACAACATCTAGGAAGAGCGGTGGAGTAGGAATAGATGTGATAGGCTTGACCAGTTCAGCGAACATGGGATCCAAAGGAGCAGCTGAAGAAGCCAGGGCCGGCTCCACCACAGGAGAAGACAAACGAGCCGTATTGACTGCCTTAAAGAGTAAGGATTTAAATAAGGACTGCGGAAACAGACCAGAAAATGATAGTTGTTCTGGAGGGAGGTTTTCATCCTCCGACAGTCCTGAGTCACTTCCTTCAGCGTCAGCCAACGTCAACAGCTGGCTGGAATGGGAACACGTAGGACAGTCCGGTCTCCTCGTTTGCACCTCCTCCGGGGTAGACTGTTCTGGGGAAACCGAAATGGTTGACCTCACCGATCCTGCACGGCTGGAAAAACCGGAGCGGGCTGCTAAAGACTTCTGCACAGCAGCTTCAATCATCAGTTGGAGTTGCTCTGTGGATAACTGAGCAGGAAGTTGCACCAGAGCTGAAGAAGCGGGAGGTGGCACGGCAGTGACATGAGACGAGTCCGGATCCAAAGACACCGGTTGCAGGGTGGCCTCAGAACCCCATAAGGCAGCTGTGGAGATGGTAACAGGGCAATCTTGGAGTGACAGCTGGTCTGGTGTGAGCGGTCTTGAACCAACTGCAGGAGCTGAGGCCTCCACCACCGTGGCAGGCGTAGCGGTTGTACAGGCCAGATTGGCGCAGGCCTTATCACAGAGTTTGGTCAGAACTCTATCCCGCCTCTTTTCAGCTTTGGAAGTCAGGCCATGTTTGTGAGATCTGTGATGGATCTGAGCCGAAGTTGTAACTGGGGATGGCTCCTGAGAGGCCTCCCGGGCTAAAGGCTGTGCAACATGTTCAGGTTGTGCGTGGCCCTGTGCAGTTTTGCCGGCTTTATGGCTGTGCTTAGACTTCTCCTGGGCCTTGGGCATAATTCCAGTTAGAAAGGCTCACAACGGTAGCAACGAAGAGGAGGCCACAAAGTTGCACAATAGTGGGAGCATTAAAAACTCCACAAAAAAGGTAGCAGTGAAAGTGAGCTGGCAAGGGCAATAAGGGGGCGCAAACACCCCACTAGAGAACCTTTCAAATAAGCACAACCACCAAGAGCCAATAGAAAAAAGGCCAAACTCCAGCGCAATATGGGGGTGCAAACACCCCACTAGTGAGCCCTTGAAATAAGCGCAACCACCAATAGTTAATAGAAATGTCAAACTCCACTTGCAGAATGCGTTGGAATGTGTATTCCCAAAGTAGTTTCAATCTATCACTGCGGTGCAAATACGATCCCCCAGATAGTAGGCAGGAAGTTCAATGGGGATATTGTGCCCAAATAACAGCCACCACCAAGGAGCAGTCCAGAAAAAAGCCGTTTAGATAAAGGGTGAAGAAAAAACGGCACGATAATGAAGGCTGTATTCAGAGGCAGCAAATAGCTCTCAAAATGGCCGCTGCCCTTACTTTGAAGGCAAAACAGTCCTGGCACAATCAAAATGGCCACCGCCCTCACTGTGAAGCCAGACAAAGGGAGGCAGACAAAATGGCTGCCGCAGCAACCGCAGGCACTCAACGAGGCTTCAAATGGCGTCTGTTTGAGAAGCGCTGTAATTTCGCCGCCGAAGCTTGCGCAGGGAGGCACACAATCACTAAGAAGCCAAGCTGAAGGGAGCAGACAGTCCAAATTCCCCTATTAGTGAAACGTAAGGCAACCCCCCCAGGGGGTTTAAAGCGAAAAAGGAAGCCTCCCAGCCAGTCAGCAATAATAATAAAGTCCAATATTACCAGAGGCGAAGTCAGAAAACAGTCCGAAATTCAGTCAACCGTGAAAGGAGTGAAAACAGCAAATGTAGTCAAAAAACAATCCGAAGTCAAAAAAGCCAGAAAGACACTAATTAAGCCAAAATAAAAATAGCTAGAATTATGAGGAACTAAGACACCACACGCCTGTCCACTGAAGGACTGGGTCAAAAGCTGGCCTGCCCGGCAACAAGGGCGGAACTAACAATGATTGACAGACTCAGTCCTCCATGTTGATTGGACTAGCACTACCCACACTGGCTGCTGTCTCCACTCTCAATGGAGAAGAAGTGGCACACCTTGGATGTGCGGCGAGCCCTCAAAGTGTACATTACACGTACTGTACCCTCCAGAAAGTCCGAGGCTCTCTTCGTATCTTTCCAGCCAACGTTGATTGGCACCAAAGTGTCTTCTTCGACCATGGGTGGCTGGATCAGGGCCTGTATCACCCAAGCATATGAGACACTTGCACTGCCATTACCTAGGTGCATTACCGCGCACTCTACACATAGTGCAGCGACCACCAAGCCTCCCTTGAGGAAATTTGTAGGGTGCCTACCTGGACCACTCCTTCGCCTTTATCAGGCTAATAAGCTGGACGTCTTCACCTCTGCAGAGGCATCCTTTGGAAGATGGGTCCTTCAGCAGGTACATTTAGCCATGGGTGCTCCCAGCCCATTGGCTTCCCGCTCTTAGGACAGCCAGGCTTTGGTATGTCCCATTCCTGGACTATTCCACAGCCTATTAGGAGAATGGGCGTTGGTCCTACCTAAGCGCCGATTCTGTTTGGCTGCGGAACGGTCCAGCCCCGCCCATCATTGTGTGGGCCTGGAGCCGGGGCCTTACTAATGCTCTGGCTTAGATTCTCTTTCAAGTCTTTCATTGCTGAAAACTGGGGCCTGACGGAGAAACATGGAGGCGTGGCCAAAAGATTATGACAGTCTCCAGGCAGATCAGACTGTATCAACCCATTCCTGGACCATTCCGCAGCTGAAGAGAATCGGGGCTTAGGTAGGACCAACACCTAGCCTACTGTGTGTTCAGCATCAAAAGCTGACTTGGTGACTTCCGGTTTCTCTGCCTTCGGCGACGGCGGTGCCTTTCGGAGCTCCGCCAGCCCCGCCGCCCGTAGAGCCGCTTCGATACTCAGAAGCGGCTTGAAAGCTTCAAAATCCTAAGGATTGAAGAAGTAGAGATCGCAGGGTACAGGTTGAGCCCCCGTTGTCCCCCAGGGAATTGTTTCTGGGGAGAGAACGGGTGTGGCTCCCTCCCAACCTGCGGAAACTCCAGGCGACGTGGGACGATTTTGCTTCCGCAAAACAAGCCGGCTGCAGGAAACGTAATTTGAAAAGAATCAGCTTTAACAAACAGCGAACCTATCTGAACCCTGAAATTTGGAAACGCAAGTATCAGCGCTTTGTTGACTTTTCAAACTGAGATAAATTTGAGTGAGTGAAAGTGCTTTGAAAAAAACATGGCGCTTAGCCTTAAAGTTAACGAGCCAATGAGTGTGGATTGGTGAAGTTATTTTGTGTTACAAGTTTCCAAGTTGTTGCAAAGTTGCCTTGTTTGCTATAAGAGAAGCAAGTGGAAAATTTCTCCCTTTCTAATATTGGACTTTGTTTTACTTCAGCTTTTAATTGATCAAATCTGGGGGACTTTTTTAGAAGTCTTTGTGCAAGAGGGAAAGGAAAAGGAACTTCCCTTTTTAGAAAATCCAGACTACGTGGCAGGATGGCTTCAAAGAAGCAGGAAGGGAAGGCAGCAGGGGGGGGATCCCCCACACATAAACAAGAAACGCAGCTTCCCTCTGCACAGCAGTTACAGACCCAGAAAAAAGAATTTGATGTGGGAGATTTAAAACAATTTATCTCTAAAACTCTGGATGATAAATTTCAAAAATCTCAACAGGAGATAGATGATAAACTTCAAAAATCACATCAGGAATTTATGCAGGAAATTAATGAAGTTAAAGATATGGTGAAACAGAATCAAAATAAGGTGACCAAAAAAATATTAGAAGTGGCGTCTGGCCTGGCAGAATTTATTGGGAAAGTTGATTTTAAAGTTGAAGAATTTAAATCAGAAGTTAATGTCAAGATGAAAGACAATGATTATAAAATTGATGAAGTTGACAATAAAATGCAGAGAATTGAAGATGAGATTGTTATGATACAATTCCGGGCGATGGAATTCGCCATACGGCTTCGGGGAATTCGAGAGGGGGAGAGACAGGATTTGAGACAAGTTTGTTCTGAAGCCTTGGCCAAGATTCTACAAGTTAATCCTGATGTGGTATTTCACAAAATAGATAAAATCTACAGAGTGAACTCTTGGGTGGCCAGACAAAGACAACTGCCTAGAGATGTGGTCATATACTTTACAGATAGAGAAATTAGAAATGATATCCTGCAAAAATCTTTTCATACTTCAGTAGAAGTGGGGGGTTCACGACTTGAAATCTTTAAAGAATTACCTCCTAAAATGCTGAAAGCCAGAAAAGAATTTGGTTTTCTTGTTAAGGAATTGAAAAATTTACAGATACCCTTCCGGTGGGACGCACCAGCTGGGATAATTTTTAGATATAAGGGAGAAGGATATCGGTTGAATACCGTGGAGAAGGCACAACACTTTTACACTACTATTCTTAAGGAAAGAACACCATCTCCACGTACATCCACAGTTTTGGAGATTAAAGAGAGTGAAGAGAGGCAATTGCAAGAACAGTCCAAGCAGGAATTAGAAGTAGTGCAAGGTGCAGAAGGAGGTTTTCTGAGTGAGCCCTTGTTTGATTCTTCTCCAATTTTGGACTTGATTCAGTTGACTGAAGTTAAAGATCAACGTATAACTAGAGCTCAATCTAAGCTACTTAAACAAAAGCAACAACAACAACAGGAAAGACAAGACAAGAAGGCAGTTAAGAGTACTGTACAAGAGAGTGGAGCTATGGGAGGAGCGAGATCGAAGCTTTCGGATGATCTTCAAGTATTTTGCTCTGTGCTCCAGAAAGAGGCTGATGATCTTTAAGTGTTTATCTTGGAATGTCAATGGGTTGAATTCAGCACAGAAAAGGAAGAAACTATTTACATATTTGAAACAATTTAATAATGATATAATATGTTTACAAGAAACGCATATCACAATTCAAGATCAAAAATATTTGATAAACTCAAAACTAGGAGCACATTTTATATCTTCAACTTCGCAGAAAAAGAATGGTGTGGTTATTTATGTAAATAAAAAGTTAACAGCTAAAGTTATAGAAGCAGATCAAGATGGTAGGTTTGTAGCAATTGAATTGTTTACAGCAAATGGCCAAATTCTTTTGATTGGAATTTATGCTCCCAATCAACAACAGGACTATTTTTATAAGATGTTACATACTAAAATATTGCAATGGGACTATAGATCTATTTTAATTATGGGAGACTGGAACGGAGTAATTGATTCTAAACTAGATAAAAAGAGTTTGGCAAAGTCTAGAATTAGACTACCACAGACTTTTTTTGATATGAAAGAAGATATGGAACTAAAAGATGTTTGGAGAATACATAACCCAAAAGAATTGGATTACACCTTCTTTTCTGATAGACATAGATCCTTTTCTAGGATTGATTTTATCCTGTTGTCAAATGATCTACTTGTTAAGACAAAAAGAACAAAGATTTTTCCAAGAACTTTGACTGACCATAGCCCTGTATGGATAGAAATTGAGATGGATAAGGTTGAGAGACGTTCTTGGAGATTAAATGAGAACTTGTTTAGATATGAAAAAAATACAATAGAACTTAAAAAGCATTTGAAAGAATTTTTTGAAACAAATTTGAATAAAGGTACCCCAATTGAAATTGTTTGGGACGCAAGTAAAGCTTATATGAGAGGGGTACTTATCTACATGAACTCTAAACATAGACTGTTCCGACAAAAGAAAAGATCTGAATTGGAAACGGAAATAAAGAATAAAGAACAGTTACTTATTAAAAACCCAACAGATGAAAGAATACGAAGTGCTATAAAACTTTTGAAAGACCAATTTCAAATGCTTATGGCGGAACAAGTTGCAACAAACTTACAATATGCGAAGCATAATACATTTTGCAACGCTAACAAACCGGGCAGATGGTTGGCTTACACATTGAGGAAAAAACAAAGTATACGGACTATTGATAGTATTGATATTGGAGGGAAAGAAATTTTTCAACAAAAATTAATTAAAGAAGCTTTTGTGGACTATTATACCAAACTATATGCCAAAGAGGAGGTGCAGAATGGATTTATAGAAAAATATTTAAATGATAAGAGAGTTACAAAAATTACTGATCAACAAAAGGAAAGAATGAATTATCCTATAACAGAGGAGGAGATAATAGCAGCAATTAAACAGTTAAAAACAGCCAAAGCTCCTGGCACGGATGGTTTGACCGCAGTGTATTACAAAACTTTACAAGCTGAAATGGTGGGACAACTTAGAGATTTATTTTGCAATATTCAACAAGGGGGTAAAATACCCCCATCATGGACAACTGCTTATATATCTTTGATACCAAAAGAACAAGTTGGTCCTAAAAAACCAGAGAATTATAGACCAATATCTCTTTTGAATACAGACTATAAAATCTATGCGAAAGTATTAGCCAACAGGTTGATGCCAGTAATTCAAAAGGTGATTCATGAGGATCAAGCGGGATTTATTGAGGGCAGATATATGAAGGACAATGTAAGGCAAGTAATAGATTTATTGGAATATCTTGATAAGAATAAACAGATTCCTGCAGTGCTGGTTTTTTTGGATGCAGAGAAGGCCTTTGATAGAGTGGATTGGAATTTTCTACTAAAGACTTTAAAAAAGATGGACTTTGGGGACCAATTTATACAGGCGATTTCAGCAATTTATCAAGAGCAAAAGGCACAGATTATTATTAATGGAAGTCTGACGACAGAGTTTAAAATTGAAAAAGGAACAAGACAGGGATGTCCGTTGTCCCCACTTTTATTTATTTTAACATTGGAAGTCTTGCTAAATACAATACGGGACTCTAAAATTTTGAAAGGCATAATGATAAGGCAAGAGGATTATAGAATAAAGGCATTTGCAGATGATCTGGTTGTTACCCTATCACAACCAATGGAATCAACAATCCTGATGAAGGACATTATACAAGACTATGGTAGAGTTTCAGGTTTTAGACTGAATTCAAAAAAGACTAAAATGATAGTTAAAAATATGACACAAGATCGCAAACATGAGCTTGAAAGGAGGGCAGGTTTTGAAATTGTACCTAAGGTAAAATATCTTGGAGTTCAGGTTGCAGAATCAAACATGAAATTGTTTCAAAATAATTATGAGGTGTTGTGGCGAGAGGTTCAGAAAGACATGGAGACTTGGAAAAAGCTGCAACTGTCTTTACTTGGAAGAATAGCAGCAGTTAAGATGAACATTTTGCCAAGATTTCTGTTTTTGTTTCAAATGATTCCGGTGCTTAAAAGTGATAAACAACTGAAAGTTTGGCAGTCTGGTGTGAATAAGTTTGTCTGGAACGAGAAGAAGCCGAGAGTGAAATTGAAAATTATGCAAGATGTTCCAGAAAGAGGAGGCCTTAAACTCCCAAACCTACAGTTATATTATGATGCAGCAGCTTTAACTTTAACAAGTGATTGGTTTGGAAGTAAAAAGACTGGAATATTGAATGCAGAAAGTTTTGATCTTGAATTTGGATGGCATGCTTATTTATTTTATGACGACAAAGTAGATAAAGTATTTAAAAGTCATATACTTAGAGACTCTTTGATGAGAGTTTGGAAGAAGCACCGACTCAAATGGGATTATAAAATACCGCTATGGCTGGATCTTGGTCATACTTTGTGGAATACAAATATAATGTCACTCGGGGGGGTTTTATATAAAGAGGTTCTTTTCACAGATGCGGGCAGATGGCAGCTGAAGACATTACAGACACTGTTGGATGAAGGGTTTAATTTAACTTGGTTACAATATAATCAATTACAACTGAGATGGAAAGAGGACCAAAAAACTGGTATTATGTTGCATGAGGAAGAATTGGTTAGACATATAAGAGAGAAAGGTCCAATGCATATTAAAAGGCTTTATAATGTTTTGTTAGAAAGAGATTCAGAAACGGAATTAGTTAAAGATTGTATGATTAAGTGGGCACAGAATTTTGAAGAACCAGTGATGCTGGAAACTTGGGAAAAAATTTGGGTTCAGAATGTTAAATTTACACAGTCGCAAAACCTGAGAGAAAATTTTTATAAAATGTTTTATAGATGGCATTTAGATCCTAAAAAGTTGTCATGCATGTACCCTAATGTTCAGCCAAAATGTTGGAGATGTGAATGTTTAGATGCTACGTATTATCATGTTTGGTGGACCTGCAGGAAAGTTAGGGCTTTTTGGATAAAAATTTGGTGGGTCATGCAGAATGTTTTGAGGAAAAAAATTCAATTTTCTCCACAGTTGTTTTTATTGGGTATAGTAAAGGGTTTTACACAGGATGAAATTAAGCTGATATTGTACATGATAACTGCAGCGAGATTATTGATAGGTAAATATTGGAAAAATGAAGCTTTACCCACTATCGAAGAATGGACTTTGAAGATGGCCAGTTTTGCCGAGATGGCGAAGATTTCAGCATATTTAAAAGACTGTCCACAAGAGACTTATGAATGGGAATGGAAAAAATGGATAGATTATGTGCAGAACAAATATCAAGTTAGAAAGTATCAAATAGCTTTTATTTGAAAATAATGTATTAGAAATATTTTAATGTAAAGAGACAAAGAGGAAAAATTATACAGGGGGAGGGATGGGTTCAAGCTTATATATCAGTGTTATTAGTTATGAGTACATAATAGGGAAGTCTGGGGGGGGAGGGTTAGGGAGGGTTAGGGAGGATGGGAAGTTTGGGGAGGGAGGTGGGGGGGTGAAAAAAGGGGTGAAAATGTAATTGTAAAACTTTTGCAATAAAAAAAAAAGCTGACTTGGTGTCAAAGTCAAGTTGTCATGGCCGCATCACTTCTTTGCTAAACTGGGCGTGGGCATGGCCAGCATGTGACACATCTGGCCTGCGGGCTGCGAGTTTGACAGCCCTGTTGTAGACTCTCAGGCTTGGTTTTTAAATTGGAAATAAAAAGACTGAACAATATAATTTCACATGATCAAGATTTAATTTATTGTCTAGAAAAAACGGTATTCTTTTATTAATATAACATATATCATATATCAGGATCGTCTGATTCACCAGTTGCGTCCCTTTTTGGATCGAGACTCCTTATGCACAGTCACTCAGGCACTCATCACTTCCCACCTGGACTACTGCAATGCTCTCTACATGGGGCTCCCCTTGAGGAGCACCCGGAGGCTCCAACTGGTGCAGAATGTGGCCGCGTGGGGGATTATGGGAGCGAGGGGGCACTCCCATGTGACACCTCTCCTGCATGAACTGCATTGGCTTCCAGTGGTCTTCCGGGTGCGCTTCAAGGTGTTGGTTACCACCTTTAAAGCGCTCCATGGCATAGGACCTGGGTATTTGCGGGACCGCCTTCTGCCGCCAATAGCCTCCCACCGACCAGTACACTCCCACAGAGAGGGACTCCTCAGGGTGCCGTCAGCCAGGCAATGTTGGCTGGCGACCCTCAGGGGGAGGGCCTTCTCTGTGGCAGCTCCTGCCCTCTGGAACGATTTGCCCCTGGAGATACGAAGGATATAGGATCTCCGGGTCTTTCGCCGTGCCCTAAAAACTTTTCTTTTCCATCAAGCAGGGCTGGCGTGAACCCCCTCCCCTTTTTTTAGCTTTTTAAATTGTCAATGGGTTTTAATTTGAATGTTTTAAATTCTGGGCCAAAGTCATGTAATTCTTTTAAAAATTTTAAATTTTGTATTGGTGGCTTCCGGTGGCTCCACGGACGACGAGGACGGTCTCCATAGACCGCCAGCCACCCGATCTGTAAAAACCGCCCTGACAGCGCTAAACTGCTGTCCGGCGATTTGAAAAAACTCTCCTTCAGGCAAAGAAGGAGAGGAGAGTCGGAGGGGGTGGGTAGAGCTCCCCGAAAGTCACTGGATTAATTCCAGGGACTCGGAGGGTGAGAGCTCCCCAGTTCACCCCTCCCATTGCTCCGGATCGCTGGTGCCTCTGTTAATCAGAGCAAGACGTCTGCGTCCAATTCTGCCGGCAAACAGTGAGTTCTAATGATTTCTAACAAAGCAGACAGAGCGGAAGCAAGAGTGCAAGCTTTTTAAAAGAAACAGAACTTAACTCCGTGAATACATTGTTGCAAACGGAGCTCTCTTGAGCTGGAGGCTGGAGAGGAAGCCTTTGTTATGGGCGGAAGGGAAAGTGAAAGTTAAAGGGAAACTGCTTGTTAAAAGCCCTCTGCCTGAAGAGTAAACTGCTGGGGATTGAGTATAGCTTGAAGAGAGGATTGTTTATTTTGAAAAAACTCTGAAACATACTTTGCAAGACTGTTTATAAGACTTCGTGGCTGCAAAAGGAAAAAAACTCTTTTTAAAATAAAATGGCTGCTAAACAACTAAAGCCACCAACTTCTAAAGGGGGAGGAGGTTCCCCTGTAGTGACTCAAAAACAACAACTTCCGGCTGATACACAGTCACAAGACCTTAAAGAATTTATAATGGGTGCCCTGAACAATCAGACAGAAATGATGAAAGAATTTTCAGAGGAGTTAAAGAAAATTAAAAGTGTGGTGGAGGAAAAACATGATGAAATAAGAGATGACATTGTTTATGCAGTTTCAGGACTGGCTACTCATATGTTAAAGATTGAGGAGAGAGTACGGGAAATTGATGATGCTAACTTGGAGCTTGCAACTAAATTAGGAGAGGTTATGATACAAACAGAGAAAGTGGATCACGAAATGGTTATGTTACAATACAGATGTCAAGCTGCGTTGCGGACTCCGTGTGTGAGGAAAGGAAAACGCCCAACCACGGCTTGCTGTAACAGTTTATTGATTAGCACCTTCCTCCACGGGACACACAGCTAGGTTGACGGGTATGCAGGATACACAAAGTCGGCGTTGGGAGCGGCTGCCTCCCAACGCAATCTAAAGAACGCGCTAACAATGTATAACCACCGCCCTTCCGGGTACTAGTGCGCAGGCGTTGCCAGGGCGGTGAGTAGCGAAAAGTTAACCCTTGCTCGTCCGCAATTGTGTCCGGTCGCCTACCATTATCCTAACACCCCCACCACCAGTGTTAACAGATCCCAAAGCCCCGAAGCGTCTTTCGTTGATACCCCTCCCTCGTCTGGCTCCCGTAGTTCGGCACAGTGGTCGGGCCCACGATCCCGGGAGCGGATCGAAGTGTCGAGTGGATCTCGACAACAGATCAATGGAATTTGCCCTGAGGCTGAGAGGTTTGAAAGAAAAGAGTGGTGAAAATTTAAAAGATGTTTGTTCCAATGCTTTAGCAGAGCTGATTTCAGAAAGACCAGAAGATGTGGCAATTCAAATGGATAAAATTTACAGGGTTAATTCCTGGCTGGCAAAACAAAAGCAGCTACCAAGAGATGTGGTGATTTATTTTACAACAAGGAGAATTAGAAATGACATTCTGCAAGCTTCTTATAGAAACAGGATTAAAGTGGATGGACAAGAGCTGGTGGTCCTGAAAGAGCTTCCTCCCAAAATGTTAAGAGACAGAAAGCAGTTTGGTTTTTTGGTGAATGAACTAAGAAACCAGCAGCTCCAGTATAGATGGGATGTCCCATTTGGGATAATAGTGACATACGCTGGGCAAAGACACCGCTTAAACACAGTTGGAAAGGCAAAAGATTTTTATGTCAATGTTTTAAAGGCTGGAAGGCCACCCTCACCAGGGGGTGCTAGAAAGCAATTGGAAATGACACAGAAAGATGGAGGGCAACCACAAACTTACGCTCAAGCACTAGCTGGAGGAGCCAATTTGGAAGAAGATTTACTGTTGAGTGGGGGTCCACCACCAACCCTTGAGTCATTAAAGACGATACAGCTGCCAAAAGATCAACGATTAACAAGAGCTACTTACAAACAACATCTGGCACGACAGCCTCAAGATCCAACCCAACAAGTCCAAAAAACACAAACAGTGGGAGGAGCTAGGCCGAAGTCTAAAATGGCGGAGGAGGTTCAGCTGATGCTCTCAAAGCTTGGAGGGCCCAGAGATGGCAAATAAATTCTTATCTTGGAATGTCAACGGTTTAAATTCTCCACAAAAAAGAAAGAAAATATTTCACTATTTGAAGCAATTTCAGAATGATGTTATTTGTTTGCAAGAAACGCATATTAAATCTTCAGATCAAAAGTATTTGATAAATTCGAAATTAGGTATACATTTTGTGGCATCAGCACCAGAGAAGAAAAATGGCCTAGTTATATATGTTAAAAGAGGCTTAGTGGCCAATTTAATTGAGGCTGACACTCAAGGTAGATATATTGCAATCGAATTAACAACACAGAATGGGAAGCTGCTTGTAATTGGAGTATACGCACCTAATCAACAACAAGATAAATTTTATAAACTTTTACATACTAAAATATTACAATGGGATTATAGATCTTTACTTCTAATGGGTGACTGGAATGGGGTAATAAATATCCAGAGAGATAAAAAAAGTCTTTCCAAGATATCCATGCGCGCTAAGTTGCCTAAATCTTTTGATATTTTGGAGGATATGGAGCTCAGAGACATTTGGAGAGAAAGGAACGTATTGGAAAGTGATTTTACTTTTTTTTCAGATAGGCATCAATCTTTTTCTAGGATTGATTTTATATTAACTACAAATGATCTTTTTTCTAGGGTGAAGAATACAAAGATATGTCCAAGAACTTTAACTGATCATAGCCCGGTTTGGGTGGAACTAGAGCAGGAAAGAGGGGAAAGGAGGTCTTGGAGGTTAAATGAGAATTTATTTAGATATGAAGATAACTTGTGTGAGCTTAAAAAAACAAATGAAAGAATTTTTTGTTAACAATATGAATAAAGGAACCTCGATGGAGATGGTATGGGATGCGAGTAAGGCATATATGAGAGGAACATTAATTTTCTTGAACAATAAATATAGACTAAAACAACAAAACAGACGGAAAGAGATAGAGGAGGAAATTAAAAAGAAAGAACAATTGCTTATAACTAACCCGGGAGATAAAAAGGCAAAAGATATGATTAATATTTTAAGAGAGCAATTTAATATGTTAATGGCTGGGCAAGTAGCAACCAGCATACAATATGCCAGACATAATACATTTTGTAATGCTAATAAACCTGGGAGATGGTTGGCTTATACGATGAGGAAAAAACAAAAATCACGTGTTATAGACAAGATAGAATTTAGAGGTAAAGAGATTTATCAACAGAATTTAATAAAAAAGGCTTTTTTGGAGTTCTATACAAAGTTATATGCTAAAGATGTAATTCAAGATGTTGATATTGATAGATATTTAAAGATGGAGATTCCTGAATTAACGCTGGAACAGAGAGAGAGATTGAATCAGCCAATAACTTCCGAGGAAATTGTTGGGGCAATTAAACAATTAAAAATAGGTAAGGCTCCGGGAACAGATGGACTAACAGCTGTCTATTATAAACATTTACAATCTGAAATGTTAGAACCACTCAAAATTTTATTTAATAAAATACAAGTAGGAGGAGGAGTACCACCTTCCTGGAAAACAGCCTTTGTCTCACTAATTCCAAAGGAGGACCAAAATTCCATTAAACCTGAGAATTTTAGGCCAATTTCACTTCTGAATACTGATTATAAGATTTTTGCTAAGATATTAGCTAATAGATTAATGCCAGTTATGCAACAAATAATTCATAATGATCAATCAGGGTTTATAAAAGGGAGACAAATGAGATATAATGTTAGACAAATTGTAAACTTACTGGAATATTTGGAAAAAAAATAATCAAGTCCCTGCAGCGTTTATATTTTTGGATGCAGAGAAGGCATTTGATCGTTTGAACTGGCAATTTTTGTTTAAAATAATAGAGAAAATGCACTTTGGGGAATATTTCACACAATCAATTAGAGCGATATATCAGCAGCAAACAGCACAAATTATAGTTAATGGAGGTTTAACAGAGGCTTTTAAAATTGAGAAAGGAACAAGGCAGGGGTGTCCTCTGTCCCCATTACTGTTTATTTTGACTTTGGAAGTACTATTGAACAAGATACGTGACTCAGAAAAATTGAAGGGTATTGTAATTAGACATCAAGATTATAGATTAAGAGCATTTGCAGATGACTTGGTTATTACCTTATCCCAACCTATAGAGTCGGCTCCATATATATTGGATATAATTGATCAATACGGGAAAGTATCAGGATTTAAAGTTAACTCACATAAGACAAAGATGATAGTTAAAAATATGACTATACTTGAAAGAGATAAACTAGCAAGATTAACAGATTTTGAAATAGTTAAAAAGGTCAAATATCTAGGGGTATACATAGCAGCTTCAAATACAAAATTATACAAAAATAACTATGAGGTTCTTTGGCAGAAGGTACAGAAGGATATGGAAAATTGGAAAAAAATTACAGTTGTCTTTATTGGGAAGAATTGCAGCAATAAAAATGAATGTCTTACCTAGATTTTTTTTTTGTTCCAAATGATACCTGTGCTTAAGAAAGATGAAAATCTGAGAGAATGGCAGAAAGGTGTTAATACTTTCATTTGGGCTGGGAAAAAACCCAGAATAAAAATGAAAATTATGTTTTTACAGTTCACTTTCACTCATCCGCATTTTTTCACTCAGATTAGAAAGCCAAGAAAACTCTAATACTTGCGATTCCGAGTTTCAGGGTTCAAGTAAAAATATGCTGCTTATTAAGGCTGATTCCTTTCCTTTCAGTTTGAAGTTTCCTGTAGCCGGCTTGTTCTGCAAAAGCAGACTTGTCCCACGCCGCCCGGAGTTCCAGCAGGTTAAACGGGAGCCGCTCCTGTTCCCTCCCCAGAAACTATTCCCTGGGGGGGTTGCAGGGGCTCAACCTGTGCCCTGTGATCTCTCTTCAAAAATCCTAGGGATTTTGAAGTTTTCGAGCCGCTTCTTAGTCGCGAAGCGGCTCTACAAGCGGCGGGGCTGGTGGAGCTTCAAAAGGCACCGCCGCCGCCGAGGAAACCGGAAGTCCCTCTGATTGAATATTTTGTATACTGGAAATGGAGCCTGACTTTTCTTTATCTGCTCCCAGCATGCTTTCTATCGACCTTTACTATGCTGGAGAGGCTATAAGAGATGCCTGATTTAAGGTTATTTTCTTATTTATTTTGGTTATCGTGCCTGTGCTTGTCATTTTTACTATTTGTTGCAAATTCTTCCAAAATTTCAAACAATGACTTCTTTTAATATCCTTAAATTTGTTACCTATAAGAGTCACTTAAATAGTTTTTAAATTTAACCTATATAATGCAATTCCTTAAATGTCAGTCTATATTTATAATATTATGACTTTAGCTGTATAAATACATTTATCACTCTAATAAATATGTAATCACTCTACAAGGCAATGTATTTTACTATATACTGTATATTCTATATCCTTCTATATGCTTATTTAGGACTCTATAAATTTTAACTTATAAATACGTTTATGAAAGAGAGGAAAAAAGAGGAGAGTGAGGGAAAAAATTTAAAACTCTAGAAATTCATTAATTTGTTAGCACAATATATATAATCAACTATAAAGATAAATAAATATAACTAGCAGTTACTAAGATTAGTATTCAGTATCAATAATCCAGTTTGTCTCAATCAATAAGCACTAATTACCAATTAATAATCAACAATAAACAATTATTAATTAATTATTATAATTAATAATTAATAATTAATTCTGATTAGAATAATCATATATATATATCACCATATATCACCATATATATAACCAATATAACCATATATATATGGTTATTCTTCTTCCATACAGTCCTCTTTCACTCTTGCATCATTCTCTGCTCAGTCATCTGTTCAGTCCTTTTTTCCCCTCTTTTGTCAGCTGCTTAGCCTCCACTTCAACTCTCTTAAAATAGTTTTTAATGCCACTCTCCAGAAATATCCAAATATCCAATTTCTACAATTTTAGATAAAAGATTCCAAACTCATTATTTTCCAACTCTGCTCTGTCTATAGTTCTGTTAGAACCACCACTTCTCCAATCACCACTCCAGTTCCGCCGCTCATTATCTCTTTCTGATCTTTAAAGCCTTCCGTCAATCTTACAGTCCTAGTCCAAAGCACCGCCTTTCAGCAAATCTATTTATTTTGTAATCCACACCTCTTTCAAGCCTCAAAGTGTATCCATTGGAGTTTTCTTCCTCTTCTCACCCACTCTCTCGCCTTTCATGGTCACTATCTGTCAAAGTTCCTTCTTCCACTCCTCTCCCTTTTCGTTGCCGCGTTTATCTGGCTGCAGTTCTGCCACTGATTTTGGAGTCTCGATCTCCCTGCTCTCTCCTTCCACAATATAACTGTACCTCACTCGTTTTTTTTTAAAGTCACTTCTCGTATTGTTGTGATCTGTTGATTCAAATTTTGCTTTCTACTTCTCGGCTGTCAGCGTTTCGGCCAGCCAAGATGGCTGGTTTTTTCCCCATCGGAATTAAGAGGTTTCTCCTGAACCTTCGGGACAATTGCTTTTTCCCCCAAGGTCCTTGAAGATTCCTCTTTTTTCTATTAATTTTTCCGGGATCAATAGTGCCTGATTTGGCTTCCTGGTTGGGAATATTGGAACTACAAGAACGGAGCCTCATTCTCTTGTTCCAAGCATGCTGACGTCACTGCCGGAAGTCCCTGATCTTTTTTTTTTTTCTTTGAAGAGGACTGGCGCTGCAACCTGTGGCTTGGCTGGCTCGATGAACCCCCTTGCTAGGTTTTTGTCTATGTATTTGTGCATTTCTTGCATTTCCCGGGGTGTCATGGCATACAGTTTGGGCTTGGGTAGTTTTGCCCCAGGGATGATTTCGATGGTGCAGTCTGCTTCATGGTGGGGGTACAGGATGTCGCACTCTGCCTCGCTGTATACTTCTGCGAGGTCCTGATATTGCCTTGGGATCTGTTCCGTCTCTGGGGTTTTGTTGGATGTGGCTGCCAGTTGTTCTGGTGGGTTCTTTTGGAGGGTTCCCTGTGTGGGTGGTGTTTCTGTTTGCTGGCGTGGAGGGGGTTGGGGCCCCCTTGCTATCCTTAGTCTGCACCTCTCCTTGCCACCAGATGGTCGGTCCCCACTTGTCTAGCCAGGAGAGTCCCAGTATGACTGCATCTGTCATTTGGGGGCTATTACTAATCAAATTACTTCCCAGTGATCTGCTAGCTCTAGCCTCACTGGTTTGGTCAGGTGGGTGGCATAGGCTCCCCACATTAGGAACCCATCGATCTGTTCGAACCGGATCAGGTGGACCAGTCTTTTTGCTCTGGTCCCCAGTTTCAGGACCGTGGTTAGGTTGATCAAGCATCTAATGCAGTCTGAGTCTATTAGGGCTTGAAAAGTCCCCTTGTTCCCTGCTTTTGGGGCTGTGAGAATGGGAAAACTGGTCCCTTCACCATTGGGTTGTTTTCGCCCTCGTCCTCACTGTCATAGGATTCTGGTGACTGGTAGTTGTTGCCTAGGGTTCCCCCCCTTTGGCTGCGTGGGGAGGGACTTCTGCAGTCTGGAGGGCCTGCTGGGACGTTGTTGGTGGCCCATTTGGGGCCTTGTTCCAGTTGTGCTCTGGGTCACCACCCAGGGCACAACCCAGGGCTCTGGCCTAGGCTTCAGGGCTGGGGTCATGCATGCAGATACCATGTGGCCCATCCCCCCACAACTGTAGCACTTCAGCGGACTTCGAGGGAGGGCTGGTTTCAGGGCCCGCCATGGTGCTGTGGCTTCCTGTCAGCTAGGGAACCAGGTCGGGTTGACCGCTCTCTTTCATGTCTGGTTGCTTTCTCATGTCATTGGCGCACAATCCACCATTGACTTTTATTACTACTTGGAACCACTCAGAGAGCCGGTTCAGAATGTCCTGGTAAGTGGTTACCTGGGCAATTTGCTTGTCTAGGCTTGTTCTGAAAAGGTGCACTGACAGCCGCTCTGGTAAAGGGGGTAGCCTCCCAATGACTCTCCTAAATTCACGGATGTTCTCTTTAATGGGGCGGCCCCTCTGCTTTATTTATTTATTATTCATATTTCTATGCCGCCCACTCTCCGAGGACTCTGGGTGGCTTACACCAAAGACAGTATACTAGATAGCATATTGCCCCCAACAATCTGGATCCTCATTTTACCCACCTCGGAAGGATGGAAGGCTGAGTCAACCTTGAGCCGGTGAGATTTGATCTGCTGAACTAGCAGTCAGCTGAAGTAGCTGCAGTACTGCACTCTAACCACTGCGCCACCTCAGCTCTTAGATAGCTTTAGATAGCTGAGCTCATCTTCCGCATACAGGACTTCCTCCACCTCCTCGAATCTGGCCTCTAGCAGTCATAGGAAGTCATCTGCGTCTTGCAGTTGGGGGCGGTCTCCTCTTGTGAAGGGCTGCTAGCCATTCCATTGCTTCCCCCTGTAGCCCTCTGCGGTGGTATTCACCATGGCTCTGGGGGATGGGTAGAGGTGTCCATAACGTTGGAGGTGGATCTCAGCTGAGTCAAGGATTAGAGCTAGCTTTTCTGAATCCCCATCAAACTTTCCCCTGAACTGGGGTGGTTCATTCCGCACTGCTCCTCCCTCCCCCTGTTGGCTTCTGTATGCTTGCATTTGATGTGGCTGGCCATCTTCCTCAGCTCTAGTTCGGAGGGAGGAAGGGGGTTGTCTGCCCTGGGCAGCCTACCTGCTGCATGGAAAAGGCACTGGTTGCAGCCTCCTTCTGATGGGTGGAGAAGAGGGGTTGTGTTCCTGTCTGCTTCTCCTCACTTCAAAGGGATCCACTGCTCCCCCCCTCTCTTTTGGCCTGCATGATGGCCCCTCATCACAAAGGGTGGCCTGATCAAATTCCTCCCTCAGCTGCTCTCTGGAACTCCCCAGGGGCTCCAGTCCAGCATCCACTCCACTCTTCCCAATTCACTCAGGGGCTTCCTCTTTTTCTGGGCATTGGGGTGGGGGAACTCAACTTCAGCTGCTTTAGGGATTAACTCCCATCAATACTTATCTCTTCTTGCTTCCGCCGCTGGAGCAGGCATTTCAGCTTTGATGTCTGAGGGAGGCTGCACCCCGGCTGCAATCAGGCTCTCTTCAGATAGCCTGTCCTCTGCCATGGTTGCCTGATTTTCCCTCCAGGCCCGTCAGATATCGGGGAGCGATTGGAGAGTCCAGGATTCAGGAAATCTGGTGATCTTGTTAGATTTTAAAAAGTAGTTCTAACTACTTTTAGTAGTTTTAGTAGTTAGAAGTTTCTGAAAGATGCCCTAATTAATTCATGAGCTACGAGCCAAACTTCAAAAGAAATACAGTGATTTATTAGGAGCACCATTCCGGCAATAATCTGATGCAGTCAGAACTGACCTCACATAGATTTACGGTCCCCTATGACCCTGTCTCCCCCCTCCTCCCTGGCCATGTCATAAATCACATTCTCCAATTGACCACATTGGCAGGCTATAGAACCACATCCCTCCTGCTTCCTCCGGTAACCTAGGACAAAATCTATAGAGGCATTTGTGGGATGTAGTTTCAGTTAGGGCAATCAAGCAGCTCCATCAGTTCTCCCACCCCACCCCACCCCGCTTATTGCAACTTGAAAGCTTTGCTAGTTGACATTAGATAGTTATAAGAATATAAGTTATTATTAGGCTAACAAACTTTTAAGATAAACAAAACAACAAAAATTATAACTTTAAATAAATAATAATACATAAACCTTCATTGCTATATTCATTGATAGTATTAATTATTTTCTCTTTTATATTGTAGGTTATTTTCTCCAAACAAACAAAAATGAAAAAAGATGTAATGGAATTTAAAATGATTCCAGTTATATAAACAAGCTACTTCCTTTGATATTTTCGTCTGGATATTTTTGGTTTAAAGAATCTATCCATGTGATATAACATCATTTTCCAAAAATGCCTTTTAAATTGTGACATGGTGATTATAAAGATGCAGTGCATTTCCAAAAAGCAAAGGAACATTGAGTTTCTGCAGCATGCACTATTTGACAAATTCAAGTGACTGTCTTATCAAATAACCAACCCTTACTGTACATAAAAACTATACAATTGATTTTCTGAAATCCAGAGCTAAGATGAAGGACATGTCAGTTAAAATTTACTTTATACTTGGCCTAACTATCACTGTTCCAATACAAGCTCTGAATAAGAAAACAGACTGCCCCCAGTCATGTTCCTGCGAGATACGACCGTGGTTTACTCCTAGGTCAATATACATGGAGGCATCAACAGTAGACTGCAATGATGTAGGCCTTTCTACTTTTCCACCTCAACTGCCTGTTAATACACAGGTACTACTTCTACAAGCAAACTGTATTAAAAAAATTGAATACCCTCGAGAATTTCCTGTAAACCTTACTGGTTTGGATTTATCCCAGAACAGTTTATCCACAGTGGCTACTATCGAACTTCAGAAGATAACTCAACTTCTTTCAGTATATCTGGAGGAAAACAAACTTATAGAATTGCCTGACAGATGTTTCTTTGGACTTAATAATCTCCAAGAGCTTTACATTAATCACAATCTACTTTCTACAATTGCATCAGAGGCTTTTACAGGCCTTGATAACCTTCTTAGGCTTCATCTCAATTCAAACAAACTGCAAATAATTAACAGCAAATGGTTTGAAGCTATTCCTAATCTGGAGGTTCTTATGATTGGAGAAAATCCAATAAGCAGAATTGAAGATATGAACTTTAAACCCCTTATAAATCTGAGGAGCCTGGTTTTAGCAGGCATAAATCTCAGAGAAATACCAGATAATGCCTTGACTGGTCTTGGCAATTTAGAAAGCATCTCTTTTTATGACAACAGATTAATTAAAGTGCCCCACAAAGCTCTTCAAAAGGCTACAAATCTTAAATTTTTGGATCTAAACAAAAACCCCATTAACAGAATACAAAGAGGGGATTTTAGCAACATGATACACCTGAAAGAATTGGGAATTAATAACATGCCTGAACTGATATCTATAGATAACCTCGCTGTTGAAAATTTGCCAGATTTAAGGAAAATAGAAGCAACCAATAATCCAAGATTATCATATATACACCCTAATGCATTCTATCGCCTTCCACGGCTGGAATCACTCATGCTCAATAGCAATGCACTGAGTGCACTGTATCACAGTACAATTGAATCTTTGCCCAATCTCAAGGAAATTAGCATACACAGCAATCCAATGCGTTGTGATTGTGTCATTCGATGGATTAATATGAATAAAACGAGCATCAGATTCATGGAGCCAGAGTCACTATTTTGTGTAGATCCTCCTGAATTCCAAGGCCAGAATGTCAGGATGGTTCATTTCAGGGAGATGATGGAAATTTGTCTTCCACTGATAGCCCCAGAAAGTTTTCCTGTAAATTTAAATTTAGAAACAGGTAGCTATGTTTCCTTACATTGTCGAGCTACCGCCGTTCCAGAACCTGAAGTATATTGGATTACTCCATCAGGACATAAGCTTTTACCCAATACTGTTTCTCTTAAATATTATGTACATTCAGAAGGAACATTAGAGATCAGTAATATAACACAAAAAGAAAGTGGCCTATACACATGCATAGCAACTAATTTAGTAGGTGCAGATTTGAAATCCATTATGATAAATGTGGATGGTTCTTTTCTCCAGGAGAATCACAAATCTTTCTCTATAACAGTAGAAGATGTACGCTACAATTCCGTATTAGTATCCTGGAAAACAAATTCTAAAATTGTGAAATCTAACATTAGGTGGACTGCCTTTCCAAAAGATGGAAACTCCCTGTCCTCTCATAGAGTTCGAATTCCATCACACCGAAAGGTCTATAATTTTACTCATCTCACCTCATCAATGGAATATAAAATTTGTATAGACATCCCCACTATCCGGCTTCAGAATGCAAGACAGTGCATCAATGTTACAACAAAAGAATTGGATCCGGCAATGAGAAATTGTGAGAAGAACAGCATCAACAGCACTACAGTTCTTTTCTGCCTTGGTTTTCTTTTAGGATTCTCTTGTGTTGCTGTTCTCCTCAGTTGCATCTGTCATGAAATGAATTGTGATGCAGGACACAGATTTTTCAAGAATTATGTGAAGAAACAATCCTTTTCTTTCAGTGAACTTTATCCTCCTTTAATCAGTTATTGGGATGCTGATAAAGAGAAAAGCATAGTCCTCGAAGTGCAGGCCACAGTTGTAGAGGTTCCAACAAACATGCCATGAAAGTTAAGGTTATTAGACTTGTTGCTTTAAGGTGACATTATCAAGACTCTCTTCTATCGTGCTCAGTTAAAAGGTGAAAAAGGATTCCTTTATGGAAACTTAGTGAGTACAAATGGTGGTTACAAATACAAATATTTACTGGTGTAGTATTTTTTTTTACAAAGGAAACACCTGTCTTTGGAAGTTCTATACCAACCAAACTGTTTTCTAAGACTTTATATGTGATTTCTTAAGAACTTCTAAGAGGTACATAATGCTGTCTAAACAAATAGATAAGATTTTTTTCTGTATTTGTTGTTTTTTAATTATATGTACAATAGTGGAACTGAATAAGGCTCTCCTCCTCTGTTGTATGATACACTTAGCCATGAGTTTTCAATAAACAAATAAAACTAGAATTGACCTATAGTGTAATAAAATGAACAAATTCTGTAGACACAGTGAATATGTGAAACTTTTTTATGATGAAAAATACAACTTTTTTTTTATTGAAAAAGTTTTTCAAATACAAATTTTCTCCCTTTCCCCCCCCTCCTCCCTAACCCCCCTCACCCCCCCTTCCCCTTTGACTTCTTCATAATAAAACCCAAATTCATAACAGATTATATCATGCTTTACTATCCACTTACTCCATCTCCATATACTGACCCTTTCTTTCTAATAAAATTATCATACCCCCTTATACTATACTATAATATGCATTTCAAAGTGAGATTCTATTATAACAATGTCTAATAACTCCTGATTTAACATAATAATATTATTATATCTCCCAATTTAACAATTTCTGCTCGTGATCTGCCCTTTTACTACCCCCCATACGATATAACATTTCGAAGCATACTTCCACTCTAAGGCTATTCAATAAATCCTAATTTAACACTTGTTCAGTTCAACTACCCATTTCCTTCCCCCCCTTCATTACATATATTCACATCTAAACATAATATCCCTTTTCTTTAAACTAAACAATCCATAACCTAACTTATCTCCACCCACTTTCCTACAAAATTACCATAATTATTCTTAATATCTTTATTCTTCTGCCCACTCCCCTAGAAAAATATTCCCTTATGTAAATAAAATCCTAAAAGAAAAAAACTTTAAACTTGTAATCCATATAGCATCTTCTGTAATATCTTTCAACTGGATGATAAACTCCATCACCCGTGTTAGGGTAACATTGCATCCTTGTTCCAGCAGTATTTTCAGTATCTTCAATTACCATCTGTCCCCATCAGTAACAAGTATCTTCATATTGGAAGAAAGAAAAAAAAAAAAACCCGACAACCACCCGAGTGACTTTATAATTATATTCCATATAATGTTTATGGAGGTGTCTTTTATCCAGATTATTAGTTCCAACCATCATAATAGGGTAACAACCAGATCTTCTGCGTGCCACGATCCAGTAGATCTCTTGCCATATAACTCAGCATACAAGTAATATATTTATCCGGAAATCCAAAAAAAACAAACAAGATATTTCCAACCATTCAATTTAAGGCCTTTTTCACATCCCAAAATAATTCAGCACTGCAGAGATCTGCCCTATCCTCAGGATTAAATAAACCAATACTTTGCCAATTATCATTTCATATGTTCAGTCCTCTCATAAGTAACTGGCATTGCACTGTTGTTTAGTTTAAAAGTTTTTATATTTGTGAGACCTACTTCTTCTTTTCTTGACTTTTTGTGGGTTGGATCTCCATCCTAAATTCCTTTCTGTAGGTTGTGTATCAACTATTTGGTTTTGCTGATGTATAACTTGATCCTGTTGGGTTTGCTTTTGTGGCTGAGATCTTTCTGGTTCTGTAGATTGTATATCAACTGAATGACTTCCATGCTGGTTTGTGGCTTGACAAATCATTGCATTAAGGTCCGGAACCGCCTCTCTTATATTAAAAAATCCAGCTGAGACCTCTGAAAGAGAATCCAAGAGCGGCTCATCTGTGGAGACCTCTTTAACTTGTTGTTTCTTCATTGTCTCCATCTCCTTCTGCTTTTCTTGAATTTCTGTCTCTTGTTGATTTTGCTTTTTAAGTACCTTATGATAAAATTCTTCCGCTTTTTCAACAGTATTTAACTGATATCTTACTCCTTGATATCTCAGTATTATACCCACTGGGACATCCCACCTGAATAAAATATTTTGTCTTCTTAACTCAGACACCAAGAGTCCAAATTTCTTTCTATCTCTTACCATTTTAGGCGGCAATTCCTTATATATCCAAATTTTTCTCCCATTCAGTTGTAAAGTAGAATTAAAAGATTTTTGTACAATATCATTTCTTATCTCTTTATCTGTAAAATAAATCACCACATCTCTAGGCAGTTGCCTTTGCTTTGCAATCCAGGAATTCACTCTATAAGCCTTATTAATTTTACTAAATACCTCCTCAGGATGAACCTTTAAGATCCCAGCCAAAACTTGAGCAGATGTTTTTCTTAAATCATCACTGTTATTTTCCTGTAAGCCTCTGATTCTGATCGCAAATTCTGTAATCCTGTATTGCAGCATTACAACCTCTCTTTCAATTCCTTGCTTTATATCTTCTGCATTATAAGTCTAATGACCAGTGACCAGCTTCCTCTTTAGACTTTAGTTCTGAGCTATTATCTCGAATATTTATTAAGTTCTTTTCAATTCTTAATATTTTATTGTTCAAATTATCAATTTTCTCCATTTTAGACTCTAGCAATTTAATATTTGTATCCAACTTTATAACAATTTCTGAAAAACCATTAGTCACTCTTACAATCTTTTGTTGCAAGTTGTCATACTTTTGTTGTATCATTTCTTTAATTTCCTGCCTTAAATTTTCAAATTTCTGGTTCACAGTCTCATAATATTTTGCCATTTCCTCCTGAATAAATTCTTTTAAATTAGAACCATTCTGCAGAGTCTGTAGGCTCAGAGCTTGTTCAAACAGTTGTAAGTGGGGGAGCACCCCCCCCCTTCTTGTCTATCAGATTTAATTAGTAACGCCATCCTTCCAACAAACTCTTCTTTTTTACCCCCCAAACAAGATCAAGTACAAATCTCCAAGAAGAGAGGAACTTAAAATAACTATTTTTCTTTCAAATTGTAGCCAGCACTATATATTCCGCTACTTTGTATCTGTTATGGAAGGACTCTTACTTTCAGCTTTCTTCTACTTCCCAAGCCTCAGCGGCCATTTTAAAACTTTTTTTTCCTTCTCTTTCACTTTAAAATGCTTGTAAGTTCATTAGGGATACTTGCAATTTAGGGTCCCAAGTCCAAGTCTCATCTTTTTTAAATAAATCCATCTGTTAGATTCGTTAGTTAATCCGGTTCCAGCGCCTAGCTCTGCAAAAAAAAAGCAGAGTGCACCCGATGCCCGGAGCAGCGGCGAGGGACAATAGGGAGCTCAAACCTGCTCGTCCCCAAGAGTTAAAAAAAGACTCTGGGGACTTCGCAGATGGCTCTACCCACCCCCGCCCGCTCAGACTCACATTTCCATCAGGAAATGGAGTTTTTCAAGCTGCCTTTCAGATGTAAAGGCGGCTCTTTTACAGGCAACGGGGCGGCGGTCACGGAGGACCGTCTGGCGGTGCCGCGAAAAATACAACTTTTGATTACAATCAAAACAGCTTCAGTATTTTTCTTTCTGAAGACATTATTCTGGAATATATGTATCTCCAATACATATTTTAATTCCTAATAGAGATACATTTCTGAAGAAATGCACATGTGATTTTTGAAAGCTTGTTTTAATTGTGCAGTTGCAATGCGATCCTAAATATTCCTACATAACTTTGGAAAAGTTGTATTGTCTGGTCCACTAGCTGGACAAGGCAAATCAATTTTCACAAGATAACAAAAATAATAATGTCCTTGGAATGAGATTTAATTTATAATGTAAAAGGCATGTAGTAATTTATGAATTACTTTTTTCATGTACTTAAAGTTATAATCAATTATATAGATTTTTATCCCAAAATGAAATCACTACATTCAGTTAGATTTGTTCTCAGTTGAAATGTTTAGAGAGCAATTTCACAGCCTGGTTGGTTGCATCATAAAATTCTAATATATCTAAAAAGTTGCTGGCAATCTACCAGTGTGTGGAAGAGGGTGGAAATTTTGCTTCTTTTATTAAAGACAATAAGAAGGAAATGAATTTTAGGTCAGATGATCATTTCACCAGTTCAGAATCAAATGAAACTGAATAAAGTCAGCAGTCAGAAAGAAGAAAAAGAGGTAAAAATGAAAACACATAAAGCTACAAAATGGATCAAGGTGGAACTTTAGGATGCTTTAGGAACCTTTCATTCTTCCATTCTAGCAGCACCACATCCCATTTAGTGTTTTTATAATGCCACAAAGCACAAGCCATGAATATGGGTGGGAAAGGAACAGATTTTAAATTTAAGATCATCTTAATTTTAAGAAACAGACTCCTTAAAAAAGCAACAGCATTTGTTCAGCTTTCTGCAGAATCCTGAAAAAGGTAGGTCTAAATCAGGGGTGAAATTCTCCCGGTTTGGACCAGCTCGGGCAAGTAGGTAGCGATGGCGGCGGGCAGTTCGGAGAACCGGTAGCAAAAATCCCTGCCCCGCCCCCCATGCCCAGCTGAGCCCCGTGATCATCAGAGCCTTTTTTCCCCTTTTAAATGGCTCTGACCAGCCAAGCTCTGACATCCCAGCTGAATTGCCTGCTAAAAGCCATGTAAAAGAAAAAAAGTTTCTTTTTTTCTCTCCCCCCCTCCCAGCCTCCAGCTTGCTTACCTTAGCTGCTGATCGCATGACAATCGCAATCCATGCATCAGCAAGCAACTGAATCTCCCTGCCTGCATTCAAGCTCATCGGTGAGCAGCTCTTTCTGCCTGCCTGCCTTCCTGCCTAGACTTGTGGACTTCAACTCCCAGCAAAGCTGGCTGAGGAATTCTGGGTGTTGAAGTCCACAAATCTTAAAGTTGCCAAGGTTGGAGACTCCTGTTTTGGGTAAGTTTGGGTAAGTTTTTTCCCCCTTTGGGAGCTTTAAAAAAAATAGTTAATTGGGTTTTTTTTAGTTGTTCTTTATTTAGACCTAGTCA
This sequence comes from Pantherophis guttatus, assembly GCF_059756535.1. Lineage (NCBI taxonomy): Eukaryota > Metazoa > Chordata > Lepidosauria > Squamata > Colubridae > Pantherophis > Pantherophis guttatus. The sequence goes on along the minus strand of NC_142069.1, from coordinate 58,846,911 downwards.
TTTAAAGTTTAGGACGTTTTAAATTTAGCTGCTTTTATATAAAAATAAAAATAAATTAAAATAAAATAATATTTGTGCAGCTTTCTGAGATTTAGTGTGTTTCTGTAGTGTTTCACTCTAACTACACAAACACACAAAATCTCACAAAGCTGTATGTGGAATTTTCTGTGTGTAAAGTGTGAAAGTTGTTTTTTTGGGCTTTTTGTGGCTGTGTGAGGTTCCTGCTTATTGCAGGGGCCATTTTGGGTCTAGCACAGCTGCTTTTACATTGTGGGCGAGCCAGTTGTGTTGTGTTGTGTTTTGTAGGTTAAAAAAGGGCAAAGAAGTGACATTGACTTGGCCACGCCCACCCAGTCACCTTACCACCAAGCCCCACCCACTAATTAAGCCACGCCCACAGAGCCGGTAGCAAAAACTTTTAGATTTCACCCCTGGTCTAAATACTCTTGCTAAGTCTGCTTCCCTGTGAACCACAGAGAAATTCTGTGCTTCAAATTCTGAAACATTTCCCCTATTCATTTCATAAATATGATCAATTGTACTATGTACAATATACAGAGATTTTAGACTGGTGCTTAATCTTTATTTGGGAACGAAAATAACTGATATCCCTGGTTAAAAATGCTAAGCTTGCCAGATGGAGAACTGACAGCCGGGGTTTGAGATCTGAGCTCCATGCAACAGGAGCATGCTGGCCATATGACTAAAGAAATTGTCTTCGGACAGTGTTGGCTCCCTCAGCCAAGAAACAGATGAGCATCATGCCCTAGAGTTGGACACAACTGACAGGGAAAACTTTATATAGCATGTAAATCCTGTTGCTAAGGAATCTTCTCTCTAAATATATTGTACTAAATGATATAATAAGACAAAAGGAACAAAGCAGGTCAAATTGTTTCCAAAAGCTATAAAAACAGAAGAATTGAAACAAGCAGTTATTCTAGCTTGGTTCTAGAAGATCCATCTTAAAATAATGCTAATTTATTCATGCTAATGCAGCATATATGAAGCAACCTGTAAGATTATAAGAGAAAATAAAAAAAAAATTCTGCTGACTAGCAATACATTCTGAAATGCTGACACTGCATTTAAGATAAATATTTTGCTGTCCAAATATATATACTTGATTAAAGTATTTGGAAACCACCTTCTAATGCATTGCAGAGTTCAAGACAACTGAAATGACAAGAGGGCAATAGAATCAAGTGTACAAGAGTTAAAAAATAGATTTTCCCCCTTTAAAAATAAGGTTAAAAGATTATACAGAAAATATGGAAATTAACTTTTCAATTTTCAAGACTAAATATTCCTCCAAATATAAAGATTAGTTGTGTTTGTTTATGGGAAAAAAACAATATCAGATTTAAGCATCAAATCACAACCATGAAGATGTTAGCTGACTGTAATTCATACCAGCTGCAATGGGTCAAAGAGTGAAAAATCGGTCCATATAAAATTGGAACATTAAGATAAAAATGGGAGATATGCAAAGAGCAGGAAATAAGTCTGCAAGCATTCTGTCAAGGGAGTGGCTATTTCAGTAGTGGGTTCCACTTACCTTCACTACTGGTTTGGAACTGTGAGCTCGCGTACAGCGCTTCTGTGCATGTGCAGAACCTTCTGCGCATGCGCAGAGCATCCTTGATGATGTCTGGGCAGGTGGCCGGAGTCTCCCGCCACTGCCACTATCGGTTCACCTGAAACGGGGCAAACCGGTAGAAACCCACCACTGGGCTATTTAGAGCAAATATGCAGGAAGTCAATCACTTGCAAAATGGATAATTAGTCCATGGTTTTTTTTTCAAAGATCGAAACAGATTATCTAGGAAACAGCAGTCTATTTCCAAAAGCAGTATTCACAGACAATTTGAAAATCAATAAAGATAAAATCGGGACTATAGCAATGTCAAGGAATTAAATATTGTGTAAGGCACTATTTTCAGCCAAGGCCTGGGACTGGTAGCTTTTAAGCATGACCTTCATTAGAACCTCAGTGTAGGCTGGGAATTATTAAAAGAAGTCTTTAAAAACTTTCTACTGCCAAGCAAACATTTACTCCTGAGATGTCTTTTTTCTCAGGTTGGCTCAGGTTTGGCTGTAAATATGTGGACGATCACTAGATGGCAGCAAAAAGAGGCAGTAAAATCTAAATCTTTGCTGCCATCGAGAGCATACAATACATTTATTGTTGATAGTTCTAAGATCAGCATTCCTTCACTTTACAATTTATTAGACTTCTTTTACTTGCCATCTATATTTCCTAATTTTACTGCTATCTCATCTGGTGATTATTTTACAAAGGGGAAAATATACATCTTAAAAGTATTACCTATATCAATAGATACTCCGTGTTCTGTGTCAGGATTTTCGGAAGTAAATTTCTGTTTACCCAGTTACACTTCTGATTTTCCACTAAATAAGAATCTTTCGGAAAAGAAGGGGACGTTGGCAATGCCTGATACGCCCCTTCTCGTTGAGTGGAGACAGCAGCCAGATGTGGGTTATGCTCATTGGTCAAATGTGGACTGAGCCTGTCAATTAATTATTAAATCCCGCCCCTATTCCTAGGGATTCCAGCTTTGGTGAAGGAGGAAGACAGACTCTGAGTGTGGAAAGTAGAAAAAAATAAACTGTTAGATAAATTCTACTCTTAGTGCCCAGATTGATACTGGGTGGGACTGGCTGCTGTCTCCACTCAACGAGAAGGGGCGTATCAGGCATTGCCAACGTCCCCTTCTCCCTTGAGAGTGGAGACAGCAGCCAGATGTGGGACATACCCAAGTTCACTGTCCCAACTCATGGGAGGGAACAGTCTGGGCCGAAAAACTCCTCCCTGACCTCAACACCTTGTAAAACTCTTCTCCCAAAATCAGCCTCTGCAGAGGCAAATTTATCTAATTTATAGTGTTTAAGAAATGGAGAAGGAGAGGTCCAAGTAGCTGCTCTGCATATTTCAGACAATGAAGCCTTAGAAGCCCAAGCAGCTGTATTTGCAGCACTTCTGGTGGAATGAGCTGTCACCTTGGTAGGAGGAGGCAAAGATCGCGGTTCGTATGCCATCTTAATCGTTGTTCGGATCCATCGACCTAACGTCGAAGAAGATTTCCTAATGAAGGACCTTATTTCCTAATGAAGCCGGAAGATAGGAAATGAACATTGACTCTGTCCTACGAATATCAGCCATCCTCTGGATGTATAACTTCAGTGCCTGTCTGACATCCAACATGTGTAATCTGTTTTCCAATGGATTGGAAGGTGAGGAATAAAAATCTAGTAAAACAATTTCCTGCAAACGATGAAAAGAAGAGTTAATTTTAGGTATAAAAGTAGGATCCAATCTGAGGACCACTCTATCTACATGGAATACACATAAATCATCTCAGATCGACAATGCTGCAAGTTCTGAAATACGTCGCGCCAAAGTAATCGCGACTAGAAAAACAACTTTTTCTGACAATAGACGTAAACTGGTAGAGTCTATTGGTTCATATGGCGAACCCATAAGTGAATCCAACACAACTGAAAGTTCCCAAGAAGGATATCGATGTATTACTGGTGGACAAAGGTTAGCTGCTCCTCTGAGAAAACGACGAATCATGGGATCTTGTGGCAATGAATTATTTGGATTATATGTCAGAATAGATGAGATAGCAGCCACCTGTCTCTTGAGAGTGTTGGGAGAAAGTCCTTTTTCTAAACCAGCCTGTAAAAACATCAGTACCTGCAAAACAGAAGCTTGAAGAGCAGAAAAACCTTGGGTCTCACACCAAGATGTAAATGTGCACCAAGTTGCTGAATAAATTCGTTGTGTTGATGACCGCCTAGATGCCTGCATGGTTCTAATTATTGGAGATGGAATGTGATTTTGCTGGAGAGCATCCCGCTCAACCGCCATGCGGTCATCTGTAGCCATTGTGGTTCCGGATGTGTGATTACGCCCTGGCTGAGGCAATTCATGATACATGGTATCCTCCAAGGAGGAGTCACTGATAAATTCATGAGGTCTGCAAACCATGACCTTCTTGGCCAATGTGGCGCTATTAGAATGATTTCCGCCCTTTCCAGTATTAGTTTCCGAATTACCCTCGGAATTAGAGGAATCGGTGGAAAGGCGTACAACAGACCTTGTGGCCAAGGGGAGCGTAGAGCATCCACAGCTTCTGCAACGTTGGACATTCTATCTTTTATGACCCTGGCCACAAGAGATCTCAACCCGGGTTACGATCCGGGTAGAGGAAAAACTTACCTTCAACTAAATCAATTATAGTTCCTAAATGAAGAATTCTAGACATCTAGGAACCGTAATTCTAGAATCATAGTTCCCAAATGAAGAATTCTAGTCGAGAGTTTCAGATGGCTTTCTCTATGTTAACAGAGAAGCTGTGCGAGGCCAGTGTCTGAATGGTAAATTGGAGATCTGAAATGTCCTGCTGAGGAGTTAAACAGAAGAGACTTAAACAGAGCCTGGGGAAATAGGCTCGTGAATGCAGATTGATCTGGAGGTAAGCCCTCAACCTCCGACAACTCTGGTTCCTGAGGCTCCATCTCTTCCGATACAGAGTGTCTACTGATATAGGAGACAGATGGAGAATCTGAGCCCACAAGCGAGAGGGTATCTTCCATATCGACTCTGTCCAGCGAAGCCGAATAGTCCGAATGGACCGAATACACTGTAATCAGTCTGGCAGTCGAGAAAGTATGAGTCGACAGGGATCGTTGCCCCATTGCTGCAATCATACATTGAATGTCCTCTGGACGTAAAGGGTTAGAATCATGGTCTCAGGCTGGGTCGGCCTCTGTAGAGGCTTGAACCAGAGCAGAAGATACAGGTGGATGCACCACCAACCCAGCTGGAGTGCTAGACTCCACAGCAGGGCCGGATTTTCCTATAGGCTAACTAGGCTTCAGCCTAGGGCCTCAAGATCAAGAGGGGCCTACATTCAAATTGTTGCAAAATTAAAATTACACTTTCACTATAGGTGAAAGGGCCTCATAAATGGAATAGCCTAAGCCTTTTTTCATCTAAATCCGGCCCTGCTCCACAGCATTGATACCCCACAGGCGGGGGAGATCCCAATAAATCAGCTGACTCAACTGACACCAGGAAGTCTTGCAGCAACATCTGATCTGGGGTCGGAGAGAGGTCACGTCTACGTTCCCCTGGAGAAAACCTTGGCTGTTGTAGATGATGTAGGACCACTGTCCTTAGCCTTGACTACAGGCTTCCATAGAAGCTTTTCCTTACGTCTAGCAGAAAACTTAGCCTGAGGTTTAATGGATACTCCATCCCCTTGCGCATGCTTGGCATCTTACGCTTGGAAGCAACTGACTGCTCCCTTACTGTGGCCTGGTGGCCCTGTTTTGACTTGTCCAGAGCCTTAGGCACGATAAGCCATATAACACCCAAGAAGTGGAAAATAGACTCCATGTTAAGCAAGGCAGTCCTGTATCAGGGGAATGTCAAATTCTAGATGCATTCTGTGATAAATATGCGAGGCAGCAACAGAGAAAAGAGAAGGCAATTAACCCCAAGCCTGTAAGGTGAAGCAATGTCTGCCAAAAGGGCTGAAGGCAAGGTTAGGCCAGGGTAGCAGGCACAGCCAGAAAGACTGGAGGCCTGAGAGAAACTCAACGTGTCGCCTCGCCCCTAAACATAATGGCGGCCAGAACTGCCAACTCAGGGATCACAAAGCTCCGTTACTGAGCAGATCAGCAATGTCAAACAGCTGAGATGCGGACAGGTAAGAGAAGTCAAAGAGTCAAGCAGGTATAAATTAGGGTGATTTTACAGATCACCAAGCCCTTGTGATGTGACCACAAGTGGCAAACCACAGGGAGTGCGAAAACTCCACTTTGAAGCGGGCGGCAAAGTCAAACAGCTGAGAAGCGGTTAATAGTGACAGCGGGCAGAGCTTTGTTCATTTCCGCAGAAGAGAATCAGAGCCTGGAGGAAAAGAACCGACAAGCGGTGATAGTCTGGGAGCGCAAAGACTCCACTCAGAACCCGGCAACTAGTCTCAAACAGCTGAGAAGCGGCTCTATTGAGTATGCTGGAGAAAGGCTATGCCTGAGTGAAAGGCCGACAAGTGGCGAAAGGCAGGGAGTGCGAAAAACTCCACTAACAGTTATGCGGCTGGCAGTGACAAAAAATGGCTGCCCAAAGACCGTGGGGAGTGCAAGACTCCGCAAAGAGAAGTCGCTGTTTAAAATGCAGTGCTCCACTGGCAAAGCCGGTGATTTTGAGCCACCCACGGGAGTAGAAAGCTCCACCAACATACAGAAACTTACCAGTTCGATGAAAGGATGTCCAGCAAACAAAAGAATAGCCAAGTATGACATCCAAGGTCAAATCCAAAGAATCAGGTATGAAGGAAAACAGTCTAACTCTGAAAACTGTCAGAGCTAGCTATCCACAAACTGTGCCACCGTAAGAGTGGGAGTGCTAGACTCCACATTATTGTTACTCCGAACAGGAGGAGGAGATCCCCATAAATCAGATGGCTCAACTAATAGTGGGAAATCTTGTATTGACATGTGATCCGAGGTCAGAGAGGAGGCATGTCTACATTCTCCTGGAGACCCAACCGTTATAGCCAATGGGGCAGAACCAGTGCCTTTGTCTTTGCCAATAGTTTTTCTTAGTAGCTTCTCCTTGCGCTTAGGAGGAGCCTCAGAACAAGGCTTAATTGCTACTCCTTCCCCTTGAGTATGCTTGGAAGCTTCCATTTTAGAATCCACTGACTGCTCTCGCACTGTGGCACTAATTTTGACTTGGCCAGAGCCTTAGGCATGACTGGCCTTAATTAATCAATCGGGTTGAAAGAACCCCCTAAAATTTTATCAGCCCTGTAATAGGGCAACGTAAATTTAAAAGTAGTTTAAATTAATATAAACATGTTATAGATGTAAATTATATCTCCAACACCATTTCCAGTAGCCAGATGTGGCAGTCTTAGTTTATAAGGACAGAATATGCTTATAGCCAGTACAGAACTAAGGATTGGAGGCTTGATAGAAAAAAACTGTGCCCTTGCCCTTAAACAAAATGGCGGCCGAGCAGTCACCTAAGAACTTGAGCTGGCGTAACTGTCAAAAACTGAAGCACTGCTCAGTCTCAAATGAAGGCAGATCTGTCTTAAACAGTCTAATTTGGCCAAATAATCAAAGCACTGATAAACGGAGATAGCCAGAGAAAGTCAAGCTTCGTAGTCGAAAATGTTAATTAGCCTCAATCAGCTGTGAGGCAGTTTAAAATAGCAGGGAAAAACTCTGTGCTTTCTTAAAACTGCCGACAAGCGGCAAGAATCAGGGAGCGAGATAACTCCTCAAATGCAGAAGTTTATGGCTATAGTGAAATAGCATCATCCATATTATGTGCGCCAATTGATTTGCGCTTGATCTCCAGCCTGGTCCACTTCATTAGAAGTTTGGATAGGAACAGAGGATGTTGGTGCATTAAGCACTGAGAACGTGGGAGCGCTAGACTCCTCAGTAGTGGTTGTACCCATAACGGGATTAGAACCCCAAACTTCAGATGATTGAACTAAGAAACCTTAGAGTCAGTATAATTATTTCTTTACGTGACTTTTTAACAGTCTTGTTCTAACTGATGACAGCACTGGGAGTCACCAAAGAATGTTTTGCGGTTGTGCGCATAGGAAGTACACATTCCTTTTGTTTCTGATTATGATCCTCCCTAAATGAAGCCTGTGATTGATCTCTTACTGTGGCCTTTCGGCCATGTTTGGATTTTGAGATAGCTTTAGGCATAATAATAGATTGGGAATAAGACCAAATCTATAATCAGTAAAATGTAAGTTATTTAAAATATTTATTATTTTTCAATAGTTTAAAAGGATAGATAAAGGCTAATATGTTTAATGTTCTCAGGTAAATGTAAATTCTAGCTGCGCCAGTAATCAAAATGGCGTTTCAGCACTCAACTGGCACAGCCTGATAGGCTGGAGGCTCTCAGGAATGGAATTTGAGTTATTGCCGGTATTCAAATGGCAACCGACTCAACTGTCAATGTGAGCGTGAGGCTCAATTGTAAGGCAGAGATAAAATTCCAACAGTTAAAAGTCGTTAAAGTAACTATAAGTACCTATGTAGAATAATTATTAAATGAGGCTTTAATTGCTCTTGGGAGCGTAAATTGATATTGGGAACGTGATTCTCCTCTTTCGGCAAGATTTGAAGCCGCAACTCAGCTCTAAGCAGCTGAAATCAATTTATGTTAGAAGAGGTTTTTAGATGATCTTGGGAGTGTGAGACTCCTCTTTTCGGCTAAATTTTTTGGCCGCAATTCAGCGCTAAACAGCTGAAATCAGTTAAAGTCAGCAACAGCAAAGGGAGGCTGTTTTTAAAAGCGTCAAAGCCGACTTTGATGTAAAAATTGCAGCAACAATCTGTAAAGCTGTGACTTTATTTAGTGGCCGACAAGCGGTTAGCATGAGGGAGTGCGAAACTCCACTTTAATGATCAGCTTAAATTAGCTGTGACAAGGGGAGCGCAAGACTCAACAATTGGTTTTTTTACATTTAAAATAGCTTCTGCTGATAAAGGCGAAATTAAACCCCCCGCCCCCTTAAGGGAGCGGAATGCTCCAAGGACATGATTAACTGACCAGTTTCAACGATGTTTTCTGATGCTGAAAGAAGAAAACGTCCTCAGATGTCCTAAGAATCTTCTGACGTATAGTTGAATTAAATTAAAATGTTCAGTAGATAAAAGAACTGAAGAAATTAAGCAGAAATAACACTCTAACGCTGAAAAGCAGATAGAGCACACTTTCCACACAACTGTCCAGTCTGACGACTGAGCAAAAAAGCTGGAATCCCTAGGAATAGGGGCGGGATTTAATAATCAATTGACAGGCTCAGTCCACATTTGACATATGAGCATAACCCACATCTGGCTGCTGTCTCCACTCTCAAGGGAGAAAGAGAATTTCAATAAGCACAAAAAGGTTTAAGTTTCAATGACCATCTATGAGAAACTGATGAAGGATCTCTGAATGATGAAAGTTGATTATTGAATGATGAAAGAAAACTTTGAAAAATGAGGGACCAAGTGAATGGAACCATTTGTCATTGCTTCAGGAAGTAAATACATGATTGCACCAACAATAGTATGAAAGTCAACTATGTGGATACATGTAGATTAAAGAGATAATGCTCTGGTAGGGTTTAATGAATTATTTGAACTCATAACATGCAAATACATTGAGTTCTAAGGAGACTGAATCTTGAGTAATTACAGAAAAATAACTGCAGTATATTCAGCACTGAAAATACTAGATATAACTGCAGATGTATACATTTGTGTATGTATATGAGAAAAAAAGCATTATACGTAATATACACAGAGTGTTAGTATCTGTTGGTATAGATACTACCGGTATAACCAGCTGGTGCCATCACTGGTTATTGGGGGTGAATCATTAGCCCCCACGGAAAGGGCCTGCAACTTGGGCGTCCTCCTGGATACACGGCTGTCTTTGGAAGAGCATACGACGGCCGTGGCCATGGGGGCTTTCTATCAGGTTCGCTTGATACGCCAGTTGCGCCCCTTTCTAGATCGGGACTCCTTACGCATGGTCACTCAAGCACTCGTCACTTCTCGTCTGGACTATTGTAATGCTCTCTACATGGGGCTCCCTTTGGGGTGCACTCGGAGGCTCCAACTGGTGCAAAATGCAGCCGCGCGGGGGATTATGGGAGCGACGGGGCGCTCCCACGTGACACCTCTCCTGCACGAGCTGCATTGGCTTCCAGTGGACTTCCAGGTGCGCTTCAAGGTATTGGTGACCACCTTTAAAGCGCTCCATGGCTTAGGGCCAGGGTACTTACGGGACCGCCTTCTGCCACCAATTGCCTCCCACTGGCCGGTTCGCTCCCACAGAGAGGGCCTTCTCAGGGTGCCGTTAGCCAGACAATGTCAGCTGGCGACCCCCAGGGGGAAAGCCTTCTCTGTGGTGGCACCTACCCTCTGGAACGATCTACCTCCAGAGATACGAGTGATCTCAGACCTCCGGACTTTTCGTCGGGCCCTAAAAACTTACTTTTTTCAGCTAACCGGGCTGGCCTGATTCCATGTTGTTTTTAACGTTTGATATTGATTTTAATTGATATGTTTTAAATTATGGGCCAGATTCTATTTAATTAGTTTTAAATAATTATTTTAACTTTTGTACAAATGTTTTTATTTTGGCTGTTCACCGCCCTGAGTCCGAAAGGAGAAGGGCGGTATACAAATTTAATAAATAAATAAATATAATTGAGTACTTTTCTTTTGACAGCCTTCTGAGGAAAAGTCTTTAGAAAGCCATTTGAGATCTACCATGTTATCTTATTGTGCCACTTCAAAGTAGCATATGAAACTACAAATGCAAATTAATAACACTTAAAACTAAGAATAGAATTTTAAGAAGGACCAGCATTTTAAATTTCCATGTTTATTTAGTAAAAGTAAAATTGGCAGGCATATTGTCATTTTTTAAAAAAAAGTTACTATTAATTATGTTGAATTTTAGGAGATCAGGAACAATAGTATCATCTTAACACAGTCACGGTTTTTGTTTTCCACAAATTGTCACTGTCATTGTCCTATTTATTGATTAGACTCAATAGCAGAAGTATGAAACAATATTTTTGAACTTTTAATAATAAAAATTGCATTTCACTTAAAATTGTAAAAAAAAATTAATTGGAAACTACAAATAATTTTCAATCAGTTTTAAGATAGAGAGCAAACAGTCATGGTTCCTTAATCCATAAGAATCCTCCAAGAGCCGTCGTGGCGCAACAGCAAGGGCCACTAGGCCAATCCAGCCTGGGATTGCAGGGAGGACCATTGGGGCTGCTGAGACTCAACACCCCCCCTCACCAACCTGTCAGGTTGCCTCCCGCTGACCAAATCCCCCCTGGCTGGGCCTTCTACCCAGGGGTGGGTGCAGTATCTGGTCCAACCACTGGCCCTGGCCCCACAGCCTGCACAGCCAGTTGCCCCTCCCCCATGGTTCAGAGTGACGTTTGACAGAACCCCGGGGTAGCTGGCCTATTTCCTAAACTGGATTTGGTCCTATATTGACCATTATGGAGACCAACATCAGACCGATCGAGACATAGTCTCGGCGATTGTAGACAACATGAATGAAGGGGATGCAGCAGATTGGATAGGGCAGTTACACAATGAAGGAGTCCCAGAGCTAGAAGATGCTGATGAGGTTGTGCAGCTACTCCAGGTCCGGTTTGAAGACATGGTCCACCGGAAGGAGGCCAAAGCTCAGATCAAAGCCCTGAAACAAGCTGGCTGACCCCCAAAGGATTTTGTCTGGGAATTCTTGAGGCTGGCCGGAAAACTGAGAGACTGGCCAGAATGCCTTCTCATCTACCACTTCAAAGAGGCCCTGGATCAAGACCTCAGGCAGGCTTGTGTCATTAGGGGAGTTCTGGACCGTATACAGGACTGGTACAATTTGGCCATGGCAATAGACTTAGAGATCCACCCACTGTCAGCACTTCAAGCTGCATTTACTCTAGTGCTGACATAAGAAGGAGAGGCGGAGGTGTCTGGAAAGGGACGTTTGACTTTTCACCTACTTATTAACCCTGGAAATAATATCCCCTAGGAGATGGGATGGGAGGGGGGAAATTCCTTTGAGCTGGAGCAGTAGATTAGGGGTAGAATGACTTGGAAGATGGCCAATGAGTGCAGGGGAGTGGGGAACAGAAAGGGAGGGTTTTGGGTCTGGAAGTCAGTGTTGGCTTCGATGGAGTCGTGTGTAAAATGTGCTTAATAAATAGGAGTTTTTCTTCAAATACTTTGTTTGAAATGCAATTTATTTGAGACGACCTCGAAACCTGACACCCACATTGCAAGCCTACCCCAGAGAAGCCAGCCAAGAGAACCCTGGGACACTGAGCCCCTGCAAAGCTGGCTGAAACACCACAACTGGCACTGCCAGGGACTGTTAAGTGCTTCCGATGTGGCCAAAACAGTCACCAAGCATCTGAGTGCCTGGCCCCAGCCCCAGCCCCTCAGCTCAGGACCCTATCGGCATCCCAGGGAAGGAGAACCCCAAGGAAGCATCCAGACAAGTGGAGAATCACCCGACAAACTGTTGCGGTTCCTCTCCTCCCAGCTGGCACCCAACCCTGACACTGTTCTAATACTGACACCGTGTAGCAAGAACTTGTTCATGTATTTTGTATATTTGGATTTTTTAAAAAACAAAGTACATTTAAAACCTGCTCCTGATATAACTCAATGGTTACAATCACATTTGTTTCAAGCAACATTCAAAACAGTGGCAAAAAATAACTTACCTAGTGAATACTTAGCAATAACAAATAGAAAAATACACTATTTTTGCATCAAATGGATACAGTCAGTTGTGCTTTTCATTTGTTATGCCATTTAGTATAATTTATAATACCACAGTTTGATAATAAGCAGTGAACATTTTGATTTATTTTTCACTTTTTTTGCTACTGAATAAGCACTGACCCAACATATTCAAATTATTATTGCATGTTAATCATGTTGTGCTACACACACATAATTATTCCAGTATCTGGGGCAGAATTATCACAAATCATGATCAAAAGCACCAGCAAATTAACAAATTGCTGTTAAGAACAGAAAGTATTGACTCTTGCTGTTTGATCATATTCTCAATTAAATTTCAATGAATATTAATGAAAATTTAGTTTGACAATGACACATACACAGGCAAAATAATTGTTGTGATCATTTTCCTAGCATTATTTGACAGTTAACTTAAATAGAGCTAAAATAATTAGGACTCGTTACTCTCATTTAGACCATTAATCTGATGCACATGGGGATAACTATTGTCAATCTCACTCCCCAATGACTGCATTTGTCCAACTAGAAAAACACATGAACCACCTTTTGTACAAATGCAGGAGTTTTGTTCAAATGTAGAGTGCTAGAGTAATGACTATTCTCCATGTATAAATAACTGACCCAGTCTAAATAAAGTCCTGCACTAGCAAACCTTTTGTATACATACATACAGGGAAACTCTGACTTCAAAGGAGGGCATTTTATTACTGAATGAAGGATTAGGTAAAGGCTATATGGATTCATCACAATGCTGCATTGTTTTTTTCTGCCTGTAATGAATGTAATGTTTATAACAGTTCTCCTTGCTCTATGGATCCTGATGCCAAGCAATTATAGCATGCAAAGAAAAATAGGGGTAGCCAAATACCATGTTTTCCCCAAAATGCGACTTCCCCTGATAATAAACCTAATCGGGCTTTTGAGCGCATGGCAATAAGGCCAAGCGCTTATTTCAGGGTTCAAAAAAAATAAGACAGGGTCTTATTTTTTGGGAAACACGGTAGCCAAATCTACACTTCCAAGGTGAAATGCAGTACATGACTTTCTAAACCTGTTCTCATAGATACTTCAATATTTTCCTCAAGGGCAAGATCTCTGCTGACCAAGGTAGATTGTGATACAAATTACTGAGGCAAGATGATTATGGAAAAACACACCAAAGCATGAATTGCAGTGGTGGGTTGCTCCCGGTTCGCACTGGTTCTATAGAACAGGTAGTAAAATCGGCAGGAGCCTCCACCCACTGACCCCAATGTCAGCAAAATGCTTATGCGCATGAGCAGAAGAGCGCGTGTGTGCGCTCGCTTTGCACGTGCGCACCCATGGCCCCACTGCAAACAGGTAGTAAAGGTAAGTAGAACCCACCCCTGATCAATTGGATTTTTATTATGTTCTTCTTCCATATGTAACATGGATTCCAATTCTTGATAAAGTGCTTTTATTAGATAATAGCCAGCTACACTGTATCAAAAGACTTATCTACATGGTCCTGCTTGACAGAGGAAGATAACCCACTAATCATTTGCTAAGCATACATTCTTCCCAACATAATGTCCATCTTGTTGCCAGCTTGCTACTTTAGTGAAACCAGTCTAAAGTGGAATTTAACCTGAAACTAATATATTCTTTACTATCACAGCCAAGAACATCCTATGAGGTCATATGGAGGATGGTGGAGGAGTCTTTAGAGGCCAGCAATTAGCTGCTCTTTGACTGATCTGGCAAAGCTGATGCTGTATAGCCCCACCTGTCTGCTCACCAACTCTATGTTTCCTTAACCAGTTTGGCTGTGGATGTGAAAGAAGTTAGGCTTATCACTGTGCTGGTTATCTTTTTGGAGAGGTGGTTTATAAATTAAAATATTTGCATCACGTAAGACTGAATGCAAGTATATCAAGACATCTATGCATGCCATTAGTATCCAGAAACTGGTATCCAGCAACCTCTTTCTCCTGATGGTGAATAGAATGATGGCATGAATGGAGTGGCACTACTGCAGAGCTTGTCTTTCAATGTAGCAAGGAATCAATGTGCAGCCTTTGAAAATACAGAATGATTTTTAAGAAGTTATAGCTGCAGAAATATTATTTTTAGTTCTGATAAGAAAAGGTCCACCATAGTATACATACAAGCAAGGGAATAATTAAAAGGACAGTTTGAACTCTGAATCCTGAAGGCACAGCGCATATTCTGCAGCTCACATTGGAAGTACCCCTAGAGAATTTGCCAGCAGGCTTCAGAGTCTGTACACAGGACTTCTGCTTGCATAGTCCAGCCTTCCTCCTGCAAAGCCTCAGAAGGGCCAGCAGCTTTCTTTTGTCCTTTGTCCTTTTTCTGTTTTTTTCCCCTTTTCTTACCCTCAGATTAGAACGGTTAATTACAATTTCTTCTCCTTGTGGATTACAAATACTAAAACAACTCAAAATGAGGAAAACACCATTGATACCATCTTTGGTGTCATTGTCGGCAGCCTCAAGCCCATCTGGACAGAGGACCTTGGATGCTTTGTTACAACAAGAGAAGGCCAATGAGATGCAGTTAGAATTAAAAGGGTTGATCCAAGCACTGCATGATGACTTCAAAGAAAAAATAGGGAAAGTAGAAAACAAATTAGAGAAAGTAGAGGATAAATTAGAGAATGTTCAACAAATGATGGCAAGTAATGAACAACTTTTACTTCTACAGAACAACGTTTACTTCTACAGAAAGTAGAAGAAAAAGTGGAACAAACGGAGAAAAAAGTGGATGATGTTGGTAACAGACTTATACTAACAGACAAAAATAAAGAACAATAACATCATAGAAATGGACAGGGCTGATTATTATCTGCGGTTCCAGAATATGGAGGAAGAAAAAGGAGAAAATCTAGCAGAGATGATGGCAGAGTTGCTGGCGGACACCCTAGAGGTGGACAAAGAAAAAATCTTGGCAGACGTCGACGAGCTATTCAGAGTAAATACTAGATATGCGGAGAGACACAGACTTCCTAGAGAGGTCCATGTGAGATTTACAAAAAAAAAAAAAAAGCAATAAAAGCAGAGATTCTATAAAGAGCAAAAGATGAACCTATAAAATACAAAGGGAAGGAAATAGTAGTACTAAAACAAATTCCGAGGAGAATAAGAAAAATAAGGAACGAATATCAATTCCTGACAAGGCAACTAATGAAGAATGGAGTGAATTTTAGATGGCTGATTCCAGAGGGAATACTGGTGACTGGGATGGAACAAAGACATAGATTGGATTCTATAGAAAAAGCGGAACAATTTTATGAACAATACTTAGGACCACAAGAAGAAATGAGAATAAATGGAAAAGAAGAGGTTAAAAGATGAGAAAAAGCTATAGAAGAGAACGGACGCTGTCTTACCTGAACGTCCCATTTCTGGACGCTGCGACCACAATCCATGGCTGGGTTTATTCTCCATGTCTTGACAGCAACTGAGAGAAAAACTTTCTTCCTTCGTGCTATAACCACATCCCCTTGTCTCCTTGCACTCCAGTCTTTGTCTCGAAAGTGCAGACAACCTACATATGAGACACTGCACAATCAGAACAGCACACACTGACACCCCAGAGTCCTCAGGTCCAGAGCAGGAGGCCAAAGGGAAAGGGAATGGATTGTGGTTGCAGCCCAGAAAAGGGACGTTCAGGTAAGACTACATCCGTTTTCCAGTGCATTGCTCCCACAATTCATGGTTGGGATATACCCAAGCTCAAAGCCCCTGGGTGGGAAGCTGACTGCTCCCTGAATCCAGGTCCAAGTGTACGGCCTGTAGCATCCTCCACCCAAACGAAGCCTCGGCCGAAGCATAAGCGTCAATCTTGTAATGACAAATGAAGGGCAAAATGGATGGCCACGTGGCCGCATGACAGATGTCCAAGACAAACCTTGTGTAGCCCAAGCGGCCGTAGTAGCCGCACAACGGGTGGAATGTGGTAAGATCTTGCCAGGCAGGGGCTTGGCTTTGAGTCATAAACAAGCGAAATACAGGCCTTAATCCACCGTCCCACCGTGGAAGCAGAAATCTTCTGGCCCATGGAAGCCGGAACGGGTGGAACGAGACCAGAAGGGCCTCAGTCCTGTGAAAGGAAGCTGTACGGCAAATGTAACAGCGAAGGGCCCGCTGAACATCCAGCGTGTACCAGCGCTCCTCATGGGGGTTCCAAGGAGACGGGCAAAAGTCTGGTAAGATGAGCTCCTGGGCCCGGCGAAACCAGGAGTTCACCTTGGGCGTAAATGTAGGGTCCAGTCTGAGAACCACAGTATTAGCATGAAAAATGCAGAGATCCTTCCTAATTGATAAGGCGGTGAGCTCTAAAACCCTCCTGGCCGATGTAATCGCCAGGAGGAAAGCCACCTTGAACGAGAGGAACTTGAGAGCGACAGAACCCAAAGGTTCGAATGGGGGTGATGTAAGAGCTTGCAGGACTAGTGGAAGGTCCCAGGATGGATATCGATGGACTGTAGGCGGCCGTAGATTCGTGGCACCATGGAGGAAACCCCGAATCCGAGGATGGTGCGACAAGGATTGGTAAGGTGGGCACGTGAGCACAGTTGACAAGGCAGCTGTCTGTCTCCATAGAATCGAAGGAGCCAAACCTCTGTTCAAACCAGCCTGGAGAAAGTTGAGGATGTCCGGGATATCCGCAGATGTCAGATCAACGTGGTGCCTGGAGCACAGGTGCAGAACGCTCTCCAAGACACCTCTTAGATATGGGATGTGGATGGCCGTCTGGACACCTGGATTGTTCCAATCACCTCGTCTGACAGGCCGTCCCTCCTCAGGATGACCCTCTCAAGTGCCAGACAGTCAACTGGAGCCACTGAGGCTCTGGGTGGCTTATGACCGCCTGGCACAGAGAGACTCGATGTGGAGGAATCACCCATGGACAAGAGATGGAGAGCGTCACCAGATCGGAGAATCATGGGTGGCGTGGCCAATTGGGAGCCACTAACAGCAGTTCCATCTTTTCGGCGAGCATCTTCCAAACAACCCACGGAATGAGGGGGATCAGAGGGAATGCATACAACAGGCCTGGGGGCCAATGGCACCGAAGGGCATTGCAATCCTCTGCCAGCGGGGTCAGGTATCGAGACGCGAACTGAGGAAGCTGAGCGTTCAATTGGCTGGCAAACAGGTCGATGCCCGGAGTCCTGAGCCGATGAGTGAACTCCTGAAACAGGAGGGGGTGAAGCTGCCATTCCGTAGGGGTGATCTGCTCCCTGCTCAGCCAGTCGGCATGAATGTTTGCGACACCGGAAATGTCTGCTTTGATGAAAAGAGTGTAACATTTTGCCCAATTGAACATCCTCTCCGACTCGAGCATCAGTGACCTCGATCTTGTGCACCCTTCCTGGTTCACGTATGCTTTGGCCGATGTGTTGTCTGTGAGGACCAAGATGTGATGTCCCTCCAAAGTTGGCTGAAAGTGATGAAGAGCCAGTCAAATCACCCTCAGCTCCAGGAAATTTATGCTGTTCAGTTGTTCCGCCTGAGACCACTGGCCCTGCATCATCTGATTGAGGAGCTGCGCGCCCCAGCCATGAAGACTTGCGTCTGAGGTCAGTACCAAACAGTCTGGCTCTAGGAAGTAACAGCCCCGCAATAGGGCGGGAGATGTCCACCAGTGGAGCGAGAGCTGAATCTGTGGAGGTAAGGTCACTTTGTGAGATGAGTTGCTGCGGCCTGTCCACTGAAAGGGAAGGAGAAACCACTGTAAGGTGCGTGAGTGCCTGCGAGCCCAGGGGACGATCGTAAAGCAGGAAACCATCTTCCCTAACAGTAGTGACAGGAGCAGCAAGGGGATGGACCTCTGGGAAAGTGTCACTGCGTTATTTTATTTACCAGCTGAGCTCATTATTTCTGGACTGTCAGACTCTCCGTAGCTTTGCCAACTTCTTATCAGTAAGCTACGTGTTTCCGTATCCACCCACATTCCTTCACTTGCTCTTCACACACTCTTTCCTTTGTTCTCTTGCCAGAGGTCCGGCTCAGATAGCCGGCAAGAATTACTTTCAAAAATGTAACAATTAACTTTTCTTAGTTAGTGAGGTGTTTTATTTTCTTTATAACAAATAAATGAGTTTTATTAGAAACTTTTCTTCGCGTTTCTTTATCAGAATATTGCAACAAGGATAAGCCTCGATTCATCTCCTCCTTTAAACCAGGGTAATTAGTCCCAGAGCCAAACATGGGATTAATAAATGCCCTGACATTCTGGTAGCAGAGGATGGTTTGATTTATGGCTTTTTTCCTTGTTTTGTTACTTCTGATAAGAGCGCATAGGCAATTAGTTTTTAGCTACTGAGGTACGCTAATTATTTTGCTAAGATGCCGAAACAGAAGAAGAAAAAAGGAAAAATGAAGCATAGAGCTTTATCCTCTTTGGAAGAAGAACAGGAGATAGTAACGCCCTCAAGATTCCAGCCTCTTGCTACGCAATTGGAACAAGAAGGTGCCATGGGTGAAGAAGATCTGAAAATGCTTTCGGAAACACATCAAAGGACAGATATCAGAACAGCTGCTTTTGAAGATAATGAACTGCGACTGAGGTCGGTAGCTTTTTCTTCTCAATTTGCATGCTATGAATCTATTCTACCAGAGCCCACAGATTACGATGTGCTTGGTGCCAGGCCAAGAAAGTTTCCACAAATGGCGAAGCTTTTTCACCCCCACGCAGAGAGAGAAGTAATTCATTATTCTTCTCAAAGCCCTGAGCTCACCCAGCGTGAGATGGCCATCAAATCCTATCGTGAGCATGTAAAATATTATGAAAATGAACTGTCTCGATTTAAGAGAGATTTGTTTATGCTTGAGCATGATAAGGAAGAATCCCGTGACTTAAGATTTTCAAAAGAGGCCATCTTGTCTTCTTGCTCAGAGCCAAAGACACTCCCCCTGGTGGATTCTGTGTCAGGCCAATTAAGACAGAGGGCACTGCATACGTCACATGAAAGTCTCCCTGATCAAGTTACATATAAACCTGCCACGCAATCATTTCTTGAAACTGAGCTGCCCGAAGGTGCAGCACCATCTGCTGGCGAAAGTAATTTACTACAGGAAGCTGAAAGAGAAAGGAGCTTAGATGAACATTTTAAATTACTACAGCAGACCCTGGCAAACCTGTCTCTAACTCACTCAGAGATTCAAGCTGAAACGCCACAAGTGTCTCCACGGGCTCAAACTCCAACACCCCCTGGTGGTGATGGTGCCCTTTTAGATGGAACACAGCAAAGGCAAATGATTGCATCTCCAGCAGGCCACGCCAATATTGCAGCTCAAGCACAAATGGCAACTGGAATACAGCAGATTCCAGTGCATCAGCCACAGCAGCTACAAATGCCTGCGTATGTGCCCCAGCCACAAGTGCAAATAGGGCCACCTCCTGGCCCACCTCCAATGGCACAACCAAGACCATTTTTAGGTCCACAACAGGCACAGCAAATACCACAGGCATTTCTGCCAGCACAGCCAGCATACCAACTGCAGGCTCCTTACCAGGCATTTTCTGTCTCTCCACTAACTGGTGAGTTAAAACTAAAAATGTCAGGACACAATTACAAAGCCTGGGTCAGTGAGATTACACTATTGCTTCTTAGAGAAGGCACTCATTTTATGGTATTTAATCCTCCTGCTCAACCTTGGATTTATGCAATAAGAGATTTAGAGATAAGGGCTCGCACAACATTATTGATGTCCATGGATACTGAACTGCAGGTCACTTTTCCACCAAATACAACAGCCCGACAAATTTGGGCTGAATTGGAAAATTGCTACAGGCCTATCTCAATTGAATCTTCATGTTTACTCATGTCTGAACTCCACGGTTCGAGATTGAAACCTGGTGAACAAATTGGAGGACATTTGACCAAACTGAAAGGTCTGAGAACAGAATTGAGAGAAAGAGGCCATAACATTGAAGATATTCAAATGATCAGCATCATTATTAACTCTTTGAATTATGAATGGAAAGATGCTGTTACAAAAATTAACCAAGTCCCTATTGCTCAACGCACAGTGGACAATGTCTGTAGACTTTTAATTGAAGAAGAGGCATTCATGTTGGCCACGCCACACTTGAGAGGACCACCCGCATCAAAGGCTCCAGCTAGTCGCCCCTTCCGAGGAAGGACCTATGCTCCAAGGACGCCAAGATGCAATACCTGCAATCGTGTGGGACATGCCACCCGGGATTGTCCCCAACGAGTTCCAGCTCCCGTCACGTACCAGCCCAGAGGAACAGATTCCAGAGGCAGAGGCAGAGGCGGAAGACAAGGTCGTCGTGGTCCCCGGCGTGATCCACAAACTCCACTCGCCACATTGGCTTTAACCAATGATCCACAACCTCAACCAGAGTACGACAGACGACTCCTGTGGACTTTGGACAGTGGTGCAGCATTGCATGTTACCTACAGAAAGGAACTTTTCACAGAAATGCACGAGCCTGAACCAGAACTACGTGAACTTTATTCTTTTTCAAATCATCCTTGTCAGGTCAAAGGAAAAGGAACTGTTTAGGTTGAAGAGCTTGATGCATTCATTCCTGATGTTTATTACATACCAACAGCAACCAGTAATTTGCTTAGTCAGTGTCACTTGTCTAGAATGTTAAAGTTCCAAGTTCACCACCTTGAAAAAGCAAGTTACATAGTTAAAGATGGAGATATTGTTGCTGAAACCATATTAATTGGTGGTGTTTATTACTTAAAGCCAAAGCCTAAAACACAAACACAGGCAAGTATGCAAACTCCAAAAAGGCAGAGCACAGGCCCAGAGAGAGATGCTCCAGTGAGAGATCCTGTTGCTACCCCTAAGGCTCCTAAAGCCAACAAAAATAGAATTGGTAAACAGGTTGCTCAGAGCAAGCCTGAGGTTCCGCATAAAAATGTTAATGTTGAGAATTCACTAACTGGTAAACCTTTGCATTCCAGGTGTATCCACAAATGGCATAGGAGATTGGGGCATGCCAGTTTCCGTGTTCTTAGGAAGATGCCGGAGTTCGCAAAAGGTTTGGATCTAAAGGGGTGTAAGGTGTTTTTGGATTGTGCTGTATGCAAAAAGGCCAAATCCAAAGCAGCAGCCATTCCCAAACGCGCTACACGCCTGTCAACACGCATTTTTGATTTGGTTCACATTGACATAGTTGGTCCTTTCCCGCCATCATTTGGTGGTAGAAAATATTTTCTAACAATTGTTGATAATTACTCTAGATATGGATATGTATATCCTATGAAAGAAAAATCAGAGACCTTTCAGATCTTTAAAGACTTTGCAACCCTTGTTTCTACCCAACACCAAGTTCGCATCGCCAGAATCCAGAGTGATCGTGGTGCCGAGTTCATGTCTCAGTGTTTCCAGGACTGGATGCGTAAGAATGGAATTATTCATCAGACGTCGGCGCCTTACACACCGGCTCATAATGGAGTCGTAGAACGAAGACAAGGGGTACTGCAAACCATGATGCGTTGTCTCCTAGAAGACGCCAACCTTGGTAAGATATACTGGGGTGAAGCTATCAAGTATGCAAATTACATTGTCAACCGTACTTGGAGCAGTGTAACAAATCAGACTCCTTTCTTCATGTTGTATGGCTACAAGCCCAATCTTAAAAACATCCATATTTTTGGTTCATATGCTATGGTGAACATTCCCTTAGCTCAAAGAAGAAAAGGAAGTCCAGCAGCAAAGAGACTGAGATTTATGGGTATTGATGATAACTCAAAATGGAGCAAATTTATTGACTCTAAACATGCAATTGTGATTTCCCAATCTGCTAATTTTGAAGAAGATACTGACTGGTCCAGGATTCATTCCAATGATCCTGGAGTTTATTTTCCCAGAGATGATACTGCTGATGCCACGCAGATTGATGCTCAAGATTCCACTGGTTCTTCTCAACCCGATGTTCCGTCTTCGCAAGCCGCGGATGCTGATGCTAGCGACGAAAGTGAGGACGAGGACGAAGCAGAAGAAGACTGGACAGTTGTTCCGAGACTTCCAAGAGGGCCACAAAAGGAATCCCTCCACAACGATATTCTTGGCAACTGACAAAAGCACCCTTGCCTTTGATTTGCAATGTCACACTTCCACCTGATAATTTCACACAAATCAAGCAGCTCCCCGATTCAGAGCAAGACAAATGGTATGAAGCAATGCAGGTTGAAATGGACAGTCTAAAGAAACTCAAAGTATTTACACCTGCAAAACCTCCATCAAACAAAAAGGTCATTGGCACTCGATGGGTCTATAGAATCAAAAATAAACCAAATGGTGAGTCATTGTACAAAGCCAGACTTGTTGCTCAGGGTTTCGCTCAACGTTATCCTGAGGACTACACAAATACTTACTCACCAACAGTTAGAACTGAGAGTGTAAAAATTGCTTTAGCAACTGCAACTATCCTTGGTTTAGAAGTTTTCCAGTTTGATGTTGACACGGCTTATCTACATGCAGACCTAGACGAAGAGATCTATGTGAGAAGTCCTCCAGGATTCCGACAGCAAGAAGGGGATACCTGGTTCCTAAACAAAAGTCTCTATGGTCTGAAACAATCTGGTTTAATGTGGTATTTATGTCTTACTGACAAACTAAATTCAATGGGCTTTATTAAGTCCGAAACTGATGAGTGCGTGTTCACAAAAAGATCTAACAATGCATATGAGATAGTTCTTGTTTATGTTGATGATATTGTTTATATTGGTCCAAATAAGCAAATGAGTGAAATTTTTGCCAAAGCTTTGCAGAGATACTTCACATTGAAATCATTGGGTCATATTAGCACTTATTTAGGTGTTCAGATTGAAAAAACACAGAAGGGGTTTAGTCTTTCACAAGAAGATAAAATTGAACAAATTTTGCATCATTGCAACATGAAAGATGCTAACACAACAAAGACACCCATGCAAACAGATTTTCACAACTTGACACAAGAAGAAAGTCCTGAGTTCGAGGATCAAACACTTTATCGTTCAGTCATAGGGTCACTATTGTACATTAGTAGTTGGACCAGACCCGACATTGCACTTAGTGTTAATCTCTTATCTCGACACGTAGGTAAGGCAAAACAGTTTCATTGGACATGCATTAAGAAATTATTGAGATACCTAAAATACACCAAACATTTGAAGTTATTGTTAGAACCAACACATACTGATTATGCAGAATTATGTTGTTATGCAGATTCTGATTGGGCAAGTGATAAGAAATCACGTAAAAGTACTTCAGGTTATATGATGTTCTTAAATGGATGTCCTGTTTATTGGCAAGTACGTAAACAGAATTTTGTCTCTTGTTCATCTACTGAAGCTGAATATGCTTGTGTTTCAGATGCATGTAATTCTCTAACTTGGTTTGATGCTTTAGTCACAGATATCTGGACACACCCGATCCGACCGATCACCGTGATGGAAGACAATGAATCGGTGGTTTATATTTCTGAATCTCATTTTACAGGTTCTAGGTCCAGACACATTGACATTCGTTACCAAAACATAAAGCATTTAGTGAAAAAAGGTTTTGTAAAAATGCAGTATGTATCTACACATGATCAAATTGCTGATATGCTCAACAAACCACTTCCAGCAGCTCAACACGAGTATCTGCGTGAGAAGATGTGCCTTATTTGATGATGAACTGATATTCGCTCAACTGGCAAAGAAGGGGAATGTCACTGCGTTATTTTATTTACCAGCTGAGCTCATTATTTCTGGACTGTCAGACTCTCCATAGCTTTGCCAACTTCTTATCAGTAAGCTACGTGTTTCCGTATCCACCCACATTCCTTCACTTGCTCTTCACACACTCTTTCCTTTGTTCTCTTGCCAGAGGTCCGGCTCAGATAGCCGGCAAGAATTACTTTCAAAAATGTAACAATTAACTTTTCTTAGTTAGTGAGGTGTTTTATTTTCTTTATAACAAATAAATGAGTTTTATTAGAAACTTTTCTTCGCGTTTCTTTATCAGAATATTGCAACAAGGATAAGCCTCGATTCATCTCCCAGAGCCAAACATGGGATTAATAAATGCCCTGACACGAGTGGAACGAGACCAGAAGGGCCTCAGTCCTGCGAAAGGAAGCTGTACGGCAAATGTAACAGCGAAGGGCCCGCTGAACATCCAGCGTGTACCAGCGCTCCTCATGGGGGTTCCGAGGAGACGGGCAAAAGTCTGGTAAGATGAGCTCCTGGGCCCGGCGAAACCAGGAGTTCACCTTGGGCGTAGATGTAGGGTCCAGTCTGAGAACCACAGTATTAGCATGAAAAATGCAGAGATCCTTCCTAATTGATAAGGCGGTGAGCTCTAAAACCCTCCTGGCCGATGTAATCGCCAGGAGGAAAGCCACCTTGAACGAGAGGAACTTGAGAGCGACAGAACCCAAAGGTTCGAATGGGGGTGATGTAAGAGCTTGCAGGACTAGTGGAAGGTCCCAGGATGGATATCGATGGACTGTAGGCGGCCGTAGATTCGTGGCACCATGGAGGAAACCCCGAATCCGAGGATGGTGCGACAAGGATTGGTAAGGTGGGCACGTGAGCACAGTTGACAAGGCAGCTGTCTGTCTCCATAGAATCGAAGGAGCCAAACCTCTGTTCAAACCAGCCTGGAGAAAGTTGAGGATGTCCGGGATATCCGCAGATGTCAGATCAACGTGGTGCCTGGAGCACAGGTGCAGAACGTTCTCCAAGACACCTCTTAGATATGGGATGTGGATGGCCGTCTGGACGCCTGGATTGTTCCAATCACCTCGTCTGACAGGCCGTCCCTCCTCAGGATGACCCTCTCAAGTGCCAGACAGTCAACTGGAGCCACTGAGGCTCTGGGTGGCTTATGACCGCCTGGCACAGAGAGACTCGATGTGGAGGAATCACCCATGGACGAGAGATGGAGAGCGTCACCAGATCGGAGAATCATGGGTGGCGTGGCCAATTGGGAGCCACTAACAGCAGTTCCATCTTTTCGGCGAGCATCTTCCAAACAACCCACGGAATGAGGGGGATCAGAGGGAATGCATACAACAGGCCTGGGGGCCAATGGCACCGAAGGGCATTGCAATCCTCTGCCAGCGGGGTCAGGTATCGAGACGCGAACTGAGGAAGCTGAGCGTTCAATTGGCTGGCAAACAGGTCGATGCCCGGAGTCCTGAGCCGATGAGTGAACTCCTGAAACAGGAGGGGGTGAAGCTGCCATTCCGTAGGGGTGATCTGCTCCCTGCTCAGCCAGTCGGCATGAATGATTGCGACACCGGAAATGTCTGCTTTGATGGAAAGAGTGTAACATTTTGCCCAATTGAACATCCTCTCCGACTCGAGCATCAGTGACCTCGATCTTGTGCACCCTTCCTGGTTCACGTATGCTTTGGCCGATGTGTTGTCTGTGAGGACCAAGATGTGATGTCCCTCCAAAGTTGGCTGAAAGTGATGAAGAGCCAGTCAAATCACCCTCAGCTCCAGGAAATTTATGCTGTTCAGTTGTTCCGCCTGAGACCACTGGCCCTGCATCACCTGATTGAGGAGCTGCGCGCCCCAGCCATGAAGACTTGCGTCTGAGGTCAGTACCAGACAGTCTGGCTCTAGGAAGTAACAGCCCCGCAATAGGGCGGGAGATGTCCACCAGTGGAGCGAGAGCTGAATCTGTGGAGGTAAGGTCACTTTGTGAGATGAGTTGCTGCGGCCTGTCCACTGAAAGGGAAGGAGAAACCACTGTAAGGTGCGTGAGTGCCTGCGAGCCCAGGGGACGATCGTAAAGCAGGAAACCATCTTCCCTAACAGTAGTGACAGGAGCAGCAAGGGGATGGACCTCTGGGAAAGTACCTGGGTTACCAAATCCTTGAGACTCTGGACTCTGTCCGGTGACAAGAACACCTGTCCCTTGGCTGAGTCTATCACCGCCCCAAGGTGAAGGAGACGGGTGGACGGGATTAACTGGCTTTTGTCCTGATTGATCGAGAAGCCGTGCTGTTGGAAGGCACTGATCACCAACTCCCTGTCACGTGTTGCCTGGGCCAGAGAGGACGAGAGTAGCAGAATATCATCGAGGTAACACAAGACCCTCACAGGGAGGGGTCTGAGAGCAGCTGCCATCACTGACACCAATTTCATGAATGTCCTGGAGGCCGAGGAGAGCCCAAAGGGCATGGCACAGTATTGAAAATGGCCGCCCGCATACTCGAACCTCAGATACTTCCGGTGAGAGGGATGAATCGGAACGTGCAGGTAAGCTTCCCTGAGATCCAGAGACTGTAAAAGGTCTCCCTCTCTCACACTGCCTAGGATCGATCGAAGGGAATGCATTTTGAATCTGCGATAGCAGACAGACAGATTCAGCTGCTTGAAATTTAGAATCCCCCTCCAGCCCCCCGAATTCTTGGGGACCAAAAACAGAACCAAGTAGAAGCCGGTCCCATATTGATCCAAGGGAACCGGTTTTATGGCCCTTATGTCCAAGAGATGTCGAATCTCCTTAGCCATTAGATGTTGCTTCTTGGGCGAGACCGGAACCGGACAATGCAGAAAGCGACAAGGAGGGCAGCCGGTGAACTAGATGGAGAGTCCGTGAGCAATAGTGTGATGAACCCACACGTCCAAGATCGACTGCTCCTACTGGCGGTGAAAAAAATGGAGACAACTGCCAATGAGATCTGATGGCCTGAAGTCACTTGCCCCTGAGGAAGGTCTTGTACCTGGACCCACAGAACAGGCACTTGGCTGAAGACTGAAACCTGCCACGGTCGCGGAATTGTTGCCTGTCGAAGAAACAGTCACTGTTCTGGAAGGAAGGCTGCTGTGAAAAGGAGCTCCCAGGTCCTGAGGAAGCGCAAAAGGGCTGCCACTGAGAGTAAGGAGTATAATGGCACTCTGGTCCGCGGTATGATGCTGGCAGAATTTTGCGCTTGTCCTTGTCCTCAATGAGGACTGGATCTAGTGCAGCTCCAAAGAGTTTGGGGGCCTTATACGGCACCGCAGCCAGCTTCTATTTGGCCTTGGCGTCAGCTTTCCATCTGCGAAGCCAGAAGAGTCGCCCTGATGTGACTGTGGAAGCTAGCGCACGAGAGGCAAATTTAGCCGAATTCAAGGAGGCGTCCGCCGAATATTCGGTGGCGGCTACGATCTTATTGATATCTTGGTGTAATCTGGTTTCCTCGGGAGAAAGCCTCTCCTGTAGCTGTCTCAAATATTCTAACAATAGGAAATATATCTACTCCCCTTTTGATATTATTGACTTGAAATTAACTGTGAACTGAGACTACTGATAATCTTGTACTATATGTTGATTTAAGTTTAGGAAGAAAGATCAGAGATAGAAAGAGGTACAGATACAGTCTGGAGTAATATCCTAGATACATATGGTGTTGTGGAATAGTCACTCTCAAAAAATTAAAATGTCAAATACAGCTACTGTCACAAAAACAGTAAAAAAGACAACTCCCATGATGGTTTCACCTGTAGGGCAGAAATTAATAACAGATATGCAACCTACTGAAATATTAGGAACACCAGCAGCTGTACAAAACATGCAGACCTTTCTGAACATGATTCAAGAGGTCATGATGAAAATGCAGGAAACGATGAATAACAACCATGGAGAAATGAAAGGGGACATGTGTGAGTGAAGGGAGACATAAGGAAATTGGATGACAGAATGGAAAAGATTTAGGAATCAATAGCAAATAATGAACAAAAAATAAAAGTAGTAGAGGCCAAAGTAGAAAGAACTGAAAAGAAACTAGAAGCTGTGGAAGAGAGATGGGCAATGGAGAGAAAGGAGTTGAAAGAGACAGTATTACGTCTTGAGCTAGAGAGATCCTCCCATTATTTACGATTTCAAAATGTGGTAGAAAATAGAGAGGAGAACCTATATAAACTCATGGTGGAATTACTAGCAGAGCCCCTGCATATAAATAGACAGGAATTAGGGAACAGTACTGATGAGGTATATCAAATCTATACAAATTATATGAAACGACACAGACTACCACATGAAATTCATATTAGGTTCACAAAGAAATCAATTCATGATGAAATTTACAAAAAGACAAGAGAAGATAAATTGATGTATAAAGGGAAAGAAATTATAACACTAAAGCAATTACCCAAAAGAATTCGTGATCAACAGAGAAATTATCAATTCCTCTCTGCCAAACTGATTAACCATAGAATCATGTTCCGATGGTTAATACCAGAAGGCATGCTGATAATCTGGGAAGACAAAAAAATTAGAGAAGATACAGTAGAAAGGCTCAGGTATTTTTTGAACAAAACTTTGGGAAAGAACCAGACAGTAGAGAGGAATTAGAATCAAAGAGCCAAGAAGGAAATGAATCAAACCGAGGGTCAAGAGAACAATTAGAGACTGGAAATCAGTACAGAGCAGGGGTAAGAACAAGACAGCAAAGGGAAGTAACACAAAAAAAGAAAGCAGGAAGGACAAATAAGTAAATTTAATGGAAGAGGAGGTGAATTTAATATCAATTAACATAAATGGGTTGAATGCACCGATAAAGCGAAGACCAATAATCACTAAACTTTAAAAATTGAATATGAAAATAGTATGCCTACAAGAAGTGCATATCCCAAAAGGAAAAAGTGGTTTTTTGGAAGCCCCTAAAATAGGAAAAATATTCATAGCATTGGCAGAAACAAAAAAAAAAGAGGGATAGCAGTTTATATAAAGGAAAGGTTAAATCCCAAATAAATTTATGCAGATAATGAGGGAAGGACGCTAATGATTGAACTCACAATACAACAAAAGAGAATATTAATTGTAGTTATTTATACACCTAACATACATCAGAGAGAATACTATAGTAAATTACACAAAAAATTAATAGAATTACAGATGGATAAAGTATACATAGTAGGCAACTTTAACACAGTGGTAGACCCAAAAAAAGATTATAGAACCGGAAAAAAGAAAAATCATGAAAGGAAAATATTACCATATGCATTCTTTGAATTGGCCCAGGAATTTAACTTAAAAATCATGGTCCAGGATAGATATGCCTTGGATGGATCTAGAAACAGGAAAAGATATTGTGAAAATAGAAATTGAAACTAATTCATGGACAGACCACAACCCATTAAAAATCAGCTGGAAAGAAGTTAGGAGAAGAGGAAGATGGACTATGAATCAAAGGATAGTGAAAGAGAAGAATTTTATTCAATATACAAAAAAAGAATTAGGCCTGTTTCTAAAAGAAAATTGGAATGAAAAGACCACTACTAAAAATTTATGAGACACAACGAAAGCCTATGTAAGAGGTCTATCGATAGCATACACAATAAGGAAAAATAGAATCAAAAAGAAACAACTTACAGAGCTCCAAGGAAAATTAGCAAAAGTAGAACCTAAATTACAGAAAGAACCCCAAATCCAAGAAATTAAAGTAGAAAAGGAGCTAATTAAACACAAACTACAACTAATAACGCAAGAAGAATAGCACAAAAAATTAGAGCAGCTAAAGAAAATTATTTTGAAAATGCCAACAAGCCCAGAAGATGGTTGGCCTATAAATTTAAAAAAGGGAAAAGAAATTAATAAAACAATTAGAGGATGAGGATGGGATGGTGCACCTCCAGGAAGAAAAAAAGAAAAACATAGCAGTAAATTACTTTCAAACATTATATAGTTTAGAAAAAAATTGAAGAGAAAGATATTCAAAGATATCTCCAAAAAAGGAATCTTCCCAGATTATCAGAGTTAACAAAAGAAGTATTAAATGAGGAAATAACAAAACTGGAGATACAAAGAGCAATTCAAAAGCAAAAAAATAATAAGACTCCAGGCCCAGATGGAATCCCCGCTGAATTTTACAAAACATTTGAAGAGTCATTAGAACAATTGTTATTAGAAACATTTAATGAAGTACTGGAAAGGGCCAAGATACCAGAATCCTGGAGGGCATCTTTAATAACTCTCATCCCTAAAAACAATAGTGAACAACAGAAGATCCAGAATTACTGGCCAATTTCGTTGCTAAATGCTGACTATAAAATATTTATGGCAATAATAGCAGATAGAATTAAAAACATATTGAACAAAATTATACATTCGGACCAAAATGGATTCCTACCCAACAGATACCGTATTTTTTGGAGTATAAAACACACCAGAGTATAAGACACACCTTAATTTGGGGGGGAGGAAAACAAGAAAACAAGAATTCTACCTCTGCGTACCAGCATTTAAAGTGGCGCTGCTTTATGCCGCCCTCCTCCTCCTCCTGCAACCGAGAGGTGCCTCAGAGACTCAGCTGGAAAAGAGAGCGTCGATTACTGATAAGTTCTTTTCCAGAAAACTTATCAGGGTGCTCCTGTGATCTGCAGGGACTACTTGCTTTCCCCCAAAGAGACCCCTCGCATGCTCTGGGGGGGAGGGACAGAGCACAGCCTGAGGAACAAACCTCTTTGGGACTCTCTGGGGGGGAATCTGCCCGGCAGCTTCGGGAAACAAGGCGGGTGCCATGATTTGCAGCTGGTCACCTCTCTGGCCGCCCAGCAGGCAGCTCAGGGCAGACAATGGTCGCAATGACTTCACTCCCCAGCAATGCCGCTGCTGCCTAAGCCCTCTCCGCACCCAGGAGCTGAGCGAGCTGAACAGGAGTTCCTAAAGTGAAATGTCCCTTCTTTCCAGGCACTGCTGCCCGGATTCCCCAATGCAATTCTCAGAGCCGTGTTTCAGGCGGCAGGCAGCCAGTTCCCCTGCAAAGTGCAGAGGGGAACTGGGAACCGTTTTGGATTCGGGGAGGGGATTGCAGCGCTGCCGCCTGAAAGTGCCTTTCTTCCCATTGCACATTGCAGAGCCGCACGCCCTCGTCCTCCTCAGCAGACTCACCTTCTCTTTCCTCCTGGCCAGATCTGCCGCCTGAAATGCGATGCACTTTTTTTTGCCTCTGCATGTTTGGAATTGGGAAGGGGATCACAGGTCTGCCACCTGAAAACGCTTTCCTTTGGCTCCCCCCCCCCCCAGTATTTGGCTTCTCCCTGTTCCTTGGTTTGTTCGGACATGGTTTGTAATGTCCTCTCAGTAGAGCGAAGATTTCTTCTCTGGGTTGACTGTTTTTCAGACGTTGCTTTCTGTAAGGATTGCCTCGCCTCCTAACTTAAGAAAGTGAGAACTCTTGAAATGGAATATTTCAAAAAGAACCTGTTATTAAGCAGAAGTGACAGCAATGGATGCAAAGCAACATCTGAATAGCGTTAGGCAAGACAAGTTGGATTAAAGCAGTAGAGACCCCTCCCTTTAGCCAGAATGCAGATTTTAGCCAATACACAAGTGTGAAGATGTTTTCTTTATCAGCTACCCTGAGAACCAGATAAACATGTATTCCCATCGCTATCCTCCATTATCCTTTAAAGTGAAACATCCCACAGGGCCGTCATAAACATTCCCCAAAGTTAAGGAGATCTCAGGACACTTTGGCACCAGGATATAGGTTGTAAAATAACTGTTGATACAGGCAATGCTAATAAATCAAATCCAAGGCCCCCCCTTCTCCCAATTGAAGGGCAGTATCACTTTTAGGGATCTGATAGAGGCAATGATAGCATGGGCGAAAAATTTTGGCTATACGATAGATTTAGATAAGTGACAGAAACTGTGGGATAGTAATTATAAACTAACAATGTCAACTGCATATAAAGAGAACTTGTATAAGATGTTTTATAGATGGCACCTTGCACTAGCAAGGTTGGCAAAGATGTTTAAAGATAAGTCAGCTAAATGTTGGAAATGCCACCAGATACCTGGATCTTACTATCATATGTGGTAGACACGTGTAGAAGCACAAAAATATTGGATAAAAATAAGGACACATTTGGAAAAGATGACAAAACAACATATTGAACTAAAATCAGAAATATTTTTGCTGGGGATTTTACCCGAAAGCTATAATAAAGAGAATACTTATTTAATTATCCATGTTCTAACGGCAGCTAGAATTGTATTTGCACAACACTGGAAAAGTGAAGAGATTCCCATTGAGGAGAAGGTGATTAGAAAAATATTAGAATGTACAGAAATGAAAAGATTAACACTAGCAATTAAGGAGAAGGAACAAACTGAATATTATATGATATGGGAACTATTCTATCAATGGTTAGAGAGTAAAAGGGGAAGTGGAAATAGAAGAAAATTAAAGAAGAATAGAAAATATGTTAAGATAGAGGTATAAATAAGATGATAATTGTTAGCATTAGGATGAGGAGGATAATTATGTGTAATGCTATTATTATTGTAGTTTTATTAGAAGACATATTAAGAGGAAAAATGAATAGGCTTATAATGTTTAATTGTTTAATACACTATAATTTTAAGATTAGAGAATTATATTAAAGTGAATGATGTTGTGAATGTTGAAGGTTGGCACACAGAGATATTTCAACCCAGACGACACACTGTGTAAGGAAAGATGGAATGTTTGTATTTTGAAAAAATAAAAAACTTTTTATAAAAAAATAAAGAAGGGCCAGTAGCTTTCAATGCATTGAAACCCACAGACCAGTTTTCCAGTAACACTTCCATCTTGCCTCCATAGGCTAGTGTTCAATGCAAGTTGCCCTCTAGTTCTACCAAAATCTCTAAAAGCACCTCCTGCATAGCTGCCACCTTTGCCTGAGGATTCACCACCACTTAACCTGCCTTGCCTGACAATGAAGTACATATGTCTCAGCAGCCTCTCCTGCACTTTCCATAGTCTGTGGGCTTTCACTCCTTACCCAAAAAGCAGATGGGGCTCCTCCCCTCCACATTGCTACCCTGCCTCCTCTACCAATTCTGTTCTGCTGCCTCTTTGCCAGCTGGGCTTGGCAAACTCCCTTTGACAGAATAAGGCTCTGCTGCTCTGCTACACTCACTGCATGCATTCCAAGCCTTCACCCAGCTTCTGGATACTAGCCAGAAGCAGAAATCAGTGAATGGGAGTAGTGGGGCTAGGTGACAGAATGCAGGCTGGATAAAAGGACAGAGATGGGAAAGATTGGTGGGAGTTGAATGAGAGGCAGTTCATGCTGGGGAAGGGAAGCATCAGGTGATATTATGCTAACAACTGCTTTGCTTAGCTATTAGGATTGTAACCTGAGGACTACCTGACCCTAACTCACTGAATAATATTATAGAGAAATATTTAGGGAATCAAAGCTCTTGCTCATTCTCAACTATTACCTTAACCTTGCCCTTTTATTCCCACTGTCTTCCCATTCACTAGTACATGATCTAATGACTGCTCAAAGTACATCAACATTA
This sequence comes from Pantherophis guttatus, assembly GCF_059756535.1. Classification (NCBI taxonomy): domain Eukaryota; kingdom Metazoa; phylum Chordata; class Lepidosauria; order Squamata; family Colubridae; genus Pantherophis; species Pantherophis guttatus. The sequence continues at coordinate 58,813,297 of NC_142069.1, read as the reverse complement.
CTTCAACCTAAATATATTTATCTTCACTTAAAGCAGGGGTGTCAAACTCAAGGCCCCGGGGGTGAATCCGATCCATGGGGTACTTAGAACTGGCCCATGGGGCCGCCCTGGAAACCTCTGCCTCTGCCTCTGCCTCCGCCTCCACCTCTGCCAGTGAAAATGGAGCTCCATTTTCACTGGCAGAGGGTTGCAGGACACCATCGCAGCCGAAAACTGAGCTTGGGAGCCTGTTTTCATTGGCTTCGGCTGCCACAGGTGCCCCTGACACAAGTGAGGTTGAGCTGGCCACGCCCACCCCAGCCCAAGGTCAAACACTACCCTAATGTGGCCCTCAATGAAATCAAGTTTGACATCTCTGATTTTAGGTAATCCCTGGGTTAAGAGCATTCCCTTAGCGAAGATTCAAAGTTATGCGATAAGTGCCTCCTAACATTTGCGACCAAGGCCCAAAACTATGAATCTTGCAGCACCACGGCAGTTGTTCGTCCTTATGAACAACCACAGAGGGTCTGCAATATTCATCCTGAATGTTGTAGGCCCAAATGGAGCTTCTGAGCAGCAAATCTGCCCCTCCGACGCTCCGTTCAAGCCTCCAGAAGCCTCACCTGGCACGTTGCAGGTCAAAATGGCGCTTCTGGGGAGCGGATCCACCCCTCCAATCCTCTGTTCATGCCTCTGCGGGCTTTTCCCAGCCCACTGCAGGCTGAAATGGAGCTTCCAGGGGGATGGAGGGGCGGAGGGGTGGACCCCTCTGATGCACCATTTGGGCCTCGTGGGCTTCCCCTGGCCCTGTGGCCCCTCCAACACTCCGTCCCCCCTGAAGCTCCATTTCAACCTGCAACGGGCCGAGGAAAGCCCACAGAGGCCTGAACAAAGCGTTGGAGGGGCAGATCGACCCCCAGAAGCTCCATTTTGGCCTGCAATGGGCCAGAGATACCTGTGGAGGCCCAAACACAGCGTCGGAGGGGCAGATCAGCCACTGAAAGCTCCATTTCAGCCTGCAAAGGGCCGGGGTGGTCCACAGAGGCCTGAACAGAGCATTGGATAGGCTGATCCATCCCCAGAAGCTCCATTGTGGCTGGCAACATGCCGAGTGAGGCCTGTGAAATCCCAAACAGAACTGTAGACGGGCACATATGGCTGAGAGGCTGGAGAGGAGACTGCTTGCTAGATGTTCACAAGGTAAGTGACCCGGCGTGGCAGGTTGAGTGGGGGGAAAGCAATTGTGGGGAGCATGAGGTATTTCAGTGAGTCGGGGAGGCCTTGGGTGGTCTTAGGCTGGTGGCCTGTTCCATTACCACCACCACCCATGACCTTCTCCACCCTGAAAGAGCCACATGTGGCTTTGGAGTCATAGGTTGCTGACACCCGAGCTAAGGCAATCATTAACTAATGGAAAGGAAACACCAATTTCATTAATCACTGGATATTATAGCTGGGAAAATAGGAGAAAAAGCTGTACCACAACAGACAATTAATCATAGTAAATTTTGTCTTCCACCCCCTCCACCATCTTACTTAATTCCTGTCTAATAAGAATTAATATAGTATATAAATGGAAACAAATAAATAAATAAATAAATTATAAATTAGACTTCCGGTGGCTCCGCGTTCCCCGAATGGACGCTCCTTTAGGAGCTCCAGCCCCGTGATTCCGTTTGCCTCTAGAACAGCGAAAATCAGCTGTTCTAGCAGCTCGAAACTCTCCCCCAGGGAAAAAGGGGGAGAGAAGAGCAGAAGGGTCTGGGTAGAGCTCCCCTAGACCCCCAGGCTTTTTTTTTTAAGCCTGGGGTTTGCAGGGTGAGAGCTCCCTGAAAGCCCTTCAGTGCTCCGGATCAGGGACGATTCTGCTCTATGCAGAACAAGGGGCCGCGACCACACCAGCAGTGCAATTTTAAGGACTATGAGAAAATTTGAATCTGGATGCTGGCAGAGCAAATCAGGAGAACAGAAAATGCAAGTATTAAACTTTAACTCCGTTTAAAAGAAAGAAAAAGGATGGCGCTTAAGGGTGTTAAAACGAAACTTACAAGTGAAAGTAATTGTTAAAACTGCAACAGCTACCGGATTACGTGGCAAGAAAAAGATTTAAAGTGCTAGTGAAATGAAAAAGACTATGGTATTGGCCTCAACTACTTTATACTTTATACTTCTAAATTGTGTGGAAAATTATTGGATTTATTGACCTGATAGCTGAATAAACTTAAACTGGGAATTGAAATATGGCTGACATCAAGGATGGAGGATCATTACTATATGAACCAGCAAATTCACAAGTTGTGACTGTAGAGGTTTTACAAGAACTTTTAAATTTCTATACTTCTGCTATACTGGAATCAATTGAAAGGACTATTCAAAATTATAATCTGGAGAACAATAATGATTTGCTGGCTGGAAAAGAGGAAGAAAATCAAACTAATTTGTCTTTGGAGCAGGGAAAAGAGGCTGTCAGAAACACGATGGAAATTAGCACATTGAAAACAGAGGTTTTGACAGAGGCTTCTATGCAGTTAACTGAAAAGCAGCAAATAGACTCTTTCCTGCAGACTGATAAACTTTATTGTGACAATTCTTGGTTTTATAGACAGAATCAATTTTTAAGGAAGGAAGTGACTGATTATATAAGCAGGAAGAGTCAAAATGGAGGCTTCAAAATGAAGGAGATAACTTTTAGGAGAGAGCGATTTTCAAAGATGCATCAGTCTCAAATCTACATTCAAAATTTTTTGAAAATAAAAGCAGGGGGAGGAGCAATGCTGAAGGAGAAAGTATTATTGAAGAAGAAGGATTGGAAAAAATATAGAAAGAAGAGAAGAATTGAAGATTAATTTCTTTTGGGGAGGATCTTAATAATAAATTTGAAAAGTCTATTGAAATTAGCATTTCTTTTTTAAGTTTAAGTAAAAATGTTTAACTAAAAATGGATAGCATTTTTAAAAAATGACTGTGGTATTAAAATGGTTAATTTTAAAGTTAATGGATAGTTTTCTGAAAGTTTTGTAATTGATATTCTGAAGAATGAATTTAAGAGTTAGAATAACTAAACTCAATGGATTAATAGTATCTTTAAGGTTATATTCTGAAGAATATTTTATTGAAGTATTTTTTGAGAAAAAAAAGAACTTAATGAAGTACTAAAATGATTAATTTAAAATTGAATGGATGCAAAATAACATTTTCTTTTTTTTCTTTTTTTAAAAAGATATGCTTTAAAGAAAGTTTTAAAATGTTTAAATTAGAATTTTAAAAGGGGAGGCTGATGAACAATTTTTAAAAGAGGAGTTAAAGAGGGTGAGGGAGTTTTGAATCTTGTAGCAAGTTAGTATATTTTAGCTTATGTTTAGTTTAATGCTATACCCTGTTTTTGCTCTGGGAAGTCGGGGGTGGGGGTGGGGAGGGGGGGGTTGAAGGTTGTGTGGGGATAAAATAGTTATCTAATTTTAATATAATTAAAAGATAGATCAAGGTATTAATAGAGAAGTAAGAAAAATGAGGGAAATGTTATAATAAAGGGAATGACAATATTAAGATATGATAAATATTGGAGGAGTAAAAAGATTTAAAAGATGTATTCAGAAGATATATTGAATGATTGATTATGTATTATTTGTTTGGTTGTTTACAACATTAAAATATGATAAATATTGGAGGAGCAAAAAGAAGACTTAAAAGATGTATTCAGAAGATATATTGAATGTTGATTATGTATTGTTTGTTTGTTTATAAAATAAAAAAAACTTTTTAAATAAAAAAAAGAATTATAAATTGGAGAAAGATGATCTACTTTTCCCTTATATAGCAAAACAATGTTTCTATCAGCAAAGGTACTCTGATATTCATTCATATTTTGTAGCATGCTGCAATAGATAACTTAATTTGGGTTTCTGCTTCTATTTCTGAATTGGAGGGGAGGGGTTAATCAAATGTGGAAAATTGGAAAGTTATTTTACTGGAAGAAGTGATAGGCATGTCTGAGTCACTAAATTTCTTACATTCTGTGCAAAAGGGATCTGAAGCACTGCAACAACTTGTGTAAAAAATAACCAAGTCTTTCTTGAAGACATTACATAAACTTGTTGTCATAGATGGTCTAAGGAAGGGGTAGCAAGAGGAGGAGTCGAGCCGTATCCACAGCTCAACACACGAGCCGCAAATGAGATGGAAACACGGGAAGCCAGGTGGGGTTCGCAGCGAGAAAACTGCAACAAAGACTGGGACACAAACAGTGGTGGTGGCACAGGGTGATCGATCGGGCAAGCTGGATTTACGGTGCTATCGGATGATGTCAGGCAGGCGGCTCATTTCATTCAGTTGTATATGAATGGAAAACAATGTTTAACTGTCCCCTGGGTAGTTACCAGTTTCGAGTGATGCCATTTGGGTTGCAAGGGGCCCCGGCTGTGTTCATGCAGCTGATAAATGAGGTCTTGCATGAACACTTATACAGGGAAGTACTTGTATACCTGGATGACACCCTCATTTATACAAAAACAATGGAGGCACAAACCAGGTTAGTTTGTCAAGTTTTGGAAAAACTCCTATCCGCCAAATTATTTGTAAAGATATTCAAGTGTGAGTCCCATCGCACTGAATTGGATTACTTCACTTACAGAATATCAGGTGAGGGAGAAAAGATGGATCCTGCAAAGTTTATGATGGTGTTAGAATGGCAAGCCCCAAAAACAAGGAAACAATTGCAGAGTTTCTTGGGGTTTGCCAATTTCTATAGGCACTTCATCCCCTCATTCGCACAAGTAGCATTGTCCCTGACTGATTTATTATGAACTAAGCCCACTAAATCAAAGCCACAGCCTGGGCAGGCCATTTTATGGTCAGCGGAGTGTAAAAGAGCATTTGAAATGTTACAATTTTTTCTGGCAAAGATTAAATCACCATGGCTTCTTCTTAAGTTATTCCCCTCCAGGTATTCCTTTTGAGGAGAAGTGGGGTGATCTCCTCCCAAGTAGCCTTGCAGCCCTTCTCTGGGATTGCCTACACTCCACTCTCCTTGCCATTGGATCAAGTGGAGTAGACAGCTGTTCCCCATCAGAGATCAGCTGCCTATCAGCAGTTGATCCACTCCTGTGCCTGTGTAGCAGGCAGCTCTCCATCTGGTTGGCCACCTCACCCAATGCCTGAGGGGCCTGAGACATCATTGTCCTCAGTCTCTGGTGAGCCTTCCCTGTTGGATAATCTCAGTTCCAACTCTTCCTTCTGGGCTCTGATGGGGCCATGACAGGACTGGTGTCCTGCATCCTCTCTACTGCAGTAACACTGCTCCTACAGCCCATTCAGGCTGGGCTGCAGGGCCAGGTGCAGGTGCAGCCGCTGCTGCCGCTGCTGTGGTGCCTGCTGCTGATGCCATTGCAGCAACAGAGGTGGTTGTCCCATCACTTGCCATGGCTGGAGTCAGCTGGTCAGCTTGGTGTGCAACCTAGACCAGGGCTTCTCATGCTTTGAGATTGCCAAAAGCCCACCTCAGGAACTTTATAGCTTGCTCCATCATCCAGTCCTCTCGATCCTGTTCGTCTGCGATTGGTTCTTCCTCCATTTGTGTCTCCTGCTAGCTGCTTCCACGACTCCCACAGATGAATGTCACTCCAATGGGCTTCTTTTTCCACTCTTCCTTTTTCCTGACCCTGTGGTCTTGGCAGGTCGTCCTCTCCCAGGCACTCAGATAGATTCAGCCCTCCAGGAGGGGGTTTCAAGGTTGCTTCCCTCCAGACTTTGATCTCTTCCTGGTTGCTTCCTTGAGCCAACTTCGTTTGCACGGTTCCCACGGTAGAGGCGATTTCCTCTCTGGGTTGACTACAACTGCAGAGCTAGCCTAATGTCAGATCTGCTCCAATCTTATCCCTTAGGAAAGAAAGACCCTCAACTCCCATTTGGTTGAACCGAAAGGTTCTTTTACTAAACAGATGTTGGCTGCAGTAAAGTCAGGGTAGCTCTGAGTTTCTGGTGCTCAAAACATACAGAAAGGTTTCCCCTCATCCCTGCCCTCTCCCCGTGACCAGTCCATCTTCAGCCAATCAGAACTCGTCAAAGTGTTTTGAGAATGCAGAGATGTTTGGAGGTAATCCACATTCTTTCTTAGGGTGCCTGGCCTTGAATGCTGATACCAGCTTCTCTGGTCTTTATCACCTGTCATTCCCCCTCCCTATTTCCCATCATATACACAAACTTTATTTATTTATTTATTTATTTATTTATTTATTTATTTATTTATTATTTATTTTTTGGACTTATATGCCGCCCTATCTCTAAAAGGACTCAGGGTGGCTCACAACAATAAAACACATACAGTCCAATCCTTCCTTTAAAACTACCCAATAAAACTATAAAACTATAAAAACCACTAAAAACCCCTCTAAAACCCCTTCAGTCCAAGCCGGCCAGGTGAAATAGCGATGTTTTAAGGCCACGGCGGAAAGAGCAAAGGTCAGGGGCCACCCAGAGCCCCAGGGGGAGCTGATTCCACAGGGTAGGGGTGCCCACAGAGAAGGCCGCTCCCTAGGGGTTGCCAGCCAACATTGTCTGGCTGACAGCACCCCAAGGAGGCCCTCCCTGTGGGAACGCACCGGGCAATGGGGAGCTGTTGCTGGCCACAGATGGTCTGCCAAATACCCTGGGCCTAAGCCATTTAGGGCTTTAAGGGTGATTACCAGCACCTTGAATCTCATCCGGAGGGCAACTGGTAGCCAATGCAGGTCCCGCAGGAGGGTTGTAACATGAGAGTGTTGGGACACTCCCATCACTACCCGCGCGGCCGCATTCTGCACCAGCTGAAGCCTCCGAATGGTCTTCAGGGGCAGCCCCATGTAGAGAGTGTTGCAGTAGTCAATCCAGGAGTTGACGAGCGCATGAGTGACTGTGCATAAGGCATCACGATCCAGGTAGGGGCGCAACTGGCGCACCAGACGAATCTGGGCAAATGCCCCCTTGGTCACGGTAGTAACATGATCTTCCAGAGGCAGCCGTGAATCCAGGAGGACGCCTAAGTTGCGCACCCTATCAACAGAGTGCAACACCTCACCCCCTATAACCAGCGATGGAATATTCCCTTGGAACCGAGATGCCGGTATCCACAGCAACTCTGACTTGGCAGGGTTGATCTGAAGCCTGTTCCTCCCCATCCAGAGCCGCACTGCTTCCAGGCACCGGGACATCACGTCGAGGGCATCACTGGGCTGATTCGGGGTGGATATAAAAAGTTGGGTATCATCAGCATACTGATGATACCCCACCCCAAAACCACGGATGATCTCCCCCAGTGGCTTCATATAGATGTTGAACAGAAGGGGAGAGAGGACAGACCCCTGAGGAACCCCACAAGTGAGGGGCCTCGGGGCAGACCTCTGTCCCCCCGCCAACACCGCTTGCGAATGCCCAGGAGGAGAACAACCATAGAACAGTGCCTTCCACTCCCAACCCCTCCAGGCATCACAGTAGGATACCATGGTCAATGGTATCAAAAGCCACCGAGAGATCTAATAGGACCAGGACAGAGGAATATCCCTTGTCCCGAGCCCTCCAGAGATCATCCACCAGTATGACCAATGCCGTCTCCATGCTGTACCCGGGCCTGAAACCCGACTGGCACGGGTCCAGATATAGTGTTTCATCCAGGGCCAACGGGAGCTGATGTGCCACCATGCTCTCAACAACCTTCGCAATAAAGTGAAGGTTGGACACAGGACGAAAGTTATTCAAAATAGCTGGATCCAAGGCAGGTTTCTTGAGAAGGGTCTCACCACCGCCTCCTTCAAGGTGCCCAGGAAACTCCCCTCACCTAAGGAGGCAATAATCACTGCCTGGATCCAGCCAGGTGTAACCTCCCGGGCCGAATAAACGAGCCAGGAGAGACACGGGTCCAACAAACATGTGGTGGTACTCAGCTTCCCCATGATCCTGTCCACTTCCTCAAGAGTAACAGGATCAAACTCGTTCCAAATCACCAGTCCCGTCACCACCTCCTCGGCCGACCCTGCCCAGTCAGAGTCCAGCCCATCCCAAATCTGAGCGATTTTATCCCGCAGATGTTGACTATACTCCTCGGCCCGTCCCTGCATAGAGTCATCCCCTGCTCTCTGATTCAAAAGGGAGCAGAACACCCTAAACAGGGCGGCCGGGCGATTATCTGCGGACGTGATGAGGGCGGAGAAGTGAACATGCTCCACCGCCTCCAGATAAGATCGAGTGAAGGATCTCAACTGTGCTTAGTCAGACTTGGAACGGCTGGATCTCCAACAGCTCTCCAGGCCTCTCCTCCAACACTTCATCTCCCGGAGCTCCTCAGTAAACCAAGGGGCCAACCGGGATTTGCGTCGGGTCAGAGGTTGAAAAAGGCACGACCCGGTCAAGAGCCCTGACAGCCGCCTTATCCCAGGCATCCACCAGAGTCTCGACCGGGGCGTGAGAAAGTGAGAGAAGTATAGTCCCAAGCTCCGTCTGGAATCACTCAGCGTACATCAGGCGCCTGGGGCGGAACCAGGTGGTCGGTTCCGCCTCCCCGTGACAGGGGGGCGGCATAATGGAAGCCCAGCCTAAGGAGATAGTGATCGGTCCATGACAGGGGGTAAATAACTGGCAAACCCCCACCGAACTCACTCCGCCACTGCTCCGAGATAAAAACTAGATCAGGCGTGTCCCCCCCCGATGAGTCGGGGCCTGTATTATCTGGGTCAGGTCCATGGCTGCCATGGAAGCCATGAACTCCTGGGCAGCTCCTGACACCTTCCCCAGGGAGGGTAGGTTAAAGTCCTTCAGCACAATGAGTCTGGGAAACTCAACCACCAGCCCCGATATGGCATTTAGCAGCCCAGGCAGGGCCGTTGATACGAAGCTGGGAGATAATGTCAGGTGTGCTTCCTTCAAAGTCCAGGAAAGAATGACCCAAACTCCATTGTTCATAGAGAAAGGTACTTTTACTAGAAAGTGAAGTGAACGAACCAAAGGAAAACAGAATCTAAGGCAATGCACACGAAAATTGCATATAGAAAGCATCCCCTCCCACTGTCCACCGTAAATCATCCAATCCAAAGGTCTCCCAGGGGTCAGGTGGAAGCACATGTCTGGCAGCGTCATCAATCAGGAATGCCACGACCGTTGGCCCTACGGCAGCTTCAAAGATACAGTCCGGTGGCTTAACTATCGGTTTCGTTTCCTCCAGCACGCTCCCCCTCATGCTACCTAGCTCTCCCCCTTCCCGTTACTATGGCAGCCAAAGCAGTAAAGGCGGAGGCTGACATTTGGCCCCTCTGCAGAAGAGATGTTAGTCCTAAATAGGGAAAGAGAAAACAACACAACACAGAAATTAGGGTTTATCAGGATATTTGGTGTGAAACAACTGAACTTTCTTTGGCGTCCAGACATCACGTTTATTCACCCATTCAGCTTGAGATAATGGGAAATGCTTCCAGACGACCAAATACTGCACTTTACTGTGATGCTTCCTAGAATCCAAAATTTCCTTAACTTCAAAATGTTGTTCCCCTTCTATCAGTATGGGGACCGGAGGAGAGTCCTGGTTCGGACGCCTGAGGGTGGTGGGCGGAACTTAACCCCTGGGCAGAGCCTATTAACCCTAAAAACTCCTTCCAAAAGTTGGAGGTAAATTGCACACCCCTGTCCGAAATTATACGTTTTGGAGCGCCATGAAATCGATAAACATGTTGAATAAACAATTTTGCAAGGGTTTTAGCTGAAGGGATTTAATGCACTTGTTTGGAAAACAAATCCGTTACTGCCTAAATGACTGTGCACCCCCCACTCTCTGGCAGGTCTACAATAAAATCCATGGATATCTCTTTCCAAGGAGCATTTGGCCTTGCCACACTCTGAAGTAAACCAGGTGGCTTCCCCGAAGGTCTCTTAACTGAGGCACACACCAGACAGCTAGCTACATATGCCTCTATGTCCTTTTTGAGGGCAGATCACCAGAATTGTCTTTTAATGAGATGTAGAGTTTTAACAAATCCAAAGTGTCCCACCGTCTTGGTGTCATGAGCGTGCTGCAACACCGCTACTCTTAAACTGGCCGGAACATACAATTTGGCCCCAATCCAAGTTAGTCCATCACGGAGTGTACATTCATTCGAGTGGGTTCGAAACCACTCGTCAGTCTTTAGAGCTTCTTGTAGTTTCTGAAGCAAATTGCCCGAGAGGGCTGGATCGGCCCTCGTCTGTGCTCTGGTAATTGCTGGCGCTGCTGGTTGTGTCACAGGTATGATAGGCCAAACCACTTCTTCCTTGGTACTGTTATATTGAGGCAATCTGGAAAGTGCATCCGCCATGAAGTTCTTTCCACCAGGAAGGTAGCGTAAAGTGAAATTAAAACGGTTGAAGTGTTGAGCCCAGCGAGCTTGCTTTGGTGACAGCTTACGCGGTGTTTTCAAAGCCTCCAAGTTTTTATGGTCAGTCCAAACTTCAAAAGGATGCTTAGCTCCTTCAAGAAATTGTCTCCACGTTAACAATGCCCATCACACTGCAAAAGCTTCCTTCTCCCATATGGCCCATCTCCTTTCGGTCTCTGACAATTTGCGGGACGTATAGGCACAGGGTTGTAATTTCCCTTCTGCATTCTTCTGCAGAAGTACTGCTCCTCCTGCCACGTCGCTGGCATCAGCCTGTACTACAAAAGGCTCTTCCATGTCCGGATGTTTGAGGACTGGTTCAGCAGCAAACAACCTTTTCAACTTTTCGAATGCTGCCTGACAGTCCATAGTCCATTCAAGGGCTCGTGAGGGCTTTGGTCTTACTTCACCTTTTGTTTTCAGAAGATTTGTTATTGGCAGCTTGATTTTGGTGAACGAGGGGATAAACTGTCTATAGAAGTTAGCAAATCCGAGGAAACTTTGTAGTTGTTTGAGGATGCGTGGCACGGCCCATTCCAATACTGCTCGAACTTTTCCAGGGTCCATCTCTATTCCCTCATGCGATATGCAATATCCAAGATAGTCAATTTTGCTTTGGTGGAACTCGCATTTAGAGAGTTTGGCATATAGTTCAGGAGCCCTGAGTTTTTTCAGGACAGTTCGCACCAATTTCACATGGTCATCCATGCTCTCAGCATAGATAAGAATGTCATCCAAGTAAACCAGCACCCCCTTATACAGGTGCTCATGCAGTACTATAATAATAATAATAATAATAATAATAATAATAATAATAATAATAATAATAATAATAATAATAATAATAATAATAATAATAATTTTATTTCTATACCGCCCTTCTCCCGAAGGACTCAGGGCGGTGTACAGCCAATTTAAAAACACAAGACAAAACAATGATTAAAATTAAAATAATTAAATAGATTTGGCCGGTTTAAAACCCCAAAAATTTTAAATACCCCAATTTAAAATTATTATGTTGATAGCCCGACCTGGCGGAACAACAGGGTCTTCAGTGCGCAGTGAAACACCCAGAGGTTGGAGATCTTACGTATTTCCGGGGCAGTTCATTCCACAGAGAAGGCCCTCCCCCTGGGTGTTGCCAGCCGACATAACTTGGCTGATGGCACCCTGAGGAGACCCTCTCTGTGGGAGCGAACTGGCCAGTGGGAGGCTATTGGTGGCAGAAGTCGGTCTCGAAGGTACCTGGGTCCTGTGCCATGGAGCGCTTTAAAGGTGATGACCAACACCTTGAATCGCACCCAGAAGACCACTGGGAGCCAGTGCAGCTCGCGCAGGAGAGGTGTCACACAGGCACAATGAGTTGCGCCCATAACCACCCGCGTGGCCGCATTCTGGACCAGTTGGAGCCTCCGAGTGCTCTTCAAGGGGAGCCCCATGTAGAGAGCATTACAATAGTCCAGCCGGGAGGTGACAAGGGCGTGACTGACCATGCGCAAGGCGTCCCGGTCCAGAAAGGGCTGCAACTGGCGTATCAGGCGGACCTGATAAAAAGCCCCCCTGGCCACGGCCATCATTTGCTCTTCTAAAGACAGCCGTGCATCCAGGAGGACACCCAGATTGCGAGCCCTCTCCGTGGGGGGCAAAGATTCACCCCCAATAGTCAGCGATGGCACCTGCTGACTATATCGGGACGCCGGCAGCCACAGCCACTCGGTCTTGGACGGGTTGAGTCTGAACCTGTTCCTCCCCATCCAGACCCGCACAGCCTCCAGGCAGCGAGACATCACATCAAGAGCATCGTTGGGGTGGTCTGGGGTGGAGATGTACAGCTGAGTATCATCAGTGTACAGATGACACTTCACCCCAAAACCATGGATGATCTCACCCAGCGGCTTCACATAAATGTTGAACAGAAGGGGCGAGAGGACCGACCCTTGTGGCACTCCCCATGCAAGATGCCTCGAGGTCGACCTCTGTTAATCAATTGCATGAACACAGCAGGGGCTCCTTGTAGTCCAAAAGGGAGCACTCGAAACTGGAAACATCCCAGTGGGCAGTTAAACGCGGTTTTCCATTCATCCCCCTCCTTAATTCTTACTCTGTAGTATGCCTCTCATAAGTCCAGTTCGGTGAAAATTTTCCCCTTTCCTAAATGTGCTAGCATGTCCTTCACGAGCGGCAGGGGGTAAATGTTTTCCACGCAAATAGCGTTGATATTCCTATAATCAACTAAAAAACGAAAGGAGCCATCTTCTTTTTCTCGGAGCATTATAGGCGCCGCCACCCTTGGTCTGGCTAGTTGGATAAAACCCCGTTCTAGGTTTTTATCAATGAAGTTTCGCCATTCCCCTAGTTCTTGAGGGGTCATGGGGTAGATCTTTGGCTTAGGGAGCTTCACCCCGGGGAGTATTTCAATGGTACAGTCCGTAACTCTGTGGGGGGGGGGGGGTAGCACATCCGAGGCCTTTTCACTAAAAACTTCTCGGAGATCCCAATACTCCTTTGGAATCTTTTCCTCCCCTTCGATGTGGCCTATTGCCACTTCCGCCCTTTCGTGTTCTACTCCGTCCTCCAGGGGGTTTTCTTCCCTCTCTAGTCTCGGTTTTCATATAGAAAGCATCCCCTCCCACTGTCCACCGTAAATCATCCAATTCAAAGGTCTTCCAGGGGTCAGGTGGAAGCACACCTCTGGCAGCGTCATCAATCAGGAATGCCATGACCGTTGGCCCGACGGCAGCTTCAAAAATACAGTCCGGTGGCTTAACGATCGGTTTCGTTTCCTCCAGCACGTTCCCCCCCATGCTACCTAGCTCTCCCCCCTCCCATTACTATGGCAGCCAAAGCAGTAAAGGCGGAGGCTGACAGATAGGTACGTAATCAACAGGGCCAACTGACCTTGTAGTCCCCATCTCATGAGAAGGGACTCACATCCGTCTATCTGAGGAGCAGTGACCCGCAGACCATGGGCCTCCCTGATAATAACCGCCACCCCTCCACCCCTCCCCTGGATCCTCGGCTGGTGTAGCACCCGAAAACCTGGCGGGCAGAGTTCGTTGAGAGGGACACCTCCCTCCATGCCCAGCCAGGTTTCCATAATGCAAGCCAGGTCCGCATTTTCCTCCTCAATCAGTTCATCGATCAGGGGAGCTTTGTTAACCACAGACCTGGCGTTAAAATAAACCAGCCTAAGCCCAGGGACCCTCTCTCTCAGACCCCCAGGGAGGCAGGCAGAATCCTGGGGGCCGGAGCGGGCCACTGCATGAAGATAGCGGGGCCGCGCTCCCAACCCCCGGCACTGCCTCCCATTTGACCCACTGCAGCCATTTATTGCCTATCTATGCTCCACCCCTTTTAACCTTTGATGGCAGGATGGCTGTGAGGCACCAAGCTGAGCCTGGCAGACCTGACACCGACCATTTGAATGGATCACCCTCTCTATGGAAAGTCATGGTGCTAATCAACCATATAATCAGAAAATGATCTATCCATAACAAATTATTAATCTTTATTCCTCACCATCAAATCATGTCCTCACCTCTATGATCATGTAATAAATGATCTTGCATATGTTTCAAGGCTTTGTTGACCTGAAATAAACATGTTTCCATCGGTCTTGCTCTTTAGGTACATATGTAGGCTTGTTTTTTGCAGAAGCTGTTTGTTCCCTATTGTGTTCAATTTGGATGTATTGGTTTTCTTCTTTATTTTCATATATGAGGTCATCATTATTATTTTTTTAGAAGCTGTTTACTCCCTATTTTGTTTTGTTTCGCCCTGTTTAGGGTGACTCGCTCCCTCCTCTATCTGGGAGTGTGGGATGATCCCTTGCAGGGTCGAGCTGAGGATTTTGTGCAGTATCTGCATGATAAAATCGCTCAGATTCAGGAAGGCTTGGCCTCTGACTGGGTAGGTTCAGACGGGATGATTGAGGCAGGTCTTGAGAGTGTTATCTGGGAGGAGTTTGATCCTGTGGCTCCCGAGGACATGGACAGGATTCTGGGACGGCTGAACGTGACCACATGTTTATTGGACCCGTGTCCCTCCTGGTTGGTGATGGCTTCCTGGGAGGTTACACAAGGCTGGCTCCAGAGGATTATTAACGCTTCCTTGAGTGAGAGTGTCTTGCTGGCCGCCTTGAAAGAAGCGATGGTGAGGCCCCTCCTCAAGAAGCCCTCTCTGGATCTGGCTGTTTTGGCTAACTATCGTCCAGTCTCCAACCTTCGTTTTGTCGCGAAGGTTGTTGAGAGTGTGGTGGCGCGGCAGCTTCCGCAGTACCTGGATGAAACTGTCTATCTAGATCTGCTCCAGTCTGGCTTCAGGCCTGGGCACAGCACGGAAACGGCATTGGTCGTGTTGGTGGATGATCTCTGGAGGGCTCGGGGTAGGAGTTGCTCCTCTATCCTGGTCCTGTTAGATCTCTCAGCGGCTTTTGATACCATTGACCATGGTATCATGTTGCGCCGGTTGGAGGGGTTGGGGGTGGGGGGCACCGTTTTGTGGTGGTTCTCCTCCTATCTCTCTGACCGGTCGCAATCTGTGTTGGCAGGGGGGCAGTGGTCGACCCCGAGGTGCCTTGTTTGTGGGGTGCCGCAGGGGTCGGTCCTCTCACCCCTCCTGTTCAACATTTATGTGAAGCCGCTGGGTGAGATCATCTGTGGCTTTGGAGTGGAGTTCCATCAGTACGCTGATGACACTCAGCTGTACATCTCCACTCCAGGCCACCCCAACGATGCCCTTGAAGTGATGTCCCGGTGTCTGGAGGCCATGCGGGTCTGGATGGGGAGAAACAGGCTCTGACTCAGGCTGTTCCAAGACCGAGTGGCTGTGGCTTCCGGCGTCCCGATATAGCCAGCTGGTGCCATCGCTGGTTATTGGGGGCGAGTCATTGGCCCCCACAGAGAGAGCTCACAACTTGGGTGTCCTCCTGGACGCATGGCTGTCTTTAGAAGAGCATATGACGGCCGTGGCCAGGGGGGCTTTTTACCAGGTTCGCCTGATACACCAGTTGCGTCCCTTTCTGGATCGGGACTCCTTACGCACGGTCACTCAAGCACTCGTCACTTCCCGCCTTGACTACTGCAATGCTCTCTACATGGGGCTCCCCTTGAGGTGCACCCGGAGGCTCCAACTGGTCCAGAATGTGGCTACGCAGGGGATTATGGGAGCGACGGGGTGCTCCCATGTGACACCCCTCCTGCGGGAGCTGCACTGGCTTCTGGTGGTCTTCCGGGTCTTCAAGGTGTTGGTGACCACCTTTAAAACGCTCCATGGCTTAGGGCCTAGGTATCTATGAGTCCGCCTTCTGCCGCAAATAGCCTCCTACCGGCCAGTACGCTCACACAGAGAGGGGCTCCTCAGGGTGCCATCGGCCAGACAATGTCAGCTGGCGGCCCCCAGGTGGAGAGCCTTCTCTGTGGCAGCACCCGCCCTCTGGAAGAACCTACCCCCAGAGATATGTATGATCCCAGACCTCCGGACTTTTTGTCGGGCCCTTAAAACTCACTTATTTCATCTAGCCGGGTTGGCTTGATCCCATCTTTCAGTTTTAATTTGTAATTGATTTTATTGGGGTGTTTTAAATTGTGGGCCGAAATTATTTAATATCTTTTTAATTTGTTTTAAATTTTGTATGCTATGTTTTACTTGGCTGTTCACCGCCCTGAGTCCTGTCGGAGAAGGACTCAAATCAAATCAAATAAATAAATAAATAAATATTTTGGTGTGGTCTTCTTGTTTAGGTTGAGATTTCTCGCTTTGTTCATTGAGTTTCAGAGTGGCCAGTGTTGCCTGTTGACCCTTAACTTTTTCTTCTAGTAATTCAAGTAGTTTACATTTGATACATACATAGTTTGGGTCTTCTGTGGGCATAAGCTGAAACATATGGCACAGTTTGCAAGTCACTAGTGTCAGTCTCTATTTCCATGACTTCTTTGTTTTTGTTTGTTTGCTAAAAAATTTCTAAAAATTTAAATATTTTCCCTGTTGTGAAGTGTCAGTTTACAATAGTTTACAAGAATTCTTCACCTTTTGTTCTCTGTCTTGAAAAATTAATCACTATCTTCCCTGTTTTAAGTGTCTATCTCTTTTTCTGCGTTTTTTTTTTTTTACTTTTTCCTCTTAGATCATTAAGAATTTAAAATTTAAGTAGAATGATCCCTTCAAATATAGTAGTAGTGCAAAAAGGTGTTACGGATAAATCCACTTCGTTGTTACTGTGTTTCCTCAAAAATAAGACAGGGTCTTATTATCTTTTTTTTTTTATTGCAAAAGTTTTACAATTACATTTTCACCCCTTTTTTCACCCCCCACCTCCCTCCCCAAACTTCCCATCCTCCCTAACCCTCCCTAACCCTCCCCCCCAGACTTCCCTATTATGTACTCATAACTAATAATACTGATATATATACCTGAACCCATCCCTCCCCCTATATTATTTTCCCTCTTTATCTCTTTACATTATGATATTTCTAATACATTATTTTCAAATAAAAGCTATTTGGTACTTTCTAGTTTGGTATTTGTTCTGAACATATTCTATCCACCTTTTCCATTCCCATTCATAAGTCTCTTGTGAACAATCTTTTAAATATGCTGAAATCTTCGCCATCTCTGCAAAACTGGCCATCTTCAAAGTCCATTCCTCGATAGCTTGGCAAAGTCTAGAATTAGACTACCACAGACTTTTTTTGATATGAAAGAAGATATGGAATTAAAAGATGTTTGGAGAATACATAATCCAAATGAATTGGACTACACTTTTTTTTCGGATAGACATAGATCTTTTTCTAGGATTGATTTTATCCTGTTGTCAAATGATTTACTTGTTAAGACAAAAAGAACAAAGATTTTTCCAAGAACTCTGACTGACCATAGCCCTGTATGGATAGAAATTGAGATGGATAAGGTTGAGAGACGTTCTTGGAGATTAAATGAGAACTTGTTTAGATATGAAAAAAATACAATAGAACTTAAAAAGCATTTGAAAGAATTTTTTGAAATAAATTTGAATAAAGGTACCCCAATTGAAATTGTTTGGGATGCAAGTAAAGCTTATATGAGAGGGGTACTCATCTACATGAATTCTAAACATAGACTGTTCCGACAAAAGAAAAGATTTGAGTTGGAAATGGAAATAAAGAATAAAGAACAGTTACTTATTAAAAACCCAACAGATGAAAGAATACGAAGTGCTATAAAACTTTTGAAAGACCAATTTCAAATGCTTATGGCGGAACAAGTTGCAACAAGTTTACAATACGCGAAGCATAATACATTTTGCAACGCTAACAAACCGGGCAGATGGTTGGCTTACACATTGAGGAAAAAACAAAGTATACGGACTATTGATAGTATTGATATTGGAGGGAAAGAAATCTTTCAACAAAAACTAATTAAAGAAGCTTTTGTGGATTATTATACTAAACTATATGCTAAAGAAGAGGTGCAGAATGGACTTATAGAAAAATATTTAAAGGATAAGAGAGTTACAAAAATTACTGATCAACAAAAGGAAAGAATGAATTATCCTATAACAGAGGAGGAGATAACAGCAGCAATTAAACAGCTAAAAACAGCCAAAGCTCCTGGCACGGATGGTTTGACCGCAGTGTATTACAAAACTTTACAAGCTGAAATGGTGGGACAACTTAGAGACTTATTTTGCAATATTCAACAAGGGGGCAAAATACCCCCATCTTGGACAACTGCTTATATATCTTTGATACCAAAAGAACAAGTTGGTCCTAAAAAACCAGAGAATTACAGGGTCTTATTATCTTTTAAAGCCCCAAATAAGGGCTTAGCCTTATCGGGGGAGTCTTGTTATTTTGGGGGTGCAGGAGACCCTGGATGGCTTGTGCATTCACAGCTGGGAGTCTGGCAGAGAGAGGCTCCCTCCATGCGCTGCCATCAAGCTCCTCCCATTCCGCAGTGTGTGTGTGTAGAATGCAAGCAGGCCAAAGCCGCCAAGCCATGTAAGTGCCTGTCTCCTCCCACCCCGCTCGCACACCTCCCAGGCCTCACCACGTCAATGTGAACAAAGCCGGTGAGCACCAGGTCCTTGAGGAGCTCATAGCAAATGTCGCCAGTGCCCACCACCAGCACCCACATGGAAGCCACGGCCTGGGCAGCCCCCCCCCCGCAGAGTCCAGCTCCAGCTCCAGCTCCAGCCATCACCATAAAGTGGGAAGCACACTCCCTGAGCAATCGCTGCCCTGGCTGGGGTTTGGAAGCCGCAGAGGCGGAGTTTGGGGGAGAGAAAGAAAGACTTCTGCTGCTTCTGCTTTTGGCTGCATGCAAGGAAAGCAGCAGAAGTCTTTCTTTCTCTCCCCCAAACTCCGTCTCTGTGGCTTCCAAACCCCAGCCAGGGCAGTGGCTGCTCTGGGAGTGTGCTTCCTGCTCTATGGTGATGGTTGCCAGAGGCCTCCCCTTCCCCCCTGCTTCTCTTCGCTCCAATCGCCCCGCGGTCCCCCTACCCGAGTGCTGACTGACCAGAGTGCCCACCAGCAAGCCCGGGAACCCCCTCTACCTCAGGAGTCACCAGACTGGATGGCAACCAGGCCAGACTCTTCCTGGGGAAGGGAGCCTCGTGGGACCCTTGCCCACCCTCCCTTCCTTCCACAGGCCCTGCTTACTCTTTCCAGGTGCCTGGCACCGACATGCCAGGCAGTTGTGCCAAGGGCAGCCCCGACAGACACAGCTCGGCCGGCCCAGCCATGGCCAACGCTCCTCGCCCACGGCTGAGCTTGGCCGCAGGGGGGCGGCCAAGGCCTCCACAGGCAGTGGCGGCAGCAGCAGCAACAACTGCAGTGCCTCAGCGATCCCCACCAAGAGAACTGCGCCCAGCTGCAGGACGCGTCAGGCCTGCCATTGTAGTCCTCCACGACTGTCCCACCACGCAGCTTCTGCCCCGCCCCCACCGGAAGCGCACATGCTGATTTCCGCGTGGCCTGCATGGAGGCCTCTCTGCGGCTGGTGGCCACCCTACCAAGGAAGACCCAGGGTGGTGATGCTGGCACTTTGGCTGCTGTGGCTGGTGCTCGGTAGCGCGGGCTATGCGGATGTAGTGCCTGGGCACGGGGGCGAGAGCGGGCGGGGTGCCAGCATGGTGCAGGAGCAGGTGCTCAAGGTCTACAGTCAGTGCCGCAGGTGGTGGAAGGGGTGGGGGCGCAGTAGTTTGCAGGGATGTGGCTGCTTTGGTAGGGTTGGGGGGGTGAGGGACGTGTGTGTGTGCGAGAGAGAGAGGGGGGGGAATGGAGAGAACATTGCTACCAGCCCTGGATAACTCTCTGAGGTTGGATCAGATCTCTCTCTCTCTTTCTTCTCACTCTCTCTCTCTCACACACATACACACACCGTTCTTTCTTTGGGATCGCAGCACAGACGCCCCTTTCCGGATTACAAGGCTGAAGGCTTCAGATGGAGCATTTTGGAGATGTGTGTCTGTGCTGCGATCCCAAGTAAAGAATGATTGGCAGGAAAAGGAGGAGGAGGCCGGCAGCTGGAGGTCTGGGCTGAGTTGCACAGCCCTTGCTGGCTCAGCTGATCAGTGGACAGCAATTAAGGGGCTGAACCTTCATGAGGTGACTGGGGAAGGGAAGAGCTGCCTCCTTTGCTGGCCATGTCCACCCTTCACTAGGGCATATTTTCGGGGGAGGGCGTATATTCACGCCCACCCCAAAAATCAGGCTTGGCCTTATTTTCAGGACATGTCATATTTTCGGAGAAACACGATATTAATACCCTAGTTAAGGTCTTAGTTTAGTTTACATTACCCATTTAAACTGGTAAAACAAAAAATCCCAATATTGTTGCATGCTGATGATGCAGTGCTACTGTCACAAACTCTACTTATCCTTTAGTGTCTAGTTAAATATTGTAGCAAGGAACATCTTCAAATTAACTACCAAAAGACTAAAATAATGATATTTATTACCAGACCCAAGCTACATCACCAGGTTATCAAGAGAAAAAAACAGTACAGATTAAATGTTTAAAATGCTTAAATTCCTTGATAAGCCAAGGAATATAGCAACTATTTTGGAATTATGTGTCCCAAATGCAGCAATAACAACTGGAGGTCGTAATGCAGACAGTTGAAATCAGAGTTTTGATAGACATTGACTACTAGCTAAAAAGAAAATTCCTTCCACTTGGCTTTATTTTCTTAATATATTATTTCTTAATATATTCCTTAATATATTCCTATGTGAAGCAGACTGTAACTTTTAAACTATGCTTCCTTGGACTTTCACGCATAATTTTTACTGTCCCTAGGCCAGTAATGGCTAACCTTTTTGCCATTGCGTGCCAAAAGTGGGGGGAGCATGGTGGGGTAACATGCACGCATGCCCACATCCATAATTCTATGTGCCCTGCCCCCCCCCCCCGGTGCTTTTGGCATGCGATGGCACGGTGGGCCCGGTAGGCCCGTTTTTTTGCTCTCCCCAGGCTCCAGTGCCTTTCTAGGAGCCTGGGGAGGGCTTTCCCCACCCTCCCAGAGGACCTCTGGAGGCCGGAAACAGTGTGTTTCCTGACTTCTGGTGGGCCCAGAAGGCCCGAAAATCAGCTGGCTGGCGCATGCATGCATGCCGGAGCTGAGCTCGTGTGCCCACCAATATGGCTCCACGTGCCACCTGTGGCATCCGTGCCATAGGTTCGCCATCACGGCCCTAGGCTATGGACAGGCAATAATGACTTCAAGAAAATGTATCAAGGACATAGATCTTTAAACAGAAATTAATTTCCAAACTTGCAGAAATTGAGTGTTTCACTTACCACAGAGGAAAACCTGGCAGCTGCTGTGTTTTCCCCAAAATAAGACAGGGTCTTATTTTCTTTTGACCCCCGAAATATGGCCTTGGCCTTATTATTGGGGGGGGTTATTTTTGAGGTGCAGGAGGCTCCTAAACCTTGGCCCGCGGCAGGGGGACTGGTGCTGGAGCACACCACTGCCACTTGAGAGAAGAAGAGAGAGAGGAAACGCTGTGAGAGAATCCATTTCTCACGTTCTTCTCCTCCCAGGCGGCAGCAGCACATTCAGCTCCCTGAATCTGGCTTGCTGATCTCGGCCAGCAAGGGGGAGTGGCAGGGGGAGAGTGGTGGGGTGGCGGAGAAGCGAGACGCATGAAGTGAGATGGAACTCCCCTTGCTGTCTCTTCTCCCCCACCCCTCGCCGGCATGGCAGGAACTAGAAGTCAGGTAAGACAATGTCTCACTTCTCCACCGTGTCTCACCTGACTTCCAGTTCCTGCCATGCCCGGTGAGGGGGGGGGAGAAGAGATGGCAAGGGGAGCCCCGTCTCGCTCCATGAGTCTTGCTTCTCCACTGCCTCACCCCTTCCCATCTGCCACTACCCCTCGCCGGCTGAGATCGGCAAGCCAGATTTGGGGAACTGAATGCGCTGCTGCCACTCAGAAGGAGAAGAAGGTGAGGAGGCGAGGCTGGAGAGGGGGGGAAAGGGAGGGGGAACATGCCCCAAGCGCCCCACATGCACCTGCCATCCACGTGTAATGGCCTTGCAGAGGCTGCTCCCGCAAACCCTAGCTCGTGTGCCCCTTCTCTTAGTGATGCAGAAGTGAGATGCATGTCTTACCTAACTTCCAGCTCCTGCCATGCCTAGTGAGGAGGGGGAGAAGAGATGGCAAGGGGAGCCCCATCTTGCTCCATGCATCTCGCTTCTCTGTGCCCCACCCCTCTCCACCTGCCACTCTCCCTTGTCAGCCAAGATCGGTAAACCAGATTCGGGGAGCTGAATGCGCTGCCGCCGCCCGGGACAAGAAGAACATGAGAAATGGGCTCTCTCGCAGCACCTCCTCTCTCTCTTTTCCCAAGTGGCAGCAGTGCATCCGGTTCACCGAATCTGGCTTGTTGATCTGAGGTGGCAGCGGCAGCAGCCCTGACCCAATCCTCGCTGGCAATGCTGCAGGCAAGAACCAGCCATGCCGATCCTGCTTCATGGCTGCGCAGACAGCCCCCACCGGTCACTGCTCGGAGCTCCAGTGCCAGTCCCCCTCCCCCCAGTTCCAGGTCAACAGGGCTAGGGCTGGCAAGAGGTATTTTTGCGGCCGCTCTTTTTGCGGACACCACTAAGAGAAGGGGTGCAGGAGCTAGGTTTGCGGGAGCGGCCTCTATGAGGCCGTTCCGTGTGGATGGCAAGTGCGTGTGGGGTGTGTGGGGCATGTTCCCCCTCCCTTGCCCCCCTCTGGCCTCGTCTCCTCACATTGTGTTGTTTACGCAGCAGCTGCACATGCATCTAAGTATTTGGGGGGGCTTTGGGGGGGTATTTTAGCGCATGCACTCAAAAGCCCAATTGGGCAGGTCATAGTTTCGGGAAAACACAGTATCTCTTTTCATTTATGTTCCCTAAATATAGAAACACATTTGCTAATGCAAGATTTCACTTGCAACTTTCAACAGTCTTAGAGTGTAGATTTAGTAACATACCACTCAAGGAGTCATCATACTTTTGCAAATCAGGAACTTAAAAAAATGTTATTCATGTACCTTTATATTACAATTTTTAGACAATCATTTCAAGCCTATTGCTCCTATTCTGCTAAAATTTCCAAGTCATAGGGACTAGTTTCACATTTCTTAATATTTATCCAATAAAGGTATTATCTGCATTACATATAATGCAGCATGTTTTTTCCAGTAGCTGGTAATATTAGGCACAAGTTAATATCTAGAGAAGCCCTGGGCACTGTCTTGTGAATAACAATAGAGCACAGTATGATTCTTTTTGGGAAAATACTAAATAGTAAATAAGAAATAGCCTGGAAACTTATTATCTTAAGTATTATTTACTTTCTTTATTTTACTCTTTGTACATATTTTATTCTGCTGGTGTTTGGCCATAATAAAGATGTACTTATTGCTAATACTAGTAATTTAATGCATTGAGAATGTTAATAATAAACATATAAAGTATACTTCCCCAACAATCAGTAAGTACTAACATGCAATTTTCAGCCAGGAAAAGCAAACACAATCCTCAGTACTGTCTATGCACCAAATACTTTAATTATAAATTGAAAAAACAAATTTTTTCTTCAGAGCATGTACCATCCATTTGCTTAATGTCATAGTATCTGTTATGCACAATTCAACATTCATTTCTACATCCATTAAGACAAGAACAGTCTGTATTCTTGAATTGCCAAGAGTATACTTAGCAGAGAAACAGCACCACTGTATGGCTCTTCATTTTATGGTATTAGGAAATAACCAAACACATTTATGGCCACGCATCTGTAAAAATGAAGCACTAACAAAATCATTCAAACGCCTACCACACGTTCTTTTCCATACTGAAGAAAAACTGTTCTGGTCACATCATATTCATCACAAATATATCTACGTTCAGAATAAAGTTATATAATCTTCCATCATTAAATCACTACTGCTGTTGTAACATTGCAAGTTACTTATATCTGCCTATAGCAAAACAACACAACTAATGAAAATCAGCAATGGTAATCATCGTACAACTGTCACTCATCAATAAAGAAGAAAACAAAGACATGCTGACATTTGCATAAAGCTACTTACACAAGTGAAACCATGTCTCCACGTTGTACTTCATAATTCCGAATACTCCAATGATTTAAAAGCACTATATCAGATACTTGCTGTTCTACTGGATTCAGTGAAGGCTGGGAGGATTAAAAAGGAACAGGTATTACCATTCACAAACAGAACAACCCAATCAACTTGCATAATAGCTTTCTTCTACCTGTGTCCCCTGAGAAGCCTAGAATTCTTATCAATAAGAATTGGGGGGAAAAGTGGTCAAGAGATTTGCAAAGAATCAAGCTTAGGAAAGCTCTACACCGAATCGTTAAAAGCACTGAACTGTATCACATGCTATCTACTTGTAACCCATGCCACGTTGCCTAAGCTATGTATGTAAACAGAGGCTGAAAATATGAGGAAAATAATACCTGCATATTAGAATATTGTAGAATATTTTACAATAGTTGATCCAACCTTTTTACAAAAGGTTGCTCATCTGATCTTTAAAGTTAATATACTGAAAAGACAGTTTTGAAGTAGCTTAGGGAGAAGTACCAAGGAAATACTAGAATTACAAATGCACTTCATCTATAATAAATCTAATGTGAACACTCTTTTTTAAGTCATGGGGGCATTGCTCATATTTATGAAGTCAAAGCTATAGAATTATAGAAGCGGAAATACAATGAAATTTATACTTATTATATGAAATGACATCTACTATATAAAAAAAACTATACATTTCCATTTGACAATGTTCATGTCGATAAGAAATGATGGCTGCACTTACAAAAAGTTATGATTCCATGGCAAAAGTCGGAAGCAACAATTTATTACATAAAAAACTCATTGCTATAAAAACAAGTCAAATGTTGGTTGAGATTGGAAGTAAAAATAATTTCTCAAAATTTTATTAAGAAATATTAGAATTACTTCATTTTTTTCTAGACATATCAAAACCAAGCCATGATAAACAAATAAGGGGCCTGGTGGCTCAGCAGACTAAAAGCATTGTGATTAACACCAGCTGTCTGCAATTACTGTAAATTCAAATCTCACCAGGCTCAAGGTTGACTCAGCCTTCCATCCTTTCTAAGGTAGGTAAAATGAGGGCCCAGTTTGTGGGGGCAATAAGCTGACTTTGTATAAATATACAAAAGTATGAAGGCTATTGCTTAACGCATTGTAAGCTGCCCTGAGTCTCCGGAGAAGGGCGGCATATAAATTAAAGTAAAAATAAAATAAAATAAAATAAAATGTCAAAGTATCAAAAATTATTGATTTTTGGTACCCTCTCCCTCCAAAAATTGTATTTTTATTTTGCAAGTTATTTCCATATTGCTTTTTGTCAACAAAACCGTTTCTGAAACATAAATCACTGTGGTGATGCAGTGGATATAATGCAGTACTGCAGGCTACTTCTGCTGATCACCGGCTGCCAGCAGTTTGGCAGATCAAATCTCACCAGGCTCAAGGTTGACTCAGCCTTCCAACTTTCCGACTTGGGTAAAATGAGGACCCAGATTATTGGAGACAATATGCTGACTCTGTAAACCGCTTAGAGAGGCTGTAAAGCACTGTGAAGCAGTATATACCATATTTTTCAGAGTATAAGATGCACTTTTTCCCCCCTAAAAGAGGGTGGAAATGTTGGTGCATCTTATACACTGAATACAGCCATTTTTGGCTTCCCAAAGCCCTGCCCTGCTTGTCCCATTATTGCAAAAAAAAATGGGTTCATTTTTCACAAAAACAGGATGCACAGAGGGTTTGGGAGGCCTGCAGAGTACTCCTGGAGGCTGGAGAGGGCAAAAACGCCCCCATTTTTGCAAAACGGGGGCATTTTTGCCCACCCCCCCAGCCCCCAGGAGAACTCTGCAGGCCTCCCAAACCCTCTGCGCATCCCATTTTTTGCAAAAACGGGCCCATTTTTCATAAAAACGGGGGTGTTTTTACCCTCCTCCAGACCCCAGCAGCACTCTGCAAACCTCCCAAACCGTCTGTATACCCCATTTTTTGCAAAAAACTTTTTTTTCTAACTTACCTCTTCAAAATCTTGGTGTGTCTTATACACCGTGCATCTTATAGTCCAAAAAATATGGTAAGTCTAAGTGCTTTTGCTACAATATCTTTTTTTCCAGTGTATAAAGAAAACTCCACACACCCAAATGATGGTTTGAATCCTTTACCGGCACAAACTAACATCCATAAATCAATACAGGATGATTTTGTTGGAGTTAATGTTTTGTGCTCCCTACCACCTTATAAAGCTTTATCAACCAGGTGACCCTTAACCCGGCTCCTCCCCACTTATCAATCATTGTTCCCTTAGATACTGCAATTAGGCATTACTCCCACACGCTCCCAGCTCGATGGTTACTCCTCCAGATTAGCCATCATTATAGCCATTTCCAAACCTCTCCATGACCCTCAGTCTCTCAGCCTCCCCCAACAGCTGCTCAGGAAGCCGCTCCCAGCTGTACTTGCTGACCAGTCCATTCAGAAAGCTTGCTGCCAGGCCGGGAAATGACAAAGATGCAGGCAAGGAGGAATCTTCACATTGCTTGGTGGCCAGGAGGTAAGCTGAGGAACCAGGGTGCCATGGGAGTTGCCACTTTGCCAGAACCTTGGCACCCACCGGAATGGCAGCCTCGACACGTGGCCACGCGTTGGGGCTGACATGCGAGCCCCCTACCAGGAAGTTGGGACCTGGAACACAAACAGCAGAGTGAGCTCAAGCCGGGCTATCCTCTCCCCCGGTTTCTCTGGATTTTGTCGATGGAATGCTATGGTTAGTCTGGGGGCGTTCATGTCTTCACTGGGTACCCAGGAGGCCTCTGAGAGTGGATACCCTTTCCATACTACCATATATTGGAGTCTTCCTTTGTGCCATCTCGTATCTAGGATATCTTCCACCTCAAATTGCGGTTCCCCCCCCCCCACAAAAGGCTGTGGCGGTGGTACATCAGGTCCCCTTAATGCAGAGATGCGGACTGGCTTGAGTAGGCTGCTGTGGAACACTGGATGGGTCTTCCCCAGCAGCCGGGGCAGACGAAGCTGTACTGTCACTGGATTTATCACCCAGAGACGGGCAAGGGCCCTATGTATTTAGGTCCGAGTTTCTTACCAGGGAGGCTTACTTGGTGCACAGGTACATCATTTGACCCACTTTGAACATAGGCTGTGGCCTTCATTTTTTGTCCGCCTGCCGTTTGTACCTTGCCACTGCATGATTTAATGCCTCTTTAACCACTTGCCATATGCCCTTCGTTTGGTCTGTCCATTCCTTCACTCCGCCATCCACTGGGGCAATTTTAGGGTATTTTGGTATTGGGACAAATTCTCGTCCCGTTGCAACCTGGAATGGGGTATATCTTGTACTGCTATGGATAGCTTTATTGTACGCTACCTCAGCAAATGGGAGTAAATCTGCCCAATCGGTCTGTCGATGTTTGACATAACATCATAGATACTGTGCTACTATGGCGTTAGTCTTCTCTGCAGCTCCTGGTAGTGGTCCCCTGGTAATGCAAACTGGATGGCCTGAGGGATGGGGCCACCGGGAGTTTGGAAGGTTACAGTCTACAAATGGTGGGTGTTTATTGTTTGGATTTGGTCAACAGGTATGATAGCTTGCACCACCTCCTCATGGGCACTTTCATATTGTGGCTTCCTGAATAGGACATCAGCCAGGAAGTTTTTCCCCCTAGGTATATATTTCAGGGTGAAATGAAAACACCTGAAATACAAGGCCCACCTCACCTGTTTTGGCCACAGTCATCGGGGTTGTTGCAGGACCTCCAAATTCTTCTGGTCTGTCCACACTTCAAATGGCACAACCCCGCCCTCCAAGAGATACCGCCAAGTCATCAATGCCCATCAAACAACAAAGGCCTTCTTCTCCCAGATCAGCCAGTTATGTTCTGTCTCCGTTAATTTCCGGGATGTATATGTGCATGGCTGCAGCACTCCATCTCGTTCTTTTGTAACAGGACTGCAGCCACGGCGACGTCACTAGCATCAGCCTGCACCACAAAAGGCTTTGCCAGATCTGGGTGTTGGAGGACTAGTTCATTCATGAAAAGCGCCTTTAGGTGTTCAAATGCTTGTTGACATTCAACGGTCCAGTGTATCAGGTGACCTGCCCGAGGCTTCCCTCTGAGATGTTTTGCTTTGAGGAGATTGGTTAATGGTAGAGCTATCTGGGCAAATGACGGGATAAGCTGGCGGTAGAAATTGGCAAACCCCAGGAAACTTTGTAATTGTTTTCAGGTCCTGGGAACCTGCCAGTCTATCACTGCTTTGACCTTAGCCGGGTCCCTCTCCACCCACACTGGTGATATGCAAAACCCTAGGTAGTCCAATCGGGTCCACTGAAACTCACATTTCGATAGTTTCACATGCAATCATGTGTGTAACAGTTTCTCCAGGACTTTATTGACTAGGGCAGTGATGGCTAGCCTTTTTGCCATCACGTGCCAAAAGCGGGGGGGAGTGCGGGGGGGTCACGTGCACATGTACCCACACCCATAATTCAATGGCCCCCGCGCATGTGTGCACGACCCCCGCTTTTGGCATGTGATAGCATGGTGGGCCCAGTAGGCCCATTTTTCACCTTCTCCAGGCTCCAGAGGCTTTCTTGCTGTACTTTCTTTGGGGCCCGGACATCCCGTTTATTCACCCATTCAGCTTGAGACAAAGGGAAATGTTTCCAGGCCACCAGATATTGCACTTTACCATGGTGTTTCCTAGAGTCTAAAATTTCCTTAACTTCAAAATGTTGCTCCCCCTCTATGAGTATGGGAACTGGAGGGGAGCTTTGGTTCGGCCTTAGCGGAGACGAGTGTTCAGGTTTCAACAAGCTAACATGAAATACAGGGTGTATTCGTCTCAACGTTTTTGGCAACTCTAATTCAACTGTTACTGGATTAATCAATCTAATCACACGAAATGGACCCACATACTTGGGACCAAGCTTTTTTGACTTTTGGGAAGTCTGTAAGTACTTAGTGGAGAAGTAGACCTTATCATCCACTTTATACACGTGTGCTGGGGACCTTTTCTTATCAGCCTGGGCGTTATGGGCTCAGTGTGCCTCATCTAATGCTTTTCGAGTTACTGCCCAAGTGCTCCTTAATTGTTCAATCCAGTCCATCAAGGATGGGTTCTGGGGATCATCTTGTGGTAGCTCGGGGATCGGTACGAAATCTTGGCCCGATGCTACCTTAAACGGAGTGAACCCGGTGCTACTGTGTATGGAATTATTATATGCCACTTCTGCAAATGGCAATAAGTCCACCCAATTGTCTTGCTGGTAATTTACGTAACATCTCAGGTATTGTTCTAAAATCCCATTGGTCCTTTCACAAGCCCCATTTGTTTGGGGGTAGTGACTGGAACTAAGTCCCTGGGCGGAGCCTATCAACTTCAAAAACTCCTTCCAGAAGTTGGAAGTAAACTGTACACCCCTGTCCAAGATTATCCTTTTTGGAGCTCCATGTAGTCGGTAAATCTGACGAATAAACAGTTTTGCAAGGGTTTTTGCTGAAGGGATCTTTGAACAAGGGATGAAATATACTTGTTTGGAAAACAAATCTGTCACCACCTAAATGACAGTGCACCCTTTACTCTCTGGTACGTCCACAATAAAATCCATGGATATTTCCTTCCACAGGGCATTCGGCACTCTGAAGTAATCCAGGTGGCTTCCCTGGAGGTCTTTTAGCCGAGGCACACACTGGACAGCTAGCCACATATGCCTCTATGTCCTTCTTGAGTGCAGGCCACCAAAACTGTCTCTTAACAAGATGTAGAGTTTTAACAAATGCAAAGTGTCCCGCTGCCTTGGCGTCATGGGCATACTGCAATACTGTTACTCTTAAACTGGCAGGGACATACAATTTTGCCCCAATCCAAGCTAGTCCATCACGGAGTGTACATTCATTCGAGTGGTTGTTAAACCACTCGTCAGTTTCCAGGGCTTCTCGTAATTTTTGAATCAAATCTCCCGAGAGTTCTGGCTCGGCTTCTGCCTGTTCTCTGGTAGTAACTGGTGCTGCCAATTGTGTCGAAGGGATAATAGGCTGAACCACCTCCTTCTTTTTTTTTTTTTTATTGAAAAAGTTTTCAAATACAAGTTTTTCCCCCTTTCCCCCCCTCTTCCCCAACCTCCCCTCACCACCCATCCCCCCCTGTGACTTCTTCTTCACAACAATAAGCTAATTCATAATTAATTACATAATATTTTACCATGCCCTTACTCACTCCTCAAAGTACTGACCCTTAGCATAATATTCTTATAACTCCGCTTTTCTCCGCTTTTCGCAATAATCTACCCTTTTTCTCCTCCCCCAAACTTATAAAATATTATTATTATTACAACAACATAACCTTTAATCTTTTATATATATTAATATAACATTTCAAAGCAGCCTTCTCCAAATTTAACATTTATTCAGTTCTATCCAATTCTTCCACTCCCCAAAATATATGACTTAAAAATCCTTTTTCTTAAACTAATCAATCACTAAACTAGCCTATTTCAACCCAGTTTCCTGCAAGATTACCATACACTACAATTCTAAATATAATCCACTGCCCACTCTGCTAAAACATACATATGTCTATATATACATTCCATTTTATAAAAAGAGAAAAGACAATAAATTTAAATTTATAATTCATTTAGTATCTTCTTTGATGTCTTTCCACTAGATTGTTAAATCCATCATCCATAATAGGGTAACATAGCATCCTGGTGCAACAGTTTATTCAAAATCTTCAGTCATCTTCTGCCCCCATCAATAATGAATATCCTCATGTATATATAAAAGTAAACACAACCACCCGAGTGACATTATAATTATATTCCATATAGTTGTAATTGTGGTTTTCATCAGGATTATAAATTCCCATCATCTTAGTGGGTAACAGCCAGATCTTCTGCATGCCCCAGCATGACTCTCTTGCCTTGTAACTCAAAATAGTTATAATATATTTATCGGTAAAAGAAATCCAAAATAGATAGTTCAGATCCAACAATGTAAGGCTCTTTCCACATCCCAAAATCACGGCATTGCAGAGATCTGCCACTTTCCTCAAGATAGCATTAAACGATAATTCGCCTCCAATATCTTTTCACATATTCATTTATTTTTTAAAATCCCTGGCTTCACTGTTGCTTGGTTTAGAAACTATTTCTACGAGATCTGTTTCTTTTCTTTTTCTTTTGCGGGTTGCATTTCCATCCAGATTTCCTTCCTACAAGTTGTGTATCAGCTGATCGGTTGTCATTCTGCTTTGTAAATTGATCTTGTTGGTTTTGTTTTATTATCTCATATGTCTTTTCCATCACTTGTATATCAACTGGTTGATTTACGCACTTGTCTGTAACTTGATAATTCATCACATTAGAATCAGATGACACTGCTCTCAAATTTATAGACAGTCCAGCTGGGGTATCCAAGGAGTCCGAAGACAGTTTATCTACCACAGCCTCTGTAATTTGATGTTTTCCCTTTATTTCCAGCTCTTTTTGCTTGTCCTGTGTTATGCCTAAAGATGTTAAATTTATTTTTAAATTTTTTTGATAAAATTCTTCCGCTTTTTCGACAGTATTCAGTTGGTGAATTACTCCTTGGTGTCTCAATATTAAACCAACTGGGACGTCCCACCTAAATAGAATATTCCTTTTTTTTAACTCATTCACTAGAAAACCAAATTTCTTCCTCTCCATTAACATCTTGGGCGGGAGTTCCTTAAAAATCCAAATCTTTCTTCCACGAAATTGCAAAGTAGAATTATAAGAATTCTGCACAATATTATTTCTAATTTCTTTGTCTGTAAAATAAATCACCACATCTCTAGGCAATTGCCTTTGTTTTGCCAACCAGGAGTTTATTCTATAAATTCTGTCAATCCTGCAAAACACTTCGTCAGGTTGAACCTTTAAAATCCCAGCCAGAATTTCAGAAGATATCTTCCTTAAATCATCTCTGTCATTTTCCTGCAGACCTCTCAGTCTAATTGCATATTCTGTAAAATTGTGTTGGATCATTAAAACTTCTCTTTCAATCCTCTGTTGTACATTTTCTTCATTACCAGTCTTTTGATCAGCCTCCATTTTAAGTTTGTCTTCTGAACTATTATCCTGAGTGTTTGCCAAATCCTTTTTAATTTTTTGGATCTTGTCATCCAAATTCTCCTCAGTTTCTTTCATTTTAGACTCTAATAATTTAGTATTTGCATCCAACTGAATCACAAAGTCTGCTAAGCCATTAGCTGTTTTTAAAATCTTTCGATCCAAAAAGCCAAACTTAGATTTCACCAATTTCTTTGATTTCCAACTTAAATTTTTCAAGTTGCTGATTCACAATCTCATCCCTTCTTACAATCTCCTCAAGAAGAAATTCTATTATATTAAAGTCAGGTTTCTGAGACTGGAGAGTTAAAACTTGTTGATGTAATTTATTAATGGGGGAATCCCCCCCCCACTGCCTGTTTGTCTAGCTTTATAAGAGACTTTCACTTCCGGTTTGCTGTTTGTCCCCGCTGGACGCTCCTTCGGGATCGTCGAACCCACTGCCTGTAAGAGCCGCCTTTTTCAGCGGAATGGCGGCTCGAAAAAACTCCGTTTCCATTAGGAAACGGAGATAGAGCCGGCTGGGGTGGGTAGAGTCCTCTGCCTAATCCCAAAAGTTTTTTATTTACTTTTGGGAGGGAGCGGAAGAGACTCCCCGTATCCCCAGCCGATGCTCCGGGCTCTGGGAAATCTCTGCTACACGCAGAGCTAGGGGGCAAAAGCAAGCCTGTAAATCTGTCAAATAAATTAATTAAAGAAGATATGAGCTGGACCTCTGATCCTGAAGCGCAAGTATTCTTTTTATTTTATTTTGCCTAAGAAGTGAAGTGAAGGGAAAAAAGTTTTTTAAAATGGCGATTGCTGCTGCGGCTTGAAGAGAGACTGAAAGGGAAACTCCTTCCGTTTTCAATTACAAAGTAGCGGAATGAATACTTTTGGCTGTAACTGAAGGCAAAACCTCACTCTCACTTCTGTTTTTTTTTCCTTTTTTTCCCCTTGGGGATCTGATATTGATCTTGGTTGGAAAAAAGTTTTTTTTTTCTCTTTTCCAGTAAATTTTGTCTGCGTGGAAAAATGGCACTGAGACTGAACCACCTCCTTCTTGATGCTGTTGTACTGAGGCAATCTGGAAAGTGCGTCTGCCATGAAGTTCTTTCCACCAGGAAGGTAGCATAGAGTGAAATTGAAACGATTGAAATGTTGGGCCCAACGAGCTTGCTTTGGGGACAGTTTATGTGGTGTTTTTAACGCCTCCAAATTTTTGTGATCAGTCCAATCCTCGAAAGGGTGCTTTGCTCCTTCTAAAAATTGTCTCCATGTTAACAGCGCCCATCTCACTGCGAAAGCCTCCTTTTCCCATATGGCCCATCTCCTTTCCGTTTCTGATAGTTTACAGGACGTGTATAGGCACAAGGTTGTAGTTCCCCTTCTGCATTTTTTTGCAAGAGTATTGCTCCCACAACTACGTCGCTCGCGTCAGCCTGTACTACAAAAGGCTGTTCCATGTCTGGGTGTTTGAGTACTGGTTCAGCCGCAAACAGCCGTTTCAACTTTTCGAATGCGGCTTGACACTCATAGTCCATTCAACTGGTTTCGAGGGTCTTGGTTTTACTTCACCTTTTGTTTTCAGAAGATCCGTAATTGGCAGCGCAATTTTGGCAAACGAGGGGATAAACTGTCTATAAAAGTTAGCAAATCCCAAGAAACTCTGTAGTTGTTTGCGGGTGCGTGGCGCGGCCCATTCCAATACTGCTCGAACCTTTTCAGGGTCCATTTCCATTCCCTCATGCGATATGCGATATCCAAGATAGTCGATTTTGACTTGGTGGAATTCACATTTAGAAAGTTTGGCATATAGTTCAGCAGCCCTGAGTTTTTTCAGGACAGTTCGCACCAATTTCACATGGTCGGCCATGTTCTCAGAGTAGATAAGAATGTCATCCAAGTAGAACAGCACTCCCTTTTACAGGTGCTCATGCAATACTTCGTTGATCAATTGCATGAATACAGCAGGGGCTCCCTGTAAGCCAAAAGGGAGCACTCTGAACTGGAAACATCCCAGTGGGCAATTAAATGCTGTTTTCCATTCATCCCCCTCTTTAATTCTCACTCGGTAGTATGCCTCTCTTAAATTGAGTTTGGTGAAGACTTTTCCCTTCCCTAAGTGGGCTAACATGTCCTTCATGAGTGGGAGGGGGTAAACATTTTCCACGCAAATGGCGTTGATATTTCTATAATCGACCACCAAGCGGAAGGAGCCATCTTTCTTTTCGTGGAACATCACTGGCGCCGCCACCTTAGGCTTGGCTCGTTCGATGAATCCCCGTTCAAGATTTTTGTCAATAAAATTTCGCAATTCCCCTAATTCTCGAGGGGTCATGGGGTAGATTTTTGGTTTGGGAAGCTTCACCCCGGGGAGTATTTCAATGGTGCAGTCGGTAGCCCGGTGGGGAGGCAGCGCGTCTGAGGCCTTTTCA
This sequence comes from Pantherophis guttatus, assembly GCF_059756535.1. Lineage (NCBI taxonomy): Eukaryota > Metazoa > Chordata > Lepidosauria > Squamata > Colubridae > Pantherophis > Pantherophis guttatus. The sequence continues at coordinate 58,778,870 of NC_142069.1, read as the reverse complement.
CTAAAAACTTCACAGAGATCCCAATACTCCTTTGGAATCTTCTCCTGCCCCACAATATGGTCTATTGCTACTTCCGCTCTTTCCGGTTTTATATCGTCCTTCAGGGGTGGACTTTCCTTCTCTGGAATCGGTTTTGCAGTGCGGATGCGCAGGACCCCCATCTTCCAATTTACCCGTGGGTTCCATTTACGAAGCCAGGGCAGTACGAAGTATGAGGGTCTCTCCATGCCAGGGGCCACAATAAATCTGAGATTCTCTACATGATCTCCCAACTGCAATTCAAGGGGTTCGGTCATAAAACTGGCTGGGCCCCCTCCTGCAATCGATCCGTCTAGCTGACAGAACGCAATGGGTCTTTTTAACGTTTTTAGTCTCAGTCCCATTTCCTCCACCACCTTGGGGCTAATTATGCACCTGGTGCACCCCGAGTCTAACAGGGCTAACATTTGGGCATGGGTCCCTGTGGATGGCACCCTTACTTCTACGTGGATGAGCAGGGGGTCTTCCGTATGACTCACCCGATCGTCGGTGTCGGAATCGGAGTCCGTCTCGCTGTCCTCGCTGTTGGTCGGAGTTCCCAGCTCACCCTGGTTTCGGGGAGCGAACTCAACGACTTCTCCTTTCAGGGCACTGCCACGGGTCTTGGCGGGTATTTTGTCGCCCTTCTTGGCCCCGGAGCTGGTTTGGAGAAGCATTCAGCAGCCCGATGTCCTTCCTTCCTGCATTTGAAGCAGGTGAAGGGCTTTGATTTGGGTTTGAATTCTGCTCTCCCCCCAGCCATCTTTGGTGCTCCCTTACAGTGGAAGGAAGATGACTGGTCCCCTGTACGCCCTCCTCGGAGTCGGCTTCGGGCCAATTCAATCTCCACATCCTCAGCTACTATGTACCAACTCTGCAAGTCTTCGGGGACCCCCATACTTCTACAGTCTCGGTATATCTCTTCATTCAGCCCATCTTTGAAGCTCTCCAACAGAGCCATTTCTGACCACCCTGTCATATAGGGTGCCAGCTCACGAAACTCTTAGATATACTCTGCCACAGGCCTCCGGCCCTGCTGGATGCCCTTCATCCTGAGTCTCGCCTTTCATTCAGCTAAGTGGTCTTCAAGTGGTCAACCGCTTCCTAAGGGCCCCCATGAACTGATTGTAATTTCTCAGTAAGGGGGAATTATTATTGTGGAGGACCACCATCCATTCAGCTGCTAATCCCTCTAAGGAGTTCGTGACACATCTCACTTGGGCGGCATCTGATACGTAGTCTTCCCCCCAGTCCTGCATGTGGTTCCACACTTGGGTCAGGAAAAACCCCAAGGTCTTCGGATTTCCACCATATTTCCCAGGTAGGGGGGAATTTTTGGCTTTTTACGTCTGCGGGGGGGGGGGGGCTGCAAGGCGGGAGGTCCCTGGCCGGCTGCATCCCTCCCTTGAGCTGCAGAAGCCTGGGATGTTCCTTCCTCAGCTTTTTCCTCTCCCCCACAGGCTATCTCTTCTGGCTCCCCCCTGGGGCCTTCTCCTCCCTTCTCCACAGGGAACCCAAAAGACTCATGGCTCTCCCGGCTTTTCTTGCTCTCTTCCACATCACGGAGAAGTTGTAAGGCTTGTGCCAGCATGAAGCTTTCCTTTTGTTCCTGCAGCCAGACTGCCTCTTTCTTACGAGGTCGGGAGCTGGTTACTCCCCGGGGGGTCCTCCCCCAGTCCAGCAATCTCCCTACTCCTTTCGACCATCTGGCTTCTTCAGAATCCAGCCAGAATTTTCCCAACCATTCCGCATTCTCTTTCTCCGCTTGGAGGGCGGCTGCCGTGGAACTCACTGCCCCAATCTGGTCTCCGTCACTCTCTTGATCTGACATAATTTGGATTACAGTCCCCTCGGTTTTTGTCCGGGATGACTGGAGTGAGTTCCATCTTACTGTCAGGTATGCTTCCTTCAAAATCCAGGAAAGAATGACCCAAACTCCATTTTTTATAGAGATTAGTACTTTTACTGAAAATGAAGCGATCGCAACCCAGGTAAAGCTGGAACTAAGCAAAACGCGTGAAATTGCATCTAGAAAGCATCTCCCCCCCCCTTGTCCATCGCCCATCATCCAATCCAAAGGTCTCCCAAAGGTCAGGTGGAATCACGTCTGGCAACGTCATCCATCAGGAATGTAATGACGGTTGGTCTGACGGCTCCTTTGGAGAATGGGTTTCGTTTCTTGGAAAGACTCCTCCTGTGCCCTTTCCCCCTTCGCCCCCCTAACTGTTTCCCACCCGTTTCTTATGGCAGCTGAAGCAGTAAAAGCAGAGGCTGACAAACGGCCTTCCCCATCCCCCTGGAGGCCCTTCGGAGGCTGACCCACCCAATCAGCAGCCTCCCCCTCCATCACTGCTGTAATGGCCATTACTCTGTCCCACTGGGAGGTATAGAGGTGGCCGTACCTATCCATGTGGTTTAGTACTTGCCCTATAAAAAGGGCCACCTTTTCCTCACTCCCATCGAATGCTGATCTAATTGCTGGTGGATCCCAACACCCCACTGCAGGCTGGCCTTGGGCCGTACATGCCATTTGGCCTGCAGCCTTGTGGGAAGACACGGAGGCCATCAACTATATTAAGACAGCTATTGTCAAGATTTCAATTGACAATAGAATTAGCTCCAAATGAACCATGACAACTACACTACTTTTACAATTTTCCTGGTACAGATGCAGTAGTACAAAATGGCAAAGCTGTCACACAAACTGTAAAATCACATGCTTTTTACAATGCTTTAGCTTCTCTGAGAGAACTTGGCTCATATTTTTAAATGAAGCAATCTGATTTGCAATTCTGGAACTAATATGCAGAATAGAACACAGGTATCTTTCAGTTTTCAAACTCCCTGATTATGCAATATATTTCCCATTCTACTTAGTAACAAAATTTCCACAAAAATTTGTTTCATGGGGAAATATGTTTAAAAGAACATCAAGTCATATGTCTATATGTAGTTTTAAATAATGAATATATGAGATCATATGAAGTTAGATAAAACCATGCAAAATCAACAAGGCCTACAAACAGATCTACTGTCCATAGTCATCTTCAATAACAAAAATGAATATACCAGCCATATTGCATGAATTATAGAGAAGGCAGGAATCTATTAAACAGTCTCCTTTTCAAGAGCAAATAAGGAATTTGGGGTAAAGTTTTAACATTTCAAATAGGCCTTAATTCAAAAATCTAACCACTGCCTTCAAAAATACCATCACTGAAAATCTTAAAAGTACTAAATCTCACTGTGTTACACAGTAGAACCATGTAACTGAAATTACCAGAAACTTGATATTTAAGGAACAAATTAAATTAAATATTTTAAGGGAGGTATTTATAAAAGAAAGAAATGTTAATTTCAAAATAGTGTTTCCCTAACACACAACCTTAATGTATCAGATCATTCAAATGACTTATGTTTAAAGAACAGTTGTGGAAGATATAATAATTTCTGAGGCACAAAATGAAAATCAACATACACGGGTTCACTCTACTAAAGTCCCAATCCGCATTTTTGCAACACTCAGAGAATTAATATTTGCATAAGGCTACCTCTCAAACTTTCAATCTTTACACAAATTTCATTAACTATCTCAAGATGAGCTTGTAGTTGCAATGCAGACAGTCGTTGTTAAGGAATTTGGTGATGTATTTGGATTTCTCCTTCATATTAAGAAAAATCTGGAAGCTTAGAGCTCAGATTGAACTAACCTGCTTGTTTTTCCACTCTTGCTGGCTGAATAAAGGAGAAGAGGAATGGAAATCAGCAAAGCTTTTTGTAATATGAAAGACTCAGACCTTTGATTCCCATTGTGCCATCCCATCCCATCCCCATGTGCCACAGTCTTGCAGTCTTGTGAAATCATGCCCCTGCTATGGTCATGAACAAACTTTGGGGTTATTGTCTATGGGGAGATTTTGCACAGAACCTAGGGGTCTGGGACTTTTAGTCTCTGACTTTTCATTCTCCTCGAGTGTTTCTCCTTGGGCGATTTATCTCCTCAGCTGGCATGCCTCCAGTCATTTGCCCTGGGGAATGGGCCACCAGACTCTTTGTCCCAGACCCTTCGACACGGCCCATTCACAGAAAGAGGGTTTGTCCTGGGTGTTCCGTCCTCAGTGACAATTAGCCCCCAACCAATTGGCTAGAGGGAGTGTAATAGAAATCCAGTGAAAGGAGAGAGATGTAAAAGAATTTGCCAAAATGCCTGACTTCCTTCCTTCCTTCCTCTCTCTCTCTCTCTTCTCTCCCCCCCACCACCAATACAGGGAGGAAAGTTGGTTTACTCGTAAGTAAGTCTTACTAAATTCAATGCTAGGATTTAAATCTAGCGAAAGGAGAGAGGTGTAAAAGAATTTGCCAAAATGCCTTCCTTCCTTCCTTCCTTCCTTCTTCCATCCATCAATCTATCCACCATAACAGCATAACACGGCAACTAGCCATGTTTGAGGCTCCTCTAGAGGGGTGGAGTTCCAAAAAACAATATCCATCTTTCTTTATTTTATTTTATCCCCCCCCACCGCACAATAGTCTGGTCTCCAGTTCAGAAGAGGAACCAACTGCTCTCTGCAGTGTGATCCAGTGAAATGGCCTTTTATCCAGTGAAATGGCCTACGTTTCCTTTTTCACAGACACACACACACACACACAAAACCTTCACTAAGCTCCACCCCTCTAGAGGAGCCTCAAACATGGCTAGTTGCCATGTTATGCTGTTATGGTGGGTGGGTCGGTGGGTGGATGGATGGATGGATGGATGGAAGGAAGGAAGGAAGGAAGGAAGGAAGGAAGGAAGGAAGGAAAAATTCTCTTCTATTGGACCCTTCCAGACTTGGTTAACTAACTAGTTGAAGGGAGGGAGGGAGGGAGGAAGGCTTTTAGCCCGCTCAGTAACAGTGTCCCTGTATTGGTGGTGGTGGTGGGGTGGGGGATGAGAGAGAAAGAGAGGAAGGAAGAAAGGCATTTTGGCAAATTCTTTTACACCTCTCTCCTTTTGCTGGATTTAAATCCTAGCATTGAATTTAGTGAGACTTACTTGAGTAAACCAACTTTCCTCCCTGTATTGGAAGGGGGGGGGGAGAGAGGAAGGGAGGAAGTCAGGCATTTTGGCAAATTCTTTTACACCTCTCTCCTTTCACTGAATTTAAATCCTAGCATTGAATTTAGTAGGATTTACTTCGGAGTAAACCAACTTTCCTCCCCGTATTGGTGGGGGGGGCAGAGAGGAAGGAAGGAAGGAAGGAAGGAAGGAAGGAAGGAAGGAAGGAAGGAAGGAAGGAAGGAAGTCAGGCATTTTGGCAAATTCTTTTACACCTCTCTCCTTTGGCTGGATTTCTATTACACCCCCTCTAGCCAATTGGTTGGGGGCTAATTGTCAGAGAGGACGGAACACCCAGGATGAACCCTCTTTCTGCGACTGGGCCGAATGTCAAAGGGTCTGGGACGAAGAAGCCGGTGGCTCATTCCCCACGGCAAATGACTGGAGGCGTGCCAGCTGAGGAGATAAGTCAGGGGAGAATTGCCCGAGGAGAAACACCAGAGGAGAATGAAAAGTCAGAGACTGAAAGTCCCATTCCGGAACCTAGCATTGGGTAATATGGAAACCAGCTACCCTTGGGACATCTCTACTGTCATTACTAAGGAGAACAGCTGATAAACTTATAAGAGATTTGGGTATCATCTTGCTTGATATGTATGTTTTTTATGTTATGGTTTTAAATCCGTTTGCTTGTATGTTATGTTATGGTTTTAAATCCGTTTGCTTGTATATTATGTTATGGTTTTAAATCCGTTTGCCTGAGCTAATAATACAACTTAAAATCCTTTATTTACTGATATGCTTATTGTCTCTGGATCCAAAAGAACCAATTGCCTGGGTATCTGATTACTTCCCTGATACTTGCTAAAACAGAACTCCTGTCTACTAGAGGAAAAATAGTTGTTCTTTTTTTACTGTACTTTGTCTGTTGAAACTGCTGACAATTTAGGACACAACTAATACCACTCTGATGTATTTCGGAACTAATAACTCAGATTACTAGCACTGCAAAACAGACAGATAAAGCAGCACTGCAAATCAGATATTTGTATATCTGATACCACTATTCAATTCTGACAAATAAATGCCTGGTTTATTAGCAAAACTATGTTCTTCAGAAACTGTCCTGCTGCATTACACATAGCTTTGCTCAGAATGTGAAAACAAATGTAAAAATAAGGAGAGTGAACCATATTACTTGTGTTAAAATCAAAAAGGAACTCTTAATTTTAAGCACAGTGTGAACCAGGATAATGAGTACCCAAAACCAGCTAGGAGCCTTTGGTCTATTACAAGTCCAATTCTTGTAGATTGTACAGTGAACATTTCAAATAAGACAATAATATCACTGATGAAGGTCTGTTATCAATGAGTGTAAGACAACAAGCTGAATAAACTTCACTTTCTATTACATTCCATTTAACTTTGGTTCGGTTGATGCTCCAAAAAACCGACCTTCTTGCGCTGCGAGACTCCCCCCTCTCGCAGGCCTGGCCCTCCACATTATCGAGGGCCTATCTTGATGACGGGCTTTGGGACCCCGAGAGATGGCATGCAGCAAAGAGGGGGTTGAGGGGTATTTTAGCTAAATTTTTAAGGAAAATTTTAAGGGGACCCGGGAGGACGGGTGGGGGTTGTAAAAGTGGACCTGGGGGGGTCCAGATAGCGACTGCGCGGGATGATGGGTTGATTAGCTGCAGCAGAGGGGTCACGAAAGGAAATTTAACCGGGGGGCAGGGGGACGATAGAAAGGGCTGTGTAATTGAAATCATGAGTGGGAGGGGCAGATATGACGGGCGCAGGGGGTCATATCAAGTGACCTGGCAGGTATTACGGAGACCTGGTTGGGCCAAGGGGGGGGGTCCCCCTCGTAGAGATGTGCCTGCCAGGTTTCCGTGCATTTCATCAGCCAAGGGCCCAGGGGAGGGGTGGGGGAGTGGCGGTGATCATTAGGGAGAGTCTTTGTCCGAGGGAGACCACTGTTCCTCAGATAGCTGGATGTGAGTTCCTTTGTGTGAAGTGGGGCCGTGAGGTGCAGATGGGTTTGCTGACTATGTACCTGGCTCCCTGCCACGTGGCAGCGACCCTGCCCGAGCTACTCGACGTCATTGCCGGGGTGGCGGTCGATACCCCCAGACTTATTGTCATGGGGGATTTCAACCTCCCATCCGCAGGTGAGGCGTCAGAGGTGGCTCGGGAGTTCATGGCTTCCATGACGGCCTTGGATCTGACCCAGTTAGTTCAAGGCCCCACTCACATAGGAGGACACACTCTGGACCTGATTTTTATCTCTGGTCAGTGGTTGAATGATCTTGGTAGAGGGGACCTAGATATTAAACCCTTGTCATGGACAGATCATTCACTCCTTCAACTAGACTTTCCTACCGCCTGCCCCCACCGCAGGGAGACGGAACCGACCAGATGGTTCCGTCCCAGGCGCTTGATGGATCCCAAAAGGTTCCTGACGGAGCTTGGGCCGTTTCCTGAGACTCTAACACACGACTCGACTGAAGAGCTGGTGGCCGCCTGGGAAAGGGCGGCCGCTGGAGCTTTGGACCGCGTCGTGCCTTTGTGGCCTCTGACCCGATGCCGATCTCAATTAGCTCCTTGGTTCTCTGAGGAGCTGAGAGAGATGAAGCGTCGGAAAAGACGCCTAGAGAGCATTTGGAGGACTAGTCAATCCGATTCCGACCGGACACAGGTGAGGTCTTATATCAAGACCTACCTAGTGGCGATAAAAGCGG